>NC_064757.1:7444829-9844829 GCF_011397635.1 Epinephelus fuscoguttatus
GCTGCCAGCTCTCTGAAGTTGGTTTGGTGTGTCTGGGCCTAAACACCAGAGCACCCCAGGGCTATATTTTGTGCCCCCTGCTTTACTCCCTATTCACACGACTGTGTAGCTATTTTCGACTCCCTGCAAAACATACAACAGGCAGCGCTCCACCCTGCCTAAATGATATTTACACCACGCTCTGCAACAATAAGGCCAAGATGATCATTAAGAATTCCAATCATCCAGATAAGTGCCTTATCTCCCTGTTGTGGTTGGGAAGAAGGTACCGGATATACCAGGCCAACATTGAGCAGCTCAGGAAGAGCTTCTTCTACCCTCAAGCCACAAGGATCCTAAATGAGTATACTGCTTGAGACGCATGAACACAAGCAACCAGACAATTAGACAGACTGAAAACAAACCAACACGTTAGTCAAACTCATTTGGAAGAGAAAATGGTAAACAATAAAATTGTTGTTGTAAACATCCATCCCAGTTTACAGACCAACCTCCTGCTTCAACTTTGACGTGCTGCAGCCTATTTACAGGCCACACAGATTTCCTGAGAATGAGGATTATTCACCACATTTTGGGCACGCACACTTTCACCTTTATGTCCAAATTAAGTGGTTTGGAAACTGTTGGTTGTTGTTGATGTCAGATCATCTGACTGCTTGTGTTTCTGTAGCCACTGGACTTTGTAGTGATGTCACTCCATTTCCATATCTAAGAAATTACTGTGGTGATTAAATTGCTGGTATAACTGATAGAAACAAAGTACTATGGTGCACAAATAAGACCCACATTGTTTTAAACTGGATTTCCCCTTTAATAATAAGTATGGTCTCTATGAGACGAACAGTCTCTGTAACAAGGGAGACCGAACATACAAATAATACATCCACACAGAAACTGGTGTTTCTAAAAGAGAACATGCCACAAAGATTTGCTCATGCATGTTTTACGCTGTGCCTACACACACTTTGAGTCATCAGAGCAGTATAATACAACACTGTGCCAAAGAGAAAGACATTTTCAAAGATAGATTTCAATATGTGCTAGGGATGGTTACTCAAACCTGGTAATAAACAGGCCCCGGGGTTAAATTATTGAAGACCATAATATTAATAAGTTCTGAAATTATCAGTTATTTTATTGGTACTTTTGAAGTTTTGGTATAATTTTCTATTAAATTGCAGCCTCTCCCCTGCTCACTGTGTGTTGGGACTGACCTCCACATACACACACAAATGTGCATACACACATTTGTATATCAGTGAAGTCAGAGAACAGCAGAGCAGAGAGGTCACAGTGAGGACAAAGTAAAGATAACTGGAAGATTACTTGAGTTCACAACAATCCACTTGTTACTGTAAGTGCAATAACACCTTATCTGGTGAAAAGTGAATAAAATGTACATGTTCAACAAGCACAAACATGTAGAAAACCATATTTAATTCTGGTCTGTCCACAGTCTCTCATCCATTGCTGTTATGTTTTACACAAGCACAGCATGCTACCTTGGCTAATAGCGAACTTTTACAAACAAGCTAAAACCAAGAGCCATCCATATGTATTCTAACTGTTGAGCTTAGTTTGCTACTTATCCTAAAATTTGGCAAATTCTTGTAAACTTTTAGCTGCTGGCTGCTCCCTCTGCCAGCAGTATCTGCAGGCAGTAAATCACATTGGCAGCAAAGGAGGAAGGACAGAGGACAGGATGAAGGACTGACTGATGTCTGTGTTCTTTATTCTTTATTACTGATTTCATTCAGTAATGTGATGTCAAGGATATGACAGTTTAGATTTGTTTCTAGTGAGATTTTGAGTTTATATAGTGACTGTTATTTAAATATTCCTGTCGCTACTCTAGAGTCAACAGTTTAGTTATATTTTACTCAATAGCTTACTCGAACGCTTCAGAGCTTCAAAACCTTGATTGTTGCCACAGTAATTGAGGTCCAAATCAGTATTCGAATGCTACAGTTTTTTTTCTTTTGTTTTCTCACCAGTAAACTGGTGGAGGAAACTAAAACAAGCTGGCAAGTATCAGACAGGGATAAGGCCAGTGTCAAGCAAGTACACTGGCTGTCTGACAAAGAAAAGGAACAGGTGAGACGATCTGCAAATGGTTACCTGCGGCTGGTAACTGCAGTGAAGCGGTTGCTATGCATGAGGTCTGACTCACTTGAGTTATTAATAACTTGTGTTGAATAGTCCACCTTCCACCTTCTCTTTCCTCTTTCAATCACTCTGTCTCAGACACACATGCAGCGCTGCTGAGTTCTACCAAAGTCGGTCAGGTTCACATGGTTCATTAGCCTAAATGATATAATTGATTACTATAAAAACAACAGCTGTAGCCTTTCCCCAGTATTTTTCACCAGCTGCTTCCAAATACTGACAGCCCTGATTTACAGGTATTTAACTGATCATCTTGAAATCTTGATGATGTTGATGCATAAATTTAACTGGGAGATTCTCCAGAAACTGACACTACAGATATCAGTCACACTTTTGGCCTTCTTTAAGTAGAAAAACACATAGTCCCCTCTCAGTCAGAGTGGTGCTACAAACTGATGGATCTTTTACTTCAGGGAGCATGTCGACCAGACAACTGTTTTATTACAGAATTAGTGTCTTTTTGACGTTAATCATACCATGAACAGTGATTTCATGACATAGAATGACATAATTACAGCAAGGGGGGGGGGGACTGTAAACAGGACAGACAATGGAATAAGATTTTCTGATGAATGTAAACATATCAGACCAGTTTCAAGTCAGATGGACAACTGTGCTACTAACACTGCACACATCCGCTCATCACAAAATACATTCACTGATATACAAACCCAATCACACACATACACCCACATATGCACTAAGATGCAAACATGGCACTTCCTGGCACACACACACACAAAAGCCTTTGCTGACTGTGAACAGTGTTGCGCACCAGTGACGCCATTCAAAACATTTGGTCTCACAATGAGGCCAATGTTTGAGACTTACAGAGTCTACAGAGTTTACAGAGTGGGTGGCAGGGTGCACAGCACGCATGCACAGAAAGAAAAAAAAAAGGTCCACTTGTAGATACTGTTTTACACAAAAACCACTCAGAGGAAGTTGCAGTCATGTATTACAGTTTTTTACAGTTGTTAAGCACTAAAATGAAAATTTTCACACAATTAACAGCTCTTTACACTCAAGAAGCATAACACCTGTCCATAGTTGCACAACAATAAGCACAGACTCAGGTTCACACTTGTTGCAAAACTCTACACGCATTATCTCACACCTTAGACACAGATAAGGATTGTGAGGTTACTTCCTTCTCATTACAAAGCCCCTGCTTGCCAACGACCACACTAATGAACGAATTGGATAATCACATCCACATGGTGTGGAAGCACACAGGTGCTTACTGTAAACCAAGTGGACCACATGCAGTACATTGTCGTTTGGAACAATGTATCTTTCCATCGATCTGCTCTGGTCCACAATTGGTTCCATGAGCACCCTGAATTTGCAGTCTTATACCTTCCACCATACTCCCCATTCCTAAACTCAATAGAGGAATTTTTATTTGTCTACACTTTACAGTAGTAAGAAAAACTACTATTTTGTTCTGATTTTCATTGTTGATCTGTTACTGTAACTGAGTATGGTAAGAAATAAATATTTTCAGTCTGCAGCAGTCTGCAATCAGTGTTGTGTTTGTTTGTTGTGTTTGTGTACTTTCTCTGTATACCACAAAGTAATCATGAAGAATGTTGTGGGTTTGACATTATCTTTTTATCATCTAAATTATCCCTTGCATAAAAATGTCTGGCAAAAAAGTCTAGCACTAGACCAGCTATTTCCTAAAATAGGGGTTTTTACAAATGTATTTTGTATTGATCATTGTAGTGTGTAACTGACTGCAACAGTGTCTGATCATTTGAAGACTGTGTTAGTGAGATGAAAACAAAACAGCATTTTTATAAATATGTGTATATGTTTTGACTGAAGTGTGTCATTTTGCAAACAATCTAGGAGTTATGCAAATTGAGTGTGGTGTTTGGATAACTGTGTGAATATTTTGAAAAAAGGAGCCCTGTTTTCAAAATTGCGTGTAAACCATAGACTGTATAAAATAAACAATTGAGATAAACTGTAATACATTGTGGAGAGTTGACTGACCCTCCCCCCCTTCCACCTCCACCTTCACCTCCTGCAGACCACTGACTGCACAAGTGGCCTTTCACAGCACTGTGTCATAGATTACTTTTTGAGAATCGAAAAACGCTGAACACATGATCTTTTCACCGGAAAAATGGAGAGGAAAATACGGAAAAATGTCAATCTCAACAAGAGCCTGAGGGTAAAATGATGTTTTCACCATTTCTGTGGCCCCAAATTAGCTGCAAATGACTGCAAACTGCTATCTCATATTTTCTACCATTTGATTTGATTTATTTTATATATCAAAAATAAATATATAGGCCTATATAAACATAACAGGCGTGACACTGTGACAAATACCTATTTATTGAAAATGCTGAGGATAACACAATAAAGCTTTAACTTAGATCCACTGTGGTTCTCTTTGCAGAAAGACAATGACAGCAATACAAGTCACTGATGGCTAACTTATCCTGCACCATCACATTGAATTACATTAAAAACAATACATCCTTATATTTACAACTACAGAGCAGGGCAAAAGAAAAAGTATGTATCTCTCAATCTACATAAAACATCAACACACTCACTGTACATGCATGCATAGGCTACTTAACATATGTACCTACACACTTCCACTTATTACATTCAAACATATATTTATACACCCTGCACACACCTCACTAGGGACCCTGGGCCCTGCACACCCGACAAAGCAGCCTATCCCATCTTTCAGTGTGGCCACTTCCTATGGTGCCCCCAATAAGGTGACCTCTGAGCGTGCATATCTACAAGCTTACTATGCATACCCACATACTAACACACATATCTACACCCACATGAATAAATCCGCATTTACGTCTGGAACCTTGAGACGCACCATCATTGAGGACTTGACTCAGATTAATCTGATCCCATTTGATTCGGCGGTGGGTACCTCTTGCGACCACATGCCTTTGCCGTCGACCTGGGCAGGATTTGAAGCCTAAAGTGCTCTAACAACTATGCTATACATATATATGTGTATATATATATATACATACAGTACAGGCCAAAAGTTTGGACACACCTTCTCATTCAATGTGTTTTCTTTATTTTCATGACTATTTACATTGTAGATTCTCACTGAAGGCATCAAAACTATGAATGAACACATGTGGAGTTATGTACTTAACAAAAAAAGGTGAAATAACTGAAACATGTTTTATATTCTAGTTTCTTCAAAATAGCCACCCTTTGCTCTGATTACTGCTTTGCACACTCTTGGCATTCTCTCCATGAGCTTCAAGAGGTAGTCACCTGAAATGGTTTTCCAACAGTCTTGAAGGAGTTCCCAGAGGTGTTTAGCACTTGTTGGCCCCTTTGCCTTCACTCTGCGGTCCAGCTCACCCCAAACCATCTCGATTGGGTTCAGGTCCGGTGACTGTGGAGGCCAGGTCATCTGCCACAGCACTCCATCACTCTCCTTCTTGGTCAAATAGCCCTTTCACAGCCTGGAGGTGTGTTTGGGGTCATTGTCCTGTTGAAAAATAAATGATCGTCCAACTAAACGCAAACCGGATGGGATGGCATGTCGCTGCAGGATGCTGTGGTAGCCATGCTGGTTCAGTGTGCCTTCAATTTTGAATAAATCCCCAACAGTGTCACCAGCAAAACACCCCCACACCATCACACCTCCTCCTCCATGCTTCACAGTGGGAACCAGGCATGTGGAATCCATCCGTTCACCTTTTCTGCGTCTCACAAAGACATGGCGGTTGGAACCAAAGATCTCAAATTTGGACTCATCAGACCAAAGCACAGATTTCCACTGGTCTAATGTCCATTCCTTGTGTTTCTTGGCCCAAACAAATCTCTTCTGCTTGTTGCCTCTCCTTAGCAGTGGTTTCCTAGCAGCTATTTGACCATGAAGGCCTGATTCACGCAGTCTCCTCTTAACAGTTGTTCTAGAGATGGGTCTGCTGCTAGAACTCTGTGTGGCATTCATCTGGTCTCTGATCTGAGCTGCTGTTAACTTGCCATTTCTGAGGCTGGTGACTCGGATGAACTTATCCTCAGAAGCAGAGGTGACTCTTGGTCTTCCTTTCCTGGGTCGGTCCTCATGTGTGCCAGTTTCGTTGTAGCGCTTGATGGTTTTTGCGACTCCACTTGGGGACACATTTAAAGTTTTTGCAATTTTCCGGACTGACTGACCTTCATTTCTTAAAGTAATGATGGCCACTCGTTTTTCTTTAGTTAGCTGATTGGTTCTTGTCACAATATGAATTTTAACAGTTGTCCAATAGGGCTGTCGGCTGTGTATTAACCTGACTTCTGCACAACGCAACTGATGGTCCCAACCCCATTGATAAAGCAAGAAATTCCACTAATTAACCCTGATAAGGCACACCTGTGAAGTGGAAACCATTTCAGGTGACTACCTCTTGAAGCTCATGGAGAGAATGCCAAGAGTGTGCAAAGCAGTAATCAGAGCAAAGGGTGGCTATTTTGAAGAAACTAGAATATGAAACATGTTTTCAGTTATTTCACCTTTTTTTGTTAAGTACATAACTCCACATGTGTTCATTCATAGTTTTGATGCCTTCAGTGAGAATCTACAATGTAAATAGTCATGAAAATAAAGAAAACGCATTGAATGAGAAGGTGTGTCCAAACTTTTGGCCTGTACTGTATATATATATATATATATGTATATATATATATATACATATATATATATATATATATGTATATATATATATATAAATATATATATATATATATATATATATCCACATACTATTCTGAATTTTCTCATATTGGTCAAGTAACCATTTCCCTATGACAGGACGATCCTGTTTTTATCTCTACTGCTATTCTATTCCACTGTACGGCTGCCATGTGCAGAGAGGTATATAGAATATGTCTTAAATCCGCATGAATGTCCACGTGAGTCCCCAACTAGTATAAAATAATTCTTAAAATACATAGGAATAAAAGCAGTGACTGTCCCAGCTTACTCAGTCTAGAAGTCCATGGTGTGGGCTATCAGTCTAAAAAGGCATCCAAAGCACTCTGATTACATTTAAAAAACCTTTATTCATAGACCAATGTGTTTTGACTTTAGACAGTCTGCATCAGGGTTTGGTGGCACAATCCTAGCTGCCAACGCAGCTATATGCCGCTTTTCATGGCACTACACCGTCAGGAAACGCAGCGACAGGTCGTTAAAAAACAGGTTTTGTTTTTTTGTTGGCCCAAAATTGTGGTCTGCAGTGGTGTGCAGCTTTGCAGGTGTCTCAACAAGGTGACATGCCAGCCACCATCCCATAGCTCATATATTATGTACTTTTAGAAAAAATGATGTGACATGCATGGAACATACGAATATAATGTATGCATGGTTCACAGAAACGCACAATGCCAACACTGTCTTCTTGTGACTGGGCTCACGTGAGACATAGAGCTGAGGTTCAATACCACCCTGACTGATGTATTTTTAACAATTTGAAGTTTAGTTTTAATCTCCTATGGGGTACCGTACCACCAAACACCAAGCCTTTCTTGTGCACCTGATCAGGACCCCCTTTTTGAAAATGTGATTTTGCAAATATGTCTTTGCACATCGATCTTAAAAATAGATAGCTCTCTTTTCAGAAGTCTGAGCGAAGCAAGAAACCTCTTCTTTACAACTACAAGGAAAAACTGAGTTTCATGAAAATGGTCTCCAGAGTGGATAAATCTTAAAATACCAGGCATTTTCATGTGGATGGAGACAACTAAGCTTTTGGAAAATGACTATGTATGTAAGCATGGCAAGGGCTGGTTAATTGTCCATGGTGCACATCAGACAGATGTGGTGAGCAGAATACTCATTATGGATAAATTCTAAAGTCAAACATGAATGAGTGGTACACACATACTTTTTTTTACAAGTTGACTATAGAAATATCTCTTCAATGACAACATAAAATGATGTTAACATTACAGATCTGAAACTTCAATTAATTGGTTAGGGCAAAATACCAACCTCTAACATTAGCAAGATGTCAAATATGAAGTGAAAAGTAAATGGTAGTTCAGTCTGATTATCAGGCTGTGGCCCCAATGTACACAACTCTGTACCATACAGTGATGGAGGTAGTGTTAACTTTGGCCTGATCTTTTTGGTTTTATATCAGACACAGGTTAAGTGACATCATCAGGTTAGGGCTGATATCAGCAGGACATGGTTCCATCTCTCTCCACATAATTAAGCACATGTACACTGTGCAGGGACACACCCCAGCCCTTTTAGTGAACCATTCACCCACACATTCAGCCAACTCTGTAACACAAAGGATCTCTAACTCTGCTGCTAATGTATTATTAAGCAGATGCTCACCACTCATTTGTAGTTCAATTATTAATGTAAGAGGGCTGATCATGACTCTGCAGAGAAATGAATGAGGGTGGGGGTTCAGAGACCATTGAAGGGGGACAAATATAGACCAGTGCCAAAACTAAGTCCACATTATGCAGGTGTGTCTATAGAAGGAGGATCTGTACATAAAGCCTGTTGGAGGTTAATTTTTACTTATGTTTTATTGGATACTCTTGGCTATATCTACTGTACAGTGATCCATATCTCACACAAGACTCATGGATGACCTTAAAGTGCAAAGAAAGACCTTTGCATTATCCTAATGGCATGCACAATTTTTATGTAACTAAAAGTCTTGGAAAGTCATAGTATAAATCAGTGATAATCAAATTGCAATAAGGTGTCGAGTACACGATAATCCATCGTTTCATCTCGTGTAGTGTGTGACAGTAGTCGACAACTGATGTAGCGTCTGGGACACCTTCCAACACCACGTTCCAACAGAAAGTTAGCATGTTTGATTTCCTTTTTGTCACTTTTTCCGGTACTACAACAACATTTCAGCTGGCACATTAACAGATACAGTGACTGAAATGATAGACAAAGTAATAAAAAATAGGACAAGAATAACCTGATGACATCACACACGCCATGAAAGATGACATGGGATGATTGGTGTGGACCTTCATGTAGTCTGTCATGTCTGTCGGCCAAGTCACGGCACGATTTTATGACTCCACAATCGCGTAATGTGACATAGTGACTGTCAGAACGGACAGAAATGACGTGTAGTGTGAACCAGGCATAAATGATATACAAAATTATGGTCACTTTGCAGGTGAAGTATTCCTTTAATGTTGCATCCAAAATTCATTAATACAGCCAAAGCACTTCAAACGCAACTGTAATTTTCTAATTATTTCAGCACTACTTAAAATTCTGTACTGTATGTCTGCTATAAGCAGATATAGAAGGAGCTGCTGCTGATTCAGTAAGTAACCAAGCTCTTGCGCACCCAGATTAAACTTTTCTGCAGTATATGTATATAGAGGGTGTCTGTTGCATAGTTGTGTGTGAGGATGTGTGCGAGTGTGTTATAGAAAAACGCAGAGCCAAAAACACCATCATTCAGAAACACGCACATATAAAAATGTACTGAGGCATTAAAGGCAGGTTTCAGTGATTAAACACATGTTTAAAAGGTTGACAGTGAGTCCTCGTGCACACACACAAATTAGAGTGATGATATGGAGTTGGGTTTTTTTGTACTTCAGCAGCAGCATCTGCATTCCCGCTGTGTAACCACGCTATCTCACACTTTCGCTGTCACAGACTTCCGCTGTGTGAGGACAAAGTCATCTCCCCAGGGTGACATGACCACACACACACACACACACACACATACACACAGACACACACACAATGCCAGAGACTGAGCACTCAGCAGACAGGTACAGACCACAGGGGGACTGGCTGCTGTGTCAGTACAGGAACTGGTGTCCTCATGTCCTTATTACTATCACTGAAACAGAACACAGATGATGCTTTCTTGGCCTTAGATCTCCTACACATTGTACACACATCTCTTCTCTGAGGTATCTACCCCGAGTACCTGAAAACTGCAAACGTCAAGCCACTCTTAAAAAAGAACAATATAGAAACTACTTGGCACTAAACAACTGATGTCTTCCAGTCAGGTTTTGGAGCACACTGCATCACAGAGACTGCTTCGGTGATATCCACTTAAACAGTGACAGTGACAAAATTTAGTCTTAGTATTACTGGATCTCAGTGCTGCATTCAACATGGTCAACCATAACATGTTGCTAGTCTGACTAGAAAACTGGTTGGGGCTTTCCGGCACAGTACTACACTGGTTTGAATCCGACTTAATGGACAGGGACTACCTTGTATCTATAGGTGATGCATCACAATTCATCTTGCTGCAACAAACTTTTTTATTTTGATACAAAACATAGCAAACTGTATTTGTAGTGATCCATAATTAAATAAACAAATGAATTTAATTGCATACAATCTGGCTCCTAGCTTTTGAACCAGTGGCAGCCAGTCGGATTGTATCCATCTGCAGCTGCTCATGGTGGTGGCATAAGATCCAGTGTTTGCACAGCATCATATTTCACCAAAAACAGTATGGAATTTATGTACTAATTAATAAATGGTCCGCATTCTTTTAACTTTAACAGCGGTGTTTTAAGTTGAATGCTGCAGCGTGTGTTGGTCAGCTGGTCTTGTTTGTTAACATTGACTGCTGATTGCTGTGTTTACTAATGTTCATCTCTGGGTGACAGCGTCAAAAGTATTCACTATATACCCCAAATTTGGCTCAAAAATATAATGATTAAAACATTAAAACAAGCTTGCAGCTGCTAACTTTTTTGAAGATGAGTTACAAGTGAACCCTAGCATGTCCATACTATAGACTGTCTGGGTGTTGTACTGCCCTCGTGGTTAAGTTCCGCCTCTTTAGTTACATCAACGTCACGCTATTAATAGACATTTAGATAACTGATTGACATTTGTGAATGGATGCGAAATCGTCCACATACGCATCGAGATGCACCTAAGAATCGATTATTTCTCCTAACCCTAATAATAACACTTGAGCGGACAAAAATGACAAGCGTAGTTCCCAAAGGCTCCACTCTGGGGCCTCTTGTGTTTAACATCTACATGCTTCCACTGGCTCAGATTATGGGAAACAAAAAAAATATGGTACTATACTTATGCAGACGACACGCAAATTCATATAATTATATCACCAGGGGGACTGTGGTCCAATACAAGCACCAAAAAACAATTAAAAAACATAAATACATACTGTTTGGTTATTGAGAGCACCAGGTCCTCGGAGCACAGACCATATTCTGTTCACAGATGGAGCAGCAGAGCACCAATTGCAGGGAACATGAAACGCAACTAATCATTGTGCTGGGTCTAAAAGTTTGTCTTCACTTGCCTCTGCAGCAGCTGCTCCTTTCATCCATCGATCTGACCTGATCAGCTCTGATCAAATTGAGTGATTAATTATCCACCCTGCCACTCAAACTTTACAAACTAATGCTGAGGTTAAACAAAAGAACTCATAAGTTCTGCCTGCGCTGCCTACATAGACATGCAAAACACACACACACACACACACACACACACACACACAAAGGAAGGTTTGCTCCATTGTAAAACAAATATTTATTAGCACCTTTATGGATCGAATGCAATGATTGGTTGGAGTTTTCTCCTGTCCTGTCTGTCTTCCCCACGTGGAGGCATCCGATCGACATAACCGCTCGTGTAACGCTGGCAGCGCTGTGACAGGACGCAGGGGAAACCCCTCTGCGCTTCCCCGCGCTAAGAGCTTACCCCATCAAGCCACCTGTTCCCAGCATCCTACTAGCGAACGTCCGCTCGCTGGACACAGAAATGGATTACATCCGACGGTGGAGATCCACTCACCAGGGAGTGAGGGACTGCTGCGTCCTTGTGTTCACTGAGACATGGATGAATGGTAACATATCAGACTCTGGTGTTGAGCTAACGAAGCTAACACTACATAGAGCAGACAGAGAGGCTGCGTCGTCTGCTGAGCTTTGTGGGGGCGGTCTGGCAATATACACAAACAATTCATGGTGCTGTAATGTTAAGAGGATCTCCCAGTTCTGCTCTCAGGATATGGAGTGGAGTCAGCCTACCGTAGCGTAGCCTCTGAAACATTAACGTTATCTTCCTTGTTCGTTTCCACTTAGGCTAATAGTAACGTTAACGCTACTATCTAACGTTAGCACTGTAACCTTATTCTAAAACTCATCAGTCATCACTGACTGCGGTTGAGTTTTAAAATTCCGAGGTTGCGTTTGACTGTCTTGGTTGTAACGTTACACTCGCTCTCCTCTTCTGTGTATTTAACGTTACCTTGCCAATGCCTACGTCATCATAAACGTAATGAGGACGTAATGGAGGAGGGGGAAGTAGGACTTTGGAAGGAGATAGAGTTGCAGGAGGAGTAGGATGGGACTTTGGAGGGAGGCAGGAGCTGTGGATGTTCAAATTTTTTCTAAGTGCTGCGTGAAATGCAAGAAAGGTAAGAGTTGCTTTAAGCGGCGGAGAATTTTTGAGTCTTTCGAACCGAGTCATAATAAAGTCGCTTACTTTGTTATGTTGTGTTGTTAAGGACATACTACACTGAATTTACAACCATTTGATGACTTTATTGCCAATTCCTCTGCATTTCCAACACCTGTCTGCTCTGAGTGCAGCCACTGTGATTCTCTCTGTCACTAAACCACACACATACATACACACACACACACACACACGATGCACTGAGGAACCACACAAGTCTTATAACATGATGACAGCCTGCCCAAATTTTCTGTAATTGATCAGAAAGTCCGAGCCATCCAAAAAATTGCTTTTTCTCCAGAACGGAACCATGGTTCAGTTTAATTCAGACAGAAACCACCTCTTTTCGTTGAGCTGTTTGGTCAGGACCATGGCCCAGGGGTGGTTTCACACCTGTAATTTTAGTTAGGATCAAACTGAAAAGTCCAAAAGTCTGGACCAAAAGAGGTATGTGTGAAAGGGCCCAAAGATGATTTGACATAGCACACATGTTGCCATCTTCTGGATGGCTCCTAAATCTTTGACATGAGTGTTTTATTGTGTAATGGTATGTATGGATCTGATTTAACACACTTGCTTTATTTACAGTGGGTTTTTATGCCTGTGCGTGGGTGATAGCTGTGGGTGGAGACATTGTGTTTTCAGGTTGGCTGTCCGTCTGTCCCATTCTCATGAATGTGATATCACAAAACACCTTGAGGGAATTTCTTCAAATTTGGCACACACATCCACTTAGACTCAAGAATAAACTGTTTAGAATTTGGTGGTTGAAGGTCAAAGGTCACTGTGACCTCACAAACATGTTTTTGGCCATAACTCAAGAACTCATAGGCTAATTATGACAAAATTTTACCTAAATGTGTAATAGGATAAAATGATGAAGTGATGACATTGTATATCCAAAAGATCAAAGGTCAACATCACTGTGACATCATAATGTTCTGCAAAAACACTTTTCTGGCCATTACTCAACATCCCATTTTAGAAAAAGAAGGGGAGATATTTTGTCCAATACTGAACGAGTGACACAAAACTTTGGTGTCCACCTTGAAACTGTGCTGACTATACAGATCATTTGTGCTGCCAAAGGGGGGAGATATGTTTGAAGCATTCATGTTTTCACTTACATGGATGTAAACTGTAAGTGCAAAGTAACTGGTGTCTGGAGGCATACAATCACGTGGCGGTAATACTAGTTTTCTCAAAAAAAATTTCTTAATTTTTTCTTGAATGTTTTGATTACTGGTTTTCTCCAGAGTCCAGTTCCTGGTCAAGGATGGTGCTCGCCTAGATGCTTTATGCTCGATCTGTTCCTGGGAATCTGGGCCCAATCTGTGGAAGATGATTAATTTAACAGATGTTAAATACATGCAGGGGTTCATGATTTCATAAGTCTGTCTGTAAACAATAGTCAGCTGCCTATATGGAAATTAAAATATCAAAAAGCTTGTTGTAATTTTTTCCTTGTCTTCATGTTTCAATGTTCATATGGACACCTAACTATTGTTTAAGGACAGACAATTGTGAATCTAGTGAATCTACATATTTAATTTCTGTTAAGATCAATCATCCCACATGGCTGGCTTAATATGAAGTTCTTGATATGAAAAAAAAAAAAACAGATATATTTCAGCAAAAGTGTGTAAAGTATATGAATCAGCCAGTGGTTCATGTTTGGTTGTTTACAGATCATCTCCTCTGTGTGTCTGATTCAAGAGAAATGTTTGTTTCCATTTTTCTCTCAGTCAAGCCTCCTGCTCTCTCTGTCAGGGTTACATTTACATTTGCAAACAGCATCTACTCAGCCTCAGCAAACACATGCAGCATAGAGAAACAAACATGTCTCCTTTGAAAAGAAAGACACAGCCCTGTCCATCCTTTAAAGCAACACTTACCTTTCTGGAAATTTTACGCTTTTCTTTGTTTAGGTGAAAATGCTATCAATAAGCTAATGGCACACTAAAATGTAAGTGAATTCCACCAGGGATGAAAATTCATAATTATACCATTCTCATATGGTTCTAAGAAAACTCTGACGCATTCAGACTGAATGCGATGCTTGGCCGAGCGGGTCCATGTCATTGGTTCGACAGCCCATTGGTTCGACATCCCATTAGTCCGACTGTCCGCGGTGCTGAACGGCTCGCGGCGGGCGTATGGTGCGCCGCGACTGGCTTGAGGCGGAGCAGGCTCACGGCTTATGTGTTTGCCACTTTCTTTTTCATTTTAACCCACACCATGATCTTTTCCTGACCCTAACCAAGTGGTTTTTGCGCCTAAACCTAACCAGACCTTAACCACAGGGCATCTTGATGATTTCAGAACGGACTTAGGAACAATGAGTTTAATATGGTCGGAACAATGGGATGTCGAACCAATGGGCTGTCGAACCAATGGGCAGTTCCCGGCCGAGCGTCCTGTCTGTCTTCCCCATATGGACTGACGTAACCGCTCGCGTAACATCCCGAACTCAGGTCAACCATGGCTCTGCTTTCCAGCAATGGAGAAGACTGATGGGAAAAAGGGACGAGATGGTCGCAGAGTTTCTGCTGGCCAGGTATTTTTAGTTTGCCTCTAATGTAACATAGGCGATAACTTTATATATCACAACACAGCATCCAGTTGCTAACGGTTAGCCTACTGTAGCCTAACGTTGCCTGAGCCTCAGGATTATCTTCCTTGTTTGTTGCCAGTCACCAGTACTATCTAACATCATCGTTTACATTATATTATAAAACTCATCAGTCATCACTGACCCTGGATAAGTTTCCAAACTCCGGGGTTGCGTTTGACTGTGCAGGACGGTAACGTTATGTTTAGTTTGCTTCTAATATAACATATAACGTTATGTGACAACACAGCATCCAGTTGCTAATGGCTAACGTTAGCCTACTGTAGTGTAGCCTCTGAAACATTAACATTATCTTCCTTGTGCGTTTCCACTTACTAGTAACGTTAACACTACTATCTAATGTTAGCCCTGTAACCTTATTCTAAAACTCATCAGTCATCACTGACTCCGGGTGAATTGTAAAACTTCGGGGTTGCGTTTGACTGTCTTGGTTGTAACGTTACACTCGCTCTCCTCTTCCGTGTATCCAACGTTACCTTGCCAATGCCTACGTCTATCATAGACGTAATGAGGACATGATGGAGGAGGGGGGAGTAGGCCTTTGGAAGGAGGTGGAGTTGCCGGAGGAAGGGGGATCGGACTTTGGAGGGAGGCGGGAGTTGTGGATGTTCAAATTTGCTGTGTGAAATGCAAGACAGGTAAGAGTAGTGGCTCTGCTATTTGTTTTTGTTATTAGATTTTAAATAAATGATTCAAACTTGACATAAGGCCTTGTTGTGGTAGATTCCCAAAAAAAAGGGAGTTATATCTAGGGGTGTCAAATTATCGCGTTAATTGCAAATAATTAATTACAGCCATATTTAACACGCTATGTTTTTTGATCGCGTTAATCTCATTTTTAATCTCTAACTTTACTGTTTCTGTATGCCACAGAGTTGCCTTTTATAAAATCTGTCTGTAGGCGTACGATTGGGCTTCTTTGTGCTTGAGTTGTGGGAGAGCTGCAGCGCTACAGAGCAGAGCCCAGCATCAGCATTGATGACTGTCCCCTGCAGTGGTGGTCTGCTCACTCAGGAGCCTATGAAAAGCTGTCTGCCTTAGCACGCAAGTATCTGACCTCCGTGCCTTGTTTGCCGAAAAATTCGGGACAGTCCTGAAATCTAAGCAGTTGTCCTGAATCCTGAATCCTGCCCTGATTGTCCCGAAAATGACACTAGAGCAGAGTCTGGAGTAGTTATTGCTCGATGAAACATTAAAAACTGATCATGGTGGTTGAGTTGTCATGCAGCTCCCACCGGGTGCACATTGGCTGCAGCAGTTCCTACAAGAATTATGGGTGTTGTAGTTTGAAGAAGACAAGACAGCGCAAGTTGCAGCCGCAAGGACAGGGAAAGCACAGGCAGCCACGAGAAGGAGTGATTTGCACGTTGCAGTGCAGCCTCTTGTTGTAACTGTTCAAAACTGTTCTATAAACTGATACAGCTGTAACGAATGTACCAGGTGTCTTTTATTTTGTTAGCTTTTATTTTTTATTAAGTTTAAAGGACAAGTGCACTTACATTGATCACTTCCATGAAATAAAATGAGAAATTGGGAAAGAGGAAAATAATTTAGAAAATTGTTAAAATAAAATTATGGAACTGATCACAGATGTATTGTTTCTGTGTGTTTTTACATCTATTGTTGCGTTAATCTGCAGCTATGCTTTTAATGAAGCTGACATGTCATGACAGTCAAGCACCTCCCTGGTGGTCGAGACTGAAGGTTGCAGCACTCTTTATTGGGACTAATCTCAAAAACAATAGAATGTAATGGCTAGGTGTACTGCATCTGTGTTCAAGTGTGTTATTGTTGAAAACAATAAATATGACTTTATAAAACCACTTTTTGTAATATATATCAATCTTTTGATCATCTGCCACAATAATGTAATGAATTTAAATGAAAATACCTCAAGTTGAGGGCTTTTCTCAGCAATTTTGAGATGAGATTAAAAAAGAGATTAATTAGATCAATCAATTACAGATCATAATTAATTAATCTCTCCGTTTTTTTAATCTCTTGACAGCACTAGTTATATCACACTCGATACCATGTAGCCTATCTTTTTAAAGATGCATTTGGAAATGGAAATGACACTAAACTATAAAACGAATGACCTGTTGGTCTCTACAGTCAAGACTCGATAGTTTTTTCAGTGCTGGAAAAAAAGATCTTTAAATCAAATTGTGGCCTTAAAATTGAAAGTCAAATTTAACTGTGGATTTGCAGAATTGGCAGTTCTATTTTGAGAAATGTAAAGTTTAGCATTAAAGAGACACCAGCGACCATAATCAAATGTATCCCCGGGGCCAGAGCGGGCGACACTGGATCAAAAAAACTGCCGGCTAAGGATAAGCGTAGATTCAGTAAGACTGTTATTCACGTCGGCGGTAATGACACCCGGTTACGCCAATCAGAACTCACTAAGATTAATGTGGAGTCAGTGTGTGAATGTGCAAAAACAATGTTGGACTCCGTAGTTTTTCCTGGACCCATCCCAAATCTGACCACTGATGAGATGCTTAGCTGAATGTCATCATTCAATCGAGTTTCAATCAAGTTTATTGAGACCAGGACATAGAGTCGCAGTCTTAAATGCTTCTCTTAGCTTCCTCCAGTGCAGTTACCCACCCATAATGTTTTATAATGATGTTTGTCTCCCAACCACAGAAATTGTTTAAATCTTAAGTTAAAAAAGAGGAGTTGTACACAAAAACCTAATAAAAATAAAACTTCTTCTGTGAAAGAACAACAAAAGAGGAGAATTAAATGCAGACTTTTAACTCTTTACCCCGTAGAACGCCTAATAGAACCACCCTTATAGAACATTCTAAGGCTACCCATGGAATTATTTGAATAACAAAATTAAATATGATTATAAATTAATGCTATACTCCACCAACCTACGTGAAACATAGACATGTCATATATCTATAGAAATCTGAGGCTCTAAACTATCTATTAATGAGGATTTTGATGTGTTTTCATTCATTTACCAGTAAGTCATCACCATTTGAAAGCCAAACACGGAACCTGTTCAAATGGGAGTCAAATGTTGTCTTTATGGATATGCCAGGGGCGTCAAAACTCGTCATTAAGGATTTAAGGGGGGCGTCATATGTAGTTATTATGGGGAAAAGAGTTAAATATCTTGTCTCTGTCATCTAAAGCAGTGTTAGTATAGTATAGTCATATGATCACTACTGATGAGCATGTTGGAGATATTTTGTGGTTTCAATTTTGTGTTCTTGGACGTTAGTCTGGGGCGCCATCAGCCATTAGGTGTGCTAGCCGCTCCCCCCACGATCTCCGCAAGGGATGTGAGGACTCTAAAACTTCACCTGAGCCTCCGTCGGCATATGGGTGAGTAGATAATGGCTGAATTTTCATTTTTGGGTGCACTATCCCTTTAACCTTCAACAACTAATCTGATTTTCTCTTCTAAATCATCAACATGTCTCTTAGATCCCATCCCAACTAGGCTACTTAAAAAAGTTTTACCTTTAGTTAACACTTCTATATTAGACATGGTCATTATATCCTTATTAACAAGCTATGTACCCACTGGCGTAATTTTTAGTGGGGGCGGTGGGGTCGTGTCCATACCAATACCCAGCGAGTGCTGAAATGTCCCCACCAACAATTTGGTACACAAACGGTTAACCACTAGTCACGCCTCATATACCTCTAAAATGCTTGTGACAGGATTCCCCATCCAATCCAAGCAAGTTTAGCTCAAAGCCCCGCCCCTGAATGAAAAACTACGTTTTCATTGGCTGAGATGTCCTCCACTTTCCTGGGAGCGCGCACTTTTCCTCAGAGGCAGGCAGAGCTGAGCTGCTACAGTAGTTAGCGTAAGTTATCAATCTGCGCTCATTACATAAATACACTGAAGTAGGAATGTAATGATTACCAATATTACGGTAAATTTCGGTTAATTTTTACACGGCAAGAATTACCGTTTATGTTTAAATTAATTGCATTATCGCGGTGGATTATCAGGATATGTAATAACAGCCTCATTCAGGTCTCGCGATGCAGGCGCTGCATGAATGCGTAGCATGTGTAAACACAAAGAATGAAAACATGGCGGAAGGTGGTGATAGCGGCACACAGGACATTTTCCCCCCCAACTAAACGCACAAAGTCTGAGGTCTGGGCGTACTTTGGGTTTCTGAAGAATGCCGAGGGACAGCTGGTGGAGAACAACTATCCTGTGTGCAGAACATGCAGAAAGAAAGTTGCTGCGAAGGGTAGCAACACTACAAATCTGCTGCTCATCTCCGTGACCATCATCCAAAGCTTCACAGCCAATGCAAGTTATGCCATGCAAACGTCAGTTATTGTGTGAGGAACTTCAGTTTTACTGAGATTGTCATAATGTGTAACTCTCGACGTATACGAGACATTTGAGCAGTATCTGTCCTCCTAAACGGCGACTAGGTTTTCCGTTTTCGTTTAAGACACTAGGAGCTAACAGTTAATACTAGCTGAGTAGCTAATAGCTGTATTAGCAGCTATGTTGCTAAGTGTTTCAAAACGAAATGGAGCTGTAAACACTGAGCGGAGCCGACAGAATATAAACCGACGTAACGTAACGCTAATTGAGATCAACTATGATTGAATCACTGTGATTATGTTTATTGTATGGCGAGCTAGAATCGATATAGATGGCCATTTATGCTTTCTTGACATAAGCTCAAGGAAACAACATAAAACACTGCCGTGTTAACCTTTGACCGAGAGCCTTAATGGGGGCTCTCGGTTTCATAAGGTTAATTAAATTCACTGCTCACAGTCTTGACCTAACACACACACACACACACAAGAACATGCACTCCTTTTCTCATACAGGCACTGACTCCCCTCACTCACATGCACACTTCTAATGTGTGAATTATTCTGTGTAATGATGACCATTGCCCTTAGGGTTTTTTTGGTTTCTCCTGCACATTTGTGATATCTATTCTATATATTGTATGTTTTTTGTTCTACTCTTGCATTATTTTGTTTAATATATATTTTTCCTCTCATGCTATATAAATTGTTTACATATTTTGCTGACTGTTAAGATGCACCAGACAAATAAGCTTTGTTCCTGTAATGTGTTTACATATTTTGTTCATTTAAAATAAAATTTTCTGTTGCTGTGCCAATCCCTTGCCCCTTTAATGTGAAAGTTTCATTTTAATATAAGATTCTGGCTGTTAATGGGGTGTCGGTGGCTTAGTGGTAGAGCAGACGCCCCATGTACAAGGCTGTTGCCGCAGCTGCCCAGGTTCCAATCCAGCCTGTGGCCCTTTGTTGCATGTCATCCCCCCTCTCTCTCTCTCTCCCCCTTTCACACTTACCTGTCCTGTCCAATAAAGGCAAAATGCCCTAAAAAATATCTTTAAAAAAAAAAAAGATTTTGGCTGTTAAAATTTTGGTATGAGTATAAGGAAGTTACAAGATTTAGTGAAGTTATTTCAATATGTCTATTTTTTGGACATTTTACAGCCCTTGAAAAAATATTGCGATATTATCGTTTACCGTGATAATTTGGTCACTATAATCGAGATATCAAATTTTCCATATCGTTACATCCCTAGTACACATATGATTATTACTGTCACGTGCTGTCATATACTAATTACTAAAATCAATGTTATTGTAGCTATTGTCATTTGTGTCTGCCCTGCATCTCTCTCTGTCTCTCCCTCTCTTTATGTATCATTTTGTCATGGGGATAATTGTAAATTTATTATGTTGATATGTTCTGTACACATTACATCTATTGCATGTCTGTCCATCCTGGAAGAGAGATCCCTCCGCAGTTGCTCTTCCTGTGGTTTCTACCATTTTTTCCTGTTTTTCCTTATCAGCCATGAGGGTAAAAGGGCAGAGGATGTTGTATGCTGTAAAGCCCTCAGAGGCAAATTGTGATTTGTGATATTGGGCTTTACAAATAAAACTGAATTGAATTGAACTGAATTGAATTGTATCCCCCTAATCAGCGGAGAAGTGTGAAAACAATGGCAGGCTGACAATTAAATGCTTGTGCACTCACATGTGCGTCCTTATGTGCATGCACAATACAAACAATCATAAAAGCATTGTTTCATAGCTGTACCCTCAGCATGATGGATGCATCAAAAAACACAAGACTTTCACCTTAGAGAGTGCTGTTAATGTCCTATGTGAAACCCAAGTAAACACTGAGTTATTTTAACTATGTAACGTAGTCTGTGATGTGTCACATGATTTATATCTCTTATGTTGCGTGATGTACATTATGTTACATTATGTTAGTAACAACACACACTTAATTGTCCCAAAACCATATTTTTTCTTGAACTAACCAAGAAGTTTCATTGCCTAAACCTAATGAAGTAATTTTGGTTTAACTGTGACCGTTTCACAATGTTGACCGTGTTTAAAACAGCAAATGTTAACGGTCATACAGGACTTATTCTGTCATTCAGGTATGACATCGGTAGGGACACTATTTTAGGAAATGTTCTTGTGAGTTATATTAAAGGGTAGGAAAACAAAACGTCTGAAAATTTTTTTGGCTTTATTGGTTGGTGATGCTGCATATGATTAACTGAGGCTGTGGTATTTTCTATATTTGTTGGGTTAGGTTTTTGTGTCAGTCTCGTCCTATTTACAAACTAAATGACAATAGACATTGTTTGTAATTTGCCAGACAGACACATTCTGATTCGAGCAGGACTACGTCATTGGCAAGTGGCTTCCAAAACAGTTGCAAATAATTGTTGGAAATAATACAATATTACAGTTTTTTCATCTAACACCACTGTGGTGAAGGCACAAAAACAACTAGTTCAGGTTAGAGAACATTAGGGTTTGGATTCAAATAACCATTCAGTTAAAGTTATAGAATGACATGATTAAAAGTTATCAGTGTTGAATGCCTGTATGGAACAAGAAGTGAGGAGCAGTCTCTCATGTCTAGGTCAAACAGTAAGAACCCTTGCAGGCATTCAGTTCAGTATCCCACACAAATGCATCCATACCGAATGATTCCACACATCACCGTTTACATTCCACACCTGCATTTGATGCCTGTGAATGTATGCCCTTTACTGAATGCTGCAAGGTGGAAAGAGTGTGGAAGTTGGGGTGGTGGATGGGAAACTTTTGCACAGTAGACTGGAGGTTGCATGCCATCAGAGACCTAGAATTGCTCCAGGTATTAACCATATCTTAACCACAGATTATGCACTATTACAAACATATTTCCTTAACCTTAACCATAGCACTGTGAACCTTGCCATAATATTGCAGAAGATGAGACTTTTTAAAAACAACGGATTTGTAGAATCTTCCAATACTGCTGTTCTTCATTGGCAGTAGGGTTGGTTGGAACTTAGACCATTCCTGAATAAATGCAGATTTGATGAACTGAGACAGTAATTGCTTGAAAGACAAGAAGACTGATGAAAGGCCAACTTATCATTGGCATGTCTGTACTGCAATTTCTTGTTTGCTTATATTAATATATGTGTGATAAACTAAAATGTGTAACAGATGTATCGGTTAGTCTCCTCTTGCCATTTGAGATTAATTTTATGATCAAGGGATTTTAAGTTCCCTTTACACTGCATGCCTGATTTCGGAGTAGACATCCATACTTCCTCTTCATTTTCCTGCAGCCTACTCTGTGTTGTTTTCTTCTGTTTGGCAGGTGAAGCAATGCCATATTTATTTAACCCAACACAAGCTGTTGCTGTGTGAAGCCCTCTCCCCTTTACCACTCATCCCTCATTTCTTTCTCTCTCTATCTCATCTGTAGATTTAATCTATGACTCTCTCATTCTGTCTCTGGTGCATTTCCCAAGAGGAAGAAGGAGCTCTCAATAATTCATAGGCTGTCTGAGCCTCTTTTTCCAGCACCAACCACTGCTGCTGCTGCTGCTGCTGCTGCTGCTGCTGCTGCTGCCTGTCTGCCAGAGCTAAAACCTACTGGCACAAACTGGCAGCCAAGGGTACAGAAGGACTTTGTGCCAGCAGTGCTTTATGAAAATGGGCTATAATCAATAGTGCTTTTTGATAAGTGGATAGCCTACTTGGTGATTTTGAGCGGAATTTATCTGAACAGGTCACTTCATAACAGAAAAAGCCCTCTGCATTAAATCAAAGTCACATCTAATCCAGCTGGAGCAGCTATTTTAAATCCAATCTAATTCCTGAACACACTTTCATGAAAATATGTTGTGCTGTGTTAGAAGAAGGAGAGTTCTGACAGGTTTTTTATTATTATTATTATTATTGTTATTTTTATTTGGACTCCACTCATTTAGTGTTGATGCAATTTATTATTTTCATGAAACTCAAAATCAACTCAGGACGGATAGTTGTGATTTTATGATGTTCTGAGGGAGTCTCTTTTGACTTCTTTTGTTTGTTTTTAATGTACAGAAACACTACTGTTGTGAACAGACAGAAATTTCTCATGGGGATTTTTGCCCGGTTCACCTTTGTTTTGGATGTTCTCATTTGAAACATAGATGCCTTGATTCATTAAGGGCAGCATGCTGTTGAATGTCCTCTCAAAGACTTGAGACTTGTTGTGGACTTAGTTCAAAAGGCTCAAAAAGCAGTTTATATAATCATAGTTTGGAGGTGGAACTGGATGGTCAAATCAGTGATTTGCAAATTTTCTTTGGACCGGCATTTCTCACACAAAAATGCAGTGTTTAATTCCTTCAAGCAGAAGAAAGCTAGTGAGAGAACCTTTAGCAAGACATTTTACTGTCAACATAGGGAGTGGCCAACAGTAAACCAGTGTGTTTACACTGGGAAGCTCCTGAATTTAAATATAAGGCAGCAGTCAGCCATTATCTAGGTCAGACTACTTACACAACCTCAAAATATTATTCCTGCTTGCTGTGTTCTTCTAAAGGCCAGACCAGATTGAACGAATGTGTCAAGCAAAACACATCATGCAGTATAACATATTCACATGAGTGAACTTGAGGATTAATTAATTAATGGGGCCTTCACTTATTGTAAAGATTACAGAAAGACTAGAACATTCCAATAACTTGTTTCTTTAAAGACCTCCAGGCTCATGCTTTGCTATGAAGCACTACTGTTTTATGATTTGGCACTATATAAATAAAATGTACTTGACTTACCCAGCCTACGCTATAGTCGTGATATTGGCTTTAAAATGAGATATCAGAATCAGCCAACATGCTGATAACATCAGTGCATCATCGGTATCGGGCAATATCAGCTTTAAAATGAACTATCAGAATCAGCCAACATGCTTTTTTTTATTTTACACAATGAATGAATATTATACATTGAAAAGCACTCTATTTCATGTCTCCATCTGCTGATGGACCATCACGATAAGAGTATCCGTGCATAATATGATGTTAATTCCACTACAGGAAAGACCTAATGATCACTAAAATTAGGTGGGGAAAAAAGTGGATGTATTGATATCGGTATCAGTTATCGGTCAAATAGGTTGTTATATATCAGAATATCGGATACTGGCAAAAAAATCCAGCTTGAGACAGCATGAGATGTAAACATTAATGGCGTCCTCCTGAGCTGAGCTGTAACAATAGCTAGTTCAACTAAGCTAGCAGCACTGAGTAGATGCACGCTTCCTTCTGCGTAGTGAAACAATTGGCGGTTGTACTTCAATGCTCTTTCTTAGGTTCTGGGTTGGTCACTAAACAGCGTATTGTAATGGTATGCTTTTATTTACCTTTAATAGTATACCTTATTATCTCAGTGAAATGTTCTGAAACAAATGCATATATATGACACAAAAAAGCAATTTATTATTTATGGCCGATAAAAAATATGCTTGGCCAGCAAATATTTCCATCAACTGGCCCTCTTGGCCGGTGAGTCAAAATGTTAATTTCGGAAACTCTATCTATTTTCAATTTTAAACAGCACTATACTGGAATACCAGCAAAGTGCCGGACAACTTCGGTATTTTTCAACCTGGGCTCTATTTCCCCATGTGAATGTGTGCGTATGATTCATGGGTACCACTCATTCTAAAATTGGTTCAGTATTGAGCCGCGAAACGAGCTAAAACGGTAATGGGGGCAAATGCGTCCCGTATAAAAGTGCTTTTTTCGCCACTGACCAGTTCAGATCGCCAGTGCTATCTCTGTAAATAGCATATTGTAGCGGCCCTGGGGCAGTGGTGACTGTGAATGAGTGGAGTCAGCTGTCAGTCAGTGTTGGAGCAGAAAGGCGGAAGTTGTCCCCGCTTGGTAATGTAAATGAGTATGTGTGTGTGAAGTGTGTGTTACGCTAGAAGAGTCAGAGGACAGAGTCTTTTACGTGCTACCCCCTGGAGTGTTACCGGAGTTTTTGGAGTGCTCAAATAAACAGGCCTTTTTCCCGAACGCAAGAACAGGATGTCGCGCAACACCCCATACAGCTTTCACAGGCTGCCTTTGTCGGACGGCGAGATGCTGAAGTTGTGGCTAGTTGTGCTACAAATGGATGCTAACACTCCTGTCCAGACACTGCGCCTTGCAGACCATCGGGTCTGCAGTGCTCACTTCTCCCAAGATGACTACTGCCAGCCGAAGAAGAGAAGACATCCAATCCTGAAACACCTCTTCCTCAAGAAAACGGCTGTCCCACGAGTAGAGAGAGCTACAGACACAGTGGAGCAAAGCTCGTGACATCACACAGCCCAGAGGTAAGGGAAAGGCTAAGTTAGTATGCTATTTACAGAGATAACGCTGGTGATCTGAACCGGTCAGTGGCGAAAAACACACAATTCATACACACATACTCACTTACAGTACTGAGCGGGGCAGCCCTCCCCCTCTCTGCTCCAACACTGACTGACAGCTGACTCCACTCATTCACAGTCACCACTGCCCCAGGGCCACTACCATATGCTATTTACAGAGATAGCACTGGCGATCTGAACCGGTCAGTGGCGAAAAAAGCACTTTTATACGGGACGCATTTGCCCCCATTACCGTTTTAGCTCGTTTCGCGGCTCAATACTGAACCAATTTTAGAACGAGTGGTACCCTGAATCATACACACACATACACATGGGGAAATAGAGCCCAGGTTGAAAAATACAGAAGTTGTCCTTTAAAGCCAATGCAAAAACGCTTGCCATTATGTAAGTTTTCTACTTGTCCCAAATCCAAAGAGACTAAAAATAAATAACTGCAGTCTTAATTTACTGCTGTTGCTGCTATTGTGGTGTTTAGTGCTTTGCTCAGCAACAGGTGCATCATTCTTAGTCCAGACCACAATGTCTTTATACAGTCTCTGAGTGAATGAGACATGAGATCTTCACTTAACCTTGATGTTTGAGGAGTTAAGGTCTTCATATCATCTTCATAAGATGAAAATATGTCAAAGTTGTGTTTACATGTATTTTCCTGCATCCAAGTGGCCAAAACATCAAATATTGCAGCGTTCATTATGTTTTTTTTACTTGCATCGTCACCTATATTCAAGGTATTTTTAGGCATGAATGCATATTCTCATTAGTCAGCTATATCTTGTACATTACATTATTATCATATACAGTATGATACACATTATAAACAGTATATGGTTTTTTTTGGTACTAGCCTTGAGAATCTGTTTAAGGGAGGGTTATGTTTTGGAATGTAAACTGAATCCCATAAATTAAGTGTTAAAATAAAACACATGTTGGCTTGTTTTGGTAAAGGAAACCAACCTTTCTAGATTCACTCATTCCACATAGGGTGCAGAAATTCTAGACCATCAGGAACCATGAATAATAAAAGGTTAAACACTGCATCTAAGGGCCCTCCAGAAGAAGAGCTGCAGCACAGTCACCTCACAGGATTTATAGATAACCTCTGCTGTCTCCAGTGCCAGGTCTCACTGAACCAGCTGCTAGTCTATTAGACTTTACAGATAGTATGTATAATTCATTTAGCTGTCAGTTAACCTTCTGCTACAGATTTGCACGCTCTCTTATCAGTCAGCAGCTTCATCCCTCAACCTCTCCATCTCTTTTATTATCCCCTCCCCTCCTCTCTGTTAGTCTCTGCAAATGGTTTCTCACTTTCCTGTTGTTTCTACTCTTTGCTTTCTCTCTTTATTTTAATCTGTGTCTCTGAGACCCCGGCTTTCTGCAGTCTCCATAGATACCCAGCCAGTGGGTTTTGCCCTGCCCACTGTAAGACTATCATTCAAAGACAGACCAGATCTAGGCCAAACACACGGCTAGCTGCTGCTAGCAGAGACTATACACTCTGTGCAGCTGAGCAGTGTTTGGTTACTGTCTACTGTATGCCACATTTGTTTCGCATTCTGAATCTTTTTTTGTATTTTGCATCTACTCAGCAGAAATGTGTTACTATATTAATACATGCAGCTGTGCTTGGCTCACTACTTTTCCAATAAAATACTTTATACTTTACACTTTTTCTTAAAGCTGCACTACTAAATATTATAGATTAACAAAGAATCAAATGTGTCATGTGAAAGGTATCACTCGTAGTGAGAAATCCACAGAGAACTATCACAACACTAATGATGCAGTTCTCACTCATCTCTGCAAAGTAAACTAGCTTTCACACTTGTAGTTTGTGGAGTATCAAGTGAACCAATGATACCAAGTCAGTAACCAAACAGCTGACCGTCTTAGAGATATGCTGATGAACATAACCCCCGTTTCCAACAAATACTTTGGGTATGGTACCTTTGGAACCACTCATGGGGTTCCACTCGTGTATATGATCTACTCATTACTAAAAGTGTATGTCATTCAAGAAAGAAAAACTCATGGAATGGTCAAAGGTGTGTTGATGGATTCAGATCGTCAACTCATGCATTGAGTAACATTACAAGTAAACATTCCACCTTAAAAGTTGCCGGCAGTCGGCTCAGTGAATTAAGTTGGGGTTTTTTTAGTTAACAGCTGCTGCAAGAGGCAGCAAAACATAATTTCACTTTATAGTTATATTTATATATAGTTTACTAATATATGTAGGACTCGTACCAGAGTGCTTGGCTGCTTGGAGCTGTCATGGTGAAGGATGAGTGGTGGCTCAACAGTGTGATATGTGGTATTAGCACAGCGTTTTGTTTTTGCAAATCACTCGAATTCTTCCTGATTTTAGTGTTATATAGATATGTACCGGTATATAAAGACGCTTTATTTATAGGCTAAATTAGGTATATTGTTGTTTTTTAAATGACAAAGTTTTAAAGGAATAGGGTGTAAGATTCATGGAGATTTAGTAGTGTCTAGTGGTGAGGACTGCAACCAGCTAAAACTTCTCTAGATTAGAAATCCTTCAGTGTTCATTGTTCAGGACGTTTTTTACCAGGAGCCGAATTATCCTCAGAAGTCTCTTCCTCTCCAAAACAAATGGACTGTGTGATTTCATCCAGTACAAACACTGAATAAAGCAGTTTGGCATTAAAAAATTGGTGTTCTTCCAATGCCACTGGTCTCATAGAGGCTTCTAACTACAGTGGCCAACATGAAAACACAACTGGCTCTGTCTAGAGCCAGTGCTCAGTTGTCCGTCCTAGGCTACTGTAAAAACATGGCAGTGCAACTTAGCGATTTCCATGGATAAGGACGCACTCCCTATGTAGATATAAACGATTCATGCTAAGGAAACGAAAACACAGCAGTTCTATTTCTACCATTATATCCCCCTAAATCCTACATACTGGACGTTTAAAACAAATGAAGTACGTGCGTATCGTTGGCTAAATGCAGAACACAGATAGGGAATAAAGCACAAAAAGGGGTGCAGAGTTTTTTTCAGCTGAGATGCTGTGGTTGCATCTGGTTCACATGATACTGAATATACATGGAAACAAAATGTCAGTGCAAAGTAGACTATTTGCTCTGGCTCTTGCTCTGGATGAAGGGAAGGCCGAAGTAGGTAGGGAGAATCCCCCCTTCTGTGTGGGTTCAGTGTTATTTTTCTCCTCCAGTGTTGTTGTAGTTTAGCACTTATATACATAGGATGCGATAGTTGATCTTTGTAGTAGGCTATGTGTTCTGCCCCTCTTCCGCTGTAATTGGACGTCTGGAAAAAATGCGAAAGTAACAAGTGGCTGCAGTGTTTTAGCCAAAGTTGAAAATTTTTCAACTCTCAGCGACCAGGAAAAAATGTAGAACATGCAGCGCTCAGAGCAGAATAGACACTTGGCACCTCGACACATTCCCTTCGCCTAGCCACTTGAAAAAAAAAAACAACACGAACATAGTAATTGTAGCAGTTGCCCGCCATCTCCTGTGGGTGGTTTATCAATAGCATGGTTTTGCAATATTGTGGTTATCACGACAGCCCCACAATTAGCCAGATATTTTACTCAGGAGTTGGTGGAGAACAATCCGAGCTAAAAGAAGAGTGAATATTGAACTTACATTCATCAGGTGGATACAAACACCACTCCAAATGAATGCTAATGCATACATCAAATGCCTGCTTATCTTTGGATCAATTTCTACTTCTTCCTCTTTATTTGCTTCTCTACCAGCTTCCCCTTTTTCCACAGACGTTGCTTTGTTTTGTGCAGGTTTTCTAATGCAAAGAGCTAGTCTTCCACAACTGTAATTTTCCTATAGTTGCCTAACACTATCCTCATCCTATATTTTCAATGTCAAAAGCCAAAGGCTGCGTTCCTGATGAATGTTTGTTTTATTGCTATGATATTCAAAAATGGACAAGAATTATCAAAGTTTGATAAGGACACAGAAATGGGCTTTATTATGCAACCAAATTCTCTCCTCCTTATCTTTAGACATGCAGTTACACAAATTCACTGCTCAACAGCTGTGCAAACAACCAGTATTGGGGAAGTTACAGTGTGAGAACTACAACACCTGGAAACCCTTTGCAATAAATATTCCTGTCACACCACAATGATTTGATTAACAAAGTAAAGGCTGAGCTGACAGGAAAGCACTGTAGGACTGTAGAATGCTGCAGACCATCAATGGTACACATACGTCATTTGAGTAGTATGGAGATAATTTGTGGATTCAATTTTGTGTTCTTGGACGTTAGTCTGGGGCGCCGTCAGCCATTAGGTGTGCTAGCCGCTCCCCCTGCCGATCTCCGCAAGGGATGTGAGGACTCTAAAACTTCACCAGGGCCTCCATCGGCATATGGGTGAGTAGATAATGGCTGAATTTTCATTTTTGGGTGCACTATCCCTTTAACTTCAGTGAGGTGTGTGAGTCTTTTCTGCATTTTTTGACTGTAATCCCTGTTACCTTGACTGCTGAGCCTCATTCAGCTCAAGATTATTTAAAATGGTTTGTTCAAAGAAATCCTGTATGATATTTCCATATCCATATATACTTAATGCAACTGGGCCACGATGCTCCTCTAATTTATGCATGAGCTTGTCATTGTCAGTAGGGACCAACATATGGGATTGCTGCTGTCTCACCCAAGTGCTGACTCAACCATTCTGCTCTAATCATCAATCCTATGGACAGCTTTAGTGAAGCCAAACCAGGGCAGCGTGATAATAAATCTATAGACAGAAATGACGCAGCTGTTACTATTATTATTACACAGGCTCCCCAATGCATCTCTCCTGCCTCCTCAGAGTTTGATGTCTGAAGGTAAAGGGGCTAAAAATAGCTGCACTGCACCCCCACCCTGCACACAAACCCTACCCACACCAACCCCTCTATCAGGACACCAGCAAAGGCATCCGGCGGTGATAAAAATCAGGCTGCCTGAGGACAGATCCAGCCTCAGCTTTTAAAAACAGCACAGGCATCACTAAAATAAACCAGCTGACAGGCATTAGGATTTCTGATGGCTAATAATAGACCCTGGAAGGATTAAAGGCATCACAATATGCATACTCAGATGGTGTGATTATGGAGGTCATCTTGTTAGATTATACCACACATCTGGAGAATGCCATTTGAACATATCTAAGCATATTTGAGATATTGTTTTCTGAGTAGCCACCAGACAAAATAAATTTCAAGGAGATGTTGTATGAGACTGATGAGACACTATATAAACAGACTATGTGGATGGGATTTATTATTGTTTTCCATTAACAGAGAGGGAACTTCGTAGCTAGGATGAGGACTGCTAACAATCACAGTGAAACAGCTGTCAACCACTCAAACTCTCCACCAGATCATTTACACAAAAAGATGTAGTGCAGAGAGAGAGAACAGAAAGCTGATGTTGTGCCACTCATTCAGCAATTACCACTAGTAACACCGTCCTGACCCAACAACGTTGCTGTAGAAACATTGTGCCCACCCTAAAGTCTCCCCTAGGTCACCCCGGTGAGTGAGCAGCCCATTTTTGAGCTACAAATCCCCTTTAGCATTGTTAACTACTCTTAACTCTGTTAGTGCTGTTAGCAGTGTTAGCATGGCTAATGGTGCTAACATAGTTTACAGTGCTAAAGGGCTTTTGCAACTCAAAATGAAGCCACTTTCATGTTATTTTGCTTTTTTTTCTCACAAATTAACTGATTAGTTACTGATGTTGGGCAAAAGCAAAATTAGCCAAAACTCCAACCTTACTGCACAATTGTGCAGTTCATTCCATTTACAGGATGTGTAAATTGTTACTTTAACAGATACTGATCCTGAATCAGTATCAGGGCTGATCCAGATTCATTTTGATGGATCTGCAATTGCAAATTCTTTCTTTACTGTTTGCTTCTGTATTTTGTCCTTCTCAGCCTGCTAGTGTTGCAAAGCCGACCACCAGCACTTCAGTGCAGCATTTTGCTGCACAAACAAGTAAAAATAAGAGTATGTGAATGTGAAAAATCATTTGGGCACACCAGTGCAAGTGATTGTGTTCTGACACCCAGACTCTTAAGCCCCTTTCAGACATGCACTCATTGATGTTAATCTGGAGGCAATTTAACATGTTGCTCTCATGTCTGTATAAGCACCCCAGTCACAAGTCACGATGACAGTCTTACTAGGTCGGAACTGAAACATTTGAGTATCCCTTTCAACACAGCACACATCTAAATACAATGCCTCAGATTAACCTTAAGACTGCAGAGACATGCACAGAGATTATAAAATGCATCTCGTTCCACATTCTAAAATGACTGTAATAAATGGATTACCTCAATCATTGTCTCTTATGCATAAAATCAGTTTTACAAACTGAGACACTGAAAAAGCAAATTCCACGTTGTTGAGGAGATTGATCTTCAGGGCAGGCTACAAAACGTTTTTCCCAAGACAGACAGATGGTGCAGAAGGGGTTAAAAAAGTGGATATTACAGCAGAACTTGCTCTATAATAACATGAAATGATGAAACTGGCATGAAAATGCATCAGTGGATCCACTGTGAGAAGTGGGAGTAAGCCTTCCTCAAATAAATAAATAAATAAAGCTTCAAAAGCAAATGAGTTTTAATAATCAGTGATGCAGTGAGACCTGGAAACACTTTCTCATCTCTCTCTCTCTCTCTCTCTCTCTCTCTCTCACACACACACACACACACACACACAAGGTGCATAAATGTAACGTAACGTTTTCTCTTCCCGGTTTCCAAGGTATACAAAGAAAAAATTGTTGGTTACTATTTGTAAACAATAACGCAAGCTAAAGTGAAAGTAAAATCCAACCCTGGTTGCATCTTCGCTTGCTATACTTGCGTTTTAATGGCGCTGTATCCACAACTTTCGTAGCTTCCTCTTGAGTGCGTGCTGCCTACGGCCTGGCACCTGGTCACTACCTTTTTATAGAATCTCAAATTCACCTGCGTGTTGTGCACCTGAGCATCCCAAATATAGCAAAATATGAAGAAAAGAAGAAAATACGGGCAGAATGCAGGGTCTCTGCAGATAACTACGCCTCCACACACTTCTTGTTGGTCATTCAGTCAGTGATGACTGAGAGGGATTACTTTTGTATGTGTCTATACATTGTTTTTGTTTTTTTAGGAAAATCCTGCATGGTATATCTTTAAAGCTGCATTACAGTAATTTTCTGAACTTGCCAGACTGTTCTAGTTGTTCTATTATTGATCTTTACCCACTTAGTTATAATATCCTTGTTATTGATGATTATTTATCAAAAATCTTGTGGCGTAAACTAGGGACGCATGATAATATCGGCATGTCATCAGTATCGGCTAACATCGACATGCTGAGAATATCAGTACATCATGGTATCGGCCATTATCAGCTTTAAAGTGAACTATCAGAATTGGCCAGCATGCTTTTTCTTATTTTGCACAATGAATATTACATACATTGAAAAGTATTCTATTTTATGTCTCCATCTGCTGGTAGGCCATCACGGTAAGAGTATGCATGTATAACATGATGTTAATTACACAATAGAATAGACTTGATGATCACTAAAATTAGGTGGGGAAAAAAGTGGATATATCGCAATTGGCATCGGTTATCAGCCAAATAAGTTGTTATATATCGGCATATCGGATATCAGCAAAAAAAATCTTATATTGTGCGTCTCTAGTGTAAATATTTTAAAGATTTTATCCCAGCCCTAGTTTAGCCAACTTAAACAACTTTGCTAAGCTTTTGGGCATGGTTATAAGAAACCAACATTGACAAATGGTAGGAAACAGAATATGAATCAATCAGACATTTTGTACACCAAACCATCCACCCTCATTTCCTTAGAGAGTTTGTGGAACAGCTTCTGTCTTTGAATAATAGATCTAATAATAGATAATTATTACTTGCATGACCATGAGATGAGGTAAGGTACTTTTAAGTAGGCTATTTCAACAAAGGACCACTGCTGTCATTCTCCTGATGAAAATGTCTCAAATTAGTTTTAATACAGGGTCCTTACTGTTAAAAAGGACTGACCACAGACTGTGGTTGAACATTATTTCCTGTATGTCCGTGGTTGCTAATAGCCCTGATAAAGATGTGGTTTTTATAGTGATGAGTATATTTTGAACTTCATCACCACACTGGTAATTTCTTCAGGGGTCCTGTCTTCCACTAAGTGTTCTCAATAAGTTCTGATTCAGTTTTTAAACATGAAACTCACAAACTGACATGTCACAGGTAAATTACTGATCAATGTTCCATTTAAAATAGGAAATTGGAATTTACGAGTTCACAGTCAGAAATTCCAACTGGAATGCCTGCTGAATTCGGATCGTCGGATTTCTGACTGAGAAAGTCGGGAGAACCTCACTCCTGGCTGCTATGCACATCAACAGCAGTGAAAGCTATACTCATTTATTGTTCATTAGCCCTTCCATCTTATTTGTGTCTCATTAAATAACTCTTAAACACAGTACTGCCCAACCTCTATCTGTGGACATGTTGCTATGATGTTTGTATGCGCAAAATACTGCGTAATGTTTTGTCATCAACTGGTATTGCTAGAAGCAGCTAACCTAACTAGGACTGGTATTGTTAACAACACCTTGGTTTACCAACTTGTACTGGAACGCAATCAACTGGAGTGGGCTAAGCCCGGGATCGAACTGGCAACCCTCTTGCTGTGAGGCGACAGTGCTAACCACCACACCACCATGCTGCCCCTCCACTGTATTAGTTCTGTCATATTTAGTTATATCTTTCTCTTATTAAGTCCATTAATTTCATGGAAGTGCAAGACTTTATCAGAGAATAGTCACCATAAGCAGTTTTAGATGCTGCCTTTCCATCATTCATTTCAAAAGCAATATGTTATTATCCTATCTGATAATAACCTACATCCTGCTGTCATAAGGAATGTAGTAAAAACAAAAACTTCCATGTTTCTATTCCCATAAATATTACAGGATATTCACACCAGAATATTTTTCATCAGGTGGTTCTTAAAGTGACAGCGACAGCTTGTTATATATGTTTTGAGGTTAGCATGAATAATGTCATGTGATCTTAACCTGTAATTCTGTGATTATAACATCTGTCAGGCCATTTATTTTTAACATCTTATAGATGTGATAAATAAATAATTGAGAACCTCATGTAAACCCACCCTGAGCTCATATAGGCCTTTTCAAAATTTAGGCTAATAAACATAAAATGGGATTACACAACTGTTGTTTACCACAGACAACTACCTGTTTGACAGTATGAGCACATACAGAGAGCAGCTTCCCAACAACACCCCGCCAGTAAATCTGCGTGGACATCCTCATCATCATGCTCCTTATTAAGCTCACTGCGGTGTTATTCTAACGCCTGATGGGAACATTTGCAGATACAGACAGGTGCTCTTAGACTTAGCCCAAATAACGGCTGCGGGAAATGGAGCAGCAGCAGCTGAATCGACGCCCGCCTGCTCTCCAAAGACACGAACATCCAGACACGTCTGTACTGTCCTTTTTTATATCATTTCACACACTGTCATGTCACAAATGTGTTTCTTACCGGTCCCCTCCTCTTCAGGGATATGTTCTTCCACAACAGGAGATGGAGCTGGTGCAGGAATCCCATTTTGCCTCCCACTTCTGCTTCACTATGTCAGAAATTTACCAAATTAGCATAACGTTACCGGCGGTGGCCTATGACTGGGTTTAAATAAGCGGGGAATGTCTATCCCGTTCCCAGGCATCCCGTCCGAGCCTGTTACGGTGCTGAAATGTGTCGGCCTTGGCTGACAGTGAATAATGTGGAGCTATTCAGTTTGTTGCTTATTTGCCGGTGACTGGCGGTGAGAGTCGTGTCGGGACTGTTTGTGTTCCGTCTGTCATCCTCTGTGTGTCGGTGGAGCACCGGCTAGCTTCCCCTGCGGAATCCTCTCGGTGTAGTAGTGCAATGGTCTGTGTTGGAGCAGGAAACCAGTGGAGGCAGCTTCATAGAAAGCTAACCATAGTAATGAAAACACACACTTCCGGCCTGGCCTTTAAAAACAAAAGCCCTCCTAATTTCCCAGGTGCACTTTATACACTGTATTTGCCACAAAAGAAGCTGGTGTGGCAGTGATCAGAGAGATACAAAGTCCCCCTAATGTCTACCCTCTACCCTTACCATGGTTATTATAAAACTGAAAAAAATGAACTTAAAAACTAAACAGGGTGTGAGAAAATATTTTTGTTGACTGAAATAAAAATAAAAAATAGACTTTCAAAAAAGAAAAGAGAAAAAAGACAAACTAAGGGAGTGTACTTTATCTTTTAAATGTTGTGGGGGAGGAGTAATATGTGCATACATGAATTGATGTAACTGTTTGTGATTTATATGGATATGTTTAAGTGCGTGTACACATATATAGTATTTGGTTCTTCCGTTCTTTTTTTATTTATTTTATTATTATTTATTATTTATTTATTTAGTTATTTTTTTCTCATCTTAATTCTTTTCAGGGTCATTTCCCTTCAATTTGTAAAACATATGGACACATCTGGATGAGATGTGGCTATGTAGGCCTATATATGATTAATTATTAGTACTTTGCCAAGAAACTAAATTAAAATTTGATCACAAAAAAAAAAAACATACAAAGTCCAAGCTCCCCTAATGTACCCATTAGCCCATCAGAACATTTTGACCACGCACCAAAAGTCAAAAGTCTCTAATTTGTTCTTACTATATTATTTGTATTCTCCCATACTTTACTGTAGGTTTGTTTTTTGTTTGTTTGTTGCATTGGTAGCCTAAAACTAAAAAAAAAACAAAAAAAAAAAAAAAAAAAACTTAGGAAAAAAAGAACATGTGGAAAAAATATTTTAGTTTACTGGGGCCTTAAGGGATTTTGTTTGTTTGTTTGTTTGTTTGTTTGTTTTTAACAACAAATATTTTTCCTTAAACCTCCCTGAGAGGAGTGGTGCAGGAATGAGTCCTAAAACTCAAAAATTAGTTAGCCTTTTTGTACTCCTGGTTCCCTCATCTTGAAGTCAAAAGTTTTTGAATGGGCTTTTGGTTAGATGCCCCCGATAATGTCTGTGGTTAACACCTGCTTGACAGACTTTCGAGTTTTCGTTTATGACATTTTGAGACTTTTAGGGACTTTCCTTAATTATCAGAGGAGGGGAGTAGCTGGGGTGTGACTTTTTTTTTTCTTTTTTTTTCATGCTCCCTGAAATGACAAATATTTTTACTTGAACTTTGCTGAGTGACTGGTGGAAAATGCATGACCCTCCCTGCACCATACATTGTTCAACAGATTTTTAAAACTTATCCTTTGATGTTTGAAAGTTAAAAGCTGAAGACAAAATCCTGGAGTTGAAAAAAGCCTTGTTCTATTTCATTCTTCCTGACCGCCAGATGGCGGTGCTTTAGCACTGGATATCTCCATCTCGCATATGTGCAGGTCGAGTCATTATACCAACAAAGTCACCTGTGACCATGCAATGATGTAGGGCATTCACCCCGTATAAAACCCCATGTCATCACGCAATCTGTTCCTTCTATCTTCTCGCAATTGAAGAAGCTAATAGCAGGTGAATTAGCTCGTTGCTTGTAGCCTCGTAACCAGCTGGTTGGTGCCTCGATTTTGTTCATCCACCAGAGGCTGCGACAAGCTGTTTTCTTAAGAAAGGAGTACAGACAGACGGACAGCGGTGATCTCGCCGTTTACGGTTCGTGCTGAACTAAATTACAGCAACACAGGTAAGTCTACCGGCAGCCCCGCTGGGCTCGCCTGGTTCATTCATGCATGATCCGCTGCGTTGTTAGCTCTCTGCTCTCGGAGGGACGCAACAGCGACAGTAAGTATTGTAAGTTACTTATACACCGTTGGATGGAAAGCTAATAGGTAATGTTAGCAATTTGTTCAGTTAATTAATCAGTGCTTGAGTTCGCTAGTACTGTAAGATAGCTTTTGTGTTAGGAGGCACGCTTCAACGCGGCCCAGCCTTAAGTTTGTAGGATAGCGGCACGGTGTTTTCGCGGTGGCTGACTAGTATTGTTTATAATGCTACGACAGTTGTCTGGTTGTTTTATTTGTTTTTCCATCAGTGACAACGTGTGTCTATTGACAACATAGTATTAGCTGTGTGCTAATTTTGTGTAAGGCTATTCGCCATTGTATTTTTTTCCTTATTTGTTTGAACTATTTAATGACATGTTGGGCTCGCATGTCTGTAACTCATGTATGGCTCCCCTCCACATGGAGGATGGTCATGATCAATGCCCTGCCTGCCTGGGGATTGAACACCTTAAGGCAGGCGTGTCTGACGACCCCTGTATGAACTGTAGGTTTATGCCACTGCCAATACGGATGGCTAGGCTTGCAGAAATAGAAAATAATACTGACCTGCCGGCTGCTAGTATGACTAATCCAGCAGCATCAAAGAGACGCAACACGCCCTCACATGGTCCTCCTAAAAAACTGAGAAGGGTGGACACTTTGCTTCTTCAGGTTGGCTCTCTGTCATCTGAATTTGCCCAGATTAAAGAGCTCCTCCTCAATCTTCAGCCTGATAATAGGGGGCCAGCTCCCAGTGGTGACTCCGCCACGAGAGGCTCGCCTTGTCAAGAGGATGATGTGCTATCTACTGCAGCATCCTGCAGTTTGTTTACAGAGCAAGAGGAGGAAGCTCAAGATGTGGACAGAGACACGGCCTCCATGACCTCGGGGGCTTTTTCACAAGGGTCCGATGCTGGGTCATTGCATGGATCTGATGTTGGTCATGCCTTGTCCTCAGTGTCGACTGACAGATGATCTCCTTACTAAAAGTTATCATATAGCAGCATACATGGTGCATCTTGGTAACTCCCTTTCTCACCTCATCCTGGCCTTGTCTCAGACCCTGCAAGAGTCTGGTGTGGACTCTTCTGCCCAGACCCTTAGTGATGCATCCCTTCAGACTTCTGCCTTCATGTCTGGGGAGCTTGGAAGGTTGATGTCAACAGTGACACTGGCTCACCGCCAGGTCTGGCTGGCATAGTCCCCCCTGTTGGAGGCATGTCGTCGCACCCTCCGCATCCTTCCAGTGGTTCCAGGTCAGATTTTTGGGCCCGCCGCTCAGCAGGCACTGGATCGCAGTGCACAGGCAGATCAGGCGAGGCAGAGGTTTGCTGGTCTGCAGCAGGGCCTGGGTCCTGTTCCAGGATGTAGAGGTCCCTTGCCTTCCAGACACAGCCACTTCCATCCACCTGCTCGCCCAGGTGGACAGCCTAGAACCTCTCAAAATACGGGGCACTATGATCAGCACCGGCGTGCTTCTTCCCGGCCAACCTTCCAGGTGCCAAGAGGACTAGCCCCCAGTGGTTGCCCCCCTAAAGGCTCAAGGAGCCAGGGGGGTCGAACCTGAGGTCAGAGCAGCCGGTGTCGGACACTTCTCCCAGCAGCAACTCAGCTACTGGGAGAGGGAGACCACAGACCCTTGGGTGGTGTCCACACTGTCCAGGGGATACACACTACAGTTCCAACACCAGCCACCCGCTTTCGGTGGGGTCAGAATGACTGTGGTCAACGACCCCGCAAAATCCCTGGCTCTCAGCCAGGAATTGGCAGCCCTCTTAGAAAAAGAAGCCATCGAGCCTGTAGAAGGGCACACACGGCTCAGTGGGTTTTATTCAGTGTATTTTTTGATTCCGAAGAAGGATGGCAGGTTCCGTCCAATCCTGGACCTGAGGGGTTTAAACGGATGGCAGATGTTCTGCATTCAGTGACAGAGGAGGCCTGGTTTGTGTCAGTGGATCTCAAGGACTCCTATTTTCACGTGCCTATTGCGCCACACCACAGGCAGTTCCTGAGGTTTGTGTTTCAGGGACAGGCCTACCAATTCAAAGTGTTGCCATTTGGTCTTTCACTGGCCCCTCACATATTCACAAGGTGCGTGGCGGCCGCCCTTTCTCCCATACAAGCCAGAGGGTTGGCAGTCTTACCATAGACGATAGACGATTGGCTAATCATTTCCCTAACAGCCGAGCAGGCAATCAGGGACACAGCCATGCTGCTTGGCCATGTGAGCCAGCTGGGCATTACAGTGAACTTCAGCAAGAGCAAGCTTATACCCAGTCAGAGGGTGGATTACCTGGGCATGAGACTCGACTCACAACTAATGAGAGCCTTTCTTTCCCAAAAGAGGGTGGAGGCTATTCTGCAACTTATAGGTTGCTTCCAGAGGGGCAAGCTCATGAAGTTCGGCCTCCTTCTCAGGCTGCTGGGCATGCTGACAGCAGCATCCATGGTGATTCCTCTTGGTCTTCTGTCCTTACGCCCCCTTCAAATTTGGGTCAATGGGCTCGGCTTGGATCCACAGTGGCACAGGGGCAGGAACGTCAGGGTGTCCAGCTTATGTTGCCAGGCTCTGAAGCCTTGGAGAAGAGTGAGTTACCTGACCAAGGGGGTACCTCTGGGGGTAATTCCTTCCCGCAGAGAGGTGGTGGAGACGGATGCCTCTCTATTGGGCTGGGGTGCAGTCTGGCAGCGCAGGACCATCAGGGGCCGATGGAAGGTGCGACAGAGGTTAGAACACATAAATGTGCTCGAGCTCAGGGCAATTTATCTAGCACTGCAACATTTCCTTCCAATACTAAGGGGCCAGCATGTTCTCATCCGGACAGACAGCACCTCAGCAGGTATATCACGTCAGTCATCAAGGGGGCACTCGGTCCAGGCAAGGTCTGAGAGTGGCACAGCAGCTCCTTACATGGGCATTTCCCCACTTCCTGAGCCTCAGGGCTGTACATATACCAGGAATGCAGAATAGTGCAGCCGATGTGCTGTAACGCCAAGGGCCAAATCAGGGAGACTGGAGACTTCACCCAGATGTAGTGGGAATGATTTGGAGCCGATATGGCAGAGCAGAAGTGGATGTTTTTGCCTCCGAAACATCAACACATTGTCCCCTCTGGTACTCCCTAAGGGAGACTACCAGTCCGTTGGGGCAGGATGCCTTAGCTCACGCTTGGCCGACCTGCCTCCTGTATGCCTTTCCCCCAGTCCCCCTAATTTGGGCAATGTTGGACAGAGTCCAACATGGAGGCCACAAACTGATTCTGGTGGCACCCAACTGGCCAGGGAGACAATGGTTTCCAGTGCTTCTGAAAATACTCAGTGGGGAGCCCTGGCACCTCCCAAGGAGACCAGACCTTCTGTCTCAGCTGGGGGGATGCAAATGGCATCCGAATAGGGATCGCCTTCAGCTGTGTGTCTGGCCATTGGAATGCCAGGATCCACTCCTGGCGTCCTGTGACCAGTCGGTGATCCACACTGTGTTAAGTTCAAGGGCTCCCTCCACTAGGTCACTCTATGCAAATCAGTGGAAGCTTTTTTCCCAGTGGTGCAAAACACATGATGAGGATCCAGAGACCTGCTCGGTGGTCATCATTCTGCGTTTTCTGCAGTAATTGTTCGATGCCGGCAGATGTGCATCAACGCTGAAAGTGTATGTCACTGCCATTTCAGCAGGACATGTGAGAGTGGACAATCAGACAGTGGGGTCACGCTATCTGGTTAGTCAGTTCTTAAAGGGTGCACAGAGGCTAAGACCATCGAGAGTCACTGTAGTGCCATCATGGGACTTGAAGTTGGTATTGGGGTCCTTGTGTCTCCCCCCATTTGAGCCGCTGGAGCAGATTGAATTGAGGTCCACACAGATCATGTCAGCAAAGCGAGTGGGGGAGCTCCATGCCCTTTCAGTGAGCCAGATGTGCATGCCCTGGTATCCTGATGGTTCAGGGGTTACTCTCCTGCCAAATCCATCCTTCCTGCCAAAGAGAGTGCCTTCCTCACATGTAAATCAAGCCATCGAGTTGGCGGCATTTAATCCATCGGGTTCTTCTCAGAGGGCAGAGGAGCCATCTGAGCTACTGTGCCCGCTTCGGGCACTCAAGACATACGTGGAGGCCACTGCCAATTTACGTAAGACTGACCAACTTTTTGTCTGCTATGGGGGTTGTAAGAAAGGTACACCCCTATCAAGACAGAGACTTTCTAACTGGATTGTGGATGTGATTCTTCATGCTTACAGGTCACAAGGCCTGCCAGCCCCTAGTAATGTGAAGTGTCACTCTACTCGGAGTGTGTCCACATCCTGGGCAGCATTAAAAGGGGTCTCTCTGCAAGACATCTGTACTGCCGCAACCTGGGGGTCTTCATGTACCTTCACTCGCTATTACCGTGTCAATGCGGCTGCCCCTACAGCTGTGGCAGCGGCTGTCCTGTCAACAGCTTCCACCCCTTAGCGTGGTAAGCATTCCTCGTGACCTTGCTGGTATAAGTCATCCAGTGCTAAAGCACCGCCATCTGGCAGTCAGGAAGAATGAAATAGAACGAGAATTACAGCTGTATCTATGGTTCTATGAATTCTGGATGACCGCCAGAACTGTCTGTCACTCGGAATCTGGGCGAGAAGACTCAGTGGGAACAGATTGCGTGATGACGTGGGGTTTTATACGGGGTGAACGCCCTACGTCATTGCATGGTCACAGGTGACTTTTTTGGTATAATGACTCGACCTGCACATATGCGAGATGGAGATATCCAGTGCTAAAGCACCACCATCTGTTGGTCATCCAGAATTCATAGAACCGTAGTTACAGATGTAACCACAAACAGCCACAGCATCAGATAGGGAGTATATATTCAGCATCTGTCATCTTAAAAAAGTCAAAAGAAAAGAAAGAGTGAGACTGCGAAAGAGAAAGAGAGAGCACACGCGCGAACGAGAGAAACGCAACATTGATTTACAATTGTGGTGACCTCCTCCCAGGCTACCTTTGCATCATCAGCCCGTGGAGGTCTGCTCACAGTTCTGTATATTCAGACACTGCGAGCTTGGACCGGACCAAAACATCAGTTTCCTCCTGGGAGAAGTTTGACCATCTGACGCTGCTGCTCTCTTCTGCCATGGTGAATTGAGTAAACTCTCATTACGCCTTAGCGCGGCGCATTTAAAGGCGAGGAGAGGGGCTCATTTGATTGGTGTGATGTATGTAAAACCCACTCCATGCCTTCTCTCCTCCCTCTTTCCGACTTGCGCCGGTAGGAGGGACGGAGGTGGGAAAGAGGAGTAGCTGCGCCAGCGCGCACGGTGTGCCAAACTTGCAAAATCCGTCTGGCCACACCAGTGGCGGTTCTAGGCCAGCTTCAATGGGGGGGCCAAGCTAGGGCCAGTCCTTTTGATACAGGGGCACATACAAGTACGGTCAAATATCTAAGTCTGAACAATAAGATATATATATGTGTAAGGGGGTCTGGGGGCATGCTCCCCCGGGAGAAAATTTTGTATTTGATTTAAAGGCATCAATCTGGTGAATTCTGAGAGCAAAGTTATGATGGCAGAATATGCCTAGATTTCAACATCTTTGTGCTTTTTATGTGTGAAAAATGTTCCATTTTTACTGATAAAAACATTAGTTGTACTATGTTATGGTGAAGGGTTACACTTAAAATACGGCCAAGTATTAGTGGTTAAACATTTCAGTAATCAAAAGAAAAATGACTGACGTACTGATCTGCCTCTGGAGGGCTATTTTAATATTTAAAATCATGTGCAGACAAAATATTCTTTTAAAATTCTCACACTCACAAGTACAGTTCCAGATACGCAAAACGAAAGGAAAACAAAAGGTGAGATTCAAATAAATTCCACACAAACAGGCACAAATTACTGCTTTCCTCCCTCCCTCTCGATTTGCAAGTACAGCACCCTGAATCAGAGCATTTCAAAAGCCCTCAGGTAGTTGAATGCCTCTGGGACAGGCCCATTTATAGCAACCCACTGGATCCGTGGCGTGCGCGATCCGGCCGAGGCGCGGGTGCTGGAGCTAATAGCAGCCATTCAAGCTGCTCCACCAGTCGCGCCTAGAAGCGGCTCGGCGCTCCGCTCCGCTAAAATTACGCGCCGGGTCTATTTCTGACGACACGTCAATTTGCACAGACCAAATGAGTCAAACAGGAAGTCAGGCACAGAAAAGACGAGTATCCAGTCGATTTTCAAAATAAAAGACCAATGAAAACTCCGGAACGTATATCACATCACTACACAAACATGATGTGACAGGCATGAGTCAAATGAAAAGGAAATAGTTTTCAGAGCTTACCTCAATGGTGCTGTGTGTTGCCGTGCAGGCTCAGAGTTGTCTTAAATACAGCCACACAATTCTCTACTGATGTTTTCTGGGTGTTTTCAAGAATGCTCACGAAGTGGATGTCAGTATTCCTCAATATTCCGCTTAGAAATGCGGTCTGCTCTATCAACTCAGGCTCACATTAGCGCTAGGAGAGGAGCTCCTAGCGCTAGCGTAGGAGCTCCAGCCGGTGCGCTACAGAGTGACGTTCATTTACCGGAGGCATTTTATATCTGGCCATTTTTTTGGAGACTGTGGCAGGGCAAATTAGTCAATGTATGGGAAACACTAAACACTAGAAAACTCAGGCCCTTTTCCTTCTTGTGTGGTGTATTCTGTATGATTCACTGGGTGCGCCTCTTTAAGTGGTCCGACCGGCAACCTGTTGAGACGATTTAGTTCCGCGTTCCCCCTCCGACTCCTCGGCGGGGGGGCCACAGGGGGGGCCGGACTCGGAGTTACGGGGGCACTGGCCCCTGCTGGCCCCCGCCTAAAACCGCCATTGGGCCACACGCAGTTGGAGAAGCGCAGGTGCGCTGCGCCCCCGCCCCGCACGGTCTGCGAAACTATAGAGCCCAAGGAGTCATTTCCCTTCACAAAGTGCAGTGTTTGTATTTTACCTAGTCTGAACTTCTCAAAGGTGCAGTGTGTAGGATTCAGGGGGATATACTGGCAGATGTGGAATACAGTATAATAAGTGTGTTTTTTTAAATGTGTAATCACAGAAAAAATAAAGGGCCCTATTTAGATGGTCTAAAACGCAAAGCGCCAGGCGTGCGGTGCGTGGGCATGTCCCAGTCACTTGCTGGTTAGACAGCGCGTTTCAGACTGTGCACCATGGCGGAGAGTCTAAAAGGGTTGGACTTACTCTGTGAATTAGTCATGGGTGTGTTTTGGGCGTATCATTCAATAAGCCAATCAGAGTGTCACCTCTCATTCCCTTTAAAAGAGGCGCGATTGGAGTGCACGGCGGAGAGATAGTTAGATGGCGGACCTACCAACTGGAAAGAGTGAGCGTTTTACAGCTGAGGAGACAATAAATGTATCTCTATATCAACTGTCCCGTCACATCTGATGTCAGATCAAAAGGGATTGGCACCGTTTGGCACGTTTGGCACGTTTGGCACGCATAGTGGAAACCCAACCTGATTTGATTAACACAGCTGCAAACTAATACACTGCAAAAACTCAAAATCTTACCAAGAATATTTGTCTTATTTCTAGTCAAAATGTCTCATTTCTAGTCAAAAAAAATCTCATTACACTTAAAATAAGACTCATCACCTAAAAAGTTACTTGTTTTTAGGCAGTTTTCACTTGTTTCAAGTAAATTTTCACTTGAAATAAGTAGAAAAATCTGTCAGTGGACCAAGTTTTTTTTGCTTGTAATAAGAAAAAAAACCTTGCTCCACTGACAGATTTTTCTACTTATTTCAAGTGAAAATTTACTTGAAACAAGTGAAAATTGCCTAAAAACAAGTAACTTTTTAGGCATGAAGAATCACATCCACAATGTGCACCCACCCACAGATGCATATTACTAACTTGTTTAATAGCGAAATACTGCGCTGTTGACTTTAGACCAGGTTTTTGTTGGTCACTGGTGCATTTGCTTTTTATGTCATCTAACTGGCATGACTGCGCCTGACCACTCCTCATTTTTAGACCAACACACCCAGAAAAGCGCAAGTTCATTTGCTAGTTAGATGAAGATGGCGCAGGGCGTGAAAATGACAACTACGTCTGCATCTAAATAGCAATGACACTTGCGACATGGATTATGCGCCCTCCGCCGTCCACTTTAGACCATCTAAATAGGGCCCCTAGACTGTTGTGTTTTAGTCACCTTAGAATGAGCTGTTTATATCTACTCAGGGAGCGGGTCCTCTTCTGTGGAGTCTGCCATGTTACACTGCCATGTTTCTACAGTAGCCCAGAATGGACAAACCAAACACTGGTTCTTGATAGGGCCATTCACGTTATCGTGTTAACCATCTTAGTTCTCCTACATGCTTGGGACATGGGAGAAATTTCAGTTGGTTGCAATATACAGCCTCACCACTAGATGTCACTAAATTTTACAATCTGGACCTTTAAATTTTGCCCCTGACAAGTATCCCCCATACTTGTAATTAAAAGGTAAATGTGGTCTAAAATTGCTTTGACACAAAATGCACTCAGTGACCACATCTTTCAAAATTCATTTTGAAACCAAACCAAGACAAATACCCCCCATATTAAAATAAAAAAACAACAACTAAAACTAATGTTGAAACCAATGAAAACTAAACTAAAACACTTCAAACAATAAAACCTAAACTGAAACAAGTAACCCACTCTGGGAACCAACTGAAACTAAGCTTAACTGAAAATTGAAAGTGTGAAAATAGAATAGTGAAGGCTCTTATTGCAGAACATGGTTTTGAAATTACATTCAGCAAACACATATGAGTTGAATGTTCCAGTGTCCACATACTTTTGAGCATGTAGTGTACCTGAAGCTAAACTAAAATGATGAACATGGTAGATGTTATAACTGTGTAACATTATCTTGTTAGCATTGTTATTGTGAGCATGTTAGCATGCTGATGTGTGTGTGTGTGTGTGTGTGTGTGTGTGTGTGTGTGTGTGTGTGTATGTACTGATTTCATTACACTTGATCACGTGTGTGTGAAGTGTCTTAGTGTACCATTGCTAGTAGATGGTACATGCCACATGCTGCCTTGTGCTATCTGCGTGCTACCTGCTACAGCTTCTGCAGCTGGCAAGCCTCTGTAATATGGACTAAAAAGAGGAGCCGAGTGTGTAAGCCTCCTCCTGCCAGTACAGAGCCTCTCCACTAACAAGACTCCTGCAGTGCCAGACTCAACTACACATCATATTTGAGCAGCAATGGGCCCCAGAAACACAGCAAGCAGCCCACTCCTGTGTGGACACACCCAGACCCCTAACCACTGTCACAGCTGTGGGCAAATAACCCCTCTGGTATGTTCAAAGTCTGTTGAGATAAAGGCTAAGGAAACACACCCTGACAGGTAAGCAATGCAATGACATGCACAAGAGGCTGGCCTTAACAGGCCAAGATGGGGGACTGGTTGTCCTGGGGCCACCCTTGCCACTGTGATTTACAGCATCATGGTGAAGATAGTACTACTAGCGAAGGCGTACCCCTTGTGGCACTGTAAAATCCTGCTCAGACAGGTCTCCACCTCTGACAATAGCTGGACCTTACATATGGTTTATGTTTGAGGGCAATAGGGCATCGGGCAATGGGAGCAGGTACAAGTGGACCAGAAACCTAACTCCTGTGTGAACGGTCCGTCGCTAAAAAGGGTAGGCTTATGCTACTGTATAATAACTTCGGTCACAGTGGTGGGACTTGGTGAGCCTAGTATTTTTTGAGGTGGTATATGGTGTAAAAGTTTGAGAACTATACCCCTAACCTTTAGAGTCTGGTTTGGGTCAAGCTCCAAAAACACTGGATCCTACATTTTCCATAACAAAACTTTATAGCATCTTTTGTTAGGTCCTCCCTGCTTGTCTGTCCAGCTCCACTGTTGAACATTATGCAGTCTCCAATCCCAAGCTGAGATAATACTGTGATGACATCAGGGTTATTTCCTCAGACTTTACATGGCTTCACCAGAGCCACTGAGAAGAAGTAGCTTTCTCCTTTTACAGACACAAAGGTCCTATATGCCGTTGTCTATATGCAGATGTCTTTTTTCCTGTCAGCAAGTTAGAGCTAACAGAGGTACAGCACCTTAAGTTGACACTAATTTTTGACAAAATAGGCCAAGATTACAATATATACAGTACCACTCAAAATTTTGAACACACTTTCCCATTTACTTGAATGGAAAAGTGTCCAAACTTTTGACTGGTACTGTATGTTCTGTGTTTCATGCCAGGACATTAAATAAATAGGTTATGGTTGATGATAGTATGTTTTCTCGTTGTTGCAGTTGCATTAGAAGAAAAAAGCCCTACTATGAAAATATAGAGAAAATTGAAGAAAATACTATGAATGAGAGCCTGTGCCGCCCTCTAGTGCATTTATGCCATTAAGGTGATTGTGTTTGGCTGGCATTACCTTTACTTCCTCATTATCTGCATTCCCGCAAGTCCCAATTTTGTGAAAAAACAAAAACACTGATATTACTTACAAATCAACCAGATTAAAACCCAGTAAATAGAAAACTAGTGAAAAACTACGTAAATGACCACAACACATTGTTATGAATAGGGAAATATTGAGAGTACAGACAGAAATGTTTGTTATGCTAGATAGTAAAGTTATTAATTCATTGCACTGCTACTGCATCAGTGAATTGCCAGTTAGCCCTAGAGAGGTTTAACTCTCTGTTTGAAATTTTTGTGTGTTGTGTTCACACAGAGTAAACCATGCCTGCATGCAAGTGTCTGCATCATCAATTTCAAATTACAACTAACAGCAGCCTGGCTCTATAAATGTCAGTCCATAGCTTGGTCCATTCTTTGGTGGATCTCACTGAGGGCCTGAGGACACTTTCAGCAGATGGCCTGTCACTTAATTAATAATTGGCATTCACTGAAGCTCCTTGAAATTCATCTGTAAGTGTTGTCACAGCAACAAGGTCACATACCAAAGTCTGCATTACATTAGTTCAAAAACATACAGAACAAATTAAATTAAAACTTTGAGTTTCAGCACTGCATGAAGGTAAATCAACTGGAAAAGTGTGGGAGTAAAGAGAGGGCACAGCTAGGTTCTGCTGTAAAGCCCAAACGTGAACTGGGAGGCCAAGGGCGAAACAGACTGTTGAAACAGTTGTGGTTGGTGCCTACAGGAGCTGCGCAACCCGGTGCCCCTTTCCTCTGCAGAGTTGCAAGAACAGGAAGAGGAGGACCAGCTTGTGGTTTAAAAATCGAAAATCAGCAATGTTACCGTTTTTGACTGCCACTCATTTGCTGTGCCAATTCTGCAAACAGCAGATGCATGAGCAGTTTGACAGCTAAATAGAGGCGTGTGAAACAGGGTGGCAGCTGTCTGTGGTGATGGGCGAGGGCTTTACCAATCTCTAAACCATACCCGGCTAAACATGAGAGGAAATACGCCCAAACTCAGTGTACCAACCAAGAAGCTGGAGTGGATCTTACTGTATACTATTAATTCATAGCTCAGTTTCTATGAAAAAAAAACATTCTTTTGAAATGACTACAGGATAAATGACTGTTTTGGGGTTTTGTTGCTGCCCCTTTTTTCTGCTGACCATTGCGTGAGTATGTGTGTGTGTGTGTGTGTGTGTGTGTGTGTGTGTGAGAGAGAGAGAGAGAGAGAGAAATGTCAAGAAAGAGATGAGTCAAAACCTTTGGGGGGGCAGGATTTCCTTCATATGTGTTGAGTAAGACTAAGCTCTACGCAAAGGAGACAACCTGATGCCATGTCACTCGGTAAGTGGCAACACTTCTGCCAGCCTCATTTTTATTTCCTCTAAATCCATCTGCTGATATCTAAATTCTACTACAAATTCATGGTGTACAGAATGTTACTTTATGTGTCTCAGAGGGATGGAAACTGTGAAAATGAGGTCTCAGGATTATGTTTAGAAATTTAATTCTCTTTCTCTCTTTCTTTTTTCTTATCTCTCTTCGAACGTTCCGTTGTGAAATTAGGGCTGAGTTTGTGGTGTACCCAGCTTTCTGGGTGTGCCATCTTTAGAAGTCTTGCTGCCATTTACATGTTACAAAATGCCTTATCATCAACCCACAAAGATAGTTATTAAAATATGCTCAGCAAAAAAGGACTTATTGTTATAAAAACATACAGATTAATATTTTGCTTTGCTTTACTTAGAAATGACTTTGATCAGGCACCTGTATTAATTAATTGATGATTAGCAAATGGTTCAATTTAGCATTCAAACACCGGTGGATGAAGTACCTGAAAGCCACACTTGATTAAAAATACAGTTACCTCACCACAAAATGACTTTGGTAAAAGTTAGAATCACCTATTAGAATTTTAGTCTTAAAGTATCTGATATTTATTGTATTGAAGTATAAACATTACTTTGTGATATTAAATGTAATTAAGTGCTGAAAGTAAAAGTAAAAGCTGTTATTAAAAAACAAAACACCAGTTTGAATTTTGAGGTTTATTTCTTCATAACATGTACACCACCCTAAAAATGGAGTTTACATTACACTCTTTTTCAGAACGTAAAGGATTTAAAGGACAAAATCCAGTTGTTTCTTCACCCGTTGTCCTTCATTTATCCATCCATCCATCCCTTCAGCCCTTCCTTCCCTATTTTGTAGTACACAACTAAGATGCTTAGGGAGAATGTATTGAAGTAGAAATGTACGCTTTATTTAGGAAATGTAGTGGAGTAAAGGTGGAAGTTGACAGAAATATAAAAACTTCAGATTTGCCAAAAAATATTGAATTGACAAACAGTTGTATAGAATTCATTAAATGTTCTGCTAGAGTTTTATTACACCTTTGTAAACAAACAAACAAACCCCCCAAAAAAGAGATTAGGAAAATATCTAATGATTACTGCATTTTCCTTAAAGCATTTTATTTATGTGTTGTTACATCTCTGATGCAAACTCACTAGTAACAAAACTAGCCAACTGAAAAAGGTTGTATAACTGAAAAAAAAAAAATGGGGGAGTTAAAAGAGAATTAAATGTATTTCGTAGCAGGAGATGTTTTTGTCGTTGACACATTGCCCTCTGCAGTTCCTGCATTGATGAGAAATATGAAAGCAGAATATCATCTCTGATCTACCCTTCCTTCCTCTCTAAGAGTTCCATACCAGTGATCTGTGCCCTTTTGACCTGGAATACGCCCGCAGCAATGACAACATCTGGATCCCGAGTCTTCCTCCTCATCGTCCTCATCTCTGTCTCGCCCCTGCTTTATTACAATTTGTTGGACCTACAGCTCTATTTGCAGAAATATCCTCCAGATGTTCCTCACAGAAACATCAGCATCCTGCTGTGGCACTGGCCGTTTGGTCGCTCTTACAAGCTTGACGGAGATAAATGTCTTGAGATGTATAACATTAGTGGCTGTTTCCTCACTGACAACACCTCCGCTTTCTCCACTGCTGACGTGGTTGTTTTCCACCACCAGGAGCTGAGCCGAGGTCTGTCTTCGCTGCCCCTGTACCTGAATCGTCCAGCCTCCCAGCATTGGGTGTGGTTGTCCATGGAACCTCCTGTCAACAACGCAAACCTCTCACAGCTCACCGGCCTCTTCAACTGGACGATGAGCTACAGACGTGATGCAGACATATCCGTACCTTATGGAAAGACCATGCTGGGAAGTAGTGAACTACCATTCCAGGCTGCTCCAAATCGCTCCTGCCTTGTCAGCTGGGTAGTCAGCAGATACCGGTTACACCAGGCTCGGGCTGCTGTTTACCAAAGTCTGAAGAAGTATATCCCTATAGTGGTGTATGGTAGGTGGAGCAAGAAACCGCTTTCAAAGAAGGGCCTGTTACCCACAATTGCAAAGTGTAAATTTTACCTGTCTTTTGAGAACTCTGTAGCAAAGGACTACATCAGTGAGAAGCTCTGGAGGAACGCTTTCCAAGCGGGGGCCGTACCAGTGGTTCTCGGCCCCAAAAGGGCAACCTACGAAGCCCTGGCACCTCCTGGTTCCTTTATCCATGTGGCTGATTTTAAGAGCGCAGCAGATCTGGCTGCCTATCTGAAGCATGTGGCTGCAGACAGACAGGCCTATGAGGAGTACTTGCAGTGGCACCGCAGTCACAGAATAAAAACCTACACTGACTGGAGAGAACGGCTGTGTCAAATCTGTGTCAGCTACCCCACTTTACCAGCCAATAAAGTTTATCAGGACCTGGAGAGCTGGGTCAACAGCTAAGATTTAATCTTTTTATGCTTTTGGGCCGCTAAGGTGTTGTTGTTTTTTTTGTTTGGGACTGCTGATGTTACAATTGCTGATGTCAAATACCATGCAGTAATAAATGTTGAAGGATCACACGTGTTTCAGTCAGCCGTGCAGTGTTGTTAAACAATGAGGAACTGCACACCACAGAAACAAATCTTAAGAGGTTGGCAGTGCACTGTATGAAAGCGGAAGTGGGAACTTGTGTGTAACCATAAATATTTTCCATTTTCCATTTGTTGAAACCACGGAGGCAAGTTTCTCTTTATGACAAGCTACTACTTACTGTAAACAATGTTTCTTTATTCCTCATTATCCCACCTGAAATATGTACTCTTCAAAAAACAGAAAGCAAAATGAGACTGTTTTCTTTATTTGATTGTTGGTTGTCTGCTCAGGGCCCCAGTGTGCTTGTCTTGATAGAGTTTGGTGAAACTACTTGGTTTAGTTTGAAAGAGTTAATAATAGCAGTATCATTAATCTTATTTGTAAAGCACTTTTAATAACATTTTCATAAAATACTTTAACAATGTATATGAGGGACAGTAATCAAAGTATACAGTGAAAAGTAAAACCAAACATGAACCCTTTTGTGGGCTCTGCAGATCAGAGATTCATTTATGCACTTTTATGTCTCTAATGTGTATATGTATACATCTGTCTTTGTGAAGCATTTTGGTGTTTTTTAAAGTGCTATATTAATAAAAAAAAAATGAAATCGAAACTTGAAACTTGAAATGTAGCTAGCCTTGGAGCTGAACAGTGTAACACTTTTTGTAACGCAATGTCACTTCCAACTCGTCAAATACTGACTTTTGGTCAGTGGCCCTGCACATCAAACTATGACGTTTTAGGTACCTCTTTTGAATCTCTTTTGGATGCTCAGGGACAGCGTGTCAATATCTATTTGTTACATGCATTATGTCCTTTCAAAATAAACTTCCATGTCCACAGGATATGTACAGTTACCGCTTGTTGAAGGCTTAAGTGACATCACAAAATACCACAAACAAACTACTGATCATGGCAGTGGTAGACTAGCAACTCTGGTGTCAATGGAGTCTGGCTTAGAGGAGAGCATAGATCAGTGGTTCTCAACCAGGGGTCCAGGGATGCCCGGGGGTCCTTAAGAGAGTTAAAGCTGGTCCCCAGAAACATGAGGAATAGTTCATCTTTAACTATTTACTCACTACAGAAGTGAGCCCAATGTGAGTAAGAGTCAAAAGAGAGAATATTTTGAATGTCTGATCACCCTCTGTACGTTAGTAACAACGTAGTGTGCTAGTATGTGTAGCATGCTACAGTAATTACATGACGCTAGTAACAGCTGTATTAATTCTAAGCCGAGCCATGATGTTTTTTTTTCTAAACCAACCCAGTGCTTATATTAAGCAACTTAAGGAAATAAATGTAAAAACAAGGTTTCACTTCCTTCCCAAATGTAGCTGACAACTATAGAATTCTGGTCCCTATCCCATCTAACAACCAAAATCTTTTCAGTGAGGTCTTAAATGGGGGTCAGTGACCTGATGTGTATCAATTTAGGAGTCCGTGACATGCAAAAGGTTGAGAATCCTTGGTGTAGATAAGTTTCATTTTTAGTTCGGCTCCCCATCTTGAAAATATATCTGCTGGGGAAGTACTGTGCATACGAGTGGATGAATGAGATAAGAGCCCTTTTTGCGAGACATTTTTATGGCCCAAGCTTGGCCTTAAAAGGGCCTGGATCCTATTGCTTTTGTAGAGATTATCACTATCTTTTCTACCATGTAACTGCATTTGAGAGGGGCTTAGAACGCTCATAAAACTAACAAAAATTTGCATACAGATTAGAACTGGTAAAAATTGCAAAGTTCTGCAGTGATTGGGACTGGCGGGCTCCATAGTGCCCCCAAACACAGGTCAGCTTTGGGATAAAGTTACTCTGATCATCTTGTGTTTTGTCCACTGCTGTTGTCACTTTTATCAGTTTTTGGAGGAAAAGAGTCTGTAGATGTGTGGTGTTTTGTGATTCTAAAGCAGATAAATAATCAATATCTCAGATTACTGAGTGAGTGTGTGTTGTGCTTTTTGCTTGGGGTCACAGGAAGATGCCTGAATCACGCATGTTAAAACCAAAATTAAATATAACAAATTTGTTATAGGGCTTTACAATTGATTCAGCAGTGGGTTAAGTATTCATTTAAATGTATTTCATACTGCATTCTGGAAGCAATGGAAACAAAGAGAAGCTGAAATAGGGTTAATATGTTCTCCTCCTGTAGTACCACTTAGAAGCTGAGCAGCTGCATTTTGGACTAATTGCAGATGATAAATTGCTTTTTTTTAGTAGAAGTACAAATCGACCAAAATCTCTAGTGGTGAAGACAGTTACTTTATACACCTCACCACCCTCTCTAAAGGCCTCAGCATGAAATAAACAAAGAGTTTGTCCAACACTGGAATAAGGGTTGCTCCATATGATATTTTTTCTTGACTTTGAAACCTGCTATCTGACAAGAACAACCACTTCAAGCAACAGGTGTGTGATGGTGTGAAATCAGACTGGGTTTGAACTTCTCTCTCAAGCTTTTTTTTCATTCTTCACACAACTACTTCTGAACAACTGAGAGCAACATCACATGTGTTTTTCAGGAATGAACGTCTCAATGTGTGTGACTCATCACATCAATACTACACAGATAAGCATGGGTGCTATTCTGGATAAATCAGTCACATTTGAGGATCAGCATGTTAACAATTTGACATAAATCTGAATTATTTTGGTTCTTTGAAGCTGGATTAATAATAATCTGAAACTGTTCTCTCAGCAACAAATCCTTAAGGCCATGACCCCCTTCTTCATACATTAAGAAGAGAGTTATACAGATTTAATGTTGACAGTTTGTCATAAGTTTGGATCTTTTGGTTCTTTAAAGCTGGCTTCATTTATATCTGGAACTATTATATGAGCAAAAATGGAATATAAAATAATTAACAGTGCTGAAAGTGTGGATATTCCTGGAAATCCCTAAAGCCTCCTACAGACTGTAAAATTTTAGCAATATTATAAGTTTAGTGCAAGCTATACTGTGCGACATGGATCTAATAAACTTGGGTATGGTCAGGTATCAGGTATCAGGTTTAATGTATGCAGACTGTATAGTGACAGCACCTACTGAATCACAGGCCACGATGTACCCTTACTGATTCTGAAGGACGCTGCACAGGTTATTACTTCTCCAACTGTGAAGCACAACATAGACTGTAACATTATTAAATAACATTCGGAGCACTATACTGCAGTGTGTCAGTGTGTGTGTTTGCTAGCTGCTAGGTTGCTCACCTGACCGCTGCAATTCTGCTGCTATTTCCTTCTTTACCCCTTAGCTCAAAGAGAGTTATATTGTATATATGAGTTGCACCCAAGATTATTCTGAATTCTGAATTATTCTGAATATTTTGGGGTCTTTTCTTGTTTGCATTTGACTGAAACTGCTCAGTCAGCAGCAGCTGTAGCATGCTAGGTGTATTAGTCCCTCTGCACTTTTGCCTGTGCTTTCGAAATATTACAAAACGATCCATTGTGGCTCACAAAAATGTCCTTTCACTAATACAGCCATTAAAACTTGAATTAAGTTATCAAATAAATATTTTTGCAGCCCCCCTGCAGTAACTCTGAGGACTCTAGGGTCACAAACCCCCAGGTAAGGACCCTGGGTTTACATAACAAAATGAATTGGTTAGGTTTGGCAAAACCTGACTACCATGTCATGTAACATACACCAGTGACTATGTTACATGGTTAAAAAACTTGAGTTGGGACACAAACACCGGTCCCCGGGGTGAAAATTTTTTGTGGGTGTAATGCATCTTATACAGATGCTCTAGGGTGCCTTGTGCATCAGTAACAGAAGCCAAGGGCCACTCACCAGGCTGTTATATTTTGTTATATAGCTGTTATATAGTTTCAGAATAAGAATGGGCTAAAGTGCCATGACTGACTTTAAATGCTATTTTAGTGGAGGCCTTACTGTCTTCACAATTTATTGTTTCTTATCTGTGAACTAAAACTAAATACAAGCTCCGTTTCCACTGAGGGAAATGGTGTCAGTATACAGCGACAGACTGGAGGTCTGCGTTACAATTCTGGGGAGGTGCACGTTAGGCTACGGTGTAGGTTACACTGTAGGCTCTACGTCGACGTGGAGCCTACGGCGTAACCTATGCATCGATTCAACGCAGAGCTATAAAATGTGTGTCAGTACAGTAACAACAACTTAATGTTCACAACCAGTGACAACCAGTGGGTTCCCCAGGTCAGGGTCACTCACTGGGCACTGAGTATTGGCTTCAAAGATCCAAATTAGCTGGATGAAAGTAAAGAGGAATATTGTAGCCTCATAACAGCATGTTAGCCGGAATTGGTTAAATCACATTTAAAGAACAGGGCTTCTTTGTTTTCAATTCAGTTAGACATTACCAGTGAGTACAGTTAGACCATACGTGATGTTGGGAGTATGACTGGTGAGGTTCTCAACAAGAGATGTGCAAGAAACGTTTAAGTTATAATCTTAAGACTGTTATATAAATAAAGTCTTACAAAAACCAATGAGCTTTACAAAAAATCTCATTGTAATGTCAAATTAAATGCCATATGTTCTGGCTTTATTGGTTTTCTTAACAGTCAGAATTTTTTCGTTGAGTTTATTTCATTTTACTTACAGAGTCTCAAACTACTTTGTTGTATATTTTATTATATATAACAAAAGGTAACTCTTTATTATAAATAGAGTTACCTTTTGTTATATATAACAAAAGGTAACAAAAGGTAACTCTTTATTATAAATATAAAGCTGTGATTTTTACAACAGATTCTAAAATGTGAAATATATCAATTTATCATAAGCTAAGAAAGTGATTCATTTCAATCAGCAGAATTTGTCACCTAACTTAAAGGTCACATATTTCCTCACAGTTAACACCTTCATGAGGTGACATCACCCTGGGGTGTGGTGAGAAAAGCAGCAGAGAGGAACATTTCCAGTCACAGTGTTATTGTGCTGTGACTTGCCATTGGGTCCATCAGCTCTGTGAAGTCAATCAGTCAATGCTAACAATGCATGTCCTGTGTGTGTAGGTGTATTGAAAAATCAAGCAGGTGTGAATTATGATGTCATATCAGTATAGAGTTAAGTCCACAATGTCAGTGCTCAAACACACTGACAGACATGTACTGACAACTGACAATAGTGTAGTATACTATGACTGAAAAGATGTCAATATAAATTCATTCAAACCTTTATTTTTAAACCCAAAAGTCAACTGAGAGAGACCCACATTTTCAATGATGCCGAGCGTGAACAGAGACATTAAAAACAATCAATAAGCAAACAAAGAACCATCATGCATATCAGTTAAAACAGAAATGAAATCATACAAAACAACAAACAACATTAGCAATCGCTAAAAGTACAAATACAGGATGATAAACATGTTATGATTGTAGATGTATAGATAAAAGCATTTACACTCAATTAGCACAAGATCATAAATAAGGCATTTAAACAGCCATAAGTGTGGCTGAGCGTCCAAGTTGAGGTCTTCTGCAGATTATTCCATGTATAAGGTGCACTGTAAGAGAATGACATTTTTCCTTGTTCAGCTCTAATTACGGGAGTGAAGAGAGAGTGAAGCAACAAGCTATTCTGTGAGCGAGTACCAAGGTTATGTGAGGTCAGAGTTAAAGGGATGAGATATAGGGCGGAAGGATCTGTTTCAAAGCTTTATAAATGAACAAATACCAATGCTGTTCCCGCCTCACAGCCACATGTGGCCATCTGACCTTTGGGTAAAGGTGGCAGTGATGGGTGCTGTAAGAATTGCCTGTTATGAACCTTAGCGCTGAGTGGTAAACAACGCCCAGCGATCTCAGTGTAGAGACAGCAGCTTTTCCGTATATAACTTCCCCATAATCCAAAACAGACAGCAATACAGATTCTACAATTCTTTTTATATGTAGCCTACAAAAGGAAAATAGTTCTTATTTCTGTACAGAAAGACACATATTGTCCTCAACTTGGTAGTCAGAATGTCAATATGGTGTTTAAAGTTAAGATTGTTGTCCAGCCAGACACTAAGGTATTTACATTCAATGGCTAATTGTGCAGATGTTGCGGAACAATGAATATAATTAATGTAAACTGAAAACAATATTGGCAGTTTTCAAATCATCTGCTAACTTAGACGGAGCCATAACTTCATACTCATGTAGGAAAACCTGAAGAGTCAATATCCCTTCAGTCTGTAGCAGAAGTACTGCTTTGTAAAAATACTCGTGTTTCCTCAAAATCCCCCACCACCTCTACCAGGTCTCTAAAATGTTGTAACTACTGGGATTTTACATAATTACGTGATTGTCATGATTGCAAGATATTCCCACACTGCAATGAATATGATTTTGGGGGAGAATCGCTGAAACCTTTTTTTTTTTTTCCTTTTAACCCGGGACCTTTTTTAATTGTAGGATCCTTTATTTTAGCTTTGACCCTTGTTACAAGTAAATCAAAATTATCAAAGTAAAGTAAATTATTGAAGTATCATCCTCAAAATGTATTAAATAAAATATGTACTTTGGACTCTGGTCCTGCCTCTTGATGATTTTATGGTGTCTAGTAAGCCAATGCAGGTAACTGTACGTGACACAATGATAATTATTTTGAAAAAGCATTCATTCATTGTATGCAGATTTGCTTCCCAATGTGTTATCTCAAAAAAATGAAGGGAACACTTAAATCATGCTCCTGATAAGTCGGTGGATTGTGTCCTGGGGCATCTCCTCCCAGACCTGGATCAGGGCATCAGTGAGCTCCTGGGCAGTCTGTGGTGGTACTTGGTGGCGTCGGATGCACCGATACATAACATCCCATAGATGCTCAGTCACGGTGCTGGGCTGTGAGCACAGGTCCCACTAGTGGACGTCCAGCCCTCATGCCACCCTCATGGAGTCTGTTTCTGACAGTTTGGTCAGAAATATACACAACGGTAGCCTGCTGGAGGTCATTCCACCTCCACACACACACACACACACACACACACACACACACACACACACACACACACACACACACACACCCCTACACATGCTCTTTATTACTGATTTCTGATGATAGATGTTGTATTGTTTGATTTAACTTCTGTTTTTGTAAATAAGCAATCATTACTCTTTTCTCTTTGTCATAGCTTTTGAGCTGGGCTGTGACAGCTGTAGTTTCTGCAGGTATTTGACAAAACATACAATCATTCAGCTATATCAACTAGACAGCTGTCATATGATTTTAAATTTTAATGAATGATTTACATGCTAATGAATCAGAAATAACAATCACATAGTACAGTAACTCCAGTATTTTACTGAAGTATTTCCATGTCTTGCATTTTATACTACTACACTACATTACAGAGGGAAATATGTTACTGTTCACTGCATCACATTTATCAGACAGCTGTTTTCAATTCTTAGTTACTTCTAAAACAAAGATAAGACTATTGGAGACCATTTCAGTGAGTACTGACAGCGTATAATACAGTATAATTCCTCTGAATGTGTCCTATGGACTGCTTTCTCCTGACAACCTTGTCTTTTCACTTGGCATGGAAGATTTGCTTAGGATCATATGGTCCCCATCGGCTTGTGTCCTATATATCATGTATAATGATATACAACACTGAAAAGGGCCATTCCCTTTGATAAATGTACTTTTGATTCTTGTACATTTTGCTATATTGTGCTTTAGCAAAACTAACCTGTAACAGTGTGTTTTCACTGTGGAACTGCAACTTAAAGGATCTTAACTTCCTCCACTACTGATTACTGGGAGGGGCCATTCTAAGTTAAGTCAAATTATGAACACAAAACATGGAACTGAGTGCTTGTTATTGTGTTCGAATATTTAAGAATTCAGAATTGTGTGTCCTCAGTTAGTCTTCCTGAGGTTTCTCTCATTTTTTTTTTTTTTTGGTGGGTTTTTCCCCTTATCTGTAGTGAGGGTCCAAGGACAGAGGGATGTCATATGATGTAAAGCCCTCTGAGGCAAATTGTGATTTGTGATATTGGGCTTTATAAATAAAATTTAATTGAACAGAATTTTGACATGATCCATTTCAGACAAGAGTCATAAAGTATGTTTGGTCATTCATAAAAGGGACACTCTAGCCAGCAATACCACAATGTCCCAGCAGATGCCCCTTTCTACCACTGTTTTCAGTCCATCAGGCAAGCCCTGAGTGCAATGTTTTGCTGTTCCTGCAAGGACACAGGAAAGGTTTTCTTCTGATGACTCTTCCATGAAGGTCATATTTGTACAGGTGTCACTGCACAGTAGAACAGTGCACCGCCACTCCAGAGTCTGATAAATCCTCCTGCAGGCCTTTTGCAGTCAGATGGGAGTTTTGATTTGCCTTTATAACAATCCTACCAGCAACTCTCTCAGAAAGTTTTCTTGGTCTTCCAGACCTCAACTTGACCTCCATAGTTCCTGTTAACTGCCTTTTCTTAGTTACATTATGATCTGAGGAAACAGCTTCCTGAAAACACTTTGCTATCTTCTTATAGCCTTCTCCTGCTTTGTGGGCATCAGTTATTTTAATTTTCAGAGTGCTAGGCAGCTGTTTAGAGGAGCCCAAGGCTGCTGATTGTTGGGACAAAGTTTCAGGAGTCAGAGTATTTATAAAGCTTTGGAATTTGCATCACCTGGCCTTTCCTAACAATGACCGTGAACAATCCATAGTCCTAACAAGCTAACTGTGCTCTGAGAAGATGTCTGAGAGTTCAAATGCCTTGGAGTACCCAAACTTTTGCATGTTGCTCTTCACCTTTTCAACTTAAAATTGTACAAAACTAAAATAATACTCCCATCTTGCTTAAAAAGTTAAAAAGCATGTTTCATCTTTAACATCATGCCTTTTAGAGATCAGTGCATCTTTTACTTACTTAACGATTCACACTTAACAAAATTTTGACCACAATTGCCCAAACTTTTGCATGCCACTGTAATTGCCTGACTTTGCTGAGAAATTATTTTAAAACATTTCAACAGCAGTGTCTTTCCAGAAGCAATGTCCTGGTTTCTCCATAAAACATACCGTCCAGTGTTTTATATGGAACTACATTCTGCCAAATAAATAGTCCCTGTTGGCAATCTGTTGCGGCTTATCCAAGATTTTAGGTGAATGAACCCTTTAAAATATGACAAATGCTTCCTTGACCTTAAAAATGTGATTTGTGACTATTTTCTGGGGAAAAAAAGAGTTCACACCACACCATGTTTCACTTCAGATTATATAAATATTTATTTCTTTCATTTCAGCTCTGGTATATCCACATGCATGCTAAACATGGTGGTATAGAGGTTCTCCTTAAGTGTGTAGAACTCATTCTATGTAGTCTGAAAACAGTCTGTATCAAAGATAGTTAGCCTAAGTAGTTACTTGTTCGAGAATTCCTTTACAAGACACACATACCTCCAACCATGAACTGTCCTTTGTTTTGTTCCACAAGCTCAGTAGGTTTGAATAAAACAGTCTTTACAACACAGTTAAAGATTTCCGGTGTTAATACTCCCTGGTATCTGCTGTAGATATTTCTTTTTTACATATTGTAGGTGTGTACAGGTCAAACAGAGTTTAACATGCTCCTCCACTGTGGGAGAGCTGAGAGGCTGAGAGAGTGGGAGCAGGCTGAAGAGAGAGCAGCTTTCCTGAGAGACGACAGCGAGAGAGGCCACAGTTAAATCCAGGGTTCCTGCACTGTTTTCTTGCCAAACATCTGTCACTGGAGCTGAAGAATCATTCTGGGTGTGGAATGCGATCAGTGATATTTGCAGTAGGTCAATCCATGATGTTGACCATCAACAAAATACAGAGAGGCAGTTGTCCACATCCGGTCCGCCATACAGTATTTAGGTGATGATAGCAGCTTCAGTGAAGGTAAAAGCAAAGGATATCCAGTACTAAAAAAATTGGCATTTCTGCTATTAGTTATGTTCATTCAGCCATGACAGGCCACCAAATCAGTATTGGAAAAGTTCAATCGGTGTACTCCCTATTTCTGCACAATACATGTTAGCAGGGATATTTTTGAAATTTGGACATGGCCAGGCTGTTTCTCCCTGCTTCCAATCTCTATGCGAAGCTTAACAAATAATGGATTTTCCTCCCTTTTCCATTATTTTCTATTTAATCTTGACAATGTTTTGATATTACACTGTGTCTCCTCTCTGAGATAGTTTAAAAAATATTTTAACATTGTCTACGTGTCACTTTTTGTGATTTCTATTACACTGATCTGTTTGATGACAATGTGTCTTGTCATATTACAAGCTAAAATCGTAATTATTTTGCTTGTTTGGTTGTACTTGGATGTAACAGCCCAGCAGCCAGAGGAAAATGTAAGCACTATACGTTTCGGCAAATCACAAAGAAAGTTACATTTTGTATGTTTCATACATATCACATAAAAGTGTTTAAAGTGTAGTATTTAAGTTGACTTTGTCATTAGGAGGGTGGAGGGGATGGCTTGACACCTAGGCAAGATGTCTGCTAAGCTGCATACCACTGTTCCTCAACAGCAAAACCAGTTGTTAACAAGATATTGCTGTGTTTCTACTGGGGCTAGAACCATGAAACATTTACTGAGGCATTGCTGCTTTTCTTGCTAAGAAAGTGTCACAAAAATGTGTTGTTTTTTTACAGAGACATTACTACGTTCCCTGCCAGAATTGTGCCACAAAACGCCTTTTTTTTTTTTTTTTTAGCTGAAACTCTGCTGCGTTTTTTGCCAGAATAGTAATGAGTTTCCTAAGGTGATAGTGCCACAAAAAATAGTTATTATTCACCAAGACACTGCTGCGTTTCTTGCCATGATAGTGGGACAAAAATTTTTACTTCTTGACAGGATAGTTCCATGAAAAATCAGTTGTTTTTTACGGAGACATCGCTCATTTCTTGTCAGGATAATGCCACCATAAGCAGTTTTTTTTAAACCAAGACAATGCTGTGTTTCTTGCAGAGATGGTGCTACAAAAATCGGTTGTTTTCTTTCGAGACATCACTAAGTTTCCTGGCACGACAGTGCTACGAAAAGCGGTTGTTTTTCAACAAAACATGAAAATTAGCTGTTTTTTAGTGAGACATCGCTCCACTTCTTGCCAGGATAGTGCCACTGAAACTGGGTATTTTAGGCCATAACATGATCTTTTCCCAACCATGGGCTTAAATATAACAGCATGTTAACCACAGCGTTGTTGAAAAGTAAAGTTCAACATATCCGCTACATAATATTGTGCAAATGTAGTTTATCCATGGTTTGCAGAAACATACAATACCAACATGTATTCTGGAGACTGGGCTGGATGTAATTATACTTACAGAGACCTTTAGGCCCCTTTGTCATGTTTGCTGGGTGAAGACTTTAACATTGCCTATTCACTTCTAATTAACACTTGGGAGGTGTCGTAGTGTTAAAGAGCATGGATACTCTCTGCTTTCCCCTTAATCTACAAAACTATTACATTTCAGTTAAAAACTGTTCTGCACAATAACAGATATAATGGGTCAAATATGTGTTCATAACTTGGACATCACATCTTTTCTGAGACTTCCTGTCCTTTCCACATGTGTAGGAACCCTGTAAATATAGTCAACAATAAGGAAACAAACAACAGTTTAAGATTTGTCACAGCACTCAGCAATCTAAAGGAACATGTGTACTAACACACTGAGAGGTAAGATCTCTTCCCTGTACACGTTAGCAGCTATTTACAGATCACAAAACCATGGGGACAAGCCATGTTAGTGAGATACCATATATATGTATATATATATATATATATATATATATATATATATATATATATATACATATATATATATACAAGATGGGCTTGCTCTGTTTCAGAGTTCTAGGTAAAGAAGTTTCAAATTCCTTTGAAATCATTGTGTATCAGCAAGTTTGCACAAGAAACTTGTAAGAACTGTAAATGCATATTGACTCTCAGGTTTCATAACACAGCGTCATCAATTCATGCATAGAAGAACTAGACTGAGAACACAATGGCTACATAACACACTGAGAAAGATCACAGGGTGTTCATGAAATATTAAAATCACATTTTTAAAAAAATGCTGAAATAAAACCAAAGCTTGCAGGGAGAACTCAGTGAATTAGGGATAATTTACTGATTAGTAATCATAGATATTAATGGAGATCTATCAAACTGATAGAAATACTTAGTCATAGCTCAATGACAACTGACAACTGTCTGTGTTCTGTTCTGTTACCACAGGATATTATATTGGGTGTGCGTGCCTGCTACCTGTCAGAAGTAATTATGAGTTCTTCCATATTGGCTGATTGTATTTTTGTGTATGAAAACAGAAAAAAAGAATGATGACATAAAAAAAGGAAAGGATGTGGCTGTAGCATGGGGGGCATTGGTCCCAGTTGCAGTCCTGCTTCACACAAGAAACCAGCACTGATGTCCTTTAAATGTCCATGAACTCCATGTACCTTACACCCTCCATCCTGTCCATTCAAAGGGTTGGACTGAACACAGCAGCGTATGTGGAGTGTGTGTAAATTCAACCATTTGTACACACAAATGCTGTATTCAGAGTGTGAATGTCCAGGCTCACTTGTGGAACCTCTGAAGATAAAGGGTGGAGTCGTCAAACAGCGGGTTCTTCACCTCCATTTCCCCTGTCTGAAGATGGACACAGAGAGAGGAATATAGCTCATTATCAGAAATGAATTGTTTTTGCTGCTAAGGGTAGGGGTCTGGGTGACATGACCCTATAATAATAAACAAATATTTCAGGGTATAATGATATAATGATCTTCTTGACAATATGACAAATTAAAAAAATGTTACTGATAATAAAAGAACACAGAATTGCAACAAAATATGTGATATAGTTTTACAATTTGCCTTCAACTATTCAGTTAAAAATAATGTACCCTGGGATCCACATATATATATGTAAATTAACAGGCGATTTTCTTCTCTTTTAGTAAAATCCTACAGTATATGACCAAGTTGTTTGGACCTTTATGCTCTGTCATTTCTCCTGCTAATCATCACACTGTAACCTGTGACAGGCTGTTATGCTACCAAAAATACTGCACATTCACATTTGTGTAGTTTTTTTGTCGAGCTGCAAAAGTCACACAGGTTTACATTACCAAAGGTTAATGACATAATCACTTGACAACATCAAGAGGGAGAGATGCTGTGCTGCTGCCAGAGGAGCAGCTGAATGAGTTCCCCCTGAGCGTTGACTCGCTAAAAGATTCTGACAAGTCCGGGGCTGTTCATTAAACATTCAGGGCACCACAGTTTATTCCACACTACTGATGCCGCTCCTCTTTTTGAAACCACTGCAGAGTCTGTAATAATTTTGCTTTTAGCCATGCTTCCTGTTGCTGTGGCTAACAGTATGATGTCAATATATCAACAAGTTGCAATATCGCGATTATCACGATATGAATTTTTCATATCATACTTTTAATTGTACCAGTATTATAGTGAACCAGATGATATGACACACCCCTAGCTATGGTTATGATTATGATCAGGGTGTGTTTGCACACAAGAAATTAGATTTTGTGGATCCGTGGCACATTTTAAGTGGAACAAAATCACAGCACTTACAGAATAAGGATTAATGAAGGTATTAATGGTGATACCATTACAGTGGTAACAGTATAACCTTTCAAAAGACACCCAGCTCCAGCTTTGAACCAGCTGTAACTCACGTCCATTAAATCTGCATCTAATCCAATCTAATGATCTCTTTAGTCACCTGGGGCCAGCTGCTCAAGCTGTAAACAAACCAGTTAGAATTAAAAAAAGGCCCAATCATTTAATTTAAAACTGCATTACTTGATTTTGGCCATGTGGGGCCAGCAGAACTACCGTGAAACACAACATCTTGTATTACTGCCTTCTACAGCTCTATGTTAGCAAAGACAAAGCAACATGAGCATCATCAGGAGTTTCCACCTGATGAATGTTAAGTCCACACACTTTCAGCTTTGTTGGTCTTTCACACATCTAGCCCTTGTACCGAAAATGACCTGGCCCTGCATCGACGCAAACTGGGCACACCAGAAAAAATAGTCAGGCCACATTCAGCTGCCTGACTCAGCTGAGACTCGGATGGATTTTTAAATTTAAAAAAATTAGCTTCAAGAAGTTTAAATGCTCTGTAAACCTGAAGTGGACTGCAGAGTTAGTGATCATTTTTTTGTGTGTATTTCACTCTGAGTGACACCTTTCACATTACAAAAGACTGTTTGAGCCACTAGTAAAATAAGAACTATTAATAATGCAGCTTCAAATTTAATGAATATTATGACTTAACATTAATGATATTTAGTTATTTGCCATCATTTTAATTCTGGTTAAGGGCTTCCTACTGACAACACTGACTCAGCACTGTGGATGATTATGCTGATCTGATGAAACACCCGGTATAACTTCCAATAAAAGCTGAGTTAATAATGCATATGCGTTTACTCACAGGTGCCAATCCAGGACACTCATACACTGTGAAATCTCCGTCCTCATTCTCCTCATCTGTCGATGCGCCTGAGTCAGGAACTTTTGGCTCATCTCTGTGTCTGCAGAAGTCACACACAAACGCACACACACACAGTCATAAAATATTCAGCTGATAACACAGATTTGACCAGGCAGAAAGAGCAAGTGGGGACAAGAGACACGAGGCAGGAGACAGCTACACATGCCCAGGAGAAATGAGCCTGTGTGGGCTTGGGGGGCGACTTACTTCTCCAGGGAGAGCATCTGCTGCTTCTGGTGCTGGTAGTGATACATCTGGGCACTGTGGGCCAGCTTCTTGTCCCCAGGCTGGAACACACAGAGGGGCAGAGGGGACATGAGACAGTCAGTGGTATTTGTCCACATCTAGTCACACGGTCAAACTGACATTAGCTTCATAGCTTGGGTCTGTTCTACACGTGTTCAGGTCCTGATACTGCTGAAAGAATGGCTGTGTTTGTCCTTTTAGGCTTCTAGACACATAAATTAGCTTGCCGTTAAAAGCTGGTGCTACAGCAAGGTGTCCAACATTAACCCGAAAAAAGCATACAATTTTGATGTTATGATATGCTGGACTAATTAAGATGTTCTCTTACAAGAGCTCTGCAGAATTTTGAAGTGACATCACATAGATTAAGGTCCAAATTCTGTAGCAGCTATATGGACAACAGTTTAACTTCTATTTGGCACTGTATTTCCAGGTTTGTTTAAGCCAGCATAGCATGGTTCACTCAACATCACAATGCTTTGGGTAGTGATGTATTACTGAATAATATTACAGCAGTGTCACTAATGGGAATTTAAATTAGATTAAGCTTAAAAAAAGTCAATAGTCTCATTATTAGTTGCTTAATGGAGAAATATCAATATGTACATACAGTACAGGCCAAAAGTTTGGACACACCTTCTCATTCAATGCATTTTCTTTATTTTCATGACTATTTACATTGTAGATTCTCACTGAAGGCATCAAAACTATGAATGAACACATGTGGAGTTATGTGCTTAACAAAAAAAGGTGAAATAACTGAAAACATGTTTTATATTCTAGTTTCTTCAAAATAGCCACCCTTTGCTCTGATTACTGCTTTGCACACTCTTGGCATTCTCTCCATGAGCTTCAAGAGGTAGTCACCTGAAATGGTTTCCACTTCACAGGTGTGCCTTATCAGGGTTAATTAGTGGAATTTCTTGCTTTATCAATGGGGTTGGGACCATCAGTTGTGTTGTGCAGAAGTCAGGTTAATACACAGCCGACAGCCCTATTGGACAACTGTTAAAATTCATATTATGGCAAGATCCAATCAGCTAACTAAAGAAAAACGAGTGGCCATCATTACTTTAAGAAATGAAGGTCAGTCAGTCCGGAAAATTGCAAAAACTTTAAATGTGTCCCCAAGTGGAGTCGCAAAAACCATCAAGCGCTACAACGAAACTGGCACACATGAGGACCGACCCAGGAAAGGAAGACCAAGAGTCACCTCTGCTTCTGAGGATAAGTTCATCCGAGTCACCAGCCTCAGAAATCGCAAGTTAACAGCAGCTCAGATCAGAGACCAGATGAATGCCACACAGAGTTCTAGCAGCAGACCCATCTCTAGAACAACTGTTAAGAGGAGACTGCGCCAATCAGGCCTTCATGGTCAAATAGCTGCTAGGAAACCACTGCTAAGGAGAGGCAACAAGCAGAAGAGATTTGTTTGGGCCAAGAAACACAAGGAATGGACATTAGACCAGTGGAAATCTGTGCTTTGGTCTGATGAGTCCAAATTTGAGATCTTTGGTTCCAACCGCTGTGTCTTTGTGAGACGCAGAAAAGGTGAACGGATGGATTCCACATGCCTGGTTCCCACTGTGAAGCATGGAGGAGGAGGTGTGATGGTGTGGGGGTGTTTTGCTGGTGACACTGTTGGGGATTTATTCAAAATTGAAGGCACACTGAACCAGCATGGCTACCACAGCATCCTGCAGCGACATGCCATCCCATCCGCTGGCGCTTAGTTGGACGATCATTTATTTTTCAACAGGACAATGACCCCAAACACACCTCCAGGCTGTGTAAGGGCTATTTGACCAAGAAGGAGAGTGATGGAGTGCTGCGGCAGATGACCTGGCCTCCACAGTCACCGGACCTGAACCCAATCGAGATGGTTTGGGGTGAGCTGGACCGCAGAGTGAAGGCAAAGGGGCCAACAAGTGCTAAACACCTCTGGGAACTCCTTCAAGACTGTTGGAAAACCATTTCAGGTGACTACCTCTTGAAGCTCATGGAGAGAATGCCAAGAGTGTGCAAAGCAGTAATCAGAGCAAAGGGTGGCTATTTTGAAGAAACTAGAATATAAAACATGTTTTCAGTTATTTCACCTTTTTTTGTTAAGTACATAACTCCACATGTGTTCATTCATAGTTCTGATGCCTTCAGTGAGAATCTACAATGTAAATAGTCATGAAAATAAAGAAAACGCATTGAATGAGAAGGTGTGTCCAAACTTTTGGCCTGTACTGTATATGTAAACTAATGGTATATGATATAATTGATTACTACAATTACTGCTATTACTATCAAAGACATTACAATTTATAAGAAATACACACTTTTGGTTAGCATTACAATCAGCCCACATAATATTTAAATAAAATTATATATTAATTAATTTGTTTTGGCCACTTGGGGGCAGAGTAACCAGCTGTGAACACAACATGAGAACTTTACTTGGGTGATAATTCTCTCTGATTCATCACTGCAGCTGACCCCTCTCTCACTACACATTTGATCCATTGTTAAGATTTCAAGATCTTGATTTAAATGACAGTTGAAAGTTGTTTTCTGTAAAGAAAAACAAATACAAACACTACACTGACACTGAATTAAATGTAACATGTTTTGAATGGAAATCTAAAGAAGTGCCTAAGGGGCCGTACACATGCCACGTTTTTTGTTTTTAATGTAGACGTGCGGCAGGCGCGCTGAAATGCCAGAGCAATGTCGTCACGGCATGCATGTGTTCCCAGTCTCTATTTTTCAGGGTGCAACAGTTGCCCTGAGATGAACTGACTGTTGGAGCACAGCGGCGCACACCACAAGTCATGTGATGAGAACCAATCAATCACAGCCACCAGGTATCTTTGCCTCATTCCGTACATCAGTCTGTGGTAGATAGACGCCACCGCACTCTTGAAAGCTGGCACAGTAAAGGCATGAGAGTAGCATCCAGTGCCTGACCTCGCATTTTCCAGGGAGTAAAAGACGTGGCACCTTACTGTGTTTTTTCTCCACCTGTCCACGTCCTCTGCGTAAGGCTCAGTCCCAACACATCCCTTGCCCCTACACTTAGCCTTTACCCCTCCATTTTGTGTGTTCACTTCTAAAGGTATGGTGTCCCGATTCTTGTTGGGATAGAGGGGTAGGGTGCAGTGTCAGGGCTAGATGGCCCTCCAATAGGAGGTTTTTTAGAGGAACACTTCAAACTGAGTGTAATAAAAACTCAAACAACATATGAAACCCACAAATGTATTTTCTTTGTCAAAAGAGATTTTAAAATGACAGTAACCATTGTACTATCTTAGTTTAACATTGTTTCAGTGTATAATGGTCCTTTTCTATATAACAATCATAACAAAAAAATCACTAGTAGTATGCTGATGTCTCAGTAGCTAACTAGCCATTCTCGGAACCCATCGGCTGCATTCGGTGTCTGACTTCCAGCAGACAGCGATACAGCCTCTGGGGGCAGACCCCCGATTTTTTGGCATTCTGGTTTGATTTGGGCGGAGGAGGCAAATTTCCGTTTCTGACTTCCGTTTATATATAAGTAAATATGCTGAAACAGCCTACAAACGGAAACCAGGGCTCTTCCACTCTTTTTCCAGAGGCAAGATCTCCAGGGTTTGCCTACAGACTCTACATTCACTGAATGTAGAGTCTGTATATAGAGGCTACTAACTAGCTAACCACATAGGGCCTTCATATAAATGTTGCCTGGGTCTGTTACGAAGGGCAAAGGGGTACTGGAAAATGAAGGGTAGGGGAAAACATAAAAACTGGGTTTGGGCCCCAAGTTTCTTTCCTTGTAACACTACAGAGACTTTCTACTTACCAAATTGTCAAAGGCTTGAGCTTTCATCAGTCTATATGCAGGGTAGTCCACCTTCTCTGTCAGACGCACACCTTTCTGCAATCTGTAAAAAAAGAAAAACAACGGTTTGTAGACGGTTGTTCAGAATAAAGAGGTATAAAATACTTGATTTCTTCTAGTTTAGAAAGCATTTGGAATTGATTGGCATTGCTGTGTCATGAAAGTGCAACACTAGATTAGTGGAACACCCCCTTAAATAACACTTAATGCCAGGACTAGATTCTCACCAATACAAGTTTTTGATAGCTGATATCAATAAAAATAGTTTCTTGATTGAAATAGAGCTGAAACAGGCAGGAGCCTAATTAATTACTTGACTGACAGGATATTCATTTTGGCAACTGATAAATTGTTTGTTTTAAACAAAATTGCCTAGAATTATTTGATTCCAGCTGCTTAAATATAATTATATTGACTAGTTTCCTTAGACTCCTATAATAGTAAACAATATGTTTGTTTTAGACTGCTGGTCAGAAATAATTAAAACAGGCACTTTTCTAACATTTTATAGACCAAGTAACGGATTTAATTGAGTAAGTAACTGGCAGTTTACTCAGCAGTATAAAAAAAAATTGTGGTTGCAGACCTAAATTAAAGTTGTCTGAGCTAATAAATATTCAACATGTGTTTTATAATCTTAAGGTTTTAGGTCTTAAAGGGAAACTTCGGTATTTTTCAACCTGGACCCTATTTTCACACGTTTTTGTATTGAAGTGACGAATGAAAACAACAATTTTTGAAATTGGTCGAGTACTGACAGAGGGCACTGCAGCCACAGCCGTGGAACAGGCTGCAAGGTAACCACTCGGAGCATACGGCACTGTCAATGTGCGTTCACTAAAAGTGCTGGTTTTTGCCTTTTCTGGATTATGTTTCAAATTATATAATACATTTTTTTTTTATTTTCAAATGTCACCATGGCGCCTGAATTTTTGTTTTTCTTTACATAAATCTTAATCTTATTTGACCTGACTAATTCTTATGTAGTTTTTAACAACCAAATGCATATTTATATGTATAATAACAATACATAATATTTATTCGTACACTGCACTTTACAGCACTGTTTACACTTTACCACTGTTTGTTGATCTGACCTGTGTGATGCCTAAACGAAATTTCATTGTATCCTGTGTACAATGACAATAAAGCTTCTATTCTATTCTATTCTATTCTATTCTATTCTATTCTATTCTATAAATAAGGACATTTCCACCATAAATTGGTGCATAAAACTCCACCAGAATGCAGGAAATGAAGTGTTTGATGCATAAAATTTTAAAGGGTTGGACCTCCAAACCCCTGCTCTAACCTATGCCCTTGAAAATGGGGTTTAGGTTGAAAAGTTTCCCTTCAGTACTGATAGAAAACACGGTAACTCTGCAAGCTTTATTGTCAGATCCTAAAAGGGACAGACATGATATTTTGAGCTAGAGTGTCATGCAGCAGTGTAGAAAAGGAGGCAGAAATATCTTACCTGACCCAAAAGGCCCCTGCTACGATCAAAGCCAGCGAACCTGCCGCAATGAAGACGCTGCTCATGACTGTAAAGAAAAATATACAGACAGAGAGGAAGAGGGAACGCTGTGAAGATCTGTGTGCATCAAAGGAAGACATGATGCCTGACTGAAAGCTCTGGAACGGTGTCTGTATTGAGCTCAAAGAAGAGCTGCTGAAAATAAAGTGTCGCTGTGTCAGTTTTGGCCCTGCAGCAGCAACAGTGAAAATAGCATTGATAACAGTAATTGAGTGAGGCAGAACTAACTGACAGTAACATACCACCTCTGTTCTATGCAACCCCCATAGTAAATCTGAGGTCAGTCCCGAGATTTCAGAGCACGCAATGCTGACGAATATTTATAACACAGATGTTATTTTACCCAACTGATCTGAAGTTTTTGAAGCAGAAAAAAAGGGCTGTTCAAATTGAATTCTGCTGCTGCCACGGTTGATTACCGGGAAATAACATCCTGGTATTTCCCAAGAGTTTTTGGTGAAACTCCCAAGTGGAAATATTTGTTCAACCTTTAAATGCCATTGTTATGGTGGTGCAGCTGAATTGAAAAATGGTAAAAGGATAAACTAAAACAGTGTTTCTCAAATGGAGGTACAGATACCTTAAGGGGTACTCTGGAGTACTGCATGGGGTATGTAAGATTTATCTTTAAAAATGTTAATTTAAAAAGTATCAGATTCACAGGTAGAGGGAAGAATGGATTCAGTTAAGTTCCAGCTAATTCTGGAAGTAAACATCACACCATCTGTAAAAAAGCTGAAGATGAAGAGAGGATGGCTTCTACAACGGGACAATGATCCTAAACACACCTCAGAATCCACAGTGGACTACCTCAAGAGGAGCAAGTTGAAGGTTTAGCCGAGGCCCTCACAGTCCCCTGACCTAAACACCATAAAAAAATGTTTCCCTGTAATGTTCTTTTGGTTATGCCACTGTCTTCATCTGCTGGCCCTGCGGTGTCTCCCTGGCAGAGCGGGGCTGCTACTGTGACTATTGTCCTGTTGCACACTTTGATATGTTCTTACTCTCACTTCAGTTTTTTATTTGCAACAGTTTTATTGGCTCTACTGTTTTGGTTTTTTTTTGCACTATTTATATTACAGTTTTTATTGCACTTTTCTTGTTTACCTCCTGGGCTGGTGCAACCTTAAGGAGCTTTTATTCATTTAGCCCTACCTGTTATGATAAAGTTGATGCATTTATTTCATCCAGCAGTCCTGATTGCACAATTATGTTATTCAAATCTGTGTCTTGCTGTACTACAGGGTTGTCTACTGTGTGTCTTGTTTGTATATGACGGTTGTATCTGCTATGCAGCTATGTCGCACTATTTGCCCAAAACAAATTTCCCGTTTGGGACAATAAAGTTTATCTCATCTTATCTTATCTGAACATCATTAAAAATCTGTGGATAGACCCCTAAAGAGCAGTGCATGCAAGACGGCCCATGAATCTCACAACTAGGAACCTTTGCAGGAAGAATGGGCTAAAATCCCTGAAATAGGTACTGAAAAACAGTTAGCTGGGCACAAAAAGTGTTTAGAAACTGTGATAGTTGCCAAAGGGGGCGCTACTAAGTACTGACCATGCAGGGTGCCCAAACTTTTGCTTCAGGCCCACTCACTACAGCACTTGGGTCAGAACTACACTGACTTCTTTAAGCTCTAGTACAACTCCAGCAAGAAATTAGGTCATATCTAAAGGACAGAGAAGACTTACTGATAAAAACTCGGTCATTAGAGGGGTAGGGGAAGATGATGGGATCGCTAAGCAGAGCAGGAGTATGGTTTGTGGAGGTGGAGGGTGGTGCCACGCTGGTGATCGGGACGCTCTGGCTCCTTGGTTGCTCTGTGCTAGATGCTGTGTGGGCGGGGCCGTGTCCACCCAGCTGCTTGGATTTGGGTTTATAGGCATCTTGGGAGGGTGGAGCTGAGAAAAGAGACACAAGGTTTTGAGTCACTATGTCAGCAGGGATGTAGTGGTAAATATGAATATGGCTCTGTGCAGTACCTGACAGCCTGGTCTCAGTTCTCTGTTCACTGATGATGGCAGAGAGGAAGTCGATCTCCTCATCCAGCTCAGGGTAAGTGTTCACCTTACCTGGAGGGACACAAAACCAGAATCTGTTATTGCCTTTAACAAAACACTGATTCACACAAAAGGGTCAAACCAAACACTCTGACATTATTCCATCCCTCAGAAGAGGTGAAACTGCAGCAGGAAAGAAAAGAATAAACTAGATCAACAAACAAAACCATAAGTCAACTTAACGTTATGTAACTTACATACAGTACTTACTTCCCATTGTTTTAATACAATACTTATGTCCGCTTGCAACCAGTAAGGGTGGCGGAAAAATCGATACAGCAATGTAGCACAATATTTTTGTGTGGCAATATTGTATCGTCACACAGTGCCAAGTACTGAACGTTCTGTAATTTATGTATCTATGTCACACTGTTTTAACGTAACATTACATACTTTGTACCGTCATTGCACACAGACTATTTACGCCAAGTTACTTATTTTACCCAAAACATGATCTATTCTCTGAACATAACCAAGTTGTTCTGTTGCCTAAACCTAACCAGGACTGTTTCACAACATTGACCACATATTACAATGTGTTTAAGCTGTGTGTCATGCTTAAGTGTGCCCTGTGCGTCGCTATGAGATGCCAAGGGACGTGACAAAGTGTTGGTATATGACAACCGGGACATTGCCCAAGAAGCATATTTTGTCCTGAGAGTGACACCAGGCTAACTGGTATTTAAAGGTTTACTCTGGTGATTTAATAGAGCACTTCAACAGGTTTAGGAGACTTGTTGAGAGACACATGAATCAACAAAATACTGCGACTGATATCAGCCTTCAAAGACCTATACTGGGCCAAATCTAGCATTTGGTGTAAAATAACGTAAAAAAAAAAAAAAAAAAAAAAAAAGTGCTCCAGTGATTTAACAATGCGCTTGCACAGAGCTTTTAATGACATATTTTAAAACATGATCGTCATAATTGAAGAGGTAAAGGCTGAGATATCCTGATTTCTAGTTCTTGGTATGGGTCCAAAAATCCAAAAAAGTTTCCCATAACGCAACTCAGTAGCATCTTTTCATTCTTTTCATGTCCATGTTTTAACCCTAACCCTGAATAAAAAAAAACAAAAACAACAATTGGCATGTTTATGAACCTTGACATTCATTTTTGAGTTGAATTTTATACCTTTCTTAAATGACCTTGTTAATAACCCATATCTTATGACTGTTGGGAGAAGTTTGCCTTCAGGGCTTTAAGTCAGATATTCCTTAAGTTTTAAGAAAAAGATGATGGTTTGGGTTAAAATGGAAACATTTCTTCCAGAAAAGACTTTCTGGCAGAAAGCCCTGGAGGTTAATATCTTGTGTAATGTGTGTTTGTAGAGTCAGTATAGAGTAAACTTTAGAGCACTTATTTTTATTATGTGTTGTTTTTATCTTTTATAGCCAAAAGCAGAAAAGAAACGGGTAGCAGCTTCTTCTGTAATCGATCGTGTTAAATGGTCATATAATATCATCTCATATCGATGGCAGGCCCCTGACTCACACTGTATCAAAATTGTATTGTGGCAGACTTTGTAATATTGGCAAATACTGTATTGTTGTCCAAAGAATCGATATAATATTGTATCATGATGAAACCAGTGATTTACACCCCTAGTATCCATTTAAGGTCAGAGCATCAGCTTCCCCTTACTGAAAGCTTTTTGTTTGTTTGAACTCACCAGGTAGAGAGTGTACTACTAAGGCTAAGTCCTTACTACAGTGGCCTGTGCCCTTTACTGCATGCCATCCCCTGTCTGTCCCCTGCTCAGGGGAGTCATTGTGGGGGAGAAGTGGGACTGATGACTGGGGCCCCATTGAGAGGGCGGCCCTCAAAAAGCCTGGAATGAAAAGTTTAGTTTTGTTTGTAATTTTTTTTATTTGAAAGTACCTTGTGCCATAGTTAAACTAATATTGGCCAAATAAATCAGTTGAAAGACTGAAAAATAGTGGGGGAGCTTTGAGGCCTCCACAGGGATTTGTCTCTAAACGCAGCTAAAGCCGAGTCAGTGACTCATGCTGCTGGAGCACAAATGTACACTGTCATGACTTTTCCCAGGAAAGGGAAATCTGGGTTCCAGAAAAGAAAAGAAAGAAAGGAAAAAAATAAAGCAGAAATGCCAAAAAATATATAAAAAACAGTTGATTTCGATGAAATAGTCACAGAGAAAAACAACACAAAAAATGAACACTGACTAATCGCCTTTCGTGGCCACAGTTTTTTGACACATGATGGAGGCAGAAAACGCTGCTTGGCCCTGTGAATGGAAATTTTACATTTAACAAACGCCCATTTGGAAGTGTTGGTAGGAGCACCGTTCTATTTCTGCTAGTGGTGGACGATAAAACGATAACATATCGTCTCCCTATAAACACTTATGCGCCGTTGGTAGAAAAAACGTTCGATATAATGTTCGATAATGTATTCTGTCGGGAAAAAAAAACAGGAAGAAAGCCGCGCTACTTACCCTATGTGTTAGCCCTGTGATAGTCTGGCGACCTGTCCAGGGTGTACCCTGCCTCTCGCCCAATGTCAGCTGGGATAGGCTCCAGCCCCCCCGCGACCCTCAAGAGGATGAAGCGGTTAGAAAATGGATGGATGGCTTACAAATTTTGGTAGTTGCGGGTTGTTGTTTTTGGGGCTTGTTTCTAAAGTGGAGCTGCTTATTTGGGCTTGCTCTCTAGACGTCGCCTTTCTCTATCTAATAAGTTATTTTAACGCATGATAGTATGTCGGACTGCAGGATGTTTTCACAGCTCCGCTCCCTCCGCCCCTCTCCTTCTCCGCATACACACAGGTGACGGTCAGTCAGTGAGACTTTTCACATTTAAATTGTGCGATTAATGGAGGTTCTTTAACTATTTCGCTAACAAGTGGGTGAAATATGGAAAGAATACAATAAAGATTTGTGGAAAGAGAGATGATTACAAGATTTTACTTCAAGAGGGGGACGATTCAAAGGCAGTGTGCAGACTCAGATTCTGTGTGAAATATGTACTCATCATTCAGATCTACAGCATACCAGCACTGTTACAGTGAAAGTAAAATGGCTTGTTATGATTAAAATTAATCCAATTTATGTTGGTTTGAATTGATCTTACCATTTTACTGGATGCCCAGAGCTGTTACGTGTCATTACAAGTCACCTCAGGTTTGCACTAATTTCCACATAGCACTTTCCTCACTATGTGAATCACTTATTCATCTGTATATAGTCTTTTGTTCAGCTGCTCATCTTTACAGATATGTTTGCCTGAAAGCATTTACTAGCTTTACTTGATGTTAAGAGAAAACTGTTCATTTTTTATTTTAGTTTTTATACCATTGTGTGTATGTTCATTTATTTGAGTGTTTTCTAATGGTTGTGTTGACATTACATTTTCCTCTGTCTGCCTTGACTGCTGACTGTGATTGAAATCAGAAGAAAGCTAAAATGTGTTAAAATTCATTTATTTTCTCCTGGTCCTTATTTTAAATAGGTTATAAAAAATGATCGATAATTATCATTACTGATCAATATGAACCAGCTATATCGTGATATACTTTTAAGCCATATCGCCCACCCGTAATTTCTGCAGTAAGGAATTTTCACACCATTGGAGAACTCCATGCCTGAAATATCGCCTAAATGCAAAGCATTTAGCAACGAATCCGGAGGTCCGAGCTAACACAGACTCTGATGCTAGTGCTAGCAGCCAGCCTCATCAAGCCACACTGGACCAGGTGTTGAAACACAAACTGAGTAAGTCTACCTGTGACAGAATAACTTACTCCCTTGCAAATTGGATTGCAATGGACTGAAGACCACTTTCAGTGGTAGAGGACAGGGGGACAATTGTGTCCAAAATGCAGTGGCTTTATTACGACACATCTGCCTACATTTATTTGAATTTAAATTTTTTAAATACTTTCACAGCAAAAAATGATGTGTGTGATTAACAGCATGTGATTACTTAGATATATTTTTTTTAAATCACTTGACAGCCCTAATAAAAAAGTCATCAAGATAAAAATCAATCATCATGAGCTCATCAAGAGAGTACAGCTAATGTTAGATCAAACAGATGCATGATTTAACTTTTTAACCATCTTTATCAGCAAGAGACCAGTATGATAATATCAAGGACAAGTTATAACGGTCAAAAGACCAGCAATCATCACAACCTACGCTCTGGACAAGTAGCTGCTTATGTGTTAGCGCCAGAGCCACCAAATATAATTAATGTGACCCTACACATGTGCCAGCCACAGATGACTTGTAACTGCAAGTCAGAATACAGGACTTTCAGGTCTTTGAATGAAGACCATTTAATGGGCACAGATATTAAACATTTTACTGTCAAAACATTCAAGCAGGGCAGCTATGTGAGGCCTGCCTGAGGCTGTCTAAAGTCTTTCCATTGCGCCATTGTATCAGGTCAAACCTTGAGACTAGACAGCAAAATCTTTAAATACTCAAGTCTCACAGTTTAAGTCAAGTCTCATGTCTCCATGTCCAGGCAGCTGTGCGACCAACCCTGGCAAACTTGTAAACAGTATCTTTAAATGGTTAAAATGTGTCAGATTAACATTCAAAGTGCTCCTTGTGCTTCAAAAGTCATCTGAGTCACACTGATGGACTGATACCAGCTCTGTGGCCCTGCTGCTGCTGACTGCTGGAAATTAGAGTCATTTGTCCTGTCGATGTGGGAATACTGCGGAGGGTCAAGTTGGTGAATTTAAAAAAAAAAAAAAAAAAAAAAAGATAACACCACCCCTGTGTGGCACTGAAAACAACTGCAGTCTTGATTGTTTTAATGAGTGAACCAGTGTTAATGTTCCCTCCAACTCCTGTGATCCTCTGCTCCACTGCAGAGCATCGTCACACTGCCTACCACTTTATAGTGATGAGTGGGAGGAAGTCACACAGGCATGAGAGCTGAGTGGCGCATGTGTGTGTGTGTGTGTGTGCGTGTGTGTGTGAGCCATAGACTGTGTAAAATAAGTGGATGCAGGCACTGTGACTTTACCAATGGGTTTGTGGTCTACAAATCTGAATGCACGAGTTTGGCAGAGGGTGGAGCTGTGGAGGAGTGAGGGGTGGATCTGACTCATCAATCACAAGGTAGCCACGCCCTAAAGCATACCCTGCTTTACTATCTGATTAACTCTGACCAGGACCACACTTTACAAAATGAACATCATGCTGTACTGAAGATGACTTGACACTAGTAAGTGAGTCTATAATCTGTCATGACACAGTCATACGCATGACATGACACCTATCATGAACATGAAGGAGTCTTTATTTGTGTTTTTGACTGCTGTCATTCAGTCAATTATGACATTTTTTATTAGAAACCTGACATTGTTCGACATGTCTTTCCTAGAGCAACATGACAAGGCAACATAACCTGTCATGTATGACAATTTGACGCAGCAATAGCAATTAAAATCAAGCACAGCATAAAAACATTTAAAATACAATTTATGAAATGTGTGTGGGTGGCACATACAGTATGTAGTCCTGAAAGATAAATGTGTGTGTTTGTGAGTAGAGGGGTGGATGGGACTGTGCAGCTTTTTATACGTCATTTGGTGCGAGTGGGAGAATAGATGTGGTGAGCTCTGTGTGTGCGGGTGGATGACTCGGTGCTCTACTGTCACGCCCGGCTGCTCAAAGTGTGGGTGGGTGGCAACAAGGAGAAAGACAGTGAGAAAAAAAAATACCGAATAGAAACAGCTTCCCTGTTACTCTGGGTTACACATTTGGTATTTATTCAGTAGATGAAACGTGCATTATGTGGAGGACTAGACAAATAAAACCAAAACTATCTCAGCCAGTGGCACTCCCCAGAACTGTGTTAAAAGGAGGTACCAGGGAAGGATCAAGGGTCTGGGCTGAGCCCCGAATGCCCTCAAATTCTAGGAACACCCCTGCTATTACATGACCAGTGTGTGGCTGCTGGGACTGAATTTGCCTCATTTAATCATTTTATCTGATAAAAAATATGAATTCTTGTTTATTAACTGGCCCCCAGCCTCTGTCATTCTGCAATAGTGGCCCCTAGGTAGAGCAAATTTAGTTTCCCTGACATATATAGGTGTTTGCCTTTGTAAATCATATTCTATCAATTGAATTTACCACAAGTGGACTCCAAACAAGGTATAGAGACACCATAAAAACTGAAAGGCACTGGAGCCAAATTTCACGTGTCATAGCAAATGGTCTTAATGCCTGTGGCAATATATCTTAGTTTATTCTTTTTAAAAATTTGCAAACATTTATAAAATCCTGTCTTTGCTTTGTTATTATGGGGTATTCAGAGTGAGAAGATAAGGAGAAAATTTACTTAACACATTAGCATAAGAAGGCAGCAACAGAAACGCTAATGTTAACCGTTGGAACGTGCTTAATGTGCTATGTCCTGCACTGGCAAGACACACTGCTTGGTTTTGTTTACTTGCATTTTGTATTTCATCATATACCGACAATTCACGGGGTGCCTGGCAGCTCAGGGTACAGTGGGTGTCCCAAATGTCTTTGCTGCCGCAGGTTTGATTCCAGCCTGCGGCCCTTTGCTGCATGTCATCCCCTTACTCTCCCCCCTTTACACTTCATCTGTCCTGTCCAATGAAGGCAAAAGCCAAAAAAAATAAATAAAGAGAGTAATTGTTCTATAAAGGGACTGTAATTTTATACATACCCTCTTGTGTAGGCCTATATTACCAGGTGTGACTTACTTTTTAAAAATATGTTGAATATGTTTTTCATATTCCAATTCCCATGTCTGAAAAGTCTTAACATTTTAAAGTTCATTGCTCTTTGAAAGGATGTACTTATTTTATTATGCTGTTATATTATCATTATATCATTACAGCAGTGCCATAAAATGGTCTTAAAATGACAATAATATTGCACTTATTTCTGGAAATTTATTGTCCAGCAAAAGTGGTTATTGTGACAGGCCTAGTAATTTTTACTTGGGAAATACCCTGTTTCTGTTCCTTTAGAAACCTTTCAGGCCTGAGCCCACACAAGAGAGACGTGGCAGACTGGAGGAGGAACAAAGAAGTGCCTAATGAGTCAAAGTACATAATCACTGTGACTTTCTTCACTGCAGTGTGCTGTTGAGCTGGCAGCAGGGCAGTCAGGACATGAGTCAGAGGGTCAGTGAGACTGACAGGCAAGTCCTGCTTGGCAGAGACTCCAGCCTTTCTGTCTGAGCGGTGAGGGAATTGGGGCTGAAAGGTGCTAAAGCTATCTCGCTGAGCCTTTACAAAACACCACGGATTGTCTTCACAATAAAAACCCTTAGAAGCTAATGAAAAGACTGCGTTTTCTCCTAAAGCCAAAAACTGTATATCACATGTAAAGCAATGTAAGGTAGATACCAGAACAACACAACACATAAAGCTGACTCCAAACCTAACACATATATGCCATAATATAAAACAGCCATACTTATATTGTGGGGACTCATCTCATGGAAAATACACTTATTGCCTGAAGGCATTAAAAATTCATATTTTGACTAAATCCACCCAGGATGTAATGTTTACAGCTTTATCTTAGTTCATCACAGTAATATTATTTTCTTCCAACATTTTACTCTTGTTGCTAAATTCTCCCTGTATTTTGCATAGGGCAGCTTCACCTCCTGATTCATCGCAGATCCACCGGCTCATTCTCACTATCAACAGCAGAGCAGGACACAAAAAGCAGAGACTCATAAGGATCTTTAGTGTTGGACATTAACTATGACACACTCTGCTGACTGAGATAAATGGAAGCTGGGAGCTGGTGTTACACCTACTAGGACTCTCTGAATACACGCTTTGGTAAAATACTTGACTCATCTGTAGTAGGTGTTAAGGGAGCGCACACAGCAGGGTAGAAATACTGCTCAATTACAGTCTACCTGTAACACCCAATCACACTCAATCACCCAGTTACTTATTCTCTCACATCTATGGTGCTGTGGCTAAAAATCACACACTTGTATGAGCATTTGGCCATCATGTAAGGGAGCCATAACTGAGCTTACACACACTGAGAGCCACGAGAACCTAAAGACAAATTCCTTGAACTGTAAAAACACTTGACCAATAAATTTACTTCTGGTTCTGAGATTTTACACAAGGTCATGGAGTACTGTTCATCCTGTGAAAACAGTTTGAGAATTCTGATAATATAATCCTGATTCACTCAGCTTAGATGTTTAATAGAAAGCCTGTGTTATAATTTGGGGGCATCTTTGAAATACATTCATATTTATCTGGCAGGGAGGGTCCAATGATACAACATTTTCAAAGAAGTTAGGACACTGTGTGAAACAAAAAAAAATTCAAAAAAAACCTATTCATTTCAATACAGTAGAAGACATGATATTTGATATTCAAATTGATAAACTTTATTATTTTCTGTAAATGTACACTTATTCTGATGATTCCAGGTTCCAAAAAAGTTTTGGACAAGTGTATGTTTACCAAGGTGTTTCATCACCTTAACTTATAACAGCACTCACTTAGTGTTTAGGAACTGAGGACAGCAAATGGCATCAAATTCAGAATGAGTGTACAGTATATTTACAAAAAACAATAAAGTTCATCTGTTTGAACATCACATATCTTGTGTTTCTACTGTAGTCAACAGAATATATGTAAAACAATATTTGCAAATCATTGCATACTGTTTGTTATTTACATTTTACACAGTGTCCCAACTGTTTTGGAATTGGGGCTGTAATGAAAAATCTAACTGGCAGATTGGCCTGACATTTCTCAGTGGAATATTTACATCTGATATAAAATATGAATGCCTTATGATGTTTAGTAATGTGGATTACAATCAACAATGTAGGGATTTACCTACCTTTAATAGAGTGAGGAGCATGCCTCCTCTTGACTACACAGCGGCCATGGGAGTCCTCCACCAGAGGGCGCAGGCAGGGGCCGCAGTGTGAGCTGCCGGGCTGGCAGAAGTCCCGCCCTGCACGGGCACAATCTAAACTCCGAGGGCACAGATGTGATCCTGCGGAGAAAATCACAACCCCGAATTACTTTTCACAACATGCTGAACAATGCTATTTTCTATTTTTAATGCAACGGTCCAAAATGTTCATTTTACATGTTAAAACAGAAATTACATTTCAGTCAGGACCACTTTAGCCAAAGAAAACTTTTTTTCCATTTGCATTTTTATATTTGGCACTTTCCTAGGCCTACACAGAAAGCAGGAGGCAGAGCAATCCTCCCTGCCCTTCCATGTGTGTACATGGAAAGCCTAAGGCAGGAAGAGCAGCAGCAAAGACCCCCCAGGAACAGAACAGAGCAAGCATCAGTGACAAACAGAAATGACATTGATAAGTCAGACACAACATAAAAAGGAGGAGCTGGGGTGGAGGCAGATTGGAGGAAGCAGCAACAGCAGGCAGGCCAAAGCAGTTTAAATAGGGCCCTCACGATGAGATTCGCCAATTGGTTGCATGGAATGGAATCATGTGATCTATCAGCTGACTCCCTTTCATCACCTGATACCACTCTCATGTCTGTACAGTAGCCTAAATATGAAGCTACCGCAAGCAGCCAGTTAGCTTAGTTTAGCACAACCGAATTTTCAAAAACTGTCAAAAGAAAATGCAAATGTATGTGCTTTTCCATTTACTACTGTCATGTGAATGCTGGGTGTTGGTTCGTCAAGGTAAGCAGCAGGTGGTGCTAATTCTCCAATCAGATGTCTATAATATAAAAGAAGAGGGTGCAACAAGATGACATAATTTAAAGAGCAGCAGTCCAACCCCAAACAAAGGAAACAACTATGTATAATAAAGGAGAGCACACTGAACATTGGAAATACAGTTTTGAACAACAAATATTACAACTATGCAGCGAACAACAGCTCATCATGACTGTATGTCATATTTTATTTGTTTAATCTCTTTTCCCAGTCCCATTTACCTTTTTCCACATCCCCCAGGTGTAAAAACTTGTGAAATGTGATATTGAGAGATTTTTTTGAATTTTCACTGTTTTTTAAGCACAAATTGGACAGAGCCAGACTAGCTGTTTCTATTTTTTACAGTCTTTGTGCTATGCAAAGCAAAGCAAATGTAAACTTTAGCACTTAGGCTGTAGCTTTATACTTCACATAAAAAATGGGAGTGGTATCAATCTTTATATCTAACATTCAACAAGAACACAAACAAGGGTTATAGTTGGTTGAACATTGTACTACTGTAATTGAAACTTGAAATCATTTTTTTTTTAACGGAAGTATATGTAAAACGTCTCCTCTTTGAAAATAACTAAAAATTAAGGGAAGATTCTCCATCCAGTTGCATTTTTTTTTAATCAATATCACAGATAAGTAAATACACATAGTATTATAACCGTCAACTTTTACATCACGGTACACCTTACAACCGGAATATTGCTGCAACCCCAGACCCAAAACAATATATTGTATTAAATACCTCAGCCTGATCAAATAAACAAATATAGGATTACATCATGATTTTGTAAGTCTGTCGTTACCACTAAAATTGGAACAATATACAGGCAGTAGTAACACTGTTCAATTAATTCAAAGCCACACACAGAGACTCTGACATCTTCCTGTGTATTAAAACAGACAATCTGCTCAGAACTCTGACAGATATCCTTCATCCCAGTACACTTGGGAAGCTGTAAAAAGCAAAGTCACATCAGAGGGGTTCATAATTTTACATGATATATTTGTTATGCATCCAATTTTAAATTTCAGCTGTCAGTACCAAATGCTGATTGACATGGATAAGGACTCAGTGGTTAATGTTATTACTGTCATGCTGATGTAGGTGAGACACATGGCTTCACAGGCCACACACATTAGCACAGAAGCATTACTAACTAAGTAATTAATCAACCTATGGGTGTCTTTAAAAGCTTTTTGGGCACCTCTCCCAGTATCAGAAACACAAACCTGTTTTCTGCCCATGTGTATCCTGAAAACTGCTACAAATATCACTGCAAAATCAACGCTGGAAAACTTATTCTTGAGTGACACAAAAGTCATAGCAGTCTTTTCAAAAGTGAGTAAAAATTGTGTATTTAAAAGGTCGGAGATGATAGCGAAGCTTTGTTATCAGATGTCTCAAAGAAAAAGGCAGCTTTGAAAATGTCAGTGCAATTTGAGAACAGATGAGAGTGGGCAGCCTGACCTCGTCTAGACTGCCGCTGTGATAGGCCTATATGGCAGTGTATGGGTAGGGAAGGATGTCCCCGGAGGGTTTATGGGTTAGCAGGTGAATGCAGAGCTAAGACAAATGTCAGACAGGCTACAGGATAAACAGATCAGGGAAAGCCCAGTGAAGAAAGGGACACTCAAGATTTAAGGCCAATAGTATGTGAAGACAGTACATAGTTTAGCACCTTCATGTTTAGTAATGCCCCCTTTACTTTGCTGCACTAATACTACACAGCAGACAAGACAAAGACAAAGAAGTACGGAGAGACAAACTTTTGCTATTGTGGATCCAAACTGTGGATTGACCTGCTAACATCTAACATGCAACCTCTGTAAATGCCTTTACAGGAATAGTTCAACATTTTGGGCAATGCACCCATTTCTGTTCTTTCCCAAGGAGAGATGAGAAAACTGTTATCAGTTTCATGTCTTGTGAGTCAAGTGCAGTGATGGAGTCAGGAGGTGGTTAGCCTAGCTTTGCATTAGGGCGGGAACCGGGGGGGAGACAATGCCCAACGTGAAAAAAACCCCACCTACCATGTGATTCCAACTTGTCACTCCTCTAAAACTACAAAATATCTATTTTCTATTTCCATTTTCTGAACTATTAATTGTTGAGATTTAGAGACAGGCATATTGGTGGGGATAGTTTTCAACATTAGACAGAATACTGCCATTCTTCCCCTCTTCCAGTCTTTATATTAAGTTAGGCTAACCTCACCACAGCTAGAGCCAGGGTATGGTTCGCTCTGCTTTATGCTAAGCTAGGCTAACAGTATCCTGACTCCCTCTCCACACTTACAAGAAAGCTACAACCAAGGTCAGGTCTGACTATGGGTGGTGCTAACTTTGCATGTGACACAGATCATGCTCTGGCTTTTGTTTGATATCTCATGTCGGCAAAAAATGCTGCACATTTCTGATCCCTTGTTAGTGCCGTAAGCTCCAAAACTCTATAAGGAAAATAGGATTGAATGGTTGAATATTTGTCTTGAACAGCCAATTACATACATACATACATACACACACACACATACACACACACGCATATGTTTATATAAATGTATTAATATGTCAGGTGCTTAACAAATAGCAAGGTTGCCAGAATAAAATGTTGGCATTGTACCTTTCTGCAAACCATAGATAGATATGCTATGCATAGGTATACTGCACTCATATGTTTGATATGTGTCATATCGATATTTCTACAAATGACACAGTTCAGACTAGGGCTGTAGACTCCTGGTCGATTATTTGGTCGATATGCTCTTGTCCGACCAAAATTCTCATTGGTCGAATAATCGCTGTGTTACTTTCATAAGGAGAAAAGTGCTACATCAATAGCTTTCAAGGATTAATCCATTATTTCCTGCAGTGGGAGGGACATGCTAAGTTACCTGTGAAAATGGGGCTGTTTTCAAAACACCCCCTTTGTTTACACAACGTTGAACTCGCCCACCTTCATGCTCAGCGTCGCGGTGACGCAGACCTCCTGTCTGTTTCTGTATACTGACACCATTTCCCTCAGTGGAAACGAAGCTTGTATTCACTTGTATATCAGATAAAAAAAAACAATAAATTGTGAAGACAGTAAAGCCTCCACTAAAATAGCATTGTAAGTCTTGTGTGTGATTTATCCTTCAGGGATTTATACTTTGGGATTTATCCTGGCTTCATATGAGGAGAGGAAATCTCTGCTTGTTGCTAGGCTAATTTACACAATGTAAAATGCCATAGGCTGGCACTAACAATGTTAGCATGTTGTATTTGTTTGGAAAACGTGTTTAGTGTGACAATTGTTTTGTCAGTGAATGTTGTGAGCTGTAATGGAGACAAATTGAGTGCCCTTACCTTTGTTAAATGTTGCTGTTGTCCCTGGATTTATGTGAGACAAGGGAAAAATCACTAGCTGCTAGGCTAATTTATACAATGTAAAATGCCATAGACTTGTGCTAACAACATTAGCATGTTGTATTGTTGGGGAAAATGTGTCCAGATAAAGACAAGTGTTTGTTAAAGCTGCGAGTTATAGTGAAGCCAATTTACGTACTTGTGTTTGGAATTGTCTCTATTAAGTCATATTTAATGTGTGTTTTGAATCAACTAAACTTTACAGCACTTAACACAGTCCTCCACCGCCGACTAGCGTTTTGGAGGTGTAACTGCAGAGTGACACAGACACACCACCGCCGAAGTAAAAATAACGTGCAGATTTTTTTTTTTCCCCACAACTAATCGATTAGTTGAAGATTATGTATGACTTTAGTCGACCAAGATTTTCTTCGGTTGACTACAGCCCTAGTTCAGATAATGTGTTTACGAGCTGAGTTCCTCATCATAGGGTTTCCAGCTGTGGTTGTTATGACAAAATTGGGTACTTTTTTTAATGATACATAGGGACACTTCCAGCTTTGGTTGTTATGACAAAACTGGATATTTTTTTTACTTTACAAAGGGACATTTCTAGACATCTGTGTTGTGGCAAAACCAGGTATTTTTTAACAACTCATTTCCATCCATGTTTGTGGTGACCAAATCAGGTATTTTAAATGATGTGTTGGGACATTTCCAGCTGTGGTTGTGGTGAGCAAACCAGGTATTTTAATCAAAAATATAAACTTTTCCTAACCCTAACCACGTTAACCACAGCATTGTCACAACATACAATTGAAAACTAAAACGTAAAGAAGTGTTAAGTTTCAACAAATCCACCACATGTAAAGCAACAAATTTAAAATATGAAATGAACAAATGTCCATGGTTTGTAGAAACGTACAAAGCCAACATCTATTTTAGATATTGATACAAAAGATATTCATGGTATCATTACATAAACTAGTGCCGTATTTTCCGCACTATAAGGCGCACCTAAAAGCCTTTAATTTTCTCAAAAACCGACAGTGCACCTTATAATCCGATGTGCCTTATATATGGATCAATATTGGTTAATTATGGCTACCGTAGTAACAGCGGTAAAAACGGTAAAGGGGAATTCCAGTCCCACACCACTTGTGTGTGTATAAAGACCCCAAAATGGCACCTTTCAAGAGACACGCTTACGACGGAGTTGTCAGAACGTTGGTTTGTATTCTATTAATAAAGTTTGACTGACTGACTTATCTGACTGTTTTGTTGACATTCCCTTTAGCGCAGCTCCATCTAGTGGATGCATAACGCAACCCCAGCCACTACAGTAGTTTCTATTCTATGCGCCTTATAATGCGGTGCGCCCTATATATGAAAACAGTTTTAAAATAGGCCATTCATTGGAGGTGCGCCTTATAATCCGATGTGCCTTATAGTGCGGAAAATACGGTAATATACAATTGTCTTTAATCAGCAATCAACCGAGAGCAAACAACCAGCTATGATCATAATCTTCCCATCCTTGTTACATCACTTTAATAGTTTGATGTGTACAATTAATTTAAGCACAAAAATAGTGTCAGTTCTAAAGGTGAAAGAAATGTGGTCACTTGGGTTTATCCTCCATTATACATCTACAGTACTCTTACTGAGAATCATTGCTGCATCTGTTTTCCCACAGGAAGTATCTATTGCACTTGTTGTTTTGGTGTGACAGAGCATCCATTCACTTCTCACAGTCTTTTCTTAGTTACCACAAGACATCTGAGTCCAACGCCAGTGTACAGAGAAGAATAAAAGCTGCACTGTGGATGGGAAAAATAATGACACTCAGCTATCAATATTAACCCCTTTAGCTTCCTTGTCAGAATCACTCTCGTCTCTGCTACAGGAACCTAGACACTGGTTGCTATGACAACTGCCATGGTAACGAAGGAGTTGTGACATCATCGGGGGGTGAGTCACTGCACAGATGCACAAGTCAAGGATGGAAGGTTTGTTTCAGAATGGTGTGTCACATAGGAAAAGGCAGGGAGGACAGATGGATAGCAAAAATGTAAAGGACCGCTATTATGAATTATTTCCTTTTAAAATGTCAAAGATAACTTAAATTCTAAACACTGAAAATATCTGAAGTGCAAATTTCCATGGAGTTCTGCAAGACTGTAACTCTTCTATGCAGCATACTAACTTCTCATTTGCAGAATGCAAAGCTCTCCAGCTTTCACAGCGATTTAGTTGTTTTTTTTAATTTGAAATATTTTCAAAGTAACGCATATTTTTGCACAATTAAATGACTGTAATATTTAGTACTTTTCACTACTTACTAATTTGCAACAGTAATGTGCGTGCATGTGTTTATGTAATGGCCCTTGCTGCGGTATGATTAATGCCAACTGAAGCAGCTGTCAAACTATACACCTCATTCATACACACAATGACCTGCCCTTGGAGACTACAACAGCAGTGGGTAATCTATGCAAAGTTTTACAACTGGATGATGGAGAGCAGAGTACACTGGGACAATACGCTGCCCTGTTCCTCTCAGCCACAGCAGACCACAGGGAAACCGTGAGTCTCAAATGAAGGAGCTACATTCAGTTATATACAAAGACAAAATTAGAGCTGGGACATTTACAGAAGTGGCCAAAAATATTGGTAGAATTGACCATTTGCCAAGCTGCAGACCACTGCTTGTAATCAACAAACAATAAAACCAGCTGTGTTTAAGCCAGTCATTGCTGTGTTTCCAGCAGCTTTTTGGGCTCCAGATGTGGATGTTTTGTAGCGACCTGCTGGTGGGATAGTGCTACGAAAAGTGGTTACTTTTTAGCAAGACATCGCTGCTTTTCCATTTACATCAGGTATTTTAACCCAATACATGATCCTTTTCTAACCGTAACCAAGTGGTTTTTGTGTCTAAATCTAACCACATGGAAACCACATCATTTTTGAAATGTGAAATTTCTGCTATAAAAATATGTGCAAATGTGGTTTGCAGAAACACACAATTTTTTCAACTTATTTATTTGGTGACTGTGTTATTTGGTTTGCTGTGTGTTTTAATTTGTTTTACAGGTGTTTTCAATCACTCATGCTGCCACTTAAAAGGAGAACATTAATCATTCTACTATTTTGTACCACTGCTACACCTTTTCTACCAATTTAGCCCTGGTTCTTTATCTAGTTTTGTTCAGGACTCCTGAAACCTTGGTGATATCTAGTGGACCAGCTCTTATCTGAATCACTGTAATCAAGGATATGTCATCAATGAAGGTCAATGGACAATGTACAACTGAAGAAAACACTAGTAGCAATATGTTACACTACATGGGCTACCTGCAAACTTTTGTTCTGTCATTATAGATATTTGTTTGATCCAAAAACTAGTATGGACCATCTATCAATGAGTCCACTGAATGCTCTCTATTCCAATGATTTCCCAGTTAACATCCTTATCATTGCCTTCTTAATCCTGCCATTGCCCTGTAGAATAAGACACGCCCACTGATGTTGTCACAGTTTGCACTTCAGGTTAAAAAAAAAAGCGTGCTGTTTGTGGTTCCAGTTGAGAACCTACTTTTCAAGTTTTGCACTATTTTACATTGGTCTGAATGTTCTGAAAGAAATTAGGTGTGGAAATGGAAGCAGTTCCCATATCAGTGGAAAAAGGTTATCAGTTCATCACATCAAACAGGGAAAACAGAAGAAAAAGCAGAGAGTGGTCTGAACAGATTATAAAAAAAGGTAGTAGCCCAGCATGGTCAACATAAAGGTTAGAAGAGCATCTCAACAGAGCTTGATGTTCCTCTGACCCCTGTTGCAAATATTTTTGAGAAGTTTAAGGCTCACACAACTGTAGCCAACATCTCTTTACGTGATCGCAAGAGGAAAATTGGCCGAAAATTGAACAGAGGGATTGCATGAATGGTTGCGCAAGTACCAAGGAAAACTTGTTAGCAGCTCCAAGCTGATCTTCAAGTTCAAGGTACAATAGTTTTTAAGTCGCACCATCAATTGCTGTCTAAATGAAAATGGGCTCCATGGTAGAGGACCCAGGCAGAACCTGCTTCTAAGGGCTCATTTTTGCTCAATGTTGGATATGTATACCGATAGGAATAGAGCCTTCTGTCCATACTCTGTGTTCACTTCAGCCTTATTTGTGCATGTTTTCTTGAAGCTTATGGATACGGACGAAATGGAGCAGTACCACCAGAGAAAAGTGTAAAGTGCATAGAGCATGTATTATATTAGACTATTTGTACTCCTGTCAGCAGCACTGATGTTCAGTCTGTGAGCACTAGTGACAGTCCCACAGTGTTGAATATTCTTCTGAAGTCAGTTTCCTAGCAACATATTGTCCTGTGTTGACCAAAGACAAGGAAAAAAATGTTTGCTCTCTCTCTTTTCTCTTTCACTTCATATCAAGGCTTTTCTGAATGATGATGTGTCCTTAAAGGCTCTGAATCAAATATGATATTAAAGCTGTCACTCAAAGTGAGAGCTCTACAGGCATGCTGTGTTTCCAGCTTCTCTCAATACTTCAGTGTAAAAAAATAATCACTAATACTGCTTTAAATTCATGTCTGGATTTAAAGTTGATTCTCCTCACTAGTTGAATTAGCTTGCTAACATTAGCACCGACTCTCTTGTTATATATGTATCTCCATTCATGCTATTTCATGACCTGCTGTGTCGTCACAGTTCCTGCACACTCAGTGCTGTGCATATCATAGAATGGAGGGGTTCTCAGTCGTGTCTTTCTTGCATTGGTCCATTTGCAGTGAAAGCAAATGACCAGACTATCAAAACAAATGTTTTGTTATCCACCAGCATTTTGCCCACTGGCAACTTTGGTGCACTTTTTTTATTTAAGTGGCAGCTGGATGGGGTAGATCGCAAGAAAGCTGAATGTTTCTGGTAAAGACCATCACTGTTGGGTATATTTTATATCATTTCCAATAAATATCATGACATAAAACGTATTTTCTCTTTTACAAAGTAATGTTACAAACTAAGGAAGATAAGAAGAAGGCTACTCACCCATGTTTTATAAGTGGTTACAAATCCAGCCTCATCTCCAGTGCACAGCTGATGTTTGCATGGTTTGTTTCCATGATGTAAAAGAAATACATATTTTATCAATTCAGTGTGGAAAGAGAGCTCCCGTATTACGTAATGCCACAGAATAGTTGGATGCTCATTTGCCACAGGGACATGTCAATATGTTTCACTCAGGAGCAGCTGCTGAATCAAGCGCAACAACTAGTGGTTAAATTCGAAATACCAGTCTGGTGTTTGGCTAATGTCAAACTGGTTTGACAGTTTTTACACCGGCCCAACCCAACTTCTACTGAGACAGTCAGTAATTTATGTATTATTATTAATCATATTTATATTATAATTCTTACTGTTATTACTGTTGTTGTCTCTCTTTCTCCATTGCTCTCTCTTTCAACCCAACCAGTTGAGGCAAATGGTTGCCCACCCAGACCCTGGTTCTGCTCAAGATTTCTACAAGGTTTCTCTTCTAAAGGGGAGTTTTTCCTCGCTGGCATTTAACTTAGGTGGTGAATTTCCACCATAAATAAAATTGACTTGGCTTGACTTGAACAACTGCATCATGATATTTAATGCTGCCACAGTAGTCTTCAATGAGGAACCCAGTCAGGGGCATGGTCCTGTGTTGTCATTGGCAGGTGAACTTACCGATGGCCAGATGGAGAACTCGCAGCCATGTTGTCAAAGTAGCACGGGGCTTAGTGTCAGTCACAGGCTTATGGCTAACCTCATGGGATGAGAGAGGATCACTGTTAGGTGGGACATGTGCAAAGAAAGATAGAGAGTCACACTGCTCAGTAGAGGTGTGCTAATAATGCTATTCCACTTCCCAGGAGCACAGTGGACTGGGTATGAAGAACAGCTGCTTTTTAGAAGTCCCGATTTACTATATAAAAACTATAGAGACGGATGAAGGGTTTAAAAAAACAAAACAAAACAAAAACAATGAAATAACAATAGTTTGGGAATACCTATATAAATATATAAATCTGCCAGTAATCATCAAAATAACCAGAAAAAAATCTAGGTGGAAATGTTTTTTATTTTTTAACCTATTTTTCCTCAAAGTCAGTGGTTCAATTTGAGAACCAAGCAAAGGAGTTTAGTATCCAGGGGTCTTGTTCACGAGTGAGGGAAAAATGTGTGTGTGTGAGATGGATAGTCCTGGTGAAGAGAGAGCTAAGCTGGAAGACAAAGCTCTAGATTTACTGGTTGTTGTACTTCCCAACTCTCACCTATAGTCATGAGCTTTGGATAGTGGATGAAAGACTGAGATCATGGATACAAGCAGCCAAAATGAGTTTCCTCTAGAGGGTAGCTGGGCTCAACCTTAAAGATAGAGTGAGGAGCTTGGATATTTGGAGGGACCTTGGAGTAAAGCTGCCGCTCCTTTGTGTTGAAAGAGGCCAGTTGAGTTGGTTCGGGCATCTGATCAGGATGCCTCCTGGGTGCCTAATGTTAGAGGTTTTCTGAGTATGTCTGGTGTAGGAGGCCCAGGGACAGACCCAGAACACAATGGAGGGATTCTATATCTCTTCTGGCCTGGAAACACCTCAGGACTCCCCTGGAGGATCTGGAAAGCGTAGCTGGGGAGAGGGATGTCTGGAGTATTTTGCTCAGCCTGCTGCCCCCACGACCCAGCCTCGAATAAGTGGATGAAAAATGTTGGATAGATGGACATTATAATGGAATAAACAGAGCTTGTCTGAATTCTCTCCAGAGAGGTGGCTTCTCCTGACTTCTCTGAACACTGGCTCACTTGGTGATGCTGTAGGGTGGTGGAAAGAGATATTGTCTGGCCAATTCAGCAAGTCTCCCCTCATTTCTCATCCACCTCTCCAAGGTTTTTCGCTTTTGTTTCGCTTCACGCATGTCAAATTCTTTCTTTCTCATAAAAATTCTCCCATAAAAAAGATGCTTCTTATAATTCCAGAACCTGGCTGATAATCACGACACCCTTAAGTTTTCTTCAGTACTGAAGTAATCCAGTGATCATCCATGGGTACATTAGAAACAGGAACTAATAATAGCTCCTTCAAAATACTTAAACATACATAAAAGTTGTAAACCACAGCGTAACTCACTGTAGCCACAGCAACATTATACTTCCCAGGTGCAGCTGTCTCGACTTTGTCTGATGGGAGGCCAACAGACAATAGATTCGCACTGAACTGTGACTCCCAAACCTGGGTATGAACCAAATCGTGTCTTCTGTGTACCGCTACACCTCTAGGGGCCAACACTGTCAGACTTTGAAGGCTAACCACGTACTGATTCCAACTTTGTACTTTGAACACAGACATGAGATTGATATCAAACTTCTTGTCTCACTCTCCAAACAGGAAGCAAATAAGAGTACTTCCCAAAAAGTTACTTCAACTGTTCTCCTACTCTGCATGAGGCGTATTTATATTTACACAGCATTTTTAAATAAATTGATAACTCCTGGACATAATTTGATAACATAAATAGAGTAATAAACTGATTCTATTGTCTCTGAAATTGTTTTATTACAGGCTGATGCTAAGCAGGACTGAACTGAATAATGATTATTATTCACATCAGTAAATTAGTAGCGATGCAGGGGTACTTTAGGTAGATTTATTGTATTTAATCATTTCTAGGACTTCTACTGATCCAATACAACAAATGCAACTAAAGCAGAAATATACAGACTGTGAGAGACATAAAACATCTGTCCTTCCCTGCACTTTGGTTTAAAATGTACAGTCAGCAAAGAGCCTAATTATCAAACTGACACATTTGAAATGATTTACAATTCTCCTCCATGCAGGGCCAAGAATGTGTACACATACATGGACTCAGTTTTTCTCATAGCTCTCAATGTACTTGCATGGAAACAGAAATAACAGCTGGCAACAAAGATAACAAAGCTGAACAAATAAAGGTAACGAGTAGACAGGACTATTATGTACACACAAGTATTTTGAAAAAAAAGAAGAAAAAAGAAAAAGAAAAATCTATATGTATATGGCAGGCAGCCCAGCTATTGGAGCTACTCTGGAGAAGGTCCATCTCGAGCAGAGCGCGGCCAAACGTTACAGTGGAAAAGCCTACTAGTCTTGTTGGCGTCCTGAATAAGACTGATGACTGTTGTGTTGCCTACAAACCTCAGGAGATTAACAGACGGGTCTCCTGAGGTGCAGTCTTTGTGTTGAGGGAGAAGAGCTATGGGGAGAACACACATCCCTAGGAGGCAACAGGGCTGACTGTCTGGGTGCTTAAAGGGTTAAATAAAAACTTAGAATTGACCACATAACATAAAGCCAAGAGACAGAGGGGCTTTCATAAGTTTTGATAGGTTTTTAGGAGTTTCACCTCTGAAAAAAACATTAACAGACAATCTTTAATTTAAAAATGAAATTTATTCTAACATACATATTAAGGAGTACCTGTCATGCCAAAACATTTCACTCAAAACTACAAATCTAACCCTATTCATGTCAGGGATTCTTCAACATCAGTAGGATGCATCCTCTTGTGACCATAAATGGCACAACTTCATGGTAATAATTCAATAATTGTTAAGATATTTCAGTTTGGACCAAAGCGGTCAACTGAGAGAAGAAAATGACATTTCCATCCTAAGAGCTGCACTGCTAGCGTGGCTTAAAAAGCAAAGCAGACCTTTTCTAGATGTCACTCAGAATTACTCTAAAAGCTTTACTGCTACTTTGACACATCAGCTGATTCTGCGGACAAGCTAGTTTACACAACCAAGGTGTTGAGCACATTGTCAGAGCATCTCTTCATAGCCACAAGTCATAAATGATTTTTTTTTTTAAATTTAGCGATAGGTCGTCCCCATCAATGACAAGGCCCTTTGTTAAGCAAAGCCTCATCTAGTTGAACCTATGCAGAGGAGCAGTACAAAGCATCCAGGAGACTGACTCTACAGCAGCAGTGGCCTCCTTCACACAACACAAGTTCTAATCAGGTTAGGTGTGGTTTAATATCCTGAGTGGAAGCCTGGTTTCAGCTCATCAGGGACCACAGCACAGCCAGAGGCCCAAACCTCCACCTCTCAAACCCCTAACTGCATTAAATGTATCTGGGGAAAAAAAAGCTTGTTCCTTTGACCAATGTTCAGGACTCATGTTCGAGACTTTCCCATTGACCAGTGAGGAACTAATACGGAATATCCAAACTGAATATGCTGTTTCCGTGATCCGTATTATATTTAAAATATTCTCATATTCAGAATAATGGTGGGATATTAGTGTACATGTCAATGTCCATTGTGTCATTGTTGGTTTTGGTCTTTTCATGGGATTTGTTGAAAAATACAGTGACACCATCCCCATTCTTTAAGGGGTCAAAAGCCAAAAAGGCTGGGGAACACTGATGTACTGTATGCAGTGTTTAATATGAACATGGATTAAGTATGATCCTCAGATAGCCTCCAAAAACCAAGAGGTCTCGACCCCAAAGTGGGAAACCGTCACAATAAAAGCTGTAAGAGCTAATGCTAGACTACTGTTGGAATTCCTGAGTACAACCACTCCCACATTAGCCCAGCAAAGTAGGTCAATGGCAAACCTATAGGACAAAATTCAAAGGATTCTAAATCTTGCCTGACAGGCAGATGAGGAGAATTCATCAAGGTGTGTGTGAAGCATCATAATAGGAGCACCTCTGCACTGAACGAGAAGACAGGAAAGAGAGCATGGGGCCAGCACACACTCACAGATGTGTGTTTCCAATCTTAGAGTCCAGGACTGAGTCACCAGCAGAGTGTTGACCAGACTGGTCTTTTATAAAATATCACATATTATCCCCGAAATGTTTCTGTCTCTGAAGTAGGGTTCAGCAATATACCAGTTTCAAGATATACTATGATATAAAAGTTGACGGTTATCATACCATGTACATTTGCTTATCACTATAACTGACACTTTGCTAAGTCCTGCCGCTGTATGTAGACTGGTCAATCATAACGTAGTATTGGGCCATCTCAGACCAGGGATTGACAACTGAATGTATACACATGCTGCTTTTGCTTTTTAATGATTACATTGAAAAAAAGACCGACCCTGTTGGGAAGGAAGGGACCAATGAAGGGAAGCAGGGAAGCTCTGCTGATATTCAACCAGCTGTGTGTCATCGCATTGTGCGCAGATGAACTTTGTTTGACTTCCCCCAGAGATCCCAGCTCGTCTGGCGGTGCAGGTCTGGGTGCTGGTGGGGGCACAGACGGCAAAGCCAAACACTGTTCATCTGCACACACTGTGATGCCACACAGCTGGTTCAATATCAGCAAAGTTTCCCTTTATATTCATTGTCCTCTGTCGTGATCACAATTGATGTGGTGGTTCACTTTTACACTGTGATAGTTCGGCTTTAGCTTCCAACTATCTTTGTCTTTATAACCTGTTTTTGCAGCTGAGTCAGTTTGAAATCCTGGATATATTCTTCAAGTGCATTTTGTAGAGCCCTCTGTCTGCTTCTCTCTGAAATCACTATTTAATGTTTCCAAAAATATGATCATATTTCTTCAGGGAGTGCAGTTAGTTTGAGCGTGGGCTCCATGCTTATTTCGACAGTTTGATGGACCATCACAAAGGGGCGGGGCTTAGAGAAAGGTCAATTACTGCCTTGCGGTTGTATGCCTCTGCAAACCAGTGAGCTTGCACTTACATTTCACATCAACATCTGTGAAAGTGTGGATGCTTCACACAGCTGTTCCCAGCAGCACAGACAATCCATACAATCAGCACAGTTTCAAGGTGAACACCCAAGATTAGTGTCACCAATTCACTATCTGAAGGTATTCTTGAGATATCGTGTTAACAAAAATGAGACAGACATGGTCACAGTGCCCTTGACCCTTGACAACCAAAAACTAATTAGTTGATTGTTGAGTCCAAGTGCCAAATTCCCTCAAGCTGGTTTTACAATACAATACAAATTATATACGTAGTATTAATTTCATGTGGGATGGGACATTGTATTTCACAGCTTTGCCTGTCAGTTAAATATCAGGATGTGTCACCATGCATTAAAGAATGCAATTATCCCTATTTCAATGAAGACTCATATCACGATGCGATGATGTTACAGCGTTGCTCATTTTCATGCCGAATAAAATAACAGAGAGGTTTGTGTGAATCTCAGAATAAACCATGACATTACACGTTCGGCCAGGTCAGTGACAGAGAGCTCTTCAGCCCTGACAGCAGGAATGTGTTTCTGAGGACAACCAGACCAGAGCAAACACCTCTGCTATGATAACTGAAGCTGTCACACCACAGCATACCCACTGACACGCCCTGAAAACATCTTGTTCCATCCATTTCTCTGAAAATGAATCATCTATTTCCCACCTCACAGCCTAATGTGATTTCTGCTGTAGCATCTCCCAGCCCGATGCAACAGCACGCGTCACTGGGTGGCACCAAGCTATGATTAATCATGACTGCACTGACACACTGGCACTACAACTTTGAAACACGATTTAAAACTAATTTTTTTAAAATTACTGGTAAATCTATATCATAAAAAACTCAAGTATGTCCTACCAACTGACTTTAACATTCTGTATTTTAATCAATCTTTTATCATCATAGTAAATGTTCTATAAGGACGTTTCCATGGTGTTTTTGGCTGTAATATATATAAAAGGGATCACAATAACTGCAGCATCACTGTAGTCCCTTTTGAACAAGGTAAACACTATTTGCTAGAAGTTTCAAGACAGTAAATTAAGGTTTGCTGTGGGTCTGAATGTAAATATACAGCCCAGTTGCTAGAAGAAAATGCTGGCTTAGTACGTTTCTATAAACCACAAATATGTAACATTGTACTGTATGTGTCACATGTATCATATCAACGTTTCTAAAGTGACGTAGTATATGAGCTGACTTTGTCATTGGGAGCTCTTTTTCCAGCAGCTTTTTCTGCCCCAAAGCATCTGTGTTTTTACCTACCTGTCACTGTTGCTCCAGCTGGGCTGGTGGTACAAAAAGCGGTTATTGTTTACTAGATATCACTGTTTTACCAGCAGGGATTCTGATCTTTTCCTCACTAGAACCAACTGGTTTTAGTGCCTAAACCTACCCACACACTGACCCCAGTGTTGTTGAGATGTTTCCAAATATCCAAAACACGTACAACTATAACATAACCGAAGTTTGTAGCAGCATAGAGTGCCAACATTTTTGCTGGCGACTGGATTGAAATATAATGCAACTCATCCTCACAGTCAGACCTTAATCTTCTTTAAATAATGTCCTATAATGTACTCTTCAATATTAGGAATACTTGGCTACAAAACTAATCATTACTTTTACATGAATTCATCTAGAGCTGAAATGATTAATTGATTAGTCATTAAGTAAAAACATTATAAAACAGAACAAGCAACTTAAAGGCATGGGCTACAGGAATGTGTATTCTGAAACAACACTTATTCTCATATCAGGATATAATTACATCAATAACATCCTCAGCCCTAGGCCAACTCCAGTCACAGTACAGCAATCTATGAGAGAATATCGCCTATAGGGACCTGGGGGGCAAGGGCTCTTTCCCTATTTACGGCCCCCTTGGTCAGACCACACCCATCTTCGGACTCTGCCTTCATTTTGACTCAACTGCAGCTGTGAAGTTTTGTGACTGCATCTTGCACAGTTGTGACACTATCACAATGACAAACTCTGTTCACAGATAGACGGACAGACAGACAGACAAAGACACAGATGTATTAACACCTACCAAAATACTCTAAACGCCTTCCATTGCTAAGACTGCTGTCACCAGGACCACATTTTGCCATGATGACACACAGACAGACTCACAAAATGAAAACAATACCAGCCATCACAACATTGTTGCAGCTGCTAAAAATACAGAAAGGCATCTCTTCCTATTAGTGAACAGCAGCCCAGTTCAGTGTGTATGAAAACAGACGTACACCACTCTTCACACAGCTCAAAAATAAACTCACTTTCAACATTAATTCATCCCTGTTATTTACACTAAATGTACATGCGACAAGTTTAACACTCCCCATCCTTTGTTAAAAAAAAAATCAAATAAATCTGTTAGTGCTGCAACTAATTATTATTTTACAATCAATAAACCTGCTGAGTCTTTTCTCAGTTAAATCAAATGAAACTGCTTAACTGTTTGGCCTACAGGCTGCAAATATGGCACATATTTTGGTTTCTGCCTGAATATTATACATTCATAAAGGTCTTTAAAAAAGGAGCTACAACCTCCATGAACATTTTTAGATTCCTAAGGCAAAAACTGTGGCTGAGAGTGGCCCAATTAACCAACTGATGAAGCAAGCTAATCAGCCATGATAAGGTCATCATTAAATAGCCATACCATACACAGACTAACCCCACTGAAATATACTGTATAACCACTGGAGATCATCAATACCACTAAATATCAATAGGTCATATTAGTGCCACTGAAGGCTCCTTGGTGAATACAGAAATACAGTCTGTACCACAGATCATGAATGAGCTCCCCTGCCTAAGGCCACCATCAGCTGTTGATGGAGGACCACGTAAACACCAAGTTCCGACAGCAACATCACATGATACCGTGCATATAAGAAAGGGTTAAAGGGTGATGCGCGTCAGGCCCATCGCAGCTTCACAACACCTGCCTGTGTATGAATGTATGAATGTATGAATGAATGGCTGGCAGCAGGTAGCAGCAGCTCCTTACCTGTCAGGCAGCTGCTCAGCGCCAACAGGGCCGCAAACACCGCAGCCTGGTCGAGCAGCGGGACCCGCATCCTGGGCACAGCTCCGACGGCTGACAGGGGACACGGAGACCTACCGACTGAGGAGCAGGAGGAGGAAGAGGAGGCGGCGGCGGAGGAGAGTCGGTGTTGATCATTCCCCCATCACTCCCTGGTGCTGAGGGAGGAGAGGACTCAGGAAAACGAAAAAAGGGACGACAACATAGAAAAACCAAAAGAATTTAGGACACTAAGCAGGTGGCCGTGTTCACCCGGACTATCAAGTGTGTTTGCCGCAGGGTGTCTGCTCTCCACCGCGGGTTGCCAACATGGATGCACACCGCTTACTGGCCGACTGATTGTGGTTTCTTCTGTTGAGCTGTGGCAAGAGGCACGTAGTGTGACGTCAGCACGCTGCACCCCCTCCGTGCTGCCCTCGGTTGCTGCTAAAGATGACACCACTGCGTAGTTAAGCTATTAAAATGTAACCTGACTAATTCCGTCTTAGGCACAAAAGACCAGACCCTAAATGTTCCTTTCATAAAGCATATTGTATAATGTAGTTTTGCAGTGGGTTTCAGTTCAGAGGAAATATGCACCAGCCACAGTGCACTGACAATCACACTATATTTTAAAGGTATCATATTATGTATCAGGTCCATACTTGTATTTTGGGTTCCTACTACAACATGTGTAGCCTACATGCTTTAATGCTGAGAAAAAACACATTACATTTCTCACACTGTCTGCCTGAATATAGCTGTAATCACCCTCTGTCTAAAACAGCCGTTTTCTCTTTACAGGGGGTTTCACTGAAATTACTTCCTGTCAGCTGGCCCATTTAGAATATTACTGTTTTGAACGATCTGCATAGTATACTTGTGACATCACAAATCCCCCAGGGACTTCCGCTCAAAGGGAACTCATTCAGCAACTCCTCTGGCAGCAGCACAATATATCTCCCTCTCCTCTCTTGCCATGGCACACTGGAGTCGGTGTCGTCAAGTGATTTTGTCATAAACCTTTGATAATGTAAACCTATGTGACGCTTGTGGTCGACAAAAAACTACATATATGTGTATGTGCAATAGTTATTGTATCATAACAGCCTGTCACAGGTTACAGCATTGACATTGACATTGTCAAGAATATCGTTATGGCAAAAAAATGCTCTGAAATACTGTGATTTTATTTTAGGGCCATATGTTGAATGAGGGCCTGACGTCCTCTAGTGGGACCTGTGCTCACAGCCCAGCACCGTACAGCTTGGCAGGTCTGCCATTGGCACCCTGTTCTCTTCACAGATAAGAGCAGATTCATACTGGGCACATGTGACAGGCATCAAAGGGTCTGGAGACAGCGTGCTAAATGTTTTACTGCCTGTAACATCATCCAGCAAGAAAGATCGCTTCGGCGGTGGGTCAGTGATGGTCTGGGGAGGCATATCCATGGAGGGTCACACAGATCTCCATGTCAGAGTAAGCGATACCCTGACTGCTGTTAGGTACTGGGATGAAATCCTCAGAGCGACTGTCAGTCCTTATGCTGGTGCAGTGGGCCCTGGGTTCCTCCTGGTGCAGGACAATGCCCGGCCTCATGTGGTCAGAGTATGTAGGCAGCTCCTGGATGACAAAGGCATTGATGCCATTGATTGGCCCGCTCATTACCCTGACCTAAATCCAATTAAGCATCTATGGGACGTTATGTATTGGTGCATCCGACGCCGCCAAGTACCACCACAGACCATCCCGGAGCTCACTGATGCCCTGATCCAGGTCTGAGATCCCCCAGGACACCATCCGCTGACTCATCAGGAGCATGCCCAGACATTGCTGGGACACAGGGGCCATACACACTAGGCTACTGAGTCACATTATGAATTGATAAAATTCATGCAAGTTGGATCAGCCAGTGGTTTCAGTTTTTTTACTTTGATGTTTTTTACTTTGATTTTGAATCCAGCCCTCAGTGAATTAATGATTTTGGTTTCCACTGACTTTTGTTGCGTCATTTTGTTCTCAACAAATTACACAGTGTACATCAGTAAAGATTTTCAACTTGAATAATTTGTTCATCAAGATTTGATGTGTGATTAAAGTGTTCCCTAAATTTTTTGAGCAGTGTATTATATTAGTCTAATGACCTCAGGGGCAATTTCTTTCTTCATGAGTGCTTTTTGCTTCATTTTTTTCATAGTATAAGTAGGCCATACTTTAGCACACCATTTTAATGGGTAAAGCTAAAACCTCTCATGGATAATGTTTTGGTGCTCTCTGGTGGCTGTATTATGTGAGTACTTCAGAACTAATACACAGAGAACAGGCACGGTTTCTTGATACATTCTTTACAGTCCCACGTTTATCCGCCTGAGTGTGGATGGTATAGTTCCTCTAGACCTGCTCTATTTGCATGATTGAAGCATAAGTGTCCAAGTATGTTTTAGGGGCCTTCAACATTAACACTTGAGACCAGGCTTTCAAGGAGTGTAGAATTATGGGGTTGTTCCCATTAATACTCACCAGCTACTTTATTAGGTATACAGTACTGGGTTGGGCACCCTTTTGTCTTCAGACCTGTCTTAATGCTTTGTGGTTAGATTAAACAAGGTGCTGGAAACATTCCTCAGAGATTTTGGTCCATATTGACATGACAGCATTGCGCAGTTGCTGCAGATTTGTCGGCTGCACATCCATGATGCAAGCGTCCCATTCCACCACATCCCAGTGGTGCTCTATTAGATTGAGATATTGATGACCGTGGAGGCCACTGGAGTACAGTGAACTCACTGTCATGTTCCAAGAAACCAGTTTGAGATGATTTGAGCTTTGTGAAACTCAAATCATCCCATGGCACGTTATCCTGCTGGAAGTAGTCATCAGAAGATGGGTAGATTGTCATAAAGGGACGGACACGGTCAGCAACAATACTCAGGTAGGCTGTGGTGTTTAAACAATGCTCAGTTGGTACTAAGGGGCCCAAAGTGTGCCAAGAAAATATCCCACACACCATTACACAACCACCAGCAGCCTGAACCCGTGATAGAAGGCAGAATGGATCCATGCTTTCATGTTTACACCAAATTCTGACCCTACCATCTGAATGTCGCAGCAGAAATTGAGACTCATCAGACCAGGCAACGTTTTTCCAATCTTCTATTGTCCAGTTCTGGTGAACCCGTAGCTCACAGGAGTGGCACCTGGTGTGGTCTTCCGCTGCTGTAGCCATCTCCTTCAAGGTTTGATGTGTTGTTGGTTCAGAGATGGTTTTCTGTATACCTTGGCTGTTAACGAGTGGTTATTTGAGTTACTTTTGCCTTTCATCTTGACCCAGTCTGGCCATTCTTCTCTGACCTCTGGCATCAACAAGGACTTTTTGCCCAGAGAACTGCCACTCACAGGGTATGTCTCTTTGTCAGACCAGCCTCTGTAAACCCTAGAGATGGTTGTGCGTAAAAAAACAACAACAAAAAAAAAACACAGCAGATCAGCCCATCTGGCACCAACAACCATGCCATGTTAAAAGTCACATAAATCACCTTTCTTCCCCATTCTGGTGCTTCGTTTGTACTATAGCAGGTTGTCTTGACCATGTCTACATGTCTTAATGCATGGAGTTGCTGCTACAGCTGTTAAGCTATTTGAATTGACAAGCAGTTGAACAGGTGTACCTGTGAGTACATGTCTTTTTTAACATTTGTTGGGCTGTTAAGGAGCGCTGGGAGACAGGAATGCTTGCAAGAAAGATGTTCAATCTGTAGCCATGAAGGCATTTCTTCCTGGTTATTGTCAGGAGGGCAGCCATGCTAGAAAGAAAAAAAATATTTAAATGGACAGCTAGATAAATTTTAACTGGGGGAGACCAAATCCACCTTCACTCTACCTTTACTTAAATGCTTCCTAGAAAGTCTTGGTACTTCACCAGGCCAGGTCCAGCTTCTTGAAGCACAATTAGGGGACGCTTACTGGAAGTGATTTGACCACCTCAAAGTTAACTAGGTGATTACAGCCCATATGTGTGTATGTGAGAGTGATTGTGGGCAGGATAGGCTTTGTAAAAGCAAAGAACTGTAACAGAAAAGAACACCTACTACCCCTCTAAAAGTTACAACAAAGACCATGTCGACAACCTGATAATATTTAATTGATAATCATTTATTATCAATGACAGTCATTCGGATCACACAAGAGTAAAAGAAACCTAAAAGTATATAGGACAAGAAAGACAAGAGGGTGCAGAATAATAAATAAAATAGGGGGTGGAGAGATCAGCTAAGGCACTTAGGAAATGATATAAAATGTTGTAAAATGACAGTTTGGTTGTTCCCCCGTCCATAGAAGTATTTATACACAATATACACAAGTTTACTTTGTTACGGGACAAACTTATAAAATAGTGTTATTCCCACCAACAAAAAAATTGTCAAGTCTTAAGATGTCAGAGTGTTCATCAAAGCAATATATGAATTGTAATGCATGTTTGAGATGGGGAAAAAAAACAACTAGGGCTTTTGCACATTGTGTAAAGTATTTTCTGTTAACCAATATGTGAATTTCAAATAATTGTATTTACAACAAACTTTATAAAAAACACAATCTAATTGTTGAAGGTTATTGGAGGCATCACAGTAGTTTACCAAGATACACTTAAGAGCTAAGTCAATTCACAAGTATTTCACCAAAGACACCTCAACTGGGGTGTTCTTGCAACTTGTTACATGTTTACAACACACCATTACGGACTCGAGGTCATCCACTGTGCTCACATTTATACCAGGTGAAAATAATCTAAAGTGTAGAACTGATGAGGATTGAAAGCTCTGAGTTTGCTGAGGATTTTCTGCCAGATGTGAAGATGACACAGAAAAACAATATTTAACAAAATGGCGACAGCACCTGAGCCCTGCTCAGTGAAACTAATCGGTTGCACAGTGATGACTGTGCCTGAAACTGGTGTGGAACTGAAAACTGTTGTGAAACTGAAACAGGTGTCACAGAAACAGAATTGTGAAAAGTGTCTTTCAATCTTTGTCAGATAAACAAAACAAAAACAAAGCAGGGCAGAATTCAATTCAGGTCTCATAAATGGAAATTGTTTCATCACTGGTCTTTGGTCTCAGAGTCACTGGTTTTGGTCTCTGCTTCAGGCGCTGCAGCAACACTTGACTCCGTCACCTCCGGGTGCTCCTCTGAGGGCTCCTCCAAGGGCTGGGGGGCCGCTGTGCTAGGGGCCACATCCTCCTCCTCGTCCTCTGCCTCCACCCCTTCACTACTGGGAGACTGGAAGCCACTGTCATCATGTGGAGGCGCGGGGAAGTCAGGTGTCGACTCTGGGAGGCTCTCTGGAGCCGTTTCTGTAGCTCCAGATGCAATTTCCTCAGGTGGTGGTGGTGGCAATGCCTGCTCTGACTCCTCCTGGTTGGAGGGTGGTTCTTCCTCCACCAAAGGCTGGCTGTCCCCTCCCTGACCCTTCTCCTCTACAGGTGAAGCACTTTCTACGGCAGATTCAACCTTCAATGGGACTTCTTCTTTCTCCTGTTCATCTGGTTTGACTTCCTCTTCCTTCACGACAGAAATGTCTGACGAGTCTGGAGGGTTCTCTGAAGCTTTGGGACTTTCAGATCCAATCTGGTCAGCAGAAATTTTACCATCAGAGTTCTCCTCCTCATTTCCATCCTTCTCCTCCTCCTCTGGGATGTCGTTGACGCCGGGCACCTCCATGCACGACTCACTGGGCAGGACTGGGGAGCCTTCAACCTGGATCATGGACACCACCTGCTTCATTCTTCTCCTCTTTTGGGAGTCCCCACCTTCACCCTCACCATCGCCCTCAATGTCCTCCCCTGCTCCGTCTGCCTCCTCCTGGGCTCCTCCGTACTCCCCGGCCCAGTCGATAGAGGGTTTTTCTCCCAGTAGGTGCAGGCTGGGGTCGCTGTTGCTGAGGACAATGCTGTCCCTGTACAGGTTGTGTCTCCTCTGGACCGCTGCCTCCTTTACAGCTACAAAAAGAAGAGGTTCAAATGTTCTTGAATATGATAAATGGTAAGTGCAATGGCAGATTCTTATCTAGATGGGTGATCATATTGTCTTCAGGAGTCCTGAAAGTTCCAAACAAGAACTTGTAACTGTATTTGTTAGGAAACCTACTGACTAGGTCTGGAGATCAAGTGGACAAAACAAAAATGCTTTTGGTTCCTTGAACAGCAGAGGAATGATCAATTTCACCTTATTATTATTTTTTTTTTAAACTGCAAATTGAGTTTGCTTCAAGTATTTTCTTTAATCTTTGCTGTCTCCCATCAGAGACATGAGAGTTAAACATACAAAAAGGATTGTTTTCAGATTGGCTTCAAGTTAGACTTTCCATCCAGTGTTAACTAAAGAGCTCGGTAAAGCAGCACCATGATCCACTGTATAATGAATGTAGAAACAGACAGGTAGAGTAACACTGTAGGGGACTGACCCATCATGATGTCCTTCATGACCGAATGCAGCACCACTTCTTCAAAGATATTCTCCACCAGAATGAAACGGGAGAAGTCTTCAAAGATCAGCTCCTGGAAGCGCGGCAGCTCCTGGTGATCATAACAACAGTCAAAACCTATCGACATCTCAATTCAGTGTTTTTTTTTTGTTTGTTTTGTTTTTTTTTCCCCTGGAAATCTCTCTAAGTAACCTAATTTCAGGATGTGACTTACTCTGGGAGTCAGTCATTTTTTTGAGTATTGGTTTCATACCACAAGTGTTATCTAATACAGATCAAGATAGTGGAATCCAGATGGTCATCCTGCCATCTGTTGGGCACACAGTATTACTACATGTCATGTCTTCATCTAGAACTAGATGGTACATTGACAGTGCACAACTACACACAGTACACACACACATGCTGAGTATAACATCATTACCAATACATTTTGGATATTTTTCCCTTGACATCCAAAGAATTGAAACACATGACTGAATTAATAGATTTCCTTTTTTCTCCCAGGTTTTTGGTGACACAATGCCATGAGACTCACCGAGGCACAGGAGGGGCCGAGTTGCTTCAGCATGTAGGGGATGAAGATCTGAAGGAGAGCCTCACGGAAGAAACGCTTCCTCACTGTGCTGCTGTCATAGTCAAATTTCTGATGGGGGGAAAAACAAACAAACAAACAAACAAAAAAACAGCACACAGAATAAGTATTACTACAACAGTTTCAGTGGAGTGCTTGAATGAAACACATATCTGGTACAGAATATGTACTTTTTAATGAGTAAAAGCATCATTTGAGTAAAATGTGTCTATATCCGTACTGGTAATGAAGGAAAATCCTCAACCCTCTAGTGATGAAAAATGATCCAAAGCTCAATCCTGAGATAGTTCTATTAATAGTTATCTAATAAATAATAAACATAACAACTTTTGATCAATCCATATCAATTTGGGGTTTGAAATAGCAACTTGTGCAAAAAAAATTCACATGCCTATGATATACCATTTCACAGGGACTTGTGAAAATGTTTCTGAAGAAATGGATCTACCAGCCTTCTGTGTGTGTGTGTGTGTGTTTTACCTTAATGACTCTGTCCTGGCAGCGCTGGATAGTCTTGCAGAGCTCCTCTGTACCCTGAGACTCCAGACTCTGGTGAAGGATCTGCTCAAATGTATACACTGCATGATCCATTTGCTGTGGACACGCACACAAATAAAAAGTGTTATCATATTCGGCATTGATGCACAAAATGAAAAGCGCAATGATATGTTTTTGGTGTAAATAATTCATTCTGAAAACTTTGTAACATATGTAACTGGTGACTAACTGGTACCTGTTAACTGTGACTGCAGAAATGTCTGGTGAAATGTCCATGCATTCAAAGGTTAAATACACTGCTCAAACAAATTAAGGGAACACTTAATTGTCACAGTATGACACCGAGCCAATTAAACGTCAGGGATATCAATCTGTCCATTCAGTAAGCACAAGTGATTGTGTATCAGTTTCACTTGCTTTGGTGCAAATGAAAGTGACAACAGATGCAATGGAGAGGCAAAAACAAGACAACCCCCAAAAAGGGAATGGTTTTACATGTGGTGGCCACAGACAGTTGCTCTCTCCTTATCCTTCCTAACTGATTCTTCTCTAGTTTTGTGTTCTGCTTGTGTCCTTGCCAATACTGGTAACATGAGGCGGTAACTGCTGTCCAATCAGGTTGCACAGGTAGTCCAGCTCCTCCAGGATGGCACATCCATACGTGCGGTCGCAAGAAGGTTTGCTGTGTCTTCCTGCAGTGTCTCAGGAGCCCAACAAACTGACCTCCAGCAGGCAGACTGGTGTGCATGTTTCTGACCAAACTGTCCTAAACAGACTTCATGAGGGTGGCATGAGGGCTCAATGTCCTCTAGTGGGACCTGTGCTCACAGCCCAGCACTGTGCAGCTTGACTCACCAGAGAACACCAGATTTGCCAGTTCTGCCACTGGCGCCCTGTCCTCTTCACAGATGAGAGCAGGTTCACACTGAGCACATGACACGTGTGAAAGAGTCTGAAGACACCGTGGTGAACATTATGCTGCCTGTAACATCATTCAGCATGACCGATTTTATGGTGGGTCAGTGATGGTCATATCATTGGAGGGTCACACAGACCTCCATGTCATAGCCAGCAGTACCCTGACTGCTGTTAAGTACTGGGATAGAATCCTCAGAGTGACTGTCAGAACTTACGCTGGTGCAGTGGGCCCTGGGTTCCTCCTGGTGCAGGACAATGCCCGGCCTCATGTGGCCAGAGTGTGTAGGGAGAGATTCCCCAGGACACCAACTGCCGACTCATCAGGAGCATGCCGAGACACTGTTGGGAGTGCATACAGGCATGTGGGGGCCACACATACTACTGAGTCACATTATGAGCTGCTGTGACAAAATCATGCAGGTTGGATCAACCTGTGATTTCAATTTTTTATTTTGATATTCGCTGCGATTTTGAATCCAGCCCTCAGTGGATGATTTTGATTTCCATTGATCGTTGTTACATCATTTTGTTCTTAACAAATTATATAATTTACATCAGTAAATACTTTCAGCTTGAAAAATTTGTTCATCAAGATCTGATGTGTGACTTAAGTGTTCCCTAAATGTTTCTGAGCAGTGTATAATAATGCACAGCCTGCAGCCCTGCTCCCTTTGTCCCATCATGTGCCTGTACACAGATATCCCCCAGTGGATTTTTTTTCTTTCCTGTTTTCCTCAATTACTCAACAAACCGTTAGAGGGCGCTCACTTTCCTACAATTCTACTTCGCCTGCAGCTGTCAGCACAAGCTGAACCTTGCCCAACCCTTCCACAGACTCTAAGCAAAAAGAAGCCACAGTCCCGTGTTTCTATAAAGTAAACTGACTTGGAAGTACATAGAATTACATCACACTACTGGAATTTCTTCTTCTGTTCTAAGATACATCATCTTAAATACTATAAAAACACACCAAACACACTGCAAAACTGCATTGCCTAGAGCAGGCCTCAAAGAAGTTTAAACATCATTATACCACACAGTGAGCGACCATGTCTGTGACAGCATCAGAACAGCAGACTGGAAAAACAAATGAATTCAAATAGCTCCCCGAAGCTTTGGCTGGATTATCAAGTGTTTGATAAATCAATTTACTAAAAGATCCTTTGAAGCTACTCAAAACTTGACCTTATTATCTCTTGAGATTTTAATCCAGTTTAATCCACAGACACCCGCTGCTGCCTTTATTAGCCCATTTTTCACTAAAATGATCGATTTATGCAGGTTTTTTTAAAAGTAAAAAAAAAAAATGGTGTGTCATGTTTAATGACATGGATGTGCCAACAGGAGAAAGTAGTATTTAAAAGATAAGATAAAATAAGATAATCCTTTGTTAGTCCCACAGGGAGGGGATTTTGCATCTTTACAGCAGCACAGGGGATACTGCAAAACAATTCGCATAAGTAAACTGGAGTTACCATCTTGCTGTGATACGCCACCATGAGCCAGTCAAGTTGTAGTTATGGTTTCCATCCATTTCTGTCAGGAGTCGTATATAGCCATGACAGTTAAAAGTGCCTCAAATGTTACTGCAAAGAAGCTACAGGTTCTAAAGAATGGATGCCTCTGTCACATCTTCAACCAGACAACACAGAAGAACTTTACATCAAGCACAGTTTCTAGGTAGACACCCTTATGGTGTTGAATAATGGTCAGTAAAGTGTTCTTGCAGAACATATTGATGTCACGGTGCAGCTGACCTTTGACCTTTTGGATATAAAATGTCATCACTTCAGCATTTAACCCTATGAGGCATTTGTGTAAAATTTTGCCATAATTAACACAAGAACTCTTGAGTTATGGCCAAAAATATGTTTTGTGAGGTCACAGAGACCTTCACCTTCAACCACCAAAATCTAATCAATTCATCACATAGTCCAAGCGCACATTTGTGCCAAATCTAAAGAAATTCCCTAAAGGCATTCTTGAGATATCACGCTCACAAGAATGGGACATAGGTACAGACTACTCAAAATCCATTGCTACTGCTGGCGTGGAGGCATAAAAACACAAAGCAATATAATTATTAACAGTAGAAAAAAAATCTAAATATACAGTAATAAATAGGGTAAATTCACATTATACTTACTCACTCATTGTATTTAGGAAATATATATATTGCACAGTTCAGTATGTACTGATATTACATGAGTGATGATTGTCAGTTTCAGTATGTGTGGTCTACTGGGAGCAGCGTTGGTTGTAACGTCTGACAGCAGCAGGAAGGAAAGACTTGTGGTATCTCTCCGTCACACACCATGTCTGGAACAGCCTGTCAGCGAAGGAGCCGCCCACTGCTGTCAGAGTGTCCTGCATGTTCTCCAGCTGGGACGATAGCTTAGCCATCATCCTCCTTTCTCCCACCACCTCCACTCGGTCAGGGGAGTATCCCAGGACACACCTAGCCTTCTTTACCAGTGTCTTAAGTCTCTTCCTGTCAGCCATCAAGTCATGCTGCTGTTAAGGTGGTTACATCTTGTTTACATCTGTTTGTACTTTATGGTGGCGCATCATTGTATCATGCTGAGAAAAGGGGAAAAAATTAGCATGTCTACCACCTTACTGTGTTGAGGTTTGCCCAACTGTCAGGGAATTGTGAACATTCAAATGCCCCTCATTTTTAAGGACTTGAATGTTTTTACAGTGTAGGACTTGAGAAAAGGCTTCACAGCCTGAGTATCTGTAGTTTCTAAACAGTACTTGAACTCTGGGTGACCCCCCTCCCACTGGCCCCGGGCCCTACTGAGGAAGTCATGATTAAGTGATTTCTCCGTGGGGTGGTAGCAGCCTGTTGGATCTCTTCCCTGAGACAGAGTTCCTGTTGTGGTGTTTGGATACACATACAGGCTACAATTTTTAGTATCTAAATCTTGCAGAAATATGCCAGATGACAACTTAGCTTCATTCCAATGTGGAAACTGTCATCTTCTTAACTGAAACAAGTGACATATCTTCTTAATATTTTGATCCAATTCTACACTGTGTCAGCACCCTGATTTTACTTATGTATGCACTAAAAGCAAAGCGCGCTGGGACGTTCTCAGGCCGAGACAGTTTTTAAAAGGGTTGGTTCATCTAAATTACAAAAAAAAAAATTACTTTTTAGTTTTAAATGTTGTCTGTCCATGCAGATAGTATTGGTTGTCATCGCCCAGGTTTGATAGATAACTGCCTCTGAGATTTCTGCATTGGACCAACCACAATGGAAGTAAAGGGAATTTTGTTAACAGTGTCTCAACGTTGAAAAATTAAATTTTGACAAATTTTACTAACTTTGGATAATCCATAAAAACACACATTTTTAAAGGGTCTTTTTCTTTGGTAGAAAGTAGTTCCACCAAATTGGCTGAGTAAAAAAAAACAAAAAACATCATTGTCTAAATAAGAGAATGAACAGACATGTGTGGCAGTGAATGATGTTTGTGGCTGTACTACAAACAGGTGAGTGTTTACACTTTCAGCCAGATAAAGGGCCCTATCTTACACCAGGCCAAGGTGCCACACAGTGCAAATTGAATATAGCCTTAGTTCAGGCAGGACATGATGTCAAGCTCTGCTTAAATCCCAGCTACATCAGCTGATCTCAAGCAGCCCAATCAACTGATGGAGCAGCTGATAGATGGAAGGGTGTCAGCTGATAGATCACATGATTCCTTTCTATGCAAACAATTGGCAAATCTCATTAAGGAGACCCTACTTTAACAGCTTTGGCCTGCCTACTGTTTCTGCAAGCTCCTTTGCAACCCGCCTCCACCCCAGCTCCTCCTTTTCATGTCACTGATGCTTGCTCTGTTCTTTTCACAAGGGGTCTTTGCTGCTGCTCACCCTGCCCTAGGCTTTCTATGAAGGCACGTGGATGGGCATTGAGGTTTGCTCTCTCTGCCTATGGCTTCCCTTGTATGCACGTGGAGAGGCAGAGAAGTTTGCTCTCTCTGCCTTAAGGTTTTCCATGTAGGCGCATGGAAGGGTGGAGGGTGTGCTCTTTCTGCCTTAGGCTTTCGGTGTATGCCTAGGAAAGGCAGAGAGGCCCCAGAAAAGAGCCATACCACCAAGTATAATACTGCAAATAGAAATATGGTTGTTTTTTTTTTTTTAACTAAAGTGGTCCTGCCTAAAATGTTATTGCTAGTTTCAAACCGATGCAGATGTCATTTTCACAGCCAGTACCCACATTGTGTTCAGTAGAATGTGAATGGGTGAAAATGTACTTGCACCCATCTGTGTGCCAATGAGAGTGTAGGTCTCAAAGTGAGGTGCAGTCAGGGCATTGTTGGCATATTTCTATTTTGAGGCAAGAGAAAGAGATTGTGGAATTGACCAATAGCTAGCTCCTCTAAAGTCAGACTGGCACAGTATTCTGCCAGTATTTAAAGGGCGCAATTATCCAGATAGTAAGATGTGCCTACATAGGTAGGTTCATAAGGTGTGCACACTGTGTTTGTTTCACACACAGGGACACGTGAATGGGTTGCAGGTGGGTGAAATAATACATCATTAATGAGGATAATATTACTGACATTCTATAAAATGTGAACCTAGCAGAGAGCAGAGCAGAGCTGCAGAGCTGCTGTCCGACTCCCCATTAAGACAGACGCTGTGCGCAGTTACACACGAGGAGCAGCGTTACTTCATTGATCATTTCAGAAGCTAAAAGTTTAGTTCTGGTGCCTCTGTCAAGTCTTTAACATCAGTTTTTAGTTCTGGTGCTTAAATGTCCCGCGACATTTGTGGCAGTGACATTACTGCTCTTACTGCATCACTCTCAGCAGAAAACAGCTCCCTTCTCCAATCTGCAGAATTCACCATGTAAATAGCCGTGCAATGGTAACAGACACTGAATGGTTGAATTCATGTTATTCCCAAAGCACCTATAATTAATTAAATACAACCACTTTGCCCGTTGCACCTTACTTTGCACTGTTAACTAGCAAAAGTGGAGTCAGACTTGCCCTCAAAGCACTTGCACCATGCACTTTGGACCATACGCTGTACGTACTTCAAACAGGGCCCAAGAACTATCTTTCCTTACCTGAGCAATGGTGTGGGTGAGTCCCAGGTCTGCACAGGGTGTAAAGTTGAGATGTATGCACATGATACCCTTATTTATGTCAATGCAAAACCCAAATAGCAACTTTTAAACTAACTGCAACAATGATAATGTAACTAAATAGCTTGACGATTCACACATATTTCTTAATATTGAGAAGACTGTTCCATTGTCCATTTGATTTTTACAAGGATGCACTCTGCATCTCATTTTGATCCCAAAGTCTTTGTGCCATCAACCATTGCTTCACACAAAGTCTCAAGGCCCTGCTTTTGCAGACATGAGTATTTTTCATCTACAAATACATTGCTAGTTGTATTATTACTGTTGTTACTACTGGCTAACCTGCTGCTAACTTGTCCAGTGTCCTTTGCCCTTGCCAGATAGTCAGCTTTGCATGGGTCTTGCTTATTGCTGCTCTGCGTGTGCCAAAAATGGTTAAAGTGCTTTTGTGCTTTATAATGCTTGGCTGCGTTTTTTTGCTTCATATTGCTAGCTTGGCTACATGTACAGAGCAGTGAATATTGTTGCTGTTGCTCCTCCAATGGTATCATAATTGACAGAAATGATGGACAAACCTACAAAAATAAGACCCAAGTTGTAATAAACAGGATTTATCCTATATAATACTGTAAGATGTAGCTGTGGACCAACAAAGTGCCACATTTAAGCCTCACACTGTAAGTAAGACTGAACCCATCTGTAAAAGCAAAGGGATACAGGTAATTGCAGCATTAGAGCATCACCTCTCTCATGAGGATCTGGGCCCTCTGGACAAACACTGAGGGGCTGGCGACGTCAAACCTCTGCTGCAGACCCTCCAGACTCAGTGGCTCCACCTTCTCATAGCAGCTTTGCATCTTCACTGGGTGGAAGGCCAGCATGGAGATCTTCTCCATGTGCTGAGTAGAAAACGGGAGGGATGGGGGTGAAGCTCATTTGTACAAGGAATATTTTTATTTATTTTAATTGTACTTTTGTTTCACAAACCATACTGGACTATTGAATGGTTTTTATTTCAAGGTTGCAAAGACTTTGTATCACTGGACAGTTAATGCTGATACCAGTTCATGCACATAATATTCTAATTTTTGAGAAGTCTGATCTACTACATACCAATCATGTTGCCATCACAGCAAAGAATGTCATCCCACACTAGGAGCTTCAGTTCAACCTCCTTACCTGTGCCACGGTCTCCTTGGTGCCACCATTGAGGGTGTTCTTGCTCATGTCCACCAGTTCCCTGAAGAACACATCACGGACCTCAGAGAAACCTCGACTGGTCGGCTCCATCAGGGCGTCCAGGATGGAGCTGATGTAGGGCTCGATACTCACCTTCAACAGCTTCTCAGCTTTGGGGAGAACGACCTCTGTGGGGGAACGAGGAACACAAGAGGGGGGAGATGGAGGTCAATGTGTAGGATCGGAGAACTAAAGAGAGAATTAAAGCAAGACTATGTCACTTTTGAAAGAAGAAATAGTGCAGACAATAATTACAAATAATAAGTTGTAATCATGTGTAATATGTACAGCTGAAAAAAACACCACCACCTTTATATGATAGAGTGTTTTATTTGGTGGCTTATCCCTCCCCTGGCTTTTATGTTACTTCCATTTTTTTAATACAAATTAATGTTTTGTTTAACAACTGGACCCTGGCCTCCTGCCATTTTGCAAAGTGGCCCCAAGGCAAAGCATGTTGAGTATCCCTCGTACACCCATTTCACAGTATACTGCTGCAACCCTTCATACTGAGCAGCAACAGGAGATCTGACTGACCAGCAGTCGAACTCTGACCACTCATGCAACTTCTGCCAGCATGTAACAGCAGACCAATCAGAGCCTAGAATTAGATTGTAATCACTCTGGTGACACACTTCAGACTTTATAGATGCACTTTCACTGTAAAGAATAATTTACACAATCGAACCATCACAGACAGGCTAAAAAAAGGCAGGAAACAGGGACAAAAGAAAAATGGTCTGGAAATCACTTCATTAGGTAAAAACTAGAGGTGGGGAAAAATCTGTACAGCATAGTATCACGATATTTTTGTGTGGCAATATCATATTGATGTGAAGACACCAAGTATCAATCTATTTATTATATAAATCACTTATACTACAAATACAACTTAAACCTTTGGTAGTCTACTAGAATAATACAATTAATTGCTTTTCCTAGGGCTGAGTATCACCACTAATTTCCTGAATTGATTCAAGTTCTATTCACAAGGTCCGGATTCAATCTGATTTCCATTTCGATCCGATTCCAATTTGATATTGATTCAATTGGGGATATTTCACTTACAATACCAATTTTGCTAGAATGTGTAAGAGATTCTCAAAGAGCTAATACTATACATTTTACAAGGAATTATTCAAAAGAAGAATAAATTCAGAACAGGATTAAAACTGAATATTTTATAACTAAATGTTTCTAGGGCAGCAACAGTAATATTAAAACAGCAAAGTCACAATAATATAAACTCAATATACTGGAAACACATCTAAAATGTCAATAAATTGAATTCTTGACATCACAATACTGAGTGAAGTTGATAAAGAAGGAAGAGCACAGACATCAGTCAGTCCTCCTGTCCTCTCTGCTGCTGAGGAGAGTCACTGCCTGCAGGTTAAGTTATGGCTGGTAAATTTTACGATACGAGACAAACAGTTACTGCTGTTTCAGCTTGATAGTAACAATTTGCTAGAAGCTGGACAGCACTCTGTGCTTGTTTATAACGTGATGTTATCAGCGGTGGATGAGAGACTGCGAACAGAGCAGACTGAAATATCACTTTTCTACATGTTTACATGTTGCTAAACAGCTGTATTGATAAAGTATTGACCTTTTCCTTAATGAAGGTTTTATTGGGCTCACAGTAACAAGCGTAGTTGTCCTCAATTTATCTTCACATCTCTGTCTTCATCACAGCATCTCTACTCTGTGTTTGTGTGTGAGTAAAAGTGGCACAGCAGCCCGACACACAGACAGCAGGAGAAGAAGCTGCTGCAGCATGATAATAAATTACACCAAAACATAAAAAGTAAGCGAATAGTTACAGATTAAAGAGCCGGTAACATTGGAGCTTCTCAATACTACAGTAGTTAATAATTCAGTGCAGCGGCCTGTTTGCTACCGGCGAGATTAACGGGGTTAAAGCTTCCCACACCTCGTGGAAAAAAAGTGTATTAAAAAGACTGATCTTGGATTTTATGAATCGATATCGGGTCATTCAAAGGAAGATCGATTTGAATCAGATGAATCGATTATTTTAACCCAGCTCTAGCCTCTTCAGTCCAGTAGATACAGTTTGCTGTAAGTGAGAAGAAAAGACTTAACTTTATCCTATTAGATAAAACAGATGTTGACATACTTTTCCCTTTGAGGGAATAATTAGCAGGTAAGGTAATAAATCATACTCTGAATATCGCAACATGTTTTTAAAATTGCAATAATATTGTATTGTGACTCCCATCCCCGTAAAAATGCAAAAATGTCCACTAACCTCTGATCTTGTTGGTGACATGCTCCTTGGATGTGATGATCTGGTCCATGTCTGTTCGTATGGAGGCCTCCAGAGAAGAGCAGGAAGCCTCACACTTCTTCAGCACTGCCTCATACTGAGCCTGGCACTGCCCCTGCACCAGGCTATACACCGCATCACTAATCTACACACACAGGAAACACACATGTGAGGGAAGACCCTGCCGTTCCTGTCGGTTGCTCAGCTGAAGCGAACCAAACTCAAACCTCTGCAGCACTTGGTGTTTTAATTAAGAGTTGGAAACACTTGCCTCTCATCCTGGCTGTCTCTGCAGTCAGCAAAGTGTGAAACAGGCAAGGATTTTTCTTTTAAAATAAATTACTGACATAAACAGCGGCTGGTACCATTACTAGTGGGTAATATTCAAAAGTAGATAGCCAATCAGCGATGTTTATATTTGATTAAAAAGTAATCAATTCTTGAAAAAAAAAAAGTTTCCTGTGGAAAAAAACATAAAGCTGAACTTTTGATAAGACTTACACAAGTACGCATGACCATGTTTTTGTGTTAATTGTTACCAGTATTATTTACTGCCCTGTGTCCTGCATGCTGTATACCTGCGCTTTCCCAGCCTGTCAGGACTGAAGTCTACGGGGACTTTAATGGGGGGTTCTTAATAATGTTTTTTGGAATTAACATTAGTAAGATATTTAAGACATAAAGCATCAGTTGCTAAGGGGTTAAATTAAATATACTAACTTAAAGTTAAATGTGTGTGGGGTAGTTTCTCACCAGCATCCAGTTCCTCTGCCTCTCGTGTAGTTTGCCTTTCAGGCGTGGGGCAATGAGCTCCCTCAGCTCAGGGAGGAGGCCCTCCATCACCAGGTTAGACAGGATCTAGCAAACATGCAAACACAACTCATGGGAACACAATTAAGATCATCTCACTCATCACATGTACAAATGTTTCACTCAGTAAAGTGGTAGAATTAGACTTTATTTTTCTAATCAGTAACTCGAGTGCTATGGTTCATAGAGGTGTAGAAGCTCTAGCTTGTGTCTGGGATTGCAACCTTGCACTGCACATTGAGTTTGAGATTTGCTCTGCTTACAGGATGGAAACTCCACAGTGAGTTCCCTGTGGTGTTTTGGAGCACATCTATCGGAGTGATAGACACATTTTCAATCATCAAAATAAAACCTATTAACTAATTTATCAAGAAGAGAGTACTTGTATGACACTAATAAAATCACAGTGGACAATAAAACATAAAAAAAAGAAACAAAAATAATTAACAAACAATGCAGCAGAACTAGAGACATTACTTTTATATTCCATGCATTCCCATTCCTTGACAAACCTGGTGCTACCAATATCTAAAATGCAACTTCACTACTGATGATATGGATCAATATTACATTACTGTAATAAAGGGTTGTATTCATATTCCATATGCCTTAGAGACATCTTGGAAAGAGTGTCATCACTACCTTAAGTAAAAAGTGCTGTCTAATGGCTACAGCTATATGTCTGCTAGGGCTGGGTGACATGGACAAAAATTCACATCCCTGTATTTTCAGGCTGAATGGCAATACAAGATATATATCTCAGTATTTTTTACAAATTGGGTTACATGTTCAATTACAAGTCAAAGACAAATTTGAGATGTAAGACTGTGATCAAAATAAAATGAAAATGTACAGCTGCAAAACTTGTACATTATATGAAATAAATAGCTGGGCTGTGTGTTAACTTTTTGTACATCACATTGAAGCTACAGAGGTTTAAAGCTTTGCAGCACAGGACACAAAACTAAAACATGAGTATAAAGGTATCAAGTAGGCCTAAATCCGTTGAAGTGTGACACGATTAAAAATCTTTGCGAGGGGAGTTAAAAACTTGTTTTTCATGGCCTTTGAAATGAATCTAGTGCTGGAAAATGATTCATTTAGGCTATTAATCTTATTCATGCACAGAGCATCAACAGAGAGACTGAGGGAGGGAAGGAGTGAGAGACACTTTGTCAACGTTATATACATCTTGTTTATAAAATATCTGTGTTGTTGGTGCTTTTTTAAAACCCATCTGTCTCCTGCATCCAGGTGCTGCCTCAGTGTCACACAAGGACGGTGATTTGCTATGATCCACCTCACACACAAACTAGCAAACAAACGCTCACCTGACACTATCAAGCAGCTCTGTCTCCCACACATGCAGTGCAGCGCTGTACTGCACGTGTGCTACTGCGATCATATTATTCATCTCACAGACTGATTTAGCATAACATGTGCAACATGTAGATCAATGTCACACTGCAGACTAATTAACAGAGACTGAACAGCAGCAGCAGCTCTGTGTCTCTCTGAGTGTTGCTGGAGAAACTGTAAGTGAGTGAGTGAGTGGGGCGGAGCTGTGTGGAGACTGTGACAGAGGAGAGATGCACACTGGTATGCGTTATGTAACACAACTTGACTCTATATCTATAGAAACGTAATGTCTAAATATATATCTTGCTTGAAAGAATATCAATATATGGTACATTGTCATTATATCACCTAGTCCTAATGTCTGCTCAAATTTCCTGGTGTAACACACAACAGGAAGACAGTATGTGAGACACTGACACCCCTCTCACCCCAAACATGCGCACACACACACACACACACACACACACACACACACACACACACACACACACACAGAATGTAACTTTATATCATGATAGTGATACATTGTAATTACATGAATTACCAGACAACAATCAGCCTGGTGTATATTAAAAATTCTGTGATATACCAATAAATAGATAGTAATAATAAGGGCTTACTGGAAGTTTAGAAAACAACTCTTAAATAATTTGCAATGTGAATGTGATGACCACATGAGTAGAATGTTTCACATCATTTTATTAAGCAACAACCCTATCCAACCACTTCACTGTAACAAAGCCTTACAGGCCCAGTTAAATTTAAGCACATGAAATATATTTCAGATATTGACTACATTACCCGCATGTATACAACCTGTCAGACTAATTAAATGTTGATTATATGATCACAAAAACACCTCAGACTTTGTCAATTAACTGCAGGACCAAACATCACAGCACAGCCCTCACAGTGGAAAATACTCCCTGCATTACAGGCTGACTCTCTAACAAGGTTAGCCCACTGAAAAAGAAGCCATTGTCCCACAGTGAATGATTGGTGCGCACATGTTCTGTTTAAGAGTCATTTCACTTAGCTAACCATGCAGGAGTAATTTCAGGGTGGGAAATTCATATCAGCCAGTAGCAACTACCACTTCAGTTTTTAATGTCGTCCTACTACCATTTATATATATTTGCTTGTAAAAACACAAAACCTGTTGGTAAAAAAACAGCCACTGGGGAGCTGGAAATCTTCTCAGGTCTTTAATTAATATAAATCATGTCTATAACACAATGTCTTTGTGGGTTTGCAGCTTCCAGAAAAACCTGTTCAGTGCCAGAGGTATAGAAACCGGGGCCAAACCATGCCTGCACATAGAGTACCCCTCAAGGCACACAAAGCATGAATACATCTTGAACAGAAACACTTTGCATACAGTAGTCTAAACAGTCTCGCCATTCTTAGATGCACCCACGAAACCAGGTTACTGGGAAAATACACTGATACAACGTAAGACCCATGTTTCCATAAAGCATGCTGGAAGTCAGAACTCTGCTTTACAACAGCAAAACCAAGCCTGGTATGTTTGATCAGTATTTTATTGTATGACATCATTCCAATGTAAAATAGGAAAGCCAGGAGACAGATGACGGTGATAAATGTTACGATTGCCATGCTGCTTACCTGTGATGGTTCACCACACATCATCTCCCAGGTGCCGTAGTGCCCCTGAGCTTGACGGTAGAGTCGTACTGCATCAGTAAAGGCTGGTGTTTGGACTTTATTCTCCTCTGACAAACCTAAGATGGGATAATTAATAGCTGTTAGCTGTTAGCATTTAGGCACACAATTTTTTTTTTTTAGAAAAAAAAAGCACAGGTGTAAACAAGTAAATAAATGATGGCTGAATTCCATTTAGCTGCTACAATTTCATGGTCCTGGTAGTGTTCACTCTGTCATGTCTTACTGCGGATAAAAACTGAGCCGTCATTAATGTTATTATTAACACCTTTTCCTGCTAAATATGTTGAACTTTCTGCTGTGAAAAGGCCTTTTGAATTTCTGAAGTAGCTTGCCTAGTGCCTTATGACTATAGCTATAGTTAACTAGGCAAACTGGCTTACCCATGACAGCAAAAATGGAATACTGCAAAGGCTAAAGTGTGCCCTGGGCCCAGTCAACCTTGGCAGAAAGTATCTTTTTTAAGTTGAGAGAAATATAGGGATGCACAATATTGGATTTTTTGCCGATATCTGATACATGGATATTAGCAACTCATTCTGGCCGATGGTATCGATATATCCACATTTTTCCCCACCTAATTTTAGTGATCTCTTCTGTAGCAGAATTATCATATTTTGCATGCATACTCTTATTGTGATGGCCCACCAGCAGATGGAGACATGAATGTGGCACTTTTCAATGTATGTAACATTAATTCATTGTGCAAAATAAGAAAAAGCAGGTTGGCTGATTCTGGACTCTGGAGCCCATATCAGCCAATGCCACTGAAATGCTGATATTATCGTGTCCCTAAGAAATATGTGTAAAAAAAAATAAATAAATAAATAAATAAATAAAAAAAATTATATATATGTGTGTGTGTGTGTGTGTGTGTGTGTGTGTGTTAGGGCTGTTTCTTCTGATTTGATACTTTCACATGGATGCTGATTCAATACATATTGCAGAGATTGCACTGAGCTGGATGAATTCCAAGTTGCTATTGAAGCAGCTGAAGGTATGTGTCCTTGAACTGTCCACCATTTTCTGCTTTCTTGCTTTGGTGTTGCTTTTCTTGAATGGTCATGTTACTCACAGATTATGTCAATAAAAGTGACAACTTCTTTTCCCCTGTGCAATTGAATTATATATCGATTTAGGTATTCAAAAAGTGATTAGGGATTTGTGATATTTAGGTAAATTGATTTCTTTCTCAACCTAGTTTGTGTATGTGTGTATGTGCTGATTTAGTTTTTACTGGCAGCAGTCAACACTGGAGTCAAGTGGTGCGTGAGAAAACAGAAACTCAAAAAGAAAAAGTTGAACTTTATTACATTCTTCAAGTTGTCTGGCTTCCAAAGAAAATGAAAATCTGCTAAAACCAGAAAAGCATGTTAACATTGAGTGCTGTGATAAAGAAAACTCTGAAATACTGTTCAGCCTTACTGGAGAGTGTGTGAGAACTCCCAACTATGACAAAGCCAGGAAGTGTGTGTTGGAGGAGGGCAGTGACAGGACCAGAGCTCCTGGTAGTAGCAGAGACAGGAAGTCTCAAGACCCTCTCTAAGAAGGAGGCGTTAATTTTGACTAAGCCTCGCATGGTATGAGGGGATTTCAAACAAACCCAAAATTGGGATTCTGGGATAGTCTCTTCTTCTAGCTTGACAATCCACAAAAGACTGACCCAAGCTTATGTAAAAATACTATTCAATGCAGCTCATACCACATGACTGGTCCTAACTAGATCCTTGTGATATTTTTGGTGGAAATACAAAGAAATGTAAAAGTACGTTTTTGCTCCAACTACTGGACCACAGTACAAGCCATGTCAAGATACAGAGCTAAGCCTGAGTTCAACTTAAGTGTCTTAGACAAGGACACTTCAACGTGGGCACTGGAGGAACCAGGGATCAAACTATCACTCTACCTCCTGGTCGTCCAAGACCAAACCCTGTGAGCACCCTCTCTGTCACTGCTAGATTACACTGTACACCTTCTCTCCCTGCAGTAAAGTCGAGCTGACGCTGAATAGATTGAAGGCCCTGGCACACCAAGCTGACAGTGTCTGTTGCCCTAGTCTTTGCGGTGTGTCCCGCACCGTTAGCCCTCGTCAAAACTTGTCAGCTGTTTGTCAGCTGATTCAGCATGTTGAATCAGCGACAGAGTCGTGGGAGACAGTCACTGAATGAAATCACTCTGACTGGCAGTTCAGCTCAGTGCACAAAAAGAGAAACAGAAGTGCAAAAAGTCAACAACCAACTAAAGTCAAGAGAGAGTGAGATAAATACAAACTTGGTAGATAAGGTAGGATTATCTTTCTTTAGCCACTGAGCTCCTTAGCAGAATTATTTCATGATAGTTTGTATTATTGTTCACTGGGGCACAGTAAACAGTCCTTGTTCTTTCAGCATTGGATTTTGTTGTTAATGTGCTAACTGGCTAACAAGCGACGATCTTCTGGTTTTCCTTTTTGAATGACGATTACTGACAACCACCATCTGCTGGTGTGGAGAGTTATTTCCTCTCACACAGGCGCGGAACATATGTGCTAGTTGGCTGTCGGCTGTAATCTTTGCAGTGTGATCATGGCAACTCTTTGTCCATGACACAGGCGATGAGAGGCGACACAACAGTTGGCTTTTATTGCTGCTAGTTCTTTGATGTTGTTTTGGTGTGCCTGGACCTTAAGACAGATTTTTGCCTTGAAATGATCACCCTTGACTAACATAAGGATCAGCTGAATTTCTGAGAGATTGGTTGTTATTTAATGAGAAATTTGAGGGGGCTCACTGGGCCTGAGCAATTACCTAAAAGATCAACGATCAGGTTTTCAAAAGACTGGGTAGTATCTCTGGAATGTAAAACATTTTGGTCGACTGTCTTACAGTCTGATTAGTTCCACAGTCCATTTTTCCTCATGGTGTCTTCACCTGCTGCACCTTTACTGCTGCACACTTAGGCAGCTACAGGGTCATCAGCTGGGGCCACCATTCATTGATGTTTCAACTCCTACCCCATACATCTCTCAGTGGGTAGGCAGTGGCCAGTTGGGGAACTGTCCCCAACACCCCCTGCAGCTACCCTGACTATGGTGTTGAGCCATAAAGACTGTCCCTCCTCCACAGCCACAACCTGTAGCTTCTCAGTTACCTCTGCCACTTCTTTCATAGCCCTCTGTAGGCTCGCCTCAATCCTCCAAACCACTTGGAAAAGTTAGATTGCTAATTTGCCCACAAAGCCCCTGTATCCAACGTCTGCTGGGTGGATGCTTGCGGTCCAGCGTGCTGTTTAACAGTCTGCTGACAGTTCAAAGTTCTCAATGTGCTGCCGGTATCCCTTCCTCCCACGGGATAATAAGTTCAGAAATGAGGACCTTCTTGGCAGCTGTGGACCACATCATGACATCAGTTTGTGATTTCAAAACCAGCTGCTTGCCCAGGTCAACATGCATTTCTCTTTCCAGGAGTAAGCAGAGATGTTAGCTTCCTGCTGCTGGCTTCCATTGGTTCTCTCCTGGCCTGACAAAGGGAATGAGTTGTCGATGACAGAATCCTCTCTAAGAGGAAGAATGACTTGTTGACCTGGGTTGAGACTGGTGCACCCACACCTTGTTGTGGCTGTTTAAAAGCTGTAGCTGTTTAAAGTCAGTGCATTGTGCTGTGTAGTGCAGAGAACACATGAAGTCATTCAGCTGTTCATATGTTGTGCATCTGGCCTGTGTTAAGGCTCAGGCATCCGACTCATGTACTGGTTGTTTCCTCTTTCTGACTCCTCACAGCTCCTTCCCTAACAACTCACACAGGTTTCTGATCAACACACTGCACTGCTAAGACATCAAGCAGCAAACACAAATATGCCTCTGAGAAAATAAAGTCTGAAAATCCATTTGCTTTAATTTGCTTTACTCACCTACACAAATTTGAATGTTTTTCTGGTTTTTATACTTAAGTTTTATCTCTGAGTTTGAAGCTTTTGTCATCACAGTACTTGTTGATGTTTAAGAGACCTGAAGAGAAACACACTGGAATATTCAGCAAAACAGTCAGCGCTAGACAGACAGGGAATCTGAAGAAATGAAACATTGATAGAGAGCAGACTTTGACACAATGTAGTCTAAACAATGAGCTGTTGTTGAGCCACATTGTAAAAACCTCTCACTGCCTCTGGCACTACAAACTAAATCTCTCAGTTGCCAAGGAAGCCATACACATTACTTTATAACACTGCATGGTACATCAGAGGAAGTGCGGTTCTGACTCACTGCCATAGCTGTATTACATTTTGTGTAAACTACACACTGATTCATGACATCAAAGTGACAAAGTTGTTTCAAAGTCTTGTTTCAAATGGCCAAAGCATTAAGCTGGTTTAAAGACTGATTGTGATGGCACTAAAATTTAATATATAAGTTTCAGTGAGGGTAAACCAATCCAGGTCTTGGAGAGTGTGTAGCCGAGAGCACGACCAAACCTTTACAAGTAGCTTGAAAAATATTTGCAATGTAATTTCAACATTCACGTAAACTGTACACGGTTTATACAATTCACCCATTTACATCTTATTAAGACTTAAAGTTATGCGCAATAAAGGGCGTGGCCACTTTAAGTGACAGGCTGTCTGTGAGGAGTCAGCACAGTCTGTGAGTCAGCTCCACCTCTCGCTGCTCCACAGCTCCAGCCTCTCACCCAAATATGGTCACTTCTGGGTCCAAAAAACAAAGACGGTGACAGCAAAAATGCCAGACTCAAGGCTTCATAACAGGATTCCACAAACCAGTGGGTGACGTCATGATGGCTACATCCATTACTTTTACAGTCCAGGATCCAGTTTCCTAGCAAGTATACAAGGACCTTGAATGTATAAACTTCCTGACTGACAGTTTGAACTTTAGGTAAACAGAGCAGAATGCAACTCATGCAGTTACACTGGCTCTGTCTGAACATACCTCACATAGAAACACTGTTTGCAATGCTGCAAAGCTGCACCTGCTTATTTACATTCTAACTTATTAACACACACCACACGCAGTCCCAGACAACTATTTATCTATTTCCATTTCCACCCTTCAATAACTATGCAGTGTGTGTGTGTCTGAGAATGTAAGTGCAGGTCTGGTGGATAAACTCTAGCACCTGTCACTTAATGAACCTTCTGCTAAAGTAAACAGCAGAGGGAGGTGATGTTAGAACAAAGCTCCTGTTAGAAGTGACAGGTCTCTCCTGGGTGCTATCTCTTGCACAATGTTAATCTGAGCTAAGCACCATGGCAACTAGGTAAATATGCCGTAATGATGTATTTATTTCCACTTTTCAGTTCTGTAGAGTTTCACACTCACCTGTGATTGTGGCAGCTACATATGGAGCTGAGAACTCAAAGGTCAGATAAAAACACGCCAAACTTAATATTTAACAAACTGACATAAAGGTTTCTCAACAAGTTTAGACAGATACCATTTTCATTCTCATGTGCCATCCCATCACAAGAACCCAGAGCTCTTAAACTCTTTTTGTGCTGAATACAGAACTCTGAGGGCACTGATCCAGGATGACGGCATTCTAGCTCTCACTGCTTCTCCATTTTTTTCCACAAAATGTCTTTGTGGCAATAAGTGAACAGAGCGCTAACTGCCCATTACGATTAAACCATATATATGTTCAGTCTAAAAGACTGTTCCAGAGGGTCCTTGTGGGAAAGATCTGAGCCCCCTTCAGCTGGTAGCCCTGGACAGATACAGACTAAATCAAAGGACTCAAGTCCACATTGATCCTAGGGATGCACAATAATATCGGCATGTCATCGATATCGGCTGATATTGGATTTAAAATAAAATACTGGAACCGGCCAAGATGCTTTTGCTTATTTAGAACAATGAATGAATATTACATACATTGAAAAGCATTGTATTTCATGTCTCCATCTGCTGGTGGGCCATCATGATAAGAGTATGCATGCATAATATGATGTTATTTCCACTACAGAGGAGACTTGATGATCACTAAAATTAGGGGATATCTGGATAAAATCCAATATCAGGTACCCTAATTGATCCCATAAACCTGCCTCAAAGCATCCGGGAAGGAATCTTTATTACCCTGCATTCTAATGTGTCTTGGCACTGTGGTACATCAGTAAATAATCAACTAATCTGGAGCATTAGTATAATTAATGAAAATAGCATAGTCTAAAGTCTAGTAGTCATATAAGTTGTTGAGATCATGGTTTCTAGTCATGTTTTGTTCATCAGTGGATTTAAATGCACTAAATTTGTGTTGATCATTAGTTGGCAGGACTCACCATCATTGGCGTGTCTGACACAGTCCTGGAGGACAGCATGCCACTTCTGCTGCTCGTTCTCCGCAACCACACAGAAATAGTAATGCCGGGCGAAAGGGTGCCAGAGAATCAGCGGGAACTGGGTGGCACACTTAAGGAAGGGTGAACTCCCCACCTTGGCTTTCATATCTGGGAAAATGTGCACAACATAAACAAAGTGAGCAATCTGATCGAACTTTCTACATATGATGTGCATATGAAGAAGTTAATGTAGTCTTCAGCAGCCTCAGCATTACTTAAGTATTAAAAGGGATAGTTTGGATTTCGTGCTGCAGGTCAGCGGTTTGGGTTAGACTTTCAGCGGTTTATGGAGGAGACAAAAAAATGTGTGACAATGAGCAGCCTCTGGCATGTTCAAACACAACCAGTTTGTTCTCATGTTTAAAGGATTTAACATGACAAATAGGTGAGCAGTAGCCCCACTGTGGGTTCATCTACCCTTCATACACCGTAGCTAGTTGGAGATATTGACCATTGCGATGCCTGCCTTCTCTCCAGTATAATGGAACTAGATGGCACTATATTGTATTACCGTGTTTCTACAGTAACCCAAAACGGACCAAATAAACACTTGCTCTGGATAGGACCATTTGCGTTTTCGCATTTTCGTGTTGGCCACCGTAGTGAGAAGCCCAACTGCAATGAGCAACACTGGAGTGACACTGATTTGTAACATGATTTCTACTTTAGCCAGTGTTTTTACTGCTTTAAATCACCTGGTCTGTTTGTTTTGGAGAGGAGGAGACCTCTGTGGATAACCAACCTCCTGAACTTCTGGATTTTATGTTATCGGAGGAGAAAAAGGTGACCACACATTAGCATGTATTGGTGTAGCCACCCGCAGTGACGAGCCACACTGTGTTGGAAATACATGGATTTGTAACGTGAAACTGTGTTATTCTGTGTTTTTGTCAGTTTAAATCACCATGTCTATTTGTTTTTGAAAAGGGAACAGACCTCTGCAGATAATTCAGCTCACAGTAAAAAATCTCCTTAACGTCTGGATCAGAGAAAGGTAGGCTCACATTAACTTAGGAGAGAAATGGGGTAAGCACACAATAGCATTTTGTGAGCCAAACTGCATCAGAGATGTAACGTGAAACTGCTTTATTCAGTGTTTTTAGCAGGTCTAATGGCCTGGTGCATTTGTTTTGGAGAGGAAGTGACCTCTGTGAAGAATTTCGGCTCCTAATAAAAACCTCCTGAACACTAAAGGAATTCTGACTGGGAGAAGTTTTTAGCTTGTTGCAATCTGTAATTCACCACTGAACGTCATCAAAGCCCACTAAATCTTACACACTTCACCTTAAGTAGAGTACTTGAGTAAATGTACTTAGTCACATTCCACAATTGTTAGAAGCTTTTCTGCTCTGATGAGAACACAAATATTTATAATAAAATAAATAAATATAAGCAAAAATGCATGAAAACATTTCAGCTTTTCGATGCTCTGGCAATGAAGAAAGTGAAATAAAAGAAAAAAAAAGCCTGAACAAAATTATCATCATAAAGTGTTGCAGCTTTAGTATCTGCTTCCCTCCTCCCACATCCACTCCCCTCCTCCTCCTCACCAGGTAGGCTGTTGTTGAACAGATCCAGGTATTGCTCCATAGATGTCAGCACTTTGTAGCCAGCACAGTTGATGGTTCCTTTGGGATGGAGGCGTCTATCATGGGACTGGTAGATAAGAAGGCGAGCAGAGTTCACATGTTAGACAGTGAATCAAACCAGCATAATCTAAAACAGACTGTACAGAGCGCGTTTGTCTCCTCTCACCGCTTTGCTGTCATAGTAGTTGATGTTGTAGGAGTCTGGAACAAAGAGGAAGCGGTTCCTCCATTTCTTGTTCTCCTCCAAATACTGAAAGAGCGAGCCAGAGAAGATGGATTTGTTCTCCAGAGGAATCTATGAGAGAGAAGACACATTTCAACTCAAACTTTATACACCACAAAGGCAAAGAGACACATTTTCAGTCAGTACACTGCACAAGCAGGTTGGAAGAATCAAGAGCTTTTTTATTGCTAGAGAAGCAGAGGAAAGACTGTGTTTGTGTTTTATAAAAATACACATCTCAAATGAATCCATTAAGGTTTGCTTCTAAATCCCCAGACATCCGACCAACAGTGTTTTTTCTGAGCCGACTGCATTCCTTACTACACTCATATACCAGCTCATTATCAGACTCCAGACCCAACTTCCGTATGTGAGTGTCTGCGTTAGTGTGTCAATACACTGTAAAAAGCAGACAAAGCTATCTGCAAGCACAAAAGAAAATGTGTTTGACCACTGACAAACACCGAGAAAAAGATAAAAGAAAAAGGCTGCTTTCAACAGCGGCAGTCCTCCTGCATCTCCATAGCACTGGACACCATGAACCATTTACTGTATTTCCCAGGATGTGGGTCAACTTTTTTTTTTGTTGCCACATGCATTTTATTTTAATACCTAAATCTGATGTAATGTTCTTATGCCACACTGACTCATATAGGACACAGTACTGACGCTGAATTAAGGCGTGTATTTTTTGGATACTATACCCATACAATACTTAAATTCCAGTACCAATAGCATATCTGATACCTTACTTTGAGGAATATTAACATGCTTTTTTTCTACAAAACCCATAAAAAAGGTAGTAAAACTAGTTTTAAATGCCAAAACATTAAAAGCAATAAGCACATTTTCTGAGGGTGCTTTTTCACCTGAAGTTGGGATTAAGAGGGAAAAAATTATCCATTGTTGCATTTTAGTTTATTTTTAGTTTTATTTTAGTTGGTTGGGTTCTTGTTCACACTGACTTTCTGCAAATGAACCTAGAGGAGTAAACATGAAGCTCTACTGACTGACGGGTACCTTATTGATTGGACTGTTTTGATGTTGTCAGACTGCATCATCAGGACCCACATGAGGAAATCAAATTCTGGTGATTGACAGAAGCAAAAAAGTGCTGCAGCATAAAGTTTATGTTCTATGGGTGCACAAAGTTTGGAAGCGGACTGAGACCCAACTTTTTGAGCAGTCTCGGTTCGGTTGTTTGGTCCAGACCAGGGTTCAATTGACAGCTTTCACACTAGCTCAAATGAACCATGCTAACCATGCAAACTGACCTGAATCCATTTTAACCAAACCAAACAGGTTAGGTGTGAAAGCACCCTAAAAATGGTCTGAGAATTCCTAAAATTTGATTTGATGTCAGCTTTCTTTACGGTTTCTGATTCTCATCTCCAGATTTTTTTCTTCATCTCATTCTTTTCTCAGTGTCACCATTTTGGTGTGGAGGGGAGGGGTTTCAAGCAAAGAGAGCATGATTTACATATAATGTGCATATCAATGAGAGAGCAGCACTCTTCTGTAGCTGACGTCCCCTCCGAAGCCTCAGTCATAACCACACACATACAGAAATGGCTTCCCCAAGTTCACCTGGAACAATGAGTATGTCAAGTCTGTTTCTCGGTGCTGTTGTTTTCTATATAGCACCTGGCTGGTTAAAATTAACATAATGCTGCTTTCACACTGCTGCGTGGTAACTCGCCACTTCCAGGCATTTCAATGCAGGGAAAGCAGCAGGAGGAAGCTGTTCTGAACACAGTGGTAGGGGTCTGAAACAGTTGCAGTTTCCTCTTCCACAAAGGGTTTGCCATGTTGAACATCTGGAGGTGGCCACCTCGATCTGGCCAGTCAGACAGAAGTGGGCAGATATCATCGAAGCAGAAAGATAACAAGATGGAGTAGCTGATAATGCTGGGATAACATTGACAATGACCTCCTTGGACTTGTATCATAGGTTTGCATTAATGTGATTCATTTGACTGGTGTCATTCTTTACATTTGATCTTCTTTTCCTGGAAGAACTGGGCTTCCAAACTTTTGTGTTCAGTCAAGTATTCAAAAAAAATTTGGAAACATTTTGGCAGGTTGTTTAGATTTTTACTCCTGAGCTGCTGCAGTGTATACAATCTGCACTCACAGTTTTGCAGTCGTGGAAGAGGATGTTTTACCTTGCGATGTAGTAGCTGGGGTTGTGGGCCACCTCCTCCTTCTATGTCAAAGCGAACTTTGTTAAAGAGAGCCACGGCATACTGCTGCTCGTACAGACGCCCAAACTCCCCCATCACCTCCCTGGTGCGAGCTGAAACACACACGCACAAACTGTTAGGACAGTAGCGGCACTGTTCAAGAAATGTTCTAAATTAGGCTCTTAGGCATTTTTTTCACATTTACACAATGAATGTGAAGGCGTGTGTGCATGATTGTAATGCTCAATTTGTTTCACATTTAATTCCAAACAATAAGCACAACAGGCATAACATTTTCAGGACTGCTAACATGACCACACAGTCAACAGTCATTTTCATCAGAAATTTTTATCAGTATTATTCATGAAAGATCAGAAATACAGTGACTCAAACATCACGCACGCACGCATGCACACGCACACACACACACACACACACACACACACATACTTCTCCATTATAAAAAGATGAAGATACCCCAGTTAATAATGATTTCCCTGATATAGAATAAAATTCAATCAGCACTGTAGGTCAAATCAAGCCGCAATTTCTAGGACTGACAAATTAAGCCAACACTGAGGTGTTAAATATTACAGTTATTCCAGGGGCCACTTTAGGCTGGCTGCAGAAGCAAGGCAATCCCCAGAGAACCCTGTGTTAAATTGTACAAAGGAGGTTAGGGCCACAATAAAGAAAAAATATTGTAGATTCCAGGAATAATGTCGTAAAACTACGAGAATAAAGTAATAACATTATGAAAATAAAGTCAAAAATCTAAGAGAATAAAGTCATAAATCTACAAGAAGGTTATAAATCTAAGAGTATAAAGTCATAATATTATGAGAATAAAGTTATAAATCTACGAGAATAAAGTCGTAAATCTATGAGAATGTAGTCATAATTTTACAAGAATAAAGTTGTAAGTCTTTTTAAATTAAGTAATAAATCTTTGAGAATAAAGGGTTTTAGGTGATATTATTACATTGATAATGTCATGTGAAGCGTTACCACATGGGAAATGTTTATTGTTTTCATTTTTCATTCATCCATTCCACAGTGATCCACAGCCCTCCGCTTTCGCCAGTGCACGACCGGAAAAAATATCCCCTGAAAGGTGTTGTGTGTTGTCATTTCATTATATGCTACAAATAGGGTGCCACCAGTGATCGCACATCTGGGTCATGCTGCACTGCGCGTGATCATGTCCAGTGTGTTTCCATTCATATACCTACAATGTATCCCATTCTGCTTTGCATCTTAAGGCTGCCTGAAAGCAGCTGGGATAAGGAGCTGGCCTCTGGTGTGTTTTTTTTTTCCTCGTGCTGGTGATTAACACACCTGGGTGAAGCCATCGTGTGTGCGCTAGTATGTTAAATGTGTTTCCATTCTTAACCCCTACAACTGCAGAGCAACACCAGCACATAGTACAGTGCTTATGTATCACACTCTTTCCCGTGCTGCAGAAGCTGACTGGCACACTGTGAACCAGCAGGTGGGTCTTCCAGCTCTGGTGTATTCATTTGTGCTCCTAATAGTGATTAACTCACACGCCATTCAGTTTGTTGTGCTAACCTGAGTAGTTGTCTGTGGTGTCACATATGACAGGCCAAAAATATTAATTCCTATTTCATAATTCATCAGACTTTGATCCTCTGTCTGCCCCTCCCTGTGTCCAAGGCTATAGGTTACTATAGGCTGTTTAATTGTTCTATATCATCAAAAATCGAGAATTCAAGGATCACTAAAGGATAGAATTTCGTTGTTCATGACAACTAGATCACAGAGTGTAGCTGAAGATGTAACTGTTGCTATTTCAATCTGTTTTCAGTTTATGAAGGTTAATAGTAATGTTTTGGTTGTCTGGAGTCTTGTTAAGTGTTTGGTTGAACTAAAAAGACCCTCTATCTAAGGAGTCATTTTCAGTTTTCCCAGTAAGAACATCTTGTTTTTAATGATTTTGAGCATGTTTTTCACAAGCTAAAATTATCATTAATATTATCACAGTTAATCATAGCCTGTAAATGCACAGTGTTAACCAAGCTAGTAGCTAGTGTTAGGGTTATCTCCACCCTTTCTTCAAATTACATTCATTTCTAGCTCCAAACATTCAAAATGGCAACAGCCAAAATGGAAAACTTTTTTTTTTTTTTTTTTTTTTACCGTCTGTAGTTTTAATGAGTCTGAGGGGCAGGTCACAAGGTCATCACTAGCATATTTGTACTTCTGTGATAGTTCAAGTCCTGTGACTTAGAGCCAAGAGTTATTCATGTGGAACATTTTTAAGGGGAAAGTCAAACATGAACTTGACCAAGTCTAAAGAATGGCATTTCACACTGCTCTTTTCTGCTTTATCAGTGAGTCCACATCATTGCTGTTTGCTTGAGCTCTGTGTGACCTTCACATATCTAACCTCTTACTCAGTTCACGTGTGAAAGAAAGGCTGGCACTGCTGAACCTTTTTCTGTCCATAGCTAGTGATGAAAGATGCATGTTTTAGCTGAGGTGGGTGATCTGAACTGATTTTACCTGATCTAAGAATAAATCCTTACATGAATATTATTTGCTTGGAGTCTTCCCTCATGCCCTTACTCTCTCACTTGCAATGTTTGCACTTGACCTTTTGCAGTTTAATTTTGATATGTTGACTTTTGGTGGTCACTTTCTTGTATATTTTGTATGGGTTTTTTTTTTTAAAAAATTTCTTTTCATTTTTGTGTGAGCTTTCTTTTCAAACATTCTAATTTTACATCTTTGTTGTTATTCTGTTTATCCATGGTGTTGGGTTGTATGGGAGCACTGAGGGTAGCTTACACCCCAGAAATTCTCCCTCTTTCTCACAGCCTAATGTCAGGTATGTCTTTGTCTAAAACCACAGTCTAAAATTGGAAATATGACGCAATAAAATCCATTCCAGAACTGTCTGATTTACAAGTAAGTACACCTAATTATACATCTGTGCAGGTACTTAATACTAGCTTTTGGTATGTGTCGCCAAGTACACAAAATGAAACACTGACACATTTTGAAACACTTAAACATATATTGCTAAAGACACATTTCAATCACTACCAAAGCTGTATTCAGGTTCTGTACTAAACCCTACTCCAGAGAATATAATCACTTGTTAACAGGTGAATAATAACAAGTACAGTGACATGCAAAAGTTTGGGCCCCCCTGGTCAAAATTTAGTTTAATGTGAGAAGTTAATGAGGTAGAAGTTGAACTGAACTCCAAAAGGCAGATCTCCAACTTTTACAACTTCTACCTCAGACCTAAATTAGCAATTTGGGGCTATGACTTGTTCACAGTCATAGTTAGGAAAGACCAGGTGATGCAAATTTCAAAGATTTATGAATATTCTTACTCCTGCCCACAAAGCAGGGGAAGGCTGTAAGAAGATAGCAAAGTGACAAAGCAGGAGAAGGCTATAAGAAGATAGCAGAGTGTTTTCAGGTAGCTGTTTCATCAGTTCAATCATAATGCAAATAAGAAATGGCAGTTAATAGGAACTGTGGAGGTCAAGTTGAGGTCTGGAAGACCAAGAAAATTGTCTGAGAGAGTGGCTCGTAGGATTGTTAAAATGGCAAATCAAAGACACCTGCAAAAGACCTGCAGGAAGTTTTAGCAGACTCTGGAGTGGTGATGCACTGTTCTAGTGTACAGTGACACTTGAACAAAAATGACTTTCATGGAAAACAACTTCTGCGTCTTCAACATAACATTCAGCGTCAGAAGTTTGAAAAGAAACATCTAAACAAGCCTGATGCTTTTTGGAAACAAGTCCTGTGGACTGATGAAGTTAACATAGAACTATTTGGTTGCAATGAGCAAAATCATATTTGGAGAAAAAAGGATGCAGAATTTCATGTCCAACTGTAAAATGCAGGGGTGGATTGATCGTGTTGCAGCCAGTGGCAAGGGGAACATTTCACAGGTGGAGGGAAGAATGGATTCAGTTCAGTACCAGCAAATTCTGGAAGCAAACATCACACCATCTGTAAAAAACATTAAGAGAGGATGGCTTCTACAAAAGAACAATGATCCTAAACACACCTCAAAATCAACAACAGACTACCTCAAGAGGAGCAAGCTGAAGGTCTTGCCATGGCCCTCACAGTCCCCAGACCTAAACATCACTGAATATAGATAGACCTCAAAAGAGCAGTGCATGCAAGACAGCCCAAGAATCTCACAGAGCTAGAAGCCTTTTGCAGGAAGAATGGAGGAAAATCCCCCAAACAAGAACTGACAGACTCTTTACTGGTTACAAAAGCTGTGATACCTGCCAAAGGGGGGCACTACTGACCATGTAGGGTGCCCAAACTTTTGCTTCAGGCCCATAAAAAGGGCAAAAGGGTAAAACATTGATATTAAAAAGTAATATTCCTTAAAATATTAAAAGAAATGGGCAGCACGGTGGTGTGGTGGTTAGCACTCTCGCCTCACAGCAAGAGGGCTGCCGGTTCGATCCCGGGTGTGGGAGCCCTTCTGTGTGGAGTTTGCATGTTCTCCCCGTGTCAGCGTGGGTTCTCTCCGGGCACTCCGGCTTCCTCCCACAGTCCAAAGACATGCAGATTGGGGACTAGGTTAACTGATAACTCTAAATTGTCCGTAGGTGTGAATGTGAGTGTGAATGGTTGTTTGTCTCTATGTGTCAGCCCTGCGATAGTCTGGCGACCTGTCCAGGGTGTACCCTGCCTCTCGCCCGATGTAGCTGGGATAGGCTCCAGCCCCCCCGCAACCCTCAAGAGGATGAAGCGGTTAGAAGATGAATGGATGAATGAATTAAAAGAAATGTGTCATCTCTAACTTTTTGTCTTTGGGAAATCAGGTCATCTTTTACTTTTTATTATTCACAGCAAACAGAAATTTGGACCAGGGGTGCCCAAACCTTTGCATGCCACTGTACCTCTCAAACAATAGTGCACATTCAATGAACTTCCTGCTATGATGCAGTCATCCTGCAGAGCCTTAAGTGGAAGACTGGAAAACAGTAAGGGCTGACTCGTTGAATCCCCACAGCAGACAGTAACAATGCAATGCATCTGTGTGTGTATGACAATCACCTTAGTGTCACAGCACTAAGCTCCATGTGATCATGACTACACAAAAAAAAGTTTGTGTAAGAGTGTGCAAACCCTCAAAAGTCCCTCCTCCCTGACCCTGCCTTAAAGGACAACTTCGGAATTTTTCAACCTGGGCTCTATTTCCTCATGTGTATGTGTGTGTATGATTCATAGGTACAACTCATTCTAAAATTGGTTCAGTATTGAGGGAGATGGGTGCAACCGGGAGCCACGAAACGAGCTAAAACGGTAACGGGGGCAAATGCGTCCCATATTTTGCGCATTACAAGTGCTTTTTTCGCTACTGACCGGTTCAGATTGCCAGTGCTATCTCCTAAGTTATCCTTTAGGAACTGGTGTATTAACGTCACCTCTTTCAGGCTGTTTCCTGACCAGATCAGCTGATTCAGTCCACATACGTTTACCCCAGTACTAATATTTGTGACTAGTACCAGCCTTTAAAAACTCATCAGTCCTCCGCTGAACCTGATCTTCAGTTTCATCCATCTGGCAAGGCAGACAGCAGCTGCTTTGAAATACACCATGGTTGGTATGCTTCTTTTGGAAAAGTCAGTCACATGAAAACCAGATTGCATCAGACAACTGAGGGGATTCAAAGACCTCATTCATTTCAAACAATTAAAGACAGCAGGAGATACACTCACAGATAATGCTGCCCTTCTTTGACTGTCCTAGCTGCATTAGTACATGTCAGCAAACTTTTAAATATTTCCACTGACCATCCACTTCCTGACTGAGAACAACCCTGATTGTGCAGATTTCATTGCCAAAAGAGAAGAGTTCCAACAAAGTGACAGCTCACAACAATGTGATGTGTGAGGTATTACTAGAGGTATTTCTTACCGGGCAGTGACAGAGCCTATTCAGTAAGCCTGGGACATGAGTGTGTGAATGCCTGTATGTGAAGTTCTCTTCATAGTTTGAGGGGTATCTTTATCTTCCATTAGTCAAGGACTAGGAATTGATTTTGCCATGCTTGTCTTAAGCCCTATTCATATGGGGACTAAGCTGATGTATTTAAGTACCTCTATTCACAAACAACACTTTGAGAACTCCTTCTATGGGAATAAAAAGCAAGGAAAGAGAGAGCCGTGGACCTAAAGATGGATGTTTCATTAGTTTGTAAATCACAGACAGCCAGTTTTATCATCCTATCCTCCCTATGACCCACAAGACAATGGTTATGTTCACAGTAATATCACTCACTGCCTTGAGTAAATAATAATGAAAATAAATTAGACTCCCTGCAATCTCCTACTAAGACATACAAAGCAACTCATACTGCTTGAATATCAACTTACTGGGCCTGTCATAAAAACAGCATTTATCTCAAGATGTTGAGCCCACATCTTTTCCAGAAATCGGCTCAGCTAAAACCAACAAGCCTAGTCTGTTGCAAGCCACATTCTGACTGACAAAACTGACATCAATAGATAAATTTGATCCGTTAAGTTAGACACGATACAAGATGAATAATTCAACCGTTTCTGTTTTCTTCACCACCAGCCGTAGGGGAACTGGGAGGAACAATCCCATCTGGCTCAGCTGCACTTTGTTCCAGCTGCTGTGGCTGTGACATTGTTTTGTTCCATCCGCTGCACAGCATCATACCACAGTGCAAGCGTTTCAGTGTGTTAGAAAGTTTTTGTTGATTTGGAAATTTTTCCTTGTTAATTGTGTTTCTCCCATAAGTAAGCTATGTTGTTATATGGTTTCTTTTTTTTGGGGGGGGTCGGTTTTCATTGTGTTGTTATTTCCTACTTTGTTGTGCTGTAGCCTACAGACAAACTTAAGATCGCCCAAAGTCCAGTTATGAATGACATGGATCAAAGATTTTTGGCTGTTTTAGTTATTAAATAGAATTACCACCATGAAGTTGTATGCCTTGACAAACCAGTCAAGTTGTAGTTACAGTTTACATTCATGTCTGTCCAGAGTCATTTGCAACCATGACACTTTACAATGCTTCAAATGTTGAGATGCCACGTATTCTTAAACATGGATGCTTTACACACATCTTTAACCTGGCAGTACAGAAGATCTATACAATCAGCACAGTATCAAGATGGACACCTGGGATTTTTGTCATCAACTCAGTATCTGACCAAATTTTGTCCCTTCTGTTCTTAAAATATGACGTTAAGTAATGGCCAGAAAAGTGTTTTTGTAGAACATTATGACACAACAGTGAAGCTGACCCTTAGAATATAAATTGTCATCACTTAATCATTTTATTTTATTAAATATTTGTGTGAAATTTTGTAATAATTAATGTAGGAATTCTTGAAATATGGTCATGACATTTTGGTAAGGTTATGTTTTGTGAGTTCATAGTGACCTTGACCTTCGACCACCAAATTCTAATCAGTTCATCCTTGCATCAAAGTCAATGTTTGTGCCAAATTTGAGGAGATTCCTTCAAGGCGTTCTTAAGGTATTGCGTTCTTGAGAATGAGGTGGATGCAACATGACAGTAACCTTTGACCATTAACATCTAAATGAGGTCATCGTTGAATCCAAGTGGATGTTTTTGAGAAAAAGAAAATCTGTAAGGCAACTGAACTGAACTAATAAGTATACCTGTCAAACAAATACAGTGGAGATTAAAGTATAATATATATACTTTTGTTACTTGTACTACTTTTGTTCAGAATCAGCTACTTATCACAGGTCACTGTCGCGACTTTCTTCTCATTCATTCCCGTAGCGTCACAGTGCATTAAACAGTGGAAGCTCAGCATCCAAAGACTTCAATGGGGAAGCACAGAGTGGGTTGTTCCACTGCAGCGAAACTAGACAGTCATTGGATAAATGCTCGGTTTTGTCCTGCCCATCGGACGCTCAGCGTCTCTGGGGGTCTATGGGGCAGTGGGCTGGCCTGGACGCTGGGCTTCTGCATGATGATTGGATGATCTGTCTGAGGCTGAATCCCTTTTTGATTGACAGCGAAATGAGCGAATCAGCGATCTAGAAATATAAACCACCACCGGAACATTTTTCAAGTTTCATTCCATTGTTCCGAGTTGATCTGGAGACTTTTCCAATCCTCTTAGTGACTATTTCTTTGTTAAAAACGACAAGCGACAAATCTAGCATCTTTTTCTGGTGTTATTGGAGACTGTACTCGTGTTTGGAGACTCTGACTTCTGTCGCTCTGCAGTTACTGTCCCCAACGAGCAGCGGGTGCTGCTGTCAGCCCCTCCACCGTCCCAAAGCACTCACAGGCGGTCACACTAGCCTCGCGCAGCAGCTCCAGCTAGTGAGCGAGCTAGCAAGCTGCACATAATAGCAGACAATTTGAATATTGTCGCCCGGATTTTGGTGAAGCCGTCTGATAGTCTTCCTTACGAGAAGAAACTTAGAGTTAAACAGCAGGGCAGATCAACACCTCAGATTGATTTGGTGCAAAGGGTGGGGAAAAGTAACAGGTCTTTTCACCCATCTGAAAATCTTTGAGGTGTGTTTTGCTGTGGTTCTGTGGCATGATATGTAGTGGAGTAGAGGTACCTCAAACTTTGGGGCAAGTACTGTGGGGTAAATGTTCTTTCACCATTTCTCATGGAAATTTTGATATTAAGAGCCACAGCCATACCAAACTCCAGGACAAATCATGCTTTCTCAAAAACAAAGTGGAAAAAATTAGAAACGGATGGCAGTAACATAAACCTATTATGTTGTTAAATTATCCATTGTTTCCATGTTTTGGAACATTGAGGATGGCATTAAAAGAAACTCAAAATCTGAAATTTACAGTGGTAAAAACTGTATCTGGGTCAGCAACTTCTTCAGCAATTTCACAACTCCATACACTGGGGTCACATGCCAAAGAAAATCTTTTTTTACTCTATTTTTTCTGTAAGTATAGGTATATATGCATAGGTGAAATTCAGAGGTAAGAGGAACGTATCAGGGTGCAGCATGAACTGCTGCTATGACTTTAGCTGACTCTTTGTTGTGCTGAAGCCAGCTAGCAGACTAATTGTCCAGGGGGCCTCTACAGTGCTGAGGCCAGCTATCAGCTCTAATGATACTCCTGTGTTGTCTTCCATCGCTGTGGTAATCTTATCTAACCAATCCTGCCATACATGGCAACTTGTCTTATCACTGACGTCAGTTCAACAGTTTCAGCACGTCTTGATCATAGAGATCTGAGCTGGGGCCAGACTGCTATTTAATAGACCCACAAGAGAACCCCCCGCCCCCTCCCGCTTTCTCCTTAGTGCCTTAACAAAAACATTCCACTGAGATAGACCCATAGGCTGACTCATAAATTTAGACTGTGTTCCCACCAGAGCTGAAGCAAGAGTGGTGGCTGTGTCTGTGTTATCCAGAGCTCCAAATGAATGCAAATGTAGCTAGTTTTGAACATGTTTACTGAGGTAATTAGAGCCAGGGCAGGAGTTTCAGTAAGCAAGCATTTCTCTCAAGCTGTTTTTTTTTAGCCAACAGGGAAATTTCAATGCTCTGCTCTAGGCTTTTTGCTGGCTCAGAGAGGTGGACCACCAGCGCTGATCAGTATGTGATGCTAACTGAGACACAAAGTAAATGCTGAAAGTAATTAAAAAGAGCTCTTATGAACATCTAACTATGAAGCAAATAATCTCTTATTGTCTGCATGAGTGTCCTTTGAATAGAACTGTTCATCCCATCTACTTCCCACTTGGCTATGAATTACTGGGGATCTAAGGACTTGCAGTGTTGAATTTTGAAATCCCGAAGTTATGACTTTTCAATACCGTGAAAAATACAGATGCTCCTCTTTCTATTAAACTGATGCGGAGGTGCTGTCAGTCTCTACTGGTGTAACAAGCAGCTGAGCTGAGAAAGATGGCGACTGTGGGTGTTGGAAAAATGCCTCTGCCCCTGTTTGGGGATATTGCTAGGGCTGTCCCGAATACCATTTTTTAACATTCGGACCTTCGGCAGAACGAATATTCGTTCACAGCGGGCGGGGGGGTGGGGGGTGGGGCGTGGGGGAGGTTGCTGTGGCCGTGCTGCCTGTTCTCTCCGGTTTTACGCCAGGCTCGGCTCCTTTCAAAGACTCCTTGCGAAGCACTCCTCCGGGGTTTTTTCGGACCTAATTGTATTGCGGAGTTTTGCACAGCGGCGACCTGATCTTTGCTCTCAAAAAAATGTGATGGCACAGCAGTCTCCTTCAGTACATTATTCTATGCTTCTATGCAAGTAATTGGTTGCTGGCAGACACTCTGTGCTGCAATAAAATGGTTAATCAGCAGTGCCGTGCACTGTAGAGCCAATGCGCTGCTGATTCTGCTGGCCTGAATAGAATATAATGTCTACTGTTGTGTACAGCATTTATAGACTGAGCTGAGTGGTGATGCGCTGGTCGACCCGTAACCCGCGGGACCTGCAAATGGACCTGCGGGTCGGGCAGCAGTGATTGTCTGTTAAATTGGTCTGTAAATGATATTTTGACATTATTGGCTATTACTGTCATGGCATCCGAAGGTACTGATGCGTTGAGCAGGTGACAGTCTGTGGCCGTTTTCAAAACACACTTGTGTCACGCACTCCAAAAGAAACTTGTTGAAACTTTAAACAATAATTTATTGTACAAAACGGGAAACAAACGTTGACAAAAACGGTTCCATAATTCATAATAAATTCAAAAGATAACGAAAAAACAGCTACAAGTTAGAGGGAATAGTGATAAAGTGGTAAAACTTGGCATTGATCCACAGCCTCAGACGGATGAACTCAAGCCTGCCGCGCACACAAGCTCCGTTGGTAGGCGATACTGTATTTTCACGTTTTTAACAATGCAATTTAAAAGTTTAGATTTTTATTGATAACCTACATTTACCAACAACAAAAACACTACATTTAGCACCAAAAAAAAAAAAAAAAAATAAAAAAAAATAAGTAAATAAAAAAAATGAATATCGAATACAAAATTTTCATAACGAATACCTACCCATAGAAACGAATATTCGAATATCCGAATATTTGGGTACAGCCCTAGATATTGCCACATACACTCAGCAGCCACTGGGCACCAGGTACACCTGTTCAACTACTCATCAATGCAAATCACTTATCAGCCAATCGCGTGGCAGTAACTCAATGCATTTAGGCATCTAGACATGGTCAAGACTACCTGCTGAAGTTCAAATTGAGCATCAGATTGAGGAAGAAAGGTGATTTAAGTGCCTTTGAACATGGTGTGGTTGTTGGTGCCAGACTGGTGAGACATACATTCACAGGTACACCTGTTCATCAGCTATGGCAGCAACTCCATGCATTTAGGTATGCAGACATGGTTGTTGGTGTCATATGGGCTGATCTGATGGGATTTTCATGCACAACCATCTCTAGGGTTAATGGTCCGAAAAATAAAAAATACCCAGTGAGCAGCAGCTCTCTGGGTGAAAATGCCTTGTTGATACCAGAGGTCAGAGGAGAATGGCCAGACTGGTTCAAGGTGATAGAAAGGCAACAGTAACTCAAATAACCACTCTTTACACCCAAGTTATGCAGAAGACCATCTCTGAAAGCAAATGGACTACAGCAGCAGAAGACCACACCAGGTGCCACTCCTGTGAGCTAAGAACGGGAAACTGAGGCTACAATTCACACAGGCTCCCCAACACTGGACAACAGAAGATTGGAAATATGTTGCCTGGTCTGATGAGTCTCAATTTCTGCTGTGACATTCAGATGGTAGGGGCAGAATTTGGTGTAAACAACATGAAAGCATGAGTCCAACCTGCCTTGTATCAACAGTTCAGGCTGGTTGTGGTGGTGTAATGGTGTGGGGGATATTTTCTTGGCACACTTTGGGCCCCTTAGTACCAACTGAGCATTGTTTAAACACCAAAGCCTACCTAAGTATTTGTTCCTGACTGTGTCCGTCCCTTTATGACCACACTGTACCTATCTTCTGATGGCTATTTCCAGCAGGATTACATGCCATGTCACAAAGCTCAAATCATCTCAAACTGGTTTCTTGAACAAGACAATAAGTTGACTGTACTCCAATGGCCTCCAGAGTAGAGTTGGGTAACGAAACTTGGTAATTTTTGTACTTGGTACCGATTCACGTCGGTACTACCGAGTACCGATTGACTTAAAATGAATCTCTGCCAAATTTCGGTACCTGAGGTGGAGGCGGAGCAAGAGCGCATGACTCGCACCTCAGACTCAGCAAAAATGGTGATAAAACAAAATGTGCAGACAAAAGTTAACGTGCAGCACTGTTCCTAAATGTTATCAATAAAATGTTGAAACTGAGAAGTTTCGACGCATAGTGCGTCCAAATTCACACCCGTTCTTCTCTGTGGATTTTCTCTGCGACCGTGCGTCATAGCGAGAAGCCACGCATATCACGTGAAACGGCAGAAATGTAGCTTTTCGACAAGGCCAAGCACTTGTCAGTAATCCAATGTTTTCACAGTGAAAAAAATTGATAAAGTTACAATAAAATGATGTATAACAGAGCTTTCATACAGCTTTGCACACACATTACTGTTGGATGGATTGCTCGCGAATGCAGGCTCGCACAGAAATGCCACGTATATCACATGAAAGCGCAGGACCACACACATCATCGTGCTGTCATCCCATCAGGCTATAAATCCAGATCAATTGTCTACAAAATAAAAACCTTATGAATTTCTTTACAATCCATTAGACAGATCTTGTTATCAGTCACTTCATATAATGAGGAATATCGTATCTCACCACGTCTTAGGCTTGCGTGTGTTTCTCCCTGTCTATCCACATTTGTAGTCCGGCTTTCAAGACGCAAATATCTCCATAATATCCAGTTGACACTCCATCAAAATTTGTATGACAAGACCAGCACACTTCATCTTTGCACACCCAGACAACGGCAGCCTAATTATGCATGCTGACATGGCCGTATTCACCATATACATTGAGGGGGACACGTGCCCCCCCACCAATGCCCAAAATGTTCCCCCAGTATATAACTGAAACTGAAAAACAAATATTATCTTGGAGGACATCATTGCACTTTGTTGACTATTTTTCTATGATCTTAGATGTAAATATTGCATGTTTCTTTCAGATAAAACACATTTTTGACTTGTGAATGAGTCAATGGAATTTCTTGCAATAATGAAAAAACACTGGCAATTATGTCCGCCTGGCACAAACCACATGTTTTGGACAGCTGTGAAGTGACAGAATGTCCCACCATCATGGTTCTTATACTGCCAGATTCCAGAGAGTTTCCCCTCTTCATATATGGCAGAATATGTCAACTTCCAACTTGCTATGGTGAGATACATGTAAAAATGTAAGAATGTAGTAACACATTTGTTTTTTTCCATTGATATAAAAATTTATATAAAATACAGGCACATAGAAGGACGTGGAATGATGGCAAATCTGGTTAGCCCAGATTGTCCTGAAAAAAACAAAAACAAAAAAAACAAAACAAAACAAGATATAGCATGTGTATGTAGCCTTTATAATGACTGTGATATGAGCTTAAAAGTAAAGGCAGTAAAAATACCCCAAAAAGGCCTAGGGCTAGGTTAAAAAGTACTGAAATAAGGTACCGTTTGGTACCGGTACCGAATTCCAGATACCGGTACCGGTACCGTTTCGGTTCAATTATGAACGGTACCCAACCCTACTCCAGAGTCCCCAGATCTCAATCCAACAGAGCACCACTGGGATGTGGTGAACAGAAGATTCGAATCATGGATGTGCAGCCGACAAATCTGCAGCAACTGAGTGATGATATCATGTCAATATGGACCAAAATCTCTGAGTAATGTTTACAGCATCTTGTTTAATCTATGCCACTAAGAATTAAGGCAGTTCTGAAGGCAAAAGGGAGTCCAACCCAGTACCTAATAAAGTGGCCAATGAGAGTATACATGCTCAGGCCTGGTGTTAAGCTTTTTCTACTAAATCAAAGGGAACGCATATCAATCTCTCCCCGTTTTACACAGAGATTGCACTATGGGGCCACTACGAAGTCTCTTCTTTATGCCTCCTTTGCATTTTTACACAGAACCAAATAACAACTGCACAATGCCACTCCAATGTGTCATCAGCCTCAATGTGACGTAACACATGCATCAGCAGTGCTTTATAAACAATAACAATTACATTAATATGGCAATAACAACCATTTACTGTTCTTGTTATAAGGCACCTGATCTCGTCTTCTGTTTGGAGGGTAGGGAGTTCCCAAACCTCCTTGTTTCCCCAGTTTGCTTACATTTTCAGCCCCTGTTGTTCCTCTTTGAGTTAACTGCTAGCTCAACCTTTAAATCTCCCGGCGGGGGTTTGCATGTATGCATAACATGTCGTCAAATTGTCACGCCCCTTCTACCAGCTGCCCCGCTGATACAGGCAGTGCTGTTATTACCTCCGATGCCAGCTTGAAGGCGAGACAACTCTGTCCCCCCATTACGCAACGGTAACTTTTACACAGCACAGCAAGGTGAAATAACGGCATGAAATTCCTGCCTTGATGCGGCAGTGTAAAAGGGGCTACTGACAACTCATAGAAATTAAATTTGAGGATGGTGATGATCATCAAAATGTTATCAAGGGTGTTGGGATCATCATGCTGCTCTAATAAATATTTTTACATTAACAATGGTTGTAGTGACGGTGTATACTGTGATAGGGTTACACCCACAGATAATTATCACCTGACTACTCTCTCAGTGTCATGCTAAGGTTTAAAATGCATGATGAAATAGCTTAAAAAACACAGGGCAGCTACAGTCACCCAGAACTGTCGACCGTTACTGCCCCTCCTGCTTTTAACTCGACTGTATGATCACTGTCTGTCTTCACACGTGACTGGTCGCACGCAGCACATGAAAGAAAGAGAGAAAAGGTGGGGCTGAGAGCGGGCACACTGTCAGGATAAAAGCCCTGCAGGAAGAAGTCCAGTCTGGGCTCTGAGGAAATGCCAGGTGTATAACTAACTAACACTCCAAAAGCTCACAGAAATGATCTAGACTATATGACTAAGCATCTCTGTAGCCACAGTGATGTTGAGACTGAGGTTATTCTGCTGTTTTAAACTATTTTGTATGTTTTCTGAAGCAGTTTTTGTGTGTAATAATGAAAAAAAACTGTATGTTACAGGCATAAACAGCAAACAGAAAAAAACATTCCAAAAAAACAGTTACAGTATGTGGTCTGTTGTGAATGTGTGGATATCAACATGGGCTGATGTTAGAGTCCCAGCCTGAATTATTATCCCAGTCCAGTATGAGCTCTACAGAAAGTTTACAGAATGCCAATTATTGTGGTTTTCCTACCCGCAAACTGCACTCTCATTAGCCTTGTTTCCAGCAGCAGAAAGCAGCTGTGTACAGTAAAACCTTATTAACCCATTGTACACTCCCTTCCCAGCACCAAACAGCAGATAGACACAGTTAACAACTAGCTGGTGAACACAGTGGAGTATATAGCACCTCAAGAGCCAAATTTTCTTCTCAGGAGTTGATGTAAATTTAAAAAAAAAAGAACTAAAAGGGCAGTAAATACTGGACATCAGGTGGACAGACACGTTCATGTTACAGATGTGTAAAAATATGTGTATATGAGTGACTGATCAACTCAGTACTCATAAACATTATAATGTGATAAAACATCAATGTTGTGTTTATGTCTTGTTACTTGTCTCCCAAATGGCCAACAAACAAAACAAAAAAAAAAAGAAAAACTGGAGACCATCTTGTGATGGATCATTCCAGTTTTTTTTTAAACACAGGAAAGCTAAATATGGGTGATAGACCCCTTTCCCACTACCAGTAGACCCATCTTCGAACACGGCCTTTATTTTGATCTCAACTACGCATCTGACACGTTTCGTGACGGCATCTGTGACATTGTCGTGGCAAGTAATAATTAATGCAGCTTTAAGGCAGGACAGATTTGTTTAGGCAGCCCTTCGGTGTTCAACACAACAATCCCTATTCAGGAAAAACCCTGCACCATTCAGTCGGCTTTAGTAGTATCAACATTCAAAGACAATAACATTATCGAAACTCAATGTTAACTGATTTTTATGGTCTATAAATTCACATCTTGTAATAGTAGTCTGAAATTTGCCTCAGAGCTCCAACATTTCCTGTGCTGTACAATTCATTTTTGGTTGACTGTACTGTCTAGTAGTATAGAAATCTGGTAACACATTACAATACAGGAAACATTATGAATGGCATTTTTGTTTCATGATCATGGAAGGTCAGGGCTGACTAAGTTAACTTGATACATGTAGGCTGGTTTAGTTAATGGGAGCTTGAAGAGTTATTTGATAACACTTTTTCTTTGGGTTTCAACTGCTATGTTTACATGCACACTGATATTTCACCATTATTTCAAATAAGACAATATCCTGAAATAGACAGAGGTCATGTAAACAGCATTTTATGTTTGGATATTCCAAAATAAGTTTTTCTGAATTTAGCATTTTTGTAATAAGACATATGTGGGATTTGTTGGTATCATTCGGGTTTTAATAACATTATTTGGGCATGTATACAGCACATTTAAAGTTTGCATTTTGTGACACACTGCCTCTTGGCCGTTTATGTCTGCTCTGTGCATCTTCATAGATAAACTGTGCACAAACCAACTCACCAACAGCTTGCAAGGTTGTGGTTGTGTGATGCATACCCAAAACCAAAGCCCACATTTCTGGTTGGAAGAAGAAAAGAAACGACTTTCAAATATTAGGAAATATTTGGATATCAACAGATTTTTGGATATACGCAGATATTCAAATCTTTTCAAGAAGGTGGTTGAACGAATGAAAGAGGGAGGCTGTGTTCACATGCTCCAACAAGTCCACAAACAGTGGAAAACTGTGAAAAAAATCCCACTTTAACATAATAAATAACATGTTTGGGCACGTTACTCGGAGTACGCACGGTTGCATGTTATATTAGATGAATATTAATTTCCATTAGCCATGGAAACAGCTTAATAGGAATACTGACTTTTTTGGAATAAGGGCAAAAACTGAAAAACTTTGTACATGTAAACATGGTCTTTGTGAAGTAACCTCACCAGAAACATTCACTCTGTTTGTAGAAGTTTACCATATGAGATCACTTCTACCTTCAGACCTGCTCTGCCTCCAACAGAAGTGTGTGTGTGTGTGTGTGTGTGTGTGTGTGTGTGTGTGTGTATTGTGGGGTCCCAGCAGCAGGTATTTCCGCTATCTGAACCTGTTTAAAACAAGCCTCTCTGTGCTGAATAGGGTGTGTACTGAAGGTGAAAATGCCACACCTCGCCTGGCCACAGAGAGCCGACCTGTTGGCCACCCAACACCTCCTCCAGAGCTTAAAGATTTAACAGAGGCAGGGAAAAACACTCCATGTTAGTGTTTCCTGTTTCCTGTGCCCCTCACCCACTGACCGAGTGAGCACTGCTCTATGCATTTTAGGAAGTCTGGGGACCCCTGTTAGAGTTTACAAAGAAATTTTTATCACTTTACTCAGAGCAGTGGTTCCCAACCCATGGGTCGGGACCCTCCAAGGGGTCCCACAATAAATCTCCAGATGACAAGATGATTAAAACTAAGAAGTTCTTTTCTTCACTTTTAGAGTTGTGTGTAATTAGTAGTTCCTTTGAATTATATTCAATTACTTACTTATGTATTTGATCATTTGTTATTGTGACTGTAAATCTATGAAATTTGAATAAATGTGAAGGGAAATGACATTCCATTATCTTAAAAATATAAGTAAATAAAAGGACAAAGTGTTTCAGGCATTAACAAAACAGTTTCTCCATATTTATGGACATGCATCAGCCTGACTAGAAAGCACACGTGTGCTCTTGCCAGTTTCCAAAGAGGAAATGAGAGGTTAGCCATGTGATCTGGGTCATTTCCAGCCACTACACACCCCCACATCTCCGTGCAAAGCTGACCTCATGCTTGAGGTTATGAGGGAAGTCGAACACACTGCAAGCTGGTTACATATGACTCTGCTCAGGGACTCCCACAGTTATTCTTATCAGCAATCAAGACAAGGCTTTTCTTACAGTGAGAGGACAACTGATAGGTGTGGCCCATTCATCAGCTGGTCATAAATCATCACCTGAATACAATGGCACTGACTGATGAAGCTAACTGAATATTATTTATTCAACTCTGATAAGGAGTCATTCTCACAACATGTATTTTATCAATTTGATAATTTGCACAGTAGTTTATCGCCTTCTAAATTCATCTGGAATTAACAAAATAAGTGAGTGTGTGTGTGTGTGTGTGTGTGTGTGTGTGTGTGTGTGTAGGGCTTTAATGATAAATCCAGGCACTTCCCTTAAAGCCAGCCAGGCACTGGGCTTGTCTTGGCAGCAGAGACTGTGTGGCGCAGCTCAAGGCCTGGAGGAGGTTTCCATGCAGCCACACAGACACACACACTTTTTCATGCATTCCTCAGATTCCACATCTGATACATGTGTGTGTGCGTGTGTGTGTGTGTGCCTTGCTCTGAACTGGCCACTCAAGGCATTAATAAAAAGATTAAGCTTGGCCTGTAACATAGCTTTCTTTCTCGGTTTCTTCCTGAGAGGTTGTCAGCTGCATGGGCTCTAAGACTCCATGCAGAAAGCAAAGGTGGAAAGTTGCTGCAACACAAAAAAATCTCAACGGGCCGTCAGCTGAAGTGTCATAAAGTCATTATTTCCTCACGATTTTGAAAATGTTGAAATGTAGAACTGAACAGAAAGTACAAAGGCCTAGGCAGGGATGGATTAAACCCCCAGGTGCCAGGGCCAAATTGAGCTCTGGGTCCCTGAAGACACCCCGTTCCTCCCATTCACTTTTTGCACTCTTTGATGAGATAAGGCCCGTTTCCACTGAAGAAGTTCCTGGTACTATTTGGGGGACAGGAACTACTACAGGAACATCCTCTCGCTCGGCCCTCTAAACCGCCGTGTCTCCACTGAGAGAGCGGAGTAGGAGGAAGGTTCCTGTAAAGTTACCGGGCTCTGGATGTGACATAATCGTTGCGCGACCATTTTGACCAGGGCAACGTAGTGGCGTAAGGACGCTGTTAGCTGTTAGCCGATAGCGGTGTCTGTAATAACTCACTAAACTCACAAAGTGGCCCATAAAAAAAATATTTTTTCCAGCGGATGTCTTAGTTACAACACGATTGAGCTAACTGGAGTAGTTTCATGTCATTTCCAACAACGGGAGGCTTTTAACCGATGACGTCCTGATGTTAGCTTTGCTGCTGCTGTTAGCTGTCCCTGTCAGCTGCAGCCACTACTGATGCTTTCTAGACATCGTGATTTCCCAAAACTGAATAAATACCACACATAGCAACACAAAACTGCTTTGCTAGCTCAATCATGTTGTAACTAAGATATCTGCTGGAAAAAAATATGTTTTTCACGGACCGGTTATTGAGTTTGTTTACATGGTGGTGGAAGCTATGAACGAGCTAACCCTCGTCTGCTGAGTTTTAAAAATGCCGGCTATTTCGTTGCTTTCTGTTGACGTCACATTCCGCCTTGAGTATATCCAATCAGCACCAAGTAAACCCCAAGCCCCAGCCAGGAGTTTTTCGGGGCCGTTCTGAGTACCTACTCCGAGGCAGGGACTTGTTTAGCCCCTGTAAAAGTTCCTCGATCATGATACCTAAGTCAGGATACAACATTATTCAGTTTTTAGATATGTTGTGATAAAATATATTACAATTTATTACCTTTTTTGAACTGCAAATTATGTCCCCAAAGGATAACTTTGTCAACATCTACTTAATCTATTAAGATAAAGTTTTCAGTCTGTTCATCTCACTTTAGCCATCTTTTTGCAGCAGCAAAATGTATCAAGTGGACTGAAAAAATAATTGGTTATATTATTCTAGTAGGCTACCTATAGTTTAATTTGTATTTGTTATATTAATTATTTATATAATGAAAGCATCCATACTTGGCACTGTGTGAGGGTATGATACTGCCACACAAAAACATCGCTATACTATGCTGAATCAATACTTTCCCCCACCCCTAGTAGCAAGGAGGAAGAAAGTCAAAATGATCACAATGAGACACAAAAAGACCACAAAGAAATAAAAAGGAACTGCAGAGACACAAAGTGACTACAAAGCAACCTCAAAGAGACACAAAATGACAAAAAAAGATACAAAATAACCTCAAAGAGAGGTGGTGGGGCCCTTTGCACATCTGTGCCCAAGAACCCACTGTCTCATAATCCACCCATGCTCATGAGAACAATCTTAACAGGTTCATATTTGTTATAGTCTGTTTGACATTTATCATGGTCCCTAACTTAGTTTATAGTGTTAGCCTGCTGCACTAAACCTTTGCTATTGAAACATCAGGGGATTGTCAAAGTCATTGGGATTCAACATCTAATTTCTGTACAAAATTCAATGGCAATCCATCCAGTGCTTGCTGAGATATTTCAGTCTAGACTTATATTCAAAAACTATTCAGAAACTATTCAACAACACTCAGCTCTAAAGGTTCATCTGAGACCCTACTAGTCAGCTCATACAGGGCATGCAACATCACAATCTTAACAATTAACACAAATTCAACCAATCCCAGTGAATTTCAGCAATAACAGCAGTCACCCGCACAATGTCACCAAAGTCATTTCCTTGCTTCCGGCTGTGAAGATGCAGACATGTACCAACAAAAACGTTTGGCATGAACCAACAAAACTAACTGCTAAACACCATGCAGGGCAATTCCCTGATGTTCTAACCGAAGTGGGCATAAACCGCAACATTTTGGTGGAAAACAAATACAAGTAATCAACTGACAAGCCCTTTCCTACCAAAAAACACCCAGAGAATGGCTGAAACATGTGGACAATATACAAAACAAATTGCAACATGCACTGCTATGTTTTTTTTATTTTTTTTTATTTTTTTTTTTTAGAAAAGCTACTGTGAAACCAGGCACTGCAGGCTTCAACAATAACAAAAAAAGCTTGCGAAATCCTGGAGGGACTGACTAGATCAACAGTCATCAGTGGAGTCAGAATTACAAAACGGGTTCACATGCTCTGACATAACAAAGACTGGACCACTGTTGAGACCCAATGAGGATTAGCTTTTTGTGTCCTGAACACTTTGTACTGTACCTTATCTACTCCTGTCAACTCTGCTACAGATCTGACTTCACTTACAAACCAACAAGTCCTAACAGGCCAAATAACAAGGCCAAATGCTCATTTATAGGAGTCGATAAGGGTGCAGCCTCTGTGTTTTCAGGGTTCCTTTGATGAGCAAAAGAGTGAAAAGGGCCAGAAATTGCCAGTCACCATGGCTGCTAAGCAAATACATTAATTTCCCACTTTGCCTAAAGTGACGCAGTTTAACAACTCAAGACAAAAGATCAGAGGGTTGGGCATAGAGTTGTCCAGGAATGAGTCCTACAACCTGGATATGAGTTAGCAGTTTTGCACACCAGGTTCCCTTATCTCAAAGTCAATGGGTTTCTGGTTAGATGCCTGGAATAAGGTCTGTGGTTAATTCAAGCTTCAGAGACTCTAATGTTTTATTCTACAACATCAAATATGTCGATAAATAAATACCCCATTGGTGAATTTTGAAGCTTTTATATGTCTTAAAAAAGGAGGTTGCTGACAAGTGGTTAAATGAGACTACAGAATGTCAACAACCTGGAAACGGTTTTTCAGTTTTGCTATGGTGGTGGCATTAGGTCATGTGACTGTGGTGTAGTTTGTTTATAGCCTAATGTTAGCTTTTTATTTCTGGCGATTGCATTTAGCCTCAACAATCATGAAAATGTGTTCATTTATGAGGATTATTTTGCTGAGCAAAATGTGTAAGTATCATAAATGTTTGTCTGCCACAGAGTTTCTTTTCTGCTATAATCCAACATCCAATGGAAAAACCCACAAGCATTTCGATGACAGAACCTGCACCATGCTAACTTCCACATCGGCAACAGAAAAACATCATCAGCACTCTATCAGGCTTCCATACTTCAAATTTAGCTTAAGATTTTTAAAATTATAAATAATTTGATGAATCCATTCATTTTTCAACAGAAAATTAATATGCAACCATTTTGAAGCATTTTTTTCCCCAGGAGATCCAGGTCCTCACTGTTCTGCTTTGCTTCAACGTATGCAACAAAAACAGAATATCTCTGGGTTTTAAAATGTTGGTCAGACAAACAAGACATTTGCAGATGTCATGTTGGGCTGTAGAAAATTGTGACTGTGAGGAATTGTGATAGAAGCACCTTACTAATCTCTCTTGGGGAAATTCATTTTTGTCACTATTACAATTATCTCATACATACACAGGAAATACATGCACATGCATTAGTTGTGGAGAGATGCCAGTGAGTTAGATGTTGAGTGCCTTGCTCAAGGGCACCTTTGCAGTACCCTGGAATTGAACAGGCACCTCTCCAGCTGTCAATCCACAGTCTATGACATAATCTGTGCTGGACTTGAATCAGAGAGCGGCTGCTTCCTAAACCAAGTGCCTACGGACTAAGCTACCACTGCCATGATTTACCAAATGATCGATGGACTAATCCAGAAAATAACAGGCAGATTGACTGATACTAAAAATGAACAGCTGCACCCCTAATCTTGATAATTAGTTAGTCACGTTTTTCAATTCTAGCTTCTCAGATGTGAAACTTTGCTGCTTCTCATTACTTATATTGAAATTTGACTAACTTTGGGTTTAAGAATGTCTGACACACCGATTGCTTTCCGGGGTATTCTGATGGGCATTTTTCAGTGTATTCTGACATTTTACAGATCAAACAATTTATCAGCAAACTACTTGTCCAATTAACTGATCACGAAAATAATCAGGACTTGTAGCCCTAAAGCCCAAACAAAGGTCAAGTCCTAGAGAAATAAATGAAATTGTACGATGACTTTACAAACAGGTGACAGATCTATACTGGTAAGTTAATGATACTGAAGTGACAGTGAAGACCAAAAGAAACAGCTATGACCTGAACTGTAGCTGCCACATTACGTCAACAGTTTCTTATACAGCTTATATTAACCCATATTGTAAAGCTATACTTTATGGAATTTGTAAAGGCAGATACAGATTTTATGAGGGCAAGAAAAATTAAAAAATACAACAATTTTTCTCACAAAAAATGTATTTCTGACCAACTAAAAAGCCAACCATACTGAATGAACTCTAAGAAATAGAAAGGTTTGACAGTGACTACCAAACGTAACAAAAACTGTCACAGGAGAGATGACAGAAATGAACACCGAAAATATCCAATTAAATTAAAAATTTTCAGACTGTTTTCAAGGCAAGGGTGGGGTGTGGGGGGTTGGGGGGCGTTGATGACCCAGTGTTTCAAAAATGCTGTCTATTGCCCTGCTTAAATCCACACTACCTTAGTGCCTCGTGTTTACTGCAACCCGGGATCAATTTTGATACCACAAAGTAAAAAAAAACACATTTAGTCAGTAAAAGCAGTGAGTAGTGCCAGAGTCACATTAATATCTTTGTAAAATGGTTTTAATTTGCATAGTCAGAGACCTCTGCGCAAAAACGCACATGTGCCAAATCACCAAAACACGCGCTAAACAAACCCTCATAAAACGCTGCTCACCTGTGATAATCTCCCGCTTGGCTTCATCCAGGTGACTGGAAATCACGTCCCCCATGCTGGCTGAAACTCAAAGTCCCGGTTTGATTCAACTGGTCTGTAAGTCTTTAAAACAAACGCAGGAAAATCCGTTCAGAATAAAGCAGAATCGTTTATGAGCCCTTTCACCTCCTCTCCAACATAACCTGCCTGATTAAAGTTTGGAGAGGAAACGGGCGGTGGCAAACACTTCACACAAGGAGGCAGAGGGAAGGGGAGAAAAAGTTCTCCGAGTGACAAACTGACGGCTCTTTCTCGGAGAGACACACCCTCCTTTAAAGTAGGAGCAAACTCCCACCTTCCTGCGGCGGTGCGTTCAGGACATGTCGGGAAAATGAGACTCCCACAATCTCGACACTAAAAGATAAACTCTCAAAATTGTTTGAATAATTTGGGCATGAGCACCAGCCACAGGCAGTCGCCAATGCCCTATTGAAATTGAAGGAATTACTGTTTTTCTTTTAAGTGAACTATTTTAGTTTATGAATCGTATTTTTGAGGGTCCTTAGGTGCTCAAAAACTCATTAAACTTTGCACACATATCAGAATGGTAAAAAAAATATATATATATATATTATTAATATCATGCTATGATTTCAAAAAAATGGCTCAGTAGCCCCCACAACAAATTTTCTACAAAGCGGCCCATGCGGTATGTTTAACTTAGATGTACAAAACTTGTAACATGTATCATCATAAGATGTACCAAAAGGAGCCACACTCTAAACCCAAGGAAGTCATTTTGAATTTCATGTACAATTTTTCCTGGCCATTAGTACTTTAACAACCCGCACCTAAACATTTTATCCAGTTGACTTCATATTTTGTCTGCATCATTTACAGACTTTTGAAATGAAAAGTTATTAAAAGTTTGAGTTTTTATCAAACCATGTGAGCGTGGTGAGGCATTAAACTTCCATGTTTCACAGTGAAACAAGCAGCAGTTTGTTACTCCACTATACATGGTAAGTAGGCTATAGTAAGGTTGCAGAACTAAAACTTCTCCTGTGTGCGAAGCTAACTACAGCAGCCAATGTGAAAACACAACTGACACTATCTAGAGCGAGTTTTTTTATGTGTCATTTCGTAGCTAGTGTAGAAACAATATGGTGGACTCTGTGAAAGAGGACCAGGCCCCCAGGAAGTGTGGTAGGTTTTGAAGCCAATTTTACATAGTGGCCAAACATGGAATTACAATGTCGGGGTCCGTCACTTGATGCCATGGGGCCCAAAAAGACTTTCCCATAGACTTACTGAACAACTTTCATGGGAATGACCAGGGCCCTGCTTCCAACACTGTATCCAGGTCTCTTTATACATCCATAAAAATATCCTGTAAACACAGTGATTCTTATTTTCAGTCGATTATTCACCGAGGAAAACATAGTTGTGAAAATGATATTCCATTTCTGCCAATAAATGACATTAAGTCCCACACACTGGACCTCTAAGGTGATCAAATCTAATCATAAAATTGAATATAAACCTAACGTATAATTTGGGGAGTTTGGAATGATAGTCAGTGTCTCTAATGTATGGCTGATTCTAATGTCACCAGCAAGAAAATCACCACAGTCAGGAGTAGGACATTTTTATCTTTTTGACCATAAAATGTTTTTTTTTGGAGGTGACCTGAACGCATCTCAAGTCACCGTAAGTTTAGAACAGGACAAGCCTGTCAACATGGTGCTGACCACAGGGGTTGGTGTACCGCTGTGAACTGTCGCTGTTTCAATAAAACAAGGATTTTGCTCTGTTTGCAGCTGTCAGGTGGCAAAAGAAACTGACAAGAGGAGAAAGAGATACGTTACAGAAACTAACTGTGGGTCAACTCATTTTTACCCCCCTGGACCCTTTTGATGGGTTACTGAAAGGGTCTACTGGACACAGGGGGCCCTTGGCCTTTACTTGCTTCACTTTTGAGTCTCTTCCACCAGGAAGAGACTCAAAATGACCACAAAGAGATGCAAAGGAACTGCAAAGAGACACAAAATAACTACAAAACAGGCAAAAACAATCACAAAGAGAGTCAATACAACCACAAGGAGACACAAAATAACTACAAAGTGAGACAAATTGATCAAAAATGGGCACAAAATTACCTCACAGAAACACAAATGCACATAATAACACACAGGACTCAAAATTATGTCAGAGACAAAAACAACTACAAAAATACAAACAGGGAGACATGAGTACAAAGCAACGCAAAACCACAAAAAAGACACAAAAGTATTTCAATAAGTCACCAAATTACCCTGGAGAGCCCAAATGATTACAAAGAGACACAAAACAACTACAAGGAGGCACAAAATGACCAAACAGAGACACAAAAATACAAAAAAGGATGCATAATGACCATAATGACTGAAAAGAGACACAAAACCTCCACAAGTCTGTGTGTCCTACTCCTGAGGTGGTGGGGCTCTTTGCACATCTGTGCCCAAGGGCCCATTGTCTCATAATCTGCCCCTAAATGCATGGCTTCCAGTAATCTGGCCTTTTTGCAAATTTAAATGCTGCATTTTCCGTCAACAATAAGCTTGCACGAGTAATAAAACAGCCTTCATATTTCAAACATATGAGAAAAGATGGATTCTGTCTCCATGAAACAGTGTGGACACAAAACTGCTCAGATGTTTATTCTCCAGAAAAGTGAGAGCTCATTGCTTCTCTCTTTTCCCACTTGAGAAGCTGATATGCCTTTACTTCTCCTCTGCTGCCCTCTCATGGAAACAGTCAGTAATTTAATAGAACTGTCTAAAGGTCACTCCTACATTATAGGATACTGTCATATCTCTGTGGACACCGGGGAGTTTTTGATTCGTTATATCATGCATTGCGTATGCAGCAGATTTCTTGGTAATTTTCCATCAACTGCATGGAATGATTGTAAATAGTAGTAGTATCTGTAGCCTAATTATGACAATATGAAATATTAAAGTAAATAGTTTAAAAAAATGTTTGTTTACTTACTTTTTTTGTGCTTTTTAATTTTTATCTCAACCTAATAGCTTCTGACATCTTTCTGTCACAGCAAGTCAGAACTGAATAGCAGTCATTTAATTTCCGATTTTGACATGTTTTCAAAATAAAAGCCTATTAGTGACAGCCCGTTGTAGGGATGCTTTTTGGACTGCACTCAGCAGCAGAACGACAGCCCCATTGTATGATGTTATAAAGAAACATTTATGAATTCCAAATGTAAAGCCCACCAAAAGTTTCAATTAAACAGCACAAACAATACATTTGTTCTGTGATAACACTTGTTGCCTCAAGTCTGTGTGCTCCAGAATGCTTTGGAGCAAATGCCTGTCGTCTCTTCTGCTAAAGTAGCCAAACACAGACAGTTGACACAGACCATGAGGCTCTGCAATTCCCTTCCGATATGAGGAAGAAACCACGGTGTGCTCCATTTCCCATACAATGTAGTATGCCAGAAAAAGATTGAGTATGTCCCAGTACATAATATGTCAAATGCAGTGTGCCAAAAATACCAGGATGTTCTGCTACATCCAGTCATATTTTGCAGTGTGTCAGCCAGCATGCTACTTTTGTACATTCAAAATTTAACTACACAGCTGGAATGTTTTCACCATTTTGGATACTTAAAATGAAATTATGACCAGTTACAATTGGATTGTAGAAATCTAAAACTGGAATTATTTCAAGGAAGAATTCAGCTACAGACATACAGAATGTTCATTCTGGTGATCTAAAATAATGCTGTTGCTATCTAAAATCAAAAGCCCAATACACATAAATAGCAAAAGTAATGCTATTTCCCCTAGGAAGAATGACGTTGTGATTATCTGACACGACAGTAGATATGAGGAATGTCACTGTGGATATCTAAAATGATCATTTTGACTAGGAAGAATTACATTACAGATATCTGCAGTACCTATCCAGTCTAAAATGGCACAGCAACTATGATTTTATTATTCATTCATTCATTCATTCATTCATTCATCTTCTAACCGCTTCATCCTCTTGAGGGTCGCGGGGGGGCTGGAGCCTATCCCAGCTACATCGGGCGAGAGGCAGGGTACACCCTGGACAGGTCGCCAGACTATCGCAGGGCTGCCACATAGACACAAACAACAATTCACGCCCACATTCACACCTACGGACAATTTAGAACCATTGGCACTGTATTACATTTTTTCATACTGGAGGCTTTTATTTTGTATTAAATGAAACGGAAGTGTGTTGCTTATTCTCCTGAGCTTGACAGTATGTCAGTTGTGGCACCGGTCAGTTTGCAGAGGAAAAGTGGACGCGCAGCAGAGGACTCATCATGGCACCACTGGGACTAAAAGCCATTGTTGGAGAAAGTAAGTTGATTTTTTTTTATTAGAATATTTGTCCTCTCTTTAAACATATTGGCATATGATACACATCTGATTTAATGATTGTTATTACAAACCTGTGTAAAGTATTGTATGAAGTGCATAAAGGGCTATTCCCATTACCAGACCTTTAATGTGAAATATAAGCATCCCGCATTATGTAATGTTTGTGTTTAATAATGGTTATATAGGACAGTGCAGCTCCTGGTGACACTGGGTTTTATCTTTAGGAAGTTCGATGCGCAAACGACGCACTGACTTATCCGAGCGGTGCGTCCCGCTGGATGGTTGTTTCTCCAGACTTTACTCTCAGTGAGATGAAGAATATAAATATGCATGTGTTCGATGGTGTCCTGTTAGACTCTGATGGATGTTCCTACCCTTTATTGATCCATTATTGGTGCTTGTGTGACGCATTAGAGCACGGAGTCCTGGTTTGGTGTAAATCCTGCCTCACTAATCTTTGTCTGTGCGGATTAAGCGCTTTGACATCATTCTCAGAGGAAGAGGAGAGGACTCCGACTCCAGCAGCCACAATAACAACTCAACAAATGTTTGTTTTCACTGTCAGTCTTATGTCAGCATCAGTAGGCTATACGCACCAGTCCTTTACTAAACATCATGTAACCATTTACTATCTTGACATGCACACGCGTCAGCTTTGTTTGGTCTCACACAAACCACAAAGCTCTCACGAGACTAAAGATGCGCAAACTGCAAGCCTTCCTTTGTAGCATCACAAAATCTTGAAATGAGAGGGATCATTCCACGAGAGTAAAAAGCTCGTTTACAATGGGAATTATTTAATGCTACAGTTTTATATATTAGTCTCAGCATTCGATTAAATTGTACCTCTTTCCAATTAAGGATTCTTTTAGGCGTTTTAATAAATAAATGATAACTAATAGCTTTGGTTAATTATTCACTTTTCTAGAAAACCCTTTTTAGATAAGTTACAAGACTGTATCAAGAGGACATTTCTTGTGTGTTCCACCACTGGCTGATGTTTATTTTTTCTATTTGGTAATACTGCCGTTATTAATGTAGGTAAATAAATGTTAGGGTGAAAGCATTTTTTATCTGCTATGACTTCTTAACAGGCAGTAGCAGTCAGCACATCCCCAACAAACAGAATGTTTTGCCTGTCTGTTTCTAGAACCTGCTACAGATGCTTTTAAGGAAACATGGACTCACTTGGCTTTTGGCTGTAACTAAAGATTATTTTCATCATCAATCAATCTGCTGATTATTTTCATGATTAACTGATTAACTAAGTCTACAAAATGTCAAAAAAAGTGAAAAATGCTCATCACAATTTCTCAAAGTGACATCTTCAGTTTGCTTGTTTTATCCAAAAGGCAGTCCAGAACCCAAAGACTCTTCATTTACCATGATAAATGACAAAGAAAAGTAGCAAATTCTCTAATTGAAGAGGCCTGAAACAACAAATGTTTGACATATGTGCTGAAAAATGACAAAAAGAATTATTTGATTATCAAGAAAGTTAATGTTGCAGGTCTGCTTAACTGTGGCTGATGCAGAGCTGTTTCATCTGATCAGTTTTACAGTTATGAAACTGAGGCAGGTTCACTGTAAAAATATACATTTCCATGCCAATTGTGTTCTGGTCCTACAGTCCAACGTGTGTTAACCAGAAACTAAAGCAGAAGAATAAGAAGGCGTGTCTTCTGGCATCAAGTTATTTTTCTCTAAACAAGTGCTGACATTTTAAGGTACAGGTTTGTATAAATTTAACCTGAACTTAAGGTACAGCAATGACTTCATGACACTGTATCATGACTTGATGACCCTCTCTTTGACCCTCTACAGGTAATAACACAGGTCTCAGTTGAAGGCTCTTCTCATTTCATTAATGGTGTAAATTTCCAAACAAATTTGCAATCGATCAAACTGCTGTAATTAGCAGAATATGGGGACTTCAGGGCCCTGAGTGCCCACTTTACTCTGTTAATCCAGTCTTGTTCCAAGTGTCTGTCAGTTAAACAAACTGCTCCAAACGGTGCAGCTTCACAAAAATGTTTTAAAGATTGAATTGTTTCGCATAAAAATAAGTGAGATAATCTTATTCTGTTTGCAGATGCTTTGCTTTTTCAAGACACATGTCACTATCAAAGAATATTACACTGAAAAATTGATATGTATGTTTTGATAGCTTAAGGTAAGATAATGTTTCTCAGAGACAGTTGGCTGGTGAAGGCTGCAGTAATCAGTGTTTTTTTTTTAATATTTACAATAGATCAAATAACTATGTGTAGTTTGAAAGGAATTTGAAAACCCTGAAAATCTCTGTGGACACAGAGATTTATCACCAGCTCTGCACTTCTCCTCAGCTATGAGAAGCTTTTCAACATCCTTCAGCTCATTTTTTGGTTTTAAGAAGATGAATGTTACTGTTGTAGTTCAGTCTCACTGCTCTCATCAGCCTGGTTTCAAACAGCCACGGGCACCTGTTTTCACTGAAAGCAAGAGTAATATTCACTCAGCTTATCCATGGTTTGGTTTACACCTACCCCTGAGAGAAATATTTGTGCCTTTAGTTGCTAAATGCTCCACTATGTTCACCAGTTAGTCCTTAAGTTCGCCTGTTACATGTAGTGTGCAGTGTTTGCCTACATGGAGCCTATTGAAATACCAAGAACATTAAAAACACCCTTTAGTACCTTATTTCTGTAAAGGTGTTAGATATATCTTGACACCTGATGAAGTACTAAAATTAAAACTCATAGCTAGACTTAATCCAATAGGGATTGTGTCTGAGAGCCATATTGTTACATCAGGCATGTCAACCCAGTCAGCAGAAAACACGTTAGCTGGTTGAGCTGGTCTTTGTATTCATGTGTAGTTGCCCTTTTTGCATTTTTATTGTTTGTAGTAATGTCATTTTGTGTTAATTATTGCTTGTTTTAGAGCTGTTTTTTATTTTTAAATTTTATTTTATTCTATTTCATTTTTTGCATTTGTGTTCTATCTTGTCTGTCTGTAACTTATGTTGCTGCCTGCCTTGGCCAGGACCCTCTTGAAAAAGAGATTTTTAATCTCAGAAGTTTTTCTTCCTGGTTGAATAAGGGTTAACTGAATAAATAAATAAAAGTGTTGGTAATGTATGTTTCTGCAAACCACAGGTACATTACATTTCTATGTTATTATACAGCAAATATCTTGAAACTTAAGGTTTCTTTACATTTTAATAATGCTGTGGGTATTGAATGTGTAGGTACAAACAACACTTGGTTCTGGTTAGGAAAAGATAAAGTTTTGGCTTAAGTTACCCGCTTTTGGTGACACAACTCCAGTCATAAATGCGGCAATGTCCCTATAAAAAACAGCCACTTTTTGGGCCACTATCTTGGCAGGAAATGCAGAAATGCTTTGGTAAAAAACAATTGTTTTTTTTATGCCACTACCACCACATCTGGAGCCTAAAAAACTGCTGAAAACACAGCAATGACTCACTAAATCACAAGCAGTTTAGTTGTTTGTTGGTCTCGAACAGTGGTCAGCAGCATGGCAGCCATCTTGCCCACGTGTCATCCTCTATCTCTTGATGACAAAGTCAGCTCATATGCTATGTCACTTTAGATACACTGATGTGATACGTATGAAATGTACAAATGTACATTTATTTGCACTTTGCAGAAACGTACAATACCAACATTTTCTTCTGGCAACTGGACTAGGTGTTTCCTGGTATACAACGTTTATACCGGGACTCAACACAACATTTGCCTTGTTCTAGACCTCTAAATCTCCATGGTATTTCTTATGATGAAATGAAACAAAATGGCTATGTAGTCTGATTGTCAGTCTCTTATCAAATATGCAACCTGTGTCATAAAAAATATGCTTGCATACAAGTATTTTTCAAATTCTCTTGTCCACATGTCAAAGCATCCTAAGTCAAAACACTGAATCCAAATTGCTTGAGCTGGTTGCCCAGCACTTTGTATAGTGACTTGCTTCAGCTTAAAGATTTCAGAACACAGTCTTTTTCCAATTTCTGGCGGTGTTCCTCTGGATTCTGTCTTGGGTCCCTTTCCATTTATCATTTCCCCTCTACCTCTTGGCCAAATTTTTAGGAAATTCATCATTCAATTTCACTGCTATGCAGATGACACTCAGGTCTATCTATCCACCAAGCCTATCTCCACTTTCCCTGTAAAATATTGTGTTTATTTTAAGATCTTGCTTCTCATTTTAATGCCCCTTACAACCTAGCCCCACTGTATCTTTCTGAACTCCTTCATATTTGCACACCCTCCCTGTACTCTCAGATCCTCTTCAGCAATCCAACTCACATCACCATCTGCCCACTTGATTCCCAAGGGATCCAGAGCCTTCTGACCTTTTAACCCTGACTCTGGAACTCTCTTCAATAAGACATTTTTAACACTGATTCTCGCTTCACCTTCACATCTCTGAAAAACCCACCTTTTCAAGCTGGCATAGTCTGATCTTGACTCCAGTAGTGACACACACATCGAGATTTGCACTGATGATAGCACTGATAGTTTTTAGAATGATGATTTTTACAGTTGTCTTATTAAGTTGTTATTATAACTGCTTTGTTGATTTTTATGATGTATGGCTACATGGCTGCTTGTTTTTTGTTTTTTTATGGTGTCCTTGAGATCTTTGAAAGGTGCCTATATAAAATCCATTATTATTAGTAGTAGTATTATTGTAATTGCTTATAAATGCAGCATTTTCCATCACGGTTATCATTAACATAACATTTTTATTGAATATATGTGCAAAATTCCGCTGCAAACTTGTTTCACTTCTGGTTAGCTGGTTGAACAGGATTTTAAACCTTGGGGATATTTCTCATATGTTTAGTCAAGATAATGAGATACTAACTCAAGTCAGAATTTTGGTTTAGCCTGACTATTTTGATTCTGATTATGTATCACAGTTTTGTGACTGCAGGTTTTTTTTCTAATAGTATGTTGTAGAAAAAAAAAACTATTCTAAATGCCATGTGTATCGGTTTGTACACGTCTCCCTGTTTGAAAAGAATGTTATGTAGATTTGCAGTCCCGTCTCCTTGAAATTATGTTTATATATAACTAATTTGAAACAGCAAATATGTTTTGAGAACTAAAAAAATGCAACTGTTAAGTTTAAAAAATAATACTGACAACATATTGCAGGTGTTTTTCTGCCTAAATAGGTATTCTTGCAATATATTATCAAATCGTAGTGACAACAGCATTATTTAGTTTAGTTATTTAGGTAGTTATGATGGGCCCCAGACAGACATATTGTCTTGTCACATGATCAGAGACTTGACATTGGATAACATACATATTACCCGGCAATCATGATTGCATATCTCTATATAACAAAAAAATACCAAAGAAAATATGAAAATGTAAGAAATTGTTAATTTAATTTCATAATTTTAATTGTTGATTTATATATATAGAATAGGCATTGAATTTTGTTGCAGATGCTATTGGCTGTTTTACAAAAAAAGAAAAAAATAAACATGACAGAGATGGGTTTGACTTTCTCAAGTGCATATATAACAAATTGCACTGTTTTTAATTTAATGCAAGTTCTTCTTTGATAACAAGCATATTTCTAAAGGTAGCAATAGCTCATAAGGGCCCATTCCTCAACCAACAAATTGTTGGAGGGCCCGCTCTCTCTATATGCTTTGTTATAATATTTAACTGAAATCAGGATCTTTCCCTAACCTTAACCAAAGTGTGTTTGCTGCCTCAACCTAAGACAGGAGTCTGGTCATGCGGGACATGAATGTAATGTTCAGTTACCTGACAGAAAAGTTGGCTCTGAGCATAATCTAGGCAGTGATTACATTGCCGCAATGTAATTAGGACAGCAGTTTAGTAACGTAGATACGTAATGTCTAAGAGACAGAGTTGCAATTTAAGGACTGTTTGTTCATACAGTATGAACACAGGGTGCTTGTGGCAGGGTTGGAAAGGCTACAGTTACTCAGACAGTGTTGTAACTAATGTCTCAATGAAAAGAACAATCTCCTTTACTATCATGTCTGCTTTTACTACAGTAAGACATTGTGTTTGCCAGAGAAGAAGAGCTGATCCTCTACCTAGTCAGAGCTAGTTGGTGTGATAAAACACAGCATTATAGACCTGAATTAGACAGATCTATCTGCCACAGTAACAACAGTCTGTTGTTGTTTATCCAGCATGCGAAAGCTTGTGAAAGCTTGTCAGGTGGCGTTCCATTCTCTCACTAACACTTCTCCTTAATCCCGTCGACCAATTGGATAAACAGGACCATTCACATTTACTGTCACAGCCAGCTTTGCTCAGAAAGCAGGGTCTGATGACTGATCCACCTTTGTGGAAATGTTTTATGATAAATCATACAAGCTTGTCCTTAAATCTGTGACAAACAGAGAATTTTTTTTCCAGTTTCACCTTATGTCATTCACAATTATCATCATTAGCCACACAGTTGGCGTACTATTGCCATGTGGTCCCAAAGTCATGGTAATGTGTTTATGACACCGTAGGAACAGCTCTCAAGTGAAATGTCACTGTGGCTCTCTGTGGAACCAGGACATGCTGACTTATTTTGGATGATGAGTGCTTGTCTGTGTATTTATCTGCATGTGTGTGTGCGAGCCAGTGATGCTGCTTCCCCGTGATGTCACATCCGCTGACACAGAAACGGCCCAGAAATAGCGGTGGGGAGTGGTGGACGGGGTAAGAGGATTGGGAGGATTGGCAGATTAGAGACAGTGATTGCAGTGGGCCCGTCCCTCCCAGCGCTGTGTACCTTCATGTTCAGTCTGACAGATACAACAGTTGCTTAAACCCCCAGTGGGAAAAATTTGGATATGCTCCTCATTGACACAAGTGACAGGCTGTGAAATGCTTGATCCTGTCTTACATTAGTTTGATTCACACATTTAAAGCTGACACATCTCCCTGTGCTATTCCATCTCTGATAGGTTCAGCCCTCCATTATTGATTATATTGCAGTATATGGTATAATGTTATTGTTATGATGAGGATGATCCTGTTTCCTCATCAGGGATCATGTTATTTCTCTGGTCCCTCTGTTTCCCTGCTGTCCAATTGCACAGCAGCTGTGTGGGCGTACATTGTCCCTTGTGGTAAAGGATGTCAAGAGATTGCATGCATGTGGCATTTTCATGCCTCTGTTCCCCCGATAGCCCTCACCACAGACATCATGTCCTCTGTCCCATTCTTTGTCCCATTCTTGTAAATGCAATATCTCAAAAACACTGTAAGGGGATTTATTCAAATTTGGCACAAACGTCCACTCGTACACAAAGATGAACTGATGAGGTTTTGGTATGTTTTTGGCCATAACTTCAAAATTCATATACAAATTAAAACAAAATTCACAGAAATATCTAATACGATAAAAATGATGACAGTTTATATCCAAAAGGTCAAAGGTCAGCTTCACAGTGACATAACAATATTATGGAAATACTCTTTTTTTTCTCCTCAAGGGGATTAATAAAGTACCTACCCACCTACCTTTTCTGGCCATTATTTAACACCATAACTGAGGAACTGAAGGTGATACATTTGGTCAGACACTGAACTGATGACATGAATCTTGGGGGTTCACCTCGAAATTGTGCTGATTGTATAAATCTTCTGTGCTGCCAGGTTGAAAATGTGTGTAAAGCATCTGTGTTTTAGAATGTGTTGCTTCTTTTCAGCAACATCCATATCTGAGGCATTGTCCTATGTTATGGTTACATATGAATCTGGACAGACATGGATGTAAACTGCAACTTGACTGGTTCACAAAGGCATACAATTACAAGGGGGTAAATCTAGTTTTGTACTAGTGTTCACAATGTAAAGTTGTTATTATCAAAGCTGTCACATTCAGAGCTCAGTATCCAGATGTTTTCTGTACACTCTTCCAGTGGTAATGAGAATATATTTGGATATACTTAACCACTATCCAGATATCTCAGAAATAAGCTTTTTTTTTCTTTTTATTAGAGAAACAATATCAATATAATGTTTATGCTGGAGTGTCTGTTGGCACATGAGTGAGAATAGTCACACTGCAGCAGCTATCCCTTGATGCGTAATTATGGATCCTATTGTGTGCTGTGATTAGCTTATACTCGTCATGAGCACAGAAGTTTCACACAGGGGGCTGGGGTACAAGTTATGTGTGAGTCAAAGTTGGTTTGTTATTTTCGGACAGAGTTTTTAGGATGTATAAAGTTGCTGAATGTACACTGTGTACATAAGCTGTAGTTTAAAGAACTGCTGAAAAGACATGTTCGTGTTAACATCATATTTTAATGTTGCCACTGTGTTGGCTAGCCACCTTGGCTAGGTGCACCCAGGCCAGAATACCATTGTTGGCTATAGACACCTACTAATACCATGTGCCTAATTAGTCTAGCTTTTTTTGCAGTATGACATTATAAAATGAAATGATATATTGTGCTTCCATAGTGCATCTTTCTAAATAAATTAATACTTACATTCCACATACTAATTAGTAATTACTGATGAATACATACCCACAGTTTGGACAAAACAAAGAGATTATTTTTGCTTTACATTGAAACACCCAACATCAGAATCACATTAATTTGCCCAAAATAAATAACAAATAATTAATTTGATAACATATTTTAGTAACTTAAATCAGAGAACTTCAAACTCCTAAGAAGCCCCTCTGCGAGATTGTTTGGACTTGGACTCTGGACCAGAGTTCATGTTAAAATCAGGCTGGCTAATCAAACTTTTGCTTAACTGGTAGGCCACTTCTGCTATGTGATAGCCTTTAAAATCAAATATCAATATCTGCAAACAATGCCTGGGTTTTTAATTTTGCCTCAATATGCATTTTACAGAATGGTGTCTTTGTAAAATAATCTGAGCTCAAAGGTGTACTTGCTGGGTTTATAGAGCTTTCAACCTCATATCATTTATGTCTTCAGCGAATGGAGCTGGCTTAGGTGCAGTGCCAGTTCTATCCTTGGTGGCACCCTAGGTGAGACCTGGCTATGGGTCTATTAACAAGTGCCTACTAATGCCACTATTGTGCATATTATGAGAGAAGCAATCAGGCAATTTCCATAAAGTGAGACCTCTCAGTAGTAATTCAGCTGACAGACTTTACTCCGAATGTCCAGAGGAAATGTGGTTTGGACATTTGCTTAATGTAACAGAAGTCAGACACTATACAAATTTACTGTCATGATTTGAATAATTAATGTAGGTACCTGTTGCATGTAAAAATTGCACCATACAAAAAAACCCCCAAAAAACTGGAGACTGCAGATATTACACACGTATTCCTGCTGCTGGCAGCCACAGGTATTTAGCTGATAATGAATTTAGAGAGGTCTGAATGAGCACCTCAGCCAGATGGAAACACTTGTAAACATAATCTATTGGCAACACGGAGGGTACTTTTTGCCTCAGCAATTTGCATGTATTACCATGCTGTTGTTTTCTCTGCTCTTTATTTCTTTCTCTCACTAGTTGAACTGTTGTGAATGATTTTATTATGTGAAATCCAGGTTTTATGTGGATGTCTTCCTTCTTTACAGAGATAATGAACAATGTCATCAAGAAAGCAAGAGAAAAAGGAAAATGGAAGGTAACAATTCTGTTATTCTGATCAAGTTTGGCATCATTTTTCATTGACCTTGACGCTGAATATGACTAAAACCATGTGAGATAACAACAAAAAAATCCCTTTGAAGCCCTCGCTGTGTGTAACTTTGTTATAGGTGCTGGTGGTGGACAAGCTGAGTATGAGGATGATTTCCTCCTGCTGTAAGATGACAGACATCATGTCAGAGGGAATCACCAGTAAGTACCACCTAGGTCACCTCAGTTCACTTTTGCAGCTTTGAAACCACTTTAATCAACTTTAGTGCAGGTAAATTTAATTAGGTTCAGCTAGAAGGATCTATTAACACCCACCACCATGCTGATGATTAATTTCTAGAATGTTCAAGTGAAACATTTATGGATAACCATTAATTATATTTGTTCGCTCTAAGTCAAGGACAGGTCTGTTTCTTTGTGCTGGGTTTTGAAGGAAAGAGAAGTTATTATAAGTTGGTGAGCCTAGTTGCAGTCTAATCTAGCTGATGAATGAGTATTGATTTTTGTTTTCCTGTGCTCTCCAGTTGTAGAAGACATTACCAAGAAGCGTGAGCCTCTGCCCAGCATGGAGGCCATCTACCTGATCACACCCTCAGATGAGGTAAATGATACAACTCCTATAATGACTTCTATGGCGCACTATTTAGTATAATCTGTTACTGTAGTCTCACTGGCTTCCGTCATCCTGCAGTATTTTGCCGTGTTGTCCAGCAAATGAGGAATGCGACTTTTTGTCATTTGAATACTTTAAAATACAGTTCCTGTGGGTTTTATTGGTAGTTTGGTTTATAAAGATCCTTTAAATGTCATGTCATGATAAATTAAGAAACATGCTGTGTTTTTAATAAATATTCATTTTGACTAACTTTGTAAAAGATTGAAGAATTGTCCAAACTGTTGTTCCCTTTTAACTTAGTTCACAAGCCAAAACATTGTTCTCTGCTGTCTTAGTCTGTTGAGGGTCTGATTGATGACTTCAGAGACCCACAGAATCCAAGGTACCGAGGAGCTCACGTTTTCTTCACTGACAGTGAGTAAATCCATTCTACACCAACAATACTGTAGATAGATGGAATATCTGGGAACTCGAAGTTGATCTAGACCCTTTGCACACTTGATGCTGTTTGAAATACACAAATCCAGTTTTATGTTAGGAAGTGCGAGTTACACAAAATGTTTAATAGTTAAATTACTAAAAAATTATTTCAAAAACCTTATTCTTGCAGCGCCTGGTGTAAACATCCTTGAGCCAGGGTAGAGTAGTGTCTATTGTATACTCAGCTTAACGAGTGCTCTTTGCTCTTGGGGTCTTTGTTCTGTGCTGCTTCCTTATCAATTGTACAGGAATATAAATTCCTCAATATTTGAGGGAATAGCTGAAATTTGCTCAGGTGTCTGAGGTAAAACGATCCCTGCCTTGCCTTTCTCACCACTGAGTCAGTATGCAGTACCCAGGTCAGGCCCTCAGTGATGTGGATACCAAGGTATTTGAAGCTATGCACCCTCTCCACTGAGGACATGTTTATATACAGGAGAGTGTAGTTCCTTGGCCGCTTCTTCTCAAAGTCCACTATCATCTCTGTAGTTTTGCTGACATTCGTGGAATAGGTTGTTGTCCTAACACCAGAGGGTCATGTCCTCATTTCCCATTAAAAAAAAAATAAATAAAAATAAAAAAACCCGCGTGCAATGCAGGGTCTCCTGAAAAAAGGGCCGAACCTGACTCAATTTTTGGCAATGCAATGCAACATCATCCAGGAAGGTCCTACACTAGCCATTTTAATACTAGTAAGCGCACATTCCTGGTAGATGTCGTTTGTTGCCTTCAGATGGCGTCATGTTTACCATATTCATGATAAGAGTCGTCGTAAGTTGAAATTCATCTCCAAGTTCAGGGGCCAGTTGAACAAAGCTCCTTAACTTTGCTTGTTAAGTATGACACTTTCGTCTTATATAAAATACCTCACCAATAACTGACTGTGAAGATCCCGCTGGATAAAACTGCATAGCAATTATTATTTGTAAAGGGGCTGAGAGATTGCAGCTTTGGAAAGCTGAGTGATCCAACCCCTGACAGTCACAACCATAATGACACTTTCGTCTTATATAAAATACCTCACCAATAACTGACTGTGAAGATCCCGCTGGATAAAACTGCATAGCAATTATTATTTGTAAAGGGGCTGAGAGATTGCAGCTTTGGAAAGCTGAGTGATCCAACCCCTGACAGTCACAACCATAAATTGACTTCCAGTCAAATGTTTAGTGCAAAATCAATTGCTCATCATTAAGTGTGTCCATATAACCTCAACTCGGACTTAGGATGTTTTGTGCAACTGGCCCCAGGATTTGTGACATGTTTGCTTATGTTTTTGAGGAAAGGCGGAGAGAATGGATGGTGGGTGGGATGCTATTTTATTGTATTTTTGGTCGTATGGAGTCTTTCCTCATAATTGGATAATATGTCAGAGGAAAATGTTGATACTCCCAACTGTCTCATCTTTTTTCTCTGTCATTATGCCTTTGCATATCCTGCATTACATTGCCATTATAACCCTGCAGCATTTTAAAATTCTTCCCCATAATACTGCAATGCACTCTGCAGCATTTTAATGTCAGATAAACCTTCAAATTCACAAATCTGTCAGACAGGACTTCTGGATCTGGAAAACTATTTGGCATATTTGGTGAAACTGTCACTTTATGCTAACAATAGTCAGAAGGCTGAAAGCAAAAAGCATGCCTAAAAGAAACAGTTAAACTGAGCCTTTGGTAAAAAGGATTTTGATTTTGGATTTTGATCGAAAGGATTCAAAACTAATGCTGTCGTTAGTCTTCTTCTGTCAACTTTTCTTTGCTGTTGTTGGTAAAGGGATGATCATTTCTTTTCCATTGCTGGTGGTTGTTTCTCAGCAATTGCATTTGCAAAGCTAGATATTGAAGATATTGATCTCGACTGAATGAGGGCTCTTTCTGGCTCTGATTGGTAGTTTCTATTTAGGCACTGTGAATTCTTGAAGGTGTCTTTAGAAGCATTAGGAGGAGCCAGAGGAACCTGAGTTTTTCACAGATTATCTGTCTCACGTACTACTGTCAGGATACAGAGACAGTTTCAGCAAACATGACACCTGAATTAAGCCACACGGCCCCACCAACACACCCCTTAAACCCAACACTGTGGGGTCCTGGGTCAGGTCCCTGAGGTGGGTGTAGTGTAATGCTGGTAACCATCAAACTGTTCTTTATGTGTGAACCTTATTTTCTCTTCCTAAATTAGGTCAATTTAATGTTTTTCGATTTAACAAAGTTAGAACATTTGAGATTAACATGACGTTGGCATTCTTTTATCCAGCTACTAAGTATCTCAGTAAGTCACCATATTTTTCTGTGATTCTCGACAGCGATCCCAGACTTGCTGTTTGGACTGTTGACCAAATCCCGCGCCTCCAAAGCCATGAAGGCCTTGACTGAGATCCACATCGCCTTTCTGCCCTATGAATCTCAGGTAAAACATCGTCTAGACTGGGATTAGACCACGGAAGCTGCTCATTATTGTCTTGCTCTCATATGATGGTTGTGGTTTGGAAGTATTTCAGTCTACAGTGTATAAAGAAACCTGCCTCTCTCTTGTTGCTTTGCATTGCGTTTGTTTTCATTGTGAAATGTAGTGTAGGATATTCTTATTGCATTATTTGAATGGTGTGTGTGTGTGTGTGTGTGTTTGTCAGTGTGTCTGCACCATACATCATCACTTTGTAACTATAAACATTTTGGAGGAGGATAGATATGGTCTATGTTTTTTTTTTTTAATCAGTCAATCAATCAAGGCTGTCTGCAGCATATGTAGTCCTTTCATGAGGCCTTGAATTAAAGTCCTGGCTGGCACACTAAGAAATTATCTGACAAAATGGATATCTACTCATCATCATTTTTGTTGCAATTCATATAGCAAACCTAGTACCTCATACAGGCCTGTCACAATAATTACTTTATCGACTTATTGCACGATTTACAGGCACTACCTTGATCATTCGATATTCATTCAACTTCGATATTGTCCAGTGTATTCAAATGTGTATTTGTTTACATAAGAATGCCACCAAAGTTTTAGTCAACATGACGTCAAAAATATCAGCAGGGTTTTCCTGACTGTTATTAGACTTGGGCGCAAGAATACTTTTTTCATATTAAAGTTTTAATGTCTGAAAATTCTTAAGAATTGAAAATTCATTGCTTTTTGAAAGGGTGTACTTCCATTTTTATGCTATCATATCATCATTACATCAGTGTCATAAAATGATCTCAAAATGGCAATAATATAGTTTATCTTAGAATGATATATTATCCGACACAAGTAGTTATTGTGACAGGTCTAACCTCATATTCGCCAAAAATGGCATTACTTTTTAGAACAGATTAAGTCACTGTGCAAATAGATATTGTGTAGGTGCAGTGTATTTCAAGATAAAACCTGGAGCAAACTCACCCTTAAAGTCCACATTCAGGTCCTTATCTCAAAATCCAACATATAGCCACTGGTTAAACAATTAATCCTGGAAATATGGAGAAAATTGTGTTGGATTGTTCATACAACTGTTTGGATACAAAGAAGATATAATACAGACACATGGTGACATTTATAAAAAGATTACAGAAAGGGTAAGAAACAAGAGCAGTCAGCTCCAGAGACCTGCGTTGGGTATTATTCTGTGCAGGTTCAGCACTTCATAGGCTACCACACCTTTCACAATATATTGATTATAGCAGGTTTAAAAAGACTTCAGCTATTTTAACCATACTGTTATTATTTGTGTATAGTGTGAGAGCAACATCTATCCTTTTAACTTTAAACAGGTCGGCATCCTTGAAAGTATTCCTCTGCAGAGCTGCCTCAAATTAATTATCTGTTTACCAAGTGGGGGGACAACTTTGCAAGAAAAGGCTGAATTAAAATAGATATGTGGAAACAACAGGTCTTGCACCCTGTATTAAGCCCTTCACCCTATGATACTGTTCATCAATAGAGGGAGGAACAGTGCTGAAGAGGATCAGACCAACAGTGTTTTGTGCTGGATCAGCTTTAGCCCTCAATCCTCTGCTGTTGTCCTGTAGTTCTAATCCCGAGTGGGAGGGACACACCATACCAGCCCTGCCCCCTGCCCTCCTCTCATCCCTTTAGCTGATTGGCTGACAGGACCAACGCTCGTACTCTGCAGCCAATGGGAGCACACATAAGATGTGTGACAAGAGAAAGCACAGGGATTGTTATCATGTGATAGTCAGTAACAGATGGGAGCATGTACACGTGTGTTTTTAAGTGAGTGTGTGTGGAAAAGGGTTTAATTAGTGTCAGCGTTCAGGTGCCAGTGCCAACATTTATAGAGAGAAGCCTCTGGTGGCAAATATTTTGACCTTTATTATTTTGCCTTTAAACATTTTCAAACCCAAATTATTACTATTTACTCAATGATTAAAATAAAACACCATTGAAATAATCGTCAATCACTAAAACTCTTCATCAGAGCTGGGTATAAGAAAGTATATTAATGTGTACCTGTGCCAAATACAATCCATCCTTGCTTTAGATCAGTTGAGGTTAAGGTGTCCCCACAGACAACCAGCATAGCAATATTCAATTTAAATGTTGGGGTCCAGAATTAAGTTGAGATTCAACCTCATGTTGTCTGTCTGTCATGTCCTCTGTGTCCAGGTCTTCTCCCTGGACAAAGTGGATGCCTTTCAGGACTTCTACAGCCCCTTCAAGGCTGATGTGAAGAACAACATGTTGGAGCGCTGTGCTGAGCAGATTGCCACCCTCTGTGCCACACTCAAAGAGTATCCTGGCGTCCGATACAGAGCGTGAGACCAGCAAGGACAACACATTTCAACATTCTGTTTTTGTTTTGGGTTTTTGTGGCAAATTTTTAATATCATTGATATAGCATATGAGTGATAGAGGCCACATCTAAGTTTCACAAGACCAGACCTCTAATCGTATTGACATGAGAATATTGCACTCCCGTTGCAGTTGTGAATTCCAAAGCAAACATTTTGATTGGCTGCAGTAGCTGCATCATACACAGCAGGCAACATTTATTTCATTTTGTTCTCTCTGTCTGATTTTGTCCAAAAGGAAAAATCTAACAGGATGCTTACACTACAGCTGTTTTTACAGTAGCTCCAACCCAGTCAAAAAATGTTGCCATTGTACCTTTCTGCAAACCATGGGTATGTTACATTTGCACTTTACGTTTCAACGGTGCTGTAGCAAAGTGTTTTTCGGTTTAGCCACAAAAGCCACTAATGGCAAGGAGAAGATCACATTTTGGCTAAAAATACCCCCTTTTCGTGGCATTATACCTGCTTGATAAACATAGATGGGTGGCTAAAAAACATCAACGTTTGGTGCCTAAAAAGCTGCTAGAAGCACAGTGATGACTTCCGAAATTAATGCTGGTTTTGTTGTTTGTTGGTCTCAAATAGTAGTCTGCAGTTAGGCCTGTGTCTAAACTATCCACCATTAGGCTAGTAGCTCACATGCATAGTACTATACATTCTCAAGAATGGTCTAATTTAGCTCAAAGTCCCCATGAAATGGAAGTGCAAGTGTCTTTAGCTTGTGTACTGTGACGTATTTCCCAGTGACATGGTATATTTGCCTCATGTGCTGTTACAAGAGGGATTTAAATCAAATCCTTTGCATTTTTGGACTGCTAAAAAGTACAGAGGGCAATACAGAAATAAAGTGAAGTCTGCTGCCGAGCAGATTGTTGGCTCCACACACATCTCCTTCACCATTAGATCAGTGACATACGATAAGTTAGACACTGCCTGCACTGTCTATGTTTATGCCCCTGAGGAGGATGAGGGAAAGATGAATGAATTAGATTTCAGTCACATTGTTTTGGAAATGAAAACAAGGTTTTTTTTTCCCACTGTTATCCAAACACACATATCTTCCTGTCTCTCTCCATATTATTCTCTTAGCTACTACAATCCACAAGCAGTGAAATTCAGTTTCATATGACCAGTCTGGCTAGTAGATGCCCAAAGTTTCATGTGATTGGATGAACTTTTGTGAATGCCACTGAGTGCAGGATGAGTCATCGCACATTTGAAACTGTTTTACTTGGTTTAACAGAAAGCGAAAATACAGGGATTTTGATGTAAAAATACTCTGATACTGATTTTTTAGATATGTATTTGGCATATAACAATTGCTAAATGAATAATTTAACAGGGAAACAGAATTACAACTGGGGAAATGTATATTTCATTTCATGGGTACTTCAAATGCAGAGTGAAGCAGGCCTTAGACTGTTCTTAGTTTCTAATTTACCCTGTTACTCAGTTAATGTAAGCTCATTACATTTCTTCCATGCTTACCCATTTTTATCATAAATTTAAGAAAATTATAAATTTTCATTTCCATAACACTAATTCCATTGGTATAAATCCACAGTCATGTCATTTTCACAATGAAGTTTCTTCTCTCTAACAGAAATACTATTTTATTCACTATCTATTTCCGGTCATTTTCATATTGCTGTTTATTGCTGTTTTCTGGATCACTCTAAAACCACCGTCATAATCCCTATAATTTTCTGATGGGCCCTTCATGTGAAACACCTACAGAAACTGCTGTGTTTTATTAACAGTTTAAAAGCAAAATAAAACAATAAGCGACATATAATAAATATTGAATAAAACAGTATTTCTGTTATGGAAGAAATTATGATCTAAAAACAGCACAAACAGCATGTTCAAGTTTAAAAGGAGTGTTTGTCTGATGCTGTCTTGCTGTGTATGTGTGTGTGTGTGTGTGTGTGTGTGTGTTGGCTCAGGGAATACAAAGATTGTGCAGTTCTGGCCCAGATGCTTCAGGAGAAGTTGGACGGTTACAAGGCTGATGACCCCACCATGGGAGAGGTAAGGAAGTAAAGCTGAATGACAGATGGGGAGAACCATCTCCATGTGTGCATTTATCAGCCTTCATAATGTCGCATATGTCAGACATCATCTGTCAGCACAATCTGGCATAACCACAAGGTTACATTAATCCAGTCCTGATGGAGAATATAAATCATTATGCAACAGCTCAATTATGTGGATTTTTATGTTTTGACTTCAACTGAAGGCTTTAATGCTCCTTTATTGGTTTAGAGACCCTCTTAAATGGACCAATAGTCATCAAGTTAAAACTAAGACAATTTTCATTGTTCATAATTACTGAAATTTTAGAGATGTTTTAACTAAGCAGCTTTAATGTTATATTTTTTAAAGTGGATATCAAAGTCTATGGTGAGCAAAATGATCAGACTTGGAATCTGAGCTTGAGTTGAGCGGATCCTGCATAATTATATTGGATGATGAGCTGCAAGTGAAGAGTATGACACATCTGTCAGTCCTCTACCGTGTATGTAGTATTTTGTCTCTGTTCTGATGCCTCCAGGGTCCAGACAAGAGTCGCACTCAGCTGCTCATTCTGGATCGTGGCTTTGATCCCGTGTCACCCATCCTGCATGAGCTGACGCTACAGGCCATGGCTTATGACCTGCTGGGCATCGAGAACGACGTTTACAGGTAAAGGCTCCACTAAGGGAGGTTTGACAGCTTCTGGGAGTCACTGAGCTCAGCGTGCACCTGTCATTTCAGCCCAGTCAGAACACGCTGTCCTTATGCATCCTTCACAAGTATGCCTATGAATTATTAAGTATTACTGGAATTAGTAATGCACCAAAAATTGTATATAACCTGCAGAATCATGAGCCAGTATTCTGCATATAACACATGCATTTGTGAGGGGTGGGATCACATTACCAGTATACTGATGTGAGTAAAGACAGAAGTAGTCTGAGTAAGGAAGCAGGTAGGGGTGGTGGATGGGTCATAAAACACAGGACTTTCTGCCAGGACTGTCCCAGAGGAGAACAGCGTTCAGAATTCTGTGAACTTTACTTGCTAAACCTAACCACATTAAGTTTAGGTTACGTGCATAATAGTCGTATCTAAATTCAGAGGCTGCAGCCTTCAAAAGCTGCATTTGAAGACTGCGTCCCAACGGCACAACAAAGGCTGGCCCATTTGGAAGGCTCCTTCAAATGCGGCCAAGAAATAAGGCCTTCTTTTCCTGAGGATAATATGGATGCTTCCTTCATGGCCCCTCTATCCCAAAATTCATTGCACACCAGTGATGATTGGTTATTGCAAAATATATGGCTTCCCTAAACACACTAACACTTTTCTAAGATCTAAAAATACACATCTTAAACAATTTAATTCAGTAATATAATAATTATGATAATAACACATCACATGTTGGTGTCACTGGTGGTAAAGCATCTCCTCAACTATGTATTGAAAATAAATACATTTATTTCTGGCTTCATTATTTAACTAAACTTGTAGTCTACTAACTTCCATTTTTAAGTACCACTGGTTGCTAGGTGACAGGAGCATCAGTGGATAGGGGCAGAAACAACTGATGATACAATCAGTAAATCCTCCATAGACCAGAGCATCCCATTTCAGAGACTGCTCAACTGGGCCATTATGGTCTTCAAAGGACGTGGCGGATGTAGACTCCCAAGGCTGCGTCCTTAGAAGGCTGCAGCTCCTGAAGTGAGACACAACTAATGGCATTTGTGGGCCACTAATAATTAGATATCATATGAACTGTAGTCTCGCTCAGCAGACCTTTCTCAAGAAAAGAAAGGTCTGACTGGGCCGACTCTCACTTTAAGATTGGAGAAAAAAATGCCCTGGCTGCTTGTATTTCTTTCAACCAATCACAGTTGTTCTGGGTGGTGCCACAGCAACAGTGCGCTTGCAAAAATGTTCCCGGGAGGAAACAGGTTTTGGTGTAACACGCCCACAAAAATATTGCCTACAGGACGCCAACCATGGCAGAAAAATGGCTACATCCCCGCAAGATCAAACACTGCAAAAGTTAGTAAAGGACGTGTTGAAAACAGTTGAAAACTGCTACACAACCGGAGGTGGTAGGGCGGGACTTCAGCGGCTCGTTCCGCCCAGTGAGAGGCTGATCTATGCAGCGAACTTCCGCCCAATCAGGGTATATGAACTGGCGTGTGCATATTAGTACAATATACAAAGCGTTGTGAGGAATGTAGAAATACATGAAATGGGCATGAAGTCCTAAGGTCCAGTGTAGGGGGATGTATTGACAGAAATGTAATATATTTGGTGTTGCCAGCAGACTAACATATTTTGTGCCAGCACCACATAATGGGTTGTTAAGAGGTTGTGTCCATTTCACATGTTCCTCTTAGACTGTGTTGGTCATTTCAATATCTGTGTTTTATTTTGCTGATTATTGTTACTGTCAGTTAGTTTGGGTTGTATATTTCTGTTTTGGCAGGATGGCCCAAATGTCTCAGCTTCGCTCTGCAACATTTCTTTCATTCTGAAAAATGCTTCAATAATAATTCAAACCAGTGTTTGCTAAAAAAGGTCAATATGGTAAAACAATGCCCTATATTGTACAAAGAAGAAACAGAAAAAAGAGAATAACTGCACTGAACAACATAAAGATGATCAAATTCTTCAGTGTCGATCTGCATATTTTTGTGTTTATTCTAACAAATACATACACATCCACAGTCTGTAAACCTCTGTCGTCCTCTCTGTCAGCTTTGAGACCAGTGGGATGGGAGAAACGAGAATGAAGGAGGTATTGCTGGATGAGGATGATGACCTGTGGCTGACTTTGAGACACAAACACATTGCAGAAGTGTCAACGTGAGTGGCTGTGACTTTCTACTCACACGTACACATGCACGGACGAAAAAACCCACACTTCTGTACCTCTACCACAAACCTGCAGCTCTGTCACAAATCTGTCTCAGAGCATTATTCCTCTCAGGAGTCAGCAGAGTCACAGAGAACCTTCTCAGTTTTCATTCATCTGTTCATTTTTCCTCATTTCTCTGCACAGGGCTGTGACTCGTTCTCTGAAAGAATTCTCTGCCAGCAAAAAGATGAACACTGGGGAGAAGGTAGAGGACACACTGTATCACTCTGCTCCTGTTTCAGGATCTCTTACTGTGTTCCTGCTCCTAAATGTCCTTCACACAGAGGTGGAAAAAGTACCAAAGCATCGTGCAGTACTTTATTGGCATTTCAAAGGGTGACTTCAACCTTCACCCTATTTCACCATGTTCTTGTGTCTAAGGTCTCTAGTTTCCTGGTGCAGCACAGGGTGGCGCAGGGTGGCGAACCCCGCGCAGAGCTAGTTTCGAGCAGGGCAACCCGAGGCACGCTCAGTTTGGTAGTTTGGCAGACCAAGGTGCGCTGAGATGGGTGTGGCGGTGCAGCAGGGCGAGGTGTCGACAGATCCAGCTTGGCGCAGTGACAGTTTTGTGCCAAAAGGCTTCGTTGAAGGTGTGCTAAAAGCTTGCCAGCTGAAACCAGGTCTACTGTCAGCGCAGGGGGAAGGCAACCGGTTTGGCTGACTGGCGGACAGTGCGCACACGTCACCAAAACCTCACAGGCAGGTTTCCAGAATGTCAGGCACATTAACAATGCAATAAATACCCAAAAAAACACTATTCAATGCAACTATCTGCAATCAGCACATAAATGTATCTCTATATATCGACTGTCCCATCACATCTGATGTCAGATCAAAGGGGATTGGCACCGCTTGGCACGTTTGGCACATTTGGCACGTGTAATGGAAACCCAACCGGATTTGATTAACAAAACTAATGAGTTTACATCCCTCTCAGCCAACCACAAACAGCCACAGCATAAGATAGGGAGTATATATTCAGCATCCGTCATCTTAGGAAAGTCAAAAGAAAAGAAACAGAGTGAGACTGCGAGAGAGAAAGAGAGAGCGCGCGCGCACGAGAGAAACGCAACATTGATTTACAATTGTGGTGACCTCCTCCCAGGCTACCTTTGCATCATCAGCCCGTGGAGTTTCTGCTTGCAGTTCCGTATATTTGGACACTGCGAGCTTGGACCTCCCGGACCAAAACATCAGTTTCCTCCTGGGAGAAGTTTGGCTGTCTGGCGCTGCTGCTCTCTTCTGCCATGGCGAATTGAGTAAACTCTCATTATGCCTTTGCACGGCGCATTTAAGGGCGAGGAGAGGAGCTCATTTGACTGGTGTGATGTGTGTAAAACCCACTCCACGCCTTCTCTCCTACCTCTTTCTGACTTGTGCAGGTAGGAGGGACAGAGGTGGGAAAGAGGTAGCCTGAGTGTCAGACTGAAGCTCCCAGAACCTTCAGTCTGACATTGCCTCCACTTCATGAAGGCGATTTACAAGGGGGAGGGAATTTGGTTTTTTCCCTAACCAATCAGTAGAGATCAACGACTCACCCAGAATCTGACGTCATTAGTATCCATGCCTCGGGGGTGCCGAAAACAAGCGAGCATTGCCCGTTTAAAATGTCTCCGTCATCGTGCACGCCCAGCTGCATCGCCGTTAAATCCAGTTTAGCAGCTTCCTTAATTTGGTCCTCCATTAACGCGAGTAGTGGCGAAATACCTCAATAGCATCGTCAATGTGGTCTGTAGGATCTGTAGCGGTTGCCGTGGTTGCTATCCTCACCAGTTACCCACTGGTGTACAGCTTGACATCAGTGTGGCGCTGATTGGCTAATCGCTAGACCCGCCCCCACCCCCAGCGTTCATTGGTCCGTCCATCGTTTGGACGAGATAAATCGCAAATTCATTGAAGTATGCCAGACCAGAGATGCAAGCCTACTCAGTTGAGTGGGCGGGGTCTATGGTCTGGAACCAGGCTAGGAAAGAGGAGTAGCTGCGCCAGGCGCACGGTGTGCCAAACTTGAAAAATCCGCCTGGCCACACCCAGTTGGCGAAGCGCAGGTGCGCTGCACCCCCGCCTCACCCGGTCTGCGAAACTAGCGTCAACGTTTTTTTTAATTGGTTTGATATTGAGAGTGCTTCAGCCGGCTGCTGTGAAACAGCCTGCAATTTCACATTTATAGGCATTTGTGACAATTTACATCCACTGAAAGTGCTTGTTTTGCCACTGACAGGCTCAGATTATTTTTGGAAGTGTCTGAAAACATTAAAGAAAGGATCCCTATAAAGACAGACCTGTTTGTTGAAGGGTAAGATCCTTTTTTTAACCAGAAATAGCTGAGAAATTTCTATCACTAAACTCACCAGGCTCCATTTAAAGAAACTGTAATTTTATCATGGTAAAACACACTTGTCAACGGACACAAAATAAAACTCACAAAAGCTGTCTCAGTTTGTCTTTCCACTATACCAACAATCACCATCTCTGGTTTGGTTCAAATAAACCTTTAATTCACCCAGTTAGATGTGAAAAAATGCAGGCTCTATACACACTTAAATTACTGTTAATTGATTCTGGTGGGTGGGCCAATAGCAATTTTGGCTGTTTTTGGTTACAGGGAATGCATCTTATTCTTCAACAAATACATCTGTCTCTGTAGGGATCCTTCCTGTAATGTTGTCGGACACTTAAAATAACTACTATCTGAGCTTGTTAGTGGCAAAGCACATCTAATGGACATACTGTAAATGGATGGTGCGCAGTTGCAGCCTGTTCCACTGCTTCCTGCTGCAACACTGGACCAGTCTCAAAAGCTGTTGTAACCAGTGGTCACTTAGACACAAAAAATGGGGAAATGGCATCAGGTTTGGAAAAATACCAAGTAAAATTGTGGGTGAAGATACCTAGTCAAGAAAAAGTAAAACATTTATTGTAAAACATTATAATTCATTAATTATTTATTTTATTATTTAAAGAGTAAATGCATTATGTACACCACCTCCACTGAATTTATTATATTAAGGTAAAGAGGCATAATAACTGTGTGATTCATCACTCAAAACACCACTGAAGTACATCACTCATCTGCGTGTTTCAGACCACCATGAAGGAACTATCTCAGATGCTGAAGAAGATGCCTCAGTATCAGAAGGAGCTCAGCAAGGTAGGAGCTTAACTGTTACTCTACATCTATACAGTTACAGCCTGTTACTGTGTGTAGTAGAGTGTTTTTAATCCAAAACATTGTAAGCATTTCTATAGGTACATTTGTGCACTCGTGTACATATGTGCATGCAACGTGTACATAGAGACACCTAGATAATGTACCTGTAAAACTGATCACTGAACAAAAGAATATGATGCTGTCTATTAAGTGATGATGAGCAGATGATAAATATTTGAGCAGAGGTTTAGATAAACATTTTTATATACAGGACCTGGAGGCTCTTAACTTTATTTAGCAGATTTCCTGAGGCGTTTGTAAGAACTCTGGAAGAACTTTTAGCATTGTTTGCAGCAGATTGCACTCTGTGTGTCACACTCACTAACAGCATCTCTGACTTATTCAGTATTCAACCCATCTCCACCTGGCTGAAGACTGTATGAACCGCTACCAGGGCACTGTGGACAAACTCTGTCGTGTAGAACAGGTAAATCACTCTGTTGTTAGACTGTGTAAAAACGTGGAAAGTGAGGGAAACTTACCTTAATGTGACATTAAACATAAGCAACTTAAAGCAACATTTATGTACAACTGATTGTGCTTATTAGCTGTCTTCCATTATTATCTTTTGGAGTGAACATTAGGTATAGAGAAACATACAAATACAATGCAGATAGAAGTGATTATTCCTCCATATTTTGGTATTTCCCCCTGTTGCCTCCCACTCAAGCCCCGTCCACTGCAGATGCAATAAAGTAAAAACAAATGAATGAATAAATTCAATTAAGTTTATGAATAATAATAATTAAAAGAAATGTTAATGACTGTAGTAAAAATAAAAGGCACGTGTGTGCCTAGGCATAGGCTGTTTGTACTGATATGATTTAAATTTTAGTGTTTTAGTGGAAATGCATGTGCAGCCAGGCTCTCCTTGAACACCGGAGCTAGATTACACAGAAACATTCGATCACATGTGCTGTTAAATTGGAATTTATGTGGAACTCATGTTAAACTCCGCCGTCTTCTGTTGCTTTACAGGATCTAGCGATGGGTGTAGATGCAGAGGGAGAGAAGATCAAGGATCCCATGAGGCTCATTGTACCCATTCTACTGGATGCCAACGTCAGTGTGTCCGACAAGATCCGCATTATCCTGCTCTACATCTTCCTGAAGAATGGTCAGATATCCACTGTCCTGTTCCTGATGTTTTCATTTCAACTCATTTAGAAGGAGGGGAATGACTGTGTGATGATGTTTAAAGCAGAAAGGCACACCCAGAGCCTTTTGTTGGAATCATGCATTCATATTTTGTTCTTTTGTTTCTTTGGTGCTAATCCATTCTCAGTTTTCCTTGTGTTTGCATGCATTTTACCACGTTTGTAAATGTGCATGTGTGTATGGACTGAAAATCTATGTTGCATGTGTCTGTATGTGTGTGTCAGGTGTGACTGAGGAGAACCTGTGTAAGCTCCTTCAGCATGCCAACATCCCACCAGAAGACAGTGACATCATTTCCAACATGGCCCACATGGGCATCCCCATTGTCTCAGAGGTGAGCTGTCCTGCCCCAGGACCTCAGTGTCTTATCATGAATCATGAGGGTTGAAGGTGAACCTGAAGGTGTCATGAAACACTGACTGTAATGCGTAGTATGAGACCCTACATGCAAGCATGATAATTACTGTTAATTCATTATCTCTATATCACAGAGGATTTTTAATTTGTCCATACTGTAAAAAATAGCGAAGGTATTATTCGGTATTTTTCTCACTGACGAAAAAATCCCATGAAAAAAACCCAAACCAACAATGTGTTAATCTGTCTCTTCAAACTTTCTGACTTCCCTACTCTGTGCAATTCAGGCTCAAGCCCATTGGTTTCTACTGAAGACATAAATCTTTTTAGGACAGCTCACAAGGCCACAGTAATTTCCTAAAACAGCTGGATTCTGTACTTTTTAAGGAAATGTTGCTCAAACAGGTGGAAATAACGCATTGTTTGGGACTGTTTTCAGCAGCAGATTAACCTAAAGTTGATGCTCTAGAAATTACAGTATTTGGGGCAGCAGAACAGTGTATGTGTAATTGAGTCAAAATAAACCAGAGTTTGTGTGTTTATGTTAATAAGAAACCCATCACCCAGTGCACCAGTGTAGGGCTGTAACCAAAGTCACTGGAATCTGATTTGGCTGTTCAGTATGATTATGCGACTATTTGTTCCTTTTTTTTTCATATATAGTTTGAAAGTTCAGACTGGGTGACATGTAATATAGTAAACAAGACAAGTCAGCACTCCGAGCTAACTACGCTAACTGCAGATTTGAAATGTGCAACAATGTTTTTTGCCTACACTTGATATCAAACAACACGCGACTGTATCGCATTAAGTTGCTGTAAGTTTTAAATTCACCACCTTTAAACAGAAGGCAGAAGATAACCTTATCTTGAATATGAGCCTAAATAACTCAAGACTGACATTTGGCACTTGGTTTTGAGAAAGACACTTAAACTGTCTCATTGGCTCGAGTTGTTGATGGGTGAATTGTGACAGCACATGAGTGATCAGCATTGTGTCTTCACAGGGCACTGCAAAGAAAACCAAGAAGCCCGATCGTAAGGAAAGAATCAGTGAGCAGACCTACCAGCTCTCCAGGTGGACTCCGCTCATAAAGGATCTTATAGAGGTACTTCTCATGTTACTACCACACATACATTATGCAATATGAGTACACACCTTATATCTGGGATTAGTGATACTGGACATTTTCTCTTTTTATTTATCCTTGATCCGTGTATTACATACAGTAGATATCAGTTGGTACACTCCACACAATTTGGAGGGGCAGGCAGGAGTATCACCACCAAAACTAAGCAATGTACTGCTGTGCACGGGGGCAGCAGCAAAACATATTTTAGCCACCTAAAAAAATTCTGCCTGAAAAAATAATATGAGTTTATGTTTACACAACATTGAAAATATTATCACAGCTTTACCTCGCTGTCAGACAGCTATTTCTGACAGGAACCGAAAGCTGTTATATCAGTCTCTTCAACGGCAGACTCCACTGAGAAAAACAGTACTATTACATTGCTGGACATAGGAACTGCTGGTCTACCACTGCCACGATCAGTTAGTTTGTTTGTGTTATTATGTGACTTTGATTTTTAAAAGGATTTGTTCAGATTCACCAGTCACAAAATAACACAAACTAAGTGATCAAGGCAGCGGTAGACCAGCAGCTCCCTGTGTTTGGAAAGCTGAAATTACTGGTTTTGGTAATGGAGTCTGGTGGCCTTGATGAGAGCATAGATGGGGAACTGCAGCCATTAATGGCTTCCCTGGCAGAATCTGCTGCCTGACAGAAAGGTTGAGTGGTGAAAATACTGTCAATATAGCATACGCTTAAACTGATATAGAATTCTTTTGGTGGTTCTTTTTGTAAGTGGCTTAAATACTTTTGGCTGTTGACCTGCATCCATAGCAGTACATTGCTGAGCTTCTGTGGTGTACTGTACGTATTAATCCGACTGTGGATAAGTACCTCATACAACCCCACTTCAAAAGATCGGAACTTTTCCTTCAAACCAAGTAATAAAATCTTCAATTAGGGATAAGGTAATGTGTCAAATAAGACAACCTGTTTTCTTGAAGGAAGCATAATCTCCTTGATATACCTTATTATGCTCTGCTTATTTATTTAAAGAAAAAAAAAATCACAAAATTTTTGTCAAGTCGGATATTGGTGGCAGTTTGACTTCACAAACTTCCCTAACATGAGGCTTGCCCCAGTTGGACTGCATTTATGTCCTCAGGAGAGGTGGGTTCTTTTTTTTTTTCTTTCAAAATTACCTGTGCTGGTCAGTGATGTTAATCCCATCCATAGTGTGTATGTGGATAATTTTCCAGCTCAACCTCAATAGTAATTATAGATGCTATTACCTACTGTTTTTGGCAAACTTGCTGGTCCTCTTGAAATTTAAATTGACAACATCCTTGTATTTTAGAGCAGATCGCTTAGGAAAAACAACAGTGAAAAAAAATGAAAGTCATAGGGAGAGCAGGGACTCATGGGTTGTTCTGATGTCAGCTACAGCTACTGGTGGTCCTGTGAAATGTCTGATACAGACCACGTGTTGTAATTTTCTGATGGTTGAATTACTGAGGAGTATAGTGAATATTTTATTCCCCATCTCCCCCTGTAATGTTAATCCTATCTGGAAGAGGCTTTAGATAGTATTTTGGGTGAGAACTTGATCATGGCTGTTTTTGGTGCAAACTGTAGTAACTTAAATGTGTTTCCACAGGACGCCATTGAGGACAAACTTGACCCTAAGCAGTACCCATACATTTCCCAGAGACAAGCATCTGCCAAAGCCAGCGCTCCGTCGAGGTGTGTTATCTTTTAATTCATTATGCCTACACGTCAGGTTACACCACACTCCAATACATGACTACATTAAGATTTACCGTAAGTATTGTTACTGTTTTGAATTGTAATATCTATTTTTTTTTTTTTGTCTTGCAACATTGACTTTGATTGAGGAGAAAAAAATCTTCTGGAAAAAATTAATGACCTTTCCAACCCATCTCACTCTGAAGTCATCGAAATCCTGCATCAGACACAGACGAAGAAAGCAGTCCTTTAACGTCAGCTTGATATGAGGCTGTTTTCCGGAATAGATTAACAGCACCCAGCTGTGTCAGGGGGAAATGCGGCAGGACAAGAACAAAAGTTACGGTGGCGAAAGTCAGAGTAGGGCCAGCGGGAGGGGTTGTAGATGGGTCCAACAACCACTGACTTTCACCTGGGAGGCTGGTGTTTGCTTCCCGTATGATTGTAAAGCCAAACCCTGTTCTTTTTTCCTAAACACAACCACGTTTTTTTGTTGCCTAAACCCAACCATGTGCGTGTGTGGGCAGAACATAACCATGTGCGTTTGTTGCTGAAGGAAAAAAAATGTCAATCAGCGGTGTTGTATTGGCATAGTGTGTTTATTTTGAAAGATACTGTATGCAAACTGTACATTTCCTGTGAAAATGTAAGTGTATTTTGAAAAAAGACAATGCATGTAACAGGCAGAACTTGACACTGCGTCCCAGAACGTCAGCAGCCAAAACACCCAGGGTACCTTGCACATTGTACCTAAACATGGAAAGTCCATGACCAAACGTGAACATGTGACAAGGTCAGAGTGAAAATGTGTTGACCTTTCAATGTTTTGCAGTAAATGTTTATTTATGTCCTTGTTTCACCTGTCCCAGTGCTCGCTATGGTAACTGGCACAAGAACAGGGGCCCAACTGAGATGAAGACGGGGCCCAGGATCATTGTCTTTATAATTGGAGGGTTGACGTACAGCGAGATGCGCTGCGTGTATGAAGTCACCCAGGCCAATGGCAAGTGGGAGGCCCTGATTGGTGAGTTCACTGGACACAAAGACCCCCAGCTTTACAGGAGAGCAGAACTAAATTAATATTTCATCATTTTCAGTAAAACAACACATACAGTGCATGGTGTTTGATCCAGAATGTTATTCCCTTTGAGGTGTCTTAACTTAATATTAACATTCAGACATTACATAATTAGATGGAATACAGTTCAAAAGCATCATTAGTATGAATCCTGAAGAAGGGTTTCAGCTAGTGAAGTATCAACATCTAGTTTTTATTTAAAGGCTAATCCTTTTTGTTTTTTTACATCAATATTTCTCTGTTATGAAGAATTCATTACATTCTTCTTATGGTAGGTTGATTGGCTTGACTTGGTAATCCTCCTGGATAAATCCCTCTGAGTCTTTGGATCTTGCTGATGTTCCTGTTTTGAAATTTTATATTTGTGTTCCCTGTGTAGCTGATTCAGCAGAGCTTGACTTCTGTGTAATGGCATTAGTCACATTCTCTGGGAAAGCGGATATGTTGTAATGACTCTCAGGGAATGGATGCAGTGTCAGGTACAGGAAAGAGGAAAGAACATGTGAATCTGCAAAATCATCACCAGTTCAGATTTCATTTGGCCTTTAGTCACATTGAGCCCTTAGTACAGTCTTATGTAGCAGTATTGAGCAACTTATAACTTTAAAGACCTCTTTGAATTCTCTTTGTTTGTGTCATGACCAGCCTAATGTGTATCTTACATAATAAACAAGGATTCAGGATTCGTTCCTAGCTGAGATTTCAGGTTTTTGTCCCTCGTAGGTTCCACCCACGTTCTCACACCCCCTAAGTACTTAAAGGAACTACAGCACCCAGACTTCCTGGACCCCAACGCCCCTCCAGAGGGCACAGAGGAGACGCCTGCAGAATGAACATACATTCCACAGATTTTGAAGTAAATACACAAGTCATGATGTGATTTGTGAATCCCTGTGTTCCCCCACGTCAGTCTACCCACCCAGTGTGTGTGCAGCATGTGTTGTGAAGGACTTTCACTGACATTCAAATGCTGCCTTGTTGTTAGTGAAGTAATTGGTCTTGGTCCTTGTGTTTCATATCTATATCATAAAGGAAAATGTCAGCATCAGTATCAGTTTATGTGTACGCTATGATGAGGAAGTGAAGCCGCTATCTCAAAGCCATCAGACTCCATTGATAAAAAAAAGTAATTTCACTTGGCAGAACACTGAGTTGCTGGTCTAGCGCTACCTTGATTGGTTAATGTGACGGGTAAAGCTGCAAAAATATGAAAAATATTGTATACACTTACACTGATGTTGACTTTTTAGGTGGCTAAATACATTTGCTGTGGTCCCGTGCGCAGCAGTGCATTGCTTATCTTCCATGCCAGTAGATTTGGTTAACCAAAGATAATAGTAAAGCAACAAAGTACATAAAATACACAAACATCAGATATGTCAGACCACAGTATATATCTTTAAACATTACAGTTGTGGCTGAAAATGATAACAGTAAAAAACATGTTTGGCTGTTTTACATATCTTCACCACTGATTATCAATTGCCAGTTGTCTACCTGGAAGTGATTGTTGTTGTAAGTGAAACGTCATGGTTATTTGCTCTATACTAGAGAGGAGTTTTCACATTCCTCTTCTGAAGGGAGCAATGTCTGTGCACTCCCCTGATATCTGAGTTTCAAATGTACAGCCAAACTAGATTAGGTGCATTGCCAATACAAATTGCCGTTTAATATGGGATATTAGACATCAATTGGCTGAAAAAGATTTCAACACAACACTGGCAAAGAAACCTGAGACCTCCAGCACAGAGCGGAGTCAGTAGAAAGTGCAGTTTTGTGGAAAACTCAAATTTGATCATAGACACGTGTGTATATTCGTGAATGCCAATCAATTGTAAATTGTAAACTGACGGCATGCTCCCATTAGTTAGCAAGTAGCATACATCTCTGCCCATGAATAGCCAGTGACCACCATAAAAGGAGGCGATGATTACTATGGATAGGTGCATCCTGTCGACCTGCAAACATGAGGTGAAAGCGGGAAAAGCTTCTCAGATGCTGAGACTGAAGTTATTTTAGATGAAGTAGGGTTGAGGAAAACATTTTATTTTCTTCTGTAAGTAGTGGTGTGACAGGGATAGGTTAATCAAAGGCCTGGAAGGAGGTGTCAGGTGCTGTTAACACTGTGTCCTCTGTTGAAAGAACCATCCAAGAAGTTAAACGAAAATGGTTAGATATAATACTGATAAAAAACGCACAAGCACACGCCCAAAAAACAAACAAACAGCTAAAGTAGGTTCTTCCCAGTCACAGCTGCAGGTGAACGCGTTGCTTGCATCAGCGGAGAGACCTCTCTGTCAGGGGAGACAGCGACATGCCTCCACTGGAGCAGTCAACAGTAAACTCAGAGGGTTCGATGATGTACATGTTATATTAGGTGTAAAATCTCCATACATTCTGACAGCCATCACTGATAGCTTAGTGTTAGGTCAGTAACGTGGATCTCACAGTCTTGCCACTCAAACAGAAGATAAATTTGTTTTGAGTTTTCTCTCCTGATTCAAGTGAGAACAAGATGCCAGAAATGTAGAAAACACATGTATTAAGTCGATTTAAATAACCCATTGACATTTTTAAGAAACCTAATCTGAAGCTTAAATCTGCTAATTGCCAACTAATTCATCTAAATGTGTTACATTTCTTTTTTTTGGTAATGTTTAACTTATGTGTTTCAAAGGCATTTGTGTGTTGTGGACACACCGGGCACAATACGATTTAAATTGAAATATCTAATAATGTAAAGCAATATTTATGTGCATTCCTTATTTACACAAGCACTACAAGCAATCAAAAACATATTGATGAATGTCGAAATACACGTAAATTTCCTTATGTGAACAGTTTACACACAAATTCGTTCTGCTCCATTTCATGAATGAGACCCAGTAACTGTATTCAGAGTACCATCAATTTACTGTAACTGTAATGCAATACAGGTACTTATATTTTGTATTTTAAATACCTAACACCATTACTTTTAGTCATAGTAAACATTTCATACTTCAGACACATTTGCATCTCATTTGTAATCAGTGTGGTGGCAGATATTTTCTGTCTGTACTTAATGAATGTACAGTGGGTATTAGTGGGAAGAATGTTCCATATGCAACAGAAACGTCTTATAGCAAAACGAGAAAAAGTCGTTTTGCTGTATCTACCTTAACAATTGAATTGCATTAAGTATTAATTTCACGTCAATAGGTATTTCTAAACATTCACAAGTAAACTGAATGCATCAGAGAGTTTAACACAAAAACAGTTATGGAATGAGACGCTTGAGGGTAAATGTGTGTTGGTCCAGAGAGCTCAACGTGTTGCAAATTAAGTTAAACTAATTGACAAAACACAAGCAAATTAAGAAAATATCTGCACCCAAGCTGACAATACATGTACAGCATTTAGACAAAAATGTTGCAAATAGATAAAACACAGCCAATTACGTTTCTCTTCATGTATCTTTCTGTCTATCCTGTGCTGTTGTCTTTACCTCACCTCCCTTTTTATTCCCTGTGGGGCCATCATTGTGATTTGTTTCCCTGCACTGCCACTGTTCTTTGTCTTCTTGTTTTATATCTAGTAGTGCAATTCACATTTCCAACCCAGTGTTTGTCTTCTTTGTACAGCAATGTGCTTATAGGAAGAAATGTGACTATAACTTTGTGTCTGAATGCCATGCCAGTTTAGGAAAATCTTGTGTGTGTGAAATGGTTACAGGTCCACTGAAATTAAATAAAACATAGTTGCGCTTTCTCCTCTCCATGTTGACAGTTGAAGAGCAATACCATAGAAATTGTTAAACTAGATGAGAACATGCGTAAGACCCTTCCACTTTTGCTCAATAAAAGAGGTAAAACCTGCGACTGTCGCATTTTCATCCTACACTGAAGGAATCCATAAAGTTTTGCTTCTGCGCCTTCCATTTTAAGAATTACACACTCAATACGGCACATATCCATCAAGTAGCAACAAAAACTACTTGTTTCTTTCATGAAGGCCTCCACCAAATTTAATTTTGTTTCTTAGTTTTATATATTTGGTCAAATCTGATAAAAAGGCAAAGAAAGTGGATCATATAACCTCCTTGGCATGGTAATAATTACATAGATCAATGGTAACCACTTTTATAGATGATAATAAATGTGTTGGTGGCTGGAGAGGTAGTGGGGATTGGATTGTAAGTGCAGATGCAAAGCCTGAGTGTGAGAGTAAATATGTGGCAAGCAGTCAGTTGTTAGACCTTTCATCAGCTTGCTTTGAACTGAGCACAGCTAATAATGTGGCCGGTGGACTCCACCAGCTATTCCAGCCTTCATTTAAACTGCACTGTCCTGAGTGATAGTATAGTTATCTTCCAGTCAGTTTCAAAGACCAAAAAAGAACCACCACAACAACACAAAAGAACTCTGAGAGCCAAAGGCTAAATTTTGCAAGTAATGGATCTGCTGTAGTTGCTCTGCTAAAGTAGTTTCAGGCTCATTGGTTGTAATGAAAAAAAAATTATATGGTCTTTAGATTTCTAAACTTCAAAACTGACATGAGCCATTTCCACAGTAGCATATTTATGTTTGGAACCATTTTAGACGAACAACCTGCTGTACTGAAAGGATCATTCCAGTTTATCAACTCTATTTCATTGTTTGATAATCATTCCTATTAGTTGTGATAACACTGTACACACCAAATTAATTGCTGAGATCAAGGGATACAGTGATATCAATGCAGCAAAATCCATTTAAGCAAGAAACTTGACAGGTTGTTAACAAGCCAGCTGTTTATCCGGATGATTCAACTAAAAGTAAGTGCACCTGAAATGTCACCAATAATCCTTCACTGCACAGGAAATCTGTGTGCACAAGTATGGTAAACATAATGTCAGAGTTGAAGCAGGAAGTCAATTTATAAACTGCGAGCCCCCAGAAAGCCCATGCTTATGCTACATGGGCGCCGTACACATGTAATGCTCACAAGCTTTTCAGTTTATTTGCCCGTTGAGCATCTTTCATTAGAATGAAAGGGGTGGCATTTTGCAATATGATATCTCGCTCTCTTAAAACATCCATGGTACAATTAAATGGATGATTAAAACTGACCATTTGGATTCTTTTGCCATTTAATCTGGGATAATGTCAAGACCTTTGAGTTATGTCATTATACTGAAAAGTGATCATGCATCGACTTGTGTCTTTCAGGATCAACTGAAATCTTCACCCCTTCTCGCCTTCTAAAAACCCTCAAAGACTTGGAGAAAGAAGATCAGCGTAGTTAAGAAGTTCCTGGAGTGCTCCCTCTTCAGCCCTCAGCAGTAACAACAAACTCTGACTTCTCCTCTCCTCCCCCTGGCATGAAACATCAAATATATGCTTGATGTTGTACGACTCAGTTGCTGTTAACTCATAAACCAAACTGTGTTTTACTTTTTTTTTGTGTGTGTATTGATGTTGATCAAAGTTTATTGGACGAGATTGGATTTGTGTTGAATGTTTACTGTATACTGTGGGCCATTTATTCCTTTGGAAAGGTAATGTTTGTAAATTAGTTTAGATGATTGGATGAAATTCAGGGATCATAGGCTATTATTGAAAACTGGTTATAGAGAGTATACTGGAACAACTACTCCACTTGATTTGCACTTACAACAGAGCAAAATGGTCCTTCTCATTGAAGACCCGTGGACTATCGGTGTACTCATTTTTTTATCCTGTCAATACATACATACAGACTTATATACTTCCTGCTTTGTATCCCTGCCAATACATAACCCTCTTTTTCTTTTATTTTTCGGTCAGTTTTTAATTAGTGCTTTCCTAACAGTAGCAACCATGCCATACTGTACAAATCATCAGTGATGTGTCTGGCCTTGGAAATGCCAATGCAAAGCCACTCTGATGGCATATTTAGCTGTAGATCAAGCATTTGAAAAGTAAAATATGCAGCATAGTTGAATTGTCTCTTGTGCATTGTCTCAGTACACAGCAGTGTTTATGGCAATGTTTTTCTCTCCTGTAGAGACTTCCCTTTTGGTTCCCTGTGGTTGACCATAATGTTGTCATTGGTTATTGTTGTGCAGTGATTGTCTGTAACTACTCCACTGTGTATAAAGAGAGATATCAGTATTATGACAAGTACGTGCTTGTATGTCCACATCCATGAATGACACTTGCTGCAGGATGTGTGTTAAGCTAATAAAGTGGCTTCCATTAAAGTCAGATTAAGAATCGTCATGTTTTTGTTACCTTAGAATGAGCTGTTTACATCTACATAGGGAGCAGGTCCTCATCGAGAGAGATTGCATGTTGCACTGCCATCTTTCTACAGTAGCCCAGAACAGACAACCAAACACTGGCTTTAGATACGGCTATTTGCATTTTTTGCTTTAGCCCCCATAGTTAGCAGCCCCTCTGTGATGAGAGTGTCAAAAAACACCATTTTTAAAAATGTGTAATGGCCTTATTTGGTGTTTTTACTGGTTTAAATCACTGTGTATGTTTGTTTTGGAGAGGAGGAGACCTCTGCAGATTATTTAGCTCTGGGGAAAAACTCCTGAATGCTGGATCTTAAATTATTAGAGAGAGAATATGAGCACAGATTAGCATGCTTAAGGTTAGCTACCCATCTCTGACATGCCAAACCGCATCAGAAAAACACATACTATTTGTAACGTGAAACTGCTTTATTGGACAACAGTCAAACTACAGTAGCATGCAAAAATCTGGCCACCCCTGGCCAAAATGTATTTTACTGTGAATAGTTAAATGACTGGAAGACCAAGTTAAATATAAAACATTCTTGTCAACATTTCAAGCAAGATTAGTGTATTATTTTGTTTTGTACAATTTTAGAGTGGAAAAAAGGAAAGGAGCACCATGCAAAAGTTTGGGCACCCCAAGACATTTGAGCTCTCAGACAACTTTTACCAGGGTCTCAGACCATCACTAGCTTGTTAGGGCTATGGCTTGTTCACAATCATCATTAGGAAAGACCAGGTGATGCAAATTTCCAAGCTTTATATATATTCTGACTCCTGAAACCTTGTCCCAACAATCAGCAGCCTTGGGCTCCTCTAAACAGCTGACGAGCACTATGGAAACTAAAATAACTGATGCCCACAAAGCAGGAGAAGGCTATAAGAAGATTGTTAAGTGTTTTAGATAGACCTCAAAAGAGCAGTGCATGCAAGACAGCCAAAGAATCTTATAGAGCTAGAAGCTTTTTGCAGGAAGAATGGGTGAAAATCCCCCAAACAAGAATTGAAAGACTCTTAGCTGGTTACAGACAGAAGAACAGATGATGATTGATTATGTTAATGTCGAAAGAGTCTATGAAACTTCTGAGTGTGATTTTAGATGACAAAATTTGCTGGAAACCTCAAATCAATTATGTTAGAACACAGCTGGCAAAGAGCATTGCAGTTCTGGGAGAAAAAAACAAAACAAATACTGGACCATAAATCACTGCACATTTAGCCTATTGCTTGTACTACCATATTTGACTTTCTGTGTAGAATTTTGGGGCAACACTTACATAAGCAACTTCCAACCATTACACATCGTTCAAAAGAGAGCAATCAGTACAGTACACAATGTAGGGTACAGGGAACACATGAACACACTGTTTTTAAAATAACACGCATTTAAGTTTTTAGATCTGGTCAAATTTAAAGCTGCAATATAATATAATGCCTTTTGGAAATCAGGTTATCGTTTGCTTGCTTAGTTATTCACAGTAAACCAAATTTTGACCAGGGGTGCCTAAACATTTGCATGACACTGTAAGCCACTTGACTCTTGTCCATCCTTTGTACCCTGATGAAAACCATATGCCAGGTACACACCATATGACATCAGCCTGATTATATAGCCTATAGCCTGGCGCAGCACCATACGGTGTCGGCTCCAATCGTGAATGACAGCAAGTGTTGTACGCGATAATCCATCACTGTCATAGCAGACGACAACCGACGCCAAGTCAGGGACGTCTCACAATGTTCCAACAGAAAGTCTATAGCATGTTTGATTTTTTTTTTTTTTTTTTTTTTTTGTCATTCACGACTGCTTTATGATGATTTATGATATTTCCTCCAGGGATGTTACCACACAGAGTAAAAAGGGAAAATGATGGTGTGAAACAGTAGAAGCACTTTTTCAACCTGGTGAGTACTGCCATTAGCATCAAGCTAGCAAAGAATGTTACTTCTTCATAATGGAGGATATAAAGTAATAAAAAATAAAAAAAAATAGTGGTGGGGCTTTTACTCACCACAACTGCAGAGGCTCCCAGCTTCATTTGAAACAGACTACATTACAGATGGTCTGTTATTTATTAATCCCTCTATATTTTCATATTTTTACTTTTTATCTGCTCCCGTTTGCCTTGATAAAGTTAATGCATTGCACCATCATTTCAAACTCAACACTTCCTCTATCTGTTTCCAATTAAAAGCCCATTATATCTTTGGTTGAGAGAATCCATTCATTTTCTAAAAAGGCTTTTATTGTGAAACATTTGCAGGAACTTGCGGAGGATTCAGTGGCTTGTAGGCTATGTTTGCACTTCAAATGTAGCTCCTGCCATCTGCTGGCACTTTTTTAGTTAGTACAATAACATTTTGGCTGGCACATGAACAGACACAGTGACTGGAGCAATAGTGACAATGATGAAAATAGGACAAGAATAACCCAACAACATCACACACGCCGTGAAAGACGACATGGGATGATTGGTGTGGACAAGTGTGTTGTCTGTCATGTCTGTCAGCCAAGTCACGGCACAATCTTATGTGACATAGTGACTGTCAAAATGGACAAAAATGTCGTGTAGTGTGAGCCAGACATTGGGGTCTTTGTCAGGGTGCAAAGGACCTTCAAGTGCATTTGTTCCGGCTCTTCGTTTTTACCAATTTAAATCGCCTGTTTGTTTTGAAGATGAAGAGACCTCTGTAGATAACTGTTTAGGAGGAAAAACCTCCTGAACAATGAACACTGCAGGAATTCTAATTGCTAGAAGTTTGGCCTGGTTGCAAACTGCAACCCTCACTGCTAGCTGCCACTAATTCCCTCTAGGTCTTACACACTGTACCTTTAAACTCTGCTCTCTTCTGTGAGGTCAAAATTAATACAAGGTTTGAGTATACAGCATACTGCAGTTGGTTACTTCAAGTAGTGTAAAAAAATATTAATCTCTTCGACTCATAAAAGTATAGTCAGTTTTACTATACAGTCAAAAATCACAAATTTGCCACAACGGGCTTTACAATCTATCACAATAAGACACCCTCTGTGCTTACAATCAATTGATTGATACAATTAATTTAATAAAACTACTTAGAATATACCAAAAGAAAAATTATTCATTATACAGAATTCAGGTCAATGTGTTTGTCTGCATACTAATCAAGCCTGGATAACCAACCAGGCACAGTGTGTATATTCTGCCGGAGCCCCAGAGGCCCTGATTTCACTGCACAGCAATAATCTGTCCATCCATCCATTTCCAGCTGCTTATCCAGGTCCAAGTCCCAGTGGAACAGTCAAAGTGATGAAGGACAGACATCCCATTTATTGGCTACATCCTCCAGCTTATCATGCAGTGCTATGCTATGGTATTCATTTATTCGCATAAAATGGAATCTCTCCAGTGTATTCTAGGACTACCCTGTGGTTGGACTTGCCCGGGTAGCCTCCAGAGGATGGCATCCTAATCAGATGCCAAGACCATCTCCAACGGCTTATTTCAGTGCAAATGGGCAGCAGTTCTACATCAAACTCTTTCCAGATGTCTCGGCTGTGGGGAAGAGGGAGCTGAGCTACGTTCCAACTCTCACATATGGTCACAAACTTTGGGCAGTGCAAAGAATGAGATTACAGATCCAAGTGGCAGAATGCACTGTGTAGCAATTAGTTTGGAGTAATTTGATTCATCCCTGTGCTACTCTCAAATTTACTAACATCGTTTATCCTTGGGGTCAATTTGACTCGAGCAACTTCAACCTCCAGAAAAAGATTGGAATACAAATCATAACCAAACTTTATGTGTCAGGTACTTTATGTCTCTTTGTTGACTAACTGAATACCAAGACAAAAAAAAAAAAAAAAAGTAAAATAAAAAAAATCTGTGAATAAAGATCCATTTGGTGTGTTATTAGCTGTATACAGACACTCTGGCCTGCTTTTTCCTACTGTTTCCAACATGGTAACCTTTCTTTTCACCAGTTCCTCATCCAGGGTGTACGATGTGAAAAAAATGATCACATGTAATTTTATGAGCAGTCAGTCTTTCAGCCATGTCAATACCACCCTCATGCCCTGATTTTTTTTGTGTGTTTCCCAGGGGATTTCCTACTGTACACCTGCATATTCCAGGCAGAGCTGGACTGTGGATCACACAAAATCAGCCAGACATTCATCCACAGGCCTAGACTGCAAGGGTTAGGGTATAAGGGCAGCGTAATCACTGGACCCATTCGTCCCATACATCCTGTAATGCCACTGTCTGTGCTACTGCTCTAATTAATGCCAGTTAGTGAAGACGTATGCGACAATGGCAAAAACATAGAATGTCTTCAGAGAGAAACAATACCCTACCAGCTCACTGTTGCTTCACCTTCTGACTTGTACACTGCCAAAATGAAGAACCCTAAGAACCCAGCACAAGTAGGTCATATCCAAGTCTTTCCCACTGTCAAACAGTTCAAGAGGAGAGAGTTTCGGAAGGCAACGTGTCTGCTGGTGGTTGAGAAACAACAAGAGGGTCACCCCCAAGGGTCTTGTCAGGGACCAAGCAGTGAGGCAATGAGAAAAACAGGATTTGGTTGGAAATATTTACCCAAAAACTGCCAAAAACAGTACAAACCCACAACTTAGTACCAAGGCCTAAAAAAAGGTCAAACAAACAGAACTATACCCAAAATAACAGTAGCTTAACTGAACAAACTGACCTAACCGAATGAACCATGAGGGGACATATAGTGGTTTGGCCAAACCATCTAACACAAAAGGGGAAAACAAAATGGATGTCCAACTAGAACTAATACAAAGGAAAAACTAACTAGGTTCTGGATTTTTTTTTTAATATATATATCTTGTAGCCCTGTCTTGTGGAGGAGGCCTGTGTGAAAATCTAGTTTCATACCCCTCTTCATTTGCCCCCAGCCCCCTTAAGGCCATCAGGGTTCATGCAGGCTGGGTATTAATCAATTCAGTACAGCTGTCATTAAGTGCAGTACAGTATTGCTCTGGTGAAGTTCAAATATTATGTACTGTAGTTTAAAATGGAAATGTTCAAGTGAAATACTAGTATGTTAAAACTGTGCTTAACTTCATTTGATTATATATCTGCTCATGAATATTCAACCCTACAGAGGCAAAAGACCTTAATTCAGCTCAGTGTAGAACTGAGAAAAATGACTCTAAGGTTGTATCTTGCTTAATGAACTGTGGGCATAATATTGGAAATGAGACAATTCTTTTCTTTTTTTATGATGTTTTTATGATGAAGCTCAAACTTGACCTGTGACCCTCATCACAAGTAAGGTACTCCGACTTTGCATTGTCTGCTAAATAAAATGGGTCATGTCAAAGCAAAAGGCATTAACGTCCAGTTGATCATCACTTTACTGTTGATAACGGCAAGCAATGTACTGTGTAATAATAATGATTATCTAGATAGAATCAAGTGACATATCATGAAACTATCCACTTAAAAAATATGAATAAGACAGTAACTGTAACTTCTGTATGGGTAAACAGTCATGCCAGGCACAATAAAACAAAGCCAGAGAACCTTCGGTGAAGCTATAGAATTTTACCTTGGTTTCTCCAGAACTTTTTTAGTTCAGGCAAACACAATTCACTATTTAGGTATTTATTGTTCCAACAATGGAAATGAAGTTAAAGTCTTTTGCCTCAGCAGTTTTGATTTTGTTAATTTTATTTGCCATGATATACTATGGCCAGACCTCCCTTGAGTTTTAATGGGAATAACCTGGTAAAATAATGTCAAATGTACAGCTGTAATTCCTGATAAAGCCACTGGAGGGAACCTTTGCCAAACACTGATGAAAGCTGTTAAAAGCGTGGGACAGATGAGGCTCTTTTAGTTGTGAGAGCTTTGAAGCCTGTGAACTCAGCTGTGATGGAAATGCCATTTTTAGAATCATTTCCCACTCAAGCTGCACTGATGTTTTGAACAACATGATTTTTTTTTTTTGGTGAACGAAAAAGTGAGAACAAAAAAAGCATCGAGCTGTCTGGATGTTTAAGCTGTGAACTAGGGCAGTGGGAGAAGTCAGTACTCAGCAACAGAAGTCCTCACCAACCTGTATTCTACCTGCCTAGTGAACACTGTACTGCCTGAGGATTATGTAGCAACAGGGGAGACATTGCATTTCTTTTCAGAAATCTTGTGGGAATAATGCTGTGCTATCTATCTGGTACACGCTCCATTTATGCAACGCTGTCGTCCGCTCAAGGCCACAAGCAGAGAGGCAGTATAAGATGTTGTGAGTCATTTTAACTCTATGGAAACCAGTATTTTCTAGAGACAAAGCTGAACAGCTGAACACATGTCCACCTCTGCTGAGGTAGCACATTGTGGAATTCAACACAAGCTTATATAACCAGAATATCTTGTCAAGTGTGTACAGAGGGAATTCCACAATGCTTGAGTTTTAGTGCTTTTCTCTAAATGCAGCCCCCGCCTATCACGGAGGGATGTTTTCTCGAATGTATTGCCGTATACTGTATGTCCCTAACAAATGAGCTTTATGTAAGTGGGAGTACAGTTAAGAAACAGAGGTTACACTGCAGAGTTGCTGTTGTACAAGACTAATATCTCATTGGACTTTGCATTTATCACACAACGGCATGGCATAAAATGTCCTTCCTAACAAATTCTTTGGTCTTATTTATTACATTTCTAATCTTGTGTTTGTCAGAAAAAGTCAAGGAATGTACCTAAGGACGGATATCATTTTACGTCTCCAAAAGTGTCAGTACAATCTGAAATAAGGTGCATCATCTTTAACAACAAAATTAGGTCACCTAGTGTAGGTGTGATTTGGCTCAAATGAGGTTCAATAAAATTTGGACTCGCCTTTGATTGAAAAAAGTCTAAATATGTTACCAGTAAAACACGTGATCTCACAGAAATACATGAAAGACCATGACCTCTTAGTACCACATTATGTAGTGGCACATGTTGTGTTGAAATGATATGGTTGGGTTTAGGCACCCACACTATTTGGTTAGGTTTAGAAAAAGATCATGTTTTTGGTTAATATAACTGTGCTTGTTACATATGGGAAGTAAATACATCATAAAAGGATGTAAGTATGTCCCATAATTTGACATAACTACAAAAAGGATGCGAGTATGTTAAGTTTAAACAAGTCCAGATTGATCTTTTGTTTCACAAAGGACATTAACAGCTGTCTCCAAGGCGAAAGTCTGTTGTTTGGTGACCCATCCACCACAGCTCACTTGCTATGTGGGCGTTGTTGCTCTTTAAACTACTTATGGGGTCATAACATGAACCACATATACCCCTCTTTGACAGTCACTGGCTGGCTTGGCTTGGTTTGGTTTGGTTTGGTTTGGGCCATCAGCCCAGCAGGGATTTGCATTTCCATTACAACAGGGCTACCCACTTGGAGGTGTGTCTTTAACTGATGATGGCATGTCTTGGGTTATGATGTTTGAAAGCAGCGGGCTGATCCATGGCTATAGTCCCCTGTAGTTTTTGCTGCATGTGTTTTTCCACAGCAGGGCAGGCAAAAGAAGTTTACCTGCTTAAGGTGAGTTGTTTGCAGAGGTGCAGTAAGAGCCTGTTGTCTGCAGCTCTTCATCAACATCTCACTGTGGCTGTTTCTGATTTTACTCTTCCTCCCTGCCTTATTAGTAGACTTGCCTTTATTGATGAAAAGCCGCTAACAAAGTTTCCTATAGATTTTTCACAATAGAAGTTCCCTATTGTTTTGTTATAACAAACTTTAATTGTGAAGCAGCAAAATAAGAAAATGCTGAGTTTTTGAGCAGCAACTTCACACAACTTCTAATATGGCTGTAGTAAACATAATCAGAAATCATGAATCAATCAATCAATCAATCAATCAATCAATGTACAACCCCAGTAAAATGTGATCCCATAAGCTCCTCTGATGCACTGTAAATTCATCCTTTTTTTTTCATCGTCTTACATTGTTAGCTGCTGCTTTATAATTGTTTATAATTGAATAATTGAACTGTCACACATCCTGACTCCAACAAGATGATGATGTTTACATTCAAAAACCTCGACGTGGCTGGCTAACAGCTAGCTGGAGGTCGGCAGAAGGAGAGTTTGCAGACTGGTGAATTGATTTCCTGATCCTGATGAGTGACTCTCAGCCACACACCACCACTGTCCAAAGCCAACCACAAAAAGCATCACTAAGACTTGCAAAATAGACATAAGGGTGTAACCTTTTTTTCTTGTTTGTTGGTGTTCCCCAGTTCTTCCGGGCTGTGGGTAATAAGCAGACTACAACATTTGTTGCTTCCTCTTCATTTAATTTTTACCAACACGGCAAGACAGTACTAATACATTTCAACTTGGGGGTACAGCAACTTCTCTTCACTGCTAAGCACGAGGCACTCATTCTCTATTTTGTATCACTCATACCTGACCCCACAAAACAAGGGCAGTTAGGCTCATAACCATGGGAACACAATGACTCCACTTTTAGAATACATCCTGTGGATGCACTGGGATGCATTGTCAGTGATGTATCCTGGGGTCATCAGGTGTTTCGGGTCTTTTTTTTCAGTCCCACGATCCCCAGCTTGGTGAAGACTCTGCAGAGTGACCTACCTGCAAAGCCCCGACACCCCACCTCAACATGCTCACAGCGGTTATTCCACCCTGCCTCTTGCACTGCTCCATCAGCTACTGGTACTTGGCATGTTTTCGCTCTTGGGCTTCATCCATGCGTTTTTCCCAGGGCACAGGGAATTCTACCATGATCACTTGTTTGGTGGAATTGGAGAAAATGACCATGTCTAGATGGAGCGTTTTTGGAGCAATGTGTTCTGGAAACCACAGCTACTTGCCAAGATCAACTGTCAGTTGCCAATCGGCTGCTGAGGCAAGGAGTCCAGTTACTGATCTAGGTTGTATGATATTTTCTCTCCAGCCTTAACAAAGGTGATAGTTGTCTTTGGGCGATGGTGTTTGCTGAACAGTGGTAATGACTGAGGCCACTGTCTGTGCTACTGCTCTAAGCACTTGATTGTGCCACCAGCGGTAGCAGCCTTCTGCAAGGGCCTTTGGGCAGCTGCTTAAGATGTGCTCAAGGTAACCTCTCCCTGAGGTAACCTCTCCCTGAGGTAACCTCTCCCTGAGCACAGCCCACATGGTTGATGGTGATTCACTCTTGCCCCAGACGTGGAGGTTAGCCGGGCTTGGCAGGCGGTGACTTGGTGTGTTACTTTGTTTACTAAATGGATACCACTCAGGGTGGTACTACTTGAAAAAGGCACCCAAAGTGAAAAACTGTAGCACAGGTATTGAAATAATTTCCGAACTTTATTTCACAAACCCCAGATCTTGTTGAGCCCATAGTCAGTTGCTTATAAACTGCAAATTTCACACGTTTGTTTTTCAGTCCTTGTAATATGCAAGTCGGAGTGCAATGTATATCCCTCATCTCCTAACATATTTTCAGCACAGGGATAAAAAAGAAGAAGAGACTGCAGGATTTGATGAAGTCAGCATGCTGCTAATGAAAAAACGAATATAAACCAGGTCGATACAAATGAGATTGACTTCCTGCTTTAAAACAGAGCAGAAGTCCAGCACATGTGGTGCATTTTAAAGCAGTGATCGAGCAGAAGGTGCTCTGTGCTGCTGAAGAGAGAAATGCAAATGTGTTATCTTATTAATCACTCTTTTCCCATGGCTGTCACTGGGTAAATTAACTGGTTTCATTAAATCAAGTGAAATTGTTTCGATACTTATTGGAGTAATAAGTCTTACACCGCCTTCATTACAGAAATCCAAGTCATAATTGGCATATTTAAATAGTGGTCAGTCATGGTGGCCAGCTGTTTCTGGTATCACTGTGCCAATAAAGTCAAGGAGTAAGAAGACTGCTGGGGAGGAAACATGGACCTTAACAATGCAGGTTCAAATTCTTCCCATGACCAAAAAATAATCAGCTGTTTATGAACTTAGCCCTGCTGTTTTTAGTTGGCCCTTTTCCACACACTCCTGGCCATTTGGTTGAAGTTGCTATGCTCTTCACGCCTTTGAGTTCCAGCCTTTTATTTCTGATATGTTCCTATTTTTTTCCTATTACCTTGATTGGAGTTATTTTGACCTGCTATCACCTGCATGCCTGCCTGCCCCTTGTTGGATTTGTTTGCCTGTTTGGACTTACTTCCTGGTGTTGTCCTTTACCTGCCTCACAATTCTATAAGCCCAAAGCGGTGTCTGAAGTTGTCGAATTTCGATGCTTGGTCAGTGATTTCCAGCATCAGACACCGACGAAAAAAAGCAGTCCTCTCACCTTGGCATGATACATGGCTGGCTGCCGTTATTGTTTAAGGTTAAGGTGTAAGTTAATAAAGTGGCGAGTGCCCGAGTAGGCAATGAATCCTAAATTTGGGAAAACCAGCTGGGTTCAGGCTGTTCTCATGCACTATACATATACCTACCAAAAGTAATGCATCACAATTCAGATATAACCCACAAAATCATGAGGCAGTAATTCATGTATAACCAACGTAGTCGGGATGGCTGCTTTCACGTGACAAATGTGCTTATGGAAGTAAATAAGTAAGTATTATAAAGACCAAAAGTCTGTGTAAGCAGGCAGGTTGGGGTGGTGGATGGGTCAAACAAACAAAGGACTCTCCCCCAGGAGAAAAGTGTTTGGGATCGTGTGAAGACAAGTGAACTTTGAGTCATTTCAAAGGTACATTGTCACCATGTTTTGTTTCCTAACCCTAACCAAAATAACTTTATTTGCCTAAACCTAACCCATGTGACTTTACATTAAGTACGTAATGTCAATCGTGGGGCACTGATTATTAGATATCATACAAACCATTGTATGAAAATATGTTGCTGGGTTACAGATGGGCAAGATCAGAGAAACAGCAATAGAACACTGGAAGGCCGAGCTGATGCAAGAGACAATTTGGCAAAGAGCAGGTGGAAGTGGGCCTGTATATTGCTGTGGTAATCAGAGGAAATGGGAAGTGGGTGACTGAATCAGTGGATCAGGTGGTGCAACTGTCAGGAAACAGATAGCTTGAGGGCAGGAGGAAGTGGCTGTATCTGAAATAACAAGAAATATACTGAACATGAAAGGAAATCAGGCAAAGTAAATGAATGAGGGAGTAAATACTGAGAGTCCCTGGTTCTAATTTTTACCTGTGTCTCAGGAGAAACCTCACCAAAATTGATCAGTTTTCTGTGAACTGTTTGCTGTATAAATATGCAGATTGGCATTATCTCCCTAAACTGTTGTAGAGATCTAAGGTCCCGTTATGACAATTTCAACTGAAAACGTTAAACTTTAGTTGCGTTTTGGCTGATTGTTTACACGACAGCGGCATTTTGGGTGCCTGAAAATGCAATGTTTTGAAAACGGGTTCCAGAGTGCAATTTTTTGAAAACGGCAGCGTCTCCGTTGTCATGTAAACTTGCAATATGCAGTTCCTCTGAAAACTGAGACTTTTCGCACATGCGCATTACGGTTCCAGTCATTAGGCATGCGCGAGAAAGTCGACCATCACAACATCAGTGCCAAGCTCTGTTTGTGCTGCTCACCCTGTTGATTTTATCAACGCTTCTCCAGCAAAGTGTAGATCTACTGTGGCAACTCCACCTCGTCGCGGTCCTCTCCGCTCTTCTCACCCACACTTGAACACCCGTTCTGGGATACACAGTGTCGGCCTGCCCGGCATGACCTCTGCGGCCCTCCCTGGACGGATGCTCAAGTGTGGGTGAAAGGAGTGGAGAGGACCACAGAGGTCAGGCTGGGCGGGCCGACACTGATTATAATTATTTAATAAGAAATAGTATTTGGGTATAGCAAAAAAATATAAATAAACTTCAGGTTGCAGCCTCTGCTTGGATAATTAAACGGTCCTAAAACTGCGGTCCTGAAACTGCAGCCTCCGGTACTGCAGCTTTACCTTAATCGATTTTGCGGCTCTGTGTGAACGGAGATTGTTTCAATAACGTTGTCATATAAACGCGGAGGTTTTCTAAAATGCTAAGATCAAACATTTCCGTTTTTAGAGAAACCGTTGTCATCTAAACAGGGCCTAAGATGGGTATTCAGTCAATGGGTAATTCAACACATCCCTCATTATTACACACAACATGCACACGCATTAAACGAGGAGGGTAGCATGGCATCCGCTATAGTGGGAGCAGTTTGGGGGTCTGCCAGTCCATACTCCATACTTATCCTACATATGGGGACTTGAACTATGACCCTCGGGTTTCCAAGACCCCACAGACAGAGCTACTGGCGCCCTGTTAATATCTCGGGCAGAGGGATCTAGAAGACAGTGTTTTGTTTCATGTGTCAATTAATTACAGTCATGGCAAAGCCAAGGGCCTTGCAATTCAACACTAATTGGATATTTTCCACTGTGTTGCAGCTTCTGTTTGTGAGCTGTGACTGATGCAAATCAGCAGGGGTTTGTGTGGCTCCTCTGTTCTTGGAAAACTGGAGGATGGAGGGTTTTCAGAGGCATTTGCTTGCCCTTTACAGCTTCACCGAGAAACTGCACTGTAGTGAAACTGCACACAGCTTTATATTTTGACTCTAAAATATGAATACCTCTCTGAACTGTGATTTGCATTATGATTACTGTGAATAGAAAAAGATGGACATGATGGAGGTCTGATTGTGTCTCATGTTTTACAGCCTGGCTCAGTGAATTTGTCTGTGGTTACAGGAATTGTACAGTGATAGGAATCTCCATCAAACTTGAATATGACCGCCTGTACCAAACCATGCTAGACTGCATACATAACATCATTTGGCTAATTAGTTTTACATGCACATTTTTTCTAGAATCTTGTGTTAAAGGAGAAGGCAGGTGTAATTCTTAATGTCAACAGAATCCCATGAAAAACAGCTCAAAATAGTTTCATTTTAGTTTTTAGCCAAATTTAAAAACAGGACAAATGCATATTGGTAAGAACTACTTTCAGCAGTGAATCAATCCACATTTGGTGCTCTAGTGAGTATTTGTGGCAGCAGGACCATGCATATGTGATTGAATCAAAATAAAGCCCAGTGTGTGTGTTCATGTTAATGAAGCAACTTGTCACTCAGTGCAACAGTGTGGCTCACTGATGTGTTTTTAATAGTTTCTGGAGAACAGTGGAGCTCAGCAGCACAAAGGAATTTATCAGGCTTTGAATATACACACTTATTAGTTGGATACATTCATTGTTGGGTCTGCTCATAAGATTTGTTGTCAAATATAATTATTTTCAATGCTACATGTTAAATAATCAACCCATCAGCCCATCAACAACTGTAGTTAGAATATTTGAACACACCATGTCTCATGGAAACCCAGTGTCTGAAAAAATATGTTGGCATTCTGCAGACCCAACCATGTCACATTTGCACCACATTATGTAGCAATGTGTTAAAACTTAACGTTTCACCAACACTGTGGTTAATGTGTGGACAGGTTTAGGCACAAAGATTACTTGCTTATGATTAGGAAATACAGTGGCATGCAAAATTGTGGGTGCCCATGGTCAAAATTTAGTTTACTGCGAGTAAGTAGAAGATGAACTGATCTCCAAAAGGCATGAAATTAAAGATGAAACATGCTTCAACATTTTCACACATTTCTTCAATATTTTAATCAAGATTACTTTTTAATTCAATCTTTTACAGTTTTAAAATGACAAAAAAGGAAAAGAGCCTGAGGCAAAATTTTTGGCACCCTGCATGGTCAGTACTTAGTAATGCCCCCTTTGGCAAGTAGCACAGCTTTTGAACACTTTTTGTAATTCTTATTTTAGGGATTTTCCCCCATTCTTCCTGCAAAGGCTTCTAGCTCTGTGAGATTCTTGGGCTGTCTTGCATGCACTGCTCTTTTGAGGTCTATCCATAGATTTTTAATGATGTTTAGGTCAGGGGACTGTGAGGGCCATGGCAAACCTTCAGCTTGCTCCTCTTGAGGTAGTGCATTGTGGATTTCGAGGTGTGTTGATGATAAATTGTCCTGGTGCAGAAGCCATCCTCTCTTCATCTTCAGCTTTTTTACAGATGCTGTGATGTTTGCTTCCAGAATTTGCTGGAATTTAACTGAATCCATTCTTCCCTCTACCTGTGAAATGTTCCCCATGCCACTGGCTGCAACACAAGCCCAAAGCATGATCGATCCACCCCCATGTTTAACTGTTGGACAGGTGTTCTTAGCATGAAATTCTGCACTCCTTTTCTCCAAACACACCTTTGCTCTTTGCATTGAAACAGTTCTATTTTAACTTCACCCGTCCACAGGACGTGTTTCCAAAAAGCATCAGGCTTGTTCAGATGTTCCTTTGCAAACTTCTGATGCTGAATGTCGTGGTGAGGACACAGGAAAGGTTTCCTTCTGATGACTCTTCCATGAAGGTCACATTTGTGCAGGTGTCACTGCACAGTAGACCACCACTTCAGAATCTGCTAAATCTTCCTGCAGATCTTTTGCAGTCACATGGGTGTTTGATTTGCCTTTTTAGTGATCCTAGGAGGAGCTCTTAATCATCCAGACCTCATCTTGACCTTCACAGTTCCTCATAACATTATGAACTGAGGAAACAGGTACCTGAAAACACTTTGCTATCTTCTTATAGCCTTCTCCTGCTCCTCCTCCTGCTAGGCTGCTGTTTAGAGGGGCCCAAGGCTGCTGATTGTTGGGACAAGGTTTCAGGGGTCAGAGTATTCATAAAGCTTTGAAATTTGCATCACCTGGCCTTTCCTAACAGCAGCTCAGTCCATAGGGAATTGGTTTGGGAACCAGAGGGTCCCCATCAGGACCAAATATGGAGTGTGGACTGGTGGCTGGAGAGGTGCCAGTTCATCTCCTGGGCAGTGCCGAGGTGCATCTGAGCAAGGCACTGAATCCCCAACAGCTCAGAGCACCTGTCCAGGGCAGTCCCCTTGCCCTGACATCTCTCCATTTAATACATGTGAAGGTGCTGTTTGTACAATTAATTAAATTAAAGTTAATGATGATTGTGAACAAGCCATAGCCCTAACAAGCTAATTAAGGTCTGATACATTGGTAAAAGTTATCTGAGAGCACAAATGTCTTGAGGTGCCCAAATTTTTGCATGGTGCACCTTTCCTTGTACTCACTCTAAAATTGTAGAGATTAAAAATAGTACTCTAATCTTGCTTAAAATGTTGAAAAGCATGTTTCATCTTTAATGTCATGCCTTTTGGAGATCAGTTCATCTGCTACTTAATTAACTAGTCACAATAGACAAAAGTTTGACAATGGGTGCCTTAACTTTTGCTCGCCACTGTATCTGTTTTGGTGGCACAATCTCTGCTGGGAATGTAGTGATGGTAAAAAACAAAACAAAACAACAAGAGATGGGACGCTGAATAACTTTTTCTTTGTTTGTTGTTCTTGAACAATAGTCTGCAGCTTGATAGCCATCTCATCTTGGTGTTCCACTATCCCCTCCACCTCCTAATGATAAAATCGTCTTATATACTACATCACTTTTTAATATGTATGAAATCTACAAATGTGACAAATTTGTAGTTTGCAGAAATGTACATGCCAACATTTTTTTCTGGTGAGCGGACATTTCAAAGAAATTCAGGCTATATTTTTTTCTTTTTTTTTTTAGCCTTTTCGTACCTTGCCAAACCTGGTGTCCACACTTTTCTCTTGTTGCTGCATTAAATTCATGTGAATCTAAACACCTGAAAAAGTGTTTTAAAACAAGGAAAAAAAGCTCTAAACAACTCCCCCTACAACAAATATGCAACATAACATGTGTGCTTTAGTTTTCAGACTTTTTTTATTGTGTCTTCAGGAACTCTGTTTGTGTAATATTTGGAAGTAGCCTATCATTTTTGCAATTTGAAAAAAAAAGAAAGTTGCAAGAACCAATACAAGAATAAGTGACTTGTTCAGGGGGATAGTTTTGTGGTGAGACAGCTGTGATAGGATATGAAAAGGGAAACACACAAGAGATGTTAGCAGTTACATCAGCCACAAAGGGGTTACATAATTGTGTTGAACAAAAATCTCTAACCGCATTTACTGTATATACATCTCTATAAATCTATGTGCAGATTTTTCTGTACAAGATATATGATTTTTGAACAGTTGGCATTCACAAAAACTAAACAAAAAACATAGTCTGATTTACACATCGTTTAAACAGCACAATATTCTCACCAACACTTCATCCTTGAATCCAGACACTTTAGTGTTGCATTAGTCATACATCTTATCAATAAACGCCTATATTTTCCTACTAATCGATGTTATCTCACTGTAGTGGGATTATATCGTAAGATTACAAAAATATAATATAACCATCATAAATAGAATCTGCCCAAAATACATTTTTGAAAGCATGTACTTCTGTACTAGTATCTCCATTTGGATTACTTGGCTCTACTCTATTACTTTGGACCATGGTTAAGAAAAGAATGTCTACTAAAATACTTCTCAGCTGTATGGAACAAGCAAATAATTTTGATGGAAAGACCAAACGAAAGCCACATATTCGACTGACTGTCCTGCCCTTTTCTATGGCAGAGGTTTACAACCACTGCAGTTAACAACACTGCTGTCGGCAGCAACATGCTTCTGGTAAATCAGCTGTATGGCATTGATTTGAGTGTCTGTTTTGAAAATTGAAAATTGATTATGAAATAAAGTCATGCTATAGGTCAAAATAAGTAGAAGTAATTGGTTTGGCCTTTTCCCTTCAAATTGTAGCAGCAAAGCCCGAGACATCCTGAGTTTTAGTATTTAGAATGGGTGAATGCAATGGCATCTTTTTGCTAGAAGTTGTCAGTTACCCTGCATGATAAATATACGTATACCTCAGGATAAGGTCTAATTTTTAATAAAACCTTTATGTATAAAATCATCAGTGTGTGGTTTCTTTTTTTTCTTTTTTTTTGGTGAAACACATGAGATTATTTTACCTGGTTCCAAAACAAGTCAACATGTGTCAGGAATTTTCAACAATCAGGTGTCATTTTTCTTGATTCTAATGAAATGACCTCTTATTTCAAAATGCAAATATTTTTAAGGACTAGAATCAAAAGTGATATTTTTTTAATTCTACTACTAACAGAATTGTGGTTGTTACATACAGACGCTTTGTCACACCACTTGCCTGATATAGCTGCCAAAGGCACCTTTTAGCGTGTTTATGAGATGAACTGGGCTTTCAGTTAACTTTAATGTAAACCAATCCACAGCAATGCTTGAAGCTGAAAGTAACTGACATTGTATAAGACAGGGACGGCAGCATAGGGCTGGGGGGAGGGGAGGTGGATGGGTCAAACAAAACATGACTTTCACCAAGAAGACTACAATTCATGGCTTGTGTAAAACCAAGTCAATGTCGTTTTAACTGAAAGTTACATAACTTACACACCTACATCAATTCAGGTTTTTCGCATGCACTATTCATAGGTTTTGTACAAAAAAATATGCACTAAATTTTGTACATATCCCAAGTAATGATGAACCTGTGATTCATGCAAAACCCATGTATTTTGGAAGGCTGCAAACTGTGACCAATGCTCTGATGACAGTAAAGAAGGGGCCCGAGTGGTCCTTACAGGTGGCAGGTTGGGGCAACTGATGTGTCACAAAACACAAGACTTTCCCACAGGACTTTCTCCAGGACACTGATTTTAGGAACCATGTGAACTTTGAGTCATTTCAAGGGACTTAATCACCATGTTCCTTCTCCTAACCCTAACACAGTAGCTCTACTTGCCTAAACCTAAAATTAATCAACATTACGTAATTTACATACAGTTGCTGCGCACTGATGTCACATCATGTTATGTAACAAACATAGTTACTTTAACCCCTCACATGACCTTTGTTAAAACATAACCAAGTAGTTTTGTTGCCTAACATGAACATCATTAACCACCTGTTACAATGTATTTCAGCTGAGCATCACATAGAGGCACTAAAGGGTGCCCTGTACATTGCTATTACATGCCAAGGGGTGTGAAAAAGCGTCAGTATTTGACGACCTGGAAGTGAGAATGGGTTGCATTTCTACAGAGCCGAGCTACTGTGAATGGATAGATACTAGATAGTCTTATAGTCTAATGAATAGTTTTAACATCACTTTAGTAATTATCTCATAATGCAGTTTTGGCAAGTTGGTAGTGCGTTAGTGAACGAGGCACAATCTCTTTCTAAATGGACTCAAAAACGATTGAAACTAATGCAGTCTGCTCCAACAGCTCGTAAACCCTCCCTTCATAAAGGTTGTACGGCTATAGTGACTACTGTCTGGCTAAGGGTCAATGGTTGAAATTAATACTGGCAAAAAATGAAGGTAGGATTTACTGCAGGGCTGTTATATTACAGGAGGCTGCATTAGTTTTAGTCAGGTAGACCTAATAAACTGTTGAGTCAGTGTCATTTTTATATGATCATGATGGGCACATAGCAGCTGTATTTTCCTTTTTACCAGAGCTGTTAAGACAGTGGATAGTATGGCTTTCTGAGTCAAATCTGAATGAAGGCCTGACTTTCTGCCTCTGTTCCTCATAGTTGTGCACACATATTTAATTATGACAGGATACTCAAACCTGATCAGTGCTTGCTGTACAGTGCATTAACAGTCTACCAATTTATCTCTGAGTCTCAGTCCTCATCATATTATTCATATAGGACCTTCATTAATCTCCATCACCTTAGTGTGTGGATGTGGTTTTTATACAGAACATGACACATCCACAGCCATTTGGGAAAGACATTAAATAAAATATGAGTGATGTAAATTAGTAATATATTATTGGGGAATAATAAATTCTCTTCTAGTATTTGATATTATAAAAAGTTCTTAAGAGCAATTTAAATCTACATTATATACAAACTATTATTCCATTTACATTTGTCTTATAGCTATTGAAGTACACATGGCAATCTTGCTAAAATACTGAAGAGGTGTTAAAAAATGGACATCTTGAAAATGACTCATATATATATATGCTTTGGAAAAAAAAGTACCATTTAGGTAACTTGATTAAGCTGCTTATGTATCTTTTTGATGAGGTTTAGTTTCTGAAAGTGATTGGCTAATTAGCACGTAGTTAATAACAAATCAAGGCTTCATTTCAGTAGATCCTATTAATAAGCTCTTCTGTTAAGGCTGAGTACTAGGACATACTGTGATTTTGACAGTTTATTTTGCCATGATATGCTGGTTGAGATATGGGGCCAATACATGCAGGAAGGTTTGTTTTAACTTGCCTGGAAAATGTAACTGGTGGTCAGTCAGTAGCCAGAATTTTACCTCCATGTGAACTCATCAGAGCCAGAGGGGAGGGCAGTAACAAAGGGGGGCTAACATTATGAAATTGTATACTTTTGATGAATGCATACAGTAGGCACACTTTTATCTTTTATCATCTAGCTTAGCAAACCTGCTGAACTTCCACCGTCACCTAATTGGTATTTTTATTTACACGTCAACCACTACTCTTTATTTTTGACGTTGATTGGTTTTTGTTTAGAGTTCATGTCAAATTTGTTTTGAAAAATTCTGGCTTATTACAACTTGGCTTATCCATCAGTTTTTAAAAGTTCCAACATTCTCACCCAATTGATTGCTGACATCTCAAAATGTGGTGACACTGAAGGAAGTGCAACAGAAAAACAAGAAACGTAAGTGGTAGGGTGTGCAGACGGGTTGTAAACAAACCCATTACTTCAGGCAGATTAGCTACCACATTATTTTGAGTCAAAACCAAAAGTGAACACATCTGAGATGCCAGTAGCAATGTCTCTCTCTGATTGTGTGTGTGTGTGTGTGTGTGTGTGTGTGTGTGTGTTTTCATGCATGTGTGTATTCGTCTGTCTGCAACTAATCACGCAAACTACTAGACCAATCAGCCTAATATTTTGCATGCACTTTTGTGACTGCATGCTCAAGGACCACTTGTGGTGGAAATGATTAACAATTGTTGAAAAACCTGTTTTACTGACTGTTGTATATTGTCACTGACTGCTGACACATCAATTCTCTTAACCAGCCAGTAGGGGCTGCAGAACCTCAACAAAATCACACAGCAAAAAGGCATTTCTGGAAATGCCTTGGCTAAAACAACAAGCCTTAACTAATCTGTTGCAGGCCACATTTAGGCCTTCGTCATGGCTCAAAAACGACAATCCTTAAAACAGTTTGGTCTCATTTGGGACCAGAACAACTGCAGATTAATTCCATACATACCATCCACTGGAGAGGATGCCTTTTTTTTTTTTTGGGGTGATGTGTCAGGTATGGTCACTGATGGGCTGGAAAACAGGTAAGTAAACAGTAAACCACAATTGAGCCCAGTGAAAATATTACAGTGGTTACCTCGTTTTTTAGACATCTTACTTATTCGGTCAAAGGAGCTTCAGGGAGCTGCAGACAATTCCACCGGGCACAGTTGTGCCACATGTCTAGAGTGGCTGCGATCAGCTCTGGCGTCCACAGCACAGCCACCTGTTGGAGATCCCCACTCTACTGAATGCACTTTGATTCAGGTGTGTTCACTTTTGGTTTTACCTCCAAAAGAAGCAGTATCTTATCTGGCTAAACTGTTTACTTGTTTTCAACATGTCTGGTTGAGTTTGTTGTCCGGTTTGTCTGCATGTTAAAACATCACAGTGTTTAATTGGAGAGTACAATGTTATTCTTGGTGACAGAGATGAAAATGAAAAAGATAAGGTCCTTGCTCGAATTTAACCAATTTATCCTTTAAGAGCTACATCTGCCTCCAGAGCAGCACTGCCTCTCCAAAAATTGTCGCAAGAAAAAAAAATACAAGACACTTGAACACTGACTTCCTGACTGTGAGACAATTGGCTGTTTTTGATATTACTGGGTGTGACAACCACAATATCAGTACTAACCCAGTCCTCCTGGTTCAGGGTTTCAGGGTTTGAAGACTAATGAAACCGATGCAAATATCATTTGATGCATGTATGACTTTTATGGCAGATATTAATTATATTATCATTTTCTAAATTTAAATTGTGCAAATCTCAGTAGAGTGCAGTCAACAAATATCTTTTACCAATCCTCTCCCTGCAAACAAAATGAGGGCCATGATTATAGGACAACATTGTGAAGTTCATACAGTTTCCTAAAAGCAGGAAAACATTGTCCTCTTCAGCCAACCTGCATAAAGTGCAGAGTCCTCATACTAGAGTCCTGGCTCAACCACCAGGAAGTCAATGTGGTCCTTCTCCTTGGTCTTGAAGGCCTCGGCTATAATCTGGGCAGCATCCTTGTGCTCCCGTCCTCTCAGGGGAATGCCATTGACCTCCAGGATAACGTGACCCACCTTCAGCTGACCGCTGTTATGAGCTGAGCCTCCTTTCTGTCAACAGGAACATCAGGAGAAGGGAGGAGAAAAGACAAACAATGTTTTGACACAATTAAGAAGACCGCTCCAACAAATGACATATTCATAATATATGCTACTTCTGCACAATCTGCTAAACTTCTCACATGGTATCTCTTACCATTGCTATGCTGATGACACACAGCTTTACTTCACCTTTAAGAATCTTGGTATAATTTTGACCATCATTTGAACTTAGAGCTAAACTCATTAAGTCTTGACTCTAATAAATGATAAATATTGCCAAAATCAAACCTCTATTATCAGTGACAAACTTGGAACTCCAAGTGCATACCTTAATCTTTTCTCACTTACACTACTGTAACTCCCTCTTAACTTGCATTTTTCATGCATCTCTAACTCGTCTTCAACTAATACAAAATGCAGCAGTTAGGCTTTTAACAAAAACCAGTCATCAGTCCGACATTACCCCAGTTCTTGCCTCCCTTCATTTGCTTCCAGTAAAACACAGCATTTATTGTATACTTTTACTAATTACATACAAGACCTTGCATGGTCTGGCCCCTGCATATATAGCAGAGCTGCTGAGCCCCTATACTAGCTGTCGACAAGTCCGATCTTCTGATCAAGGCCTTTTAGCTGTTCCTCATTCTTTTTTAAATTCAGAGATGACCTTCCCATTTGCGGTTGTAACTCCAAATCTGTGAAAAAAGCCTTCCCTTTTCAATCAGAATGCCTGAATCTTTGGTAAGTTCATTTTTATAAGCACTCTCAATTTGTCTTTATTTTGTTGGCTGTGAGATTTTACTCTTCCCTGCATGTAGGTAGGTATGTATGTTGTTGTGTATGTATGTATGTATGTATGTATGTGTGTGTGTATATTTGTATCTGTATGTGTGTAATTTTGTCTATATGTGAAGTAAGGCTGTGCAATTAATCGTCTGGTGATCGCGATTATGATTTTGAGGTCAAACGATTTCAAAATTAATGAAATCGAGGGTAAACAATTCTTGGTGGACACCTGGAGATGTTATTTTGTCTTCTACGGAAGCCGCGCATGCGCAATACTGCCCCCTCCCCTCCTCTCCTCTATTCACTCCACCAGCCAGTCAAGTAGGTGAACTATGAATAAGAAAATTTCAAAAACAGTTTGTGGAAAATGGCAGAGGGAAAGCGAGAGAGGCTGGTTTGTATGTGTGTGTGCGCGCGCGCACATCGGGGCCGAACTCCGCCGTGCGCGACACAGAGAGCAGAGGAGAATTGTAAATGCGCGACCATTTAGAGACAGAAATGACATTACGTCGTGTAAACAATATAAGTCATCACATGCGCCGCATAATCATTTGCATAATCGTGATTTCAATTTTGACCAAAATAATTGTGATTAGGATTTTTTTCTATAACCGAGCAGGCCTAATGTGTAGGGCATTGTAACTGAATGTTTTAAAAAGTCGTATACAAATAAATTATTATTAAAATTATTACCATATTCCCATACAGGACAGGCATTGTCTGTGGGAATTTGTGGTTGCAAATAAATGAAGAGTTGATTTTTTTTTTTTTTTGTATTATATTGTATATTATATTTTCTGGAGCCAAATTCCTTAAATTAAGCCAAAAAATGGCAGAAATAGAACAGAATTTTTCCTGAATCAGAATTATTGCCAAGTTACTTGCACTTGCAAGAAATTTGACTTGGTGATGCTTTGGTGCAAAACATTTCAACATCAGAATTATATCCGGGCATTGTGCGAGAGAGCATTAAAACAACATTTAAACCATTGTATGGAGAGATGAAACTATACAGAATCTATAATGTGGTTGTTAGATTAATACATAAAATTTAAAAAAATTAAACACACGTTTTTTTTTAAATATTATTTACAGTGGATAGGGTTATGTTGGTGGATGTTGGACTTGTGCCCATAGTATTTCTAAAATCGTGGCAGCAGGCCTGCTTGTTGAATGCTCCTCTGAACTCCTCCTAGGCCCAGCCTACATGGTTTTCATTTAAAGATTTTGCTCCCTGCTTTATTCACACTTAGGCTAAAAATATAGTTTGCCATACAGCTGGATATAGTCCAGCTGCTGTCTCAGCAAAAAATAATTGGAAGAAACCACTGCAGCTTAAAAGATCTGGTTATACAGTATTTCTGTAATAAGGGCATATCAATGTCACACTTCAGTGTTGAGCTGCAACAGTAGCTTTAAAGGCTCTTTAAAGGCTTTAAAGGCTCTGATATACTCAGCTGACTGTTGGACCGTCTATGAGCTTCTGTCACCCTAGTCGATGCAGTGTGTCACACACCGTGGCTGTCTGCTTTTTTTTGGTCGATTCAGCATGGTGAATAAGTGTGAGTGCTGTCAAATCACTCTGATTGGCTGTTCATCACAGTGCACGAGAAGATAAATGGAAGTGAGGAAAGTAAACAAAGAGCTGAATTTAAAAGGGAGTGAGATCAAAACAAACTTGTTACATAAGGTAAGATTATTTTTTGTTTAGCCATTGAGCTCTTTAGCAGAAGTATTTTGTGATGGTTTTTGTTACTGTTCACTGGCAAATGGTACTATGCTCTGTTCTTTCAACATCTGACTGTGTTGTTAATGTGCTAACTGGCTAAATAGCGTCATGATGGTCTTACCTTTTTGAATGACAAATAGAGATTACCACCATCTGATTTTGAGCAGAGTTATTTCCTGTCACACAGTCACAGTACATACGTGCTGGTTGGCTGTTGGCTGTTGTCTTGTGGTGTGTTTATGTGCAAATTTTTGGCTGGGACACAAACGATGTTAGGCTACGCAACAGTTGGCTTTTGTTGCCCCTAGTTCTTTGAAGTTGATTTTGTGTGTCTGTGCCTTTAAAGGGTATGGAGATAGCATCTTGTTTGGATACATATGATGGTCTTTAATACATGATCACATGAGCACAAATGCTGGAAACTCTTTCTACCTGCAGGTATAATAGATTTTGTTGTGAATTCTTAATACCAAGATTTAAAGTTCAACTATTCAGCTCCAATACACCTGGTACAATAAAGTTCAAGTTCTGTATTGTCATGTGCACAATTATGACAGTGAAGCTGTCACTGGCAATGAAATACTTGGTTCTTGGGCTTCTTTCAACAATGCTGGCCCATGGGGTGAAGGGGCCCATAGAGAGTGGGCCCTCTAACTATATGCTGGGCAGAAAGCGAGCCCTTATGAGTAATTCATATTGCCACCTTAGAAATATGCGATGATGATTTCTGGGTGACGTGTATTGGTGTTATCCATTGTCAAGCCTCTATCTGATCACGTGACCATAAGATTATATCGTAGCTAGTTTAAGTGCATAACAAGTAACTAACATGCCTCAGGGCCCGTCATCATACCATGCATTGGGGCCCAATGTAAACAACCTTACGACACTTCCTCAAACAATATAATTACAATAGTCACAGTTTTGGTTTTACTGCCCCATAAATTTTGTACTTCACACTGTTTTCAGTGAAAAACAATTACATACTCACTACACACTACCTGCCAGCTGACAGAAAAGCTGCTAGAGAGCTATTTGTTTTTAGCTTATTCCACTGACCTCAAGTAGCCAATACATACCAAATTAATGCTGCTTTAAAATACTCAGATTGTCAGTACAATTTCTGCATCACAGTCCTTCCTAGTTCCTACTTGAAAAACACATATTTTTCTTTAATTCCTGTACTCTAGATGTATTTAAAAAGTCATGTAGTTAACGTGATGTGCTGATTTTATACTTGACATTTTAAAGATTTGTTAGCTATTGAAGAAAATAGAGAATTTGGCTGGGATGAGTCATTTGTCGGGAGGAATTCTGTATGTGTGCCTCCGTGTATATGTGTACACACACACATATGCGTGTGTGTGCTTGTGTGTGTGTCTGTGGTATTACATGACCACTTGTGTTTCTTCTGACAGAGCTACAGGGTTAATCCATCCATCCATTCATTGATCGTACCTCCACTTAGGACAAACAGGACATCTGCCAATGTTGCCTGATTCAATTTAATCCTCCGAGTTGTACAGCTTTATTAGCTGTGACATTCAATTATGCAGCTGTAGTAGCAGCTGAAAACATCACTGCAGGGCATACAGGCCAATAATAATGAATGTTAATTCAGCGGACTGGCCAAGAAACTCGGAGTGGCGTAATTAATCAGACACACTTCCAGCTGCTTCTACAACCATCACTAATATGCCTATGAGCACGGCATTAACCCCGAGTTACTTCAGTGCATCAGTTCCTCGTGGCCCAGAGGACAAGGCTGAGGTCATAATGGTAGCTTCCTCTAGTAAAGCCCAAATGCATTAAAGGGTTTCAAGCACCTCAATAGGCAACGTCAGTGTTCTGTTTAGTTACAACAGTTCAGTTACACTAATATGTAACATTTATGCTTCAAAGAAATGACAGGAAAAGAGATTGGTCAGCTTTAAACACAGACAAGGATCTGAGATTTGATGAGTACCGTGAGTCATGAATCAGAAGATTCTCTGCTCACGTCTGAGTGCTGGAAACTGGACCAAGTTTTGATGCCAAACATTTGATTTCCAAACACATCCATAGTTTTTCTACTACCAGCTACGCATCGACACTTTTTGGTCAAGCATCAAAGTGCTTGTCAACACTGAAGATGCTTCTGAAGGTGTCAAGAGGCAGACAGCACTGACCAGCTGCTCCAGCCAAGCAAAACCAGGCCTGATCACACACCATGAACAAGGTTATTAAGTAAGCATGCATATTTTCTGTGTTGTTGTGTGTTTACTCTGCTCATAAATTCAAAATAAAAACAAGCATTATAAGCTCAGAAACTTGGTGGCTTCCCCATTTTGGGGGTGAATCCTCCTGATTGGTTGGCCCAGTGTAAGTGTTTGATTGACAGCCAAGCCAAGAGAGGCACAGAGACACAGCGTGAACAAACTTGCACTTTTAACTAGTTGACAAGCCAAGAACAGACAGCAGTGTTGAAAAGCAAGGCCCACAACATTTAGCATCTCAATTGACTGATGCTAATGTTAGCAGCTATGCTTTTAATCTGTTAAATGTGCTGCAGCTGACTAACATCGGAAGGCAGCTACAGTACTGAGCTACTGTATTGTGATCAACGCTTGCATTTTCTCAGGTGGCTAATCAGTTAGTGGTCAGCTTTCCAGGTTCAGTAGTTCACTGACTACTACTAGCCCTCTACTTCAACAAACTTCTAGCACCATGAGGCCCAAACATACCAAACCAACATCACAGAACTAGTGGCAACAAAGGCCACCTGTTTTGTTGCCTGTGTCTCGGCCAAAGAGTTGCACTTGAACACACCGTCAAGACTACAGCAAGTGGCTGACAAGCATGTACATTCTCGTGTGGGAGGAAATATGTCACCATAACAGCAAGCGGTAGAGTCTGTATTCAATAAAAGAAGACCAACAGGACAGATTCAAGATGTTAATTAGCCAGTTAGTACATTAACAACACAACCAAATTAGTGATGTCATGAGAACCGATACTCGCAATACCATGATGAAAAAACCCAGCGCTACTCATTTTTTGAAAAACCAGAAGAGCCGATACCAGCGTAGGAATTGGTGCTATGACTCTTCTGGAACTGATGGGGGCAGTATATGCCATAGAGCGTTACAGCCCATGCCTACATTCAGAGCGAGGGGGTGACGAGGAAGAGGAGAGAACAGCTGCCTGCTAAAGCCCACATTCAGAACCAGTCACAGCCGCACTTTAGGCCAGCAAAGAAGAAACAGCTCTCACACCGGAGGGCTCCAATGTTCAGTCAGACTAGTAGTCTGCCGAAGAGCGTCTTGCTCGAAACGTTACTTCTATTTCTCTGCTGCACACGGTGCTAATAAATGGACTGAACATTGGAGCCCTGCAGTGTGCAAGCTGTTTCTTCTTTGCATTCTATGTTTTTTTTTGGCTCAGCACCTGGCCTTTTTTGTGGTTTGGATGTGTGTGTGGACCTTATACTTGCACTTTAGGCCAGAAAATAGATCTGCTAGCAATATATGCAGTTTTAAACACCACTTCGTCTGTTTATTAATTACTTTTAACTTGCTCTGAATTGCTTCTGAACCATCCGTGCTCTGTGCGGAGTTTTGTCCGGACTCTCTGGGTGGTCTCCGGTGGTCTCCTATGATCCCAGCCTTCGAGATGTGCAACACTCCATTAAATGTCATTCAGTTCATCAAAAAATATCCCAATTAAAATCAGTAGCATAATAAGCAGATATCTTCCATATTATTTTGTTTAATTTCAACAACACAGAGAACAGCTGTGTGTGTGAGGTAATGATCAGGGATTTCACTCTCAGCAGTACGTGACTGTGCATGCACGTCTACTTCTGAAACACAGTGGTTGTGGTGCGTTTGATTTATTGTACTGGGATGTTTGATGTTTCCACAACTGGACCATGGACGTCAAAAAACGCTGTTTACACCAGGACAGGACAAACAATAAATGAAACCAACGAAATTCCACACATTCTTGTGGTTGGCTCAAATGCTGTCAGCGTGATTTAAATAGTAAATATTTAAATAGTTTATTGCGTTTACTGCGGATGTTGATCAATGTTTTTTACAACAAAAAATAGGTAAAGAGGAAAATAGAAAAAGAAAAAATATAAGTAATATCAATCTGTTGATAGAAATGTTATTTTATATGCAAATACTAAATTTTTAGTATCGTGACATCCCTAAACCCAATAATGAAAGAGCAAAGGATATTTACTGTGTGCTAGCGAACCATAACACAAACAATTATGAACTGTTTCTACTAAAGAGCTCAGTGGCTAAACAAATAATATTACCTTTCATAACACATTTGCTTCAATCTCACGCCCTCTTGCTGGTGACATTACCAAGAGAATTAACCTAACTTGGTTAAGAAAAAAAGAACCAAGATGGCTGTAGCTGATTTAGAGCTTTTTTTTTTTTTTTTACGTACTGGATTTCAAATTCTGATGGCAAAACAGCAACCCTGTTCACAAAGAAATTGATGCTACGCCAACACAGCTTATCTCTACACGCTGTAGTCTGTTAATATTTGAAAACATTTATGCTCAGCGTTGCGTGCATGTGGTGCTTTCTACCAGAAAGTCTCAAACTCTTTTTGTAAACCTTACCAAGAAAAGGCTTTCTGGCAGTAAGCCCAGAGGGCAAACATCTCTCAACAGTGCAATATATCATGTTTTGTTGCTTTGATTGGTTGAAGATCATCTATCAAATGCATCCAGAAGTATTTTGGTCTATGGTCTTTGATACTTCACCTAAGATAATGCACCTAGGAGGTTTCATACCAACTTCCTTTTTTTGATTTGGTCTGCTGTTGTCAGGCTACAACATTTTTGGCTATACTGTAAGTATAAAAAAGCAAAAAAAAAAGCCCAGCAAAAATCCTAGTTGGTTTCCCCTTCAGATATCTGGCCTGAACCCCAGCTTGCCATCTCTGACGCTCTGCCAGATCTTCCAGACCCTTAGTTAGCCATCTCCAGCAGCAGATCATTAGCCTCAGTTGGCCAGCTTTGCCAACACCCTGCCAGTTCAGTTGTCTTCCTCCACCAATGCCCAGCAAGACCCCAAAGATCTCCAGTGGACTGCGTCACTCATTGGTCCTGATGTCTGGCCATCCTGCTGAGCGACTCTAATCCTGTTCAGCCCTGTAGGCCATTCACCTCAGGTCTCCTGCTCTGCCTAAATTGAGTTCCCATGCCATCCGCTAGAGGTCTCCTGTTCCTTGGCTGTTCAGTCCTCAGGCCGACCATTTTTCATTTTTTGCTTTTGGGCTGTCTTCTTTGTTTAACCCTTGCCTTCTTTGTGACTCCGTAAGCATATGTATCTTGTCTATTAAATCAGAGAACTGATCCAGTCTGCCTGCTTTGTCTGCGTTAGGATCCTTCTCTTGTTACCTGTGTTCACTGGCCATGACAAAAGGGAGCTTTGTGAAGTCTGACAAGGAGCAAGAGTGCATGGAAAAGAAAAGACGACATCTCTGGTTCTGCCTCACAAATTTTGATACCTTTTGTTAAAATTGTCCACTGTGGATTTTACAATGCTATTGGAATACCATGCTACATGTGTGGAGTACTCTCTTACTGCACAGAGAAACATAAACATCTCCCTTTAAGTACCCTTTTCTCTTCAAAATACAGCACAGGACGTGATTTACTGAGGAGGTTTTATTTCAGGCGGACTGTGTGTAGGTATTGTTAGGGTCCTCACCTCCTAGCCAACTGCCAACTCTTTCAACTCCTCTTTCAACCTACAGTAGCTGATTTTATAAAGGGCTAAAAACAGATAAATCAACACTTTAGTCTCTTCAACACCAACAGTGATTCCAATGACTGTGTGCAGCCTTTCAGAATGTGAGTGTAATTAGATTACAGCCCCTTAATTTCACAGGAATATAACTGGCTGAATGTGCAATGTCACACTGATTATAGGGGATGCTATCTGACAAGCTGCTAAATGACTATGAGGGTCATCAGCATACTGACTGACATTCAATGTCCTCCACTGTCTGAGACTAATAGAGACAGGTGAAAGGAGTCACTGTTATGAAAATCACTGCACAGACAAGAAAAACTCCTCAAGCGCTTCTTACAAAAGAGCCAGTGGGTTGGTGGTGGGGGGGTGAGGGTACTGCTGAGGTGCCTGAGGCTATAAATCATGCAGTAATTGTGGCTGATGTTATCGCCTCTCACTCTCAGCCCATATAGAACACTTCTGCTTTGGAAATGTACCATTTTGCTTTCTTTGTACATTTTTCGACTTAACAGAATGTGAAAGGTGTCTGAGAAGACTTGTGTTTGCAGATTGCTTAGGAACGCTGTCTGTGCAAAACAAATGCAAGCTAATAATCAGATGCTGAATGAAGACAGATTTTCTATTAAAGCCGAAAGGACAATGTTAATACTCTGGAGTAAACATTTTCCCTGCACAGTTTTCAATTCAAGGCATGTACAGTAGTTTATAAAAGACAAGACTGAACAAAAAACAATGGCTTCCAACCATAAATCAGCAAAACCCTATTGTATCATTGTCTCACCTGAATGGTGACTATGCGCGGCAAAGGTTGCCGTGTGTTGGCACCCCCCTCTATAGCGATGCCAAGTGTGTTGGCGTTTTTCACCACTCGTACCAAGGTAGCAGTGGGCACTGGGACTGGTGAGCTTGTCTGCTGAGACACAGGAGTCAGACACAAAAGCATTTGAGAGCAAGGTTGATCTTTACAGTGTCTCCATTTCAGAATTTTGTAGATGCAGATCAAACCTGCAAACTCATCACCTTTTAGCAAAATTGGATGGAACCACACCTTTATACAATGATTGGTCAGGTGTTTGGAAGTGTGGAGGTAGGCAGGACTTTAACTTCATTCCTCATACAACTACTTCTGTCACTTTACATGTGTATAACACCATGAACAGAGATGGACACAAATACAGTACAGGCCAAAAGTTTGGACACACCTTCTCATTCAATGCGTTTTCTTTATTTTCATGACTATTTACATTGTAGATTCTCACTGAAGGCATCAAAACTATGAATGAACACATGTGGAGTTATGTACTTAACAAAAAAAGGTGAAATAACTGAAAACATGTTTTATATTCTAGTTTCTTCAAAATAGCCACCCTTTGCTCTGATTACTGCTTTGCACACTCTTGGCATTCTCTCCATGAGCTTCAAGAGGTAGTCACCTGAAATGGTTTTCCAACAGTCTTGAAGGAGTTCCCAGAGGTGTTTAGCACTTGTTGGCCCCTTTGCCTTCACTCTGCGGTCCAGCTCACCCCAAACCATCTCGATTGGGTTCAGGTCCGGTGACTGTGGAGGCCAGGTCATCTGCCGCAGCACTCCATCACTCTCCTTCTTGGTCAAATAGCCCTTACACAGCCTGGAGATGTGTTTGGGGTCATTGTCCTGTTGAAAAATAAATGATCGTCCAACTAACGCAAACCGGATGGGATGGCATGTCGCTGCAGGATGCTGTGGTAGCCATGCTGGTTCAGTGTGCCTTCAATTTTGAATAAATCTCCAACAGTGTCACCAGCAAAACACCCCCACACCATCACACCTCCTCCTCCATGCTTCACAGTGGGAACCAGGCATGTGGAATCCATCCGTTCACCTTTTCTGCGTCTCACAAAGACACGGCGGTTGGAACCAAAGATCTCAAATTTGGACTCATCAGACCAAAGCACAGATTTCCACTGGTCTAATGTCCATTCCTTGTGTTTCTTGGCCCAAACAAATCTCTTCTGCTTGTTGCCTCTCCTTAGCAGTGGTTTCCTAGCAGCTATTTGACCATGAAGGCCTGATTGGCGCAGTCTCCTCTTAACAGTTGTTCTAGAGATGGGTCTGCTGCTAGAACTCTGTGTGGCATTCATCTGGTCTCTGATCTGAGCTGCTGTTAACTTGCGATTTCTGAGGCTGGTGACTCGGATGAACTTATCCTCAGAAGCAGAGGTGACTCTTGGTCTTCCTTTCCTGGGTCGGTCCTCATGTGTGCCAGTTTCGTTGTAGCGCTTGATGGTTTTTGCGACTCCACTTAGGGACACATTGAAAGTTTTTGCAATTTTCCGGACTGACTGACCTTCATTTCTTAAAGTAATGATGGCCACTCGTTTTTCTTTAGTTATCTGATTGGTTCTTGCCATAATATGAATTTTAACAGTTGTCCAATAGGGCTGTCGGCTGTGTATTAACCTGACTTCTGCACAACACAACTGATGGTCCCAACCCCATAGATAAAGCAAGAAATTCCACTAATTAACCCTGATAAGGCACACCTGTGAAGTGGAAACCATTTCAGGTGACTACCTCTTGAAGCTCATGGAGAGAATGCCAAGAGTGTGCAAAGCAGTAATCAGAGTAAAGGGTGGCTATTTTGAAGAAACTAGAATATAAAACATGTTTTCAGTTATTTCACCTTTTTTGTTAAGTACATAACTCCACATGTGTTCATTCATAGTTTTGATGCCTTCAGTGAGAATCTACAATGTAAATAGTCATGAAAATAAAGAAAACGCATTGAATGAGAAGGTGTGTCCAAACTTTTGGCCTGTACTGTACATTCAAAAGTATCTTGGTATATATAACATATACTTGCTTAGCAAATGTATCAGAAATAAAATACAAAACATTGGTATGAGAAAATGAATTTAATAAAATACAAGTAATTTGTAAAAAATATATATATATATATTTCTATACAAACTGATATCATGTTTTAGGCATTTAGTGTCCTATATAGATCTGACCTTAACCTCGCTACACTGAAAAGATGAGCTCTGCTAATTTCCCAAATCATAGTTTAGAAGTGGCCAATCAGAATAGTTTGAAGGTGGGCAGCTGCGAATTCAGTGATGAATGCTGGGTGGTTTCTGTCAGTCAAACAGACCACTGACTAAGTGAAATGTATAGTGGCATGAAAAAGTTTGGGCACCCCCAGTCAAAATTTTATTTACTGTGTAAGAAAAAGATGACCTGATTTCCAAAAGGCAAAAAGGTAAAAATGACACATTTCTTTAATATTTTAAGCAAGATTACTTTTTTTTTAAATTTAAATCTTTTACAGTTTCAAAATAACAAAAAAAAAAAAAAAAAAAAAGGAAAAGGGCCTGAAAAGGGCCAAAAGTTTGGGAAAAAGGGAAAAACGCCAGCACTCTCAAATGTCAAAAGGACATTTGAGAGTGCTGGCATTTTTCGTCCTTGGCACGTGGGGGGTTATGGCCTTGGCACGTCTCTTACGTCGATCACTACCAGTCAGCATGGCAGCCATCACTGACACCGCTGTGGCTCTGGTGGCAAAGAAAAATGCCACATCTCCAATTTGGGAGTTTTTTGGGTTTATCCCAGATGCCAGAGGTGAGCCGAAGGACACAACAACATGGTAGGAACTTAAATGCAATAGGCTAAAAGATACAGGCTATAGTATAGCCTAGGCCTACCACCACATTTTTATATTTTTTGTGTTATAATGATGTTATTTTAATATTTTGCATGACATGCAAAAGTGAGTGTCTCCGGCTTGTTACGTATTGCTCCTCCTCACTTCAAGTCGCTGTCATTAACTTTTAACCTGAAAAGGCGGCAGTACCGCAACATTATAGGAATTTATCAAAGCCCTTGTGAACATTTCAGTAGTTACACATTAAAACAATATTTATTTGCAATTACTCTATTGAACGACCCCAAAGCATGAGCAAACGGGCTGTGTCACTTCGGATCAAAGAGATGCGCCCTGTCACTGTCAGCGCAGGGCTGACAGGGCACCCTCCGCTGAGAAGTAAACGGGGCTTCTCTGACCGTCATGTATTTCCCCAAAAAACATCTCTTAATGCACGGTAGAGCTCCGTTTTTTTTTTGTTTGTTTTTTTTTCCAAAATCAACTTGATATCGAGCAAATTGCCTGGGAACCCTAAAATCGCCAATATACGATTTGGTCGCTGATTGTCCCAGGCCTAGATATTACATACCTTGACATGTCTGAGATAAAAGAACAACTAAAGTCATTATCATAAACTAAAGACATAATGAACACCATTGAACTCTTTCAGTTCTTGTTGGGGGAGACTTTCATCCATTCTTTCTTCAAAAGGCTTCTAGCTCTGTGAGATTCTTGGACCGTCTTGCATTCAATGCTCTTTTTAGGTCTATCCACAGATTTTTTTTTAAAGATTTTTTTTTGGCCATTTTGCCTTTAATGGACAGGACAGGTAAGAGAGAGAGAGGGGGGGGATGACATGCAGCAAAGGGCCACAGGCTGGATTCGAACACGGGCCACAGGCTGGATTCGAACACGGGCCGCTGCGGCAAAAGCCTTGTACATGGGGTGCCTGCTCTACCACTAAGCCACCGACGCCCCTATCCACAGATTTTTAATGATGTTTAGGTCGGGGACTGTGTATACCGTGGCAAAACCTTCAGCTTGTGCCTCTTGAGGTAGTCCATTTTGGATTTCGAGGTGTGTTTTGGATCATTGTCCTGTTGTAGAAGCCATCCTCTCTTCATTTTCAACGTTTTTACAGATGGTGTGGTGGTTGATTGCGTCCAAAAACTTCTAATGCTGAATTTTGTGGTAAGGATGCAGGAAAGGTTTTCTTTTGCTGACTCTTCCATGGAGGTCATATTTGTACAGGTGTCACTGCACAATAGAACAGTGCACCACCTCTCCAAATCTTTATGGTCTTCCAGACCTCAACTTGACCTCCACAGCTCCAATTAACACCATTTCTTAATTACATTACCAACTGAGGAAACAGCTACCCTGGTAAAAGCTGTCTGAGAGCGCAAATGTCTTGGGGTGCCCAAACGTTTTCATAGTGCTCCTTTTCTTTTTTTCACTCTGACTTTGTACAAAACAAAAAATATACACTGATCTTGCTTAAAATGTTGAAATCATATTTCATCTTTAATTTCACGCATTTTGGAGATCAGTTCATCTTCCTCAGCACCTGCTATTTCTTAATTAGATTACGAACTGAGGAAACACATACCTGAAAACACTTTAATGCTATCTGCCTAAAGCCTTCTCCTGCTTTGTGGGCATCAATTATTTTAGTTTTCCCATGGAGCCCATGGCTGCTGATTGTTGGGACAAGGTTTCAGGAGTCAAGAGTATTCATAAAGCTTTGAAATTTGCATCACCTGGCCTTTCCTAATGATGATTGTGAACAAGCCATAGGCCTAATAAGCTAATTATGGTGTGAGACCCTGGTTAAAGTTGTCTGAGAGCTCAAACCAAGGAAACTTTTCTCCACCATCAACCACCTTCTTCACCCCCTTGACCACCCTCATCCTCCAGGTGCCCACAACCTCTGCTCTCAATTCCTGAATTCTTTTCAGGACAAAGTGGACTCAATCCACCAGCAGCTCCTAGCGGCTGTCTCCCCTGCACCACCTACAACCCAAGTTCCTACCATCACTGCTCCTGCTGCACACCTCCCCACATGCCACTTCTCCACCTTCTCCCCTGTGGATGCCGTCCAGGTTGCCAAGCTGATCTCCAAGGCCAAGCCCTCCACCTGCTCTCTGGACCCCATGCCCACAGCCCTTGTCAAAGCAACCCTACCTATCGTTTCCCCTGTCATTGTTGACATTCTGAACTCCTCCGTGTTATCTGGCATCTATCCAACCACTTTCAAAACTGCCTTAGTCATCCCCATTTTGAAAAAGCCTGGTCTTAACCCTACTGGCCTCAGCAACTACCGGCCGATCTCCAACCTTCCCTTTCTCAGCAAAATCCTGGAAAGAGCAGTTGATGGTCAACTCCACCAGCATATGTCCAACCATAAGCTCTATGAACCCCTCCAGTCTGGCTACCGAAAGCACCACAGCACCGAGACTGCCCTCATCAAAATCACCAATGACCTCCTCATCGCTGCTGACCCTTCTGTTCAACATTTACATGCTCCCGTTAGGCAAGATCATCTGCCGCCATGGTCTCAACTTTCATTCTTATGCCGACGACACCCAGCTCTACATCAGTACAAAACCCTCTGCCCATCTGCCCCCTCAGTCTCTCATCAATTGCCTCCTCGAAATAAAATCCTGGTTGACATCTAATCTACTCAAACTGAACAGCAACAAGACAGAGCTCATGGTTGTGGCCCCCAAGGCACTGCTCGGGAAGGTTGGGGATCTAAGCCTAACCATTGACAGTGCCACCATCTTACCATCTGCTGAGGTCCGCAACCTGGGAGTGATCCTTGACTCCACCCTCTCATTTCAGACCAACATCAAATCTGTCACCAAATCTGATTTCCACCACCTGAAAAACATCTCCAGGCTCCGGCTATCACTCACCGACTCAGTTGCAGAAACACTCATCTACTCCTTCATCACTTCCTGCCTGGACTACTGCAATGGTGTCCTGTTCGGGGTTCCCAACAAAACCCTGGACATGCTCCAATATGTACAAAACTCAGCTGCCAGGGTCCTCACCCACACCAAGCCCTGGCAGCACATCACCCCCACCCTCATCCATCTCCACTGGCTCCCAGTCAAGTCCCGCATAATCTACAAAATCCTCCTCCTCACCTACAAGTCCCTCCATGCCCTCACCCCACAGTACATAACGGACCTCCTTCACCCCTACACTCCGTCCAGATCTCTGCGCTCTTCTGACTCCGGCCTACTCTTCATCCCTAACTCCTGCCTCCGAACTTTTGGTGACTGGGCCTTCAGCGTTGCTGCCCCCACCATCTGGAACTCTATCCCCCCTGTAACCTCCAACGCCCCTTCATAGGACATTTTCAAATCCACCCTCAAAACTCATCTGTTCACCATGGCTTTTTAATTTGATAATCCATCTTATGCCCAGTGTACCATCACAGTTTCTCTGCTTTCTTAAGTTGTTTGTTATAGTTTTGTTGCTTTTCTGTACTGATTGTGTTGTATTGTACTGTTCTGTTGGTGTTATTGTTTCCTTACTATGTATTGTACAGTGACCATGGGTTTTTTGAAAGGCGCTATATAAATTGAAGTTATTATTATTATAATTTATTTATTTATTTATTTTTAAATTAAATGTCGTGTGGGGCCCAAACCTTTTTTTTTTTTCACTCTAAAATTGTACAACACCAAATTAATACACTGATCTTAAATGAAATCAGTTTATCTTCTACTCTTAAAATTCACACTAAAAGAAATTTTGACCTGGGGTACCCAAACTGTTTTTTGCCACTATAACTGGGGGAATTGAACAGCTAGGCCATGATGATGTGAGAGTTCGCTCAGATGAATGTAAGACAGGACATTCAGCAGATGCCTTTTTCAAGAGCAAGAAATTTAGGTGCAGTGCATTTCTAAGATCTCAAACTTCACAATCAACCAGTTAAATGAGGGCAAAAGGCACCCACCCCCCATATATCAAATAACATATTTATAGACACAAATACACTGTCACTTCTCCAGTGTGAATACATTAAATATTTAAAACATGCCTTGAATTTGGATATATAATGGATTTGGGACAAGCCATATCTGCACAACAGGGTGGATGTGTTGGCAAGGGTTGTGCCACTGTCATATTCTTTTGACCATCTGCAACATACTCACTGCAGCTTTCATGTAAAAAAAAACAAACAAAAAACCTTTGCATTGTGTGGATCTTTCCTGTCTTTCTTCATCTCAGATTCCAGCCAAGTGTTTCATTTACATGTTATAAAGATACAATTCTTCTAGTTGGTTTTCCATTCATCCCAAATGAGTTTGCAGGCCTGCTAGATCAAATAACACTTGTAAATAGACCTTGTGTGTTTTTTAAAACCCATTTGAAGAATCCAAATGTGCTTGTTGGAATAATACACAAGGACAAACATTACAGCTGGTTGAAAGTCAGTTTTGTAATTATTTGCTGTTTTTCCATCTGACTTCTGATGATAAATACCACCCGTCTGGTCATCTAATTAGCTTATAGCTTGCCTAGCATCATTTCAAAATTATGCAGTAGTTACAGTTTATAGTGTGCTATTTTATAGTGTGCTAGTTAAACAGTGCTGTGTTTTTCATGACAAGGACACTTCTGAAAGATTAAATGAGTTCACTCACACAGTTACCGAGACAGTTTTGTTCTACTCAGCAAATGAATTATGACAAAGAGCAATGCTGAGGCTTCTAACTTGCAGGTTCTTATATTTTGAATTTAGCCAGTGCCAAAATATCACTGTTTTGGGGCCTTGGTGCTTAAACATCTGTGCAATGCATCTCTTTTATAATCGGCTTTAATTTTTTTGAGTTTGCACCAGTTTATCCTCTTCTATTTTATTTTTTTGTAATTTGTATTAACCATTACCATTTAATTGGATCACGATTATCCCAAACATCTCATGGAAATTGATTTGCGTTGGAAGAAAATAGTCCTTATTTATTTTACTGTTATTCAGTATCTCTCTCTCTCTGTATGTATGTATGTACATATATATTTTACATACATATATACTAAGAACTTAAAGGGTAACTACACTCATTTTCAAAATTTGTACATGTAATTCCTGTGGTCTGAGACAGTCCAAAAAATATTAGTGAACATACTTTATACAGTTTGACTATTAAAGAAATAGATTTAAACTATTGTCATATTCTTGACATTTTGTCTTGCTTTGATGTTTCTGATTCTCCACAACACAATCTTTTCCTTGTCGGCAAATAAGCAGGGACAGAGTGTACTTAATTTCTGTCATGTTTTGTTCTTCATCTGTTCATTTGATTGGATGTGTATTAAATAAAAGCAACAAAAGTAGTGTTTCAGATAGCTGCAGTCACACATTTTTATAAGTCATTGGGATACACATAAACTGTATATAATAATGGTCTGCGCAACCGTGTTGTCATCCACTGGTTTTTGACCTCCCATTTTGAAACCTCAAGTTTGGCCATCTTGGATTTTTTGGAGCCAGAAGGGACCATATTTGGGTCAGAAGGTGGATATAACCCTAACGCTAGCTGCTAGCTTAGCTTGCAGGGAGCATTTATAGCTGTGATTCACTATTATACTATTTAAAAACATTTTATCAAAATGTACGTACCAGAAAACCTAAATATCCAAACTCTTGGAGGGTCTTTTAATACCACAGTACAAACACTTTTTTTTAGACGACCAAAATATTACCATTAACTTTCATGAGCTGGAAATAGTGACAGCTGCAGCTGTGAATCTGGGGTTACGCAACCTTTATATTACCTAACCAATAATGTCGCCGTGGTAGCTACTTGTCCATGGATGGCCCCCACCTGTCACTCAAAACAGCCGCACCCTTAATTATGCATTACTTAAAGCCTTGATAACAGGTGAGTTATATAAAAATTAGTTATATAAAGAATTATATAAAAATTCAACCCCAGACAGTTGTCAAGAATAGGTAAATTGGCTATAGAGACTAAATCTGTTTTTTTTGTGCTGGGTTGTTAACATGTTTCTATCTGCTGTTAAGTTGGGCCTTTTAACATGGGGGTCTATGGGGCTTGACTTGCTTTTGGAGCCAGCCTCAAATGGCTATTTGAGGAACTGCAGTTTTTGGCACTCTCCATTATATACATAAAAAAATGTGTACATTTTTTTTCTGGTTGCTGCTTGGGTCAAGCCCCAGTTGCTGCTTGGGTTCACCAAGCTGCAACCTCTGGGATTGAAAAATGAAGCCAACATGGAAGCGTAAAAAACTGCACCTCAATGAATGGCGATTTAAGGCTGTCTCCAAACGAAAGTCAAGCCCCACAGACCCCTGAGATAAAATGCCGATAGTGTCCTTGGCTTCTCAGTCCAAAAAAGTCCACAAACCAATGGGTGACATTACAATAGCTACGTCCATTATTTTTACAGTCTTTGGGGTTAATACAGTAAGTCACCTTGGGACAGGACATTCTGAAGTTGTTCAGAGTAAACTACAAACAACATGGTCCATCTAATGACTTCTTGAAGTGGTTATTTATTACAGTGCGAAGCCCTTACTTGTCTGGTGGACCCTGGAGGAGGCGCATGGGCCCCTGGCTGTTCCAGATGGCCTTGCTGGTTCTTGCTAGGTCGAGGGCTGCCGTCCTTACTGAGGCCTCCTGCCTCGGCTATATCCACACCGCTGTCCTCACTCAGAGTCTGGCCACTATCAGACAGTTGGGACAGGGTGGCCCCTGGATGAGAAACTTATGTTAGTACACAAACAGTCAATACATACAGCAACAGGGGTAACCTATAGTCTGTTCTCGGATAGTGGACTTTATTTACCTCAGCTGCGGCGAGAACCTTTTCTAAACATGTATTTCATTTCATTTTAGTATGATTTTATCATACGTTGTATTTTAGTATGATAATATAAAGTGTTTTCTGATCTGCTCTTGCGGGTGATGATGTTTATTGTTAGTGCACTCTCTATGTTAACCTGTTGACTTGATGGGCATGTCAATAATGCATAATGTAGTGGCACACTCCTGGATTTCTTTTGCACAATTCTTTTAGAAGGTATGAAGTTAAAGTCCCACTGATTGTCACACACCTGAGTGTGTGAAATTTGTTCTCCGCATTTGACCCATTGACCCATCATCAATCATGTGGTGATCTAACCCCCCAATTCCAACCCCTGATGCTGAGTGCCAAGCAGGGAGGCATTTTTCCCATTTTCATAGTCTTTGGTATGACCCCGCCGGGGATTGAACTCCCAGTCTCAGGGTGGACACTCTACCGCTAGGCCACTGAGCTGGTAGGTAGTATAATGTATCAGTTGTATGTAGCTTTTTCATAGTCTTCTCTGTTTAATTTTATTTTAATTTTACTTATTTCATTCAAAACTAGACATTCCCTTATCTTTCAACCTGTTTCTGTGCAAGTCATCTGATTTTATCTTATCTTTACTGTTTTCATTGTAGACTTTTGGTCCAACGTCACTTTCATACAAAACATGACAGAGCAAATCATTTTCGTAAAACTGTGCACAGAATAGTAGGCAATAGATAAAACTGTCTCGCCTTTAAGCCAGCATCAGAGTTAGGAGTGCCACAACAACATCTGTATAAATGGGACAGCCGGCAGGAAGAGATCATGGGCGGGACGGGTGTGATGTTTTGACGTGTGATGTGTGTGACCCGCCACGGGAGATTTAATAAGTAGCTTATGGCAGTTAGCAGCTAACTCAAAGAAGAACAACAGATGAAAATGTCCATGAATTGGGATAACAATGAGGTCTAGGAGCTCTTTACCCTCCAAGCACAGGAGGGGAGAGGATAAATGATTATTGACATGATAGTGCAATTTTTATTCTTTATAAAGCGCTGCCGAGGCTGCCATATGTTACATGTCACACTAGAGGCCAATGTTGTTGTGTTACATGTCATGCCCATTATGACTCTTTTGCTTCTGCGTGTGCTGGCATGCTCTCCAAAAAAAATACAAAAAAAACAAAAACAAAAAAAACACACACCTGAGTGGCATGATGCCACTCGTTTGTTTCTATGTGCACAAAGAAGGGACTTTGTAGCGACCCTGTAGCGTGATCTCTATGGACTAAAATAGAAAAGACATAGGATCAGAGAGCCATTACTCCAAGATTCCTCCCCAGAGTTTTGTGTCATCCCTGGCTCTTTTCCCATGTTTCCTGTACCGTCTTTACCTAATGTTAGTGCCTCTGTACTGTTAGCTATTTGATAAAGGGAAATATATCAAAATGATAATAACCCCCTCTGCAGGAAATGTTGAGTTTCTTCTTAACATCCATCAAAGAAAGTCAACTTAAGCAATTTAAGAAGATTGTTATTATTTGAAACTTTGATTTATTTGAAAATTCACACCAGCAGTAAATCAGGAACTCATCAACCAGATGGCACATTTATTTCCGGCCACCAGAGATACAGTGTGTTACTTAACATGATCGCATAATGTTTTTGTGGCAGTCGGTAACAATTTATAATTTTGCCCAATAATTGTATCTTATGTTGATCCATAACTGAGATGTTTTTCTGCACAGGGAGACAACACACTAGCCACACAAAGACACACTGACACAGACACAGACTTGTATACCTCTCTGCTGTGGTCTGGAGTCTGCAGACAGCCGGTTCATGTCTGTTATGATGACCTTCTGGGTGAGGGCAGGTGAGCAGGGCTGGTCAGGGCTACAGGGCGGAGCAGCAGGTGTAATGAGAGAGGGGCATGGAGAGGGACATGGTGAGGGATGGGGTGATAGATGAGGCGATGGTATGGGAGATGCTGCTTTGGAAGAGGATGCAGACTTTGACAAGATGGAGGACTTCTCATAGGAGCTGGATCTGCAAGCGAGCTTGACAGATGCCTCTTGCTTAGCAGAGCCGGAGGAGTCCCGATGATGCAGAAAGCCCGGGCAGGTGTGGTGTCCTGAACTGGGCCGGCTGTGAGCAGCATGGGGGTGGAAGTGATGAGCGAAGTGGAGATGGTTGTGGTGTTCAGAGTCAGAGAGTTGAGGGGAACTCTGGCAGGTATGATGGAGTGCATTGAGGGAAGTGTGGTAGCTGGCACCAGCGCATGTGTGGTGGGCAGAAGTTGGTGAGGGCTGCTGGATGGTGGGGAGGGATTTGAGTGACTTGTGGAGGCAGTCCTGGAGCAGCCGGGTGGGGCCACTGAAAAGCAGGCTGGAGCCGGACTGCACCCGACGGGCTGAAGGCTTCCGGCTGAGCTCCTTCTCCCTGGGCGGCCTGTTCTGAGCCTGGAGAGGGGCAGCCCTGAAGAATTTAGGAGATTCACCTGAAGCCTGCATTTCATCCTGACAATGAAAAGAAGGGCACAATATACATGAATCATTCAAAGGGTGTACCTCCTCTCTGAGCCTAATAAGGAATAACATGGAAAAAGCCTTGAAGTTATAAGAGACTTCATTGTCATCCAACTTTATATAGAACAGCACATAGAGAAATAATATTTTGATCCCCCTGTTCCCCAGTGCAAAACAAAAAGAATAAATGATGCATATTTAGTGGCAATCTTGATTTTGAAACTGTATACGCATCTTTTTTATTGCAGATAAAATAAAGAATGACACATACCAGTGAAATGTTTTTCAAGGTATTAGTGTTCTCCTCTTGGTCTTTTTCTGTCCAGCCACCAACAGAGCCGTCAGTCTGAAAGAAACAGCATGAAGCATTGTAGTACTGCAGGGCTAAATCTGTAATAAACACTAAGTATGGTTTACTTTAGCCTACTTAATGCAGATGCCAGATGGATGGGATTTGCCCCTCAGGACAACATAATGGCTACAAGAAAGTTTAGACAGTTAGAACAAAGTGTTTGTGAAACTTTTTTTTTCTGTAACAGCTGAATCATATGGGGGGCACTTGAGACTGGAGGCTCTATCTTTTGTTTGCGACAGAAAACGCTCATGGAGCCCCAGGAATTGTTTAAGGGGGTCTATGTGATCCTCCAGCAATATGAGAAACACCCAGCCCATTCTCATTCCCAGGGCATCAAGAACGTCTTGGTCATCGGTGTCCATTTCTAATGCACAAGGAACCCTTCAGTCAACACATTCTCACTCTGACCTTGTTACATAATGACGTTTGGTCATGCAATTTCCACGTCCAGATATGACATGCAAGGAACCCTGAGTACGTTGGTCGTGACATTCTGGGACGCCATGTCAAGATCTGCCTGTTACATGCATTTTTCCGTTTTCACAGGAAATGTACTATTAGTATGCAGTCTCAGTCAGAAGACCAGTGTTCATGTCCCATGTGAAATGAGTAACTACATTATGTACTTAATGTCATGTGATGTTGTTGTTAACTTAATTTACATATCAAATAACCTTATTTTAACCCAAATCATGATCTTTTTAATGAAACTTTTTACAAGAAACCTTAATTTCCTGTGAAAACGAAAAACACCAGCGGGGGCATTTATTGGCCCAGTGTGGCACAGTGCATTCCGGTAGTTGTTGGTTTTCTAGCTTTTGATCAAAAATGAATGTCATAGCACTTTTTCCTCTGTTTTCTCTGGCCATAGAGCACCAGAGTCAAAAGTATTTGTGTCTGTCTACTGCATGGCCAATTTTATGAAAAGACCATCTTTTGAGTAGCAAAAATCTTTCTTTCATAGAGTGTTAACATTCGAAATGGGTGCCTGGACTGTAAAATATTATCTAGCAAGGTTATTTTGCCCATTGTCTATCTATTTAGCTGTCACTGACATAATAAGATTTTAAGCTTCAGTAGGGCTCAAGCTCTTTATGCACATATCTAAATACCCCATGCCCTTCTTTGGCAGCTTTTGGCTATTCTAAATGACTATCTAACTTGAATAAAATATCTATCTATGACAATGGTGTGTCATAACATGGTGTTGCTACAATGAATCTTACTGTTTCTCGCTAAGTAACTAAGTGACTGTCGATTAAATGCAATTAGCTTTTTATCGGGGGCTGTAATTTCACAACCACAATAATGAGTGTGTCAGCACAGGCAATTTCACAGACACATGGTGTGCTGCGGCAAACACTGTCACCAGCAAGCTTTAAATAGCACCACTAGACAACTAACCATGACAAGACAAATGCACCAAAAGCACCTGTGGGAGTATGGTCAAAGAGTGGGTCAGAATCATGAAGCAGAGGGAAATAACCCACGCTTCGTTCAAGATAAAGTCAGAGATGTCAGATTATGTTCCACTGTTGGTTCTTCTGGGGGCCAGACTGCTGGAGGAAGTGGATTAGAAGCAGACTGTACCCTGGCACAATGAGGTCTCTGTGGATTGATGTGGGCCACAGTGAGACATCAATACTACATAGTCGCTGACCTGCCACAAAGATGAGCTGCTCTATGTCACAGACTGATGCTAGGAAGCTGAGACTGAATGAGAAGGGAAAAAAATGATACATGCAGTGGTGCCCACACACACACACACACACACACACACACACACACACACACACACACACACACACAGACATTCAATGATCAATGTGGATCCTCTGAACAGATATAAAGTCATGCAGTGCAAAATAAGAGCAAGGCTGGAAGAGCATGAGAACAGGACAAAGTTACTGCGCTCAAGATTATACGTCATTCCCCACTCAGTTTCCCGTAATGCCTATGTGCAGGATTGTGTTTTGATTATTTGAACACCCACTGCCAATTACAGTGGCATGAAAAAGTTTGGGCACCCCAAGACATGCGCTCTCAGACAGCTTTTACCAGGGTAGCTGTTTCCTCAGTTGGTAATGTAATTAAGAAATGTTGTTAATAGGAGCTGTGGAGGTCAAGTTGAGTTCTGGAAGACCAAGAAAACTTTCTGAGAGAGCTGCTCATAGGATTGTTAGAGAGGCAAGAGTGGTGGTGCAATGTTCTACTGTGCAGTGACACCTGTACAAATATGACCTTCATGGAAGAGTCATGAGAAGAAAACCTTTCCTGTGTCCCGTGTTATCTTCAGCTTCATGCCTTTTGGAAATCAGTTAATCTTGTACTCACTTAACTATTCACTGTAAACAAACAACAGATATATTTCTCTCCAATATTTGCTGCAAATTTCTTAAAATCCCTGTCAGTGCCACTTCTCAGTTTCCAAGATAATCTATCCACCAGACAGGTGTGATATGTCAAGATGATGATTAAACAACATCATAACTCCACAGACGTACTTTGGGTCACACTAAAAGGCCACTCTAAAATGTACAGTTTGATGAAACAATGCAGTGCTACAGCTGTCAGCTGTCGCTGCCCATGAACTGAATGTTCATTTCACTATCATTATATGTCTCCAATGTTGTTTCAGTAACTTTGGCAGTCCATCTAACTGGCCAACCAACGAAGAATGAATGAATGAAGAATTTCTGCACAAACTGTCAGAAATTGCATAAGGGAAGCTCATCTGCATGCTTGTTGTCCTCACCAGGGTCTTGACCTGGCAGCAGTTTGTCATCGTAATTGACTTGAGTGGGCAACTGCTCACCTTCAATAGCATGTAGCACTTTGGATCAGTGTTCTCTTCGCAGATGCATCTCAGTTTGCACTGTAAACACTGTTGAACAGCTATGTTTAGTTGTGATTGTGTACTCTTTACATGGATGGATGGATGGATGGATGGACTGACTGATTGACCTATACTTCATTGATTCTGAAGGAATTTTACGTGTTTTTCTTGAATTAAGTTTAAATTAAGAAGCGGAATAACGCAAACACCACACCATACTACAATGGATGCCACATTTTCAGGTATAGTAGATGAAGGATTTACCGTAGCAGGGACTGTGTTTCCCACATCATGGATCACAGTGGACGAGTGGTTGCAGTGGCCCTGTGGGTGCATCACTCCTAGGCCTCCATGCCAGGCCTGGTTGGCCTCCCTCTCACGGTGCAACACGAGCCTGTCGTATAACTCCAGGTCCTGGGGAGCCACCATACTCCTCACCTCAGACAACATGGACAGCTGGATGAAAGGAGAACAGAAAACTTAGACAAGAACATGCATGAGGGAAAGAGCAAAGAGTTTCTGAGTTCAGGTGAGGCAGTGTTAAATTTACTAGGATTAATATGTGATTACAGCAACTTTCAGATTATTCACATCCTACACATTGTGCCTCAGGTTGAATATGCCCACACAATGTAATTAGCAAAGAGCAGTGTAAGTCTTGGGTCTTAAATGTAAGTAAAGCCACTGAAACAATACGTCGAAAGAAAAAAGATAAACTTGTCTGCTATACATATTTAAAGATTTTTAAATACCGATAAGGTAAGACAACACGTTTACATGTCATTTTCTATATGTTCTCTGACATTTATCCTAACGATATGAGGCGGTCTTTGTGGGAAAAAAGCTTGTTTAGTGGACTAACTTTGCACTTGAAGTATGCCCTTTCACTTACGTTTTAACAGGTCTGACACTACTATGCGCCCTGGCTGTATCTAGGCTAACGGCTAACATGCTAACTATTATTTTTATGTCACTAGTCACTTGAAACAATTCTAGTAGGACGATAGGAGACAGGCTGAAATAAACCGAAATTTCCCTTTAAAAAAGTCACATGGTTTGTTGCCTGCTTCTGATCGAACAAATCCACAACAGTTTCTTTGCAGCCCAAAAAATGCTGGCATTGTATATTTCTGCAACCCACAAATGCGTTAAATTCGCATTTGCAATACCCAAGTATTTTTAAAGTGACATAGTGTATGAGATGCTGGATAGCATAATACCTAGGAGAGATGCCTGCCAAGCTGCAGACCAGTGTTCAAGACCAACAGTAACAAAATTGGTTGTGACTTAGTGAGTCACTGCTGTTTCTCGTGACTTTTCAGCCCCCAAACACTGATGTTTTAAGCAACCTGTGGCCGTTTTTCCAGCGGCTTTTCATTCCCTCAAACGTGACTTTTTTTAGTGATCTGTCGCTGTGTCACCAGTTGGGATGGGATAGTGCCACAAGACATTGCTGCTTTTAGGTATTTTTAGCCAAAACATGATCTTTTCTTAACCATAACCAAGTGTTTTTTGTCCCTAAACCTAACCACATGATAACCACAGCAATGTTGAAACATAAGGTTTCAACATATACACTACATAATGACATAAAAATGTAATGTGTCTGTGGTTTGCTGAAATGTACAATGCCAACATTTAGTCTGGCAACTATGTTTCTCTTGGAGAGTGTGTGACATCGTAGATGTAACAACTGAATTATTTTCATTCTGATTTATCCCCTCATTGTGGAAGAAAATGTCAAAATATGAAAACATTACAGCTGATTCACTTTGCAAAGAATTACAAAAAAAATACCATAACAATACAGTATGTGCAGCCAAGAGCACTTGTAAAATGTCTCATCTACTCAACTGACCTTGGATATTAATTTTGACATTAGTCTTGTCATATATCAGATTATTTCCATGTCTTCAGCAGCTTAATGACCGCTTACAGCTGCTGGTCTCAGTAAATGTGTCTAGCAACCACAACTTTATGGTTTACAACTCGTAGTTAATGATTCTACAACAGTCTTCCTGTTTTAATGGACACAAGGATCTTGAATGTATACAACTACAAATGAATACACATATCCATAGCTGGAGGACTATAATCAAGAGCCTTGATGAAATGTTGCAACAAAAGACATAAAAGCATCACATATGAGTTATACGCACTGTTATTTTCTTGTACATATGCTGTTTGCTACCATAGACTGGATGTGTAAGAATTTCTGCAATATCTGGCAACTGATGCAGGGATCAAAGGCTGACTGCATTCTGACTATGGCAGATCATTCTGTTTTCTGTCCATCATCTTCAGCTCCATCTTACTTTTCTCTGGGATAAAGAAAGGGTCTAAAAGATTTTGAATTTGTGAAATAATGGTGAGAAGCTTCATAGTCAAGAAGCAGCTTTATTACTGGCAAATCAGATTCAGTTGTCAGGGTCAAACTTCGTCTACATTCAGCCTCTACACACAAAGTTGAGCATTCATGTTTCCTGCTTTGAAACTGTGCTCAAATTCTCACTTTTGAATAAGCCATCAACAGAAATTTGTCAATTATCTGCAAATAAAACTGTTAATACATCAATGATAAAGGGTTCTTACAGTCTTCCATCAAAAACTGTAGTTGTACATTATAAAAAACTGTTTAGAGATTTTGGTCCAAATGCTCTTGAAGGGACAGTTCACCCCAAATCAAAAAATAATTTTTTCCTCCTCCCTATGGTGCTTTTTATCAGTCTAGACTGTTTTGATGTGAGTTGCCGAGTGTTGGAAATATAGACATACCTGCCTTCTCTCCAATAAAATTGAACTAGATGGCACTCAGCTTGTGGTGCTCTAAGTGACACCACAAGCTGAGTGCCATCTAGTTCTATTATATTGATGAGAAGGCAGACATCTCTAGGGCCAATATATCCAACACTCTGCAACTTACACCAAAACAATCTGGACTGATAAATAACACTAGAGGTAGGAGGAAAAATATGTATTTTTGGACTTTGGGGTGACCTGTCCCTTTAATGGCAGACATGGCCTCATATGAATGTATGTTAGCTAGGTTTGAAGGAGTTCATGGGAGGATATTTAAGCTCAGGCACCATGTTTTTATATTTATATGGAGCTTCATAGGTGATTTGTTTTGGATGCAGATCATTTAATTTAATGGCTGGATATGAATATTGACTTTGCATTGATCTGATTCCTTCTCGAAATAAGAAATTTAACAACAGATATGACAAAATAATCAGTAAAATATTCTAATCACAATATGTGGTATGTAAGCAATGTTTATTATGCATTAATTAACTGACCAATTAACTAATGTTAATTAACCATTAATAAAGCTATTAATTACAACTTATAAACCCTTTATAAAAGGTGCTTTATTAGAATGTGGTACATTAACTTTTATGTACAAAATTATTTTGTTGAGACAAAGGAAAAATTTGGTTTTATGATTTGGCTAAACAGTACATTCCCACATTCTGATACATTTCAGCGTTATCTTTCCACAGTGTACTTTCTTAAAAATATTTCACGAGCTCAAATCATGTGGCTAGCGCCCTTTCAGACCCCACAGAGAGCAGCTGTAGAGACACCCTGAACACTTGTGTACCTTTGCATGTGTGTTGAAGAGCTCAAACAGAGCCATGGCCAGCGGCTCCACTCCTATGTGTCCCTCCTGGTACTCCTGCAGGTAATAGGCCATGGTCTGCCTCTCTGGCTCCGTTAGCAGCATGTAGGCCTGCTGCTCCAGGGACACCTGAGCACCTGGTGGGCCCACACCTCTGTATGCTGCTGGCTGGATAACCAGATCGCACAAGGGCAGATGAATAGCATAATGAAAAGAGGAAAAAATAAGGGTCACACACAAATAGAATAAGAAGAGTCATTTAACTATACAAGCCCAACAGCATGCAGATAGACAGTCTTCAGATGTGTGTAGACCTTCTGCCCCCCTTCTTCTTACCCTGTGCAGTGACTGTGACTGAGCTCAGGGAGAAGGCACCACTTCAAAGCTGCAGGGCGAGTCAGTCAGAACTTGTTTGCCTTTAGGACTCCATCATTGTTATCTTTCTAAGCAGCTCGACTTGGAAACAGCTCCTCTCACTGTTTGGAGACTGACTGAGTTTGAGCAAGGTCCTGTGGCTTTATGCTGACTTTCAAAACCCTTGCACAGAATAAATAGAATAAGTAGGACCCTGCAAGGGGAAAGGCTGCAGGGAAAGATTTTCCCTTCCACAAAGTTTTATCTGGGAATGGGTCACAACAATTAACAGTTTGTTAAATGGGGGAACCTCTGCATGCTGCGCTTTGTTGAGACTTATGTGGCTCTGTGAGGATGAAGCTCAAGTAAAACACGTCATAATAAATGAGGCTACAAAAGGCCATTAATGAGAAAGCTATTATCTGTACTTAAAGGACAGCTTCTGTATTTTTCAACCTGAGCTCTATTTCCCCATGTGTATGTGTGCGTATGATTCATAGGTACCACTCGTTCTAAAATCGGTTCAGTATTGAGCCGCGAAACGAGCTAAAACGGTAATGGGGGCAAATGCGTCCCATATAAAAGTGCTTCTTTTCGCCACTGACCGGTTCAGATCGCCAGTGCTATCTCTGTAGATAGCATATTGTAGCAGCCCTGGGGCAGTGGTGACTGTGAATGAGTGGAGTCAGCTGTCAGTCAGTGTTGGAGCAGAGAGGGGGAGGGCTGCCCCGCTCAGTACTGTAAGTGAGTATGTGTGTATGAAGTGTGTGTTTTTTCGCCACTGACCGGTTCAGATCACCAGCGTTATCTCTGTAAATAGCATACTAACTTAGCCTTTCCCTTACCTCTGGGCTGTGTGATGTCACGAGCTTTGCTCCACTGTGTCTGTAGCTCTCTCTACTCGTGGGACAGCCGTTTTCTTGAGGAAGAGGTGTTTCAGGATTGGATGTCTTCTCTTCTTCGGCTGGCATTAGTCATCTTGGGAGAAGTGAGCATTGCAGACCTGATGGTCTGCAAGGCGCAGTGTCTGGACAGGAGTGTTAGCATCCATTTGTAGCACAACTAGCCACAATTTCAGCATCTCGCTGTCCGACAAAGGCAGCCTATGAAAGCTGTACGGGGTGTTGCGCGACATCCTGTTCTTGCGTTTGGGAAAAAGGCCCGTTTATTTAAACACTCCAAAAACTCCGGTAACACTCCAGGGGGTAGCACGTAAAAGACTCCGTCCCAAACTCTGACTCTTCTAGCGTAACACACACTTCATACACACATACTCACTTACAATACCCAGCGGGGCAGCCCTCCCCCTCTCTGCTCCAACACTGACTGACAGCTGACTCCACTCATTCAGGGTCACCACTGCCCCAGGCCCGCTACAATATGCTATCTACAGAGATAGCACTGGTGATCTGAACCGGTCAGATACAGGACGCGTTTGCCCCCATTACCGTTTTAGCTCGTTTTGCAGCTCAATACTGAACTGATTTTAGAACGAGTGGTACCCATGAATCTTACGCACACATACACATGGGGAAATAGAGCCCAGGTTGAAAAATACCGAAGGTGTCCTTTAAGGTTAGAATATATGCATAACTAAAGACCGACAGCCCGAGAGTGAGAACGCACAGAATCAGAAAGGGACAAAGAAAATTGGGGGATTAAGAGAAGCTGTAATTTGTTGCATCAGAAGATCAAGATCAAGTTTGTAGATTGAATCTGACCTTAAGTCACCTTCTGTCAAGTTATAAGATTGAGGTTATGTGTAATGACATGATAAAGGAGAAAACGGATCACTTCAAAGCTCAGGGTAAGAGGGGATAAACACTTTGATGTCTCTGACAGCGACCCACTCTGAGCTATGATTATATCTGATGTGAGGGGGCAGCAGCTGGGGACAAAATTGAATGATGTCAAGTTGATGGAGTGAAATGTGATTCCTCAAGACAAAGAGGAGACAGTGTATCCAAATGCTTTGATTGAAGGCCTTTATGTCACCATTTATTACAAAAACACATGGGTGTAAAAAGCATGTAGTCTGTGTTAAAACATTAACACTGGCTTTAAAAAGTGAAAAACATTAACACGGACTACAAGAAAATAATCTGGGAAATGTGTGGTCGATATGTTTCCAACCTATCGTTATCCTGTTTGATGTAATATATCCTTATTGACCTTTATGTGAGCAATCTAATCAACTGTATCAAGTTAGATTAACTGATATTACAGTTGAAAGCTTCCCAGCTAGGGCACAACAGACTGCTGCAACAAGTTTACTTTAAGGACACACTACGTTTGAGGGATTTCACCAAATCTTTAAGACGTTTGAGTGGTTTGCAAAAAAAAAAGTGTCTTAAAAGGAAGAGCAAAAAAGAGTGGTCAACATCCATCAGACATGATTTGCGTTAGAGGTGTGCAGAGACATCATTATCAGTATTTGTGAAACCAACAAAATTATCTGTCTCTGTATCTGTATTCAGATCGACATCCATAAGTGGGCGTGGTTAATACTGTAAGTCACACTGTCTATCTATCTATCTGTCTATCTATCTATCCATAATGAATTGATTGATGAATACATTTTTAACTAAAGTAAGTTTTGTAAACTTTGAAACCCAACCACCACCCCTTTACCTAGGGGATCAATTAGAAATTAAAAAACATGTTTTATAAATTGAAAGATTCTGTTTTGCATTGTAAATAGAAATTATTTACATTAAAGATATACAGAAAATATATTCTTTATCTTGATTTCTTTAGTCTAAAATTCCAATGTAGCTGCATTTGTGTTCATTTATATTTTGACTGGATTTTATAAATGATGGAAAGTAACACAGACAGACTTTGATGAGTACGTTGTGGGGTTTTGAAAGAAATCCAGCTGCCCATCAGGCTTTTTGTCTCGCTGCTCCCAAGTTTCCCAAACTGTTGGATTTGTCAACGGATAGACGGCTAGTTGCGTTCACATTGAAAACACAGAATTATGGCCCAGCATTAGGCATATAAACTAAGTACAGATGCTGTTATTTTTCATAAGAGGACATTCTTGCAGATTTAGAGGATGCACAACACATTCTGAGGGGATACTGCTTGAGATCCAGAGTCAGGTATTTCCTGTCATTGCTCTGATAATCTGAACTCATCTGGAGGAAGTGAAAGGGGCGTTTTGTCATGTTTATTATCAGTACGCAATTTGTTGATTTTTAGATAGAACCACCATCACCACCATCTGTCATTGGACTTGTCTTATGATTCGATTATTCAGTGCCACATAAAATATTGGCTTTATTTTCTGTGCCCCCAGTTTGGTTTTGAGTGGGTATGTTTGCCGAAAAGATGCTCTGTGCTTTGTCACGTAGTGGCACTTCATGTTGCTGCTCTTAGTAATCGCTATCGTCTTGGAACAAATGATGAGACATACTGGTTGTTGAACTGGCCATGGGAAGACTGAACATGTAAGAGTCTGTCCATTCTTCATTAAAAGCTCTGTTTTCATTTTCTTTTTTTCTCTCTTTAGAACACGCCATGCCAGAGAGTTGAGGGAGATCTCAATGAAGCACGTCCTGCAACAGCTCAATAGTCCTGAGAGGAAGTCTGATCAACAAAACACCTGTGTAGATGTACCATGTGTGTTTATGGGGCAATGATGGGAATTCAGAGTTGATGGGGTAGATACATAAACAATGTACGGAGGGAAGGTGGCAGGGGCACAGTGGCTCAGAGAATAGACTTTAAAGCAGCTCTGCTTGTGTACAAGTCTCTCTACGGCCTAGCACCAAAGTACATCTCTGACATGTTAGTGCCATATGAACCATCTCGGACTCTGAGGACCTCAGGGACCGGCCTCCTGCTGGTGCCCAGAGTCAGGACTAAACATGGGGAATCAGGATTCCAGTTTTATGCAGCTAAAATCTGGAACAGTCTTTCTGAAGATGTGAGACAGGCCTCTACTCTGACAATGTTCAAATCTAGGCTCAAAACAGCTCTATTTCACTGTGCATATGACTGAAAGGATCTTATCTGCACTCTTCTCTTTTAAAGTTCATTTTATAATGATTATTTATGTTTTTATTTTGTATTGTGATTTTAATGCATTTTCTTGTTCTGTAAAGCACTTTGAATTACTTTGTGTACGAATTGTGCTCTACAAATAGACTTGCCTTGCCTTGCCTTGCCTAGAGTGATGCAGGGATGACTTTTTTTGTAGGCCAACCTGGAAGTTAGTGTCACCCTGGTCCCGTCATCAAAAAGCCTACGGCATCTTTCCACTGGATTTTGGATTATTACAGAAAATAAGCTCTGTGGCAAACACACGTTTATGATGCTTACGTGTTTTGTTCAGCAAGATAATCTTCACAAATTACACCACTGAGTTGAGTGGTAATGTGTGAGGTCAATCAATAGTGCATTGCTGTTCTACTTGGGAATTGTAGGCTAGTCAATGATGGGACGATGAGACAGCACCTGGGTGTGTTTATAAAAATGTTGTATCAGTTATTGTCCATGAGAAGCAGGTAATTATTGGTTATTGGTATCAGTTGAAAAAATCCATATTGGTGCATCCCTAGTATTTACTGATGCATTTTACATCATATAAGTCAGCTCTGAGGTATTCTGTTTCCACTCAATAATATTATAATATTAATTATAATAATAATATTAATTACCAACGACTACCAATGTTTTTTATACATCAGAATTTATGATTAATCTAAAATTAAACATCAGGATGTGAAGTACACATCTTAATGTTTAAATGATTAAGGTGCCAAAGTGCATTACAGCAACAAAATAGAGCTTGTTTATCTCTTGTTTAGGGAGAGAAAGAGAGAAATTCTCTCAGATGTCCTCTAAGTTAAGGAAGGTCAGCAGTCATGTTGTAACCAATCACATCACCAGAGCAGGGGCCCTAATTTATATACGGCACACTGCCTTCACTAACAAGCTGCTTTTTGATAACCATCCCCATTCAAGCCACTATGATACAAGCACTGAATACTACATGTCTTGTCCCTGCTTTCAGAGCAGCATCCTTCATACACTGTCCTTAATTCATTAATGGATACCCAGCGGCTGTTGAAATGCTTAATGGACATGCATTAAATCAACATGGCCACCCATCCAATCTTAAACTACAAAGCTCATTAGCCCCCAACTGCCTGGGGTACAGAAACAGGACCTCTTTCTGAAGAATAGCTGCTTAATTATAGCAGAGCCTTTGATGCAGGCTGTATTGGTTTTCTGCACATATTAGCATGTAGCTCAGTTGTTTACAGTGTCAATGGAGATAATCTAATAAAAGGGACAATGGGCGGGAGGTGTGTAAATGAGCAACACATGATATGATCACCTCGATTGTTATAATAACTGTTGCATCAGTGTTTTATTTTCACTGATGTGGTGTCAAAATTACAACTTAAGTGTATCCACTTTTATCTCTGATATATTGTAGCTGTAGTTTATGGGTTTTGAACAGTACAACTCTTTCATTAGAAGTCAACTAGCAGAGGCAGAGTGCAACAATCCTACTAAAATTCCAAAAACTAAACTGATGAGTATGTTGACTCTGCTTTCAGAAAAGGGTTGAATAACAGAAAAAGAAAAAGACTTCCTGTTTTCTGAGTTACCTATTGTCCTGTTTTTATGGTCAGCCCAAAGTGCACAAATCCACTACTGACTGGATGGATGGATGGATGGATGGATGGATGGATGGATGGATGGATGGATGGATGGATGGATGGATGGATGGTTGGATGGATGGATGGATGGATGGATTGTTTGACTGACTGACTGATTGGTTGACTGATTAACAGATTTTAGCAGCCTTTTTTCTTGCAATTTTTGAAAAATGTTCTTAAAAGTCTAATCTAGGCAAATCAATACACTGCTAAAATTAAGCAGATACAATTAAATTTTTCAAACAACCATCCAATCTCTAGTGTTATCTTGATGATCCCATGGAGCCTTGTTTTGTTCTGATATGTAGGCACGTGTAAGGTTTAACATTGTATTGTTAACTGGAAATTATGTGACAAAGGATCTCAGGCATGGTTGCAGAAAAGTAATTTGGAAATTGCAGAGAGATAATGTGTCAAGTAGTGTAACAAAGTACTACCTGCAGGTGGTAAATAATTAAAGTAATGAGTAATGTCTCTTTGTGTTTTTAAGTTATGACCTCAACACTGTCCATATACAACAAATAATGGGGCTCTGCAGACCTCACAGAACAATAGTATGACTTTCATTAAAGATATACAATGCAGGATTTTCCTAAAAATAACATGTATAGACTCTTACAGATGTAATCCCTCTCGATCATCACTTCTCACCCACTAGAAGTGTGTGGCAGCGTATTTCTTTCTGCAGAGACCATGCCCTCTGCCTGTATTTTAATATCTTTTTATGTTGCTGTGTTTGGGACATTTATGGGTGTGTACCACAGAACTAAGGAAAGGTTAGAGCTTCATGAAAAGGTAGGAACCAGGTGCCTATGTGTAAGCAGCAGACATCAAAGACACACAGAGCTGGAAAAAGAAAAAGAAACAAAAAAAAAAACAACAGCACAAAACAAAACAAAAAAAAAATGCAAATATACAGTTGCGTGCAAAAGTCTGGGCACCCCTGGTCAAAGTTTCATTTACTGTGAGTAGCTGAGTAAGTAGAAGATGAACTGATCTCCAAAAGGCTTCTAGCTCTGTGAGATTCTTGGTCTGTCTTGCACACACTGCTCTTCTGAGGTCTTTCCATAGATATTTAATGATGTTTAGGTCGGGGGACTGTGAGGGCCATGGCAAACCCATTAGCTTGCGCTTCTTGAGTTGGTCCCTTGTGGATTTGGATGTGGAAGGTGTGTTTAGGATCACTGCCATCCTGTCTTCATCTTTAGCTCTTTTACAGATGGTGTGATTTTTCCCCCCAAAATCTGCTGGAATTTAATTGAATCCATTTTTCCCTCTATGTGTGAAATGATCAATTGATCCCTGCGATTAACAGTTGGACAGGTGTTCTGTTCATGAAATTCTACACCCTTTTTCTCCAAACATACCTTTGTTCATTGTGTCAAAAAAGTTCTATTTTAACTTCATCAGTTCACAGATAAAGAAAAGCATCAGGCTTGTTCAGATGTTCCTCTGCAAACTTCTCACACTGAATTTTGTGGTGAGGACACAGGAAAGGTTTTCTTCTGATGATTCTTCCATGAAGGTCATATTTGTGCAGGTGTCACTGCACAGTAGAACAGTGCACCACCACTCCAGAATCTGATAAAATTTCCTGCAGGTCTTTTGCAGTCAAACAGGGGTTTTGATTTGCTTTTTTAACATTCCTATGAGCAGCTCTCTCTGAAAATTTTCTTGGTCTCCAAGACCTCAACTTGACCTCCATAGTTCCTGTTAACTACTATTTCTTAATTACATTATGAACTGAGGAAACAGCTACCTGAAAACACTTTGATATCTTCTTATAGCCTTCTCCTGCTTTGTGGGCATCAGATATGTTAGTTTCCAGAGTGCTAGGCAGCTGTTTAGAGGAGCCCATGGCTGCTGATTGTTGGGACAAGGTTTCAGGAGTTGAAATTTGCATCACCTGGCCTTTCCTAACGATGACTGTGAACAAGCCCTGTGAACCAGGGTCTGAGAGCTGAAAAGTTTGAGAGCTCAAATTTCTTGCGGTACCCAAACTTTTGCATGGTGCTCCTTTCCTTTTTTTTCACTCTGAAATTATACAAAACAAAAATCATACACTAATCTTGCTTAAAATGTTGAAAAGCATGTTTCATCTCTCATCTCAGTTCATCTTCTAGTAACTTAACTATTCACAGAGAACAAATTTTGACCAGGGGTGACCCAATTCTTCCATGCCACTGTAGGAAGACAAAATGCCAAAGAAAGGGAATCTGGGGTTTGCTTTTACTTTCACTTTTGCTAGTGAGTATGTTTCCAAACAGTAACCAACAATCCTGCATAGTGTACCTTTAAGGCTGTCATGATGTCGTTAATTCCTGAATACAGAGCTGAGCCCCTGCTGTAATGCTCCAGAGAAGCAGAGTTGTTCATAAGAAGCGCAGATAGAATCAGCAAACAGAATGATAAGTGTGTGTGTGTGTGTGTGTGTGTGTCCGCACGTATGCATGCATGTGTGTGTACTGTAGCAGCGTGTTTCAAAGGTGAATTTTCAGTCCTCTCAACCAAAAGACGAGGAAAGATTTCATTTCTAGATCAGAGGAATTTTGTTGGGTCTGCACTCCAATCTGTGACTGCACTCAGAAATGTCCATCTTTAGAACTTATTGATCCTTGAATGCTTAAAATATAAAACCCCATCATGATGAGATCATTTCATAAATTTCCAAGGCAGTTTAAGTTGTTGAAATAAGCTTCCTCAAACATGTAAACGTGTATCTTATTAGATATAAGAGACATAAGAGTTTAAAAGACATTATTTTTTCTACAAAATACTTCATACTCCACTGAAAAATGGCTTTCAGGGTAGGGTGTTTTCAAAGCTATAAACCATCTGGCAGGCACTCGTGATGAAGCATAATGGCAGCTTACAGACCAAACCACATAGAAACAATGCTTGTAGAGGCACTGATACACTAGACTCACAAGTCAGTCTTTAGATGCTTTGCTTAACTAAAGACTGATGACTTTCTATCTGATTTTGTGTTTAGATGGGCGGATACAATTTCAGACTTTAAAAAAACTCCCTATGTTGCAGAACCAATAGTTAATCTGCAGGGCGGTCCTTCGGTGGCTCGCTGAAGTCTTGTGCTTGTAAACACAGTCCCACTAGAAACACGTGTAGTGGTACAAAATGGCTCAAGTAGCTGTAAGTCCTTTATTTCCACAGTCTTGTGGACTGAGCACACGTTTGATAAAACCGAGTTAAATCTCTCGGCATCCATTTTCAAGCTCTCTGTGTATTTGTTGCCTTGCGGACGAGAAAAGGGGGAGCGCACATTTCCGGGAGAGCGTGTCCTTTTCAAAAATGCAAGAGGCGTTGCTTTGTTGCCGGCCGTTTTTGCCGGTGTGTTAAACACACTTTAGAAAGGAGTGTCCCCAGACTATCAAAAGGCGGAGATCTCTGATTGTCTGGTGGCGAGACTACTGATACACATGCTTCCATTTCATTAAACATATTAATCCACACTATAAGGCACCAGTGACCCCCAAGACCCATCACTTTTATTTACTCCAACAAGTTTTTTGCCTGTATAAAATAACAACTGCAGCATACTTGGTTTTGCACACCTTATTTTTCACAAGCTCCACTGGAATTATGTGTCTCCAAAGATGCATGCAAAAATTTCTGCAAACCTATAGATACAGGTACACTCTCAGAGATAAGGGTGCTAAGTAGAACCATATAGGGTTCTTCAGCTTGCCTCCAGGGGAGAAATTTTATTTGGGTTCCTGGTTGAACCTTTTATAAAAGTGCCACCTGGAAGTCTTTCAGAGAGTTTTACCTAAAACCCATAGCTTTCTCTAGGGGGCTATCAGAACCTTTCCACCTTCTAAGCGAAGGTGCTAACAAGCAGAGTTGGGTATAGTACTTTAATTACTTTTTGCAGTAACGAGTAATCTAACGCGTTAGTTTGCTGTTTGAGTAATCAAATACTTAAGTACATTTTCAAACAAGACATCAGTTACTTCCGTTACTTTTAGAACCCTGGTCCTTCAGCTCCGAAACAGCAACGGCTGTCGTTTGGTTCTAATAACGGAGATAATGTTAAACCTATCAGTCTGAAAGAAGCCACGGAGCTTGTGGCTCGCTACATGGTCAAAGAAATGCTGCCGTTGTCTACAGTGGAGTCTAAATAGGTGGAGTAGGACTCGCTGACAGACATATTTCAGACTCAGGACTTGCATTATGCCTGGTACACACTACATGCTGGTAGTCACCAATTATCCCCGGTCGTCTTTCACAGTGTGTGTGATGTCATCGGGTTATTCTTGTCCTATTTTTATTACTTTCACTATTATTTGAGTCACTGTGTGTCTGTTCATGTGCCAGCCAACATGCTGTTGTAGTCACCTAAAAGCGTCAGCAGATGGCAGGAGCTACATTTGAAGCGCCATAAGTAAACTATCAAGCTACTGTATCTTCCACAGGAAGTTCTGACAAATGTTTCAGAATAAAAGCCTATTTAGAAAATGGAGGTATTCTCTCAGCCGAGGTTATAAGGGGCTTTTAATTTGAAACAAGTGTTGAGTTTGAAATGACGGTGCGACATGTTATCTTTACAAAGACAACGGAGTGGATAAAAAGTAAATATATAAACACACAGAGGGATTAATAAATAACGGACCGTCTATAATGTAGTCTGTTTCAAATGAAGCTGTGAGCCTCTGCAGTTGTGGTGAGTAAAAGCCCCGCCGCTATTTGTTAATGTTATTACTTTACGTCTGACCGTGAGGATGTAGCATTGTTTGCTAGCTTGATGCTAATGACAGTAATGTTAACTCAGTGGGTTGACAAAGTGCCTCTGCTGTTTCACACCATCATTTCCCCCTTTTACTCTGTGTGGTAACATCCCTAGAGGAAATCATTATCCCTTGGGGTTCTTTACTCTGTCAGCGATGCAGTGGATCTACCTCTACCATAATGCTCATTAGCAGAGTGGACAGTATCTCTGCAGTAAAAATAACTGATTACATTGATTCCAGATACAGACACATCTACATTTAAAAATACCATTTGAAACACAGGCAAACATCTGAATACTTGAGGGAGATGCTCTTTTATCACCTGAGCTTTTTAACAATACTTGAAGAACTTCAAAAGAGGATTCTTGGTATGAAAAGGTTTCTTAATAGAACCCTTTGTTTCACAAAGAATCCTTTCTGCAATTTTTTTTTTTTGTGGTTGAAAGGGGTGCTTAATGAAACATTTAGTCTTCCAAAGAACCCCCTGAAGAACCCTTTCTTAAAAAAAAATGGTATTGTGTAGAAGCTCATTCTTATTTTCTAAGAGTGTATGCAAGTTGAATCAGCTTCTCTCAGGGGCAGGTTCAGAAAGAGATGAAAAAACATAAAGGTCATACAAGCTGTACATATGACAAAAATAGCCACACAAATGTCTCCAAATGACCCCATTCATGTTTGCTCTTTGCGTCTGGAATGGAATAATTCGAGCTTAAGTTGATATGCATGAATTATTATATCATACAAATGAAAGTTCAACTAGGATATTAAAACAACTTAAACTGATGTAATGCAACTAAAGAGGGCCTGCCAAGGAAGACAGAAGGAACCTTGATATTACTGATGTTAAAAAATTGTGGTTATTTTAAATCATTCTGTAGACTATCTTTGGCTGAGTACAAACACTGGCTTCATTTTGGCCTTCTGGCAAGCACTTTCAATTACACCTGATACAATCTGCTGCATTGGTGAGGAGACTGCCACCCAAATGTTTAATGTGCAAATGTGAACCTCTGAGGTATCGTCTGTCTGATGGTCCCTCCTGTTCTGCATTATGATTGGCAGCAGTAGGATGGACTCAAAGTGCATCAGTTATCAGGATAGAAAAAGGTTATTTAAAAGTTTTCAATGTTTGGTCTTGGGGAGGATATAAAATCATCTGAAGTTAAAAGGCTGAAGTCCAAGTGAAGTCACAAGTTAATAGTTATAAAGTCATAAAGTCAAAGTCAAGTTGCAGGTCTGTTTTGATTTTGTTGAGTCAAGCCCAAAGTCATTAGATTAATGACTTCAGTCTGATGCTATTCCCACCTGTTTACGGGGTCAGAAAAAAAGACATGCTCACAGATGGGGGGATACAGCGTGTTGGAGTGTAGAGTCTGTTAGTCATGTCAGTACCACATATATAATGTAAAGTCTGTTCATATGCATATTCCATTCTTACCTTTCCTAATACAGGTGTGGCTCTGCCTGAAGATGGTCTGCAACAAAGAAGAAATGCAAACATATTTAAAAACAAATTATATTTATCCTACAAACAAGATGAATTTAGAGCAGCGCATAAAATAAAAGCATAAGCATAAGTGCCTGTATGCCTCAACAATTCTTATGCATGTGGAGCATTAAAACACAACAACAACATTACAGCCTAACCCAGCCTGAGGCACTGAGGCAGCATGAGTTTAATGATGTGTGGAGAGGGGAGCCATCTTGTATGACTTCCAAGGCAGCAGCAGGCAGAGAAATGTATACCTCCCCAAATTCTCAATCAGGGCCAGCTCCATTAGGGCCGGGAGACAGATGGATGAGGATGAGGGAGGGAGGGGAGCATAGAAATAGAATGAGATTAGAATGGACTTTGAACTGTTAGCCATGGTCATTTGACTAGTTCAAAAGAAAATGGGGATTGTTGTAAGTTGTTATGGTGACAGCACATGTCATTGGGGCTGTAAAGCGTGTTACACAGTAGTTTGAGAACTATTTTTTGGCCTGCCTTATGGAGATATAAAGCAATTAAATCTAGAAATCTATAGTTCCTCTCGAGCAGCAAGGAAAGGAGATAGAGCTTAGACGCTTCTCCATGCTTCGAATGACACCACTGCTTGTTTGGTTAACACATTCTCACTCCGACGTCGTCTCATATTGACATTTGGTCATAGACTTTCCAAGTCGACATATGACCTGCAAAGTACCCTGGGTGCATTGGCTGTTGTCGTTCTGGGACGCCATGTAAACTTCAGCCTGTAACATGCAATGTCCGTTTTTAAAAATACACTTCTATTTTTACAGGAAATGTACGGTTTGCATACAGTCTCTTTCAAAATAAATGTACTACGTCAGTACAATACAGCTAATGGCTGTTTTTTTCCCTTCATCAACAAACGCACGTGGTTACACTTTGCCAACTCACACGTGTTTGGGTTTGGGCAACAAAAGCATGTGGTTGGGTGTAGAAAAAAAGAAAAGGGGTGTGGCTTTACAATCTTATGGGAAGCAAACACCGGCCTCCTCGGGGAAAGTTGGTGATTGTTTGACCCATCCACCACCACTCCCACCTGCCCTACTCAGATTTTCAAAGAAAACGAACGTGTGTTCTACCTTCGTTATTTTTCTATGGAGCAGGATCTTCATGCATTGCTTTGCTGTCAAACACGATCCTCTACTGCAGGGAAAAGTTTTCATGTCCTGGACCAGTGATTCATTCATTCATTTGGTTAAATTCCCCCATTGGTGGGTCACACACATAACACGTCATCAAAGTGTCACACCTGTTTCCCACCCTGCTGGCTTTCCCTTTTAAACAGACGTGAATTTGAAGCTGTCACTACCTCCACTGCTGGCTTAAAGGGGAGACGGGAGACAACTCTGTCCCCGCATTCCACCATTAAATCTTTCATACATAGTGACGAGACAGAATAATGGCACAACATAACTCTGGTGTATTGGGATTTAAGCAATGTAGTTCTGATTATATTGGAGCAACTGAAGCCACATGTTAATTGTTTGTGTTTGAGCCTTCAGGCATGCCTCAAACCATTCCTCTTCTGAGGTTTCCTCCTGTAAATGTAGCCTCCAGCTGCTCCAGTAGCCTCTAAGTTTATCTTCTGAATGCCCAGCTGTGTTATCAGCAAATGTTTTATAGAACAGTATTATCTGTCCCATACCAACAATGTGTTTCATTGTAATGTTTTCCAGAATTGAGAGAGTGGCTGATTAAGTGAGTGATTTTGGGATACGAAATAAAACTTTCTTGTTTGTATAACCTTGAAGAAGTCCATTGAAGGAATATTATACTTTTCTTGTAGTCCAGTAAATGACATCAGCCTTCCATCAATATACAGATCCTTAATCCTGCATAATCCTTTGATCGGTCATGTTTTAAAACCATTATCTTCTTTTCCGGATATAAATTTGCTATTGGCCAAATGGGCATGAAACTTGAAAGTAGAGGGGTTTATCCAGTATCTCCCAGGTGCATACAATATTTTATAGAAAGGGATTTTGTGTTTTTTTCCCTCAGCCTGATTGGCTCAGAAGAGTAAAGGTGACTGCTATTTGGTAACCTTTGAGCTGAGCATGTCTCAATCTTGACCCAAGCTGGAGGTTCATCTGGGGAGAAGTAACACATGGCTGCTTTGAGCTGTGCTGCCCAATAATACCTGTACCTTAATAGTTAACAGCTTCTGAATACAACTCTTTTTATCAGAGGAAAAAAATAGTATTTGACCCAGATCTGTTAACCACATGGGGAAACAAAGAAGCACAGCTCAGTTATCAGTTATAATGATGTCTCTGGTCCAGTGCCACTGACAGTTCTAGTATTCATTGCATATGGCAAATAGTCACACTGACTCAGTATAATGCACTCACCTTGTACTGCAGGTACTGGCACTGACACTAACGTGGACGCCAGCATTGACAGTGGGGTTGATAACAGAACTTGGGTTAGCTGTAGCGTTGGTCTCAGCTATGGCCTGACTGCAGATCCATTTGGTCTCATCAACCACTGTGCGTGCATGAGGCAGACGACCCACATCCCTCACTTTCATCAGCAGGTGGTGTCCTGTTTTGAGGATGTGAACTGCCTCGTCGTGGGAGATGGTGACAAAACTCTGACCGTTCACTTCCAGGATCTGGTCACCCACCTGCAACAGAACAGTAGAATTAAAGACACAGACATCAGGGAAAGAAAGATCTAGGACTGTAGTCAACCAAAGAAAATCTTGGTCGACTAAAGTCACACATAATCGTCAACTAATTGATTAGTTGGGGGGGGGGGGATCTGCACGTTATATTTACTTGTGCGGTTGTGTGTCTGTGTCACTCTGCAGTTACACCTCCAAAACACTAGTCAGCGGTGGAGGACTGTGTTAAGTGCTGTAAAGTTTAGTTCAAATCAAACTTTATTGATATAGTTAGTATAGATATGATTCAAAACACACATTAAATATGGCTTAATAGGGACAATTTCAAACCAGGTATGCAAATTGGCTTCACTATAAATCGCAGAACTGACAGACAAACACTTGTCTTTATCTGGACACATTTCCCCCACCAATACAACATGCTAACGTTATTAGCACAAGTCTATGGCATTTTACATTGTATAAACTAGCCTAGCATCTAACGATCTTTTCCTCTTCTCATATAAAACCAAGGACAACAGCAACATGTAACAAAGGTAACGGTACATAATTTGGCCCCATTACAGCTCACAACATTCACCGACAAAACAACTGTCTTATACTAAACATGTTTTCCAAGCAAATACAACATGCTAACGTTATTAGTGCCAGCCTATGGCATTTTACATTGTATAAATGAGCCTAGCAACGACCAGCGTTTTCCTCTGTTCATATGAAGCCAGGATAAATCCCGAAGTATAAATCCCTGAAGGATAAATCACACACACGACTTAAAATGCTATTTTAGTGTAGGCTTTACTGTCTTCACAATTTATTGTTTCTTATCTGTGGAATACAAGTAAATACAAGCTTCGTTTCCGCTGAGGGAAATGGTTTAAGCTTACAGAAACAGCTGAGCATGAGGGTGGGCGAGTTCAACTTTCTGTCAACAACGGAGGTGTTTTGAAAACCCCCCCATTTTCACAGGTAACTTAGCCTGCCCCCCTGCCGCAGGAAATAATGGATTAATCCTGGAAAGCTATTGATGTAGCACTTTTCTCCTTATGAAAGTAACACAGCGATTATTCAACCAATGACAATTTGGACGGACGAGAGCGTAGCAACCAAATTATTGACTAGTTGACCAGAAGACTGAGCAGTCAATGACAACAACAAAATAAAAACTTATGCGATTGATACCAAATCTCAGTATCATTTATACAAATAGTTTTCTTTCTTCTTTAGATAAAATCCATTTTTGAAATTCGGATTAAAATGCTTTAACAGCAGCACCTGCATGACAGAGTGAAGAGCACAGTTTGTGTGAAGTGGTGGTGGGGGCAGAGGACGGGATCGTGCTGGGTGGGATCTCTTATATCACTTTAATGTGCTTCATTTTTTTCATGCATCCAAACAGGGGGCACGTATACTACAGGGGCCGTCTTGGAGTGAAAAATACACAGAAAAGCTTGGATACACTTTAATTTTCCAGCCAGTGAAGTACCAAAAACAAGCAAACCCAAAAACATGGTGTAGGAAGACAAGAAAATACTGTTTATATCAGCAGAACTGCTCTCTGTTTGAAAACACATGACAGTATTCACAACTTGGATTCATTTTTTATGAAATCAATAAAAATGATTCAATTAAATTCAAATTAATTGGTGGACCCTTTCAAACAAAGGAATAATAATTGAGGAATGGTCACATTCAGATTGTATGATCCCTTCCAAGGTAAGAAGTCACCACTTTTACTTCTCTTGTTTACCATACTAATCTGTATAAATAATATTTTGGTGCTCATGGTCGCCATAAATTGAACTGAACAATTAAATGGTGGAGAATCTAACCAAGCTAACAGAAATGTGTAGAATGTCCATACTGACAAACGTTGAAACATTTTTAATGTTATATTTTGGTTTGCGACACTAACTCAGTTAACTTAAGTGGGTGGATGGTGAAATGATGTGTTTTGAGAGGTTTTAATATTCTGAAAGCCAAGACATCCATCATGTTTATCAAAAAATGATCCATTGTAACATCCAACTAATTTTGAGCAAAACACATATTGAATTACTCCGCAGGAGTTGTAGCCAACTGAAAATAATACAATAATACAACAATAATAGGGGAGGCCATTTGTGAATACCCCAGAAAATACGGTTTACGATACGATGGAGACCTTTGAGGTTTATTGCTTTTCATTACATATTTTAGTATACTTCAAAGCATTTATGCTACAATGACAAATTTATTCAGTTAAGAAATATGCTGCATTCAAATGGAATCAGGCAGAAGATGGACAGCAGGCAGGCAAGAAAACAGGTTAATAAACTGTAGAAAGCAGCATGAAGGCCAGCAAAAATGTTAGGGTGGTTACTTCTTTTGATATATCTCTTACTTATTCAGACTTATTTGGTCCGCTGCTTGGACAGACACAGATGGGATTGCAGAGTTATTTGACCAGGGTATAAATGCTGATTTTAACCTTTCCCCTTCCACACAAAAGCCAGATGTTTGCGGGTGTTAGAAAATTAATTGTTTAGAGAAAGGGGCTATAGAGATTTATTGCAAATAGAAAATCTACTACTTTCCAATTCTGTCCATGCCATGGGAGAGTCAAAACCCCAGCTCAACTTGACAATTGAAAAATGTAACAGTAATATCTCTTTTTCAGAAACATTCTCTGTGTTACTCTGGGTAATCCACAGACCTCACTGTCATCAGTTTTTATATACCTTTATGGCAAAAGGTTGTTGCACTAAAAACACACAGTGAGGTCAGTTAACAAAATGTGCTTATTTTTGTGAGCCCCTGGAAAAATGAGACAGTAGCCAGAAATCATGGAAAAAGCCAGGTCCACCACCATCATAACAACACAACACAGAGAACCACTTACATATACTCACTGAATATCTTCTCTGTGAGTGTGAGGTTATGCATGCACCGCTGTGTGTGTCATGCATCCCAATCCATGATTCAGACAATGTTTTCTTCATTGTCCCAACCTCAGGCCACAGATTTAATACCAAACAAGTGGTGTGATACCCAAGGTCGTTCCAACTTTCCCAACTCACTGAGTTCTCTGCAGGGTGCCACACACATAAACACTAATGCTGCACTGAAGCTAATTATCCTTCTTTAGACAGCCAGACAATAGGTGAGGTCCTGGCCCTTTTCAGCCCAGTGTGTCAGAGGAGAACATCACAGATAAGACAATGCAGTGAACATTATTCATCAGACCACGAGAGAGGAAAACCAATCAGTGGTCAATGCTCTGTGGTCTGGGACAAAACACTTGGGTCGCTCATAATCAGTATCCCTCTTCCATATCATTATCTACAGCATTTGATTATTGCTGTGAGAGATTATCTAACAGTGCTGTTGTTCTTTTGTATTAAGTGCCATTTTGCAGATTTTGTTTAAAGCAGAGTAAAGGATTGTTCAATGCCAAATGATTTTAAAAATGTTTGCAGTGGAGGCTTAAACCATCTTAAATTAATATCAGTATCAGTAAGTCCCCCTGTCAGTCTGTCAAAAATCAAGTAATGGCTAGATTTACACAAAAATGGATATTTATAGTTGCCAAGGGGTTATTCCTCGCAATACATTTCAACAAGACTAAGAGTCTATAGCCAGTGCTGTTGTTTAGTTGGTATAATGTTCACTCTGTTTATTTGGCATGCAAGCACCATTTGCTAATTAGCACTGAACACATAGTACATCTGAGGCTGATGGAAATATCTTACCAAGTGATTTTCAAACATTTTGTGCGCAAGGCACACCAAAGGGCAAGCCAAAATCTCAAGGCACACCTGTATTTATAACTGTGCACAATAGCTTTTATAATGTGTGTCACCACTCTAATCATAACATAAGACAATAAAAATAAGAAAAAATGACACAGGTACCTTGTGTGATACTGTCAACTGACATTTTTTTCTTCTCCTTTCTTTTAGTGGGAGGTCATCTGTGCTGGTGCCTTGTAATTTATTGCATACAATAAAGTGATCCATTGTCCCACGTTACAGCTTTCTTCTTTTAAACGTTATCAACCCTCACACTGGCTTCCAATCAGGATGTGTCACACACTTATAATTCCCACATGCGAACGACAATTAGGATCTCTGTGAGGTTTTTTTAAAAATTAAATTCAATTAAATTATGTTTTTAGGTAAAGTTTACCTCTTTATTAGGAAAAGGGTGTACACAACATACTGATACATTCATTCATCTTCTAACCGCTTCATCCTCTTGAGGGTCGCGGGGGGGCTGGAGCCTATCCCAGCTGACATCGGGCGAGAGGCAGGGTACACCCTGGACAGGTCGCCAGACTATCGCAGGGCTGACACATAGAGACAGACAACCATTCACACTCACATTCACACCTACGGACAATTTAGAGTTATCAATTAACCTAGTCCCCAATCTGCACGTCTTTGGACCGTGGGAGGAAGCCGGAGTGCCCGGAGAGAACCCACGCTGCACGCTGACACGGGGAGAACATGCAAACTCCGCACAGAAGGGCTCCCACGCCCAGGATCGAACCGGGAACCCTCTTGCTGTGAGGCGAGAGTGCTAACCACCACACCACCGTGCCACCCCATACTGATACAGTCAATTAAAAACTCATTCATAACTTTTTTTATAGGCCCAGTTGCCATAATAATGTGTGGTTATCACAAAATACCATGGCACAACTGGATTGGCATCACACAGTGTGCAGCAGCACACCATCTGAGAACCACTGATCTAACCAATTCTTATTTCCAGGTCGTCAGATACCAATGCTTTGTCACACTCCTTGGCATCTGCAACGACTTGGTTAGGTTTAGAAAAAAGATCATGGTTTGGGTTAAGATAAATACTTTTTTTACTTGATGTGACATGATGTGACGTGACCGATGCACTGTTAGCTAACATGGTTAACAAGGAAGCAGTCTCGAGCACTTATAACGAGGGAGGTTGGGGTGGTGGATGGGTCACAAAAAAACTTTCCACCTGGAGACACGTGTTCAGCTCCATGTGAACTTTGAGTGATTTTAAGGTACGTCCACAACTCCGAAACTTAACAGTAATTACCTAACTTTACGCTAATGATGTAACGTCATTTGTGAGGCACAAATTCATATGATGTTATACAAACTATTGTGCATGCATTTTTTTGTAGGATATCATACAAACTGCTCTATGAGACTTTGTTATGTTATGTTACATTGCATTGTGTTGTGTTGTGTTGCGTTACATTACGTTATGTTACAACTGTGCCTATGTTAGAAAACATTACAGCTAAACAAGACTGATTTTTGGTTTTACAGAAACACATACTGTCGTCTCCTGGGTGAAAGTCTGGTTTTGTCTGACCGATCCACCTCATCTCCTTCCCTCCCTACACAGACTTTCTCACTCTTTATACTACAACAGTTGCTCTTAGTGTCAATTATTGCTGCCAAAGTGTTTAGATTTGATTTGAAAGCCTGGTGTGTCTCATAATGATGCTAAAGCGTGCCTTTGGTGTCGATATTACACAGCGAGAGACATAAAGCATCAGTATGTGACAACCTGGGAATGAGAATGGGCTGGAATATAATTAGTTTTCAGGTATTTTGTGCTAAATTTAAGTATTGTACACATGGGGAATTTGACACGATGATGGTGCTAAATGAAAAGTCAGGGTATCACCAAAGTTATTACAATTAAATTTTGCAGGGACCTTGAATGCCGGTACCAAATTTCATGTCAAATCATCACGTAGTTCTTGTTAGATATTTCCCTCTGAACTGAAGAACTAGATGAGCAGACCAACGTTTGCATTCCTAGCGTCACCCAGCTAGTGTGGATAAAAAAAGTGCAGCTGGATTTCATTTTAATTTATTGTGAATATTCATGGTATGCATAAAATAAATCTTAATGTTTTTAATGACCCCAAATCCATTCCTCTAGTGCGCCGTAATCATACAAAGTCCTTCAAAAAACAAAAACGGGAAAAAAAAACAAAAGCAAACTTTGTGCAGAGGAAATGCCAACAGTTTTCTGTTCACATCCATGCTTCTCAGAGGATGATCCCTTTTATGGATAAGTGGATAGAGTGGTGGATATGTAGCATCAACACAACTGAGGCTGAGATATCCTGATTTTAAATCCCTAGTTTATGGTAAGCTTCAAAACCACTGGATCCTACATTTCCCATAATATTTTTCTGCATGAACAGCGATACATTTTTGTTTATAATGATGGCAAGCTATTTATTTAAATAGCTCATACTTACAGTCATGGCTTACCTGATTATTGTCCATGCCTGCATCACCAATGGTTACCTCTATGTTCATCAGATAAATATTATAGAGGTTGTTTAGCTAAATGAGATTCAACCTAATTTAGCAATAGGGGGTGTTGTTTCAATTAGTTTTACATACTGAATGTTGTTATTAGGCCTGTTTATAAGTACAGAAATAGAGTGGGACGCAGAGGGATGCAGCAAAACAGTTTCCACCGTACTACAGCAGAAAATGCTTTGTCTCCTTTCTTTCTCATCTAACTGCAACACCATGATTATTTAAAGCAAATGCATCTTAAATGAAACTCCATAACCGAGCCCTCTGAGGATAAGAGAAACCTTTATATTAACATATTTTGTTAATGATTATTCACAAATGCAAATAAGCATATAAAATACTGGATATAGGACTCAAGACAGTGTCCTTGTTGCTTTAAAATAGGCTTCTGTTCAAACAGTATAAACATTTCTTATAATCAAAATTATATTGATCAGACATTATGCTAAGAAATAGGCGTAGCAGGTGTCACACCTTGCCAGTCTCAGCAGATCACCATGACCAGAGCAATACACTGTCTTATCTTTTCCAACTACAAGTCTTCCACACTCACCTTCTCCCTGCTGCAATCATTTGTATTTAAGTTGAGTTGCACTGATCATTCGTGATGAAGTTCGAAAAAAAAGTGTATGTGTGTGCAGGGTGCTGGAGATGCAATGTATTTGTCCTTTTCACACTGAGAGGGCAAACTGCTATTTTCAGCAGCAGGAGCAGTTTGCTGGCCTGCTGTGGCATCCGGAGAGTGGCTGTTAATGACACAGTCCATCCAGCATGAGGTGTTAAAGGAACATACCATGGTCAGCCTGAGATGTGTCAGGATCATTTATGGAGCACATTTTTGTGCACTGCACAAAAAACAAATAACCTGGTAAAACTGATTTATATATATACTATAAAAAAAATACTCCCTACCTTCCTGATATTTATCTGTGATTATTTTCTAAGTGTTTAAAAGCACCTCAAAATTCTTTACTGCCCATACCAGAAAAATTACAGAATGTTGTTGTTATAGAATTGTTTGCTCAACACTATCTGACAAGCAGCCACTAGTAATTATGCAAAAATGACTGTCCTCTCTTGTCTGTGTCTACACAGGATGTATTTAGGCGCAGTATTGAGTGAAGGTCAAATGCATTGTTGCTGCACTCAGAGCCTAGAGCCTGTGTAGACAGCTAGGTTGATTAAAATAGAAGCATATCTGTTCAATCAGATGTGTGTAAGAATGCCCAAAATGTGGGGGAGGCTTCTTTCACAAGCGTGCATTCATCGGCAGCATGGACTTCCATAGCTAAATTAGCTATTTTATGACAAGCATTAGGGAATGTTTGAAATGCTGCAATTATGCTCTTTTGGCCAAAAGCTGTGTGCAAGTGCCTCTTTGCTTCAGCATAAGAGCACTGAGTTTCCCAGGGCAGATTATCCCAAACAATGAACAGTTCTGGTGGTGGTAGAGTGGTTAACTCAGCTGCTAACGCTGCATTCAAATCCACATCACTGTCCTTAACAGACCTCTTGAATGACCTCATAGGGTAAGTCTATAGTACAGAAGACTAATTCAAGGTTAGAAAACAGCTTCTAATTGAATGGATTTAAAGCAGATTTATATCACTTTCTAATGGATATTGCTGAGCGTTTCGCTCTTTTAAAGTAATGAATGGGCAACACCAAGTGTCACTGTCTTCCGCAAATATAAATGAGTAATATGACTTTCAGCTAGACCTATTCATAGCTGCAATGATGGATGCTAGCATCCCAGCAATGCTGAGTCCAGGAATATTAACATCACAATTACAAACTTTGTACAAGGGTATACTGCTCCTCTCAACTTTCTAACAGCAAAACTGTAAATATGAACAAGTAATTTAATCTGGAATTCTATTCCTCAAAGAACCAGATAAAAACAATATGGTGAAGTTAAACTGTATTTACAATGCTAATTAATCTGATTTAAGATATTATACAAACTTCTGGATAAGACTTGGATGATTTCTTCAACAATTACATGGCAAAAGAGAAGATCAGTGGATAAATTTTTTGAGAGTCACAACCCCTGTGAATTAATCATTTTACTACCAGGATTTTCCCCATTTGGTCTGATAGTATTTGGAAAGACTAGATTAAATTGCACGATTAAATCATTTTATTCCCATCCAAGCCAGTAGATCGCTTAACCATAAGGTAGCAGGCTCAGCCAGTAGAGGTCTCTAGTGCACTTGCTCTATGGGGCACACAGTGCGGAAGAAGTACCGATCATCTGTAATTTTATATGCCCCAGTAAAACTTTTTTAACTTAATGTGCCGCTAAGCAACTTTTATAGGAATGAACAGAGACCTGGCTTTAACATTGTATCTAGTTCTCTCTATACATCCATGGGATTAACAAAGGCGTTTGCTGTGCCCAATTTTATTTGGTCCACCTTAGTGTCCACAGTTTAACGCTCACCTGAAACAATGGTTCTAGATCTGACCCAGTCTAAACTGAAAAGTTAAAACTGAGGGTGAATATATCCATTTTCTAAAATATCTGTATACATGTAGACTGGGCCTCAGAATCATCCTGTGGGGACCATTAATTTCCACAAGATTTTTCACAGCATCTGGCCCGAGCAGCATCGGCTAATTGACTTAATGTCCAACCAATATCAATATCCTTATTATTCTACCATGTTTCAAGCAAACCTTCACATTTAAAGACAAAAGTGCTCCAACTGGCCATGTTCGAAGGTGGGTCAAAATGCCTGGCCCCTCAAAGAAATATATGATGTTGCACTCAGTTGTACCCACTCTAAGTCTCTGATCTAGTTCTGTGCAAAATGAAAAATAAAAAAAACCTTGAAAGAGAAGATTTAACTCACCTAAACCTACTTTCATACCTTCGCAAACCTGGTTAATCACTGCATTAAGTATGCAAGATTCTCTGATTGTTGGTTTCACAAAATTACAAATTCTGCTGAAGGAAAGGAGGTGTCAGACACTGTCTATAGCAGGGTAAGAAAATAAGGAAATAATTAGGGCATGACTTGATATTACTCTTAAAAGTAAGCTAAGTAGTATCAAACTAATGAATTTGATTTGCTTTGTGATGATCACCTGCAACAGTTTCTCTTTACAACCCTCCATCTTCCTGCCACAGCACTGACAGAGTAAAGAGAGATGGTTTTTCCAGGACAGGATATACAGCCTCCTTCTCTGCCCGCTGCTGCCAGTGTAATGGCAGGATAACTCAATGTGATATAGACAAACCTCCACACACACACACACACACACACACACACACACACACACACACACACACACACACACACACTGTAAAGATGGGAAGCGGCTCCCTTCCACAGACAACAAATGGCTGCAGACTACCAGTGAATGGAGACACATCTATGTGACTTGGAGAGGTGAAGAAAAATCATCCACTATTTTTTGCGCTTCCTCTTTTTCACCCTTTCTGTTCTCTCCGTCTTTCCTACTTTCACATTTTCTTTTAAAACATGTGAAATGCACTGGTTATGCAGCATGACCAGCCAATCCTCCACGGTAAAAAAAAAAGTACCTCTTCATCGCACTCTGTCAAAAAACCTGAGAAATGTCACGCTGCATCTTTCAAGGGACAACATTTGAATTTGTAGAATGCCTTTGAAGCTTTGCCTTTTTAATCTCCTTTCTCTCTGTCTAAGACAGTTTTCCAGGTTTCCCAATTGGTTCGAAAAAGTAAGGACTCAAACTATAAATCTGATGTTTTATTTTTATCCCCAAGTAGGACACAGTGTGATATCATGAAAGCCATATTGAGGTTTCAGCCATATTGTTTACAGGTAGGAGACGCTGGCTTCTGTTCTCCTTGCCTAAGGCTCTTTGAAAAACAGCACAGAGCTAGAGTGACCTGCTTGTTGAGGCAGAAAGCTGACCTGAAAACACACAACAGAGGTTTAGCATGGCTAATAAAGCATTTTTGTAGACCTGTCATGGCAGTGAATTCAGCTGCCTGACTGAGGCTGTAAGGCAGGTGGCAGATGTTAGCAACGCCAACAGGTTTAGCAGTCTAATAGGAGGCAGGTGGCAGGAATGCTAACAGGTTCATCAGAATCAGGTAGCAGATGTTAGCGTTGACAGCTGGCACAGTGCCATAAATCTTCACGTCAACAACTCATTTAATCCATGACTAAGACTTGAAAGACCACCTCAGAGAGTGCTAATGTTTCAGGGTGTTCTACACAAATGTGTTTTTCTACATTTTTTGTCCACTTAGTATGAAAATAAATTTGAAACTTTTCTTGAGTGGGTAATCTATCACACTGAACATAATGTCTGGTCTTATTTTTGTCAATTCTGTGTGATTGTAGTGATGCAGTGCAACTCAGTCAACATTTACAATAGCAGTAATGAAGCTTTGACAGCAAAGAAAGCAGACATGATGTTCATTGTGATGGATTACCACATCTCAGGTTGGCTGATTTCCATACAGTACCAAAATGAATAGAAGAATTTCTTTTTTTTTTTTTTTTAAAGATGTGAAACCATATCATGTCTGACAAGTAGATGCCAGTTTGTGGCATACTGGCATTTGCGAAGATTTGTCTTTATAAAGTGGAAAATCAATCAGTGTGATGAGACTTGTTTCAGTAATTTTCGCTGCAAATCAGCCGCTTTGTACAAACAGGGAGGACAGGAAATGGCCTGGCCAATCAGAGGCTGCCCTATGGTCTGCACTACATAATCTGAAGCATGTTTTAGGACACCGATGTCACCGATAACGTCACCAATAACTTCAATGAACTCACTCTGTGGTGGATTTAATCTGGCCCTAAAACTACAGTTAAATCACTCCACAACCAGAAACCATAGATCACCAGAACCACCCAGGATGCTATAAACACAGGCGCTACTGTTTATAATTTAGGGCTGCAGTCTGGAAACACAGACAATTTGGATAACAAAGCAGCAGCCTACAATGTAAGAGGAGCAGTAAAGGAGGGAAAAAAGACTTAAATTAGGGATGCACGATAGTATCAACATGTCATCGGTATTGGCCGATATCTGCTTTAAAATGAACTATTAGAATCGGCTTTTTCTTAACTTGCACAATGAATGACTATTGCATACACTGAAAGCATTGCATTTTGTGTCTCCATCTGCTGGTGGGCCATCACAATAAGAGTATGCATGCATAATATGATATTATTCCATTACAGAAGAGACTTGATAATCACTTAACTTGGATGGGGAAAAAGTGGATATGTCAACACTGGTATCGGTTATCAGTCAAATGAGTTGTTACATGGCATATTGGCATATTGGCATATCGCATATCGAACAAAAAATCCAATGTTGTGCATCCCTAACTGAAATGCAATGCACAAATTGAAGGGACAGACAGAATTTCACTTAAGTTACTTAAGTTACACTTAGGTACCTCACATGATTTCATGTGACAAATAAATTGAGTGATTTATGGATTGACTGATTTTTCGTTGATTGATTGTGCCCTCGGTGGTGTGGTGGTTAGCACTCTCGCCTCACAGCAAGAGGGTTGCCAGTTCGATCCCGGGCGTGGGAGCCCTTCTGTGCGGAGTTTGCATGTTCTCCCCGTGTCAGTGTGGGTTCTCTCCGGGCACTCCGGCTTCCTCCCACGGTCCAAAGACATGCAGATTGGGGACTAGGTTAATTGGTAACTCTAAATTGTCCGTAGGTGTGAATGTGAGTGTGAATGTGTGTCTATGTGTCTATGTGTCAGCCCTGCGATAGTCTGGCGACCTGTCCAGGGTGTGCCCTGCCTCTCGCCCGATGTCAGCTGGGATAGGCTCCAGCCCCCCCGCGACCCTCAAGAGGATGAAGCGGTTAGAAGATGAATGAATGAATGAATGATTGTGCCCTATGCCTCTGCTTTCTTTCAACTGTAATCTCTCTGTTATATATTTCCTGGAACCATGTCACCTGTTATTGTACCTACAGTGTACTTGCCTGATCCTTTTGAGGCCTGATAACTTTGACTCTGCAGCTCGATCTGCTTGCAATCAGTCCAGCACCACAAAGTCTCAGCCTTATTTACATTGAGTACATTGAGAGCAACTTAAACCAGAAGTCAAACCTTGTATGTGTACACACACTTGACCCAATGATTCCGACTATCAACTCTGATCAGCAACAGTCAATGTGAAAAACTTTCATACATATTTGTTGTCTGTGCTGAGTCCAAAACTGTAAAGTGAATTTCGCTAACCAAGGACCTATAACACTGGACTTTTTCAAGATTCAACACATTAAAAAATTAAATCAAATCAGAATAAGTCCCATGCGTTGGCCATGGAAAGATTCTAGTTGACTGAATGACAAATGTCATTCAATCAACTAGAATGAATGAATGACAAATGTCCTGTCAAATATAATAGTGGAGACAATAATGGCTACAAGTGAAAACTGGAATCACGCATTCTTAAAAATAACTCAGTAATGACTCTTGGCAGCCATCAATCAAGCCATCAATTTTACCTTTACTTCATTAGATAAGTCAATTGAAAACTAATTTTTATTTACAATGATGACCTGGCCAAGGGGCAGCGACAGGAAGAGGAAAAGAAAAGATGGAGAATTCTCATTTGACTGACATGTGGGACAGGTTTTGTGGTGTAATATAACAATACTAACAAGACAGATTGAGTTGGGGTACCTTTAATGCACCAGCATCTGCAGCAGATCCAGGGTCCACTCCAGTGATGTAGATCCCCAGTCCATACTCAGCACCACCTCTGATCATTAGGCCCAGAGAGCGACCGTCGTCCATATTCAGGTTTGCCTATCGGGGAGACACAACATTCACATCCCTCAGTGTTGTCAAACCAAACTATCAAGGTCCAGTGTGTTGGCAGAAATTGAATATAATATTGAAAGTATGTTTTCTTCGGCGTATAATCACCTGGAAAAATGAATCACTGTGTTTTCATCACCTTAGAATGAGCTGTTTACATCAGCATAGGAAGTAGGTCCTCCTCCACAGAGATCACCATGTTGCATCACCATGTTTACAGTAGCCCAGAACCAAAATAAAGCAAACACTGTGTTATCTTTAAACCACATTATTTAGGGTTTATACTGCTTTAAATCACCTAATCTGTTTGTTCTGGAGAGGAGGAGACCTCTATGGATAATGTGAATCCAAGTAAAAAAAAAACTCCTGAATGTCTAGATCAGGGGTCAGCAACCTTATATCTATCAAGAGAGCCATTTTTGATCAGTATTATTTTAAAAAACATCTGCCTGGAGATGTAAAACATATTTGAGCTTTAAATTAAGGCCCTTCTCTGACTTGCCAAACAGCATCAGAGAAACATTGATTTGTAAAGTGAAACTACTTTAGTAAGTATTTTTACCAGTTGTTATCACCGGGTCTGTTTGTTCTGAAGAGGAGGATAATTCAGCTCAACAATGAACACTGACACAATTCCAACCAGGAGAAGTTTCAGCTGGTTGCAATCTGCAATCCCTTCACTGACTTTAGACAAGTGGGAGAAAAAGATGCAGCAGGATGTGTCAGTAACAACCAATGCAGTTTGGTGTGACAATTAGCATTCTGCACTTGCATGTTAAAGATGTCACAGGCACTGGTGCTTAGCAGATTTACCAAGCATCGTATGCCTGTCAAAAAAAAACCAACAAAAAAAAAACCTAAACAAAAAACAAACAGCTTTCAAAGCTGCTTTATAGATATTTGTTGGTCAGTTTCACTTTGATTTAAATCCCTTCAGCAAAACTGTCACGATGCAGCTTGTCAGCAGAAGTAGCAGTTGCTCACTCAATAGGGACTTTAAGCAGCGGCGGATTTTGCCACGGCTACGGCTCCCGGAAATAGATCTGCGCGCTACAACGCGTGGTTAAATGAAACGTGTTCTACAATTGATAGTGACACACTATATTACATGTTTCAGCGATCCTTTCCCACAGACGCAGGATACTATGTATATTTCACTGTATAAAAACCATAGTGAAATATTTTCTGCTATAGGCTATATTCTCCCCTCATCCTTGCATTGCATACGGTATATAATTTCTCAGTATACCCTATACTATGTACATTAGTCTTTATTCCATTCCTTCATGCCAGCCTCTTTAGGAGCATACATAAGCCCTCCATCCCTCCCACGACACTGATCACAGATGAACTTGTCTGGAAGCCCTAGCACATCTGCCAACACTGGAAGGTCGCACTATCTCACTCTGAACTCCGTCAGACATTCATCCTCCTCCATTTCATCCAGGTGAAAACGCGCATATAGTGTTGATATGGTAAATCTAAGATCTTAGATTTGTTCACGTCATATAATAACAAAAACTCTTCCTCTGACATTAACTTGTCATCTAATGCATAGAGCAACTCCTCTCTGGCCCTTTTGAAAGACATTTTGACCGAACTGACATAGCTCACTTGAGCTACTGTGTTTTTACGCTCACCCGTCACGTAGTGATCGATCAGCTGTTCCGACCTGACAGCTACTGCAGCAACCTGCTTAATGACTACTATGGATTTGACGTAGCCGTAGCCGTGGCAAAATCCGCCACTGCTTAAAGTCCCTAATGTCACTGCAACTGCTGCTAATTGGTGTGTGCCATAAACATATGTTTATCATGGTGAATATCATTAACACCTAGATTTAGATATAGCAGAGCATTTTTTTTTCCTATGATGCAACTTCAAAATTCACTGAATGCTGCTCAGTTGTCAAGTGTCCTCTGTGCAGTGTGTAAGTGCAATAACTTACCAGTGCATGGAAAAATATTTTTGCTAATATGTGAGTTACCATGTGATAACATACTTGAGTAGCAGTAGAGTGGATCTGTGCTACTTGACAGTGCAGTGGGGAATAATGTGGTTGATGCTGCAGGTTTTGAGCAGCTGTACACCATTTTAACGTGTGTATTTGTCAACCTCCGTATTAAAAATGTCCTTGCTACAAAAATGTGAACCAGACCTCATTACATCACATTAAGGCCAGGCACCTCATTTAGAATGTGGATGTACTATAATATATAGAACTGTATTACCATATTCTCACCAGAAATTTAGAGGAAGTAACTGATGAACAAGACATCAGTGACTTCTGTTACTTTTAGAACGCTGGTCCTTCAGCTCCAAAACAGCAACGGCTGTCGTTTGGTTCTAATAATAATGTTTATCAGTCAGTTTATCAGTCTGAAAGAAGCCACGGAGCTTGTGGCTCGCTACGTGGTCGGAGAAATGCTGCCGTTGTCTACGGTGGAGTCTAAATCGGTGGAGTAGGACTCGCTGACAGACATATTTCAGACTCAGGACTTGCATTATGCCTGGTACACACTACACGCTGGTACTCACCAATTATCGTTGGTCGTCTTTCACGGCGTGTGTGATGTCATCGGGTTATTCTTGTCCTATTTTTATTACTTTCACTATTATTTGAGTCACTGTGTGTCTGCTCGTGTGCCAGCCGACATGTTGTTGTAGTCACCTAAAAGCATCAGCAGATGGCAGGAGCTACATTTGAAGCGCCATAAGTAAACTATCAAGCTACTGTATCTTCCACAGGAAGTTCTGACAAATGTTTCAGAATAAAAGCCTATTTAGAAAATGGAGAGATTCTCTCAGCCGAGGTTATAAGGGGCTTTTAATTTGAAACAAGTGTTGAGTTTGAAATGACGGTGCGATATGTTAACTTTATAAAAACAACGGAGTGGATAAAAAGTAAATATATAAACACACAGAGGGATTAATAAATAACGGACCGTCTATAATGTAGTTTGTTTCAAATGAAGCTGGAAGCCTCTGCAGTTGTGGTGAGTAAAAGCCCCGCCGCTATTTGTTAATGTTATTACTTTATGTCCGACCGTGAGGATGTACCATTGTTTGCTAGCTTGATGCTAATGACAGTAACGTTAACTCAGCGGGTTGACAAAGTGCCTCTGCTGTTTCACACCATCATTTCCCCCTTTTACTCTGTGTGGTAACATCCCTAGAGGAAATATTAAAAATGCTGGAGTGTTACTGTCATACAGTTGTCTACGGCAGATTGTTCTGTGTTTCTACTGGTCAAAGGGACGGCTGTGATGGGAGAATTAGATCTCAGTGAAGGGCAAATGGTCCATAACTTTAATTTTGGAGACAAAAAATGTAGGCTTAGCGGCCTGTGGTCCATTGCTCAATAGGAAATGTAGAATACTCAAAAGTGCTTGAGTTAGGGGCGTCGGTGGCTTAGTGGTAGAGCAGGCGCCCCATGTACAAGGCTGTTGCCGCAGCGGCAAGGGTTCGAGTCCAGCCTGTGGCCCTTTGCTGCATGTCATCCCCTCTCTCTCTCCCCCCTTCACACTTAACTGTCTTGTCCATTAAAGGCAAAAAATGCCCAAAAATAAAAAAAAAGTACTTGAGTTACTTTACTCAGGGAGTAACACAGTAAAGTAACTGGTTACTTTTTAAAAAAGTAACACAGTAACGTACTTTGATTACTTTTAAAGTAACCCTTACCCAACACTGGTCATGATGGGGAAAAGTAGCTATAGAGAAAAAAAAACTGCTTTGTGTACCAGGCTGTAAAAATGTTTATTTCTGCTGACTAGCTTAGGGAGCCAGCCTCAAGTGGCTGTTCAAAGAACTGCAGTTTTTGGCACTTCTGTGTTGGCTTCATTTATCAGCCCTGGAGGCTGCTGCTTGGTAGCTAATAAAAGTAGATAATAACTTAGGTTAAACTTGTGTTACTTAGTACTAAATTGCATTAACAGACGGAACCACTTCTTCACCTTCTATACTTAAAGTACTGAATGAATTGAATTTTATGAATAAAGATGAAAAAAAAAATCCTCCTCTGTCAGATCAGATGATTCAAAGTGGGTGTAACCACTTTGTGCAAGTCAAAAAGGTTTATTCTAATTAAATGCTATGGGCATGTAAATGCACATCTTACTGAATCGCTACATTCAGTGTCCATGCAAACAGTTCAGTTTGACTCTAATCCAGGGGTCACGTTAACCGGATATTCTCGGTCATTGACCAGTTTTTTTTCAGCAATGACTGGAAAATCTGAAGGCCGTCGGTCATTTTGATCGGTTGCAATTACCACCCCTGCCCATATGGCAGCGGAGTGCACAGTCAGTGGCTGCCCTTTTCACACTGCAGAGAAAAAGTCATTCATCTGCTTCATGTAGCGTTATTGAGCCCTGGACACACCGGACGTGTAGTGCCGCAGAAGTCCTGCGAGTGTACTCGCAGGCGCTTGACTGTCCACACAGGCAGCGCATTTCTCCTGCGCTCTCCGCGCCGGTTAAACATGACTCCACTCGTCTGTTCCCATCAGTACTCATTTTTTCACTTCAACAGGTCATTTTAAACATGGGTAAGTCCATATTTTAATCGTTTTTTATAACATAATAAGTTAATTAGAATTTGTCATTGCATATCCATGTATTGAGCGTGTTGGATAAACACTGAAAGAATAGGGCATATTGTTCTGACCATTTTATTTATGTAGTTATGTCTGTAGGCTCGGTGACACAAAATTAAAATTGTAATGAAGTGATCAGGGTATTGAAAAATGTGTTCGGTTATGCACTGTTATTTTATTTTGAAAATTGGCCGGAGTCTCTGTGTCCGACTTCCTGTTTGGTACGATCCGCTCTATCCAGCTTGACAGAAGCGCTTGCGGCTCGTGTGAAAAATAGACTAGACGCCGAACTGAAGCGCTGCCTCCGCGGCCTATGTGGACAGTCAGATAGGTTAACATGGGCGCCGATTGAAAACTGCCTCCGCTGCTGGGCGCTGCGCTTCAGTTCTGCGTCCAGTGTGTCCAGGGCGAAGCCTAATGGCACGGGTGTGTGGATGTCTATCTTTTCGTTCATGTCCTTATTAATGCACACATTATAACTTGCTTGTTGGATTTATTGAAAACGAACGAATGAAGACTAAATATCTTTGAATATCTTAAAGGAAAATTAAAATGACTGGTAAAAATAGATTATGACCCGATTTTTATGACCCTTTCGGTCAAAATGACCGGCGACAAAAAAGTCTAGCGCAGCGTCTGCTCTAATCATATTGATTTCAGCTAGACTGAATAAATATTATCCATGTTACCGCAGCTATTGATTGTGCCAATAATTAGTTGAGGAAATTATTCCACACTCGGATGTTGTGGAGAATCTCAGGTACGTCAGTTTTCTCTTGCAAGAAGCTTTTACAGGAGAGCTAGTCTGGAGTATTCTCTGTCACCACCAAATTGAGTGCTGCGGCACAGAGTGCACAGTCCCTTAGTGGGAAGGAGAAGAGGTGATTAGACTGGTCATGATTGAAGCCAGGGCCATCACACCTCCTGCTCCAGCACTGTTTTCAAACTGCATCACAGGAGCACATTGCTTCTGCCTCAGAATGACCAAAACCATCTGATCCATACACTCACACTGCATCTCTGACCATGTGCCACCAATTACTATTCACGGAATGCTTTTAGGAAAATTCTCTTTGCAAATTGTCCTGTATAAGTAGACACTATAGTGTGTCATTTAGGGGGATAGGACAAGGACAGTAACGACAATGTAATATAATATAATATAATAATATAATATAATATTTTTATTGAGGATTTTTGTTTTGACATTCAAAAAACTACTAGTTCTGGCACTGATACGACCTGCAAACTATTTCATAATGTGGACAATACTTCTCATATTGTAATGTACGGTGTATCAAGTTGTTTATATGTATGGAGTCCACCTTATGCACATTGCCTTATACCACAAAACATTATATTGGAAGAGTTAGTTCAGTCACCTATACCTTTTGTCCCACTGACCCCATTTAAAAATAAAAATAGATAATATGAATACCATAAGCTTAAAAAAGAAAAAAAAATACTATGCATACAAAGAATAAAGGAAAACACAAACTCAACAGTGTAATCCACCACCGTTCAGCTCATAATGATTATACATAAAAAAGACTTGATGGAGGATAAAGCAACACATAATGTAGATTAATTAAAGCATTAACGAGACATTATGAAAGAAATGTAATAATCTTTTTTTCTTGGTCACCTCTGGTCAAAATTTTGTTTACTGTGAATAGTTGAGTGAGTAGAATTTGAACTGAAAAGCATAGAAAGGCAAGATGTTAAAGATGAAACACGCTTTTCAACATTTTAAGCAAGATGAAGGTACTACTACTTTTTCATTGGTAAAATTTTAGAGTGAAACAAAGGAAAGGAGCACCATGCAAAGGTCTGAACACCCCAAGACATTTGAGCTCTCAGACAACTTTTAACATGGTCTCAGACCATAATTAGCTTGTTAGGAATATGGCTTGTTCACAGTTATCATTAGGAAAGGCCAGGTGATGCAAATATCAAAGCTTTTTAAGAATAGTGACTTCTGAAACCTTGCCCCAACAATCAACAGCCATGAGCTCCTCTAAACAGCTGCCTAGCACTCTGAATACTAAAATAACTGATGCTCACAGTGCATCAAGAAGTGTTTTCAGGTAGCTTTTTCTTCAGTTTAGAATGTAATTAAGAAACAGGAATTGTGGAGGCCAAGTTGAGGTCTGGAAGACTCTCTGAGAGAGCTGCCTCTAGAATTGTTAGAAAGGAAAATCAATGGATGGAAATCCGTGGATAGACCTAAAAAGAGCAGTGCATGCAGAACTGCCCAAGAATCTCACAGAGCTAGAAGCCATTAGCAGAAAGAATGGGCGAAAATCCCCCTTGGAAGAACTGAAAGACTCTTAGCTGGTTAAAAGCTGTGACATTTGCCACAAGGGGGCGCTACTAAGTACTGACAATGCAGACTGCCCAAACTTCAGGTTCAAACTGTAAATTAAAAAGTAATATTGCTTAAAATATTGAAGAAATGTGTCATCTTAATTTTTTTGCCTTTTGGGGATCAGTTCATCTTCTACTTACTTCACTACTCACAGTAAATGAAATTTTGACAATGGGTGCCCAAACATTTGCATGCAACTGTAAAATGAAATAAAAGCATCTGACTGTAGCACCTCCTGCCTCTCATAAACTATAAGCGTTTGTTGTTGTTTGAACACACATCAGCCATTGTGCTGGCAGATCAGGAAAATGTTTATATGCGTTGTTTCTAATAGGTGGAATGTCTGACTAACAATGTCGGCCTGCTAATAGCAATATATCCACCCACAACACCCACTCCTGCAACAGCTCATTCACTCTGCTGCCTTCTGGCAAGCAATACGGAAGTATCCACTGTTGTTACACTAGACTACAGAGCAGCTTCTGTCCTCAAGCTGTGAGACTCCTTTTGTTTCTTGTGTAACAAAAAGAGACTAAACTTGCATTTCATTGAGCAAACCTGTCTCAAATTAATTAATACACAAATTAATGAACCTGGAGCATAACAGGAGTGTTGATTTGGAAAACCCTCATGGGCTTCTCTATGGCCATAGGAAAATAAAAAGAATAAAATAAAATAAAATAAGTTTAAATAAAATAAAATAAAATAAAACACTGCATGAATAGCAACATACTCAACCATGATTTATTCAATTGTTCTTAATTTGATTGCTGTGTGACTATGTTAATTCAAAGCTGCTCTAATCAGTTTTCTGCCACGTGGGAGCAGCACAGCAAGCTGAAAACATAACATTTGACATATTTTAACCCTAGGAAGTTTGCAAACATATTCCTGTTTACACGTCCAGTAAACATGGAGCAACCACTGGTCAACATTAGCATTCATTTGGAGCTGTTTTTCTGTTCTCCTTATCAATGCAAATCATTCTCTTCACTCTCCCATTCACTGTCCTGTCTTGTTTGGTTTCCACCAAGTTGATTAAAATAGAGTTTGTGGGCCAGAAAACCAAATTAATGACCTACAAAAGGCTAAAAAGCTCTGCAGAGCTGAGGGGAATAGCAGAGTTCATAATAATTTGGGTTTGTCCATTTTACGTGAAGTCTTTGCATTTTAGAAGTTGGGAGCAGACAATTTCTGATATTATTGGTAGACAATTTACTTATTTGATTTTAGCTCATTAACTTACCAATTGATTGTGTTATCTTGACAACAGTACTTGTTTTACCTCCCTAACTACCATCCAGAGGACAAAGGAAAGACGTTAAATTATATATTTCTAAGGGCACACATTCATATTTTGAGAGTTTTTTTCCCCACTTAATAGGCTCTGTGGCAAGGAAAACAAATAACAGCTCACTTTTGTCCACATGAAATTAAAATCACCTAAAAGGCTACAGGGGTTTGACAGCCATTTTCAGTCAAAGTGAGCCCCCCATAATACACAACCATTTGATGCAATGATAAAATAGAAATAGTACTGATTGAAATTATTCTCAATTTGTCATTTGTTGCATTTAATTCAAACCACTCTTTCACAAAATGAGGCTTTAATTAAATCTCAACTTCCAAAGCCACTTTGAGCTATCACAAATTGATACAGATGAGAATCTAACAAATTTGAAATGATAGATTCACACAAAAAGGCTCTTTATAAATAGGAGGACTCGCGGGGTAACTTAGTTCTGTAATTGTCACACAAGCGAGCAGTTCCAGTAGACATGATTCATAAAACAGAAAGCCTGTCACAGCTGGTGTGTGGGGCAACAGGGATGGGACCAAAATGCCGACAGAGGAGGCACAGAATGAACCAGTGCTTTATTGGAGAAACAAGAGAATGGATGGGCTTAAGAAACTCCATGGATGCGAAGCATGTGGGTGATTGGGTGATGCAGTTTTACCACTCATTTTGAATGTTATGACTCTATTAAAAAGGCATTAGTAGTGGTTATCAGCATCATAGATCTAGGTTCGAATCAGTCAGCAGTGTTTGGGGCTGAAAAATGAAGCCAACGCCTAAATGTGAAAACTACAATTCCTAGAATGGCCACTTGAGGCTGGCTGAAAAAGCAAGTCCATCCCTGTAGACCCCCAGGTTAACATGTTTATAGCCTCGTAGAAAAGACGGATTTTGGTCTCTATAGCTAATTTCAGCATTCATGACAATAGGGGTAAATTTTTGTTTACATTTCATTAAGGCTCAAAGTTACATGCATTTAATGACAGGCTGTCTATAAGGCGTTACCACAGTGTATGACTTAGATCCATCCCTTGCTCCTCCACAGCTCCACCCTCTTGACTTTTTAAAAACACAAGATGGTGACGTGTGAAATACCAAACTTGAGACTTCAAAATGGGAGTCCATAAACCAATGGGTGACATTACGGTAGCTATACTGATTATTTTTGTACTATGTTTACATGGTTCCTGCTACACTGACTGGCACAACAATGCTATGATTAAGTTTAGGCACAAAAACCACTTGATTATGGTTAACAGTGATGACAAAGATATGGCATAAATCGTCATAAAAAATATTGGCAGTGTGCGTTTATGCAAACCACATATACCTTACAGGTTCACAATGTCCTGATTTCAACCTTCGTTCAAAATATTTGGGGAGTTTATAATCTTTAGACATATGTTTAGAGTGTGACAAACCTCAAAACCATTGTTGACAATTTTTTTTTGGTGTCTGTGGTGGCCATCTTTGACTTTCAAAATGGCGACCACCCATAAGCTGTTTTTAGCTGGATCCCTCATGATAAATCAAATTGGTGTTGAGTAGGGCTGTACCCAAATATTCGGATATTCTAATTTTCGTTTCTATGGGTAAGTATTCGTTTGGTATTCGATATTCGTTTTTTATTTACTTTTTTTTTTTTTTTTTAACATATTTTTTGGTGCTAAATGTAGTCTTTTTGTTGTTGGTAAATGTAGGTTATCAATAAAAATCAAAACTTTTAAACTGCATTGTTAAAAATGTGAAAATACAGTATCCTACCAACTGAGCTTGTGTGCACGGCAGGCTTGAACGCATCCGTCTGAGGCTGTGGATCAATGCCAAGTTTTACCACTTTATCACTATTCCCTCTAACTTGTAGCTGTTTTTTCGTTATCTTTTGAATTTAATATGAATTATGGAACCGTTTTTGTCAACGTTTGTTTCCCCCGTTTTGTACAATAAATTACTGTTTAAAGTTTCAACAAGTTTCTTTTGGAGTGCGTGACACAAGTGTGTTTTGAAAACGGCCACGGACTGTCACCTGCTCAACGCATCAGTACCTTCGGATGCCATGACAGTAATAGCCAATAATGTCAAAATATCATTCACAGACCAATTTGAAAGATGATCACTGCTGCCCGACCCGCAGGTCCATTTGCAGGTCCCGCGGGTTACGGGTTGAAGGCTATAGACATTATATTCTATTCAGGCTGGCAGAACCAGGAGCACATCAGCTCTACAGTGCACGGCACTGCTGATTAACCATTTTATTGCAGCACAGAGTGTCTGCCAGCAACCAATTACTTGCAGAGGCTTCCTACAACTTGTTTCAACGGTTACGATTTAATCAGAAGACAAATTAAACAGGATGACTAGCCAATGTGAAAATCAAAAGAAAGCATAGAATAATGTACTGAAGGAGACTGTTGTGCCATCACATTTTTTTGTGGTTTGAGAGCAAAGGTCCAGTCACCGCTGTGCAAAACTCCACAATACAATTAGGTCCGAAAAAAACCCGGTGGATCTGGATCACTGCCATAAGCCATTCAGAGGTGGTTGGAGAGTAGTGCTGCCTGTGTATGGGAGGATTGACTATGCATCTGTCTTGTTGAGGTTGAGATATGTAAACATACTTCAATGCATCCCCCACTGATGCAAGAGATGGAGCCAATCAGAGGATAGAGCACGTTCCAGGACACCTCCGTCAATGTCATCAATGAATTCACTAAGTCTGTGGTGGATTTCATTTAAAAAACAACAGAAGCAACTGTACCCAAAACTACAGTTAAATCATTCCACAACCAGAAACCATGGATTAACAGAACCACCCGGGATGCCATAAACACATGCACTGATCGCACAAAGCGCAAATGATGTTGAGGAAGTTGACACCTTAATGATCTGCCTTGCTGTATCAACAGCAACAACAACAACAACAACAAAAAACTCTGCATATACTCAACTTGCTTTGACACAGATATCCTGATTTTGGCATTAGCTAACTAGGACATTCTGGGATATTGTAGGTCCAGAAAAGACAAAAGTATTATCTGCACTCTGTGCATTCTCTGTTGCTGACAATACTGGAAGGTCTGCAAGAGTTGGTATAAGCTCACACTACACAACTTTCAAAGTCTGCCGATCGCTGCATTGTTCACACTACACAACTTGCTGTCTTGTAACTGCAAGTCTTGAAGTCATTATGGTTTCCACACTAACTGACTAGAAAAAAGATGTTACACACTAAAAGATCCTCTAATCCCAGATGAACAGGCCTATGTCTTGTGATGCACGTTTCAACTCCCTGGTGCTTACAAGTATCACCGGTTAACAACTTACAGAAACATTACAGGTATGCAATAGTGGGCATCTCTCCCCACCATTTCCCCCAGCTCATTTTGAAATTTAGTGAACGTTGTTTGTTACTTATTTTGCTGCTCATGTTTATCTGCTAGCTTAATGTCTGATATCAACCCAGTCAGAGATCATGTCAGTTGTTGCCAGATCTCACAAGAGTGTGTTGCCAAGTCAGACTTTTATGTCAGTCTGTTAAGAAGGGTTAGGGCTTGTGAAAAATGGGTCCAGCACTTACTTTAGTGACCATGAGGTAATCTGTACTCACGTTCACTTTTTCTACTGCAAGGAATAGACTCCGCTGCTAGTCTCTCAGAGGGGCATGGCAGTGGTGAAACCCACTTGACACAGATACAGAAGGGAAAATCTTGAGTGAGCCATCTGGATTTATCAATGGTCTCTGCTCTCTCTCTCTTTTTCCCTCTCAAGCACACAAACACACTTTTGACAGCACCACAGGGCTCAGTCCTTGTCTGCATTGCACTGGTAAGTTTTCACCTCACATCTTTGAACAGTCTTTAAATCACATATCGACATAATAGTCTTTCAAATCACATAACTTTGTCTCCAAGCTGAAGGTTAAAATGGGCTTCTTTTTTAGAAATAAATCTAACTTCTCCCTTCAAGCACAGAGACACTTGATATCTACAACTTTTTTTTTTTTTTTTTTTTAACCTCTGCCGGATTATGGTGATTTGCTTCTCACGAATGCCCCTGACCAGTGTCCAAAGAGGTTAGACACTCTGTACCATTGTGTTTTGCACTTTATTACTGGTTGTGACAATCGCGTACACCATTGTACTCCGTAAGCCAGTGCTAAATGGCCATCTTTGCATGTCTGCAGGCTCTTGCGTTGGTTGGTTTGCATATATAATTCTATTCTTGACCTGGTTCCCTCTTTTCTTTCTATATCAGGGCTCAACAATAAGGATTGCCCGATTGCCTGGGGCAAGTAAAACTCACGGTCGGGCATGTAAACTAACAACTCACTTGCCCGATCGGGCAAGTTGCTAAAAACAGTAAAAGTTAATAACTAATAAAATAAATGTATTTTAAAACGTGCTCTTCTGCTCTGATGCAGTGGTCTCTCTGCCTGAAGTCACAGGCACAGCTGTGTAACAATGTCCTGCCCACAGCCCCCATTGATATTATTTTGCACGACGGACGCTTCATATAATAACATAACAATATACTATTTATGGTGTTATGCCATCGTGTCATTTCTGTCTGTACATGGTCACGCGTTAACAATTCTCCTCTGCTCTCTGTATCGCGCACGGTGGAGTTCCGCCATACACACAGGTGAGCACGCTAGAGCGGCTCGGGCCGCATTTTCCTGACCAAACCTGACCCCGAGCCCGGTGCACACTGCTCGCACAGCAGCGCAGCACTCATGCTGAGCTTGTGTTGCGTTCAGGCGTTGTCACGTAAATAACAACTTTCAACACTTAAATAGGTCATAGCACAAAACAGCAGCATGTCAAGTGACTTTTTACTTTATTTTATTCAATAAAATTGTATGTTCCTAAATCTTGAGACACCTCATATGTAAGCTAGACAGACATTTCACCTGCTCATTACTGTACACACATGTACTGTATGTACTTAGTCCTAAAGAGCCCTTCTGGTGCCAGTAGATACACAGAAACATCCCAGCAGGCTGTGCTTTGCAAGCATACAAAAAAGTTTCACGCATGTGAAAATTATTTTTCATGCGTGTGCTTCACCTCTGCTGCTACAACTCCATCCTAGGGGAAACACTGCTGTGTGCGTTTTGTGCAACAGGTGGATGTGGTAGTCTACTGGTAGAGTAGAGAGAGAGCTAAGTAGCGTTGAAGTACAGTAGAGCAGGGCAGAGAGATGGAAGCAAAATATATTAAACCCAGTGTTAATACAGCAGAACTGGAGAGAGGGGTGAAAAATAAATAGAGGTGGGCATGGCTCAAGTAGGGCGTAAAATTTTAGACAGAGAACGATTGACACATTTTTCACTTTAAGCCCTGACATTGTCATTTTTGTGTAGGAATTAAGCTACAATACATGACGTATGTTGTTTTAATTAATAAATACGGTGTGAATAAAGATTACATAACATAAAAATAACAAGTGAAAAAAAACCTTAGCATTGAACCCTGTATATACATGTGCAGAAACCAAAATCAGTATGACCTTCGCTCATATAATATTCTTCAAATGCTGGTTCCAAGGATGAGAACAGAACTCGGCAAAAAAGCTTTTAAATACGCTGCCCCTTTGACCTGAAATAATTTACAGTAGGATCTGAAATTGGCAGAGCTGATCACTGTGGGGGAAGTCAATTTTAAAGGATCGGGAAATTAGCTCTTATAGTCAATGTGACTGTTCCTAATTAATTTTAAAATTGTACTCACATCATATTTGTTCTTGTCCTGGACCTTGTATTTCATGTTAAATGCATACTATGGTTTGCCCCTGTATGTCAAGAGACTCACAATGAACTGAACTTTGCTTTTGCAGTAAACATTGTGAGAATGATGTGGACTCAAGGGGCTCTAGTTTCGCAGACCGGGCACGGCGGGGGTGCAGCACACCTGCGCTTCGCCAACTGGGTGTGGCCAGGCGGATTTCGTAAGTTTGGCACACTGTGCGCCTGGCGCAGTTACTCCTCTTTCTCACCTTCGTCCCTCCTACCTGCGCAAGTCGGAAAGAGGGAGGAGAGAACGCGTGGAGTGGGTTTTACACACATCACACCAATCAAATGAGCCCCTCTCCTCGCCCTTAAATGCGCTGCGCAAAGGTGTAATGAGAGTTTGCTCAATTCGCCATGGCAGAAGAGAGCAGCAGCGTCAGACGGCCAAACTTCTCCCAGGAGGAAACTGATGTTTTGGTCTGGGAGGTCCAAGCTCGCAGTGTCCGAATATACGGAACTGCAAGCACAAACTCCACGGGCTGATGATGCAAAGGTAGCCTGGGAGGAGGTGACCACAACTGTAAATCAATGTTGCGTTTCTCTCGTGCACGCGTGTGCTCTCTCTTTCTCTCTCGCAGTCTCACTCTGTTTCTTTTCTTTTGACTTTTCTAAGATGACAGATGCTGAATATATACTCCCTATCTGATGCTGTGGCTGTTTGTGGTTATCTGAGAGGGGTGTGACCTCATTAGTTTGCAGCTGTGTTAATCAAATCAGGTTGGATTTCCATTACGCATGCCAAACGTGCCAAACGGTGCCAATCCCCTTTGATCTGACGATGTGATGTGACGATGATGCGACGGGACAGTCGATATAGAGATACATTTATGTGCTGATTGCAGATAGTTGCATTGAATAGTGTTTTTTGTGGCTATTTATTACATTGTTAATGTGCCTGATATTCTGGAAACCTGCCTGTGAGGTTTTGGTGACGTGTGCGCACTGTCCGCTGGTCAGCCAAACTTCGGCTTACACCGGCTGCGCTCCCACTGGGCTGATAGTAGACCTGGTTTCAGATGGCGAGCTTTTAGCGCAGCTTCGGCAAAGCCTTTTGGCACGAAACTGTCACTGCGCCAAGCTGGATCTGTCGACACCTCCCCCTGCTGCGCCACCACACCCATCTCAGTGCACCTCGGTCTGCTAAACTACCAAACTGAGTGTGCCTCGGGTTGCGCTGCTCGAAACTAGCTCTGCACGGGGTTCGCCACCCTGCGCCACCTGCGCTGCGCTGGGAAACTAGAGCCCTAGATCTTAAAACCAGTGTTAAGATGACAGTGATACTGAGGGTGAAGAATGAAATTTTGAGTTTACAGAGAATCACTTAAACTACAATTACCACCTTGTGGCTGTATGCCTCCGCACACCAGTTGTTTCTCTTACAGTTTCCATCCATATGAAAACATGGATGCTTCACACACAGAAGATTTATATAATCAGCACAGTTTCAAGATTAGAGTCACCAATTCAGTATCTGACCAAATGTCTCCCCTTCTGTCCCTGTGAGTTATGGCATTGAATAATGTCCAGAAAGTCTTTTTGCAGAGCATTATGATGTCACAGTAAAGTTGACCTTTGACACTTGGGATATAAAATGTCATCACTTCATCATTTTATCCTATCAGACATTTGTGTGAAATGTTAGCATAGGGTTTGGCTGTAACTCAAGGGTCTTGAGTTACAGCCAAACACGTGAGGTCACAGTGACCTTGACCTTTGACCCTCCACCTCCAAATTCAATTAATTCATATCCAAATGACTGTTCTTAGTTTATGTGAATAAATAAAATGTATGTTTATCCACCCAAAATAAAAACCTGCACAGCTTGGAACCTGACATTTCAAAAAAGGTGTTTTAATCATTCTCCCTTTTTAAAATCCAAAATGGCCACCATAAGGAGTTTGAAATTGCCATTAGTTTTCAAATTCCTTGTGTTCTACCGATTCCAAAATTATATAGTTTATCAACTCCCCAAGAATTTTGAACAAAAACACATAAGGAACTGGACTAAAACCTCTGTTTGGGGCCAGAATAGGGGCCTCAATGTCCCACTAACCTGTGTTGTTTATTAGTCTGCAGCTTGGAAGCCATCCCCCATCCACCATCCACCATCCACCTCTAGATGATAAAGTCAGCTTATATGCATGTCGCCACATAATAACAAACACAGCCATAGGTGATAATGGCATTTTGCGCAAGCTAGTCAGTGTGGCAGGGGCGCTCTAATCTATATCTATGACTCTGATAACCAACACTATTATATAAGGTGATAATATTAAAACTGGGTGACCAGGCAGTGGGGAAAGGAGAAAAGGTCCGAGGACATCTGGTGGATGCAAGGCAACGGGAGGGGAGGGAGGGGCCTGGGGAATGGAGAATGTGGCTGAAGAGGAGGCACAGAGGACTGGCTGTGACACAGCTGTCGTACTGTAGAGCAACATATATCTGGCACATTAACTGACAAAGACTTTTATGCTCTTCAAACAAGAAGCCAACAAATCGTAGCTCCCTACTGTATACAGCAGGGCATTCTGCTTCTGTAGTAATAACCATTTCTCAGGCCTCTGCTCAGAAACTACTCCTCACCCTTTAATTAGCACTCCTCCAGGTCACCCAAGCTCATCTGAATATATGCAAATATAAGCAATTTTCTGAAGTATCCTCTTGCTCCCCTGCTGTACCAACATTTAAAACATCAGGAATAAATCAGCTCCTGAGCTTTTGGATGGATAACCCATCAGCGGAGCCCCATTCAAATCTGCAGAGCTGGGCAGAACTGCAGTCAGGGGCACGAGCATTGGCTTCATGAAGCTGCTTATGCTGCAGTTTTAGCTATAGAGCTGCTATAAGATGTTTGGATGAATCCTAAGGTGGCAGCGGGAACATCGATTTCCAGTTCCTTCTTCCCTTTTATTCAGAAAACTGTCCAGCCATGAAGCAATTCCACCCTTGTTAGAGTAACACTGGTCTGCCTCAGTGGAACATTGATCCAGTGAGAAGAGTGGACTCAAGGATAGTGTCTAATTGTTTAGGAAATTACCATGACAACCTGTATAATCTAATGAATGTCTGTTGGATGGATCCAGGTCATGGGTGGAGCTCTGTGTGAACAATGCCTTATTTATATAAGTAAACCTATCAGGTTCTGTATTTAACATTCAGGGCATTAATAAAGAGGAAAGCCATTATTTGCTACATAAAAAGACAATAAAGAAATGGCATCCTGAGCAGAGAATAGAGTCACACTTCCTCTGTGTGTGCTGTAATCTGAGCTTCTCTGTTTTTCGTTTTGGAGCCAGGCCTCCTGCACATGCATGTTAGTGCATGTTAGCGCCTCTGTACTGCACTCATATGGCAAATACCACTGATAACAGTATCTCTACCCACGGTGGTAGGATGGCATTGTCATAGAAGTGTAATGCCCACACTATGCTACAAACGCCAGCAGTGCATCAAGGCGCTGGGCGTCTATACTGCGCTGAGCACTGCATATACTTTTCGGGGTTTTTGTTTGTTTGTTTGTTTGTTTGTTTTTTTCTTAGCGCCGAGCGTTGATATTCTGTATCACAGTGACCAGATGCAACCAAATAACAAAGTTCCAATGCGCTCTCAAGCACTCCCAGTTTCGGCTGGTTAAAAAAATGCTTTGGTGGACATGGGCCTTAGCTCTGTTAACACCGTTGCTGCTTTTTGCACTGTTAGCAACTCTGTGTTTGCTTGTGGTGTCAGGGGTGAGAGTCACGTTCAGGCAATCCTGGCCCAGACTCTGAATGTTGCATATTGCACCTTTAAAGGGGACCTATTATGCTTTTTTTTTTTCAAATTTTGTGTATTATAGGCTATATAGTGTTACACTACAGGATGTTGAATATTAAATGTGACCAAAGTTTCAAATAATGACATTAAAGTATGTAGAAGTAATCCCTGTGAACAGGTATGATATCATAGTGTGCTGGATTTCTTTACATGGTCATCTGCTTGGCATGCTACGGCAAGTGTTTTCATTATGTAGCTTACACTGTTAAATGAAGCTACATGCTAATGTCAGGAAAACATGTACTCTGGTTGCCAATGCTGTACATTTCTCCCTGATTTCGAATCATATTCCTGCTAGAACATGTTCGGTTGCGTTTAGAAGGTTTTTTGGGTGATTTTTTAGAAAGCACCGCTATTCTCTGTTACAGTTATTCCCCAGCTGAGGTACGCTACACTGCTAATGTACATGTAGCTACATGCTAATTTCAGGGTAGAAAGTGCTAGTATTGTCTGTTACAGTCATTTTTTGGCTGCAATGATGGTGCAGAGATTCCAAGATGCAGATAAGCCTGGAGGGTTGACCAATCACAGCAGGCTGGGCTTTTCAAGAGGAAGGCTAGACACGTACTAAAGGGGGTGAATACAGGTATTACAGCACACAAGGTATGAGGAAAAGTGTTTTTGGAGAAACCTAAAATACAAGTATACACAAGAGCCTCAAAATGAGCATAGTAGGTCCTCTTCGAGACCTAGTTCCACTGCCATTATGTTTTACCCACTAGCTTCCTCAAAACTGTGCTGAGCAGCCCGGTAAAACTTACTCTTATAGTTAATGTCTCCCTCCAATCTGGCACTTTTCCAAGTGCTTTGAAAACTGCAGTTATTAGCCTGTCCTAAAGAAGTGCAGTCTTGATGCCACTGTACTGAACAACTATTGGCCTATTTAAAACTTACAGTTTTTAAGTTACAGAAAAAGCAACGTGGCTACTTTTTTTTAAGCTAAACAACTGCTTTGATATTTTTCAGTCAGGTTTTCAGCCCCATCACAGCACTGGGACTGCACTCAAAAAGATAATGAATGACATTTGCCTTGCTGCTTTTGACACAGTGGACCATTCCTTTTTGTTACAAAGACCAGAAAACTGTGTTATACACTGGAACTTTCCTTAAATAGTTTAAGTGATGACAGAAAGTACTTTGTCTCGATGGGTAACTAATAGTCAGAGTAGATGGTTGTAACATGTGCGGTCTCACAGGGATCTATTTTGGGACCCCTCTTGTTTAATCTCTACACGCTTCTATTAAGCCAAATCATACAAAATAATAAAGTAGCCTACCATAATTATACAGATGACACGCAAGTATACATATCGCTTTCACCAGGTGATTATGGGCCTATAGAATGTGTATGCCACTGTATTGAGCAAATCAATGATTGGATACATCAAAATTTTCTCCAACTTAATAGAGATAAGGCCAGCATACAAAGACAGAGTGTTAGCTCTCATCTTGAGGCACTCTGTCTACTTACTAAGACTCACGCAATAAACCTTGGTGTTATCCTGGACTCAGATTTAAATTTCCACAGCTACATCAAATCTGTAAAGTCATCTGCCTACTACCATCTAAAAAATAGTGCTAGAGTCAGAGGTATAATGTCAAAGCAAGACCTTGCAAGGCTCACCCATGCCTTTTATTTCCAGTAGGTTAGATTACTGCAATGTTCTGTCTATAGGCCTACAGAACCATTCAGAGCATGCCAAGCCAGAAGCAGCTGATTCTTCTGGGGGACTTTAATGCCAGAGTGGGCGCTGACTCTGGATCGTGGCTGACCTGTCTTGGGCAATTCGGGGTTGGTAGCCTAAACGAAAATGGTCAGCACCTGCTCAAGTTATACACTAAAAAACAACATGTGCATTACTAACACCTTCTTCCGGACAAAACTGCAGCACAAGGTCTCCTGGCGACATCCACACTCCAAGCATTGGCACCAGCTAGATCTTATCATCACCAGACAGAGCCACCTCAAAAATGTGCTACTCACACGGTCCTTCCAGAGCGCCAACTGTGATACTGACCATTCCTTGGTATGATGCAGCATCCGGTTGAAACCCAAGAAGATTCCCCATGCCCAGCCACCAGGGAGGGTGCGTATAAATGTCAACAATACAAAGCACCCTGAGAAAGCGGAAGAGTGCAAAAAGGCACTGGAAAAGGCCCTCACCACCAAGCAGCCAGAAGGTAATGCTCAGCAAAGATGGATCTACTTGAGGGACACATTGCACAGCATAGCACTGCAGGTGTTCGGAAAGAAGAAATGCCTGTCTCAGGACTGGTTTGAGACCTCATCAGGCAAACTCAGTCCTGTGATGGAAGAAAAGCGTGCTGCTTTGCTCCAATACAAACTATGCCCCGTCCAGTCCTCACTGAAAGCTTAACAGAGAGCAAGGAGCATAGCCCAGAAAACAGCTAGGCACTGTGCAAATGCTTACTTTCTGCAGATCTGCGAGAACATTCAAGCAGCAGCTGACGCAGGCAACATCCGCAGGGTCTACGATGGCATAAAGACAGCTATCGGTCCTACGCTGCAGAAAACCGCACCCCTTAAGTCTCCAACAGGAGAGATCATCAGAGACAAGGGGAAGCAAATGGAGAGATGGGTGTAACACTCTTCAGATCTTTACTCCAAGGAGAGCACCATCTCTGATTCTACAATGGAGGCAATCAACAGCCTGCCGATCATGGAAGAGCTAGATGAAACGCCATGGAGGAACTACACAAAGCCATCGATCGTCTACCTTCTAGAAAGGCTCCAGGCCTAAATAGAATCCCGCCTGAAGAGCAATGCATGCATCCTCAGCATTCTGCTGTATGGGAGTGAGTCTTGGATTACATACTCAAGGCAAGAAAGACGTCTCCATGCATTTCACATGCGTAACCTCCAATGCATCCTTAACATCCGATTGCAAGCTCGTGATGAATGAGAAAGTCCTCAAACAGGCTCAGATGTCCAACCTCTATACCATGTTGCACCAGCGGCATCTTAGATGGCGTGGCCATGTCCACCGCATAGCAGACGGGAGGATCCCCAAGGACCTGCTTTATGGAGAACTTGCCACTGGCACCAGGCCAGTGAGCCGCCCCCACCTGCGATTCAAAGACATTTGCAAGCAGGACATGAAGTCCATGGGCATAAGAGGAGACAACTGGGAGGACAGTGCCAATGACCACACCAGCTGGAGACAGGAGGTCTGGAAAGGAATCCAGAAGAGTGAAACTGTGCTGAGTCAAGCAGCAGTGGAAAAAAGAGCATGGTGAAAAGCACCCAAATCAACCTCAGCAGGCAACAGTGTATTCAAGTGTAATCACTGCCAGAGAGTCTGCCATTCGAGAGTGGGACTTATTAGCCATACGAAGCACTGATCCCTTAGCACCACCTGATCCAATTCAAATGCGCATGTGCCATGGTCTCTCGAGACTGAAGGCCGCTACTACTACTAGGCCTTTCAAAACAAGCTGTTTGACAACTTCAGCTCATTTAGAATGCTGCTGCTAGGGTCCTGACAAAAACTAGGAAATATGGCCACATTACTCCAGTTGTAAAAACCTTACACTGGCTACCTGTCATTCAGAGAACTGATTTCAAAATCTTGCTGCTTGTGTATAAATCACTCTGTGGCTCAGCGCCCGAATGTATCTAGGGCTGTAGTCAACCAAAGAAAATCTTGGTCGACTACAGTTGCACATAATCTTCAACTAATTGATTAGTCGTGGGAAGAAAAAAAATCTGCATGTTATTTTTACTTCTGCGGTGTTGTGTCTGTGTCACTCTGCAGTTACACCCCCAAAACACTAGTCAGCAGTGGAGGACTGTGTTAAGTGCTGTAAAATTTAGTTCAAATCAAGCTTTATTTATATAGTTGATTCAAAACTCACATTAAACACACATTAAATATGGCTTAATAGAGACAATTTCAAACACAAGTAAACAATTTGGCTTCACTATAAATCGCAGAACTGACAGACAAACACTTGTCTTTATCTGGACACATTTCCCCCACCAATACAACATGGTAACGTTATTAGCATAAGTCTATGGCATTTTACATTGTATAAACTAGCCTAGCATCTAGCGATCTTTTCCTCTTCTCAAATAAAACCAGGGACAACAGCAACATGTAACAAAGGTAACGGCACATAGTTTGGCTCCATTACAGCTCACAACATTCACTGACAAAACAACTGTCTTATACTAAACGTGTTTTCCAAGCAAAGACAACATGCTAACATTATTAGTGCCAGCCTATGGCATTTTACATTGTATACATTAGGGACGAGCAGAGATTTCCTCTGCTCATATGAAGCCAGGATAAATCCCGAAGTATAAATCCCTAAAGGATAAATCACACACACGACTTAAAATGCTATTTTAGCGGAGGCTTTACTGTCTTCACAATTTATTGTTTCTTATCTGCGAGTAAGTAAATACAAGCTTTGTTTCCACTGAGGGAAATGGTTTCGGCTTACAGAAACAGACAGGAGGTCTGCGTCACCGTGACACTGAGTGTGATGGTGGGCGAGTTCAACTTTCTGTTTCACAGGTAACTTAGCCTGTCCCCCCCACCGCAGGAAATAAAGGATTAATCCTTGAAAGCTATTGATGTAGCAATTTTCTCCTTATGAAAGTAACACAGCGATTATTTGACTAATGAGAATTTGGTCGGACGAGAGCATAGCGACCAAATAATCGACTAGTCGACCAGGAGACTACAGCCCTAAATATTTCTCTGAAATGCTTGTGACATACGAACCTTCTAGGACAAACGAGAACATCTGGAGCTGGACCATTGACCGTTCCAAGAGTTAGAACAAAACATGGTGAAGCAGCAATTGAATAACCTCCCAGATGATGTTAGACAAGCGCTGACTCTGAACACTTTTTATCTTTCTATCTTTGCACCACTTGTCTGCACTTTTGCTATTTTTAATGGTGATTTTTTTTTAAATTGTAAATCATTTAGTAACAAAGTTGATTGTTTATATATTTTTTATTTTACTCTTTTATTGTAAATCTGTTTCCTTTATTATGTTTTATATTTTATTCCTCTGCAAAGCACTCTGAATTGCCCTGGTGTATGAAATATGCTCTACAAATAAAGCTGCCTTGCCTTGCCTTGACTGTTGCCCTGTAGAGACCCAATTCATTAAAACACACTTGTAAAAGGGGGAGTCATCACAAACAGGACTCTTGATTTATAGTGGTCCTTAACGAGACTTTGGAAACTAAGCTATAAGAAGCTGCTGATAATACAAACAACAATGTTGCTTTCCAAAATGCTATATAGCTATTTTAGACTTTATTGTTTCATATTTCTTAAACAGAAAATGCAATGCAATAATACAACCATTTTCTGAAAAAATAAATAAATAAATGATCCAGGCAGTCAAGTCAGTGGCTACACTAACATGGCACTGCATTCCCTGCAACATATATCAAAGGCACCTTTTCAATCATGGCGATGCGCTCCAGCCATCAGTGCTCTACTCACTATTGCTTCTGTTCATGTGGTATTTTAAAGACCCACATCCACTCTGGCATCCTCCTTGTGGCTCTGAATCTACATTCGCTTATTTGTGATCATTATTGTCACTCCCTGCTCCCTACTGGGCTGAGCTCTGTGTTCTTTAGTGGAAAGTCTTGAGGTCAGAGTGAGTTTCAGAACAGAGATTGATAGTATTGTTAAGCAAACAATACTTAAACATTGCTGCAATTATGTCACATTTATGAGTAGGAGTTGACTATACGGTTTGTTTTACTTTCCTGCTGTGTTGTAAGCAGGCTTAGTTTTAGCAAGCTTTTTATTTCTAAAAAAGAGATCAGTATGTAATGGTGAATAGTGATTTATGGTAAAAGCATGGTCGCGGGTGTATTTTTCAGATGAGTCAGCATGAGTAAACCTTCTCTCGGGGAGCAGCCAGAGTCACAGGCCTGTGGTGGGATGAGTCTCTCTTCTAAAATGTCACAGCACCAAAGGTCATGATGACTGTCCTCCGAGAACAATATTCCAGTCCTGAACTGAATGCTGTCAGACATGAGCTGAGGGGTCAATTACAAAAACTATCATCCTGAAAAATAAATTATTTTGAATATGACAGATGCAATTTCAAAAACCTGCAGCAGTATCTTTGCTTTCAGAGTTTTCTCTGAAAATACTTCCTTTAAAAGTCTGCACCACACTTATCTGTCTATTCTTCAGATCTTTTTATTCATTTTCGACTGTACAATGCATCACATCTACAGTCGCTGCCTCCTATACCGGACCTTTTCTTCTCTTGCACCAACACCACACACATTGTTCTTACCGTCCTCTCCTCCATGCCATGTCCTTGCCACTGGCTGGCCTCCTGGCTGTCAGGTGGCGGGGAGACACTCCGTCCCTGAGGGTCCACCCAACTGTACACATGGTTGGTGATGTAGCCTCCAGGGATCCGACCCATGGAACACACTGAAATGGACAGCTTCTTGCATCCCTTAAGCACCTGCATCATGAGAGGATGGGGAGGTTATGAAAGTGCTGCATTTGGTAGACCTCATGACCCCACACAACAATGCTTTTAAGGGCAAATAAGCATGACAAATACATATGACATTTGTGGCAGAGAATCTTGGCCTTGTACACAAGGGTATCATAGTCCAGACACCAGAGGAATATATGGCATTGTACATGTCTGCAAACGACAAGTACTTTACATTTGTATGTTTCATAAGTATCATAACAACGATTCTAAAGTGATGTATGAACTGACTTTGTGATTTTGATGGTGTGTCAGCTAGGCAAGATGTCTGCCAAGCTGCAGACCACTGTTCAAGACCAACAAACAACAAAACTGATGTATTTCAGCAAGTCATTGCCGTATTTAATGCAGCTTTTTAGGTACCAAACATTAGCTTTTTTCAGACCCATTACTGTTGTTCTAGCAGGTTTTTAGCCCCACAAACGTGGGTGCTTTATAGCGTCCCATGGCTCTTTTTCCAGCAGCTTTTTTAACCCCCAGACATGTTTCTTCTAAGAAAAATGTGTCTGTTTTCTCTGCAGTTTTCAGCCCACAAATGTGGGTGTTCTTTGGGGACTGGTCGCTGTTTTTAATGCGGCTTTTAGCCCCCCCAAATTGATGTTTTTTAATAAACCAGGGCTCTTTTTCCAGCAGCTTTTAAGTTAACCACAGTGCTGTTTAAATGTAAAGTTTCAATGTATCCGCTAAATAATAACTTGCAAATGTAATATATCTGTGTTCTGCAAAAACTCCCAAAGCCAGCATTTTATCTGACGATTGGGTTGCTTTACTGCTGTCTACCCCTGTCAGCTTTGCTATTTTAACCACTGATGCTCCCTTGCTTTGTGCATCTGCTGTCACATCATTTAGTTGTTTTATGAGAGAGGGACAGAATTAGCGGAGGCTTTGAGGCCACAGAGCTGACTATCACTGTGAGTCACACAGGCGCCTGCTGAAACACAGCAAGGACCACCAGAAAACAAAGAGAATGAAGGCCAGAGTCAGATTTTGTATGTATGAGATTCCTCTCCTACATTAAAAAAATGTGAAAAAATATTCATAAATGTATAACTAAACAATTGTGTGATTACAGACGAGCGGACACGTTAATAACTGTTATAGTGCAGTCTTAAATCACTTACTGTTATGTTAAGCTGTGTTACTGCCTTAAGTTTTGTCTGCTCATTTCGAGTGAAACCCAGACAGAATGTTGTGTTTGTGTCCCACAGTTTCAGAGGCTCTCTTTTTCCCTTTTGTTTTAAATCTGTCTTATCCAATAGAGACACATTTTTCACACGTTTCATTGTCTCCCACGTTTCCAAACAATGTGGCTCAAAAACAAAGGGTCTGAAGGCTGTATCTTTGCACTATTTTTAGTCGGTGTGATGTTTATCTGAAAACAACCGCTCAGATTCCTGCCTATCAGCATCACCGTGAACACATTTGGCAGTTTCTGAGACATGAAAGCTGCTTACTTTTTGCATTTTTCTCTCAGTTTCTTTCACTGTATCTTGTGTTACCTTGTATTCATGTTTTGGGCTCTTTTCTGACTCTCTGGTCCATAGGAGCAAGCAATAAGTGGGACTTGCTGGGGACAATACAACACAACTTCAGTATTTAAATCTGGCTCAAGAGGCAGCTGGAGCAGGGGTCAGATGGTTCTGCTGCGCAATGGTCCCTGCAGACATCAGGGCAATGTGCCACCCTGTTTTTAGATTTTCTTTCTTATTTTCCGCAACCGCCGTTGGGGTTTCACTGTCCCAGAAACCAAGACAATAATCTTGGATTACTCACATAGTCCTGGCTAGATTTAAATGGTGTCGGATGCAGCTGTCATTTAGTGTTTTATGTGATTTATGAAGTCTTTCTAATCATGATGTTTCTCTTGGCAAGAATGCCAGAATTGTCTATCACCACTTGCCTTATCACTGACCCATTGGTGATCCTAGAATCTGGGTAGGCCCTGGCAAAGAAGCTCCCCCTCACGGCTCACGACGATCCGACAGAAAGTGGAGCATGTATGATTTTCTTTTTGTCGTTCACAAATGCTCCCGTCACAGCCGCCACTTTGACCAGTAGAAACACATAGCGATAAGCTGCCATAGACGACTGCATGACAACAACACCCCAGGGTGTTTGATATTTTCTCTAGGAACGTCACCACACAGAGTAAAAAGGGAAAAATGATGGTGTGAAACAGCAGAGGGACTTTATTAACCTGCTGAGTAATGTTAACTTACTGCCATTAGCATCAAGCTAGCAAACAATGTTACTCCTTCATAATGGAGACGGACATAAAGTAATAACATTAACAAATAGTGGCGGAGCTTTTACTCACCACAACTGCAGAGGCTACCAGATTCATTTGAAACAGACTACATTATAAACAGGCCTTTATTTATTATTCCCTCTGTATCTTTATATTTTTACTTTTTATCCGCTCCCGTTTGGCTTGATGAAGTTAATGTATCGAGCCAGCATTCAAAACTCAACGCTTCCGGTGTCTGTTTCAAATTAAAAGCCCCTTTTAACTTCGGTTAGAGAATCCCATAATTTTCTAAATAGGCTTTTATTGTGAAACATTTGTAGGAACTTGGTTGTGGAGGATTCAGTGACTTTTATGTGCGTATGGTATTTCAAATGTAGCTCCTGCCATCTGCTGGCACTTTTGTACATTACCATAATAACATTTCAGCTGGCACATGAATAGACACTGACTGAAATAATAGTAAAAGTAATACAGATAGGACAAGAATAACGATTAGTGTGGACCTAGTGTGTAGTGTGTCATGTCTGTCGGCCAAGTCATGGCACGTTTTTATGACTCCACAATCGCCTGATGTGACATAGTGACTTTCAGAACGGACAGAAGTGTAGTGTGATCCAGGCATAAAAGTGTAAAGTTCTGTTAGGTCAAGATAAAAGCGTTTAATTATTCTGTCGTATTTCTTCATTTAGTTTTACCAAGTAGCAGTATTAATTTTCGTTGACGAAAACTATGATAAAAAAAAATCTTTGAAAACGAGATGATGATGAGCCAAAAGTAGATCTTGATAATAAAAACTAAGACGAAATCCATGTTTCATTTCTGAAACAAATTGCAACATCACTTCAGTCACTGTCATAATCATTAGGCTACTTCTCCTTCAGTACTCTTGGCAGCTCATCCTTCTGATAAAGGACTCAGGTTTGACCCCAGTCATTTGCTCTGCTAAAGTGTCCTTGAGCAAAACACAGTCCCCACTGGCCCAAGGTCTGCTGTTATGTAGCTGGACATGACCTTTGGCCTCCGTGTGGATGAATTCCCTCAGGAATCAATAAAGAATTATACTATTAATGTACCTCTATTTTTTCTTTCTCCTGTCCACCGCAACTTATCTAATTACAGTGGCCTGTCCTCTTCTGTGCTCGCCTCCCTCCCAATGATTTGGTGCTGTGGGGTTTATGGATGGCTGTCCCTGCAGGGTTGATGGATGATCCGTGTGTGTCTCAGCACTGCGATGTGTCATTCCAGCAGTGCTGAGGCCATAATTCAGCGCTTACTGAGCTTCTTTATCACTGCCAAAAGTTGCAGACGCACCCAAGGACTAGTGTGCTCAGTCAGTGGGTCGAGATGTTCCACCACACACTGGATGTGATGGTGACCGCATTTGCGATCACCATCACATCCACACACACTGGCTGGATTTTTAACTCTGTGTACTTTTGACAAGAGGCTGTACAGCATGTGAGCCTTGTGTCTGTCCATACAGATGTAGCTGAGAGTACCTGAGCATCAAAGCCCCCAAAGCTGTACAGATGATGAATGGTTGATGGTGAGTGAGGTGAGATTTCCACCTAAATTCAATCAGTCAGCCTCACCTCCTGTCACCAACAAACAAGTGTGGAGCAGTCTGAAGGCAGACAGGAGGCCCTCACCTGCAGTCCTCAGAGTTATTTTCAGCAAAACCAGCTCATTCTCTTCCTCCCTTTCCTCCTTAGTTGCTTCCAGACTTTTCTATGTAGCCATTCTTATAGCAGTGTTTCTCTGTGCTTTTTATGGACCACATTTAACATCGCATCGGAGAACTTTGATTTGATTAAAGAACTTTCCTTCATTGGCTCACCCATCTGTCTCTGGTCAACAATGTCTCTACAATTCACCAGCTGTTAATTACAGTGGTCATATGAGTGGTCTGACGCACTGATGTAGACTGTGGCTTTAAGCCTGACATTGGGTGGATGATTTCAGCTGTGGCATTCTCTGTTCCACTATGCATTAGCATTTCCAAATCCCATTTGCTACTGGAAACAGGACAATGACCCTAAACACACCTCAAAATCCACAATGGTCTACCCCAAGAGGAGCAAGCTGAAGGTTTGCCATGGCCCTCACAGTCCCTTGACCTAAACATCATTAAAAATCTGTGGCTAGACCTCAAAAGAGCAGTGCATGCAAGACGGCCCAAGAATCTCACAGAACTAGAAGCCTTTTGCAGAAGAATGGGTGAAAATCCCTCAAACAAGAACTGAAAGACTCTTAGCTGGTTACAAAAAGCATTGAGAAGCCCTGAAACTTGCCAGAGGGGGGCGCTACTAAGCACTGACGATGCAGGGTGCCCAAACTTTTGCTTCAGGCCCTTTTTTGTTATTTTGAAACTGTAAAAGATTGAAATAAAAAATAATCTTGCTTAAAATATTGAAGAAATGTTTCATCTTTTACTTGATGCATTTCAGAAATCAGGTAATCTTTTACTTGCATAGCTATTCACAGTAAATTAAATTTTGACCAGGGGTGCCCACACTTCTGCATGCAACTGTACAGTCAGGCTTCACCTCCAAGGATCTGATTATCAAATCATGATTGACATTTTTATAAGTAAAAGCTGAATCACACAGTGATATACAACTGTTGTTTTTGTGGCGTTTTCTCCTGCAGGGCTATTATAATGACAGTGCTTGCTTCCCCACATGCAAATATAACACCAAAACAAGTTCATCCCCCACACTATTTTGCAGAAGCACCATCGCTGCATCCTGGGCTTAGTGCCAGCAAACCTGGTTGTGATTGGTTTAAAGAAACAAAAACAAATCAGAGCTTTTTCCCCCTATAGCAGAAGGATAATCAGTGATTGCAGACCTAGCTCCAGGCTGTGGAGACAGGTCTGGATATGCAAGACCATCATATAAGTGACTGCAGGAAAACAGTGTCTGATTGCTGGTGTCGTCTGTAATGTAAATGTAAATATGGGTTTGTTGGTGTGCTGACAGTGTGCTGCTACTCATCATATTGGAACATGCTTAAAATCGCAATAATATTGTATTGTGACCTCAGTATCGTGATCTTATCATATCATGGTGCCTCTGGTGATTCCAAACCCCTAGTTCTGTCATAGTTCAACCATGGAAGAGGTGGCTGGCAAAGTGTGTAATCAGCTTATCATTTGAAGCAGCACTTTATCCACTCAAAAATAAAGCCTTGTGGCTGCACTTATCAATATTTTTGCATAAGCAATGGCTCTGTGTAATGTGTCATTACACAGTGTAATGACTATGTGTAATGTGAAGGATGTTGCGGCGTTGTTTTCGTTCAGTTTCATCACTCTCATCAACCTTTCTTCCCGCAGCAGTAGCAGTTTTCAGTGAAAAGAACTCTGATAAACACACTGTACAACTAAGCTCAAGGTTCAATTATTGTCATTCTACAATGCAGGGTTGCACAACAAAATGCAAGCTGCAGTTCATTTATGCTACACAAGAAAAGAAAAACAAACAAGAACACAACTATGTTTTGTGTTGGAGTACAGAGGGTGAGTTGAGGAGTCTCACAGCCTGAGGAAAGAAGCTGCTCTGTAGTCTGGTGGTACAGCAGAGGATACTTGTGTATTACTTGCCCGATAGCAGCAGCAGGGTGAACAGGCTGTTGCTGGGGTGGGTATTGTGTTTTTAATATTCTTTGGGCTCAGCACAGGCACCTCAATTCACCAGTATCACTGATGCTCAGTCGATAGGTACCTGGGCCGAGCACAAACCATGTTAACTGGTTGTTTCCAGACAGGATGCTTTCTATTGCTCCTCAGTGAAGTGGCATGGGAATTTTATCACCATATGTTTCCTTAAAGGTATACTACAGAATTTTCCTAAAAACAATGTATAGACACACAAAATAATCCCTCTCAATCATTCATAACCCACTAGATGTGTGTAATTGTGTATTTATCTGCAGAAACTCTGCCCTCTGTCTATATTTTCTTAATTTATTCTTATTTTGCTATGCTCAGGATGTTCCTGGGCGCAGCACACAGGTCAGATTGGCTTTATCAACATGCATCCAAGAGGAAGCTACGAACACAGCACCAATAAAAATGCAAATATAGCAAATCTGGAGGCTGGCTTTCATTTTCACTTTGACTGTTTATAAGCAGTGGCCTACAATTCCTGCTTAGTATAACTTTGTATTCTCTGTGATGTGATTCAGCTGTTCACTCACTCCACTTTTTTCAAACTTTTTGTTTTTAATTGAAAGGACAATAGTGAGTGTGAAAGGGGGCGAGAGAGGAGGGGATGACATGCAGCAAAGGGCTGCAGGCTGAAATCCAACCCACGGCTGCTGCGGCAAGGACACTGCCTTTGTACATGAATTGCCTGCTCCACCCTCTGAGCTATTGGGTGCCCCGCAAGGGGGCAACTGTGTCCCAAATCCAACAGCTTTACTATGACACATCTGCCAAAATTCATTTGAGTTTAAATTTTTAAAATACTTTCACAGCAAAAGTTGATTTATGCGATTAATTTAGTTGAATTAATTCCAGAGCAATGACATTATAACACATTAATAAATTCCTTTTATTTATTTATCAGCGTCTCCCTCTAATTGCATCCAGTGGGGGACAATGATATAGAATGATTCGTTTGTTGTAGATTTCATGTTAGGTTCTGACTGAATGTAGCTTGCTATAATTCAGCAGGTTATGCTGTAAATTATATTGGTGTATGGTGTTTCAAAATATTGTTCCATGTGTTCCTTTTTAACTTTGGACACCTGCCCCTCTAAAAGTCTCTGCATGGCCGTGGTCGCGTGTACTACATATAATGTGATTTTTAATTATTGCTTCAATCAGACCCGCCCCCGAGACCCCCGTCTCTGTTTCCTCACTGGAATACGTGCTGGTGGGATTGAGGAGCTCCTCAAAGTATTCCTTCCACCGCCCGACAATGTCCCCAGTTGACGTCAGCAGCTCCCCGCCCCCACTGTAAACAGTGTGAGCAAGTTGCCGCCTTCCCCCCGAGGCGCCAGACGGTTTGCCAGAACCTCTTTGGAGCCGATTGATAGTCTTCCTCCATGGCCTCACCAAACTCCTCCCACACCCGAGTTTTTGCCTCCACGACTGCCGCCGCTGCTCTCTGCTTGGCCCGCCGGTACCCGTCAGCTGCTTCCAGAGACCCACAGACCAACCATGCCCTGTAGGCCTCCTTCTTCAGCCTGACGGCTCCACTCACCTCTGGTGACCACCAGCGGGTTTGGGGATTACCGCCACGACTGGCCCCAGCGGCCTTGCGGCCACAGCTCGCAACCGCCGCCTCGACAATGGCAGAGCGAAACAAGGCCCATTCGGACTCAATGTCCCCCTCCGCCCTCGAGACATGGTTGAAGCTCTCCCGGAGGTGGGAGTTGAAGATCATCTGGACAGGTTCTTCCACCAGGCGTTCCCAGCAGACCCTCACTGCTCGTTTGGGCCTGCCAGGTCTGCGCAGCGTCTTCCCCCACCATCTGATCCAACTCACCACCAGGTGGTGATCAGTTGACAGCTCTGCTCCTGTCTTCACCCGAGTGTCCAGAACATATGGCCGCAGGTCAAATGATACGACTACAAAGTCGATCATTGACCTGCGACCTAGGCTGTCCTGGTGCCATGTGCACCGATGGACATCCTTATGTTTGAACATGGTGTTAGTTATGGCCAAACTGCGACCCGCACAGAAGTCCAATAACTGAACACCACTCGGGTTCAGATCGGGCAGGCCGTTCCTCCCAATCACGCCCCTCCAGGTCCCGCTGTCATTGCCCACGTGAGCATTGAAGTCCCCCAGCAGAACAATGGAGTCCCCGGTCGGGGCACTGTCCAGCACCCGTCCCAGGGACTCCAAAAAGGGCGGGTACTCTGAACAGTTGTTCAGCGCATAAGCACAGACAACAGTCAGGACCCGTTCCCCAACCCGAAGGCGCAGGGAAGCAACCCTTTCGTCTACCGGATGGATGTTGTAGGGCTGTCCTGGCTGACATGCCTCTGCAACATTGCCTGGACATCGGGGGGAGTGCCTCTGGAGTGGCAGACTGGGGTGGTGGTCCCCATTTTCAAGAAAGGGGACCAGAGGGTGTGTTCCAACTACAGGGGGATCACACTCCTCAGCCTACCCAATAAGGTCTACTCCAGGGTGCTGGAGAAGAGGGTCCGGTCGACAGTTGAACCTCAGATTGAGGAGGAGCAATGTGGTTTTCATCCTGGACGCGGAACCGTGGACCAACTCTTTACCCTCGCCAGGGTGCTGGAGGGGGCATGGGAGTTCGTCCAACCAGTCCACATGTGTTTTGTGGATTTGGAGAAGGCTTACAACCGTGTCCCCAGGGGCATCCTGTGGGGGGTGCTCCGGGAGTATGGGGTTGGTGGCCCCTTGCTAAGGGCCATCCAGTCCCTGTACCGAAGGAGCATGAGTCTGGTTCGCGTGGCTGGCAGTAAGTCGGACCTGTTCCCGGTGAGGGTTGAACTCCACCAGGGCTGCCCTTTGTCACCGGTTCTGTTCATAACTTTTATGGACAGACTTTCTAGGCGCCGCCGAGTGGTGGAGGTTGTCAGGTTCAGTGATGGGAGGATCTCGTCCCTGCTTTTTGCGGATGACGTGGTCCTCCTAGCTCCATCGAACAGTGACTTCCAGCTCTCGCTGGGGCGGTTCGCAGCCGAGTGTGAAGCAGCTGGGATGAGAATCAGCACCTCCAAGTCTGAGGCCATGGTCCTCAGCCGGTAAAAGGGTGGATTGCCCTCTCCAGGTCAGGGGGGAGGTCCTGCCTCAGTTTGAGGAGTTTAAGTATCTCGGGGTCTTGTTCACGAGTGAGGGTAGGATGGAGCGGGAGATTGACAGGTGGATTGGGGCGGCATCAGCAGTGATGCAGGCGCTTAACCGGTCCGTTGTGGTGAAGAGGGAGCTTAGCCAGAAAGCGCAGCTCTCGATTTACCGGTCAATCTACGTTCCAACCCTCACCTATGGTCACGAGCTCTGGGTAGTGACCGAAAGAATGAGATCGCGAGTACAAGCAGCCGAAATGAGTTTCCTCCGCAGGGTGGCTGGGCTCAGCCTTAGGGATAGGGTGAGGAGCTCAGACATCCGGGAGGGACTCGGAGTAGAGCCGCTGCTCCTCCACATCGAGAGGAGCCAGTTGAGGTGGTTCGGGCATCTGGTAAGGATGCCTTCCGGACGCCTCCCTTGGGAGGTGTTTCGGGCATGTCCAACCGGGAGGAGACCTCGGGGCCGCCCCAGAACACGCTGGAGGGACTACATCACCCGGCTGGCCTGGGAACGCCTCAGGGTTCCCGCGGAAGGGCTGACGGAAGTGGCTGGGGAGAGGACTGTCTGGGCTTCTTTGCTGAGGCTGCTGCCCCTGCGACCTGGACCCGGATAAGCGGAGGGCGACGACGATGGCTTCAATCAGAGCTCTTGCTTCGTCAACTAAAATATAAAATCAAATGTCCTCTGTGTCCTTCAGTTTGCCAGTTAGCTAATGTGCTTTTAAAAATGTATGGTGCTTTTGCTCTGGCTATAAGATTTATGCCATGCAGAAATTAAACTAATTATGCCTCTAGAGCAACTTTGCTTCCAAAAAACATTTGTTAACTAAAACAAATGCAGAAACAAAGCTGCCATGTTGATGGTGCGATAATGTGACAGCAGCTGATACAGAGCAGAAAATAAACTGGGACAGACACCTTAACACAGCTATTTAAGCAGCAGTATTTTAACAGCTCCATCATTTGTGTCCTCGTCAGGTGTGAGGCTACGCACTGTTCATTAACCCCACTCCAGCTACAGTAACCTGCCCTGCACTGTCCCCTGCACAGACATGATGAATTGGCTTGCTTCATTGTTGGCTGAGCCCAAGGCTGAAATTTGTGCAGGCTCTGACAGGGCATAATTCACCCTGCCAGCCTTTTCAATAACACTAGCTGTATATCAGCGCAGACTCCCTGAAAACAGGTTTCACTTCAGTTTGTCTGAGCAAGCTGGGCCCAGTCTTGTAAACCAATAGCGAAGGAGATGCAGTCTAATCAACAGAAAGGATTTGGTCTAAATTGAAATATCCATCTTGTGAAAATGTGACACCTACTTTACAAAATAATCAATAAAACCAAATTTAAACAGAATGTCCACTTTATGAAGTAGAGTTGGCAAATTATGTTCTTTGGTTTACAAAACTGACGCATTTGCAGAAACTTATATTCTTCATATTAATGTAAAATTGATTATAGTTATGAATAAGAGAACGATTTTCTGTCATAATATTGCATTCTACTTTATCTTGCATGGGAGTTCTCAGAAATTTTGTTTTCAGAGCAGAGCTAGAAGTCTCATTCTGCTCCTGAAAAAGAAGCAGCATGGGGTGTGGATGGGGAAAGCTAGTGATACCTTCCAGCTCCCTAAACCCAACCCAGTCAGAGGAAAATGTTGGGATTGTATATTTCTGCAACCCACGGTTACATTTGTATGTTTCTTACGTAGCACATCATTTTTTAGCGAGCATTGCTGCATTTTTCTGTGGCTTTTTAGGCACCAAATGTCGATGTTTTTTAGCAGCTGATTGCTGTGCCACAACAGCAGCATTTCTGGCAGGGATTGTGCCACCAAAAGCAAGTATTCTAGGCCAAAACATGATCTTTTCCTTACCATAACCAAGTGGTTATTTTAACCACAGCGTTGTTAAAATGTGATATTTCAGCCATGGAAATAAAATAAGAGTAGAACAGACACTCCTATTCAAATCAACATAGCAGGATGGTCAGTACTTTTACATGTACCATTGCAAGCGCAACCCTTGTAGCGGGCAAACTTCTGTATAAACTTCAATGTGAACAAAGAGATTTGCAGAGAATCAACTCGCTGAGGTACGATTTTACAGTAATGACCAAACAAGCAGTGTAGTTGTACGGTTTTAATACGCACTTTGTTATTTCTAAAATATTACCGCAATTTCCTGTTTCTTTTGTTGCTTCTGTTCAATAGGCTGGTCTCATGCACTGTTCGCATGTATTCCTCAAAGACTGTATAAATAATGGACCTAACTACCGTGATGTCACCCAGTGGTTTGAGCATTTCAGATATCGTTATATTGGTTTTTTTGGAACCAGTAGTGATCATATTTTGATGAGAGGCTGGAGCTGTGTATGAGAGAGGGGTGGATCAGACTAAGTCACCAAGAACATTATCAGCAGACAGCTGATGACAGTTGTCATGTATGTTACAAATTAGCTATACAGACTAAAACCAGGCTGTAAATATGTTTATTTCTGCTGTAAAGTTGGGCATTTTAACATGGGATTGACTACCCTTTGACTCTGACTGACTCTGTTTTGGAGCCATCCTCAAGTGGCCATTCAATGAACTGCTGTTTATGGCACTTTTACATTGGCCTCATTTTCCTGCCTCGTGGGTTATGGCTTGGCCTTCCTACAAAAAGAAATGCACCAAAATTCGTATATATCCCACGTAATGATGAGCCAGTAATTAGTGCATAACTCACGTACCGTGGAAGGCTGCGATCACATGATAAATGTGCTAATGGGGGTAGAGAAGTAAGTGGTCCCAAGCGGTCTAGGTAGGAGGCAGATTGGGGCAGTGGATGGCTCATAAAACACATGACTTTCCTCTGTGACTTTCCCCTAGAAAGCTTGGAGGGTGTTTGGAACCATATAGTCTCGCTCACCAGAACTTTCTCAAGAAAAGAAAGGTCTGGCTGGGCCGATTCTCACTTTAAGATTGGAGAAAAAAACGCCCCGGCTGCTTGTATTTCTTTCAACCAATCACAATCATTCTGGGTGGTGCCACAGCAACGGTGCGCTTGCAAAAATATTGCTGGGGGGAAACAGGTTTTGGTGTAACACGCCCACAAAAATATCGCCTACAGGACACGAACCATGGCAGAAAAATGGCTACATCCCCGCAAGATCAAACACCGCAAAAGTTAGTAAAGGTCATGTTGAAAACGGTTGAAAACTGCTACACAACCAGAGGTGGTAGGGCGGGACTTCAGCAGGTGGCTTGTTCCACCCAATGAGAGGCTGATCTCTGCAGCAAACTTCCGCCCACTCAGGCTAAGAACCATATGAACTTTGAGTGAACTTTGAGTTATTTTAATGTACAGTACATCCTCACCATGTTTCTTTTTCTGAACCTAACCATAGTTACTACACTTTCGTAAACCTGAACACCGTAACACTAGTTAAGTAACTTCACGAGATGAAGATGTAATGTCATACGTGGGCCACAAATTCATGGAATATCATAGGAACTGTTGTGTGTGCATTTTCATAGGACATAATACTGTACTAACCATTGTATGAGTATACATTGTTGTTGAAACATGATGTAATGTTACTGTAGTTCAGAATAAAGGGTGAGAGCCACTGCTCAGCCAGCAGCTGAGAGGCAGAGAGACTGTAGGGATGAACATTGGGCAGATCAGCCTATTCTCACATTTCACTCTGTGAATTAAAGTTTAATTTCGACCAAACTTAATTGCTGATTGTTGGAACAGTGGACTAACTAACTAGACAACAAATAGAGTGCTCCAGGTGACGTTTTTCTGTAGGCCAATGCAGATGTTAGTATCGCTCTGGTTCCCTCGTCAAAAACCCAATGTGATACTGCACAGAATAAGCTCTGTGGCAAAACAATGTTTATGATACTTACACATTTTGTTCAGCATGATAATCTTTACAAAATGAACATCAGTTTCATGATTTTTGAAGCCTGAATGCAATCCCCAATGTTTGGCTATAAACAAACAACACCGTGCTCAGATGTCTCAACGTTGCCCCCACAGCACAGCTGTAAAGACATGTTTGGCATGATGACATTCTGTAATCTCAGTTACTTGTTGGCAACCGCATTTTTAAACAAACATAAACCCTTCAAAATTCATGAGTGGGGTAATTATTGATGTATTCTATGTCGTAGAACAAAACATGAAAATCTCTTAAGCTTGTGTTAACCACAGACCTTGTTTCAGACATCTCACCAAAAAACCTATTGACTTCATGACGAGGGAACCAGTACTGGAAAAATAGGAACTCATTCCTGGGGCACTCTATGAGATTAACTAAGACGGTTTTAGTGACTTTTATTTGTTCTGCTGAGTTTGAATAGAGGGTGTTTTACGAGTAAATAAAGCAATTAAGAAACTTTAGTCTTAGTTTGGTGAAAGACATTAATTTGGATTGGTGTATGGTTGTGTTTTTCTATTTAATAAGGAAAAGAGGTGTAAGATTAGGCCAAAATGGAGTTCTACTAGTGAGTGTGACACACTTTACAGCCCCACTAATCTGTGTTGTCACAATATCAACTAACAACAATCACCATTTTCTTTTGTACCAGTCAAATGACCACAGCAAACACTCAAATGTCTTTTCTATTCTATTTTTATGGGTTCAATGTATCTACTCCAAACTAATGTACTAATGTAATGTATCCATGGTTTGCAGAAATGTGAACAGCAGATGACTGTGTTCATACTTTTAGGCTCACAGTCCCTAACTTTAGTGAGTGGTCATATTGGTCAGCTGCCAAGAGGGAATAAACTGGCTGAAGACATAAAGTTTTAATTGAGTCCTGTTTTCTCAAATTAAAACATACTGCAGAGATGAGATTGTGCCTGACTCTATTTGACAAAGGGAGATTCATACTTGCTTTTATGTCCTCTCATCTTGATTACTGCAAAGCCTTATTTACTCCCCTCTATCATCAGGCAGTTGCTCAGCTGTAGGCTGTCAGAGGCTGCAGCGAGGCTTTTAACCAGGACTCAACAAGAGAAAGAAGCCCACTTGCTCCTGCTGACATCATTACGTACATTTTTTATTATTTCGTATTAACCTTAAAGGCTTGTCAGGTAACTTTTTAACCTCCAACCTGGTATATAAAGAGTTGTATGTGTGTCATAGCACAAAATCAATAATCTGGTGTTTTGGAAATCAATTGTTATTGGAATTGATTGAATGAATTTTGCAGAGTGTCTGACCTCGAATGTTATCTGACTCAGCTAAAGAGCCTCTGGTGCTGACTCTGCCCTGCAATCCCTGCACTCAATCCTCAGCCTCTCCCATCCACAGGGAGAAACAATGCAGTCCCAGCAGATGGTTCCAGTACACTAAGTAGACTGTTGGCACGCTGAGCTCCTCCAGCCTAAAGACACTGCAGTCCCACAAACACAATTTAAACGGAGAATGAACGGGACAGAAGCATGGGAAAACTGCACTTTTTTATATTTGTTCATAATGCACGGTAGACTTTTTGCTAAGAAAATAGAAATGGGACCAGTGGTGGACCATTAGACTGGGTCTGTAGTCTCATTTAGCCACTTGTTAGCAACTGCCTTTTTTAAGACACATAAAAGCTTAAAAATGCACAAGTGAAAAAAAAAAAAAAAAAATCTGTCAAGCTTGTGTTAACCACACACCTTATTTCAGGCATCTAACTGAAAACCCAGTAAAAAAACACCCACTGACTTCAAGACCAGGGAACCATCCATGCATCCATCAATTTTCATCCTCTTATCCGGGACTGGGTCGTGGGGGAAGCAGGCCAAGCAAACCACCCCAAATTTTCCTCTACCCAGCAACACTTTCCAGCTCCTCCATGGGAGACCCCAAAGCATTCCCAGGCCAAACAAGATATGTAATTCCTCCAGCATGTTCTGGGTTGACCCAAGGACCTCCTACCAGGGGGACAGTTCCTGGAAGACCTCTAACGGAAGGCACCCAGGAGGCATCCTGATCAGATGCTCAAACCACCTCAACTGACCCCGTTTAACGTGAAGGAGCAGCGGCTCTATTCCAAGTTCCCTCCAGATGTCTGTGCTCCTCACCCTATCTCTGTGGCTGAACACAGCCACCCCATGGTGGAAACTCATTTCAGCCGCTTGTATCCATGATCTCATTCTTTTGGACACTACCCAAAGCTCATGACCATAGGGTAGGGTTGGCTCAGCTCCCTCCTCACCACAACAGTCTGGTACAGCGTTCGCATCACCACAGATGCTGCAATAAACCGCTGATCAATCTCACACTCTATTCTACCCTTGCATGTGAACAAGACTCCAAGATACTGTACTTGAACTCTCTCACTTGAGGCATTAACTCTCTCCAAACCCAAAGGGCCAACCCCCCCAGTACCTATTGGAGGTCACGTTGTGATGAAGCCAACAAAAAGCAGAGATACAATTCTGAGTTCCCCAAACCGGACCCCGACCCCCCCCTGTGGAACACAGTGACAGAGCGTTAAAAAAACACCCACTTTTATTGCCTAAAAAGCCACTGGAAAGACTACCATGACTCGCTGAATCTCAACCGGTTTTGCTGTTTGTCCATCCACCATCCCCTCCACCTCCTGATGACAATGTCAGCTCATATACTACATCAATTTAGGAATGTTGACCTGATATGTATGTGTGCAAATGTCATGTATTCGTGGAGAAAGGAACAATGCAAACATTCCATGTAGTGGATGGGCTGCTAGCTTTACTGATGCCACTGTGTTACTTTGGTTAGTAGAATGTTACCATCACTAAAATAGACAATGGCCTGGACTATCAAAGCAAGAACTAGTTGTAACTCACCATAATGTTCCTTTTAGTACACTTTATATTTCTCTCAAGTACCATTTATGTCCCAACTGCATTGCATGAGAATACATAACAATATCCTAAACTTGCTGCTACCTCAGAAACCTTTGTTTATCTTGAATAACATGTTTTTAACAAATTTTTGCGAAATAGAATTTCTACTTGACTAACTTTCAGCAAAGCAACACACCTTCCTACATGTACATGCAGGATATCTGGGTGATATTCAGGAGGATATTTTAGTCCTCCTCTTTGTTTGAAACTGGGTCTGGTCTACACATCTGCCCTGACTTTATGTGTGATGATGGATGATCCCCATCCCACAGCTCTCCCAGATATGTCACCATTACTGTGGCACAACAGCTATTTGATGGGACATGAAAAGTTCCCCATTTTGTGTGACAGTTCAGTTGGTTGTGTTTGGAGAGGTATGAGGAGGGATGATGGAGAGCTGCTGTGACAGGTGATCAGTCTTTAAGAGGAAGTAATTATAGATAGTTTAACTGTTGGCTTTATCGTCTCAGAGCAGTGTGTGAAATATAGAAGAATCTGCAGGAGCCTCATATACTTCTCTGGCTGTTCACAAATCTGTCTAAGCAGCCCAACAGAAGAATGTTTAGGAATATAAATGGAATAAGTGGCAAAGAAGGTTAGCAAAGTGTTGTTGGGAAGGTTTCACACCACAGATCATTTGGGGATGGAAGATAAACGGCACTTTCCACCTGCTCATACAGTGCTCAGGCACCATGGATGTGGAAGGTTTTTGAAATGAGCAAGAACAATGCAATGCAAATTACTTATTAATTAACACATAAATTATTGTCACTAACATGACTTGGACATACTCTTCTCAGCTGTTTGTCACTTCATTAGCACTTATAACTTATAACAGTTGGGTTTAGTCAAGCAAGTATGGGTAAGCTTTTCGTTGTTTATGTAGGGGAAACTGGCAGCAAAACATAAAATGCATTTGGATTCAAATCAGGTATATTTCATTTGAGTTTGAGACATCATAAATCAAATTTATTCCAAACTAGAGCTTTGATTGCGCCCAAAAAATCAGGCTCGACCCCACATGGCCCAAACCTAACCCCCAGCCATTTTCATTACGGTAATAGACATATCGGGGAGCATTCATCAATAGCTACTCTGAGTGCAAGAGCCAGCCTGTTCTCTTTCTGTCATCAAAGTCGTCAAATACTGACACTTGGTCAGTGATTTCAGCATCAGACACCAACACCAAAAGTCACCTTTCACAGCGGTATGGTACACCACCGGACAGCGCCAGTTTGTAACGTGGCTGAACTGAACCTGTCGCAGCCATATACATTGAAGGATAGCATCAGTTTAAAACGCTGCCGGTAACAATGTCATATCAGAAGCTGGAAAGTTCCTTTAGGGTAGGAGGTAGGGGTGGTGGATGGGTCCAACAAACCCTGCACTTTGACCTGGTTCACTTCCAGTATGAAAGTTAAGCCAAACCATGATGTTTTTTTTCCTAGATGTAACCTTGTGCTTTTGTTGCACAAGGAAATAAACATAAATACAAGATGTTTTACAGACATTGTAAGTGTATTTTGAAAAAGATTGTATGCATCTAAAGTTCAGAAACTGTACATTTCCTGTGAAAATGTATATTGGAGTTGGGATGAGAGCGCGTTGTCAGTGCACACTTCAGTACAAACTGGACCCTTTTTTTAAATTTAGGACACTGGTAGAATTTACTGTTCCTTTTTAGAGTATCACACTCTTAGTACTCTAAGATGGAGCAGGAGAGTGCTAAGCACAAGTAAAGTGAAACTTAACCGGTCATTAATTCATATGGAAATAGAACACCCGGAGACTGGCAAGAACCTAACCTGATTCAAGCCTGGAATAATGTTGAGAGATTCCGGGTTTGGGAATAGACTGTATAAAATTTTGAAGCAAGTTTGGCATTTTGCCTTTTGCCATCTTGATTTTTTTGGACCAGAAGTGACCATGTTTGAACAAGAGGGTGGAGCTGTGGAGGAGTGAGGGTGGTCTGACTAAGAAACTAATGACACTATGCACAGACAGCAGCCACTCCTTTATTTATGCATAACTTTCAGCCTTCATAAAACTGAAATGCTTGAGTTATATAAAATTCACAGTTGTCATGAATGTTGAAATTAGCTATAGAGACCAAAACATTTTTTTGTTCCAGGCTGTAAACATTTTTATTTCAGCTGGGGAGTCTATTAGATTGACTCGCTCTTGGAGTCAGCCTCAAGTGGCCTTTAGAGGAACTGCTTTTGGTTCAGGCAGAGAATCAAAGCTCTATTACAAACAGCCACAGTGGAGGGTAGGGTGACAGCGCAGAGACAAGGGGAACCATGATGTCATTAAATATGGAGATAACAGCACACAATTTCAGACTCTCCTTGAAGGTATTCATCGTGTCACGTGAAGCATGAAATAAGAGCTAGAGAAAGAAGGCCAAACCCTGCTTACTTTCTCATGCCCACACACCTGACCAATAACAATATAAAGTGGATGTGAATGTCAGATTCTGAATGTCAAGGTTCAGAAACTATTCAGCTATTCTAATGAAGCATACTTGCAGCTTTAGTTGCCTACTGATAAGCAATTACAATTCTATGAGGGCTGTATGTCTCTCAGCTTCTTTTGAGTTTCTCTGCCCTCCTGCGGCCATGAATGATTCTATTAGTTACGCTCTTACTGCAATAACGATGAGCCTTGCCTCTGTTGCGATGAGAAAGGCCAGTCTGGGGTGCCGTGTAAATCAGAGCTTAAATCTAAATTCCATCCAATATTTGTAATTCAACTATAACTTACCTAGAGTCCAAAAGTAGACTTTTTAAGCTGCTAAAAGGTTTTATCAGGTTTGTACAAAGTAGAATCGCTGTTAATGATTGTTTCTTGCCAAACGCACCTTGAAAGCTACATGATTTTTTTTTTTTTATGTGTCCATGTACACAGTCAGCTTCCATCGACTTATATCACCAACCTTGAACACAGCTGCACATTTATTTTGCAACGATGATTTAACCAGAAGAGTCAAATGCTCACCCAATGCTAAATCTACAGTTCACACATCACACCCTGTGTGTTAAGAATAGTAAATGTAAAAGATTTCATGAGCTAAATCACAGTTGGGTAAATACTGAAGATTCTCAATGTATTGTTACAAACTTTAATGCTTCAGTAGGCTTCAAACAAATGAGTTTTCATGAAGTGATTCTTGTACCATGTTCAACAGCAAAACCATTTCCCAATGGTCACACTCTGAGGTGGGGTGAAAAGTCGTGGGCATTCAGTGTTGCATTTGTTTCTACACTCAGAAAGTGACTGAAGTAGTTCTGTGAAGCATGAAAAAGACAGACTGAGAGAGAAGTTCAAATCATCAACGTAAATCTGCTGTATTCAGTCTTTTTCTGATTTATATTACCAGGTCTGTTTGCTTTGGAGAGAAAAAGATCTCTGCGGATAATTCAGCTCCAGGTAAAAACCTCCTGAACGTCTGGATCTCAAGTTATCAGAGAAAAAGGTGAGTACAGATTAGCAGGCGCTAGGTTAGCGGCCCTTAATGTATAATATGAAACGGCTTTATCCATCGTCACTGGTTTTTATCACTTTACCAGTTGTTTTGGAGAGGAAGAGACCTCTGCAGTAAATTCAGCTCCCAGTAAAAACAATGAACACTGACAGAATTCAAACCGAGAGAAGTTTCAGCTGGTTGCAGTCTGCAGTCCTCACCACTAGATGCCATGAAATCCCCATAAATCTTACACTAGAACTTTACCACTTTATTTTGAAAACCGGACATAGTCACACGTGTTTCTTTCCACTCACTTTACCAAGTCTGTCAGTTGTTAGCTCTGCCCATCAGCTCAATGTGGGCTTTTTGAATGCTTGAATCTCAGTATATGGGTGCATTACTGTTGTAGCGTCGGCTGATGTGACCACAGAGATGTGAGTGACTCACTGGGTCCCTGCAGCGACCAGGCACTTAAAGTCACTGTGTTGTTACTCCCTAAAAGGCATATAACATTTGATGGCTAGTCCAGCACTAAAAATGATTTGTTAAACACTTACACTTAACACTTAAATACAGTGTGCTTTATGTGAATATGTGTAAGTATGTGTAAAGCCTTGTAAGCCCCTAGTTAGGCTGACTTAGGCCTAGTCTGCCGGAGGACCCCTCTATAATACACCGGGCACCTTCTCTCCTTCTCTCTCTCTCTCGTATTCTATTACTGCATCTTGCTAACTCGGCCATTCTGGATGTCACTAACTCGGCTTCTTCTCCGGAGCCTTTGTGCTCCACTGTCTCTCAGATTAACTCATATCACAGTGGTGCCTGGACAGCGTGACGTGTGTGGTTGTGCTGCTGCCGTGGTCCTGCCAGATGCCTCCTGCTGCTGCCATCATTAGTCATTAGTCATACTTCTACTGTTATTATACACATATGACTATTGTCACACTTGTATACTGCCAGATATTAATACATACTTTCAACATATTGTACCACAGTAGCTAGAACTATAACTATAATATTATTACTTTCAATAATGTTGTTGTAAGCTACTGTCATTACCTGCATCTCTCTCTCTCTCTCTTTCTCTGTCTCATTGTGTCATGTGGATTACTGTTAATTTGTTATGCTGATCTGTTCTGTATGACATCTATTGCACGTCTGTCCGTCCTGGAAGAGGGATCCCTCCTCAGTTGCTCTTCCTGAGGTTTCTACCGTTTTTTTTCCCCCGTTAAAGGGTTTTTTTGGGGGAGTTTTTCCTTATCCGCTGCGAGGGTCATAAGGACAGAGGGATGTCGTATGCTGTAAAGCCCTGTAAGGCAAATTGTGATTTGTGATATTGGACTTTATAAATAAAATTGAATTGAATTAAATATCGTGTTTTTCTGTGGAAAAAGTATGCTGGTTCTAATTTAGTTCTGTATTTAAACACTGTTGACTGGTTTGCAGTAAAATAAATTACTTTGAAATACAGGTAAATTAGGAGTCAGCTACAGATGCACCGAATTTATCAGCTGGAACATCAGTATTGTCCGATATTCGCCTTGTTGGCTGCCATCGGCCTACCAGCAAATAAGATGACATTCATCGATGGAAGTGGCTGATGTTTTTCTGTGATGTACATATGAGACTAGAAAAAGCATCTTATAAAGGGTAAAAACACAAACGACATGTTTGGGATGAACAGAGATCTTCTACAGGGCACCTTAGGGATGAAGACAGTGTTTTACCTGTAGGGTGGGAGGAAAAGTTTACACAGTAAACTTACTATCGTTGCATGAGAGAACACACTATTGCTTTCCTGATAATGCTACATTGTGAACAACAAATCTGTGTTAAAATTGGCAGGAGGAGAGCTAAATAAAATTAGCTATCTGCAGCTGGTGGCCGGAACTAACAGCTGACGGAGGTTGTATTTCTGTAAGTAACATTATGATGTGTTCAAGCCCCATTCAGTAAAAATGAGAACTGGGTGAAGGTTAATTATAAACATCTCATGATGTGCTGTATGTAATCTTGTAAAGGTTATATTAAAGGTTGTTTAATAAATTTGTGTAGGTAGCGTAATAAAGGGCATAATGACTTTCTAACAGTTCACTCATATTTTTTTTTTAGATTGTAGATCTCTTTGTTTTGCTGGCACAGAAAAGGGAGTACATAACAACAGAAACAAAATAAACAATAATATAAAAACATTGGTATCAGCTATCAGTCAAACTGTTATTCTAAACATCATAATCGGCATCTTATCAGTATTGGTACCAGTATTTGGCCAGTAATGGCCCAGACTTTCAAAATCAGTGCATCCCTAGTGTCAGTGTGAATTTGAATTTTTGACATTTCTTTTTACTGAATTACTGAATTTTGGCTTTCTGTACACACAAACACAGGGAGGACAACCATGCAAAAATAGTTTCATTGTTTAACACATTAGCCTAATACAAACAATACAAATGTCCATTTTTTTTTTTAATAATTATTTGATTAACAAAGCTTTTCCTTCAACTTAAAGCACTTTTAACCTTATACAAGTCTTTATTTGAGCCTCATATTATTATAAACGTATATGATGCAATACCTTATTTAGTTATCTTATGAAATTACAATTCTGTTATATGTCATGTCCTAGTCTGAGGTAAATGTTTCGACTGACACCTCTTTTTCATAGGTTTGGTCTTCTGAAGCTCACTGAATGGAATCTCTTTCACAATGCTTGTTCAATCTATAATGCTGTACTTGAGCTCAACAACAGATTCTGTGACCTTACTCCAATTGAGTTTTCCTCTTATACATATGAGACTAGAAAAAAGCATCTTATAAAGGGTAAAAAACACAAACTTTAATGTACAAGCTTCAGTGTGGTGTGCAGAAGTCCACAGGTGTGGAATGAGATTGATAACAACTGTAAAAATGTCATTCACTGTGTCTGCTTTCAAAAGAGCCTTAAGCAGCAATTGCTACAAAAAATATGTTAAAGCATGAACACCTTAAACCAGTTACACTCACATCCATTTACACTGCACTATTATTTCCACTTGCCATGTGTTTTGATTCATGTTATCTCACCTATGAAATTAATGTTTGGACTGATGGAATAAATGTCTTGGGATGATTTAGTAGTTAACATTAGGTTAGTTTAGTCTCTAGTTTTTCATTAGTCTTAGGAGTTCTGTAGATTATTGTTGTTACTGTATATTATATGCACTTTCTCTTCTGAAATCTAGACGTGTTCATGAATACATTTTAAAATGCAGTTTCTTTCATGTCTGGGCCCCTATTCCCATGCTTTGCATAGCTTATCGGGACATTCCATTTCACATTTCCATTATTTCTTATGAAATATACTTGTAGTTTTGTTTGTTTATTTTGTTTTGTTCTTGAATTGCTGTGTTGAACTGATTCTGAACCAGCTGTGGAAATGTCTGTCTACAGCAGCTTATTTTACTCTGGCACAGGTCTAAGAACCAATAGAGAGTCATAAAATGGACATTTATTGCTAAGTTCATGTCATGGCTTATTACTTAAAAGGCAGTATACAGTGGCTGTTGTCAGAGGTGTGGACCCTCATGTAACTATTAAACACCTGCTTTAACACCACTTATGCAATTTAACAATGCAGTGACCAACATGGCAATTAACAGAAGAACATAATTGTGCTAATTATTAGTCATTATTACATCCTGTTTTAAGTCCACAGGCATCACAAAGTGTTTGCTTCAGCTCCTTCCTGGGTTATGTGTCCCCCAAGACGGGCACCGCAAACCACCAATTTAATTTGGGTTCCCATTTATTACCTCTGACAGCGCATGTAAAGTAAAAATACTGAAGGACATGCAGGGCATTAAAATGTCTCCTCTGCCCAATTACAGCCCTGATGAAATTTAAAGTATCAGGCTACTTAATGAACTCCAATAAAAAGAGCGACCCAGATAAACTAGAGGGAGTGATGGTAATCTGCAACTAGAGCTTCACTAACAAATGATGGACTGAAAATGCTGTATGACAAAGAAAGTCTCCTCAGGCGGGTCCATTGACTTTATTCAGCGTTGAATCACAACACTGAATTAGAGGTTGAGGCAGAAGTAGCTGCTTTCTATTCTGGGCTCAACATTTCTGCAGGCTCAGAGTCATCCAGAGCCAGAGAGAGGCAAAGATCAGCGCCGTAACTGGCAGAGACGAGTGACACTCAAGTGCGATTTGGGCTATATATGCATCCCTGCGGTGCTCGAGCCGGGATGGAGTAGGTGGAAGAGGAGCTCTCAGCGGGTGCTGCGTGGGGCAGCATGGGTGGGTGGATGAAGAGAGAGAGGGAGGGAATTGTTGCTATGTTAAAAGTGGTGGATGGGTTTATATTTAAGCTGGAGGAGAGAGAGGTGATGCATGGGACAAGAAGGCAGCGCAGATGTCAGTGCTGGTCACTCAGTCTACAGGGGCCTCTCTGAGGACCCTTCAGTGTGACTGAATCATTACTTCAGCCTCTAAGCATCGCTTATGCTGAAGTCACTGTCAGTTTATCCTCTGCTCTGTCTGGAGGTGAACATATGGTCCAAAATAGTCCAAACGATCTGGAGAGTTCACTGCACGGCATCTGCTTTGTGATTGGAGTCATTGCTAATTTGTAAAGGAATATGCACCCCAAAGTAAAATATAATCTAAGCTGGGCCCTACAGTCATATCTGAAGTTGTGACGTTTGTCAAAATCTTTTTAAAATAAAATTTAAAAAAAAAAGAATATACGCAACCAGTCACAAAGGTTTAACTAAATGGTTGTCACATTGTGAATGGTTGCTCACGCTCACTCTCCTGCCCACTCATATTTATTGACATGAATCCCAGTTAAAATGTTTGTATGAAAAAAAAAACAGTTGTAGGCCTACAAATCTACTACTGTACTTATCATTTTTCAGTTTCAAAGATGATGAATTAAATTCATCTGGCTGACAGCATTCCTTGCTTCTATGTTATGGTCCATATGCTGATTGTGATCTTGTAGATTCAACACTTATTGTCCCTCTGGTTCTACATGTACAATCACGTGGAATATTTTCACTGAAAGGCTCCTTAAAGAGAAACTGTAAAAAGCAAACATAAAGGACATATAAAAATAACAGAATAAACACATAAGAAGCAATTATATGTTGCTTAATATATTGTATACATTCAAAACAAAGACCTGATTATTAATATGCATAAAATATCTTAAGAACCACACAGCTCATTCATGGTGAATTGATCTTGCTTTGAAGTTATTATGGCTGATACAGGCTGTGGATGTGTGATGTGACAAAACAGTTAATTCCCCAAGGAACAGCTGAATTGTGCACACTTTAAAAGTTGCTACCGCAATGAATTGTGGGATGGCTCTACCTCTTTTCCTTTCATAAAGGGTGGTCTCCAGTGTACCACAGGGCTGGGCAATATGGCCAAAAATGTTATCATGATCAGCTGATACTGACAGTTGCCATGATAAATGTGAAATCATTTATTTCAAGTGTAAAGGTTAATTTTTGCTCCTGGGTGAAAGTTGATGAAATTGTGGGTTAAAGGTTAAGTGGCATCTCTTGGTGAGGATTACAGATTGCAACTAGCTGAAACTAAAATTCCTTCAGCGTTGATTGTTCCGGAGGTTTTTACTGTGAGCCAAATTATCCGCATAGGTATCTTCCTTTTCAAAACAAACAGACCAGGTGAACAGCTAAAAATACTGAATAAAACAATTTACAAATCTGTATTTCTTTGATGCTGTTTGGTATGTCAGAGACGGGCTGTTAGCCCAACACCTCTTGTGTTTACTCACCTTTTTCCTCCGCTAACTTAAGATCCAGACATTCAGGAGGATTTTACTGGGAGATGAATTATCAACAGAGTTCTCTTCCATTCCAAAAAAAATAAACCCAGCAATTTAAACTGACAAAAAAAACAAAACAAACAGAATTAAGAAGTTTCACATTAAACCATATGCGTTCTTTCGACACCGCTCATCACAAATGGATTCTTAACTACAGTGGCTGATGCGATACCTCCAATGACCCTGTCTACAGCCAGTGTTTAGTTTGTCTTTTCTGAGCTACTGTAGAAACATGCAGGGGCAAAAATCCCATTTCATAGTTGGGGGGGACAATAAACAGTAAAATTTTAGAGAATAATTCCAGGGGGGGACAAGGAAAAAAAGTTGTAGCCTGTCTTTTATACAGCATCTTTTACCGCAATTTGACGCTTTAATCTTCTCTCTATCTCTCCAACAGGCAGAGTGAATGAAACTGGTAAAGCAGTTTTTAAACAGTGTGCTGTGAGATCTGCCGCTGCGCACCTCACAACCGTGCATAATAGTTGCGTGTAATGACCGCTCCTCGTCTGCACGTCTTTCATGTTTGTCTCACTGACAGGAGGAGAGCCTACAGACAGGTACCCATTAGCTACGAGCCGCTCCGTCACAACCGTGCGTAATAGTCGCGCGTAATTACCGCTCCTTGTCAGTTAGACTGCACGTCATTCATGTTTGTCTCACTGACAGGTGGAGAGCCTACAGACAGGTACCCATTGCTCCGCCACTGACTGCTCTTGTCCTGTCCTCTCCCTCTTCTTTCTCTCCTGTCCTCTCTATCACTAAACTCTTCCACCCCTGGAAACATGGCAATCTCCCTATCGGAGGACTTGTTCCCTTTGTAGATATTCCTCATTCTAAGGTATTGAAAGCACAGTGATTCTTATTTTCAGGTGATTGTACAAAATATGTTTTATATTATATTTCATTTCTGCCAATATATCCTCCTAAATCATACACACTGAACCTTTAAACTTTTATTTAAAAACAATCATATAAAGTAATTTAAAAAATAAAGGATCTTTCACTCAGTTTTGCCAGGGTCAGACTACATGACATTTTTGTCTGTTACGAAAGTCACTATGTCAAATCAGTCGATTGTGGAGTCATAAAATCTTGCCATGACTTGGTCAACAGACATGACACACTACACGATGGTCCACAACCAATCATTGCTGGTTGTCTTTCCCGTTGTGCATGATGTCTTCGGATTATTCTTGTCCTATTATTATTACTATTATTTCAGTCACTGTGGCTGTTTAAGTTGAAGTTGTAGTAATGCAAAAAGTGCCAGCAGATGGCAGGAGCTACATTTGAAGTACCGCATGCAAACTATGAGAGTCACTGAATCCTCCATAACAAGTTCCTGCAAATGTTTCACAATAAAAGCCTTTCATTAACTTTATCAAGGCAAATGGGAGCGCATTAAAAGTAAAAATATAAAAATACAGAGGGAATAATCAATAATTGCCCGTTTATAATGTAGACTGTTTCAAATGAAGCTGGCACCTTCTGCATTTCTGTTAAGTAAAGCTCCACCACTATTTGTGAATTTTATTCTTTTATGTCTTTCTTCAGTATAAAGAAATAACATTGTTTGCTAGCTTCATGCTAATGGCGGTACTCAGCGGGTTGACAAAGTGCCTCTGCTGTTTCACACCATCATTTTCCCCTTTTCACTCTGTCATGGTAACATCCCTAGAGGAAATATCAATAAAGTTGTGGTGTTGTTGCCATACAACTTTCCACAGCAGCAGATTGCTCTGTGTTCCTATTGGTCAAAGTAACGGCTGTGACAGGAGAAGTCATGAATGACAAAGAGAAAATTAAACATGCTAGACTTTCTGTTGAGACATTGTGAGGCATTCCAGATGTGGTGTCAGTTGTCGTCAACTTTGACACACACCGCCAGATAAAATGATGTATAATGGCGAAAGACACTCGTCGTTTACAACGCAAGCCGACACCATACAAGGGCCGTGTTGGGCTATAATCAGGCTGATATTGTGTAGTCTAAACCCAGCATTAGGAACTATCTTGAGCAAAACAGACTATTCGAACACAGCTTGTGAATGAACTCAGGACAATCAATGCACCTGTGTCAACTGCCTAATTAGCACACCTGTGCCCGCTTCCAGAGAGTGTGCTCTTGTGCTCCCACATCCAACAGTCATGTGACATCCACTTGCAACAGTACATGAAACCCTATCTCCCTGACTTCCCATGCTTTAGTTTATTATCCAACATATAGGTTGTCTTTGTTTTTCAGAATTAAATCAACATTGGTTGCTTTGGGGTTGTTGTTTCAAATCAGATTTGTTGGATTTATTTGTTCATTGCAGCAAAAATGAAGAATAATAGATGCACACACATATACATAATACTAATATGACTATAAACTGCCAGTAATCACACAGATGCACAGTGTACTAAAAACATTTGTTGTGTTTCAAGCACTGTTCTCTCTCTCTTGTTCTCTCATCCTCCCTCTACTTGTGACTCATGCAGTGATGTGTCCCATGGTGCATTAGCTTCACATAATAGGCTAGTGTGTGCGTAGAGAAGCAGACTATGTACTGCTTGGCAGCACATAGAGAAGCGAACAGTATACTGAGTAACATAAGCTCTCAGCTGACACCTTTTCACCATCTGACCGTAAACATATTGAATCTCACATGGGTTCACAGGTTAACAAAGGTTATGTTATTGTATATGTGTGTGTGTGTGTGTGTGTGTGTGTGTAGGAATTATATTGAGTTAAATTGACTGTCACCTCAAATCCCCTGTGCCAGCTGCTCTGCTTTACTTGTTCATCTATCACAGTTACTGCTCCTGATTGCTCTCCCTCTCTCTGTCTAACAAATGCAGGAATATGCACATGCATGTATATGTCGTCATATTTGCACACATGTCCACAAACAAGGACACATGCAAGTATGTGTTATGTACATCTGCATATAATATATAAACATTCCTAAAGGGACAGCTAACCCCCAAATCAAAAACATAGTTATCCTCTTACCTGTAGTAGGGCTGCAACTAACTGTTATTTTTCAATGTGGATTTGTCTGTCGATTATTTTCTCGATTGCTTGATAAGTCGTTTGGTCAATAAAATGTACGAAAATGTTGAAACATGTTGATCTGTGTTTCCCATAAATGTCGGATTATTGGTAAAGCCAGATATGTACTGCATTAATGCTCTATGTTGACAGTCAGCACTCCTGGATACTGTGCACAGGGATCAAAGCCCAGTTGAGATTTGAAAATAGGATGATAGTGCATATGTAACACTAACTGATGCTGTGTTGGCCTAAGCAGAAGAAAAAGAGATAGAAAACAAGTTTACAACTTGTTACCATATTAAATAGACCTGATTATGGTCATGGACCACACAAATTAGACCTATATCCTGATAACTAATAAGTTTACAAAGAGCAATGTTAAAGGAACAGTTCCGGCCTCAGACACTGACAAAAAAAAAGTTATTCTTTGACGTTGGCATGACACGCAGCCTGTTGCTGTTATTGTTTAACTGCACCTGGTGATGTCAGGGGGAAATGCAGCGGGACAATAACAAAAGTCAAGGTGGCAGAAGTCCTACTATGGCCGGTGGGAGGGGTGGTGGATGGGTCCAACAACCACAACTTTCACCCTTTCACCCATTATAATGGAGAGAAGGAAAACATCTCCATGATCAATGTATGGCCAAAAAGGGAAATGTATGTATTTTTGACTTTAGATCAGACTGTCCCTATTACATTGCTCTTTGTAAACTTGTTAGTTTTGGGGCTAATTCTGGTGTAATGCCACATAGGTCTGATTTGTGTGGCCAATTACCATATTCATCTCTGTTTAATCTGGTAACAAGTTGTAATGAACCAGAATCATCCTTAAACTTAAACTATAATTCCTATTACTTTTACTGAGGCCAACACAGCCTTGGTGAGTGCACTATCATCCTGTTTTCAAATCTCAACCTGGCTTTGATCCCCCTGCACAGTATCCAGGTGTACTGGCTGTCATCATAGAGCATTAATGCAGTTGGTTTCTGGCTGCCCCAAAACTTCAATATTTTTCACTAACCTAGATTTGGCATCCCTGCATGAATACCTGTGAAGAAAGTGCAAGAAATTACACAAATGCATGCATCCTTTGCAATATGTTTCACTCTCATTTCAAGGTATAGATCATCATTAAATCATTTATGAACAGGTTTTGTTTTATGGACTTCTAGTAGTCAGAGTTGAGGAGGTAGTGGTGCATTTAAGCCTACTTTCAAAGTAATAGTTTCAGGAACATGGTGCCAGCAGCTGGAGAACCGTAATGATTACACAGTCCACCCATGGATTAAATGAAACACTGAGGTGTGTTCAGATACAATTTTTACACAATAAGAAACAACAGGAGATTTGTTCTTTGCATTTACTAGTTATCTCAGCTTGTGTGAAATTGTGACGAATGAAAGGTATATTAGATTTGTTTCTCTTTCTATTTTGGTTACTACTTCCTCTCTTTTCAACTGATTCTACTTCCCAGGTCGTCACATACTGTGGCATTGTCAATCCCCCCTCCACTTGTGGTACTGATGCCAGAGGCGCTCTTCTCTCTCCACTTCTCCATGAGAAGTGTCGGAAGGTGTAGAGAGACTCTGTAACTGGATTAACATCAGTGGCGGCCCTAGAACACTTGGTGCCCTAGACACCCCTCCCCCAAAGTACTGCACGTTTATTACCAAAAATTGTAATTGTAATAATCATCTAAATCTGTCAAATTAACTTGGTCAGAAAAATAGATAATATATGACGCTGTAAAATAATAATACGATGTACAAATAAACTTTCTAATTGAACTTGGGATGCACTGATTTTGAAATTCCTATAAATCTGACTATAAAAAATAAATATACAGTTTTAAAGCCCTTCAGTCCTTCATTACACTACCTTTCAATGAGCACAGATTCAATAATACACATTTATAAAACAACCTTTAAAATAACCTTCTTTCACATAAAAACATCTTTAAAAAATAAGCAAAAAACCTTTTTTTTAATATATGATACATCATAATTCCCTTTCTAATACCTATTTTATAGTGCTGTGAAAACGTCAACAAATTTCTCCTTCAAACAGCTGGATTAATTCAAGTTTTTCGCCAAACACTACAGTTTACAAGATTACACTGAACACATCATGGTAGCATAATTTACCTTCTTCCAATTCTAATTTTTTCTGAAGAGCGTCAAGGTGTACATCAATGCAACCTCTATGAGCTGCCCGTTGCGGCCACCAGCTGCTTCGAGGTAACAGGCCAGGGGGTGGCAGGAACCCAGAAAAATAAAAACTCTATTATTTACATGTAGTAGTCTTTGCAATGTAGTTATTTTATTGTGGGTTTATGTCATATTTCAAAAGAATAGTAGTAATAGTATCAGTAAAAAATAGTCCAAAATACACTGCTATTACTGACACTGCTATTACTGACACTGCTATTACTTAAACACATTCCATATCAAACCAAAAGTCATCATTGTTTTAATGTAACATCATGTATCCCAAGCTATGTACTTATTTTAATGCAAAACATGTTTTTTCTGATTCTAACCAAGTAGTTTTGCTGCCTAAACCTAACCACTACTGTTTGGCGACATAAATCACATCTTACAACATGTTTCACCCAGGAGACAGCTATGCGTCACATTCAGATGCTTAGGGATGCCTTGTGCATCATTATAAGACAAAGCGGGGTGTGACAAAGCATCTGTATTTGACAACCTGAGGATGAGAACAGGACTCTCTCTTTGTCTTGTTCATTTGTGCACTCAGAACTTTTGGATTGTCTTATCACTATATTACATAACCATAACAAAACATGTCATCCACTTGTGCTTATGTGTTGATACTAGAGGTAAGCAGTGTTTGTTTAGTGTATGAATTATGTACATTAACAGAAAAAGAACAGGACAAGGGCTTACCCAGGTTTCTGAGGCCAGGGTATGATAATTACATGCACAAACATATACTTAGGTGCATGTATTGTGGAACACACACACACACACACACACACACACACACACACACACACACTATATTATGTCAGCTGTTGTGTTCTCTGATCTACAGTAGCTACACGAAACGTCAGGCTGCTCCTCCACATTAGGGAGCTGATTCCCATCGGCTTCTCCCACACACTGATGGCTGTTATCTAGAATATGGGCTTTGAAAAATGGAGAGCTGCGTTCAAGGACACTTGACAACAGCAGCATGCAGCAGTTTTGATAGGAAAGCAGCCAGGGGAGCCCAGCAGTCAATAGGGTTTGTTCTAATAACGAGCGGCCGCATCACGTTGGCCTTATCAAACTGACAGCAAAGGATAACTTCACCTACTGAAATACTTCCTCCTCCTCCTCCATCCGGCATGGAGTAATCTGAGGAAGAACTGCTTTTTTGGAGCTTGTTGAGGGCCTGATGTGCTGGTGGAGTCATTTGGTTGTGATTATGTAATATTTTTTCTCCACACACAGGTTAAATGAAGCACCTATTGTTTGAAACTAAAATCAAACAGCGTCCAAGGTTGGACAAACAGCAGACTGACGTAAATATATTTATTTATATCGGCTTTATTTTACAGGCTGAAGACTAAATATGGCATCAGTAAAGGCACAGGATATGCTTTCTTTACAAATGTATAGTCTGATTGGGATTTGACCCATGAAGGCTTTTTCACCACACCACTTTTTCAACCACAGACAGAAGTCCCATGGGAAACCTCTTTTGTTGAGTGATTCAGTCTGGACCATTGTTTTGGGCTGACTGACCAACTTTGTCATCCATTAAACCACACTGCAAATATAATAATATCCAAATATTTTTTATTTTCAGTTTATTTTTAGGTGGTTAATGCTCCACTATATTCACTAGCTAGTTTCCCACTGTGTCTATCTGCTGTTTGCTGTGATGGATCTTCCCATAGGTGGTATAAGCAGCTGCCTAGGGCGCCACACAGACAGGGGGTACCAAAATCCTTCCAGGGGGCACCATGAGAAGCTTGCCTAGGACACCAAATCTGCGGCTGAAACACTACAAGAGTGGTGAGAGTGAACCAAGACAGTAAAGTTATAGACTGGACAGCTAAACAATGAGCTGAAACCAGTCTAGCTGCCAAAAGACAATATTGGCATTGTAAGTTTTTGCAAATCACAAACACTTTACATTTGTTTGTTTTGTACGTATCATGTCAGTGTTTCTAAAGTGGTGTAGTATATGAGCTGACTTTGTAATGTGGAGGTGAAGGGGATGGTGGATGAAGCGACACTAATGTGAAGCCCTTGTCAAACTGCAGATCACTGTTGAAGACCAACAAACAACAAAACTGGTTGTGATTTAACAAGTTATCGCTGTGTTTCCAGCTGCTTTTTTAGCCTCCTAATGTGGGGGGTTTTCAGCAACCGGTGGCTGTTTTTCCAGCAACCTTGTTTTTTAGTGACTTGTCACTGTTTTCCCAGTGGCTTGGTAGCCCCCAAAAGTGAATATCTTTTTAACAACCCGTCGCTGTTTTCCAGCGGGGATAGTGCCACAAAAAGCAACTGTTTTTTTACTGAGACATCACTGCTTTTCCAGTTGGGATATGGACCCCCAAAACAAGATATTTAAGGCCACATCACTATCATTTTGTAACCATAACCAAATGTTTTTTGTGCCTCATGTTAACCACATGTAATTTAACATTAATTCTGGCGACTGGGTCGGCTGAAACTTGCTGTAAAGCTCTGTACAGCCGATTGGAGCCTCAGATTCAGCTGATAAATCTCTGTAGGTCCATCACAAAAAGTGAACCCTTTCACATTGTCGCATTGTTCTTTCATTGTCATTTGACACATTGCTATAATAAAAATATTGATTATAGCTACTCTAAAGATAATACAATTTTAGGCCAGGTTGTCCTGGACTTTCTCTGCAGCTAATTGACCTTCATCATATTTCATATGGAAGACAGAAACTGCATGATGTCTGTTATTTCATTAAAAGCCATAATTCCCCTGTCCCACCTCCCCCAGTATTTCTTAGAAAATGTTCCCATAGCTGTACGTCTCAAGGACAGCATCCAAGAGACGTCTGCCTACTTGTTAGAGCTTTGGGTAGACATTTAATGAGGATGAAATCCCAGAGACATCTTTACCATTGTATTATCTGCCAGACAACCTGATTACCACAACAGGATTAGCATGACACACATGGCAACAGCCATTAAGCATAGCTGTTTTTGTTGCATTGTACCTGTTTAGGAGCAGAGCTGCTCTGACAAGCTTCTTTTCAAAATAATGACAACAATTCCCACAAGACACTGCACGTGTTGTTGAGGTGGAGTGATGTGGTCAGCAGAGCATTGAAAGAAAAATCCCCTGAAGACTGCACAAAAAGAACCATGTATGTTTGATGCTCATTGCAAATGAAGTGCAGTTGATGCAGGCAGCTTATCATATTGAATTACTGACTACTGTAGGTGTTATGAAGCCTACTGTACAGTAACCATGCCATTACTCTGTCACTATAATGTATCAGTGTCACTTCAACAGATCTACTGAAAAAAAAAAACTTTGTTAAGTGTGCAGACTTTGTGACCGCACACTTAACTGGACAACTGTGTAGAGTTGTTGAAGAGCTGGTTATGTTAGAGTGCATTTTGACTTCTAGAGGTAACTTTCTTCAAGACAGCTAGAATTAGGCTAAGTATATCACGGTGTGAGAACTAGAGGAGCACAAGAGACATTTTGGGTGAATAAAATACAAACTAGTATCACTGCCTTGCAAGTTCACAAGTCACATGTAGCCATGACAGCTGAAAATGCTTCAAATGTTGCTGCAAAAATGGGACAAATTCTAAAACATGGATGCGTCACACACATCCTCTACCAGGCAGCACAGAAAACCTTTCATTTAGCACAGTTTTAAGATTAGTTTCACCAATTCAGTATCTGACCAAATGTCTTCCCTTCTGTTCCTGAATTATGACACTGAATAACATGATACTAATAATAATAATAATAATACATTGGATTTATAAAGCGCTTTTCAGGATACCCAAAGACGCTTTACAAAGAGCAGCAACAGCAATCTAATGGCCAGAAAAATGTTATTGCAGAACATTATGATGTCACAGTAAAGCTTACATTTGACCTTTTGGATATAAAATGTCATCATGTCATCGTCTTATTCATTTGCGGGAAATTTTGTCACAATTCAGGTTTGAATTCTTGGGTTATGGCTAAAAAACAACAGGTCACACTGGCCTTTTACCACCAAATTCAAATAAGTTCACCCATGAATCTGAGTAGACGTTTGATCCAAATTTGAATAAAACGGTCTCAAGGAAATCTTGAGATTTTGTGTTCTCGAAAATGAGATGAAAATGAGGATGCAAGATCACAATAACCTTGACCTTTGACTACCAAAATCTAATCAGTTCATTGATAAGTGAAGGTCACAGTGACCTTGACCTCTGACCTTCAATCATCCAAATCAGTTCATTGTTGAGTCCAAGTGGATGAGAAATTTAAAGAAATTCCCTCGGTTATGCTACTTTCCAAATTTGCACTGTTTACCAATTTGGCTCCACAACAGTAGAAGGAACTTCCAACTGAAACCAGGACAGCAGAAAGTCTGCATCTTCTGTCACACACTGACATCTCTATTCAGATTGTACTTTAGCCCATAAAAATAATAGAGAAGAAAATAATTAATAAATAAAAACCTCTTTCTCTGTAAATGCAGCATGTGTCGTATATCAGCATTTAATGAAGTTGATGTACTCACATAGTTCTTGTACTTTTTGGGGTTGTATCCATGAATACACTTATTCAAATGAGTCGCTTTGGATGACAGCATCAACAAAATACATGTAATGTAATCAATAGGAATGAATGTACATGTACATCTACAATGTATGGCACTGTATCCATTAAAGTCTGGGTAAAGCCAACAATTAAACATGTGGGAGTTTGTCACACTACAGAAAATTGGGTTATTAACCACCCAGCCAGAATTTGACTAAAAGACAGTAGTAAGGCAAGTATATAAATAGAGCCCAGGTCAGACCAAAGATTCTCGACGAGACGAAACCATTTTAGAACGTTGCAGAGAAAAGTTGCAGAGGTGTGACCTGGCCGGTCTCAGCTCGACTCGGTTTTAGAATGTGAAGCACACGTGAAGCACATCCCCTGTTTCAAAAGCCAGGAGATGGCGTGTTTGCTTGCTGCAGCAGGTGCTCTTGAGCTCTGTTTCCATCCTCACGATGTGCCGGTGTCGGACATTGGGTTGGTGCTGTTCACTGTATCTGCTTATGCCCCCCACACACATATTCTCATTGACTGATTAATTGGTGGTGGTTATTTATGTTATTATGTCATATTTATTATGAATACAGTCCATCTGTATCCACCCGCTAGTTCTGTTTGTTTTTCACCGTGTCATCACAACTACAAATGCAACTGTAGCCAGTATGTCACTATCACTGTCCTCATTCAAATTTTAGGAAGCTACAAATTATATTCAGCCACAAAATAAGCCAGAAAAGCTGGAAATCAGAACAGAAGTTCAGGGAGCTGATAGAGATGATACACCATCTCATCCAGTTGCATTGGTGTGAAGCAGCAGGTTTTTAGAACAGTGCAGCATGGTGCATTGCAACTAGTTGCCTGTTTCAACTGGTCTAGTTGTGAATCCTTGGTCTGAACTGGGCTTAAGGTTTCAAAGCCATGAAAACACAAGCAATAATCTGGCTCTGAACTTCTGTGGGCATGTCTGCTGAAGGAGCTGAGCCAAAGAAACAGCCACTGGGAAGTGACAGCCTCAGAATAGCAGCTAACTTTAGCACAAAGCACACACTCAAAGCAGTGAGCAGTAACTGCTCGGTCGGGTCAGCGATCTGGACTAAAAAGGTGCATTTGTGACAGATATTTTCCTTGTGTTCATACAATTATAACATTTAACAGAGTTGTTTATTCATGTATTCATTATACTGGGGCTGGGTCACAAACTTTCTCATTTTACAGCTTAACAGTACACTAAAATATGTTTTCCAGTAACAGAGTCTTGATTTCTCTGTTGACGTGTTTAGAATATGGTTTCAAACACAGTTTACTGGCTTGGCTTCTGTTCTGAAGGTCTGTACTGCACTCACTGACACCCCACTACTGACTATGTGTACAATGATTTATTAAAAAACTGTGACATTTTCATAGAAGCGCTAAATTAAAAGATGTATGTGAATGAGAAACCCAGCTTCAGACAAAACAAATTCTCACTTGGTTTCTTAAAGACTGCTTCCCTCAACAACAAAACCACTTTTATTTTCTGTGTTTTCTAGCATTATAAATCTCCCTTTCTATATGAAGTCCATCTGCAATACCCCCAGTACTTCTCCTCCATGCAGTTTTACTTTACTCATTATTTATTCCCCATCTGTAGCTGGAGACACAGCACACAGTGAGCCTCGGCACCCAGACTCTTAATTTCACACACAGAAATAAATAAGCAGATTGATGCTCCCTCTGTACAGCAAACATCACTGAAATGCCCCACGAATATCTATTCCCATTTTAAGTTTCATGTGGCAAGGCGGATTTTGTTGATACACAGTCCTCTGTGGAGAGTCTCTGGGTTTAATATTCTGTCAGAGTTTCTATAAAGTGTACACAACTTTCACTGGGGAACGAGAGAAGGCTGGAAGAGAAAGACAAAGAAGAAATGGAGCGAGGAAGAGGGCCAGAGGTCTGAGAGGCAAACAAGATGAGTTTAAGTGTCACCAGTAAAGTCAAGGTGACAGCTCAGACAAAGAGATACAGAGTGGACAGTGACAGTGACACATTGGTAACAAAGCCTCAGACAGATCCATGACCACAGTGACCAGAGCAACACTGAGATAAAGTAATGAACTCCGGTGGACACTAAACTGTAGACTAAAGACATCAGTGAACTAGGTCGTAATGCCAAAAAGGCAAAAGTGTTAACACTTGCTGTAAATGGCTACACTCAAAAGCAAGGATAAAAGCTCATCTCCTCCCTGACCTCTCTCTAAAACTTTGTGTCTTTGTAGTTTCGAGGTCTTAGACTTGATGGATGTTTAACATCAGCTTACTTTTTCACCTCCGCACACCTGGCAATGGAAGGTATATGCACTGAAACTATTGACTGTATGCAAAGATAGAAGAAGACGCGTCCACACTTACTCCGTACCGTACAAAAATGAAGCCAAATATCCCAGATACAACGGCTACCATCCTGAAGTGATGACGTAGTTTCGAGCCAGGGTCTGGGCAGTAGAGATCTCTGTGCTGTCAAGTTCCTGCCTATAGACCTGTCTGACCAATCGCAAGCAGCACCACTGATTGCGAGCACACCACCTGGCACACACAGCTGTTGATCATGATGTCACACCCTGTTTTCATAGCATGAAATAACAAATTAAAACCAACTTAACACTTGAACATACATCAGTGTTTAAAGAACTACCTTAAATGACAGAAACAAAAATTTATTTGATATGTATTTTAGGTGGTCATTTATAAATAACTGATGAACTGACTGATCGATTGATCGATTGACTGACTGATTGATTGACTGACCCTGAAAACACTGACACAAACTCTCTTACATCTGTGCTTGAAAAACTACTTCCCAAGATCCCTACCTGGGCCTGAGGTTGTATGGGTCTAATCAGTAGGGTAATAAACTCTAATCAGTAAAGAATATCGTATCCCTGTGTCAATATGTCTGAGCGTTGCTAGTATCAGCTCTGATCACTGCAGGAGAAAATATTTTAGGAAATCATAGACTGTGTTCAACATGCATTCTGTTAAATGACATTCATTTTGAAATTTAATTGACAGACAATTAATTGTTATTGGTAAATTAATCTGGTGGTATCCCTGTTGGCAACAGATTGTTTAACTGTTATTGCAGGAGGTGATATTCAGACTTTTTTTTTCAGTCAATTAGTCTTTTCAGCATTCATTTATTTTTATCATCATTCATCATTGTTGCTCTTTTCCAACGCGTCTGCTTGTTAATTAATAGTCCGTTATGCTGCTGCCACTGTTGGTGTTTTCTCTCTGTTAGGGTCTAGTTATCCTCAAACTCCTTCGAGATCAGATCTTTATTTGCCCATTAGGCTCAGGTGGGTTTTCCACAGGTTCATTTCAGATCGCATTCAATATTTGTGACCTGTGATAACGCCTATTTCAGATGCATTTAGACGATCCAACAAACACTTTGGCTGAAGCATACTGAACCTGGTTACCAGCTTTTTAGAGCTTTCAAATACAGCTCACAGTCTTTTTGTTTGTCATTGCTTTAAATTTTTACCAATAGAGTGCCCTAGGGATGACATTTTGCATCACACTGGCTCCCTCATCAAAAAGCCTCTGGGATTTTTCCACTGCATTCTGGATTATTGCCAAAAATAAAATCTTTGGCACACAAAAGTTTATGATATCTATACGTTTTGTTCAGAAAGATAATCTTTATGATTACTGAAGCCTAAATGCAATCACTAGAAGTAAAAAGATAACGTCAGGCTATGAACAACTACAAAAGTAGCATGACCTTAGTCACCACCATAACAATACTATAAAGCTGTGTTCGGAGTGGCTCAGCATAATGACATTCTGGAGTCTCATTTCGCCACTTGTTAGCAACCGCTTTTTTTAAGACATATAAAAGCTTTGAAACTCATGAGTGGGGCATTTACTCCTGTATTTTATGTTGTCAAACAAAATGTTAAAGTCTCTTGAGCTTGTGTAAACCACCATTTGAGGCATCCAACCAAAAACCCATTCAAAAAACCTGTTGACTTTGAGATAAGGGAAGCATGAGTGGTAAATTGCTATTTTATTCTATTAATGTTTCACACTGTAGATCTGTTTTAAGCCATTATATAAAACAACTTTGCAGTTTCAAGGTTATAAATAATGCTTCTGGCTGGTGTCTTCTTTTTAATTAATCAGGAAAGCCTCTGTAATGGACTATTAGACCATTTGCAAAAGAGCTGCAGTGAATCTGGTCCAAAGTCTATTCATTAACAGTTCATGCACGCTAACAATTGCAGACTTACGCAGAAAAATTTATTGTTTATCTAGATTAGTTTGACAAAAAAAAAAAAAAAAAAATCTAAACTACAGGCCCTGCTGCTAGCTTTGTCAAGAGCTTTTCAAATGCTTGATGAAAGCTCTATATCTCATGGTCTTCATCAGACACTTTCACTAGTGTTAGGTTGAAAGCACTGTAAAAACCTTTATTTATTAGTTACAACTTTATAAAGGTTTCCTTATTATACACTGGTACAAAATCAACTCAGTCTGCATAGCTGGATACCAGTATAAAATAACCTTTTTGTGATTTGTGAATGACAATTTAATGCGCTATAATTTCCCAAAATGGCATTACAATCCCTCTGAGTTCAGGCTGTGTTCATGCACTGTTCATATGTTTTCCTCGATAAGTAATGCACCAAAATTCTTGCATATCCTACTGAGTAATCATAATCATGGGGCGGCAGTAGCTCAGTCCATAGGGACTTGGGTTGGGAACCGGAGGGTCGCCGGCTCAAGTCCCCGTTTGGACCAAATACGGAGTGTGGACTGGTAGCTGGAGAGGTGCCAGTTCACCTCCTGGGCACTGCCGAGGTGCCCTTGAGCAAGGCACCAAAAACCCCCCAACTGCTTGGGGTGCCTGACCAAGGGCAGCCCCCTCACTCTGACATCTCTCCACTTTTCTCCACTATAGGTCCTGTTTGTGCATGTGTGTGTATTTCGGACCTGTGTGTTAATGACAGTGGAGTGAAAAATTGAATTTCCCCTCAGGGGGATTACTAAAGTATATTAAAAAAAAAAAAAAAAAAGCCAGTAATTTGTGTATCGGAGCAAGGGTTGTGGATGGGTCACAAATCAAAGGACTTTCCTCCAGTAAACCAGCATTTGGAACTGTGTGAGTTATTTTAAGTTACGTTGATTGTTTTTTGTTTTTTTCTAAACCTTACCACAGTAACTTTACATTATGCATGTAACTTTACATTAAGAACAAAATGTTATTCAATGGATATGAACTTGTAGGATATCATACTTTCTGTTTGTGTGTGCATTTTCTCGGGTTATTGCACAAATCTTCCTACCTACCTTGTACAAGGATACGTTGCAGAGTTTTACAATTCATAGGAAATGAGATTGTTTTTTGTGTTAAAACATGCTACAAGTAGCACCTTAGAGTAATGGTAGTGAGAGCAAAATGTGTATACGTTGCATGGATCATATTCCTGATCCCAGCGAAGACAGTACATACTGATGGGTGAGTGCAGGTTGTAGATATGGAAATGGAAAATGACATCCCTCCCCTGTTCAATCTGTGACTTCAGCCCTGCAGTCACAACAGAAATGGTTCTCGTTCTTACATGAAAGTAATGCCGCTATTTATATGAACAGGTCAAGGTAGCTTCGCTCCTCAGCTCTCTGTTGCTGGCTTGTATTCAGTTTTAAAAATCTGATCAAATGGTTCCATTAAGCATTACTAAGACAGAAGTACTTCTCACTGTAATGAATCTTGGCATTATCCCTTTAATGTCGCTTTGTCTCTTTCAGGTATTTATATTAACTTTGGCTCTTTGCAAGGGTTCTAGATATAGATACAGGCCTTTGCTCCGGTGCCCACTGGTGTATTAATAACATCAAGTTTGGAGGTCTGTTTTCTCCTGAGCTGTGAGTGAGCTCCTGCCTCCTCCATCCATTCAGGAAGAAGCAGAGGCAGGAACTCACTCACAGCTCAGGAGCAAATATACCTCCAAATCTGGTGTTATTTATACACCAGCAGGCGTTTATATTAACTTTGGCTCATTGCAAGGGCTCTACATATAGATACAGGTCTTTGCAGTGGTGCCTGCAGGTGTATAAATAGCATCAACTTCAGAGATCTGTTTGCTCCTGGGCTGTGAGCGAGCTCCTGCCTGCTCTGCTTCTTCCCGAATGAATGGAGGAGGAAGAGAAAGAATGAGTTTTTCACCAGCTCTGAGGTGAAATGCATGAAACTGTCTGTAGATTCACAACTAAAACTGTGTCAAAACAGAAGTATGCATTTACATTCTTTTTGTCAGATCTATACAGTTGCACGTACACCTGATTCTGTTTTATAAATCTCAGTCATTATGGAACTGGGTGCATGAGCATGAGCCTAATTTCAAGTCCCAAAAGTATCCATTGAAGCAGGGGTAGGCAGTTTTATTTTGCCGTCATCTGGCATAAATCCCACAATAACCTTTGGGCGTATTTTAATTCAAGTGGTCTGAGAGAAGACTAGATTTCTTTACCTCCTCTTGGTTCTTTTTTCAAATTCTAGCCCAAGACAGGATAATTTTTCTCCGATCCCAGGTCATTTCAGAGAGAGGGCATTCCTATTGGCTGTTTTACTAATGCAAATGTGTATGTGCACATCCCCTCCGTGAAAACCTGATTCAGTGGCGGAGAATCCATTGGCAATTGTCTACATTGCAAAGTAAGTAAAAAAAAAAGAAAAAAAAAAGAGAGAGTCTAAAAGAGAGCCTGATCATAAACTAAAACATGTTAATATTGGCAAAGCTTCTCATAGATGGAGTGAAAATGTTGCTGATACTTTAGCCTTCTGCTACCCGGAGCCAAAGGCTTAATGCTGCAACTTATTCAAGTTAATGTTTATGAAGATAGCTAGAGCCTCAAATCACAGTGTGTCATCTCAAAGAGGTGAACTGATACGGACTTTTCATCAGTGGCTGTAGTAACTCAAATACAGCCAGCATTTCAAGTTGCTGCATCCTCTGACTTAAGGTCCATCTCCAGAGCTGCTGCCCACTCTCCTCCCAGCAAAGTGGTGGTAGGAAGTGAGGCGGAGGGAGTGCAGGATACGCCAGCTAGCTAATTATTGTTACCTCCGCCAAGGAGGTTGTTTTCGCCGGCGTTGGTCTGTTTGTCTGTTTGTCTGCAAAATAACTCAAAAAGTTTTGAACGGATTGTGATGAAATTTTCAGGAAAGGTTGATAATGGGACAAAGAACAGATGATAAAATTTTGGTGGTCATCAGTTGAAGCGAAGTGGATAAAATAATGCTAGGCAGAGTTCTGCACTTTCCAAGTGCTTTTCTAGTTTCATCTGTGGTCTGAAAAAACAGAGAGAGAGGGGCAAGGAGAGGCTGAGTGAATGTGCAGTGGGCAACTCTACAATTAAATATAATAAAATAAATCAGTGCATGGGAAACACGTGCATATGTATATTAAACATGTGCTAACAAGTGGCTCAATGAGACTAAAGAGTGTCATCATACCAAATACAGCTTTACAGCGTTGTTGTGGTGGTGCCGTTGAAGTCATGCGACCATGGTGTAGCTCATGTAGGCCTATAGCCTGACGTTAGCTTTTTACTTCTGGCGACTGCATTAACGCTTTAAAAATAAAAATAAAAAGCATGTTCATTTGTGAAGATTATCTTGCTGAACAAAATGTGTATCATAAACTTTTGTTTACCACAGAGCCTACATTCTGCAGTAACCCAAAACCCAAAGGAAAAATCCCATAGGGTTTCTGACAAGGGAAATGGGGCAACCCTAACTTCCACATCATCCTTGCAACACTCTAGCCTGATTTCATCAATTGAAACCCATTAAGTAAAAAAACAAAGTGATTTTTTCTCTCAAACTATACCTCTGTAATCATTGCTTTCAAGTAATATGAAACTATTCTAATGGTTTACTTGTAATCATGCATAAAATCCTACCGTGTTCAGGGCGAGTTAATTCTTCTATTTCTCATAAGAATTTCTCCTGAACACCGTTCTTACAGAGTTGTTGGACTAATTCTAGATTAAATACACTTATCTTCACAAATGAGGTCCTCTGTGTATGCGGCTACCTTCCTGGCCTTTACCACCCTACTGGTAAACAGCTTTGAAGTCACGCTTCAGACGAAGGCAAGCGCCTTGGTGCAGCAGGCCTTAAATGTTAGCATCTTCATTAAAAGATGTAATGAATTAGTCAGCTCTTGATGAGAGCGGGATGTGGATCTGCAGCAAAGGGGGAGAGCCCCGGCCTCTAGCAGGAGCTGGGAGCTTCACACGTTCCCATGCCTCTGAATATTAATGGAGTCTAATAATGAAACAGTGTGTTTGTCCCGGGGGAACTATAATTATGGATAAGCAGTAAACATAGATTCTTTTGGTTGCAGCAAAACTGGACAATATTGTCCTCATTTGTCAGCGGGGAAGAAGAAAGAGATGGTTTTATGGAATTAATAAATCAGGCTTTTAACTGTCTTTAACTGTGTAAATGACATTACACAACACAATGTGATCCTTTACTTTAAAGGAATACTTCCACATTTTAGAAACAAGTGTCTGCTTTATTTCCAAGAGTGAGACGAGAAGATTGATATCAATCTGAGGACAGTGTTAAAGGGACAGTGTAACCCAAAATCAAAAATACATATTTTTCCTCTTACCTGCTGTACCTTTTATCAGTCTAGATTGTTGGAGATATCGCCTGTAGAGATATTTTCCTTCTCTCCAATATAAAAGAACTAGAAAGCACTCAGCTTGTGGTGCTCAAAGTGCCAAAAACATGCATTTTAAAAAGTCAACAGCAATGTGTCTTTCCACAAATCATCAAGACCTGGTTACTCAGGATAATCCACAGAACTTTCTAGCTCACCTAGCACCACTGAGCTAGCTAACATTACAGCTCAGCTGCAAAGGACACCATAATGTTTACATCTCACACTGTCGCAAGCATTTCGTTTGTGAGCAGAAACCATAGTATGAATAATAGATGGACAACATGACAGCTCTTTAAAAGCAAAGCCAAAACATATGGATTGCCCCCTGGTGGCTGGCTGCAGTATAGGTCATAAACCCTGCCCAGTCCATGTTAGTGGATGGGACATGTGCCAAATAAAAAACTCAAAGTACACATAAAGTAAATTTTTCCTGAAGATGGTTTCTATCATTTTCGGTTGTTCTTTTCATGCTGATGTTTATTCAAGTGTTTGTTTTTCTGATAGGTTTGGTAATAACAAGTTATGTGATGCTATATTAAGGGGTCTGATGTCATGACAGACAGCTATGTGTGCCAATTGGTGTGCTCTTGATCAATAGTGCAGCTCACAATTTGTTGGAAGGGTGTATGGGCGGGAACTCAATATAGCTGAGATTGCTACACAGACTCTGGCTCCAAATGACGCCACCAGCTCAAGCTAGCAGCTTTATTTTTGTATAGCTGGAGTAGTAGAGATGCATCGTCCATTTTCATATACAGTCTATGCTAGATACGTACAGTAAGATCCATGCCAATGCCTCAACTTAGTTCAGCACAGACAGCCCACAAAAGATCAAAGAGGCTATCTACATTCAATGCTAGACACTTCAAGAGAGATAGGGGTTGCAATCTCCCTACCATGTATGATCACCTGCTAGAATGTGTTGAAATTCCATATTTAGTCATGTAATGTAAACAAAACCATCTCCATGACTACTGAGCAAACCTCACAGACTGAGTAAGGCCTTCATATGTGGCTAAAAATGTCAAAAGTCAAGCATGAATCTTCATTCTCAGTCAACATGTTGTATCTGAGTTTTTATTCTGTACTCAAACAGAAATGTAATAACACCAAATTGGGAATTTTAGGATGAGTTACGTGATGGAACTATTTCTCAACAAACATCAGTTCACTCACCTGCCCAGCACTTTTCCTGCAACACCTCCAGCTATGGACTAATCCACTGGCTGATTAATGTGTTTTGTTCTGTAGCCACAGCACCATTACAGCAGTGGCATGTACTGAACACAATTTCACTGACAGTTAAAGTTGGCAGTTCCAGTGCATTAAAGAATGTGAAAGCTATTCAGTCCCCAGAACACTGGTTTGAAATTGGTTACAATGAAGGCTGAGAAAAATACAATATTGTAGCACAATTTGCCCATCCTCAACACAATGGATGTGACAGTGCTGTGTAGCAGTTACTCTTTTGCCCATTTTAATGTTCAGAATTTGCTGGCTTCTGATATTTGTTTCTTCACACTATTGATGTACCGCTGCTGTGACATGAGCAGTATCTTTCTATCTGTAACAGTAATCAGGGCAGGATTTCTTCAAGATGAATTAACATTAAAAATATATATATATACATATATACATATATATATATAAATATACATGTATATATATATATATATATATATATATATATATATATATATATATATACATGTATATTTATATATATATATATATATATATATATATATGTGTGTTCAGAGAAAATGCTTTAAGATTTTGTTGAACATTCTTTTTCCAGAATTGAAGTTGGAGCAGCTGTTAACAACACAGCCTAAACTTGTTTCCCTGAACATGTGTCTTCATTAATTACAGTTATTGTTCAGGTTTACAGGTGAGATGAAGTTTATGTAAAGTAAATAGTTTCATCATGTTGAGAATATTCGATGGCAGTCAACCAAATATCAAGCTAAGTAGTGTTAGGCCGCGATCACACAGAGAGTGTTTTAGCAACTGTAGGTGGCTTTTTGTAATTGTTTTTAATGAGAATGAAGCTTGTTGCTTGCTACGCACCTCACATTTCTGAACCCTTGGCTCCCGGCGTTTTTGCTCTGAACTCCTCGAGTTGAAAGAACTTCACCTCAGAGCAGAAAAGCACCTCAATAGCATCTCTGCTTTTTTTCCCATTGCCCAATCGGGTGATTTAAGAGGCGGGTTTTCTGTGGTGGTCACAACAACAAGTTTACAGCTGGTAAACAATGGAGGAGAAACTGGTGGTGCTCAGTCGCTCAGCAGGACCAATGGGCCCCCATGTAGTTAGTACTCATTTTTGTTATGCTGGGCCGAGCGATAGACAGCCAGTTGTCAAACTGCCCTTGAGTCATCCTAAAATATGCCTTTTTTTTTTTTTTAGTTACCAGTGGCATTAAAAAACAAAAACAAAGGCAGTGTGGTGTGCCTCACGATTTGCAACCTGTAAAATGCTTTCTTTGTGATCAGGGCCTTAGATGACGCCACGGCTATAGAGGGTTACTTGTGCCAAGCAAATCAAGCCATATTTAAAACATCCACTGTGAGGAAACGTTGCAGTGCAGGCGGAGGTCAAGCTCATTATAGGCCCAACTATGGAAATGTTGCTAAGCAAGCTTTGATTTCCTGCAGGCATTATGGATGCAGCACAAGCTGGCCAGGTTTAACAAGCTGGCTTTGTAATGTTTCCTTGCAAATGGATCAAAAATAAAGAAACCATCAAAAGAATGGTGGATATATCCTTTAGTTAGCTATAGACTTTTAAAGTGGAATGTTTTATTGCTTGTTACTCGATGTATGAGTGGCCACTGTGAATCAACACACCTTAAATATATTTCTGACAACTCTGACCACTTCATTTGTTTTTATCAAGTGGCAGCCTCCAGGGCTGAAAATGACAGACAGACACCCATGTAAAAATGTCTAACTTTACAGCAGAAATAAACGTTTACAGCCTGGTGCAAAAAACAGTTTTGGTCTCTATAGCTAATTTCAACATTCATTACAACTGTATGGGGGACGTGGCCGCTTTGAGTGACAGTCTGTCTGCAGATACTGTTCTCAGCATCCAAGTCAGAGCCACCCCTCCCTCCTCTGCAGCTCCACCTTCTCACCCAAATATGGTCACTTCTGGCTCCAAAAAGACAAGATGGCAATGGCCAAAGTGCCAAACTTGAGGCTTCAAAACAGGAGTCTACAAATCAGTGAGTGACATCTCGGTAGCTATGTCTATTATTTTTAAAGCGTACGTTTTTTTATTGGCTCACTTGTATGACGCGTAAGTAAAATACATGTCCGTATTTTAACCGAATTTTGCAAACTGCTAATATTCTATTCCCTCACTTTGTGAAAAAAGTCATCATCGTTCCAGTGAGCTCCAGCAGCACTTCACCTGTGAATGCCAGTAATGGTGGCTCCAATACTTTCTCTTACAACCCAGATTAGGCAAAAAATGGTACCAAAACTGGAAACCTCACTGAGATTACATATTCTAGGAAGCTAGGATACACACAGACACTGCACTCAGCTGATGCTCCTCAAGAAATTAAACTCTAGCGAACTTCAGTCAGGAAGACAAAACTTTTTTTTTTGCTCGGGCTGTAAGTTTTCTTTGTCACCCTGCCATTCACTCCTTGCATGTATGCTCACTCGCTATCTCTAGGTGTCTTCTCTGGGAAGATCAATTGAGTCATCAGCTTATTCACAATCAGCCAATAGCACAGCGACACACCTTCTCTGTCAGCCTATCATCTTACTGTTCCTCATTTTAAATATGGTTCTTTCTCTGCCGTTGTGCGCGCCCTTCACCTACACATCACCACCCAGTCTTTACAGATTCATCAGCCTCATCCGCCTCAGCAGTCAGCAGCTTCAGAGTCAGCAACCACCACCACCACCAGTGTCTAGACTCCATGGGTGGATTTATCCTGCTGTCATATAGATGTCCCTCAATCACAGAATATCTCTCTGGTGTCCAAGTGCCAAAGACTTCTGTTAAGTCTTAATCAGCACAAATCATCTGTTAATATGTACACTCATATTCTGTATTAAACATTATCTGTACTTCACTCTTCTGTCTCTCCTGATTGAAATAGTTCCTGCACGTAATTCCACAACACCACAAACTGGCATTTTTACACTTAACTTTGTGGACAGATTAAACACCCCATATACAGCATTTTAATAAGCAAGCTTTAGGGGTAATGGTAGATTGTATTTTTGGTCATTGGATGCAGCTAGGCTTGCTGTCTACACCTTCTTCCCATCTTTATGCTAAGCTAGGCTCACCCCATCCTGACTGCAGCTCTGGACGTAATACACAGCTGGATTATATACCCATCCTTTCAATTCACTCTCATGTTAACCTTTACCTAACCAAAAGATCTGTGCAATGTCTGCCATTCTATTAAAAACCTGACAGCTATTCTGGAACTTTCACCAGTGATGGGAATAACAATGTTATAAATAAAGGGCATTACTAATGGTGCTACTTTTTTCAGTAACTAGTAATCAAAAAAGTTACTGTCTCCCCCGTTATAACGCCGTTACCGTTACTCACAATAAAATGCACCATTACTCCTTCTCAACGGAGTTCTAAAGTTTTTTTTTCTTTGGTGAGAGCAGGTGAGGGGGAAGGGAGGGAGAGACAACCGGATAAGGGAGAGTAAAATTTCATCATGAAACAATCAGAGGCAGAGTAGGGCGGGTATTCACAAGCACACAAGCAGGGTTGTCAGGTCCACTTACTAGCCACGACTTTGGGCTTGTTTTTTTGTAAAGTCGCTTACAAATATTATAGTTAAATGCATGTTGGACTGCAGGATGTCTCCACAGCTCTGCTCCCTCCACCCCTCTCCTTCTCCGCATACAGCCGCATACAGTCAGTCAATGAGACTTTTCACATTTAAATTGCGCGATTAATGGAGGTTCTTTAACTAGTGTAGATAAGTGTACAATGTTTTATAATAATGATTTAACATATTCAATGTTGAGTTTCATTACATACAGTTCCATTAAGGGGGGGTGTCCAAGCAACATATTTGAGCATTTTATGCAAAAGTAACGCTATAGTTACTTTTCCAGGTAATTAGTTACTTCTATAGTGCAGTAACTCAGTTACTAACTCAGTTACTTTTTGGGGAAAGTAACGAGTAACTATAACGAATTACTTTTTTAAAGTAACGTTCCCAACACTGCTGCTGAAAAACAAAACAACAACTGACTATACATGCAACAAATATCCATGAGTGCCTGTTAGTCTGATGGGGTGAACAAAATAATCTGTAACACATCTTCAGCACTGTCAGGGAAAAGGGGCTGTTCCACTTGTTTTTCCCCTCATGCTGGACTGATTCAATAAAGCCTTGTATCGGCAGGTGAGAAAACCACTTTATTTGCTTTTAAATAAGACATCACCCAAGGCCCGAGTCATTCAGACACCAGAAAAAGTGTTGCTTCTGTTTGGAAATTGCTGTAGGTAGAGTCTATTAGAGTCTGACTCAGAGAGAAAGTCTTGCAAGGTCATAAAAAAAGGTTTAGCAGACAGACAGTCCAAATACCTGCAGCAAATACAACATTAATGTATTGGAAAATAAAATAGTACATCATGAGGGACATTTTTAAACATGTTGACAACAGCTGAGGAACACTTGAACTTTGCTGCCTTGCCTTGGCCTCATCTATTCTGTTAAGTATTTTTTCTCCCACATGTTTTTCCTCCTTTCACATCATATCTGTATCAAGCAAAAGAATCAATTTCATTTGCATGTGACAAGAGGATGTGGCAGGAAGTTTTCTGATTAATGTATTTTTCTCTTAAATTAAATCTTTATATAACAGTTGCTGGCACTCAAACAAGTCAGCTCCTAAATATCCCTTATAAAATGGCAGTCCCTCCAGGATTTCACTGGCTGTTTTTGGAATCTTACGGCCGATTTCACAGCAGCTTCTCTAAAAAATTGCAATACATATTGTGATGTCTATGGCCCTTTTTTTTTGCAATGAAATTGCTGGGGCAGTGAAAATCGCAAAAGTAGTTGTGATGCTGTCTTGGATTCAGAGATTATTATTATGAACATTCAGTGTTTCCCACATAATTCAAATTGATTTGTGATGGTGGGGGCGCTGACGATTTGGCATAGTGTTGTGGGGCCGTCTCTGTGAGCTGCTCTACTCCTGCTCTGTCTGCCTGGGCCATTAACTGGCACCGGCATCAACTCAACTCTGTCGTTAATCATGGGGTAACATTAGCCGTGTGATGCTAACAGTTAGCCCTGTCACTGTGTGTGACATTTTCCCAGGCGCGGAGCTTACACTCCTGCAGCAGTAGTCTCATGATTAACAGAAGCCCCTTTTACACTGCTTTTTCAAGGTGGGAATTTCACAATGTTATGCCACCTCGCTGTTGTCTCACCTCTGAGTCAAAAATGGATGTACTTACAGTACAGAAACGTTGTCTGTATAAACCAGACAGCCAGCAGGACGGGATCATTGATGTCATGGTGTGACGTTTTGACACTGTGTTATGTGCATGACCCACTGCAGGACACTTAAATAGTAGTTGTTAGCCGTTAGCAGCTAACTCAAAGAAGAAGAAGAACGGCCAAAAATGTCCGCATATTGGGAAAACAATGAGGTCTTGGAGCTCTGCACCCTCCAAGAAGAGGACGAGATCAGCCTCCATATAACAGGGACAATAAATGATTGTTGTCATGTAATGCCATTTTTTTGTTCATAAAGCACTGGTGATGCACATTAGGGCTGAAGGGCTGTGCGATATGACGATATATATCATGTGACATTGTGACGCAAATCACACTTGAACGGCAATATTTTTCATCATTTGGAGTGTGGGCATGTTTGTGCTTTAGAACATAACTGCTGTGAAACAATCAGAAAATAACGTTTTATTGATCTGATTCACCAGCTTTCTCGCTACCAGCACTCCCTCTCTTCACTCACTCTCTAGCTTGCTCGACCACAACTGCTCTCTCTCTCTCTCTCTCTTTTTCTCTCGTCTTCTTTAAAATGAGTCGGTTGCCCGACTCATCGTAATGTTATCAAACGAGAAGAACTGTCCTCCCCTCATCCTAGTAACCTTTTTGTACTCCCTCATGGCAGAGTTTAAAGCTCTTATCAGTCTGATCCTGTCACACCTCTGAATCCGGAGCACCTGCATGCTACGTAACAGCACACACAGAGGCACATTTATGCCATTGGGGGGGGGGAGTTTCATATCGTTATCGGGATATGAAATGACCTATATCGGGATATGAGATGTTGGTCATATTGCCCAGCCCGAATTATAAGTCACACTAGAGGCTGACGCTGTTGTGCTACATGTCATGACCATCACACCTCTTTTATTTTTGCGATGCCAGCATGCTGCCTATAACCAAACACTAGAGCAGCATGATGCTACTGTTGTTTGGTTCTGTGCAAAAATGCAAAGGTGGCAAGAAGAAGGGATTTTGTAGTGGCTATATAGAGCGAGCTCTGTGTAAAAAGGGCTAGAGAGAGAGCAAGCGGGGCAAGGAGGCGCTGAGTAGGCCTAAATCAATATGCTGCCAGAATTCTGAGATAATAATCTTGTCAGTTCAGAAAAACAGAGCAGAATTTTTTTCTCAAGTGCATGCATTTCACACAGATTTAAGAAACTACATCATTATTGTAAGAAAGTGTGTCATTATAATGGCCTACAGGATATTTTGTATTTTTTCAAATGGTCTTCTATAGTTTGTGGATATGATGTTGCAGTTATTATGTCATTTTTTCCGTGCTATGTGCAGTACAAAATATATTCCATTCACCATTATGTTTCAAGATGGGGGCAGAAATCACAGAGAGCCTGTTTACACCTGGTATTAATGTGTCTTGGGTGATCTGATCACAAGTAAACAGATCTAAGTCTGTCTGTTCACACATGGCATTAGAATGCATCCCTATGTGTGTGTCATGTGGCTAATTGTGATTGGATCTCACTTCCCCACTCTATATGCAAATAAACACCCTAACCCTTGGTGGTAGGAGAGCAACTCTGGAGTCCATCCTACAGCACTGTGTCTATCCTGTGTCCTGACAGCAACAGAAAGTGTGCTTAATTGTCAGGGAGTGAGATAAGCAAGCTGAGTAGGCGGTCCGTTAATGTGACCCAGAACACATAAGCATACAGACAATGTGGTTTCATTCCCACTAATGCTGATGCTTTGTCACACCCTTCAGGAATGGTCGTAGTAAGTTTTGGCAAAAAAAAAAATAAAAATAAAAAATTAGTTGTTTTTGGGTTAGGGTCAAGCAGCAACCTCCAGGGCTGAAAAATTAAGCCAACAGGTAAGTGCCAAAAACTACAGTTTGTCAAAGATGCTCGATGCTGGCTATAGGAGCCAGTCAATCCCCACAGACCCCTGTGTTAAAATGCCCAACTTTACAGCAGAAATAAACCAAGTACAGCCTGGCAGAAAAAAATGGTTTTGGTCTCTATAGCTAACTTCCTTGTTCATAACAACTGTGCAGGAGGTGAATTTCATTTATAACTCACCCATTCTTAAAGTTGAGCATTATTAGGGAGGGCCGCTTTGAGTGACAGGCTGCCTGCATATTGTGTTCTCGGCTTCTTAGTCTGATCCACTCCTCGCCAGCTCATTCATTCATTCATATTCTAACCACTTCATCCTCTTGAGGGTCGCTGGGGGGCTGGCGCCTATCCCAGCTGACATCGGGCGAGAGGCAGGGTACACCCTGGACAGGTCGCCAGTCTATCGCAGAGCTGACACATAGAGACAAACAACCATTCACACCTACGGACAATTTAGAGTTATCAATTAACCTAGTCCCCAGTCTGCATGTCTTTGGACTGTGGGAGGAAGCCGGAGTGCCCGGAGAGAACCCACGCTGACACGGGGAGAACATGCAAACTCCGCACGAAGGGGCTCCCACACCCGGGATCGAACCGGCAACCCTCTTGCTGTGAGGTGACAGTGCTAACCACCACACCACCGTGCCGCCCTCCTCACCAGCTTCTCGGCCAAATATGGTCACTTCTGGCTCCAAAAAACAAGATGGCAATAGCCGAAGTGCAAAACTCAAGCTTCACAATGGGAGTCCAAAAACCACAGTGGCTATGTCCATTATTTATACACTCTGTGGTTTGGGTTTTGGTGAGCACGTGTATTACGTAATGTGACGCAAATATGTCATAACATTAGTGTGCATCGACCGTACGTAAGTTACGCAACATTACGTTACAACAACACTGACTTTTGGTGTGAAACAGGACAGGAACTGCAGTCTCTGAGGTTAACGTCTTGTTTCCCCTCCCATCCTACATGGCCTTTCTCGCACTTTATACCATACAAGTTGCTCTCAACATCAAATATTACCAGGCTGGGTTCACAGTGGAACCAGCTGAAAGCCCAGTGCGTCTCATAAACACACTCAAGGATGTCTTTGGTATCGATATCACACTGAGCAATGTGAGGGAATGAAAACAGGTGGGTACACACAGCTTAAACGGATCTCAAGACGCACTGAGGACACACTGGGTGCATTCACACCTGTACTTAGAGCTGTCTACTTGTGATCCATTTACCAAAGACACAGGGTCAGAAACAGTTATCTCAAACCTGGACAAACCAAAACTATCTGCATTGCTATCACCACCGGTGTAAAAATATGTTAAAGTGACTGATCCTTAAATTAGCCTATATGTTTGACCCCCTAACATCATTAGAGAATTCATACAGAGTGTAGAACACTGGCTGTGATATGGGTTTACTGTAACCTTTACTATCTCCACAAATACTGTAGTTCATTCTAATTCATGAACAAATAAAATCTTTCTATGTTGCTCCCTCATCAAGGATCCCTGGTGTATGTGACATGAAAACATTAACAAAACTCCTTTAAACACTTTGCTGTTTCTTTCTTCTTTTCATAAAGAGAAAAGTTTCTTCATTTCATCTGGTTTTCAACATTTGATTTCATCTTGGTTCGCTGCGCCAGCGGCGCAGAGCACTAAGCCACGATGAAGTGGTGTAGAAGAATTTATTAAAAGGAAGTATTTGGACTGGAGGGAGCCTCCAACGGGACCTGAGGGCCCGCAGAGGAAACAGCACTGTCACAAGCTACTGTTGTTTTTTAGGGCAGTCTGCATGGCCCAGTGCTTAATGCATGTTCTCTCTGCCTGGAGCATGCAGTGTTTATACTACATCTGGAACACACACACGCACAGTCTGCAGATATATAGCCCACACTCACGAACAAGCTCACACACTGTCATTAGAATCTTTTTCTCAGGGGGATTAACCTGAGGTTGTTTAAGTAATTATGAGATGGCTTACGCACGCGCACACACGCTAAAATCTTACCTTAACCGCGTCTATGTGAGTGACATTGTCAAACATCATGTCGTTCACGGTCACTATCTGGTCTCCCACCCTCAGTCCTTCTCTCTCGGCCGATGAGCCAGGCTCCACTAGGGACACATAGATCCCCACGCCGTGCTCCGACCCCCCGCGGATGCTGAAGCCCAGACCCTCGTGGCTCCTGGAGCGCGTCAGGGTGACTTTGCGCACTTCCCCGAAGTGACCCTCGAAAAACGGCTGGGTCATGGAAGCCGACAACTCCGCGGCGGCGCTGTAACCGTCCGGACAGCCTGAGGTGAGGGGCTGTTCATGGATGGAGCTGACATATTTCTGCAGAGTCGAGTCGCCCTCATCTCCAAAGCCCTCCGCGCTACCGTTGCTGGGGAGCAGCTCCGTCTTCAGGTAGAGTCCCTCGGAGGTGTACTGGTCAAACAGCAGCTGGTCGGACCTCGGGATGACCAGGCGCAGCATGGGCAGCAGCTGTCGTTTGCCGGGCGTGTTAAGAATTACTTTAAGAGTTTGGACCAGGTCGAAGACGTTGCGCTTGGCGTGGTACACATTGAGACAGTGGATGAACTGCTCTCTCTCCAGGTCGCTGAGCAGCAGGTTGAGAGTGTTGTGGAGCCTCCGGACGTTTGCCGAAAGCGCACGGCCGCCCGAGCCGGCCGAGTTCACCGATGTGTTGAGCGAAACGCGCTCCAGATCAGCGCTCATCCTACAACATAACGGGGAATCAGTGCATCATACAGACCGGAGGACGGATCGATCATTTGTTAAGGCGCTGTTCAAGACGACCCTGCCGTTTGAAAGCGAAACGTGAAACAGCTCACCGGGGCAACTTCAACAGGTGATCTACGCGCGTAACGGCGCTGATGTGCGCCGCACACGGTGTGTCATCCCGAAACAAAACATTTCCCAAGTAAATGCTCGCATTCGTCTCACACTGAAAAAAATATACATGTTCTTTCTGTCCTGTTATCTTTTTACTCCATGCACAGCAAAAGATTTACCGCTGCTTTCACCGGTATGAGCTTCAGCTTCATTCAAATAGTGTCCAGTGTGATAAAACCCAGCAGATAAAAATCCGTAAGGCCTCTTTTTATCCTTGTAACTCATAAAATGCTCCTTTATAAGAATGTCGTTTTTAGTAGTTATTCTGTCCACAGGACAAACTCTAGAGTCTTTCGACGGAGTCCGTTCTGTGCGCAACTGGCAGGGAGCGCTGAATTGGATGCTCTCAGACCCTCTGTGCATAGGAAATGACGCAGGTGTGTGTGTGTGTGTGTGTGTGTGTGTGTGTGTGTGTGTGTGTGTGTGTGTTGCTTAGAAACTGACAACATTGCTCACCCCTATTTAAATGATTATTTTTGGCAAGGCTTTAGCTGATGTCATACATTGTTGAGTAAAAGCAGGAATAGAAGGAGTTCAAACTACAAATAACTCCCACAAACCGGTGAAATGTCAGAACTCACATTTTTCATCAGGCCTACACAATTTCTTGGACTGAAGTGGGTGAATCCCTGCTTGGAACGACGGTTTATCCTGACAACTTCAAAGCATATTGAATGCATTGCTTTGGGTGTGTTGGTCGGTTCATGTGGAGGCAGATGACAGTAGGTGTCTGCCTGTCAGCCTTTAAGCTGATCAAGCTGCATTATAGCAAATGCCTCCTTGAGACTCCTTGTCATAACTAGAACCTAAGGCTATTTTTAAACAGCTATTTATAGGAGCCCAGAGTTGTCTTCCTTCTCATGACAGTAATGAGCTCCTTCTGTCTGGCCCATAAGCATAATGAGAGTCCCAGGACACACTCCTGCCACACCAAGGTGCTGCTGAGGAGATGGGGCAGGGCACAGCTGTGCCCCTCACCCTCAGGAGGTGTTCGGTCAATGCTGTTAAACACAAAATTCATTTCTCATTGCATCATCATTGAGGCTTCTATAAAGTGACCCTGCTGCCACCCATTGTCCTCCATTTGTTGGTTGACCGTGGTGATTTGTGGTGATGCATACAAGCAACATTTTAATATTCCTCACTATCGCTTCACCCATCTCGTCATCATCCCTCACCCCCCTCTGCTGGTCAGTTTTCAAAGAATAGGTTAACCAAGGAAACTGAAAATACGTACGTCAGTACAAAGGAGAAAAACAGTAAGGTAAGTTTATCAGTACACTGCATTTTTTTTAGATAAAGGCAATTATTTCTAAGTGCTTAACACACTGCACTAAAACATTAAAAAGGAAGAACAGCTTACGATAAGTTATAATTAAAACATTAGAAACAATTTGAAATGAAATCAAAAAGATAAAAACAAGAAATACATACTTGTTAGGTACAGTTAAGGTCAAGGTGAAAAATAATGAGGGCTTGCACCTGCATTCACTGATTGTTTTGGCCGATCAGGGAACAGCATCTGCAGTTTCATTCCCAATTTGTCAAATACCAACATTTTGTCAGTGGTTTTGACGTCAGACACAGACACAAAAAGGCACCTTTCAGGGCGGTATGATATGCCGCCAGGCAGCGTGAGTTTAGAACAGCGATGTTATGATACCACAGCAAAAGATGCATCATTTTATAATGCTGCCAAACGGTGTCAGTTTGAAATACCGCGGTTTACACCATAATATAAGGAGCTGGAAAGGCCCTGTGGGGTGGGCGGGAAGGGAGGTAGAGGGATCCAGCAAACCCCAGATTTTCACCTGGGAGGTCGCTGTTTGCTACTTGTGTGAATGCTGGCCCAAACTATGATGTATTTTTCTAAACAACACCACATGCTTTTGTTACACAAGGAAATAAATACGCGGTGATTTACTGACATTGTAAGCTTATTTTGAACTAGAAATACTGCCCCACAATTGTATGCCTCCACACACACACACACACACACACACACACACACACACACAGAGCACAGAAGATCTGTATAATCAGCACAGTTTCAAGGTGGACACCCAAGATAGTATCACCAATAAAGTATCTGACCAAATGTCTCCCCTTCTGTTACTGAGATACAACATTAAATAATGGCTAGAAAAGTGTTTAACGCAGCAACATTATGATGTCACAATGATACTGACCTTTGACCTTTCGAATATGAAATGTCATCACTTAATTATTTTTTCCTGTGAGACATTTGTGTGAAATTTTATCATTAATAGCATGTGAATTCTTGAGTTATGAGAAAAAACATTTTATGAGGTCATGACCTTGACCTTTGACCACAAATGTCTTATCAGGTTATTCTTCAGTCCAAGTGGACATTTGTGTTAAATTTAAAGAAATTCCCTGAAGGTGCTTTTAAGCTAACGTATTCACAAGAATGAGATGGACCTGACTTTAACCTTTGATCACCAAAATCTAATCAGTTTATCATTGAGTTTAAGTGAACATTTGAGCCAAATTTGAAGAAATTCTCTCAAGGTATTCTTGAGATATAGCTTTCACAAGAATGAGGTAGATAAGGTCACATAGACTTAACCTTTGACCTATGACCACCAAAATCTAACCAGTTCATTAATGAGTCTAAGTGGACATTTGTGCCAATTTTTAAGGCGTTCTTGAGATATCATGTTCACAAGAATGGGGCGGCTGGACAGACGTATGGATGGACAGACAACCCAAGAGCATAATGCAGAGGTATAAAAAGACTGTATGCATCTAAGGTGCAGAAGCTGTACATTTCCTGTGAAAACGGATGTGTATTTTGAAAAGACACAATCCAAGTAACAAACTTAGATTGACAAATCGTCCCAGAATGTCAACAACAGATGCAATGTAGATGTGAAAATCCACTGACCAAGTGGCGATATTTGATGAGTTGGGTTGAGAACGTGTTGGTACAGCAGGTTGATGAACGTGAGATTGAAATAATGACCTGAAAGATGCTAAAACTGAGGAGAACTGCAGTGTTGGTGAGAATTCTCTGTTGCTTTGTCAGCACGAGTGAGAGTTTTCACAGTACACATTGCCATATTTTCATTAAGTAATATAAAAAATTTAATTTGTCAGCTTCAAGGTTAATTAAAAAAGCAGTGGACAACAAACGGTTTTTAAATGTAGTCACAGCCTGGGCAAATCTGATACCTGGAATTTTGTTGCAACTCTGTGGTGCCTATTAACTAAATGCAGCATCTCGATGTTTAATTGAGCAGAGAAGGAAGTGGCAAGTTTGGGTTGGATCGGTCACAAAACACAGGACTTTCCACCGGGACTTTCCCCAAGAGACATGTGTTTAAACCTGCTTGTACTTTGACTCATTCTAAGATACATCCTTACTATGTTCCTTTTCCTAAACCTAACCGTAGTAACTTCACTTGCCTAAACCCTATAGTGTAACACACACCGCCGCCATACGCCGTGCGTCAAAACGCCGTGCGTCAAAACGCTGACCTCCATTATATTCTATGAACAAACCCACACCGGCGCCGGCCGACGCGCCGTGCCGCTCTGCTTCAGCCCACTGCTCTATTTCCAGCGCGGCCGGCACTGCAAGAAAAGCCTTTTATGTACGTCTCAGCCGCCGTAGTATCAAGTCCGGTTTTTCAAATTTTTAATAAAACGATTTTGATAAGAAACTCACCCGTGAAATCCAAATTGTTGTTGCCTCAAAGTTTTTCCTCTTCTTCTTCCGTTACAAGCAGTTGGCAACCACTGGCAACTAGTGTAGGTACAGCCACCTAGCGGGCTGGGGTGGGAAATACACATCGACGGTGCCAATGTGTGTTGGGGGGCAGCACTTGACGGCCACAGCACCGCGCCGGCAGCAGTGTGTGTTGCACTTAAGACACTCAACAACGTCCCTTTGCCTAAACCTAATCCCAGAAACTTTAGCTTAGAGTTTTTCTCGATTGTTTACACACATTTTCTGAAAGTATACTCTACACACAAATCAAAACACACACACACAATGGTCAAAACCCCTCAATTCTCCTGCAAAATGTAACTTTACATTCAAAACAATGTTATTTCTTCTCAAAATGGTATTTTGTTTTCAAATGACACACACAAACCATCATATGAATAGACATTTATAAGAACCAGTTAAACACTGATGTGCTCAATGTAAAACACTATGATGAATGGAAAACACTTCTTCTCCATTCATCATAATGACTTAGGCCTATTTTTGTTCAGTGTTACACTTACTACAGACAGTACATACATAAGTGTGTTGTAAAAATATTTTAGAATATTGTTTTTATACTCAGAACACACAAATACACGGTAACAAATATATTTTATTTTTCCCACAAAAACAGTGTACATAGTGTACATCCCAACCAACACAAAGTTGCACATACAGTGGTCTACATACAAAACAACAGAAGAATTTACTGTATACACTTACAGTAAAAAGAAAAAAAAAACTATCCTGCATCCTCTCTTCTGTTTCAGTCTGGCCACAGCACCTCATCTACATCACAAGCAATGTTTTCCCTGGCCAAGCAGCGGGGGAAATATCGCCTAGCATGGCGAATCCAGCCATGAAAAGCATCAACTGCTATATCTCCACATGCGTCTTCCATAGCTTGGAGAAGGGGTATACGCGTTTGTGGATTGACGACTTTCCATCTCCAGGCAGAAAAAGTGGCTCGGATCTCATCAGAGATTACGGTCCTTGGCCTTCCTCATCCTCGTCCTCCCGGTCCTCCTCCTCTTACTCTCACTCCTCTGGCTCTGGCTCTGTTTCCAATGTTAGTATCCATTGTTCCAAAACAGAAGAGCTCACCTGTTGCCCTTTTATGCTAAAGCTCTGATTGCTAATTGTAAAACTGTGTGACAGGTGTTTGCCCATGTGATGAGTCAGTGTGCATAGTAGGGCAATTAACTTTAGAATTGTGAATGACAGTGTGTTCCTTGTGAAAACAAGAGCTTTTCTTCATGAAAACTGTGCCAAATGCAGAGAATTGTGTGTAGTGTTTTGAAAAAAAAATGTGTTTTAGAACTGCAATTTGAGTGTAAAGCAGGAATTGTGCTTGTAGTTTAGCAGAATTGGTTCAGGGGGTTGGTGCATGAGTTACATGTTGTGGTCAACTTGTGTAAACAACTGAGAAAAACTGTAAATATAGGCAGGGTTTTTACCTGATGACAATGGCCATCCAGCTCCCACTGTATTTCTTCTTCACCAACAATACAGAAAACGTATGCACTTTGGTGATTGTCCATGGAACAGGGTCACATGCCAACATTTTAAAGACAAAAAAGAACAAGCTGGAGTGTTTACAGTCTCTGTTGCATTCGATGGGATATTTAGTATCAGATCAGTGTGCTAGGTGCCTCAACAGAGGGGTAATGAAAAACTAGACCAAATTGTGCAGTTCTATTGGTATCATCCACAAGCTTTGACAATGGAAATGCAAAATAATCATTGTAATGTGTAACGAACCAAACTGAACCAGACTGCTTGGTGGAAATAAGGCTGAACTGACATAAAAGGACAAGAGAGATTGCTCGGTCGAAGAGTCTGAAATATAACTCAGCCCTTTAGACAAGCATACATTTAAAAATTACATAGTTTTATTTCAAAGGGAGGACAGATATACCAAAACTGCTAGCATGCAAATTTATTCTTAGCATGGAATGTCCACTTGTCCTTCAAACATTTAGGCATTATCAAATTTTTGCATACTAAAGGAGCAGTGGGAGCTTATCATTTTGTTGGATGTGCATGCAGGCATTATAAACTGATGTGTTGGCAGTGGGAAGGGAAGGCACCTTAATGCCTATTAACTAACAGGGTGGTTGCAGTCTTAAGTAAGACACTTAAGTAAGCACTCCCTCTCTCTCTGTCTCTCTCTCTTCATCACTTTTTTCCCTTCTGTCACCCACACACAAAGACAGACTTGTGCACAAACTTTGCAGAAGGACCATTTTATGGAGCAGCCTCTGTATGTTCCAGTTTCTTTCTACAGCAAGACTTCTGATCTGGTTTGTGGTCATTACACATTTTCTCAACTGTTTACACATAAATACTGGTACTTGAGACACAGTGACCACAACATGTAACTCATGCACCAACCCCCTGAACCAATTCTGCTAAACTACAAGCACAATTCCTGTTTTACACTCAAATTGCAGTTCTAAAACACATTTTTTTCAAAACACTACACACAATTCTCTGCATTTGGCACAATTTTCATGAAGAAAATCTCTTGTTTTCACAAGGAACAAAGTTAATTGCCCTGACTCATCACATGGGCAAACACCTGTCACACAGTTTTACTGTAGCATAAAAGAGCAACAGGTGAGCTCTTCTGTTTTGGAGCAATGGATGCCAACATTGGAAATAGAGGCAGAGCCAGAGCCAGAGGAGTGAGAGTAAGAGGAGGAGGACCGGGAGGACGAGGACAAGGAAGGCCAAGGACCGTAATCTCTGATGAGATCTGAGCCACTTTTTCTGCCTGGAGATGGAAAGTGTATGACCGAAATCCACAAACGCGTATATCCCTTCTCCAAGCTATGGAAGACACGTGGAGATATAGCAGTTGATGCTTGTCATGGCTGGATTCGCCATGCTAGGCGCTATTTCCCCCGCTGCTTGGCCAGGGAAAACATTGCTTGTGATGTGGATGAGGTGCTGTGGCCAGACCGAAACAGAAGAGAGGATGCAGCATAGTGTGTTTTTTTTCTTTTTACTGTAAGTGTATACAGTAAATTCTTCTGTTGTTTTGTATGTAGACCACTGTATGTGCAACTTTGTGTTGGTTGGGATGTACACTATGTACACTGTTTTTGTGGGAAAAATAAAATATATTTGTTACCGTGTATTTGTGTGTTCTGAGTATAAAAACAATATTCTAAAATATTTTTACAACACACTTATGTATGTACTGTCTGTAGTAAGTGTAACACTGAACAAAAATAGGCCTAAGTCATTATGATGAATGGAGAAGAAGTGTTTTCCATTCATCATAGTGTTTTACATTGAGCACATCAGTGTTCAACTGGTTCTTATAAATGTCTATTCATATGATGGTTTGTGTGTGTCATTTGAAAACAAAATACCATTTTGAGAAGAAATAACATTGTTTTGAATGTAAAGTTACATTTTGCAGGAGAATTGAGGGGTTTTGACCATTGTGTGTGTGTGTTTTGATTTGTTTGTAGAGTTCTGAGAGTATGAGGCATACTTTCAGAAAATGTGTGTAAACAATCGAGAAAAACTGTAATGTTTGGGACTCAATCTAAGCACTGATTTTTATTTGTTCTTCTTTGGCTCCAAAAACAATTATATCTGTTTTGTCTTGTTTAATTAAAAAATGCTGGCATTGATTTGTTCAGTGCACCCACGCAGCGCTTGTATGGAAGCACTGTCGACTGGTGATATTGTTACATAAATATTGTCTGCCACAGGAGCATTATTGAGGTGCAAAACGGATGTTGGGTCGTGAGGTTGTTATATTAATTGAGACATTCTGAAATTAAAAAATAATCATACCAAACCAAAGTATAGAGTAAACCTCCACAACCACCTAGTTCACCATCCCCTGTGCTTTCCTATTGTCTAATATCTGCTGCTGCATCCACTGGGTCTGTATGAACTGACGTTACAGAGAAGTCAGAGCGGTGCCTTCTAGAGACAATACTGACAGCTGTTGGAGTGAAATAGCTTTGCAACTGCCATAACAGAGCAAAGTAGTTTAGTTTCTCACTCAACTTAAGTCAAGTCACTGACTGTCACAGAGGGAGAATGTGTGTGTGTGTGTGTGTGTGTGTGTGTGTGTGTGTGTGTGTGTGTGTGTGTGTGTGTGTGCTTGTACATTGCCTGACTGCTCACATTTATTTTTAATTAACTGAAAGTATTGCCTGATTGTTTGCTGTTTCTCAATGAACGGAAATCAATTGCAGCCATAAAACTTTGAACTGTTGCCAGAAAAAACAGAGAACAATGGTGAACCTTGTGGAGTAAAATATATCTTTGACTTTTTCAAAAAAGGTCTGATTATTTTGTGTTTGTTGGACTACATATTATTATGTTTTGTTATGTGAATACACTAATTATTTGAAAGTAAACAAAGTTACCTTCCTGTCTTTTTGTTATACATATGTACTCTTTGTTAAAGTTGTATGCACAATGTGTTTTGAAATTTTAGGCATACCTTCTTTGTGTTGGCTGAGATTTTAACTGTGTGACTATACAACTTTTTCCAGAATTAATTCTGGCTGGTATTACACAAAATAAACATAATGTACAATTACTATGTGTGTAATTTGTGGCTGAATTGTTCCAGAATTTCCTGAACACATCAACAGATCACAGGTATGTTTTATTTAATTGATTACAGGAAAGAAATAAAGAGGGAGATGGTTTTGATGGCTTCATCAGACTGTGATGTCCAGTGCTTACTGAGGCGGTTTGCAGCCGACTGTGAAGGAATCTGGATGAGAGTCAGTACCCCTAAGTCTGAGGACATGGTTGTCCGCTGTCAAAATGTTGGATTGCTCGTCTTGTTCACAAGTGAAGATAAAATAAAGCATGGAAGCATGCAGATAGGTATGGCACCAGCAGTAGTGCTGTACCAAACCATTGTGGTGAAGAGCAAGGTGAGCTGTAAGACAAAGCATTTGATTTACAATCTACATCCCAACTCTCACCTAGAGTCATGAGCTAGTGACCGAAAGAATGAGATTGTGAATTTAAGTGGCTGAAATACGTTTCCTGGTATTGGTATGGCTTTGCTCAGCCTTAGAGATAAGCTTAGACATCCAGATGGAGCTCAGAGCAGAGCCACTGCTCCTTCACATCGAAATGGATCAGTTGAGGTTGTTTGGGCATATGATCAGGATGCCTCCTGGGTGCCTTACTTTGGGTCCTTTCTGTCCAAATTTTAAGAGACCTTGGGGTAAACTCAGAACAGATGGACAGATTAGATATCTCATATGGCCAGGGAATGCCTCAGGATCCCCTAGGAGGAGGTGGAAAATATTGCTAGGGAGAGGGATGGATATCTTGATTAGCCTCCTGCCCTTGTGATGGGGCCCCAGATAAGCAGGATGAAAAATGGATGGATGGATGGATGGATGGATGGCATGTGTGCTGTCTGTGTGTCTTGCACTGAGGGTAAAGCAGGTAAAAAATGGAATCTACAAAGTCATATTCTGAGACTTGGTGACTTGGAGTTGGTAAGCTCCAGTAGATGGTGAGTTCACGGACATGACATCCCTATGGTTTGCATGGCTATTAGCTCCCCATAGTGTTGAGAAATATGATGACATATACTGTGATAATGTAACCTTGTCTACCATCAGGCACTTTCCCATAATGTTTATATACTGGGGTAGCTCTCCCTTTAAAGTCTCTGGCCATATTAGAACACTGTCGGCAATACTGCAGATTAATGAGCTGTTAAATGGTTATATTGGAAGATCAGATTAAGTTTCTCGATTTGTTGGGTATTCACTAGCCCATTGTCATCTGGTTATTTTATAGATGTTTCTCGATTGCCAACAGCACAATTGTGTTGCAATATAAAATGACATATACTCTAATATAATATTGTATCCATCTTTACCAAATAGCTCCTAAAGTAACAGCTTTCAGTTGTTTCTCAAGTAAGTAAATCCTCATTCTTTATGATGGCAACATAAAAACCAGGTGTGTGAATGTAATACGAGCGCTCTGAACAGTACAGGAGTGGAAATGTATCCTCATGAGCAAGCTCTGTGTCCTGCATCACTGCATAACCTACTCCTAGAAATAATGATTGTATATATGACTAAATTGTATTCATAATTACATTGTGGTGACAACATAATCACTGTCTGGATTATGTTCAAAGACATGTTTCCTTGAGTTAATGAAACACTATATTTGGGTGCCAAACTGGATTAGCAAGGAGGTGGTCGGGGTGGATGGCGGGCATACAAATTGCAGGAATTAGGGTAAGGCAGCAAAAACACTTTGGTTAAGGTTAATGAAAGATCATGCTTTTGGTTAAATGTTAAAAAAATAATTACATTGTCCGTGAACAACATTATTAGCAAAATTTCCTCATTATTAAATCCACCTTATTCCTGAGGGTGCTCCTGTAGATTTAATTATGGGTTTGATGGTGGAAGTTGCAGTCGTCGCACTGACTGTCTATAGTTAGTCAGGTCATTCCTATTATTGGGTGCCATTTCAGCCCGTTTACTTGTAAAGTTTCACATGATTGTATTATTTCATCTAAATGAGGGCTTGTTAAACTATGAGAAAAATATATTAGTCCAGCTCAGGATATTATGATATAATAATTTTGACCAAGGCTTTGCATTTGACACAGAGCAAATGTCCACACTGTCACAGGAAATCATCATCTCTATTAATATGTGTTTTTAATGCACAGTTATTATAGTACTTATATTTTCTAAAGTTAAAATGTCCCTTACTTTATCCTTGAAATATGTTTTATCAAGTATCCACAAACAACCATTATTTTTGAAAAAAGGCCTTGCTCTATTTTAAGGCACAATCTAATTTCAGCACCTTTCTTTTCAAATTAAAGGGAATTTCAATGGAATTTGGCCTAAGTGATTTCATTACTAATTCATAGCCATGGAAGTAACCACTAAGTCTTTCTTAATAATTGCTGATTTTATCTAATTCTCATCAAAAATGAACAGAAGAGTAATGGGGTGAACAGGATGTAACAGGATGGACCTCACACCAGTGAACAACAACACATTTCGTTAAAGAAAAGAAATTGAATTAAGATTCACATAAACATTTGAACACATCGAAGCACACAGACATACAAGCAACAATAATATCACTTTCCATAAAGTGAGAGAATTCATCCAACATTTGCATGAACATTATAATAACTGCCATAACTGAACTGACCCATAAACGTATGCATTAATCAATGGCCCGAACCCAACCTGTGATCCCGCAAACTGAAGCTCAAAGTTTCCTGTAATGACTGTCACTTGTTGCTGGTTATTTTACAGGTCATTTCCAGCAAATATCACAATATAAAACCTGTGTTTTCTGTTTAAAAACTACAAAAATAGGAAGAGAGCAAGTCCTCACTCATCTTTTAAGTAGTTACATCTTAAGTATGATCTTGTGCACATCAGCTGATCCTGTGTGGTTTGTTTACATGATGTTACTGATGTTGTTAGTGGCAATTTTGGAATGAAAATTCTGGTGGGGCCACACAATATTCAAGAAAATGTAAGACAATCTAATGATGTAGTCCAGACATTACATATGTTACTATACTCACAATACAAATACAACAAATACTTGCCATACCCATGGCATCTAACACGAGACTCACACATCTATTTTTATGACATACAGATACAGACAAAATGGAGCAGTTTCAGTGTATCGTTTAGTGTAGACTTTCCATCCTAAATTAAAGGGGAACTAATGCTTTTTTCAACCTGAGCCCAATTTTCCAATCTACTTTTGTCTAAATGAGTGATAGGATGTTCAGTATTTGACAATTCACCAGTATGAAGCTCGGGCTGACCTGCCTGCAACCCATGAACGCTATATTAAATAATAGGGCACTCAGACAGCGTCAAACAATGTCAAATACGTCCACTAAAAGTGAATTTTTTTCACACAGATAGGCTCGGATTGTTAGTATAATTATCCGACAACATAACGGAAAGGAGAAATGAACGTCTGTATTTACCTTTAGCTGGATTTGGACATGTTCCTCTGCCTGTTGCTGCTCCCTGTCTCTCCTCGTCCACTCTTCAGTTTCAATGAGCTCTGCATCCGTGTATGTCCATGTACTCCGTGTTTAGCATTAGAGACTTCGGACAGAACAGATTCCTGCTACCTTCAGAAGGCTGTAAAGAGAGTTAGCACTGTCGCCTCACAGCAAGAAGGTTCTGGGGCCCTTTTGTGTGGAGTTTGCATGTTCTCCTCACTGAAGCATGGCATTTCTCGGGCTTCATCCCACAGTCCAAAGACATGCAGATTAGGTTATCTGGTGAGGGAAAAGGACTAGTGTTTATCATGTGCACTGTACAAAGACAGAACGGGAGCTGTCTGTTTTATGTGCATCCAGTACTCACTACAGTAAATCTGGGCCTTGAATTACACATTTTGCCCTCCTTCAGCTCCCTCTGGGCTCTGTAGATCTGAAATCATCCACCACCTTGAACTTTTTACAACCCCAGGTTATATGTCCACCTTTATTAGATACCTCCCATAGACAGTGAAAGTTGTTACTCTTAGAGACATATCTGGATCAAATGGAGTCATGTTAGAGTACAGGGTTTAGTTTGAACTTTAATAAAGTGAAGTGGGTGAGTGAGGTTTTATCTTGAGACAACATTAATCCACTCCCTCACTGTGTTAAAACTCTCTCCAACAGAGCTGCCTGTCGGTCTTCTTATCCGACAGTTCACATGACTCGATGGAAAAATAAAACATTAAGAACACAATCTTCAAGAAACATGGGTCTGTCTCCAGGGAGCGAGATGGAAAGTGTTGTAAGCATTGTTTTTTAAGAAAAGGAGTACAATTACTGCGCAATACAAATGAACAAATCAATATTGTGCTGTTTTCAGACCTCCACATTAGAACAAGGCATTGTTGTACTGATACTGTGTGTAGTGTATCGCAATAGCTTTACAAGCTGTAAACTCATTGGAAGCTCACTTGCATTGTAGACCTTGATAAAAGAAAAACATTTAGACCAAACTGAGTGACACACTGCAGCAGAAGAGAATAACAGACAAATCCCTTTTTGGTGTTGCTTTCTTTGAACAGCACTAATCATTATGTTTTGGTATAAACAATGAATGAAATGACTGTGTGTAATGTGAAAGATGTCGCTCAAAATGATGGACCCTTAGAGAATTACCGCCAATTCTGCAGTTCCTCTAAGTTCTATAGGCTGTTTAGTATCTTTTAGCTCATTGTTTTGGTTTTGTACCCGCAAACACCACTGCCATTTCCATCATTTCCAGACACAGCAGGCAGCTTTTGTTTTCAGCTAAAAAACTCTATGGACCAAACACTATGGAGCCAATTCTTTTTCTCAGGAATTGGTGGTGACCACCTCCAGGACAGAGCCAGTTGAGCTTGTCAAGGCCCGCAATGCACGGACCTTCTTCCTCCAATTGAATCTCATTTTTGAGGGACTAAAGGTGCTTAAAAGCTAATGAAACTTTGCATGTACACCACATCTAGTGAAAAATTTAATATTTTATGGGTCTCACATTAAGGGGCAGAACAAAATTTCTATAGAGTAGCCCCCGGTGCTAGTTTCACCTACATGTACAAAACTTGGCAGGCACACGTAACATGCCAAGATGTACAAAATAGTCTCTTGGAGCCATACCCTAAACCCATCAGGAAGTTAGCCATTTTGACTTGAATGTGTCATTTTTGTGCATTTTTGGCCATTTCCAAAGGTTGTACTTTAGCAAACTCCTACGACAGATTTAATCCAATTGAGTTCAAATTTTGTCTGTACCATCTCAAGACCATTGACATCAAAAGTTACTCAGAGCTTGAGTTTTTGTTGAACTGTGTCACCGTGGTGAGGTGTCAAACTTCCAAAGGCATGACTTGCCCTACTCTACCTTACACCTCTTCCTAGCTGGAGGTGATGCTACCGAGTGACCAAGCAAACGTCAGATTGTTTCAGTGTTTCCCAATGAAGATGTTGTAATATAACCTGCTCTGTGCTCCGAAAATACGTGGTAACAGGAGAACAGGGAGACTGTGGGGGGCAGATGGCCGAATTCACAGTCAAATCTTTTGAAACAAAGGTTTAAATCACTGGCCTAGTCCAGGTTGCCCCTGGTTTCTAACTACTAGTCTGCTCGTAGCCAGTGATTGTTGTGTTGTGCTGAATTTTTTGTTTCACCTTCCTCCAGTAGCTAAATCCTCACCCTAAGTGCTCTCTGAACTCGTCTCATCTCCTCACTGCCTCAGTCTTTGAAGGCCCTCTGCTTCTCATTCAAGAGGACCTTGATGTCTCTGGTGACCCACGGTTTGTTTTTTGGAAAACAAGTGAAGTCTCTTCCACACGGAAGGTGAGGTACCCAATAATACAGCCTGTGAGATAATCAAAATCCTTTCCCTGTGAATTACAGAGCAAAGCACATGAACATATCACATAAATACAACATAGGAAAAAGTAAATAACACAAGTTAAGTTTATGTGTAAAATACTAAATCCTTGTTAAAACATGACAGAGGCTAACGTATAATTTTTATATTTTGTGTACTTTTTTTTTTCTTTTTAAAAACCTGTAAGGTATTTTTAAGTAAGGTATCTAGACAACTATTGGATGAATTCCTGTGACATTCATGGTCCCGAGAGGATGAATCCTAATGCTATAGGTGAATCACTGACTTTTCTTCTTGCGCCACCAGAGGGTAATTTTTTAAATACGTCCAACTAGTCCATGCCCATTGGTAGCTTTGTCACCTTCTACCTATGCTAGTCCTCAATGCCTATGTGCAGTTTCACATAGATTGACCACGTCAGTGAGTAGAAAAACGTGGAACAGACAGAATGACTGACTGACTGACAGAATGACACACTGACATTTTCTGTGATCATGTATAGCATACCATACCATGACTTAGTCATAACAAAAATTAGAAAAACAACAACATTGGTCCACAGGGGGAGCCACAGCGATCGGTCGCATTTTAGCCATTTTTAAGCATTTTTCTGTTGTTATAGCACCACCCAGTTGCCAATTAGAGTTAAATTTCTCCAGTCACCTTGAGGCGTCCTGTTCTACATATCTACTAAGTTCGGTAAAAATCGATATGGCGGTTCGGCCTAGATAAGAAATTAGCTCTCTAGCGCCCCCATTTTGTTTGATGGGGTCAATAATGGAGGGGTCCCCTCAGATCATGTGTGGTCATATGCCTACAAAGTTGCGTGGTGATCAGTGAAACCCTTGAGATGTTATACACCTTTATGTGATGAGCCACGCCCTCCGCAATATTCATTGCCTTATAGAAGCTCAGTTTTAGGAAGTTTTCCAACTTTTGCCAAGAGGGAACTTTAGATATTGGTCCCTAGATTATGTTCACCGAGTTTCATGCAGATCGGTCAAACTTCCTAGGAGGAGATCAATTTTAAGTGTTTTTCAAAAAATTCAAAATGGCAGAAAATCTATATACCAGAAGTAATGGGTTCTTGAGGCAAATTTGTTCCTCATGAGGAGAGGCATCTCTGTGCAAAGTTTCATGTCTCTACGACATACGGTGCATGAGATATGCCCATTCAAAGTTTGCAATTTCAATCAGTTGCTATAGCACCCTCCTTTGGCCAATTGATGTAATATTGCTTCATTCGCATCTTCCCATGACCCTCTACCACTGTGCCAAATTTCACATGGATTGACCAAGTCAGTGAGGAGAAAAACGTGGAACAGACACACAGACACACCCACAGACACACCCACAGACACACCCACAGACAGCGTTTTCGTCATTATATACTAAGATACTTTGGTTTATGCTCAAATACCTGCAAAACTAATGACATTCAAACCAGCCTCAGCTGCACTTTGTATTTAATTTGAATTAGCAAATGTTAGCATGCTAACATGTTAAACAAAGAAGTGTAAGCACCCCTGTGCCAAAGTAAAAAACCTCATAGAACCGTTAACCTGACTGTGGATTCCTAGTCTATTTCAGTATTTCAAATATAGCTCTGTTTCAGTTACAGCCTATGACATTTCTGTTCTTACCAGATTAAGATTTTTCTATTATATCTGCTTTTCAACCGACAATTCATTGAGGATGTAGAATATGATGGCATTACATCCTCACATCTTCCTAGCAAACCAAAGAGAAAGCATTTAGGGGTATTGCCTCTTTGTACAGGGAACAGTCATTTGCTGACTGACTGCTTTCACACTCTATGATATAACTCCCACTGTATTTGTCCTTGCTTGCAGCAGCGTGGCAGGGGGAGGTGGGTGTTGATTCTGTGCATTGGGAGAATAGTGCAGTAATTAGAGGCCTCTGTTTCATAGGCCATTTGAATGGAGCTCTCAGCAGCTAACATGCCCCCACCTTGCCTTTTTTTTTTTTTTTTTACATCTACCATTTGTGACGAAAGCTAAAAGCACCTGACATTTCCCTTGCTGGCAATTAATGCCCACGGTTCTGAGAGAGTCAAGACCTCCTGTCCAACTATGTTTAAAATACAAAGACTTGGACTGCTATCTTTAGTCCACCACTCAGACACACAGTGAGGAGGATGTGAAAGGTACCTGAATACAAGCTGTATTGCCAAGATATACGACTCAATATACTTTAGTCTAAGGAAGTGCCGAATTGATTTTGCAGCTTTTAGTATCATAAAAGGGAGCAAAGATTGGGCGATTGTAATGGCAATACCAATATGTAAATATGTGAAAATGATCTATTTACACTGTTCAAGCACATGTGGAAACATGGACAATATAGTCACATCAGGGCCTCTCTGCTGACTTTGTCAAATAATACTGAATAAATTAACTCATTGGTTATTGCTCCACCTTGTCTTCAGAAACTGCATAAAATGCATAAAAACAATTTTGTGGTTTTGGTGGCAAATGAATAAGCATAAGAATCCATTTTATTGCCAAGTAGTTTTTCCAAAACAAGAATTTTGCTTTGATGTTTTGTTGCATAACATAAATATGGAATAGAAAATAATAAAATAAAAATATGAATCTTTAGTCGTGAGCAGCAATTCTGGGGTTTCAAAAGTTGAAAGCTGCAACGGATCAAGCCATTTGACAGTTTATGACACCTGCATGGAGGATAACTGACAGATTTTCATTGGACAGACGCTCATTTGTTCATGACTAAATCTTTACCGGTCATTGCCCCCTGTTGGGCAATTTCAAAAACATTTTGCGGACATGCTTCAACAGGGTGGTGATGTTTGGGCAAACCATAAAATTTGTGGCCAGTGCACTTGTTTGGAACTGCTGGCACCACCTGTTGATTTGAACATAATTTAACAGCTCTGTCAGCATTTTTATTAAACACATTTAATGAGTTTTGTAATGACTGGACACAAAAAGTTGGATCAATCAATCAATTTTATTTATAAAGCCCAATATCACAAATCACAATTTGCCTCACAGGGCTTTACAGCATACGACATCCCTCTGTCCTTTGGACCCTCACAGCGGATCAGGAAAAACTCCCCAAAAAAAACCCTTTAACGGGGGAAAAACGGTAGAAACCTCAGGAAGAGCAACTGAGGAGGGATCCCTCTTCCAGGACGGACAGACATGCAATAGATGTCATACAGAACAGATCAGCATAATAGATTAACAGTAATCCGTATAACACAATGAGAGAGGAACAGAGAGAGAGAGAGAGAGAGAGAGAGACAGAGACAGAGACAGAGACAGAGAGAGATGCAGGACAGACGGTAATGACAGTAGTTTACAACAACATTGATGAAAGATAATCATATGTGTATAATAACAGTAGAAGTATGACTAATGACTAATGATGGCAGCAGCAGCAGCAGGAGGCATCTGGCAGGACCATGGCAGCAGCACAACCACACACGTCACGCTGTCCAGGCACCGCTGCGATATGAGTTAACCTGAGAGACAGTGGAGCACAAAGGCTCCAGAGAAGAAGCCGAGTTAGTGACATCCAGAATGGCCGAGTTAGCAAGATGCAGTAATAGGATACGAGAGAGAGAGAGAGAGAGAGAGAGAGAGAGAGAGAGAGAAGGAGAGAAGGGGCCCGGTGTATTATAGGGGGTCCTCTGGCAGACTAGGCCTAAGTCAGCCTAACTAGGGGCTGGTACAAGGCAAGCCTGAGCCAGCCCTAACTATAAGCTTTATCAAAGAGGAAAGTCTTAAGTCTAGTCTTAAATGTGGAGATGGTGTCTGCCTCCCGGACCGCAACAGGAAGATGATTCCACAGGAGAGGAGCCTGATAGCTGAAGGCTCTGGCTCCTGATCTACTTTTGGAGACTTCAGGGACCACGAGTAACCCTGCGTTCTCAGAGCGCAGTGTTCTGGTGGGATAATATGGCACTATGAGCTCTCTAAGATATGACGGAGCTTGACCATTTAGAGCTTTATAAGTTAACAGTAGGATTTTAAATTCAATTCTGGATTTTACAGGGAGCCAGTGCAGAGAAGCTAAAACAGGAGAAATATGATCTTGTTTCTTAGTTCCTGTTAGTACACGTGCGGCTGCATTCTGGATTAACTGGAGAGTTTTTAAGGATTTATTAGAGCTACCTGATAATAGAGAGTTACAGTAATCCAGCCATGTATGATGTATGTATAGTCTGATTTGTGTCATGCCACGCCAATTGTTTTTTAATATGTAGTGACCCCCTGGCTAGGTCCCCAGGAAATGCACCAGGCTTTGAAGCTAATTTTTGTAGTGGCCAAACAGTGGAACTGCAATTTCAGGGGCCCGTCACACCATACCCTGCGGCCTAAACAACGTTTTCCCTTTGACTTACATTTTGAATGTCACAACCCCCACAAAATGACTCCTTTCACTATCAGCATTTGATCCATTCAGTCCAGCAACATTTCGGAAGTCTAGAACAGCTGCAGGATTAAATTATTTTACCACATTCATGTTAGCGGAGCACTAAAGTTAGCTGTTCAGCCTGCAGAAGTAAGACATGCGGCCACACTCAGTCGTGCTCAGCCACCGAAAGTCTCTAGTGTGCCTGCTCTCTAGTATGCTGTAGTGCGGCATGCTAGTAGTAGTGCGGAAGTAGTGCCGATCGTCCCTGGATCATCTGAGTAATTTTGATGTGGCAGTTTAACTATTTTGGCTTCATGCACCACTGAGGAACTCTCACAGGAATGAATAGAGCCCCACATTTAATGCTGAATCCAGTTCTCTTAATACATCCATGGTTTCAGTTATTAATGTAGAAGCAAGCAATGTGCTATCATGCATCATCAGACATATGTGTTCATGGTGATGAAATGCTAATGCCATATACGTTGGAAAAAAACATTATCCTACAGTATCAGTGGTCACCCAGAGGATTCCAGACTGACATTTGAAGCCTCAGATGACTATCTGCTTTTGGACATTGTGATCCCTAAACACATGGCCTTAATATCATCCTTCTTTCCCTAATTTTTCATCTTTTCCAGCAATAGCATAAATGCATGCTTGTAGCATAAATGTGGTGTATTACAGCGTATAAAAGCCACAAAATACAATAACAAAGCAGTTCATAAGAGAGTTGATAACATCCTAACTAATCTACCTGTAACAGTCCACCTGTCACATGACCATCCTCAGATCTTCAGTGATGGCAATGACACAGTCCCCCAGAAGTCCAAAAATCTAAGAGATAGTCTCATGAGACCATAAAGCTTTCATCAAAACGTGTATCACCTTCTTGCCTTGCAGCAAACTGTAGCAAAGTCACTGGTGAGTTTCCTTGAATATTTCTATTTTTTGAGTCTCTCTCATGAAACTGAAGTAGTGAAGTTCCTGGCCCGCTGTTCCAGTGTGCACAGTTTGTCCCAGCTCAGTCTCGTAGGACTGTGACTTCAAAGTGCTGTGAAGTCACACTGTGGGTGTGCTGTTGGTGGCCTCCCTCACTGCTGCTGTCCTCATAGATACCTTTTTTAAGTGAGCCTGTTTTGGAAAGATTTGGAAAGGTTGTTCAGTAATCTCTGTAGCTCTCTGTAAAAGCACTAACTCTGGAAAATGTCCTTACATCTAGTGGTTCTCAATATCCTCATCTTTTTCAAAAGTATTTGGAATACTTTTTCATTTATTCTTCACACCTTAACTGCAGACAGCTAATTATTATCTAGGTAATTAAAGCTCCTTAAAAAGCTCCTTGAAAACAATGTAATCTTTGTTCTTCACTCTTTCAGCCAGGGTCATATGGACACTGAGGTCACTTCTCTGTCAATTTTCTGGGAATTTGGGGGTAATGACTTTCAGGGAGTGTGCATTGTACTGCAAAAAAACATACATATGGTGGGTATTTCACAGGCTGGTTCCAGTGTTTTTAGACTTCATATATTAAAGAAAAAGTTCACCCCAAAAATCAAAAAAATATTTTTTTTCTTACCTGTCATGCTATTTATTTTGGTGTAAGTTGCCAAATAATAGAGATATAGTTACTACATGAAACTGCTCACAATAAAGTCTGTGGATTATCTTGAGTAACTGGGTAATGATTTCTGGAAAGAAACATTGTTGCTGTGTTTTTCAAATGTACTTCTTCTGTCCTTTGAGCAGCACAAGCCGAGTGCCATCTAGCTCCGTTATATCGGCGAGAAGGCAGACATCTCTACAGCTGGTATCTCAGTTTACACCGAAACAATCTACAGCAGCATTCAGAAGTTTGGGCACCCTTGATCAAAATTTCAATTACTGTGGGTAGTCAAGTAAGTAGAAAATGACCTGATTTCCAAAAGGCATAAAGATAAAAACGAAACATTTCTTCAATATTTTAAGCAAGATTATTTTTCTATTTAAATCTGCAGTTTCAAAATAACAAAAAAAAAAGAAAATGGCCTGAAGCAAAAGTTTGGGCACCCTTCATGGTCAGTGCTTAGTAGCACCCCCTTTGGTAAGTATCACAACTACTTAACACTTTTTGTAACCAGCTAAGAGTATCTCAGTTTTTGTTTGGGGGATTTTCACCCATTCTTCCTGCAAAAGGCTTCTAGTTCTATGGGATTCTTAGGCCATCTTGCATGCACTGCTCTTTTGAGGTCTATCCACAGATTTTTAATGATGTTTAGGTTGAGAGACTGTGAGGGCCATGGCAAACCTGTCAGCTTGCTCCTCTTAAGGTAGTCCATTGTTGATATCGAAGTGTCTTTGGAATCATTGTCCTGTTGTAGAAGCCATCCTCTCTTTATCTTCAGCTTTTTTTTTTTTTTTTTTTTTTTTATACAGATGGTATGATGATTGCTTCCAGATTTTACAGGAATTTGATTGAATCCATTCTTCCCTCTACACCTAGAAATGTTCCACTGGCTGCAACACAAGCCCAAAGCATGATCAATCCACCCCATGTTTAACAGTTAATAGTTGGACAGGTGTTCTTTTTATGAAACTCTGCATCCATTTTTCTCCAAACAAACCTTTGCTCACTGTGTCCAAAAAGTTCTATTTTTACTTGTTTCAAAAAGCATCAGGCTTGTTTAGATGTTCCTTTGAAAACTTCTGACACTGAATTTTGTGGTGAGGACACGGGAAAGGTTTTCTTCTGAATATTCTTCCATGAAGGTCATATTTGTACAGGTGTCACTGCACAGTAGAACAGCGCACCACCACCAGAATCTGATAAATCTTTCTGCAGGCCTTTTGCTGGTGTTTTGATTGCCTCTCTAACAAACACGACCAGTAGCTCTCTCAAAAAGTTTTCTTGGTCTTCCAGACCTCAACTTGACCTCCACAGTTCCTGTTAACTGCCATTTTTTTATTATATTACGCACTGAAGAAACAGCAACCTGAAAACACTTTGCTATCTTCTTATAGCCTTCTCCTGCTTTGTGGGCATCAGTTATTTTAGTTTTCAGAATGCAAGACAACTGTCTAGAGGAGCCCAAGGCTGCTGATTGTTGGGACAAGGTTTCAGGATTCAGAATAAAAAAATTTGTATCACCTGGCCTTTCCTAATGATGATTGTGAACAAGCCAGAGCAAGCTAAATTAAGGTCTGAGACATGGTAAAATTTGTCTGAGAGCTCAAATGTCTTGGGGTGCCCAAACTTTTGCATGGTGCTCCTTTCCTTTTTTCACTCTGAAATTGTACAAAACAAAAATTATACACTTAAATGCATAAAATCATGAAAAGCATATTTTGTCTTTAACATCATGCATTTTGGAGATCAGTTTATCTTCTACTTACTTAACTATGCACAGTAAAAGAAATTTTGACCAGGTGTGCCCAAACTTTTGCATGCCACTGTAGATCCATAAATAGCACTACAGGTAAGAGGAAAAATATGTATTTTAGAATCTTGGGTCAACTGGGATCAACAACAGATTACTTTTAGGCCAACAAGTAAATAAAGAAATTCAGTATTTTTCCCATTTTATTCATGGCAACATTTAGAGCTTAATTAAAGGAATTAGTTAAAAAAAAACAAAAACAAAAACAAAAAAACCCACACATTTCTGTATCTCATTTCAGTAAATTTTGCATAACATTTTTAATCAGTGACTTTTACACAGTAAGACCAGGACCATTATAACTGCGTATAAACATTACAAGAGCATACTGCTGGTGCCACATTTGATAAAAATGTAAGCTCAATAATGTCAGTGTAAACCATCATTTAAATATTATAGGATACAGTGGGAATATTACAGTGATACCATAGGATACTGAAAACAGGAAAAGTACAGCAGGTTTAATATTACAATCTCGGTATCATAAATGTACACCTAGCAACATTACTGTAATACCATATGAAAAGGAAATATTTGTAAAGCATGAAAAGTCAATAGGGATTACACTCTAATGGTGTTACTTGTTTATTCTGAGGCTGTGAACTGCTACCATTCTCAGGTTTACTAGGTTTGTGAGAGATGACAGCACAGTAACACGTCTGCCTTTATAACTCAGAGCTCTGGGTGATGTTGACGTTCTCCCTGTAGGCAAAGCAGCTGGGGAAGATGCCAATATTTCCTGCGCTGTGTCCCTCCAGCCACTCCTCATTAACTACGAGAGTGTGAGAGAGAAACATAAAGAGACAGTGAGACTCACATCTGAACTGAGGATGAAGCACTGTGGGAACATTTCAAATCAAAGTGTCAGACAAAGCAGCAAGACTTTTTATGATTCCACTGATGAGCAGTTCAGTATGAGGATGACCTGCAGGGTCTCACCTTCGCCTAGGATGTCGATCGTGTCTCCCTCACTGAACTCCAGGTCCTCTGAGCCCTGAGCAGTATAGTCATAGAGCGCCACCATCTGATAGAGGATGGGACGGTTGGCCAGGGGGTCTTCTGTCTGTAGTAGTATAACAGCACAATGAGGGGGGATTTTTAGGTAAGTAGGTTTATTTGACAATAATTAAAAAAAACATACACGAGTAACTGCGGATCAGTTCCGTGTACATAAATTAAAAATCGTCGAGGATTAAAATACACAATAAGGACCAAAGGCTTATTTCCATTGTGGTCCGCGATGACAATAAAAGCTGGCAATTGTGTCAATGACAGGCAAGAGTGGCATAGTTAAAACAAACAACCCCCTAAAAACATGTGAAAAAAAAACTTTAAAAAATTGAACCAGAAAGCACAGAATCTTCAATTAGTCAGCCATTTCCTAAGATTGAATTTAAAATTTCTCCCATTTGAGATTAATTTGCAAGAAATGGGAAGATCACACCACAGGCAAGCTGCAGTGTATGAAAAGGTATTTTTCCCTAACTTAGTTTTAAATTTCAAGGGAACAAAATTTGTTTGGCTGCCTCTGGTATTGTGAGAGTGTGTAGCTCTCACTGGATTAAAAAGGTCAGCAAGGTAGGGAGGTGCATTTTTAAAAGCTATTTTGTGAGCAATGCCCATTTTAATCTGCACCACCCTTTTTTCCACATTTAATAAATTAATCTTTTTGAAATGGACTGAATCCAAATGAGTGCGGGGATGCAGCTTTAAAACAACACTAATTAACTTGTTTTGAGCAGTCTGCTTTATCAGCATAGCAGTAGATTACATAGTTACCTGGAGGAATCATGAATTGAATGTTGTGACTTTGGGCGTAGTGAAAACAACTTCGAAAAAAAATCCTCCACTTGCCTCCTCTGGACCTAGGACAACCTCTTAACAATGCATTACGTAGTGGTGGGCACAAAATGTGTTAAAATTATGGGCCGGAAAAACAAAAATAAGAGCAATGCAAAATGTATTACAAACAGTTGCAGCTTGGTTAGCTTTAGAAAAGGAAAAAACTGGGTTAGGTTTAAAGAATAAAACAGTACTTGGATTTGATTTCAGTAGCATCAAGCGGTGAGGTTGCAGCATTGCAACCATCGAAACTTCTGCCTTGTGCCAAGCATGTAGGAGAACTACTACTACAACAAGGCAAACGTTGTGGAAGAGGACCCCCTCTCTATCTGATATAAATGGCTCATTATAAGATAATGAAAACACAACCATTCTTATTTTCAGGTGATTCTAAACAAAATCATAAACATAGTTCTAAATATTCTAGTTAATTTCTTCCCATATAGTCCTTTAAAATCTACACCCTGAACCTTTAAGTGATGTAAAGGTGGATTAGCTAAATGCAGAACCTTTGCTGTAGCCTAAGCACATGGCCTATGCTGTTGTGAGCCTTTATACTTGTGCAGTGTTGTGTTTGTGTCACTCTGCAGTTACACCCCCAAAACACGAGTTGGCAGTGGGGTTTCTGAGAAGTGCTGTAAAGTCTAGGTGATTCAAAACACACCCAAAACACACACTGAAAATGGCTCAATAGTGACAATTTCATTTACAAGTACACACATCGGCTTCACTATAACTCGCAGCATTCACAGAAAAAGCAAATGTCTTTATCGGGACACATTTTCCCCACAAATACTAGATGCTAATGTTATTAGCATAAGCCTATGGCATTTTACATTATATAATTTAGCCTAGTGATAACAGTAATATTAAACAAAGGTTATGTTACAAACTTCGGCTTCATTACAACTGACAAGTTCACTGACAACTGTCTAATACTAAATATGTCTTCCAAACAAATACAACATGCTCACATTATTAGCACAAGCCTATGGTGTTTTACATGGTATAAATTAGCCTAGTGACTAACGGAGATTTCCTCTACTAAATGAAGCCAGGATAAATTTTAGTGTCGATTCAGCACAGAAGTAGAAATCCCACTTAAGCTGAATGTAGATTGCATAATTGAGTCCATAAAGTCACATCATGTAACTACGTTGACTTTTGGTTTTACACGAGACACAAACAGCAGTCTCCTGATAGAAAGTCCATGTTGGTTGACCCACTGGAACCCCTCCTTTACGTCCTGACCAGACTTTCTCGCTCCTTCTACTTAATTCATGTGTCATATGGACCCGCCACCATGTAATGTACTGTAAAATTTTGTGTCCATGAGACAGGGCTGTTATATTACAATCACAAAAAAAAACCTTAAACCTTAATCAGCTGCAATGCATACAGTTACTTATTAAAATTGATGGCAAACAACAAAGAAGTCAATATTTCAACCACTCTCTATAGTGAACAAAGAGCTGCTAAATAAATGTAAACTGTAAACTGGACACACACCAGCTAAACTGGAGAGTTTTCATTCTACCTCCCGATTCCAAGTCATAAAAACAAATGTAGACTAGATAATGCTATTGCATGTATTGTACAAGATCAGATGTGTGGCAGTGCATTATTCTGTCTGCTCTTTTTAGCTCCTTTATACATGGCTGAGTTGGTTGGTCAACATGTTTCATATCACCCATAAGTAGAACAAGTTGGCAATGTGTGATGCAGAACTTAAAAGCTAACTTTAAAGGCCACATTAAGCTTTTATCTTATAAAGTTGGTAATGACTGTTGGTGGGATAATATTCAGTAAGTAATATCTACTGTATTAAGAGCCACTGTATTCTCAAAACTGCCATATTGGCTATAATAACCACCAGTTGGTTGTAATGGGTAAACAGAGACAGTGAGTATGGTGCGCATTTTATACCATATTATGTAAGTAATTTTATATTCATATAATCCTTTCAGGTGTCCATCGCCCATTTATAATACCACTAGATCAATAGAAAATAAATAAATAAATGAAACAACTCAATGAGCCACTGTATGTATTTTAACTTTTTTTTTGTTTTGTTTTTTGTTAAAGTAAAATATGATGTCATCATCTTCAACGCAGAGTGTCCTGGTATCATTTACTGTATATACAGTATAAACACACTAATGGGAGTAAAGTTATGTACTCTTAACGTTGAAAAAACTTGTCACAGAAAAGAAAACACTCCTCATGACTCTCAGCCAGATCAAGGAGAAAGTTACATTATAGGCCTTTATTTAAATGGGAATAATAGTTTACATCTCAATACAACCTGGTCCCAGCTCCTCAAATACTGACGCTTGGTCAGCGGCCCTCGACGTCAGATAGCTACGCACAAAGTCGCCTTTTAGCGCCAGAATGAGACGCACTGGCTGGCAGCATTTTTTGACGATCAGAGCAACTGCCTCAGTATAAAGAGGGAGAAAGTGGTTTTTTTAATTGAGTTTTTAACTGAAAGCAGGGAGATGCTACGTTTACTGTCAGTATCTTAACCGTCTGTCTAACAGGACGCCCCATCTTTAATCATATGTTAGTATATAATCTTCGATTAGTGCAGCTTTAATAATGGTAGGGGAGAAATCTGACAGGAGGGCAACTGCAACCCTGCAACTGCATTCTGCTTTCAAGTCCTGATGTGTGTGTCGTTGTGAGTTTAAACCCTCACCTGGCACCACAGGGTGGCTCTGCCAGCCTCAGCTACCTCTTGCATGGTATGGCCTGGCTCCCCCTCCCCACCCAGAGGTATCAGCACCTGGGAGCCATGCTGCCTATGTCTGATGAGACAGAGTGGGAGAGGTGAGGGGGATTGGAAGCAGAGGATTAGATGGGAAATAGATTACATCACAGGAGCAAACGTGGGACAGAGAATAGAAAACAAAACAACCTTATTGTAGAATGACACAGATGATTGCAAGCATTAAAGCAGGACTCTGATGCATGTTATTTGTTGTTAACAACTCCTGACTGGTTCCATTGTCAGGAGTGTAAAGCATTCACTTGAGAACAAGACAAGACTATTATTATTATTATTATTATTATTATTATTATTATTACTACTACTATTATTATTATCTCATTTCTAATGAATGAGATTTTTTAAAATCTCATTAATTCAGAAAAACAGGACATTTTTTTAATCCATGACATTTTCTTCTCAGAATTCTGAATTAATAATCTCTCAAATTCAGAAAAACAAGAATTTTTTTTGTCATGTGAATGCATTACACTTACATATCATTCTTATCAATTCTTAGATATTGTGTAATGTTTTTGTGATGTGTTTTTATCACATGATGACACTGTGTTAATCCTGTGTGTTAATCCTCTTCTGCTGTTTGTTGCTGCTTTCATGGACTCCTCTTGTGTCTGTGGAGCTGCAACCTCAGTGTCCTATGTTTTATGTTAGGCTTTCTTAGCCGGAACAGATATTGGACCCACAGGGTGTAGTGGACAAAGAAAAGCATATTTTTAGAAATGAAGCATCACTTGTTGAAATTCGAGGAGACAGAAGTGGGTTGGCAGGCCTGTGGTTACCTGAGGCGCAGCTGAGATGCTGGCTGGCCCAATTTCTTTGCAATGCGTTCCTTCAGTTCATTGTGCGGTATGTCCAGAGGGACAGACAGAGCCACAGTGTACGTGTAGTGGACTTTCACCACCACAGAGGACGCCTCTGCTCCCTGAGCTTCACCATCATCCTACGAACAAGGAGCAGAGACACGTTAAAAGATAAATGCAGCTTTTATTTAAAAATATTGATCTGGTCTAGTCAGTGTGAATACTTTTTTACATGGTTATTATGTAGTATAGTACTAGTATTAGTATCACCACGCCTGCCTTCACATTTCCTATTAGTTCTAGTATTTGTGCTTATGAAATTGTAGAGCCAGTTGTAGTTACTGTTAGTGCTGGAAGTTACTTTGGATATTGTACATTGACAGGGCCAGCCCAAATGTTCTTGGGCGCTAACAGAATTTCCAGCCTGGTCACCAGGAGCCTCATTTATAACCACTGTGTACCGTGTTGGGTTTTATAAAGAAAAATGTGTCCAGGAAATGTGCGTAAATTCAAGGAAACTCTAACCTATGCGAAGGCAAAGGGTGAGAGGAATCATTATACCTATAATGATCTCTCACGCATTTAAAGTCACCACATATCACATGCTTCTTGTACAGCCACTTCATAAACATTCAAATGCAGCAGTGTTATTTGTGTTTGTGCCAGTAAGCCACAACTTTTCCATAACCACCTTTGATTGCAAAAGATATGTTACCTTAAATCTCAAATCAAATTCTACTAAATACTGCATTAGCGCTTTCTCTCACCATCACATTCCCACCACGGGAGCGCAGAGGAGAGGGTCGGGGCCGGACTGTATGCTGCTGGAAGATGTCAAGCAGGTGACAGGATTCAGGAAAGCCTGGCTTTCTTATACCCAGTATTTTCACCTCAACTACATGGACCAGTCTAACTGATGAAATTAATGTTGTCAGTTGTAGAAATCCAAGATAACATCAAACAGCATTAAATAATTGCAGGACACTGTGTCAGCAGTTTCCAATAATATCATCAAGTACCATTTTAGTTGTCAGATAGTTTTTGTTTGTAAAATGGCTGCAGAGAACATGAGTGTGCTGTCAGACGCACAGAGTACACTGGAGATACTGCTGATCTTCACCTCTCACCTGGTACATGTTCACCACCTGCACATATGGACTGTGTAAATTAGCAAAGACGTCAGGGTGCAGTTCTTTTCTTTTTTTTCTTCTTTTATTTTGCATCCACCTTTAGATCTGACCTTTTTAGATGTGATGTGAAAGGAAATTGCGTACTGAGAGGTGTATGCACAGTTTTCTGACTCAGAAGATTTTTTAGTGTACGTACAAATAATGTATGTGTAAATCACTGAAATCAACAGCTTTATATTTGGGACACATTTTGCACAAAATTTGGGGTCAACAAAAATGGGAAATACAATCAAATTGCTGATTTAAACCAGTATCAATATAACAAGGTGTTCAATTGGGACTAGGCTTTTAAGTGAAGTTTTACAGTATCAAACCTACCCATACCTTTTTTCTGAAGGTCAGAGGTCCATATTGTAAGTCTTATTTTTCCCTGAGCACAACTTTTTTATTTTACAGATTGTGCGCACAAACTGCTAATCTATACATGCAAATTTCCACATCCACATCTATGACAGCTGGCGGGCTCTGTACATTTGCACCTTTACTCCTTAGGGACTCATGGTAGCCCAGCCTGGTTGCCAGAAGAAAATGTTGGCATTGAACCTTTTTGCAAACCAATAAACAATACTTAACATTTGTACGCTTCATACAAATCATATCAGCATTTCCAAAGCGAGGTAAAAACACTTCGTTATTGGGAGGTAGAGGGGATGGTGGATGGCGCGACACCTAGGTGAGATGCTGCAGACCACTGTAGACTGCAGTTTGGGACCAATAAACAATAAAAGCAGTTGTTTTTAAGTGAGTCATTATTGTGTTTCCAGCAGCTTTTAAGTCACCAAACATGGGTGGTTTTTAGCAACCCATTGCTGTATTTCCACCATGAACTGCGCCACCAAAAACTGAGCATAGCATAGCAGGCAGGACACAATGTCAAGCCCAACTCACATCCGAGTTACATCAGCTGATCTCAAGCAGCCCAATTAACTGATGGAGCAGCTGATTGATGAAAGGGAGTCAGCTGATAGATCACATGATTCCTTTCTCTGCAATCAATTGGCAAATCTCATTCAGGGCGCCCTATTTAAACTGCTTTGGCCTGCCTACTGTTGCTGCTTCCTCTGCAAGCTGCTTTGCAACTTCCACCCCAGCTCCTCCTTTTTCTGTTGTGTCTGACTTATCAGTGTCATTTCTGTTTGTCAGTGATGCTGCTCTGTTCTGTTCCAGAAGAGTCTTTGCTGCTGCTCTCCCTGCCTCAGGCTTTCCACGTAGGTGTATGGAAGAGGATTTCTGCATAGGCCTAGGAAAGGCAGAGAGACCCCAGAACAGAGCCATGCCACCAAATACTGTATAATACTGCAAATGGATGTAAAGTTTTCTTTATTAAAGTGGTCCAGACTGAACTATGGTATTATGGTAAAAGTATTTCAAGCCAAACATGATCTTTTCCTTATCATAACCAAGTGGTTTTTGTTCCTAAACCTGACCCCACATTAATTACAGCATTTAAGAAATGTAAAGTGGGCTGCACGGTGGTGTGGTGGTTAGCACTCTCGCCTCACAGCAAGAGGGTTGCAGGTTCGATCCCGGGCGTGGGAGCCCTTCTGTGCGGAGTTTGCATGTTCTCCCCGTGTCAGCGTGGGTTCTCTCCGGGCACTCCGGCTTCCTCCCACAGTCCAAAGACATGCAGATTGGGGCTAGGTTAATTGGTAACTCTAAATTGTCCATAGGTGTGAATGTGAGCGTGAATGGTTGTTTGTCTCTATGTGTCAGCCCTGCGATAGTCTGGCGACCTGTCCAGGGTGTACCCTGCCTCTCGCCCGATGTCAGCTGGGATAGGCTCCAGCCCCCCGCGACCCTCAAGAGGATGAAGTGGTTAGAAGATGAATGAATGAAGAAATGTAAAGTTTCAGCATATCCACTACATAATAAAATACAAATGTAACATATTCATGGTTTGCAGAAATGTACAATGCCAACATTTACTGTGGCGATTGGTTGAGTTGGCCAAAGGACCATAAACACACCACATTATTTGCTTGTGGATTGGAATTCTTGTGATTCTTGTGAGTTATTTGAAAATTAAATCAAATTAAATGAAATCATAATGCATTAAGATGGGAAAGCATGTGCAAATTCACTAATAGCAAATATCTATATAAATATAATTTTTATTTCATAGTTCTCTTAAATGCAAATTTAGAGATCTTGATGCAGTCATCAAACATAGTGACATCAGGCTTCATAAGTAAATAAGCTATAGATCCTACAGTATTGTTTTTAGTCAAAACCAAAGTGATGACTCAATTTTGGCCTCATGTTGATATTTCAAGAACCAGTGAGCGTGACTATGTATGATAAAGCAGCAGCAGTAAAAATGTGTGTGGAAGCTCTTGTAGTCAGTCTTTCAGCACTGTGAAACTTCATCAAGCCTCTGCATTCATGTCACAGAGACTAACTCCCTGTACATGTGTTCTATACATGATGATTAAACTAATTGATTAAATGAGGCGCCTGAAGCTGCTTTTGTTTAAAAAGCCGCAGGTTGCCATGGCTCACTCATTATGAGCTGAAAGATATGAAAAAGCATCATTCTCATCAGTTTACGGTGAAATCGTCCTCAGTGAGCCTGACAGAGGAAAACTGTTATTTAGTGGCAAATGTGGAACAGGAAGTCCATTAGTTACGGATTCTTTTTTTTTTCAGGTCACTGTGACATGCAGAAAACACAAAAGGATATTTATATCCAAACGCTGACTACCTCTTCCTCCCTTAAGCATCATAGTGACTTAATCGGGACACATCAGCATTCCCCTGCTAAGTTCAACCTTACAAAGCAGTTTCTTCTCAAGTCGGCTCAGTCCTCCTATATTTAGATCAGGTAGAAAGCGAAGGAGAGTGTATGTGTTGTGTGTGTGTGCGAAGAAAATAACTTTGATGTGATTTCACCTTTGAGCCTGCACAGACGAATGTGGCTTTTCAGAGGGGGGATATTACCTGGACACTGGCTGTGTTGGCCGTGTACTTGGGAGGCTCTGAGGCAGGCAGTGGAGCGTGGGTGGCAGTAGTGTAGGATGGTGGTGGAGTGTCTGAGGTAACACGTACTGCAGGGAAAACACAGTACAGGTACAGTGTGAGCACACACAGTACAAGTCTAATGGAAGGTTAGACGGGTAGCTGTTCCCTGAGTCTGTCCCATTATGGAAATATAAACACTTAATAGTTGTATTTTATTGTTCCTTCTGACACTCATTTAATGATAATGTTTATCAGCAAGCACAGCTGTGATTTTAAAGCCTATACCTGCTTTGCCCAGGGGCCAGTTTTGCAAAATAACAGGAGGAGAGGGGCAAGTTAATACATTTGATATTTTATTAAATTTATTCAATAATAAATGAATTACCTGTTTTCAACCTTTCAGTGCTTCCTGTCATCATTCATCTGTGTCAATAAAGCAAATTTTGTTGCAGCAGCCCCACAAATGTCAGGTGTATGCAGGGGCATTTCTAGGATTTGAGGATGTTAGCCCAGACCCTCAGTCAGAGGGGAGTCGGAAGGATGCTACCTTGGTACTTTTTTTGATAAACAAGCTACATTTTGATGCTCTTTTTGCACTCTACCTCCTTATTTACATTCAAAGTACAAAAATAAGTCCCAGTTTAAATTTTTTTTATTGTGAATTACAAAAAGGTTGGCAGGCCATCCAGCACCCTATGGGTGGCCAGATTTGGCATGCGGGCCAGAAGTTGAGTCCTGGCTTACTACTTGGCAGCAGAAGCTCAGCCCATAAGGGCTTAGGTTGTGAACCAGAGGGTCACTGGTTCAAGTCCCCGTCTGGACCAAATATTGAGCATGGACTTGTAACTGGAGAGGCTTGCCTCCATGGGTGATGCCCTTGGACCCCTGACTGCTCAGGGCGCCTGTCCATGGGCAGCCCCTTTGCTCTGACATCTTTCTATTTAATGCATGTATAGGTCCTGTTTGCGCATGTGTGTGTATTTCAGCCTGTGTGTATATGACAAACAAATGGATTAATAAAGAAGCTTCATTCAAGTGGCAACCTCTGGGGCTGAAAACTAAACCCAACATAGAAGCGCCAAAAACTGCAGTTCCTCGAATGGCTACTCGAGGCTGACTCCAAGAGTGAGTTAATCCCCAAAGACCCCCATGTTACAATGCCCAACTTTGCAGCAGAAATAAACATGTTTACAGCCTGGTACAAAAAACAGGTTTGGTATCTATAGCTAATTTCCCATTTCATGACAACCCCTGTGTAGGGGGTGAATTTTATTTAAAACCCGTATTATTAAAACCCATTTAAATGTTATTAAGGCTTAAAGGGATATTTCGACATTTTGGCAAATTCGCCTATTGCCGTAATCCCTATAGTCATATGAGTAGGTACATTACCTTTAATTGTCAGTGCGTGCTGTTCTGAGATCGGTGGGGCAGAGCTGCCCACTGAAATGGAGGTGAACGGTACAGGTCCCTCTCTCCCTCAAAACTAATCAAATACACCATCAAATGACTCCAAAACGTTCTAGTGGACAACACATGGCTTGCGCAATCCCTACACTATGAAATAATAATGTATAATTAAATAATTAAGTAACATTATGACACATAGAGCAAATACTCGGAACTACTTTCTTGAGTAAACCACTGGGTGGAGTGACACAGTGCGCAGCTGTGACACAGTGTCGTAGTTACTGCTTGTAGCCATTTGCGGTATCGTCAGCTGGACGCACCAGAAGGTTTGAGGAAAGTTTACAAGTGTTTTTGTAAATCATGGTTTACACATGTATTGTAAAATGTAGCAGTAACAAGCCGAAGACATGGAGCAAAGTGAAGTTTCACATAGTTCCAAACAGTAATACAGACAGGATGAAACAATGGCTATTTGTGCTGGACATCGACCCCCACACGCCTGTGGAAATGGTCCGGAAAATGTTTGTGTGCTCTTGCCATTTTTTACTGGAGGACTACACTGAAAGGATGGAGCGCAGAAGCTCAGGAATGGTTCAAACGCTTTTCTTGAAAGATACTGTCATACCATCTGTCGGCGTATCACATAACGAGCAGACGTGGTCAGTGATCGTTGTGTATTTTGCTCAGCAATCTCTCTGCTGTAACGTTACCTCCATGCTGAGTAACATTAGCCTACACTCCAAGAATGGTAAATAAGGCTAAAATGCAAATGTTGTGGTTATGTTATGGATAAGTGCTTGCCCAGAGCATATAGTGAAGTGACTGGCATTACTTCTCATTGTTGGGAATAAACAGACTGCTAGGGAACATTTTATGTTGTTGTTCCTTCAGGAGTTGTGGTGATTTATGAGTGTGGAGTTAGCATGTTCTCCCTGTGTTCTGGTGATTATTTTGAGGTGCACTCTATATTTATATTGCACAGGTGTACCTAATAAAGTGGCCAGTAAGCCCCACATTTACACCACCGGCTCTGGGTCTCCCCTCAGCCCCTGGTTGTTCGTCAGCCTCAGCGTCTCTTCTTGCTCTCTCTTCTTCCAAAACCTGTAACTCTTCCTCTGTATATTCTGGCTTCTTCTCAACAAACTTGTTTTGATGACGGGAGTAACTGCACTAAACATACGCTGTTTGAAATCACTCCACCCAGCAAGTACTGTATGTCTGGAATGTAGTTCCGGCTCTGCATTTGGCTTCAAAACAACTCTGTCTCGTAATATTACATTATTATTTCATAGCATGGTGAATGTGTAAGCTACAAGTTGTCCACAAGAGTGGTTTGGAGTCATTTGATGATGTATTTGATTAGTTTTGAGGGAGAGAGGGACCTGTACCATTCACCTCCATTTCAGTGGGCAGCTCTGCCCCACCGATCTCAGAACAGCACGCACTGACAATTAAAGGTAATGTACCTACTCATATGACTGTAGGGATTACGGCAATAGGCGAATTTGCCAAAATGTCGAACTATCCCTTTAAAGTTATGTGTCTTGGAGGGCGTGGCTGCTTTGAGTGACAGTTGGGTGCTGTCTGTTGACAAGTTGCTACCACATGGACAACAGTTAGATAACATAACTATGGTGTCACCCCAGATTCACTGAGTATAGGCTAGGTAGCTGTCTCTATTTCGGTTCACTGCTTTTCCAGTAAGTACATTTGGTTTTAATGGTTTTAAACCTGTTTTGCCTAGCAAAAATTAGCATTAGCATTATTACAGTTAATAAAATGCACCATGCTAATCAAGCTAACAGCTAACTTTAGGGTTAGCTCCACCCTCTCAACCAAATATGGTCACTTCTGGCCCCCAAATCAAAGATGGCCAAGCTTAAGGCTTCAAAATGGCAGTCCACAAACTGATGACAGACATTACTGTGTCTGTGTCCACGTTACACAGTCAATGTTTTGATCAGAGCTGAGCAGCTTTAACAGGAGGATAGGTTCATGTTTTTTCAAATCTGTCTTCAAACAATACTCACTTGCATATACATTGAAACTGTTTTTGCTTGCTGTGAATTTGTAGTGGACATTAATAGACCCTCTCCTAATTCAAATTCAATCTCAGTGATGGGGGACAAAATAACCTGAAACCATCCTTTGAGGGTCATAATGGGGGTGAAGCCGATCACAGCTGACACTGGGCAAGATGCAGGGTACACCCTTGACAGATTGCCAGGCAATCACAGGCTAGCCAGTCATAGAGACAGACAACAATTATGCTCCCACTCAGACCTGTGGGCAGTTTCAGAGACGCCAGTTAACCTAACCTGAATATTGGTGGAATGTGCCTTTGGACTTGAAAACATACTGTGGATAAATATGTAACCTGCTATATGTCACCTTGCTTTTTGTGTGATGAAACTTTGTTTTATGCGTCTGTGAAACAGTCAAGTTACACTTACAGTTTACATCCATGTCTGTGAAAGCATGAATGCCCCCCGAACTGAACTGGTGATTTGTGTCACCAAATCAGTATCTGACCAAATGTCTCCCATGTTGATCATACCATCATATCTGCTACTCAGATATGTCAGATATGTTCTTGAGTCCAAGTGGATGTTTGTGCGAAATGTAAGGAGACTCCCTCAACGCCTTCTTGACGATACGAGAATTAGTCAGACGCATGGTCGCAGTGACCTTGGTGTTTGACCACCAAATTCTAATTGGTTCATTGTCAAGCCCATGACGTTTGAGTCAAAATTTAAGAAATTCCCTCAAGGTGTTCTTGGGATTAGTGTCCATGAGAATACAATGGACGGTGTCACAGTGACCTTGATCTTTGACCAGCAAATTATAATCACTTTAACCAAAATGGATGTTTGTACCAAATTTAAAGAAATTAGGTATTCTTGAGATACTGCATTCACAAGAACGAGACAGCTTCAAGGGCACATTGACCTCAACTTTTGACTACCAAAATGTTATCAGCTCATCATTGAGTCCAAATGAACATTTGTGCCAAATTCGGAAAAATTCCCACAAGGTGTTCTTGAGATATCGCATTTACAAGAATGAGACAGACAAAGTCACAGTGATCTTGACCTTTGACCACCAGTCATCAGTTAATTTCTGAGTTCAGATGAATGTTTGTGCCAAATTTGAAAAGTTTTTGAAATATTTTGTTCACAAGAATGGGAGGATAGACAGACATAAGGACAACCTGCACACCACCTACTTTACAACCACTGACCCAAAGAGTCTTTAAGTCAGTGCACAGCAGGTTAGCTGAACAGTCCCATGTCAGCAAACAATCAGCACAAATGAGGAATAAAGTTTGTAAAGTCAACAAACAATATGTTAGTTCTAACCAAACTACATGATGAGCTTTTTCCAGGAAGTGTCCAAAGAAATTTGTGACCCATAAAATAAAGCTAGCAAATGCAATGTCAATCTGTCCAGTAGTTGTCAAAATGTCAGACAGAAATGAAAGTATCACCACTAAAAAATCATAACCAACTATCTAGTGAAGATGCCAGGGAGTACACATGCATAAAAAATATTGCCCTGACCCTGGAATGATGTGCTATACTAGAGAAGTGCTTACTGGAGCAGATCAGAGGAAAGAAGGTCAAGAGTTCTTCTTCTTTTGAGGCAGGAGGATTTTAGAGAAAGTAAAGTAGGAGGACTGGGAGGAGTGTGATTAATTTTTTCTTTTTTTCTTACCTCGAGAAGGAGCAGGGCTGGGCTGGGCCTGTGGCCGAGTGGGTGGCTTGAGTCCCGGTGGGAGAGGTATCCCACTGGGAACTCTCTGTGGAAGAAGATGAGACAAGAAGGTCAGTGAAACAGCATTTTGTTTTTCTAATGGTGAAAAAAACCTGTAGTATTATCTCCCAGCAGGAAACTTATCTTTTGTTGAAAGGAGTACAGTAATATGGTAACTGTTCCAGCTCAGTGGCTTAACTGTAGCAGGCATTTTAAAAACCTTTTCATGTGTTTTTCCTGACACAGCAGTTTTGCTGGCTGGTCTCGGGGGGTGCAGCAGAGATAAAGCTCTGCTCAGTATGAGTCTAATTTTGTCTCTGAAGTGCCACCATTAAAGCTCTAAGCTGACGCCCAGTGTGTGTTTCCTCTCAAGATGACCCTGAAATATATTGGCCAACATTATAACACTACATTACAATACATTACATTCTCCTTTTTGCCTTTGGACGTCTTGACATCTGCAGGCTCAAGCAGGGACACTGGCAGAAGTCCTCTCTGAAAAGTAAAGGATTGAACATCAGACAGTGAAATATAAAAGACAAAACAACCAGCTTTGTCACCAGCCAACAGGGTCTTAGTATTGTGTCGTTGGTGTTTTTTGGGGGGGGCCAGCAGAAACAAGTTGTGAACACAACATTCATATACCATCACCTTAAAGGTTGATATGTCAAATTTGTTAGCAAAACATTCATTCGTTTGGAGTCACCTGGACCACCTGGGAAATGTAAAGGTTTAGACACAACAAACTGACATCAAACAAAAAGTGGTGACGTAAGCCAACTGTTGCGTCACCTCATGTCGCCTGTGTCTTGGCTAAAAAGTTGCATTTGAACACACCGCAGAGACTACGGCTAACAACAAACTGGCACATACAATCTGCACCCAAGTAAGGGGAAATAACTCTCCCTAGCAGCAGGTAGTCTGTAGTCATCATTCAGAAAGGAAAACCAGAAGACTGACAAGATGGATTCAAGACGCTGATGAGCCAGTCAGCACATTAAAAACACAACTTAATGTTCAAAGAAAAAAGTATGTTTACTCTGCACTAGTGAACAATAACAAACAATTACAAAACCATTTCTGCTAAAGAGCCCAAAGGCTAAAAGAAAAACCTTACCTAATATAACAAGTTATTTTGATCGCACGCCCTCTTGATTTTACTTTCCTTGCTTCTATTCTCATGCACTGAGCTGAACTGCCAATCAGAGTGGTTTCTCTCAACAGGGCTCAACCAGCTCAGACATTGATTGAATTCGTTAAATTGTTAAAACAGATGACTCGAGGAACGAACGCTCTTCAAAGTCCTGATGTTGACTGACAGTCGACCGTTGGCTTAGTGTGTCAGGGTCCTTAGTTCAATATTCACTCTGTTCATACTCTGGTTTGGTCTCTACCAACTCCTGAGGGAAGTGTCTGACTCTGTGGCTCCTAAATGCTTCACTATTCGGTGTTGAGCAGGTAGGGGTATAACACAAAGCTGCTATCTGTATCAGTTTATGTACCAGTTAATGGTACTGATTTCTAAATCAGCATTATCTATGCAAATCTAGATAATGTATACACATCCGGGTACACCCTTAGCATAAAATGTATATTAAATATGACCTAATAATTCCATTGTTAATTAAAATTAATTAAAAGTAATTACAAATGAAAAAAAAAATCTTGTTTTTTCTTTTTGTTTGGGGTTTTTTTTTTGGTGGTCAGTCAAAATTTTCTTTTGGAGGTGATTTGGTGATTTGATCTTTTTGTTAAATGCAGAACTCACAGAGAATCTGCAAGTTTCACTAATGCATTCATACATTCTTTTTTGGAGGTGGGGGGGGCAACTTCAAACACATCATTTCACATAAAATATAATCTAGCAACTGAACAACTGTGGACTCATGTAGCTAGATCAGCACATAAGAAAGAAAACTTCATTTTAAACTGAATTTAAAGCTTTAAAAACATCATTACAAATTACCACCAATTCTGCAGACCCCTCCACCAAACAGCAGACAGGCACTGATAGCAGCTAGCTAGTGAACATAGTGGAGCATTAAGCAGCTAAAGATACAGTTATTGCCCCCAAGATTTGGTGGAGACCAAAGCAGGGCTAAAAGAAGAGTTAATATTGGACTCACATTCAACAAGTGGACACAAACTTGACTCCAAACGAAGGCTAATGTTGCTCCATGTCTGCTGGATCTGTATAGTAGCCAATATAGGCAACTGTTTGCTACCATGTTCATTTTATAAGGTCATAAGATGTAAATGTGTTTTCAGCCAATGAACAGCGTCAGGCTTTGATGCCAATTTGACATTATGACATTCGGGTCTGTCATGTCATGCCATTGGGCCTAAAAAGACTTTTTCTCATAGACTACATTGTGAAAGCAACATCTGTAAATCAGTGGATACATTTTGTCAGTGCCACAATTCCCACAAAATGACTCATTTCACAATCAGGATTTGGTGCATTAGGTCCAATAACAACTCAAAATTCATAAAGAGCCGTATGATTAAATCATTTTATCCCCATCCAAGATAGCAGGGGGCTGAACCACACATTAGGTCGACTGGCAAAAGTCTCTAGAGCACTTGCTCTATGAGCCCACAATTTGGAAAATTTGGGTAATTTTATGCCTGAGACTTTAAACTTTTTTGGCTTCATGCACCACTGAGCAACTTCCACAGGAATTAACAGGGCCCTGCATCCAATGCTGTGTCAAATTCTCTTTATACATCAATGTTTTCCGCTTGTTCTGCTGTACCAAAAAAATAATTTAATGCAGCTTCAAAACTCCTGATCTTATATATAATATCCAGAAGAGAAACTATGATTTTTCTCAAGACATACAAAAAAAAAACAAATACAACTCTTAAATCAGTCTATAAGATTTGTACCTTGGATGATTATAGATTCTCTATCTCCTCACCTGTCCATCATATATGACAGTTGCCATCCCATCCCTGTCCTCATCGCCAAATAAGAACACCATTGCCCCACCTGGCACAGTCAGCTGTCCCTCGCCTCGAGCCATGTATGGAGTCCGCAAGCGCATGTATCGAGACTCCCTTACAGGTGGTGAAAGGACAAAATCAGTCATACATCTACAAAATGTTTACTGTAATGTGTTGTTCATTAGTAGTATTAGCTTATCACCGGCTCTGGTTAATAGTATTCCTGTGTGCCTGGTAATACTCACTGAGCTCCATCCATCTTGGGCTCATAGAAACCAGGTTTCTGTGGTGAAGAGAGTGATGTTAGCAAAGTAAGCAAATGGGATTACTGACAATATATTTAATCATACTGACACTGTGGTTGTTCTTACTTGCATCCTCAGAGGTTCAAAGCCTCCAAAATCATCATTAGGAATCATGGAGGAAATCACCTGCAAGCAGAGCATCTTAATTTTACTATTGTTCTGCAACGTTTTGGTATTTGAGCATCTTACCATACACTTATGACACAGCATTCCCCATGAGGACACTCTACCTTTGCTTTGCCCAGGAAGTCTCTTTGCTTCAGCTGCTCCACATCTTGTTTACTGGGACGAAACACCACGTTCTCGGGCACCTGGAGAGGGGCCAGGACCTCTCCCCTCTGTTGTTCAAGAGATATAAAGATGATGACTGTGCGCACATATAAACTGTTTGAACTGTTTCACATGTGGCTTTAATTTTTAGAGTTATAAGATCATTATTTTTAGTAGAGAATTTTAAGAATTCATTCATTCACTCATTTTCTGTAACTGTTTATCCTGTTGGGGGTCATGGGGTGGCCAGAGCATCTCCCAGCTGACATTGGGCGAGAGGTGGGTTACACCCTGAACAAGTCGCTAGACTATCACAGACCTGACACATAGAGACAGACACCCATTCACACTCACATTCACACCTACAGCCGATGTAGAGCCTAACCCTAACCCTAACTCTAACCTGCATGTTTTTGGACTGTGGGAGGAAGCCGGAGTACCCGGAGAAAATCCACACTGACATACAGAGAGCATGCAGACTCCACACAGAAGGGCTCTCTCACCCTGGGTTCGAACCCACCCTCCCACTTTCAAACCAGGAACCTTCTTGCTGTGAGGCAACAATTCGAAACACTGCACCTCCGTGTCGCCCAAATTTTAAAGATATTTAGAAAAAAGCCACAAGAGGAGCAATACATTTCATTTTCAGCTAGGGACTTTTAGAGTCAGCTCTGACCTAAATGATCTGTATTGCTTTGTGAGACAGTTGTTTAACAGTTTTATCAGTATAACTATAGCCTTAGCCTTTAACATGAAGATCTACAAAATACTGACCTTAAGTTATCACTTAAAGACACAATGAAATGGCTCCTCTACTTCCTATGATGCAATTATATTGAAACAGGTTATTGGAGTGGGTGTTAGGGCAGTGAGATATCATTCTACGGTTGGTAGTAGTGACCTTAAGGCTAGAGCGAGACCAGTTTTATCTCCTTTAAATCTGGCTGGGGGAAAGTGAAACAGCAGTGCCCCTCATTCATTATCACCAACCCCCACTGCACCAATGGAGCAGGTCAGACTGTAGTGGTCAGGACATTCCACATGAGAGCTGGGCTCTCAGTGAAACCTCCCTAAATAAATAAAAGTCAGAAAAAAGCCATCTCACAAGAAGAAAGCTGATTGTTCTGATAGAGATGGCAGAAGAATAGGACTTCTTTAAACAGTGTTTCTCAAATGGGTGTATATGGGTACCCCTAGCAGTACTTTGGAGAACTGCAAAAAACGCAGTCACAGTCATGTTTATGTTTGTTCACTGTGCGTTTCTACCAAAAATGTTTTACACTGGACAGGTGGTACTCCAGCCCGCTCTCACTCCCAACTCATTAAATACCATCACTTTGTCAGTGATCTCGGCATAAGATACCTACGCAACAATTGAACTTTTCAAATTCCACTGTTTTGTCAGTGGATGTCCATGGAAATACTGACACCTACAGGCACCTGGTGTTATGAAACACACTGGTCGGTGGCACTATAGTATAAAGAGCAAGAAAGTGCCTATAGGGCAGGTGGGAGGGGAGGTGGATGGGTCAGACAAACTCTGCTCTTCGCTTCCTGTGTGAAACCAAATATCAACAAAGAGTGCTAGTATAGTATGCAAAGCATGCTACAGTATTGACATACGTATGTGACGTTAGTTGGTAAGAACCATACTTATTTTATGCCAAGCCATGATGTTTTGTTGTCTAAGCGTAAAGAAATAAACTTAAAAAGGAAGTGTCTTTCAAGTAGTTTTTTTTTTCTTCTCTTTTTTTATAAAAGACTGTATGCATGTAACGGGCAGAAACTGTACTTTTCCTGTGAAAATGGAAGTGTATTTTGAAAGGACACAATGCATGTAACAGGTGTCAGTTGAGAAGCTGTCTGTGAACGTCCAAAACTGTGACAGAAGGGTACCTAGCATGTCATATTTTCAGTGAGTGTAAATTTTTACTGCATTTAGGTCCACTAACAAAGCGGTGCTATTTGACAAATTGGGATGAGAACGCGTTGGGTACTCAGCTGAAAAAATATTTCAAAGGGGTACACATCAATCAAGAATGTTTGACAACCACTGCTTTAAAGTATATAAAAGCATGCTTAAAGAGAGTGCCTAATTTTCCTCTGACCCGTAGTGCTATTTATTAGTCTAGATTGTTTTGGTGTGAGCTGCAGAGTGTTGGAGATATCAGCTGTAAAGATGTCTACCCTCTCTTCTCATTATATACCTGTCAACCATATCTCTGCACAGGAAGAAGCATGCATGTAGTCATGGATGAGAGACCCATACTTGTGACAGCAATGTAAACATTAATGGCACCCCCCCCCAGCTGAGCTATTTTCTCTCACCAAAGTACACATGCCGACCATATCACTGCATGCATCTACTGCAAGCTCACCTAGCGCCACTGAGCTAGGTTACAGCTCAGCCGGGGAGATTGCCATGAGTGGTGTTCACAGCAAGGTTACAGCTCAGCCGGGGAGCTCAGCCGGGGAGATTGCCATGAGTGGTGTTCACAGCAAACGCAATGCGAATTTTCGCATTGCGTTACTCACACAAGTTTAAACACTAGAATATTTTATGTTAACTCACTTCATACTTGTGAATACCTCAGGTCGTATAAGTCTGAAAACACCTAATCGATGAATGAATGGTAGGTCCTTGGCTTTATACTCAGGAAATGAAAGCTTGGCTATCATGGCGTGAATTGGTCGCTGAAGTTCAGATTTTTCAACCTCGCACCACTTAATTTGCATGTACCAACTGTACCTTTAAGGACACTCAGCATGTGGAGAGATGGAGTCTTGCCAACAATCCTGCAATAAATGGATGACCCACTCCACTAAGCCACCAGCCAATACAGGATATAGTTTGGCCAGTTCCAGATGAAATTAAAGTTTGGCAGCAGTGATCCTGGCTCAACAGACATTGGTTTAACAGTTTCATAATTTGGCCCTTCCTAATATTTACCTTTGTAGTTCAATAAGTGTATCATACATCATACATACCTGCTGCAGCATTTACCACCTGCACTTAAGATAAATGGGTTTCACTGCTCTCGCTTCTAGGTGCCTGGTGAGTGGCACACAAGCATGGCCAAATGGAGCACAGCCAATGATTCACTGTTCACAGGAAGTTCAAGTTTCCATTTCATTGTGTCTTTAAAGCACAGTGAGGATGGGCACAACTTTGGAGAATCATTCTCATCTTTCTATCTTTGTTAGGACATCAAGTATGGCAATGGCAGAAATGCAAACAACAAACATGCTTATGTTAAATAATGCAGGAGCAGTTGACTTTGGAAATTTATCACCAAAGTCTGTGTCATGATCTCTGCAGTCTGTTGTGAAAGTTGGGACACTCACCAGGACACTGTCCATAGCTGCCTCTAATTGTCCCCCTCGCCCTCCTCCTCTCTCCTGGGAGGCTGACAGCAGGACCTCCCTGGCCCGCTCCCACTGGCCCATCCGACAGTACACAGCTGCTGCATTATATAATACCTAGGGGACACATCACAATTTCAGAACCATAGCATAAATATTCATGTTATCTTTGCTGATATCTTTGCATCATTTAACACAACAAACTGTGCAGGGGCCAGTAGCAGTGATTCAATGACAACAAACGTTTCTGTCTTTCCAAACTCTCTGGATTTGGTACAAACCCTTCCCACGCACTGAAGCTTTAAGACACTGGAGGACGAAACTACAAAGGCTAAAAAGCAGCATCATTATTCAAGTATTCACCAAGGTGACATGTCTGTGCATGAGATGCTTCTGTTGGGTCTGTGATTTAAATAGCCAGAGACCAGCGCCAATTTCACAAGTTTTTCCACCTTGAAGAACAACATAGAGAAATGTAGCACAGTGCATTATTTATCTTTATCCTTTTTATTGTGTCAAGGAAACTGTCAAACTTTGGTGTCTGGATTCTTTATGTATATATTTACTAAGTGCTCCGGTTCAGTTTGTTCAGTCGTTAACTGTCATTCCTCTTCTGTGGAATTGCTCTCCTGTGATGGCAGCGAAACAATAACTGCTCTGTCACTGATGGAGACATGCCAGCAACTGAGAGTCTGTCACTCTACTGAGGAAGAATGTGTCTCAGCTACAGAGCTCTTAACTGATCATTCAAATAATAATGACTGAACGCCAATATCTGATATGTTCCAAAATATACGTGGTTTGTGTTAATTTAGGGTATTTGAACATTATGAGCATGAATATTTAACCCTCTGAGACCCACAATAGACCATTTTTTGTTTTTAGAGGGAACAGGGGGATCTTTAGTGGGAGATAGAAGGAAAACACTAAATGCCCCATTGAAGTGGTATATCATCTGAAAGCAAGGAACTTGGAGATTAATTTGAGATGCAGCTCAGCACTGTGTGTCAAGTTTTTGCACGTCATGAATCTATAACAAGCATTGTGTTTGGTTTGATGTCTATTTAAACTTTAAAAGTTTGTACAGGGGCTTAGACCATATAGTACAGAGTATATGACGACCATTCTAACATCCTAAGTTGTTGTAGCAATTTTGGGGTTGATACCATTTTTAGAGTACAATAGAATAGAATAGAATAGAATAGAATAGAATAGAATAGAATAGAATAGAATGTCCACCATAGGTGGACATTTGTCTTAACCTCACCAAACACAAAAGACGACATTGTTAAAAGCAGACAAATAGTGAGTTAGTCAGTCACACAAGCATTTAAAGTCATTACAAAACACCTAATCACGTTAAATCAGCTCATTGTCCAGCTGTGGTTTAACACTCATCAGTTGCTTTATTGAGTTAATGATACTAATGGTTCTTGGGATGAAGGACTTCTTAAATACATTTTTAGTTTCCAGACAGACTCTGTAGCGCCTCACAGAGCTCAAGTTCTCAAACTGGCTAAAGAGAGGGTGGGAGCTATCTGCCAAGGCACGCCTCACTTTCTTCCTCGTCCTTTCTATAAAGAGTTGGGTCAAGGGCTTTTGTGGCTTGCCAACTATTTTACTTGCCATTGTCACAATCCTAGCGAGTTCATTCTTGGATGTACATGATGTTACACAGATTGTGTGCTAAATTTTACAATTTTTTATCACTGGAGAATTGAGAAAATTTGTCAAAAATCCCTCCAAAATACCACATGAATACGCAAAGACCTTTAGGAACATAATAGAAAAAACATGCTGTGATTTGGTATCAAAAGCTTTTGACATTTGGAGATTTCTGTAAGAACTGGATTTTTTGGCGATCGGATAGAGAGCACTTCTGCTCTGGAAACTGCTCAGGAACCCCTTTATTGTCAATATACCTTTGAGAGTCATCCATCCTCTGAATGCCCAAGGTCTCTAGTTTGAAGCTGTAAACTTTCAACAATGTTATGTGCAATAGAAAATGTGCCACTACTGCTTTCATGGCACTGTCCCTGCTGGAAAGGCAGCAACTGGTCACTACAAATCATAAATGTTTGGTACCCAAACAGGCCAAGTCAGCCTATATACTATGCATAGATAGCCTACTATGTCACTTTAGATACTACGAAACATACATATGTAACATTTCCTTGTATGTAACATTTTCTTCTGAAAACTTGGCTGCCATTTACCACCAATCACATGAACCTTTATTCAATCTACAAACCATTGTTTTACCTTTGTGCCCCATCATTATAATCATCATTACCATCATCATGCATGATAGTGTGGATTCCCATCAGAATGTTGCTCCAGATTCAATTGAGTTCATCAGATTTCCTTGACAACCAGTGGAGCTGTCATGTAGTTTACATAAACTTTGGGCTATCATTTCCATTGTATCGCAGATAGATGATGCTGAGTGTGTCTGATAATGTGATATGATTTCTCACACTGATAGTCACATTAGCCTGGTTGTAAGCACATTAGCTGGACTAAGCCATAGTTTAGCTGCTACTGAGCACAGGTGCATTATCTGTGGGAAGCTTGAGCATGTCTTATCCGTACTGTGAGAAATATGTGAAGTTGTGTAACCTCTTCTCCAGCCTCCATCAATGAGGCTTTGTTAGCTTCCAGGTGTATGCGACGTTTGAACTGCACAATGGAAGTGATGACAAAGCACAGTTTGTTCCGTTTTCATTCCTCAGCACAGACAGAACTCATGGGATTGGATTTTCTTTTTATTTCATTGTATTGTGTCAGAGGAAACATGCTGGAGGCTGACGCTTCCCTGTGTGAATGCAGGTGTATAGTGCAGTGTGTATGTGTGTGTGAGGCTGAATGTCAGACCTGCCAGCTGTAGAGTTTGAATCGCAGTCCCAGCTGTCTGTAGTCAATGACCATGTTTCCTCTCATATGCTTCTGTGCCCAGATACAGTCTGACAGAGCCTCTTCCAGCCTGGAGAGACAAGCGACGCACAAACAGGCAAACAGACAAACTCAGAGTTGGACAGGAAGGGATTAAAAAAACAGCACATTTTCAAAAATAAACAAGAAAAGCTTTCTACAAAAAACGTACTTTGTGGGGTGTTAGGGGTCAGACTTTTTGTTCGTCATGCAGTCTACACTGGTTGCCTGGCAACCTCAAAGTGATGAAAACTCTCCAGAAAGTGAGAGTGCCCAGCCAAAACAACATTCCAGCACATAATCACAGATAAAACCACAATGTGACATTTATTTACACTTTGTTTTTTATGGATCAAACAAATGAGATATTAATATAGACTGTATAAAGTAATAGTCATAGCCACCATGATGTCCCCTATTGGTTTGTGGACTCCTGTTTTAGACATCGATATATTCAAAAAATGGATAGGACGTTGAAGGGTGGGCCCTGTTCATTCCTTGAAAAGTTGCTCAGTGACACATGAAGCCAAAAGTTCAACTTCCTGGCTATAAAATGACCTGGATTTAAGGTCAGATCAGCTAGGTTCCGGTTTAGCCCTACACAAACTTGAATGGGGAAAAAATGATTAAATCTCTTCTAGACTTCTGAATGGATCAAATCCTAGTTGGAAAACAATTCATTTTGTGGGGGTTGTGACACTCAAAATAAATTTATCCACTGATTTACAGATGTCTCTTTTACAATGTAAGTCATTTTGGCTGGTGCCATCTTGGATTTTTGGAGCTGGAAGTGACTACATTTGGATGAGAGGATGGAGCCAACCCCAACCCCTTGGTCATCATGGTGCATTTACAGCTATGGTTAACAGTGATAATGCTAATGCTAATTTTCACTAGCAAAAAAACAAACAAAAACAAAACAGGCTTATTAGTAAAGCAAAATGTACTTACTGGAAAAACTGAATGTTTGACTCTTTAGTTTTTTTGTACCAGACTGTACATGTTTTTTTTCTGCTGTTAAGTTGGGCATTTTAAAATGGGGGTCTATGGGGACTGACTTGCTCTTGGAGCCAGCCTCAAGTGGTCGTTAGAGGAACTACAGTTTTTGGCACTTAAATTGGCTTCATTTTTCAGGCCCAGAGGTTGCTGCTTAGATATTAGGCCTACATGTTAATTAGGGAGCTTTGGAGTTGCTGTTGGGCAGAACATGTTTCCAGTCGTTATGCCAAGTTAAGCTAACCAACTGGTGGCTCTCACATTTACAGTGCAGATATGAGATCACTCATCTTACTCTCACCAAGAAGTCAAATAAGCCTATTTCCTAAAATTTCAAACCATTTGTCAATACCTCGATGGTCTAACTACAAAGTCCAACCAATCAAGTCATCAGTACATTACCAACAACCCCTCCTGTCTGCCGTCTTATCAAATCAAACTGTAGCTGACAGCCTGATCCATCACTTCCCTGTTTTAACAGGAATTACTAACACATTCTCACTCCAACCTCGTCACACCTCGAGATATGGCATGCAAGGTACCCTGGGTGCGTTGGTCGTTGATGTTCTGGGACGCCGTGTCAATTTAAGCCTGTCACATGTGTTGTCTATGTCAGTAAAACACTGAGAATTGACATTTTTTTCCTTCAGCAACAAACACATGTGGTTATGTATTGCTGACACATGCACATGGTTGGGTTTAGGACAAAAAAATAGGGTTTGGCTTTACAGTCACACGGGAGGCAAATGCCAGTCTCTTGAATGAAAGTCGGTGGTTGCAGGACCCATCCACCACCCCTCCTGTCCGCCTTTCTCGGACTGTCCCGCTGCATTTCCCCCTGATGCCACCAGTCGCCATTAAACATAAACAGCGACCGGCTGCTCATCATTCTGAAATGAAAGATTGGCTTTTTTATTTGTGTCCAAAGCTGTAAGTCACTGACCAAGTGCTGGTTTTCGACCACTTGGGTGTGAGACTGAGTTGGAATTACATCACAATAAGGAGGCAACAATATAATTTCATGTGACCACAACGATGCACCTTTTAGTAAACAGCAGTTACGATGGCAGGGTGATAGCAGACTGATTTCCCTTTATATTCCAAGCTTCTCTTGAGTAAGTTGATCAGCATTATGTGTGACATTCTAAAACAAGGTGTCACAGTGGTTTCAAAAATTACTTAGTCTGTCTTTAATGCAGTATAGACTCTAAGTCAGTATTTGGGACAGGGTGCTGTCTCCCACCTGTTGATCTGCATCATCACTGCTGCTCTCTGGAAGAAACCAACAGCAAGACGTTCATCCTTGGCAATGGTGAGGTCTAAGGCCTGGACATCAGAGAGGGGAAAATGCAAAGCTTTGTCATGGAAGTTATAATAATGTAACAAAATGGAGTATTGACAGAAATTTCAGTGTCTCCCTCCAACAATTATCTAACAATACAGACAACACACAGACCTGCAGGGCCAGGTCCAGCTGTCCCAGGACCAGGTGAGCTGAGGCAGTGTTGAACATAATGCGAGAATTGGGTTCACTGATCTGCTCCAGTTTGGACAGAGCTCCCTCCCAGTCCTTGGCATCTGCTGCCTGCACCGCCTCATCCCATAACCGCAGTAGCTCAGTGTAAAGCATTCTGGACATGGAGGAAAATAAAAGCACAGCATACAGAAAAAACATTTCTCATTATTCATAAATTTTCATGTAATTGCCATAAAACTTCACTTAAAAACCTAGTCCCAGTTAAACGCCCAGTCCCCTCTACTAGCCCAGTGTGTTTACTCATTTTGACAAATAAAGGCCTGTCTCAATCAGGTGCCTGGTCTGGTTGCCAAGCGGTTCTTTTTTTATTTTTAAACAAGTATTATTCATACGAATAAACGAATTAAAGACTGCTCCAGTTATGGACCCATTAAGTTCAGTGCTTTAAGCAAAGAGTAACCTGGGCTACTAATTGAAGTGACAGTAATAATAGATAAGCTGGCAATTGGATAAGGAAATAGAAAGATTTTACACAAATAAAATTACCATTAAAAATGTAAATTACATATGTTTTGCAAACCTCATTAAATTTTGTGACAGTTGTCGTATTTTTCTATGTAAATGTTGGCTCTTAAGGGCTTTCTTAAGCATAATTGTTTAAAGATTGATCAACATAGGCTCAGTGGTTATATATGCAGATTACTGAGTTTGCTGGAAATGTTACTAAATGTGATAGACACCAAATCAGACTGACAGACACATGTGTAGGGAAAACTAAATGTTAGATTATAGATACATTGTAACAATACAAACCTATAGAGAAACTGAGCTGATGTTAATTAGTAACGTTCTGCACAATTTTCCTGGAATACTTCCTTGTATCTTCCCAGTGCCTATCTGCACCTGTTCAGCTCAGTTTATACAAGCTGCGTAGTCTATCAGAGTAACTTAACACATCCTCCACAGTCACACTGCTTACCTTTTGCTCCTGAACAAAAGGCCAGTGAGAGTTCAGTCAGTGTCCAGCTCAGTGCCTGCTGCCCTTCCAGTCCTCACTCTGCAAACAGGGAAATAAGAGTGAGTGAAACAGGCCTCCTCAAGAGTCTCCTCCCTGCTGCTACAAGGAAGTCCTCCATCCATATTCCCTGATAGGACCCACAGAGGCACGCAGGCTCAGGAATTCACCTGTGGGTGAGGCACGTAGACAGGCAGTTAACACATACTAGTTAAACAGGATTTGATTAACCCTGTCTTAACTAATAACCCCCTGGGGATCCATCTCCCATTGGGATCTTGTGTTCAAACTAGTTTAGAACATGGATTTCTTACAGCAGATGCTTTAGTGCAATCACTCACATCATGTCAGGTAACCTCTAAATCACAGAAAAATGTAGCAAACTGACTGTCAATGGTATTTTGTAAAAATCCCAAATTTCTAGCCCTCTGTTGTCTTGCGTGGTAAAGCTTCTCTAATTCACAACCAAAATAAAGCTTATTGTAAAGCTTTCGTCCTACGCTTTATTTGACCCAGATACTATTACAGAAACTCCATGACTGTGAAATCCTTTGTTATCTGTGTCGTAATGAGGTTAAGGTTTCTGAAACAGGTCTAATTATACTGAGTCATTATATCATGTTAACACACTGCAGGAAGCCTTGAGTTACTGTCTTGGGTTTACACCATAGATTTCCTGATTAATCTATTCAGAGTGACCTTTGACCCCACTTTACAATTTTAGAGATGGAAGTCAACAGAAAAATGACTCAGTGTACCTGAAATCACAGCTCTTCTGACATAGAGTGATAAAGTTGGTTGGATATACACATGATGTTATGGTGTAAACAGGAAACAAGGAAATGATTTGCTATTTCCAGTTCACAGCACAGTGAGTCAACCTGTTGCACAGGTTGTGTTGTTAATGTGGAGTACTACAGCCACACTGTGGCCCCGCCCACCACAAAAACTCAAATGCAGTACAGCCTGACAGCCATTGGTGGAATTAGTATTTAAATTCTTTACTCAAGTAAACATAGTAGTACAACAATATAGATATATTCCTTTGCAAGTAAAAGTCCTGCATTCAAAATGTTAAGTACAGTATCACCATCAATTCAGTGGTCAAATTATAAGAACTGATAATTATGCTATTCAGAAACTGTGCCTTTTAACAAGCTGCTGGGACTTCCATGACTTCCATGTCACAACTACTGTATACTATGGATAGAAAGTGCCACTATTGTCATTCCCTGGCTGCAATAAAGGTCCGGTGCATGGATGTATTAAGAGAACTGGATACAGCATTGAACACGGGGCCCCATTCATTCCTATGAGAGTTGGTCAGTGGCACAGGCTCGCTGTTGGAGGGTTTCATATCTCACTTCCATCCCACACTAGTTGGTTTGGGATATTGAACATAAAAGCATTTTAACATATTCTAGTGGAAACCCCAAATACAAGTATGAACCTAAATATGAGCATAATATAGGACCTTTGAAGATATTTGTAGTGTGTTTGTGTGGCATTCTCAGTAATTGGTATTATGGTATTTATATAATTTTACCTTTAGTTTTATTATTATTATCATTAATAATAATAATAATAATAATACTTATAATTTCTTCATGTTCTCTTTTAAGTTGCATTATTTCAGCTGCTTAGTAGCTTAGCATACTGAAGAAAGAACTGTAGATCTTACGAGACGCACTTAAACGCAGCATAGATCATAACAGAAGAGTGTCATGTGACACATGCGGTTTGCGCATGCGCAGTGTTAGTTGGTCTCACTGTGCTGTAGCAGTTTGCAGCGTTATCCCTGGAACATGAGCAACATGTTTGCTTTTTTCACGGTAACACTAACCCTGTTTACTGTCGAGGTGTTTGGCCTGCCGTACAGTTATTCTCAGGTATTTTACTTTTCAATGTTTGTTGTTTTTCCTGAAACCCCAGTTCCGCTTTAGGGGAAGTCCATAGTCTCGTGCCTGTGCCTCTGCTCGTTGTTGCAGAAATGTGACAAACACAGCACTAGTTTATGTTAATTTAAGTAAAGTTTGTTAGGATGTGTCGTGTATCTGAGTGGGCACAAAGGTGAACCATATGTACATCTTGTTTAACGGTGTGTTCGTTGTTGTGTCAGCCGAGTCCGAGAGTTTTAAACACAGGTCCAGAAGTAGGCTACATTCTATCACTTTATGGTTTTCTGATAATAGAGCATTGATAATTTACAGTTTATTTCATAGAGTTTTGTTTGACTTTACTGAAGAAACGTCCCCTAAAGAAGGAACACGACTTAAAGCAGCAATGTCATATGAGATTCTTGCATTTCCCTTGTAAAGTTCTGGTGTGTTTCAGTCTTGTACGTCATTTATATCTTTATGAATGACAGTATAATTCAGTATAATATGCAGTAATCCATTATAACACCTTTAATAGTCAAGAAAACAACATGGATTCAAGACGGAGCCGCAGTTCACAGAGAAGTACTTCAGCCAGACTGTGGATCACTTCAACTTTAACAGCATGGGGAATGGAACATTTAATCAGCGTTACCTGATCACAGGTGAAACCAGCTTCCTGTTTCAAATGTAACTATGGGGCTGTGTGCTCAGTGACTGAGTGACTGTGATTTCTCTCCTTTAAGATAAGTACTGGAAGAAAGGCTATGGTCCTGTTTTCTTCTACACTGGCAATGAGGGAGACGTCTGGGAGTTTGCACTCAACTCTGGCTTCATCACAGAGTTGGCTGCTCAGCAGAGCGCCTTGGTCATATTTGCTGAACATGTAAGAAAACACTGATACAAATCATGACAGAGCACAGTCAAGTACAGTCAGCATTAGTACAGTTATGGCTGAAAAGAATTTGCAGATCATGTGAAAAAGGAAAATGGGAAATGAATGGTTAACGTTTGACTCATAAGATCAGCTGATTTTAACTGCACTTCCACAAACTTCCAACCACAAGTTTTCTTTTTTTAACCAGGCAGTTTGGTTTCCACTGTCAAGACACTTTGCAATCTGGTCAGCCGGTGTATCTGTGAAACTAAACAGATAATTGTGCGTGTTTTAGGGAATCTCTGTTCCTGTTTTAAGTTTACAATAGTGGCCTTAATATGTATTTAAATATACATCACAGTTTATATTTTTCTTTACTTTCTCACAGGGGTATATCAAGCATCCCAATGATACTGTGTGGAAAAAATAGGGGAGATAATTAAAAAAAAAAACAAGAAAACAGTCAAAAAATAAAACCTCAGGAAAAAGAGGTTTGATCAGAGGCTGAGTGTGAATGTAATACAGGATTATGAATTTAACAAAAAGGACACACTGCAAGCAGTTTCATCATTTATTACATGAGTGATGTAAATGCAGTATTAGAGAGGCAAAGAGGGTCTTCAGTAAGCTGGGCTCTGCAGATATTGAAACATATGGCTTGGTATCAAACCTCATTGCTTTTTCGGGAGCCCGCCAACTAAAATATGTGTGCAGCACTGAAGCCTGTAAGAACTGAAAGCTGACATCAAATGCTTGGCCAGATTTGTAATCTTGTTAACCCATTCTGTGATAAGATAATTGCTGATGCAAACCAATTTACAAGTTTGTATTTATCTAGTCAAAATTCTTGTACAGCTGCTTTTACACAACAAATTTCTTTATGGCACAGAAAATGTATCAGATGCATCATCACACATTATACTTGTTAATACATACATTCATTGTTGTTGTTAGCACCGCAGATGAGATTTGCTGAAAATAAGTCACAGATTTTCATAGTCTCATTTTCTAGGCCTAGAAAAGTCAAGGAATTTTGTGTGCCACTAAATGTAACATAACAACATGTTTTGTGTGTGTGTGTGTGTGTGGAAGTTGATGCAGCGTAGCTCCAGTATGCACCCATGTGTGACAACGTTTTGTTTACCATCACATACATTTCGTAATTTTCTCCCTGCGTTCTGTGTCTCCCTCCATGTATGCCAACTAGCTGGAATTATGTGTGAAGAAAGCTTGAATCTGACAAGTTTGAATAAGAGACAAATCATTTTGTGACAGTGTGATTTAACATGAACGTGATACCTGTGCTCTGCATTTTTTAAAGGGAGCCTTATTTGTATTATTTACCGTGAATGGTAATGGAAATTTTTATCGTTTTATTTGAGTGTCTTATCTTGCGTGACTACTATGGTCCTCCTCTCCTTGTTTACAGAGGTACTATGGCAAATCTCTGCCGTTCGGCAAAGACTCCTTCAGCATCCCTCAGATCGGCCTACTGACAGTGGAGCAAGCCCTCGCTGACTATGCTGTCATGATCACTGATCTGAAACAGCAGCTGGCAGCAACAGACTGTCCCGTCATCGTGTTTGGTGGCAGGTAAGATCCACCTGAAAGACACTGCTCTCAGTGTCGTCCACCTATGTGACTTGTCAAGCTCCTCGGAGGTTTTTATTCCTTATATAAGTGATAGGTCCGACACTGGTTGTTTGCTTGAAGCTTGAATATGTAACTTTTGTGTGCCCTTGAAAATATAGTCTCTTTAATAAGTGATAAAATTACTTAACTTAATTTGCAAATTTGCAGGTTTCATATCTCCACCACTAATTTGGCATCGAACTTCATGCATAAGTCATAAGATAAGATAAGACAGATCTTTATCCCGAGGGACATTGCTGTTCAGAGGTTGCAATACAAAATATTAAAAAAAAACAACACAACTGGCTAACAGTAAGACATTAATGTATTAGGAAACTAAAAGCTCTGCCTCTATTCTTTTTTGGCCATTGCGCACTATTGAATTTAAGCAAAAAATGCAAAAGAGGAAATTATGCTGTAATCTTTTGATGCTTGACACACTCAGTGTCCAGTTTATTAGGTCCATCTGCTGTAGCTAAAACCAGTGCAATCCAATCACAGAGGTGTTGAGTGAAATGTAAGATGATTCTGTATTTTGTTATACTTTTTTAAATTAACTTTCAAAAACAGACAAATACCGTAATGCACAGTAATAATAATGTCAATAAAACTAACATAGGCACATAAAAGTAGCATGTTCATATAAAATGAGACAACAATAAACATGAAAGAGGACAAGAAAAATACAGTTTAAATGGGACAAAATGGGCCAGCGCAATCTTACCGAAGAATTTGCAGAAATGTTGTCTTTACGTATCAGAGGTTCAAAAAAGCAGTTAGCAGTAAAGCCTGCCAAAAGTCCAAAATCCTGTTTGGATATACCTGGTTGACGCAGAGACATGTCTCCTAATAAAAATTCAGTCATTCAGCCACTCTCTAATATGTTTGATCATTTGTTCCCAAAAATAAGGGACAAAGGAGCATTCTTACAGAGGACCAGCTGAATTTCACTTCCGACAGTAACTTTTATTCAGAAGTCTCACTTGTATATAATAATACATGTGTGTACATTTTAGGGTGAAAGGCTTCACATGCAGGTATCCCACTATTTGAGTGACAACACCCATGTTAGAAGCGTTGTCAGTTACAGAGAGTCAGTAGAAGCATGCAGTGCCCTGTCAGCTGCTGTCATGTTGAGTTGTAGTAACAGACTATATAGAAGCAAAGCAGGGTTCACTGGCACAACTCCAGCAACACTTCCAGTATACAAAACACTTTTTGGCTTGTGGCCTTCAGAGATGACCCTAATGAAGGCTTCACCAGTACCATAGACTTTTACAGTTGGCTGTAAAAGCTCCTTAGAAAAGCCATAAATGTTTGACTTAATTGCCCTCCCAAAAAGGGAAAACATTTTGCCCACAGAAGCTGTACCTAATAAACTGACAGCTGGTGTGCAGTTTTGGACACCATGTGATAGACCTTATTTGACTATGCTTAATAGAGACTGCCTTTGCCTTTTGTGCAGGTAGTTATTATCTGAAAAATGTTTTTACTAGCGCTGCCACTCCTGATCATTTTCTGTTCTGATGAAGCAGCTTATCATTTCCTCAATCAGGCATTTAATAAAATGTCAGAAAGTAGTCAAAAGTTCCAGGGCCCAAGTGAACGTTTTTTAATAAGTTGTCCAGATATATGGGCCATGACTGACAATGGACAATGAATGAATATAACATACACTGAAAATCCTTCTTTTTCATGTCTCCATCTGCTGGAGGGCCATCATGATAAGAGTATGCATGCATTATACTGTATGATGTTAATTCCTCTACAGAGGAAACTTGAAAATGACTGAAATTAGGTGGGGACAAAGGAGATAGGAGATAAAAAGGCATATGGGCATATTGAATGTAGGCAAAAACTCATGATCATTGATTTTCTGTTAATTAATTGTTTAACTGACTAATCATTTCAGCAGTAATTTCTACACACTCACCTTAATCACCTGTCGATTTTACACACATCATAGTGTAACCCTGTGGAACAGGTCACATGTGATCCTACACAAACATTTCACAGAAATCCTCAAAGCCAAACTTGAAACCGCAGCTGTTCTGAAATATTTAATGTACTATTATCCAGCGAAAACATCCAGGTTGAATGTTATGTGAGAACTGCAGTGTCAGGTTTCAGAGTGTGATCTGAGCCTTTTTGTACTTATGCTTCTGTGAAGTTTGATAAGGCTCAATAACAAGTTTCCCTTTTCTTTCAGATATCAGATCATAGTTTTTGCTCAGTTCATGACACAAGATACTTTCTAAAACCAAAGATACCCATTTTCAGTATTGTGTGTCATCTTGTCTCCTCTTGGGCTGTCTCCTCTCTTCCCGCAGTTATGGTGGAATGCTGTCAGTCTACATGAGACTCAAGTATCCAAATATTGTGGCCGGAGCTCTGGCTGCCAGCGCGCCCATACTGTCCACTGCTGGGCTGGGAGACTCGAGGCAGTTTTTCAGAGACGTCACAGCTGTAAGTGTCTGAATGCTCCTTTTTGTTGTCGCCCACAGACAAACAACCTCAGTCCACCTAAACCTAACCTAAGTAGTTCCAAAAAATTGTTAGAGCTGTTTTGGACACACAGTTGTAAGTAATGTGTAAATTTACATATAAAAGTGCAGGTTGGATAATGACCTTTGTTACTCTTTCAAAGGATTTTGAAAGTGTTGCCACTGAATGCAGAGAAGCTGTGAGAGGAGCGTTCCATCAGCTGAAAGAAATGGCAGAACAACAAGGTAAATGTGTGTTATAATGTTCTCTCTGAAGAGAAGATGGCCTCAATTTTATTTACATATCATTATGTACCATAAAAAAAACTGGAGTGTACTGCCTCACTAAGGCAGCGATGACACCTCGATTTGTTTTAATCCAACTGAGAAAAAACAAAAGAAGTGATTTTTGTCAAATGATGTTGAGATCTTATTCTGACTTTGAGGGTGCTGCTCGAGGTCATCATGAAGATGTAGTAACTGAATGATGAATGCAAACCCACTACTGTTGATGTTAACCAGATTACAGTCGCATCCAGTCAGAGTTCTCCCTGTGTAAGGCTCCATCATCTGCTCAGGACATCCACCAGCTCAATGGCCTGCTGAGGAATGCCTTCACTTTGATCGCCATGCTGGATTATCCATACAGCACTCACTTCATGGGCAACATGCCCGCTAACCCTGTCAAGGTAACTGCACATCAGAAGTCGATAGTGCTCCTTATGAGTGAGCAACATGACTTATACTGAAATTATCATCTGTCAACAGAACAGAAACTATATTCAGCCATCCCAAGTTGTTCAGTGTGCCAACACATCTGTTTAACAACAGCTGTGGACATCCAGTGAGGTACCCCAAGAAATCTCAGACTTTTACAAGGGACTCAGACCATCATTAGCTTGTTAGGACTCTGGCTTGTTCACAATCATTGTTAGGAAAGGCCAGGTGATGCAAAATTCAAAGCTTTATTGATACTCTGACTCCTGAAACCTTGTCCCAACAATCAGCAGCCATGGGCTCCTCTAAACAGCTGCCTAGCACTCTGAAAACTAACATAACTGATGCCCACAAAGCAGGAGAAGGCTATAAGAAGATAGCAAAGTGTTTTGAGATAGCTGTTTCCTCAGATCATAATGTAATTAAGAAATGGCAGTTAACAGGAACTATGGAGGTCAAGTTGAGGTCTGGAAGACCAAGAAAACTTTCTGAGAGAGCTGCTTGTAGGATTGTTAGAAAGGCAAATCAAAACCCCTGTTTGACTGCAAAAGACCTGCAGGAAATTTTATCAGAGTGGTGGTGCACTGTTCTAGTATGCAGTGACACCTGTACAAATATGACCTTCATGGAAGAATCACCAGAAGAAAACATTTCCTGTGTCCTCACCACAAAATTCAGCATCAGAAGTTTACAAAGGAACATTTAAACAAGCCTGATGCTTTGCTGTAAACAAGTCCTGTGGACTGATGAATTTAAAATAGAACTTTTTGGACGCAATGAGCAAAGGTATGTTTGGAGAAAAAAGGGTGCAGAGTTTTATAAACAGAACAGCTGTCCAACTATTAAACAGTTAATCTATCACTGCTGAGCTACTCACAGTAAATTTTGACCAGGGGTGCCCAAACTTTTGCATGCTACTGTATATATGGGGCAGCTGGCTTTGATATTTGTGTATGGGAGTCTGTCTGAATACGTTGCTTGCTGATTTATATTTTGAAAATTTAACAAAAAATTAACAAATAATGAAAATAAAAAAAAGGGCTTTACTCATCAAACTTGATGATGTCCTTCAAACTTTGAAATCTGTTTTCAAGGAACAACAGGATGTGAAACTATATGAATGCCAAGTCTACGGGGTGTACACACAAAATGTTCATACATACTTTTATACATATTAGACATGAAATGTAAATATATATAACATGAATATAAATATTAGTAATATGCCCAGAAATGTCAAGAGTGAAATGAGTAAGAAGTTAAATCTTTTCTGGATAGACTAAAGCTGATTTTTTTTTTTCAGGTGGCCTGTGAAACTATGTTGAGTGGACCAGACCTGCTCACCAACCTCAGGGACACTGCAGGTAAACCAGCTGTACACTGGATCTAAAAGCAGCTCAGAACTGCGTGTGCATCTCCTGAAGAAAGTGCTTGTACAAAATGATCATTACTACATCACTGTTCATCTCTCTAACAGATGACTGAAATTTAAAACCATGCCACGTTGTTTCACACTGGATTGTAGATATTTTAGATACAAAGGTAGAGATTGGAATAAAGCTCTCCAGTTGGCCATCAGGTATATTTCATGTGAAGAGCCACTAGAGGGCAGTGGTCAGCTTTATATTATTTATTCAACATTAAACTTGGCTGCAAATGCTTCTGCTCTTTGAGTATACAGTTGCTACCAGTGGTTCTAAAAAATATATGTTATTGTTTTTTTTCGCTATGAGAAGCTGGTGTGCTCTGCCTGATTTTTCCTGGTTTCTTCCTGATGGAGCGACTGGGAAGTGTTTCATTTTGAGTTAATGTGTGTCTGTCTGCTATCTCCCTCAAGATCACAGAGTACCTTCTGGGAAAGAATCCAGAATCTCTTTGACCATAAAAAGAAATAAGCTCATAATGGAAGTCATGAGAGAAAAGTCTCTTGTTTTAAACTTGATATGTACAGTATCTACCTGGATCTAACAGACAAATCAAACAGACATTTCAGTCTCTAACTCCTGTCAGTGTTTAATTGACACAATCCTGTCCTGCAGGGATTCTGTACAATGCTACTGGGATTCTGACCTGTTTTGACCTGTACAGTCTGTATTTGGAGTGTGCTGATCCCACTGGCTGTGGACTGGGTTTCGACAGCATGGCCTGGGACTATCAGGTACTCCCAACAATCACCAGTATTTGTATGTAGTCTGATCAAAATGTGAGCATAGACTCATTACAGGTTGGTATCAGTCAGCTCTTTATATAGAATTGGAAGTGACTCCAGTAATATTTGGTGTAGGGATGGATGCACTGAAAGCTTATGGTAATATAAAGCAGTGGTTCCCAACTGGTGCAGATTTCTCCGTAGCCATTAGTTCAAGGTCCCCACAGTTTATTATATTCAGCATCATACTTGCATTTGGCCATGTCATCAAACTCGTTTGCTGTCTCTGTCAAGTAGCTGTCCATTGGTCATTCACTCTACAGCAGGAAATGGCACTTCAGAATAAAAGCTTTGTGCCAGAAATTCACTGTACTTCAAAATAAAGTGTGTTTTTTTGCCTCCATGCCAGCGATGGCCACAGCTGGAGGCATCATGTTTTTGGGTTGCGTACATGTATGTACTGTATACATGTCCATCCATCGTTCCATCCAATCCTTGTGAACACAATATCTCAAGAACACCCCAAGGAAATTTCTTCAAATTTGGGACAAATGTCCACTTGGACTCAGTGACGAATGATTTGTTTTTGGTGATCACAGGTAAAAGGTCAAGGTCACTGTGACCTTGTCTGCCTCATTCTCATGAACGTGATATCTCAAGAACACCTTGAAGGAATTTCTTTAAATTGGATGCAAATGTCCACTTGGACTAAAGAATAAACTGAATACAATGTTGTGGTCAACAGTCAAGGTCACTGTGACTTCACAAAATATGTTTTTGGTCATAATTCAATAATTCACACACTAATTATGACAAAACTTCACACAGATGTTCAATTGAATAAAGTCATGGAGTGATGACATTTTATATCCAAAAGGTCAGAGGTCAGCTTCACTGTCACATCATAATGCTCTGCATTAAACACTTTTCTGACCATTATTCAGTGTCATATCTCAGGAACAGAAGGGGAGACATTTTGGTCAAATAGTTTAATTGGCGACACTAATCTTGGGTGTCCACCTTGAAACTGTGCTGATTGCATAGATCTTCTGTGCTGTCAGGGGGACAGTGAGTGTGAGAAACCCATGTTTTCACAGACATGGATGTAAACTGTAAGAGAAACTTGACTTGTGGAAGCATACAGCTGCATGGCGATAATTCTAGTTCACAAACTCCACCAGTTGGGAACCACTGATATAAAACAATGGCCCACCTGTATTTTTTTGATACTAGTTCCACTATAGTCCTGGTACAAATACAGGCAGACATGTAGTGGTTAAGTACATTCAACATTTTCTACACACTGCTTGTGGTGTAAAAAGGCCAATATATTAATATGCAGTATCAGTATGTCTGAAAAATGTTAAAATTCAGATTATTTTTGTCTCCATTTTTTATGTACAGAATTTCATTAAGAAAACAGAAACATCCTATTCCTTTTCAAACTGTTTATCATACTAACACTTTCCCTGCTTCTGTTGTGGTTGCAGGCGTGCACAGAGATCAATCTGTGCTATGAGAGCAACAATGTGACGGACATGTTTCCTCCCATGGCCTTCACTCAGAGAGACCGCGAGCTTTACTGCTCCAAACGCTGGGCTGTAGTTCCACGACCAGATTGGCTTAAAACCCAGTACTGGGGCGACGGTGAGCACTCCATACTAACATACACGTCACATTGAAATGTCATATAGAGGTGGAATACATTGGATCTGTCCCAATAGTTACACATGTAACTTGCTGCTGCCATCATTAGTCATTAGTCATACTTCTTCTGTTATTATACACATATGATTATTGTCACACATGTATACTGCCAGGTATTAATACATACTTTCAACATATTGTACCGCAGTAACCAGAACCATAACTATAATATTATTACTTTCATTAATGTTGTTGTAAGCTACTGTCATTACCTGCATCTCTCTCTCTCTCTCTCTCTCTCTCTCTCTCTCTGTGTCATATGGATTACTGTTAATTTATTATGCTGATCTGTTCTGTACGACATCTATTGCACGTCTGTCCGTCCTGGAAGAGGGATCCCTCCTCAGTTGCTCTTCCTGAGGTTTCTACCGTTTTTTTTTCCCGTCAAAGGGGTTTTTTTGGGGAGTTTTTCCTTATCCGCTGTGAGGGTCTTAAGGACAGAGGGATGTCGTATGCTGTAAAGCCCTGTGAGGCAAATTGTGATTTATGATATTGGGCTTTATAAATAAAATTGATTGATTGATTGATTGATTGACATGTAGTATTTACTGATAACTGCCACAGTGCTCTGTTTATCCCATTTAGACCGGATGCAGCATTTGCGTGTTTATTAGAGCTCAGTGGGACGGGCTGAGTTAATGAGGCTGCTCTGTGGCTTTACTCAGCAGAGCTCAGACGCTTTAATTTTTTTATTTTTACATAAAGAACAAATGAGTGGGATCGACCACACAGTAAAACTTGCTTTGAAATGACAATAAAACAAAGACAGAATACATTACGGTCTGTTTGGATGCAGTAGTCTCACTCAGTACTGGACGCATTTCAAAAATTGTTGTTGCTGTTAGTAACTCAGAGACACAAGCGTGGGAAAATAGGGCCCAGGTTGGAAAATACAGACGTTGCCTGTGAAATGCTGTGGAAACTGGAGTGTTCAGCCCAGTTGAAAACAAACCAGTAAATAACAGTTTAGGTCATGGAGGCACTTGGATTAGCTGTGAAAAACCATGGAAAATGGAATCCTGAAGTTTAATCATGGTAGACAGACAGACTTTGACTTTGACTTGGAATGAAACTTGGTTCCTGAGTATTCCCACACACCGTATCTCTACCATTGCTCTTGTCTCTAATGAGCTGTCCCCTTGTGTTCAGCCCTCTCTACAGCCAGCAACATTATTTTCTCCAATGGAGATCTGGACCCATGGGCAAATGGAGGGGTAAGAGATTAAACCAAGTGAGCACCCTTCAGTGAACTGTGAAGTCACGGCTTTCAGTCTGAGTCAATCAGCTCTGCTTTTAGGTGCGCAAATCCTTGAGCTCATCGTTGATAGCTATCAACATCTCTGGTGGAGCCCATCATCTGGATCTGAGGTACAACAGGCAGTCAGCCTCTGGAGACACATCACTGACTTTTTCTTTTAACTCAGAGCAAAATCTAGTCTGACATGTATCTGTTGTTTTATGCAGAGGATCTAATGATGCTGATCCAGTGTCAGTCATCACTGCCAGGAAGACAGAGGCTGACCTCATCGCACAGTGGGTGAAGATGGAGCGGACCAGATTAAGACGGACACCTTAAAGCACCAGTTCAGAGTGTGTGTCAGGACTGGAATGATGTTGAACTGTTATTTTCTGTGAAATCATGAGGGATATCAAAGACCACTGTAGCATAATTCAGATCATTTCAGTCAGTGACTCCACATTATGATCCAACTCCATATTGCATTTTAACTGTAATCAGTTGGTATGTAATATCTCATGTTCACTCCCTGCAGAGGAGCTGAAACTGAGTGAATTTAAAGGGATAGTTTGGATTTTTTGAAGGGGGGTTGTATGAGGTACTAATCCATACTCAGTGTATTACCTACAGCAGATGGTGGTCAGGGCGCCCCGACGTTTGGAGAAGCAGACAGGAGTCCTGACACAGAAGCTCAGCAATGTACTGCTGTGGACAGGGGTTGGCAGCAAAATGTATTTTAGCCACCTAATAAAAGTCTACATTAGTCTAAGTGGACACTTAATTGACAATATTTTTGCAGCTTAATTGGCTATCAGAGAGCCCTTTCCTTTGGCACTACGTTTTTTCAACTAGAATTTATGTATGGTGAAATACAAACAAAACGAGCATCATATGGACTGTATTAATAATAAATACTCCACAATAATACTAATAACTAACACCAATTCATCAGTCAATGAGAATGTGTGTGTGTGTGTGTGTGTGTGTGTGTGTGAGGGGGCATAAGCACATACAGTGAGCAGCAGCAGCCCACCGTCTGACATTGCACGCCATGAGGACGGAAACAGAGGGCTGGGCAGGGATGGAGCACCTGCTGCAGCAAGGGAACACATTGTCTGTGGTCATTTTGACTTGACCAGAGGACTTCACTACAAGCTGGTTGGTTGTAGAAACTGGTGACGTGCGGAACTTACGTTCTAAACCCAGCCGCCGGTGATTTGATCAGCTGAGTTGCAGGTGACATCATCATCTGACATAAGTCAAGCTCAGACCAGCAAGTTCACACTGCTGCAACTTTTCTCTGCAACATTCTTAAACAGTTTTGTCTCATTGCGAATCTTTGGTCTGATCTGGGCTCTACCCTGCTGCAGGTCAGCTGTTCGGTCCGACTTTAAGTGGTTCGTTGAAGAGACAGCAAAAATATGTAGATAAAAAATTTACTATGACAGTAGGACAAAATGCAGTTCATTATGGAGACAAAAGGATACCTTTATTAACAAGAGTGTAGAAAGAAGAACTTTTGCAGAGGGAGACTGATGAGGCCTAAAGAAAGAAGTTCTACAGTTGGGAAAGGAGAGGGTGATTGGATGGCAAGGTACAGCTTTTTTTTTTGTTTTGTTTTTTTTTTTTTTTAAAGGTGGCTAAAATATGCTTTGCTGCTAACTATCATCCACAACAGTGCTTTGCTTAGTTTCTGCCTGCTTTTACAAATAGGGGGCGTGCCAACTGCCATCTACTGTAGGTAATAAACTGACTTTGTATAAGTACCACATACAAGCCCACTTGAAGAGACCTGAACTCTCCCTTTAATGTCAGTCTACATAATAAATTTACTCAATATGAGTGTACTGTCACTGGACAGTATTGATTAAAGCTACTCATGGAGAGTGGTAAAAAAAGGACATTTTGCTTGCTTTTCATCAGGTTTCCAAATGCTACAATGACAACAGCATTACAGAGTTGCAGTTTGGCATTTAAGAAATATGTGCATAATGATAGCCAGTATGTATATAACAGCTGAGAAGCTGAAACCAATAAATCTTCACCTTGACCTAACAGACTGTACGATTGTCAGAATGGTTGTCGCTGAATTACATTAATTTACAATGTGACATGTCAGGTGTGGCTGATCATGTGATTTATTTGAACTCTGCTCTGTGCTCCTTGTGAGGGATTCAGCACCTCGTTTAGAAATTGAAAGGAGACAGTGGCTCTACTGACCTTGCTGTGTTCTGTTACTGTATGTGTTTTTTAGGACAGCAAGAAAACCCGTAAACCAGAGATACCACCATGCCTTGATCAGTGAAGACCTGCTTTGTTTTAATGAGTCAATGATTGACACAAATTTTCTGTTTCTGTTCAATAAAATCTTTAATTTCTGCATTTTTACAAAATTAAAGCCGATCCAGCATTTATTATACACCAGGTGACAACACATTTAGTGTGTTTCAAATAAAAAACAAAAACTCGCCAGATAATGACATTTCTGTATTGTGACAGCTGTGTGCAGGTTCCTGTTAAAAGCAGTCTGCTTTGTGGCTGTGACTAAAATAGAAGTGACTCAGTGACTTCAAAAAATAATTAGCATCAGTCCTCAAAACCCACACTGGTGAAATTTTTATCAAAAGCACTGAATATATCTCCTTTGTTAGTTTTTCCTGAACGAGGTGGCTTTGGAGAAATGGCTTTTTCATGTTTACAACCCCAAACAATATCAAACAGCAGGGTTGGTTATATTTTCAGCATATCTTTGGCTCAGGAATTATGCTGAAATACATCCATGGAGGGGTCACTCACAGCCTCTACAGGCAGGATTTAAGTACACACTCTGGTACAGATTAGAATTATGTAAACCTGATTGCTTTCAGGGAACTGCTGGAAAAATAGAAATCCTTATTTTATTGTTCTGTTGTAAAAATAGTCAAATCTGCAGTGATCACATCGACCATACACTAGCAAACCAGCAACGTACGCACATGTAAGAAATAGCTTGAATGGAAAGGGATGGATATTAACAGTTGTCTTCTGAATGTTGTCTGGAGCAACATTAAAGGCACACGTGACATAAAACAGCAAGAAAAACATATATAGAATATACAAGATGAGTTTGGTCTCAATACAAATTCATATAGTCCTTGAAATCAACAGATAGAAGTAGAGCTGTGATGTAAACTGGTAATATTTACAGGAATGACTGTAGGCTTCTCTGAAGCTGCTACAACTACATAAACTAAACAAAAAGCACAGGGAGAGCTCACTGCGATAAGAAAGCTGCAGTTACCTTTCAATATACACTACAAATCAATATATTACACTAAATTTATATTTTAAATCTCAATTCATTTCTTGCACTTGAAAAACAGGAACATGACAAAAGGAACATTCAGTAAAAAGAGCAGCTGCTCAGTACAATACAAATCATAATTATAATAATGATAATTGGAATAACAGAAGCCAAGAACCCATTGTGGTCCTCACAAAACAAAAACTTCACAGTTCATAAGTACATCTGCTGCTTGGCAACAAGTGGAATTGGACCAAAGTCAGTCCTGAGCAGAGTCATGCTGCATTCATGTCGTATCGAAATCAACAAAGGAAAAGTTGGAGGGTTGAAACCTCGTACATGCCACACCAGTTTTCTGTAGGACTATGACAGTTTATCATTAACGTGTCATTTCACACAGCTTTGTTTTTTCCTTGTTGATTACATCACAGATTCAATTTTGTTATTTCCTTTAAAGCTGCTCAGCAGGTGTGAAATGGAGATACTGGTTCAGGGTTCACTGTCATGTCACTGCCGAAATTAATGCATCACAATGATTAGATATAGATTTATTTAACAATGTTAAAGCCTGAATTGAATCAATGCAACAATAAATATATATATATATATATATATATATATATATATATGTACACACACACACACACACACACACACACATACATACATACATACATATATATACATATACACATTATATATATATATATATATATATATATATATATATATATATATATATATATATTTCCTCAACTTCAACAACTTGTCTCTCCTCATCCATTTTTTGACACGCACGAAAGATAGCAACAGCAAGAGGTGAGGAGAGTTAAGAGCTGCTGTGGGAACTGGAATGTACAAGCAGAGAGTGAGTGTGCAAAGAAAACATCTTCTTCAGGGATAGCGAAGCTGGAAAGTATTGTGGGGCGGCGCATCACGGGCATGGGGTTGTACATAGAAAATAATAGGGCTGGGTGTTTTGACGCGCCTGGTGGCGATGTGTTCAGGGCTTTCCAATGTTTAGTACTTGACCTGATTACGTGTCGGATTTTCATGAAGTTAAGTCACATTTCCTGTATGACTGGAATGCAGCATGGGACAGTAAATCCATGGACTGAGGGTACGCTCAAGGCCTGTCAGGAGGCTTTGGCTTTATTTCCTGTTTTCAAGCAGAGGAGGGAGGGCATCTGAGAACATTCTAGACAAAGCACTTAATGACTATATTACAGATAGTGATGACCAGTAAGCTTTTCCCTCACATCCCTGCAAGAGTCACACCCATCTAAAAACACATCAGCTGAGTGGTCAGGTTGTTGTTGCAGCAGGCAGGATTGGTTTCAGTTCAGACAGCTGCTGGCTGCTGTTTTTGCTACAGAGGCTACCAGCCTGCTGTCACTTCCAGCTCTGGGGTCAGGCCACCACAGCAGATACCGGCTTTGTTTAATGATGGCTCAGAAGCCATTGAACAAACCATTCCACTGTGTAAGGATGCAATGCAGGGATAAAAAAAAATTTTAAATCTGGGATTTTATTTTCTGACATAAAAATGGTCATCCTTGTTAGAATGTGCACAGCTGTAAGCTAAATATAAGCTATGAGTAGCTTTACACTGAAAACATCAGCTTTGAAACACTTGTATCAGTCCAACCCGACACTCCTCCTCATCCCTTAACATGTGATTAAGACATCTTTGATTCAAGTCAATATCAGGTTGAATTCTGATGAGTGGTCAGGAGGGCAGGAACCTTCCTCTGCTTCTCCAGCATAAACTACCATCACCAGAAGTTCATGACACAAAAACCACCAGTCAAATAAATAAACAAGGCCACAAACTGAACCAGGCTCTTGTCATTTTTCCATGGCTAACAGCACATAGCAAACAAATGATTCAATCAGTAAAAAAGGAGGCTTTCTCCATCTGTGGCCTGTGTTCAGGGTTGTTGTTGGGCAACAATCACTCACAGAGTCAGAGGATGACGGAATTATCTTGGTGTTAGACCAACCCTGAGATGTTTGTTGTGTTTATACGTGCAGTTTTACCTGCCATTTGAGGTCCCGTGTGTGTGTCACGCAGTGGAAGGCCATATAGGCAAAGGGTGAGCTTCAGTGTTGAAGACATACTGGTCAAGGCTAATGAGGTTGTGGTCGTCTGAGAAGAGCAAATACAGATATTTCAGGGTCTCTCCCAGAAAAAAGCTCTCCATCTTGTCCCGAGGGCTTGGGTAGGCTGGGTCCCGCACGTTATTGATGGAGGTGTAGCCGCCAGAGGGAACCTGAGGGGAAACACACAGGGATTTGTCCACATTCATACATCCAGTCACTGTATTTTAGAACATAACTAGAATTAAATTTTGTCATAATTAGCGTATGAATTCCTGGGTTATGGCCAGAAACATCTTTTGTGAGGTCACAGTGCCTTGACCTTTGACTGTCAAATTATAAGTGAGTGCTCGTGCCAAATGTGAAGACATTCCCTCAAATTGTTCTTAAGATATCACATTCACAAAAAAACAGACAGATGCAAGGTCACAGTGACCTTGACCTTTGACCACCAAAATCTAATCAGTTCCCTGCCGAGTCCAAGTGAACAGTTGTGGCAACTTTGGAAAAATTCTCTGAGGGCGTTCTTGAAATATCAAATTCACAAGAATGAGACAGACAAGGTCACAGTAACCTTGACCTCTGACCGTCAAAAACCAAGGTCACAGAGACCTTGACCTTGGACAATCACAAACTAATCAATTCATCATTGAGTCTAAGTGGACATTTGTGCTAATTTTAAAGAAATCTCCTCAAGGCGTTCTTAAGATATCACGTTCACGGGAATGGGACGGACAGACGGACAGACAAACCAAAAACATAATGCCTCCGGCCATGGCTATTGCCAGCGCAGAGGCATGAAAATGGTTATTTACTAAACATAGCTGTAATTAACATTAGTGATGCAAAACTGTAGTTTACTGACACTGAACATACTAACGACTTGTATCTGTATCTATCTTGTATCTAAGTTTGTCACTAGAGAGGTGGTTTTCAGTGTTAGTTTCTTTAATGAAAACTGACAAATGTTAGTCAACAACCTTTTTTTCATGGTGAAGACGAGAAGATGTAAATAGTTAAACTTTTTTTTCTATTAAGAAATGTATGTTTTTTTAATTTTACATTGACAAGACAAAATGGGACTAATGGTAAATGGGTGGTCTATCAGACATTTAAAAGGAGACGAGAGGAGAACTCGATCATATAAACTTAGATGCCAAAAACAGCGGTGCTTGCAAATTTTTTCTAATGCTGTTGTAAGTGGTGTGAGATCTGAGTGCTGATGGGCTTTGAACTCCAGTAAATAGTCTGTGTCATGTTGCACTAGCCTACAAAACAAGAATAAACCACCATTTGTGTTTGACTGTGCATGGTGGAGCTGTTTGTTTGTTGGTTGCAATGTTGGCTGTTTGCAGCTGTAGCTAACACTGTAAAAGCTCCACACTCCAGCTTTAATGAGTTAATTAGATTCAGACAGATCAGGGTATACAGCTTTCATTTTACTGACCTTGGTGTACTTGTTAAAGTTTTGGAGAATCTCCCAGCCCCACTCCTGGTACTTGTGGTCCTTGGTAAACCTGTACAGGTAGAACAGACTCTCCACCGTCTCTGGTCGCAGGAGGTTGTGCCTGTCTGCAAGCTATCATCACAGTGAACACAAAATTTAGTTTTGACTCTTTCAAAATCCTTGCAGAATTATTTACTGTCACATTGTGCTGATGTTCCTGTATTTCTACTGCAGAACATTTTCCCTAACATCCTCAGGCAATTTTGGAAGTGATCGGCAGCCTGTTTGGGTCACTATGACTTCACTCCCCAGGCATTTAGGCAATGCCCTCATCCAAAGTAACACAGTTTGTGTGTAAAAGATTCTGAATTTGAAGAACACGACTGCATAATTAGGACCAGATACTCTCTGTATCCACTCTTGCACAGCTGTCTTTACCTACCTTTACATCGATGTCTCGGTTGCTGCCCTGATGCATGTTGAAGTGGACGATCTCTGGACTGAGACCTGTCTCCATCTGGACGTACATCTGGTAGCAGGTCTCCATCAGTTGTTTGGCCAAATCCATGTGATCAGCGGGCAGGCCGTGGTGGGCACCGAGAGCCAGAGTGCCTGGCAGGAAACACACTAGATGGTCCTGAAAAAAATCCGGTGTGCACAAGAACAGAGTTAACAGTCAGCTGTATTAACATACATTCCAGTTTCCCACAGAGACTTGAATTGTTACCTCCACCAAGGACATGTTATTTGCTAGTACTAGATTATGCTTCGTGATCTATGATTTCCAACAACAATTTGACATATGGACTCGTCAGACAATGGCACATTTTTCCACCTCATCTCAGATGAGCTCGGGCCCAGAGAAGTCAGAGGTGTTTCTTAATGTTATTGTTATGTGGCTTTCGCTTTGCAATGAGGAGTCTTTACTTGCATTTGTATAACTTGTGTTTTCCAGGGTTAGGGTTCACGACCCCATGTAGTAATATCATTCATACAATCTTTTTCCTTTACCTGTAGCGACCCCTCAAGATTCTCTGATTCTTTTGATGATATTATGGATTGCTGATGGTAAAATCCATAAATTCCTTGCAATTATGCACATAAGAAACATTGTTCTTAAACCGTTGGACTATTAGCCCACACAGCTTCTTGTGAAATGGTGAACATTGTGCTGTCCTTGGTTATGAACATTCAAACTTTCAAAGATGCCCCTTTCATACCCAGTCATGATACCATCACTTGTAACAGGTGAAATGTTCCAGGTGCTTTTTGAAATAATAGAAACTAGACAGAGCATGACACTAGTTTGCTCTTTACTTAGCTTTTTGGACAGTTTGTTTAGACAAACATTACAATCTTTCAACACCAAACACTTAATAATGTACCCATTAACCATCATCACAGACTGACTTGGACCAACCTGGGAACATTAAAGTTAACCATGAGGATGGTTTTGAATATTACTGACCATTTTAGGGCTGAACTGTCCATGTGACAGCTCTCCAACAAAGGTGAGGCCATTAGGTGAAGACTTCTGCAACAGGTTCTTCTTCACACCTTCTATTGCCTGCAGGTAGTCCTCCAAGAGCCTAAAAACACACAGATACTGGATCACACTTCAGGAACAACACTGAGTACAGCTCGTAGAGTGAAGAAAAGCAACTTTTTGGAGACTTGGCTGCTACCAATGCGTATGACAGTTTACTATGTCATAATATACACTAAAGATTTTGTTTTCAGAACAGATATGCAGCAGATAATTTCTTCAATTATTAACATAATGCCTGAAATTTGACAAATATATTCCTTAAAGAATGAGTACATTATTATCTACTCTATTGACTGCCCTTTGAATCCAATATATATGCCAACTAATGTAGGCCAGAGCCCAGAGGTGGCACAAAAACACACTTCCAACAGATAATTCAGACACTCAAAGCTGCTTAATCTAAGCCTGTCCTCAGGCGGTGCTGAGTTTCTGGAGGGTGGTGTTGTTCCAGTTTATTAATCTTTTATCAGTCCTACTGACATCCAACGTTTCCAAATGCTCCCAGAAAAGCATAATCGCTTCTATCTCTGATGATGGCTGGCTGAAATATAGTGGTCACATATAAAGTTAACATTTGGTCCAACAGAAATATATTGAGTAGAGATATGCCTTGAGCTATAGCATTTAGCTGATTAGTTGGCTGACATAGACCCATTTTAATCAACTATTTTATTAATTATCTCCTAGTAAATATGCCAATCATTTGCATGTTGCAGCTCTCAAATGTGATATATATATATATATATATATATATATATATATATATATAGTGTTTGGAAGTATTTTCAAGAGAATTAACTAAATGAATGTGCAATGCAAGCTATGTAACGTTAAACTTGCATATCACAGCTAATGCCTACAGTCTGTGCAGCACAAAAAGTAGGCTAACCCTGACCCCCACCTGCATTTTCACTCTGGTGTTTATTTCAGACCCTATCTGCACATTGGATTTTTTTCGTTTGGTATTATTTGCTAATATTAAAAACACAGATTTATTGTTCTCTTCACATTATTGCATATTTTTTTGTAAGATAATCCGTTACTATACCAATAATCACAACAATCAGATAATTATAGGTTATCATTATCTGCCCTTAAATAACATATTGGTGCATCTCTAATTAAAACTCCATGCATTAGCTGCTGAACAAGTTTCAAGTCTCTATGAATTGATTTTGATAGCTCCCAAACCAAAATGAACTGATTCCAAGGGGTACCTGTAAGGTAGCAAATAATTCAAAATACTTATTTAAAAAAGACAGCTCCACTTGTATGAATTGTGAAATGGTTGTCAGTGTAAGTTGTAGGCACAAAGCATTTACTAGGCCGACTGTACAAAAGCAAAGGTATGGCCATACAAGACTTATTTTCATATGATTACATTCATCATGTCAAAGCAAATACTGGGAACCTTTATGTGACTCACTGAATCTCCTTCTTGCCTCCCTGGATCCACTGCTTCAGCAGGTATTCATAATAACTGTCGGCTCTGGCTCCCAGTGTGTAGATGCCTTGATGGGTGAACTGTCCGTTGTTTGTGTTGATGAACATGGGCACCAGACCATCCAGCTTGCCATCCAGCTTGTGGACCTGCTTCATAACCTCAGCCACTGCAGCCTGGAAACCAAGGTCAGAGGTCAGATGAATTGAGCTGTGGGGGCTGTTGTGACATTTTATTAAGTGACTCAAGATAACCCAATGGTAAAAAATTCCTTAATTACAAAGAATTCTCAATGTTGGACCTACACCATCCCGCCCACAGATTTAACAAATTATCTAACTGCAATATAGATTATTTTGAAAAAAACTCACACATCTGAATGTATGATGGGTGCATCAAATGGGTACAATTTTAAAGACAAAGAGAAGAGCCCTGCACAGTGTCTCATTTACTCCTGGAATTTTTTTTTTTTTATCTTATTAAGGTAATGTTTTGGTCCTTCAGACCATCATCAGACATACACAAATGTGTGCAATATAGATTAAAAAATTACAGTGGACACTGGACCACCAAATATAAAGAAATTCTCAGGCTCTGAAATATTTTGATAGGTGTGAATATTGTAAGAATGAGTGCCTGACGTTTAGCCAGTTGTGCTTCAGTGCACATTTTGTTCTAAACCAATAAGCACAAAATAATACACAATACACTCCTGGGAGCAGCCCTGCTGTTCAGTATGACCCCACCCTAAAAACTTGCAAAAAGTATGTGATGAAAAGGTGAAATAAGTTGTCATCTTGGGGTACGTGTTTTTATTTTCTAAAAAGCTCAAAACAACAGTATTTTCCTGCTCGAAAAAGCCAGTCTGGACTCTTCTCTCCACACAGGGAGCAATGCTTTGCCACCATACAGCTGTGCCACTGAACTTGGCATAGTAATACAGTAATAACCTGTCAGAAGATAATAATTCATCATCACAACCTCCTTTTTATACTCCTCTTATATTCTATATATCATATTCTGTACACTCCAATAAGTGTATTTGATACACTCTGATGTCCAATCCCTGCTAAAATGTGTTAAATCCTGCAGTTGTAACACAAATTCAAACAATCACAGCTTTGTTTATGTCTCTGCTTTTTTGTCCAATTTTTGCAATATTTCTGGAGAAGGGTCAAACTGAGTCAAAAGAACAGTTGCAAACAGGCAAAAACAAATCCAGGCAGCAGCATCTCCAGGTGGGCTGTACGCTCCTACAAACACAATTGTTAGTATTTGTGGGTGGGAAGCCAGTGAGGGATCAGGTCTTTATGTTTCACTAACATCTCCTACCACTTAGTCAAAGTGCCTGAAGGGATGGGGGATGTGATCTGGAGGGTTATGAGCAAACCCTGTGCATATCACGCCCTCGTAGTTAAGCTCCTAACTAGAAGGTGAAAAGAAGCATCTACTGCAGGATATAATGTTTTATCAATACTGTGATGTGCTTACGCACAAGGGTCACATCACAGGATGTGAGATGTCAAGTAAGGCAAAGTCACTCAAACACATCATGCTACAACTTTTTTCTGCTTGATACAAAAGGAAAACTTGAATGATTCTCATTTTCTATGACGAATGTTACTGGCCAAGCCTTCCTTTTTAAGGCAGGATAGGATAGGACACGGTCTGGTAACTTTTGCTGTGGGAGGTGAGACCCGCCTGCGTGAGTATGTGTAGAAAAGTACCGTAACCAGGCCAGCAAGTGCCACAGACACAGCGAAGCGCGTGAAGCTATAGTAGTCAGAAATTAAGAGTGCCACTCCTGGGTGATGCGTACGAGTTGAAAAAGACACAGTGCATACAATATTAAAAACATTAAGCACACTGCAAAAACCATATTGCACATAATGTAAAAGAGGTAGCTATAAAAGTGCCAGAGTCAATAAATATAAAGTGCCAGAGTCAGCAAAATGCCCAGTCCACAGTAGTAGCACAAAGCCCGGTAGCTATTGCCAAGTAGAAATAAAATATAGTGAGAAAGCCTGCGAGAGTGCACTAAAACTCTTCATTTTGTATGTTGATTGAGAGTGTGAAGCCTCAGGAGAGAAACTTGTTCATGAGTCTAGTGGTCCGTGTTTTTAATGACCTGTAGCGCCTGCCTGAGGGCGAACAGGCAGTGACCAGGCTGAGAGCAGTCTTTAACAATGTTTTGGGCTCTGGAGAGGTAGCATGTGTTTGCAATGTCTTGGAGTGAGGAAAGTGGGCAGTCAACACTTTTTTGGACTGTGTTAATGACCCTCTGTCAAGCTTTTTTGTCTGCTGCTGAGCACCCAGCATACCATTCTTGGATTTTTTTTTTTTTCAGATCACAATGTATATCACCAAAAAAAAAAAAAAAAAAAGCAATTTTATTTTTCCTGATATCATGCAGCCCTGGGACCTATGGACTGGATGTGTTGTGCAGAAAACTGGGAGAAGCAACAGTGTCTGGAAAAAAAAAAGTTAATTGTATGAACCATTGCCTTAGCCAACATAAAATAATCCGAAAATGTCTGCAGCTACTGAAATGCTCAGCCACTTATATTGAACAATGAACAATGAAACTTTATACAGGAGAACTACTGAAGATCAATTTCTTTTTATAACTATTATATATTATGATGATGTAATCATACTGTGATTATTAGGGAATTATATCTGACTAAGCATGACCGGGTTTGACTGTTGCTGCAACTAGATTTAAGATGCCGTGACTGGATTTTGGCTGTTCCAGTGATCAAAGCTACAGCTGACAGGCAATGTGTTTGAATTGCTAAATGCCCAGAAAGTCTTATGCTAATGGAGCCAGTGTGGTTTGCTTTTACCATTTCCTCTCAAAGCTTGCTTTAAAGGGGACTCCCTCCAGCTCTGTAGGCTAAGACACGTACCATGTTAACAAGACTTCTTGAGTTCAAATGTGGCCCATCTCGTGACCCACGAAATTATTAGCCTGTAGTTGACAGCTAGCCACAGTCCGATGGGAGAGATGACCATGGCTGCTGCAAAGCAACAAGAGCAGCAGCTAATTTCAAACCCAGACAATATCAAAGCATACTAGATCAGACTACACAAGAAATTCTCCAACTTTGAAGCCATACTAGCAGCTCTGTGAGGGTGTAATGCAAATGACATAGTAGAAAACAAAACTACCAGATGGATATAGCAATGGTGAGACAACTTAGCTTCAGTCACCAACCCTCTAAAAACTGTCCGTGTTTTTATGTAGGACTGAAATATTGGCTTGAGTAATAACAATCTTCACCAACTGTGAAGTTCATACTGCGTAACAGTCTTAAAAATAGCACCTGCAGATGAGAAGTGGTAACTGTCGGTGCTGTTAAGAGGTGCCAAGAATATATATGTTAGAAAAAAACAGAATGATGTCAAATTCTGCCAAAAATATTGACAAATAACAAATGGAAGGCTGAGATAAAGTGCACTTTTAAAGCTTTCGAGGCAGACCCTGGGTCAGCATGGTTGTATGTCTTGGTCAGTTACCTGGTACTGTGGTTCCTCAGTGAGGCGGCTGAGCTCTCTGAACTCCAGCTGGATGCTTGTAACCTCGGCTACAGTGCTATCTGAGGTCCAGCGAGGGGGATGGGCTGTCCCTTTCCCGATATTCACATCAGAATAGGGGATCTTGGACGGGGTGTTAAAGGCTGGCATCAGCCTGGAGCCGATGTCTTTCTGCAGCGGAAGAATGCAGGTAACATGCAGACTCTGTGATATCAGCAAATATAGAATCGTCCAAAAGACCAATTTCATATTGTGTGTATACAAGGACTTATTCCTCACTGAAGTTTACATGTTAGCCCTTGTGTCTCACAGGTTTGATCTGAATGTTGAGCGTATGTTTCTATTTAACATTCTGGGTAACATCTGCAGGCTGGTGGTAAAGTGGCTCTGTCGCCACAATTATTCACAACTGAAGTAAATTGAGAAGGTGCTATTATCTGCATTCTCCAACGTAACTAAAATACGCTTGCAGTTTTAAAATGAGCGCATGTGTGTTGACTCACAGCTTTGTCTAGGAACAGGGTGTCTCCAGTCAGATGGTAGGTGCTCAGTAGGCCTCCCAGGATGCGGATGGTGCTTTCAAATAAGTTGACATCTACATTCTTGTTGAATGTTAGCTCTGTGGCCACCCACGTCCTTGCTTCTTCAAATTCTGTAACATAACAATACAAATTTTAAGAATAAAAACAGGGGTGGCACGGTGGTGTGGTGGTTGCCGGTTCGATCCCGGGTGTGGGAGCCCTTCTGTGCGGAGTTTGCATGTTCTCCCTGTGTCAGCGTGGGTTCTCTCCGGGCACTCCGGCTTCCTCCCACAGTCCAAAGACATGCAGATTGGGGACTAGGTTAATTGGTAACTCTAAATTGTCCGTAGGTGTGAATGTGAGCGTGAATGGTTGTCTGTCTCTATGTGTCAGCCCTGCGATAGTCTGGCGACCTGTCCAGGGTGTACCCTGCCTCTCGCCCGATGTCAGCTGGGATAGGCTCCAGCCCCCCCATGACCCTCAAGAGGATGAAGCGGTTAGAAGATGAATGAATGAATGAATGAATGAATAAATACAGAATAATATATAAATGAACCAACATAGTCTGAAATTATTCAGAAATTTAACAGTGTGGCACCACTACCCCCATATAAAGCAGACAAGAAGGTTTGGCATCGGAAGACTTTAAAGGATATACTAAAGCACCAGGTCGACAAGCAGGCGCAAAGAAAAAAAAAAAAAAAAAAAGGTATTTATTGACAAACACCTCACTGAAGCTAAGGCAAAAATTGAACCCCGATCTGCTACATTTTGACACCAATTTTTGCTGTGACACTGGCTACACTGACTACAGCTTCATCCTTCGCAAGCTCCTAACTTTTCAACCTTTTAAGCATACAGGATCATAGTATTTGATCCTCAAAGACCGTTAGGTGGTTTGTCTGAAAACACTTTTATCACGCTAACAACCTAGTCAAGAAGAGGAGGAAGTTTAAAGTTGGACATGTACCTTCTTTAAGCCCCAGGATCCACATGGTATCCAGGGCATCAATGAGTGTCAAACCCAGGCCAAACCACTCACTGTAGGACTTGGAAAGGGGCCTGAGTTCATCATGGCCCCAAGCAAAGTCTTTATAACCCTTCCATGCATGTCTGAAAGCTTGCTGCACCGCCTCCAGCCAGTTTCCTTCTGGAACACACAATACACACAAGATTCCCAGTTATTATCCCACAGAGTGTTTCAGAAACAAGAGAAACGTTCCACCTGTTTTTTAAAGTTACAATCATACTCTAAAGTGGATATTAGATTCCATAGTCACACTCAAACAGACATGTCTCCAGAGAGTTTTTACTTTATCAAACATGTTCAATGCAAACTACTTATTCATAATCAAATCAGAAAGTGGTCAATCAAACAGCAGATACCTGACTCATTTGTTGGTTTGTCTTTTTGGTTGGCGGGTGAATCCTCCTTAATTTCCCCGTCCTTTGTGCCTTCTGTGCCCTGTTCAGTGTCGATCACCGCCCCATGCCAGCTGAAAGTCACCAGAAGATTAAGAATAAATTATACAAATATGTAAACAAAACTAACTTGAGTTGTGATCATACACCAAGTCTCACCTGATGACTCCCTCCTCCTCTCCTTTCTTGCCGTCAGCTGCCTTTCCCTCAGCCACTGGATCTGAAGCGTTTCCCTTCTTCTGAAGACGATTGTGAAGGACAGGTGGTCCTCTCTTATTGGATAATTTCCTCTGTGACAAATGGTGACATAAACAAACTTTTTTAACCAATCAATTCTTCACTTCATGTAAGCAAGTTGTTAAAAAAGAAAAGCAGACTCATCCCTACAGGTAATGTTAAATAACTGTAGAGCTATGTCTTTTTCAAGAAGATATTTTTTAGTGAAACTTCCTGCCAAATTTGGTTTAAAAATTAATTGCTACTATGACAGTCTTCACTGCTAAATTAGTGCACCAGGGATATTAAATTGGAGGGAGCCACAGCAACATCACATGCACTTTTTCTTTGTGACCAGTCACGTCATGTCACCTCTGGGATTTTTCACAAAAAAAAAAAAAAAAAAGGTAAATTACCTTGCTAAAAAAAACTAGTATCTGTAAATGTATCTTTGCTACCCGTAAATGCTACCCTGACAGCATGTTCAGTGGATTGTCCAGGGTAACAGGAATATATCATGACTTTTTGACTTAACAGCCAAGGTGGATGGCAGATGAAAAAATACACTAGCCAAAAATATTTATTTTACCGGCCAAAATAATAAATTGCCTTTTTTGCTCTACAAACACATTTGTTTCAGTACATTTCATTGTGATAATAAGATAATAGGTTGAAGACAAACTTAAAATAGAGGCCAGATCAAAATCTGAAGCAAAATTATTTTAGAATATTGAAAAACTCATCACTACAGTGTCAGCATGTGAACAAGTTCCCTCTTGTAAGCAGCAGGTTTGGAAATTAGTATCAGCCACCAGTCAAATACTGGTCTAATATGCAAGTGGCTGGTAGATTTCATTCACTCAGGTAAACAAAAAAAAGTTCATTGTGATGTATATTTCTAGGGCTTTTATTGTGAAAGAGAAAGTGGAGTAAAGTAGAGTGACAATGTGGAAGGCAATAAAGAGTTTGCCATCTTGGTTCAGACTACAAGGTCTGTTATTATTTCATTACATTCATAAGTACGGACGCAACACTAGACAGCAGCAGACCAGCAGCAAGTGACATTTTAGTGGATCAGCTGATGTCCCGTATGGTAAACAGTGATGCAAAACTAGGAGCGCTCGAGACAGTCAGTCTCACAGCACCATTTAAATGGACATGTGTGTGTCTGCGCTTGACAGACAGCACAGGAGCAGCTTAGGAGCAGCAGAGCAGCGTGCCCCTAGATGATACAAAACGCGGCAGAGACTCACAGCATAGTTTTTTTTAATTACACAACTATTGTGGCACAAACATACCTGCCTGTGTGGTGGATAGTCTGCCAAGATTTACTTGCCAAACGAAAAAAATCGACCCACATTTGGCGCTCGGTGAGTGTTCATTTCAGACCCTGCATATATGACCATACATTAAGATGCACAATAGGCTACATCTTCCAACATGGACAAGGCCTCACTATTTGCCTAGTGCTAATAATACCGAGCTTTTCAGGTCATGTGTGACTCAAGTGGCACAATCTCAGATCACATCCTGTAAATTCATAATGTTGAGCAACCTGTTTGTAGTGGTAGTTAGACTTAAAATAACAAGCAGGTACCATTCAAGTCATGTACTTCCACTTTTACTCATATTGCCATGCTGATGTTATAGCTGTGGCTCCCTCTATGACCCTGGGCTTTTTCTAAATAATGGAGCAAAGGTCCTGCACTATCATGCTGTTGTAACACATAACATCATTCAACATCATAACTCAGCTGCTAAATATATATAGACAAAGTAGTTTGTTTTTCTCACTAATTTAATAATCACCTGAAATACTGCACTTTTTATTGACACTACAATTACCTCATAGGTTGCTGAATATCACAACCCATCTATCCAAATTAACATTGACATTAAATTTGAAAACACTCATCAGCAAAGGAAGATTTTCCAAACTTTCCAAGAATTTTAAGTGCTCCACTCTCTTAAGAAACCCTGTGCTACCCTTCAAAGAACACAAGCAGAAAAACAGAAACCTGGGAGGTTTGTTCTGGCAGTGGTAGTTGGCCCTGTTTGACAGGCTCGGGCAGCACATGGGGGATGACGGGCCTCAAGTAGTTGTTAGCATCTGTGTCTTGGTCCCCATCTGTAAGGCCTGAACACACAGACAAACTGATTGACTTTCAAAGTATTACAGTAATGCAGTAGCACAGTTAAAGGTGGCAGGCAGGCAGGCAGGATGATTACTGAGGGTCACAGGTTAGAGCTCCGCAGAAGCCCAGATCAAACAAATGATCGATATGCTTACTGGTCTTAAATGCACTTTTAACAAAAGCTTAAACACTATTGCATTAATTTAACATATAACAACTCAAGCCTCAAGGAGTCTCTGACAGCATTCCAGGGGCTCAGATTCATGGAATATCATGGAAGATGTTTAATGTATAAGAGTCTCACCTCTGAGGTGTTCAGTAACAGCAGGATAGGAAGCGATTCCACAAATAAAAAGGAGGACGAGGATAAGGCTCCGCTGCAGTCTGGACAGCTGCTTCCATTTCTGCAGGCACACAGGAGAGAGGGAGATGGAACAGGCATGTCATGATAGCACAAATTTAGTATCACAATTCTTGACACTCAATTTGATACCATCGTAACAAATATAAAACCTCCTTTATTAAAAACATTCAAATTGAATAAAATATATATTGTATCATTAATCCCTAATGATCCTCCTTGAACACACAGTACTACTCTATGTGACTTCATGAAACAGTTTGGGCAAAGAAACGAATATATAGCCTAACATATTTCTCCTAAATTGTTGTTATTCAGCACATGTGCATGTAAGATGTGAAGGCTGGTCTTTGTGGTAGGCTATTTGTCCTGCCCCTCCCCCACTATATTTGGACAGTTGGGTAAAAAGTGACAGTAACAAGCAAAAATAATAATAACCAAAAATAATCGTGATTATGATTTTTTCCATAATCGAGCAGCCTTACAGAGCAGGTCCTCTTCCATGGAGTCTTCTATGTTGTTTCTACAGTAGCCCACAAAGGACAGAGCCAACCTTGACTCCAGATAGGGGCATTTGTGTTTTCACATTGGCAACCATAGTTTTCCTACATGTTTGGCACACATGAGAAGTTTCAGTTGGTTGCCATCTACAACCTCAACACTAGATGTCACTAAATCCTACACACTAGAGGCTAAACAGCAGATGTGAATATTTGGAAGCATACAGGCTGCCATGTTAGTGGAAAAAGAAACTAGTATTAGTTCTCATGATGTCCCTGACATAGAGACTAATGCCAAGACAGCTAAGAACTGGATTTCTTTGTACTTTCCAATAATAGACCTTACACCACAGTGAAGTCAGTGACAGCTAAATAAAGCCCTTGATGATTAATAATATCTTTCTTTGTTTGCTTGTTTAAATGGAGCAGGACGCTGAAAAAGCCTTCCAGGTTTCCTTCATCTGCTGCACTGTAATAGCTGCCTTTGCTATTGTATCTACGTTGTAATGTCCTTGTTGTGCAAATAAACTAAACTGAACTAAATACTGCTAATGTTCTGCTGATGAGCGCTGGATCGTGGGACTGGATTATCACATAACACAATGTTACCTTTCTGTATGATGAACAATAACTGTAATATTAATGCTATACATTACCAGAACACTTCCAACGAGAGCTGCAGCTTCTTTGATTTTTAATAGTTATGCCTGATGCTATTGGAACATGTTGTGATCACACACACCGCCACGAACATTGTTCAAGTCCTGCTAAGCTTCCTAACAGTGTGCACATAATGTGCAAATATGCAGATTTAAGAGGAAATGTTCCCACATGCTGAAGAATCAAACTGCTATGCTGATATTGTAGCTGTAGCTCCCTGTACACACCTGACCCTGGAGCAATGGCCTGGCACTATCATACTCTGTTAAAACTCACAGCGTCAAACCACACCTTAATGCTAAATTCTTAGCATTGAGTGCAGAATCATACAATATGGGTACCACAAGACCCTGTAATTATTGGGAGAACCCTTTGATTTTCACAAATAGTAAACATTTCTACATTTTTAGGATGTACATTTTTAAAAAATAATTAAAAAAGAGTTCATATAATGTCACTGCGTAATAAAAGTATGGAGGTTGTATGTAACATTTATAAAGTATGTAGGTTGCAACAGCTTGCACGTAGCCATAAAACTACAGCTATACCTAGGAACTTTTTACTTAACAGTAGTAATTGCAGCAAGGGTTGGCTTCACATTTGTTCTAAGCAGGATCACCAACAAGCCCAACATTGCTGTGTCACTGCAAGTTTACAAAGTAGCAACAGTTGGCCAGTTAAAGTTGACCACAATGGACAAGAAGTAATATATAGCTATTTGTGACTCCCACTCCTCTAAAGCTTTTGTGCAAAAGGATCGCACGAATACCTCAAAACAGGAATGCACAATAATATGGGCCTGTCATCGGCATCAGCTGATATTGGCTTAAAAATTAACTATCAGAATCAGCCAACATGCTTTTTCTTATTTTGCACGATGAATGAATGTTACAAACATTGAAAAGCATTCTATTTCATGTCTCCATCTGCTGTTTGCCCCTCATGATAAGAGTATGCAAGTATAATACGATATTAATTCCACTACAGAAGAGACTTGATGATCACTCAGATTTAGGTGGGATCAATGCCGGTATTGGTTATTGGTCAAACGAGTAGTCACTTATCAGCATATCAAATATCAGCAAAAATTCCAATATCGTGCATCCCTACCCAAAAATGCAATATTTCATGTGTTTGTTTGATTGAGGAACAGACGAATAAACAAACTTGATCTTGGAATTAAAGCCCCATCAACAATACCTGGAGATCCATTGTCACTTCTTTTCTAGTATAACCTGGCCCTTGGAATTGATAATAAACTGATAAACATCATGTGCACTACACCCAATTCTACAATATAGCACAGAAAAGAAGACAGCCATGCACTCTTCAGGTCCACAAATATCTTTTGTTGGCAAGTATGAGAAAATAGAGCCAGCAATGCCCAAAGAGGGAAACAAGATCGGTGTCCTCATTAGGGTGGGAAACAAGAGCACTTAAGATGAGAAACAGAAGCGAGAAGGAGACACGCTTTATGAGCAGCTCATAGATGCATCTCACTCACCCTCCAGCAGGACTGCCTCCTCCATTGCTTGCCGTTATTGTAATTTCCACTTCCTTGTCCAGCAAAGTTTATAGATATATAATCCTGTCGAGGTTGTGAGTGCATGTCTGTAACCCAGCCCTGGAGGAAGAGATACAGTGAATAGCAGTGTGAGTAAGAGCAGAGCCGGATGGAGATGGCAGGTGTGGTGATGTTAACCCAGATTCAAACAAGCGGGGGGGGCAAGATGCAGCTAGCATAGGAGCCTGGCTGGTAAATATAGGTGTGGTTGTGATATGATTAAAACAAAATGACATTATTCTCTAACGTTACAAAAGAGTTTTGCCCACTTTGATTCACTTCACACACATTTGACTAACGTTATGCTAAGAAAAACCTTACTTATAGGTTTTCCCTTAAGTTGCTGCAACCTCAGTTCACAACACACCTAATCTCAAGCAAAATGAATTATCGTATGCTCAAACAGTTTCATTTCAGGGGAAATACAATCTTAGATGCTGGTGGTTAGCACAGCACAGCTAGCTACATAGCTGTCATCCTACCTCCAAGTGTTCAACAGGCTAATTTAATTGATAGCGTAAACCTAGATAAATGTTAACCGTCGAGATACATTACTTTATCCAGTCGAAATAACTTTTGAATAAAGTACTGTATATTAAGATATTTACTGTAACTACTTACTGATATTATTTTACCTTTCACACGAGACGGAAACACCAGTGTAACGTCAGCCCCGCTGTGGCAGCTACTTTACCTACGCGTCACCGAACTAAGTGCCGTTTTGGCGGTTTCACAGACCAACTGTGGACCGAGGCATGGCGTGAGGCCTACAGTAACTGACACCATGGGTACACTCCAATACTTTTTAAGTACTGCAGAATTCTTCTTCAAAGAGAAATAAAACTCTCTTTGTTAAGGATTTAATGGCCCTACAGAAAAATTGATAACATGAAACTGACATCTTGTTACCTTGTAAAGTATCCAGCGTTAAATTAGATGTGCAACCAGTCTAATCCACCAGCAGGAGAGTAACGCTAAAAGCAGTCAGAACTGCGGTTAGCTCAACGTTAATGTAACAGCCGCGGTGGTCTCTCCATGTAGGACACTCCGCCGTTGCTGTTTCCCAAAGTCCTCGTTTTATAATTATTACACAGACGATTAAAGAATGCTAAATATCTTCCACTTGTATCTCAGGATGCGATGTTGCCCATTGTCAACAATAATGTGATCAGGTGCACCCGTGCTGCTTTCACTGACTTCCTCGAAATATCGTAAACACCAAGTTTTAAGTTTTTGGTATTGTGATCCTGTTTGATCCACGTTTTATAAGAAATTAATTCAAAACACTCATTTCTTTCTATAGTCACTCTGAAACCGTCAGTATTTTTTCCATAATGTTTTAGAATATCTTATCACATAAACTCACACTCACCTTGGCCCATAAAATCAAAATAATAATGAAACATTTTCTGTATCTGTTATTGTTTCTAACTGGAGCACTTGAAGCAGTTCAGCATATTTGATGAAGCTGATGTATTTACATGTTTTTTTCCCTTTATTTTTCTTGCAATTTTAGGGTTGTATCCACATGGTTGAATGCAGTTCCTGTAAGGGACTTTGGATAAAGTGTCAGCTAAATTAATGTAATGTAATGTTAAGCCCAGTTCCACAAGTAAAACAATACGCAACAAAATCCATTTAAATGAATTTAATTTATGATGAAGCACAATACCATATCAAATGTAACTCACAGTAAGATACAGTTGTAGCATGGGTAGCTCAGAGGTAATACAGTGTCCAAGTCTGCAGGACCATATACAATTAAAACTGCAACATTCCTTCTTTTCAAATCCAATCAAAATAACTTATTTATCCATTTGGAACATCATTTGTGTAAAAACGTACTTATACTGGCTAAAGCTGCACTAATACAGTCGATCAAATGACCACATGTTAAATGGCTTTTACCAACAAACCCTCAAAGAGTTATCACCAGACTGCAGTTCCCCTCAGCTCTGCTGACCTTTTTAGCCTCTTTTAGCACAATGGTTTGGATTTCCAGCCCACAGCTCTGTTCCTGTGGACCCCATTTTAGGTAGCAGTCGGTTGTTCCAGCAAAAAAAAACAAAAAAACAAAAAAAACCTGATAATGCCACTATGGTACACTACCCTTCCAGCACCTAACAGCAGACAGACAAAGTACAAGATGAGAGGGTAAACATAGTGGAGCATTTGGCAGCTGAGGAGTCAGATGTTTTTCTCTGGAGTTTGTGGAAGTCAAACCAGAGTAAGTGAAGTAAGTAAGTAAGTGTGGCTATCAGACTAACATTCATCAGGTGGACACAAACACAACTCCAGATGAATGCTTATGTTGCAATAGGTAACTGTTTACTTCCCCATACCAAATTTATAAGGTGATAATGTTATTTTTGTGTTTTCAGCTCACTCTGCAGCACACAAGTGGCCAAAAAACAAACAAACAATTAATGTATGTGTAATTTTTGTGCAGCATCATTTAAATGTTAAGAAACACTGAGAAACAAGAAGCCTGGAATCAACACAACATAAATTAAGAACCTTAAAACAATTAGAAACTCAACAGGAACCAGCTCATGATGGATATGCACAAAGTAGGCTGAAGAAGTACAATACATTGACTACAGGCAATAACAAATAAACTAATTGAAATATCTACAACAGCCACATGATGTATTTACAACAGTTACATTTAAAATAAAGGATCAAATAGTGTCATGGACAGCTGCATAGGATCACAAAGAACACATCTGGAATCTTCTGATTGGTGGACTCTTCCCTGATGAGATTTAGCAGATGGTGAAACCTAAATAAAAATGTTCCTCATGGTTCAACAACCAAAACCTCATTAATAAAGTGAGTACAAAGCACCGATACTGTACACAATTCATCAGATAAATACCATGAAATGGACTATGGACTACACAAGAGCATAGTAAGGGTATGGTAATCAGAAAGTACTGAGAGACACAGACTATCACATAATGTGTCTTTTCATGAGATTACCATGAGGTAAGCATTTGAAAACACAACATCATGTCAGGATTTGAAAACACTTTTAAAAAGGACTGAAAGTGGCAAATGATCTATTCATTTTTTACCCAGGTAGCCTGGTTCATCAAACTATAACCTGAACAATATTGGATTTTTGAGTCCAATACAATTATCAGAGTTCAGATTTCATCAATATGACCTGAGTTTCTCATCAGGAGGTGGAGGAGGGCACAGAGGATGGCATGACATGGAACATTTCCAGCTGTGTTTGTTGAGACAAAATTAGTATTTTTCAACAATATGTCAGGTCATTTCGAACCGTAGTTGTTGTGACAAAACTGGAAGATGGCTGTCCAACAGCAGACCGATGTTCGAGATCCAAAAAATAGCGGGTATTTTTAATGACACGTTGGGACATTTCCAGCAGTATTTGTCGCGATAAAACAGGGTATTATTTAACAATATATGGGGATATTTTCAGCCATGTTTGTTGTGTTGTGGTATTTTAAGCCAAACCATGTTTTCCTCATCCTGATCAAGTGTTTTTTGTGCTTAAACCTAAGCACACCAGGACCACAGCCTTGTCACAACATTAAATAGAAAACTAAAACATAAAGAAGTTTAAAGTTTAAACATATCTGCTACATATCAAATGTAAAAATGAAACATAACTGTGGTTTGCAGAAATGTCCAGCACCAACATTTAGTCTGGCTATTGGGTTGCTTAAATCTGGTTGTTAAAGAAGTGTTACAACCGTATGTACCATTGGGAAATTTAACGGTGGAAAAGCAAGCTTGTCGGTGTGGCCAAACTGTAATGGAGACAACTGTAGTGTTATTTTTCAATCAACATACACTGATAATGATACTGATTTATTTTATGAATCCATGAATAGTATTCTGATTGTGCTGTAGAGATACTGGAGTTGTGATTCAGGTGGGATATGTGTCCTTCTTATCAATAAAATCCGTAATTTTCATTGTAAAATCAATTAATGAGGTGCTTATGGACATCGTTGAGCGCTGGCCATCTTGACACTGTTAACCTTTGAAGGAACAGAGAAAACAAAAAAGAAAAAGCTATCATATGAACTTTGTTGCATGACCCAGGAGTTGTCACTACGTCACCAAGTTTCCACCACCAATGTTGACATTTGAGCACAATGATCAAGTAAAAACATACCTGAATCAAAATTGAAATGACTAAATGAATGTTGAGCATTTATATAAATAAGCACGTTTCAAAAACACACAAACAAAATGTACAAAATATAGTTAATCAAAATATCCCTGGTCTTAAAGGTGGGTGAGTCAACAGTCAGTCTATGCAGAGGAAACCTTCAGAAACTTTCTCCAGAAGGATCTTCAGCTCACTTTGTGCCTTTTGTCCTCATTAATAGTGAAAAAGATTGTGCTTGGTCAATTTTCGACCCAGACTTCCCAATACAAACATTGCTCAAAAAATCCAGGATGAAATGGCTAGTCAGCCCAATTGCAAAAATGTTGGACAACTGTGAACTAGAATGCAATGCCAAATCAGAAATAGCTATAAAAGACAGTACAAAAGTGCCAGAAATACATGGTTTGCCTGTTCAGATTGTTGTAGCTGCAGACGACCACACAAATGCAGCCATGCTAAGAGACAGGGGGCATCCTTAGCTGAAGCATGCTGGTCCTACGGTGAAGCCAAACTCCTGCGTTACATCTTTGTTTCCGAACACTGCCAGGTCCCTGAGAGGCAGCAGTTGGAGATCTTCGCTTTCAAATTGAAAAATTGATTCCTGGGCTGCCGACTCAAGCTGCTCTGACAGCTGTGGAAAAGGAAACAGTGTTTGAAAATACTTGGATAAGTAATTCCCTTTTTGTTTATTAGTCTTTATAGTGGCATGCAAAGGTTTGGGCACCCCAAGACATTTGAGCTCTCAGACAACTTTTACCAGGGTCTCAGACCATAATTAGCTTGTTAGGACTCTGGCTTGTTCACAATCATAGTTAGTAAAGGCCAGGTGATGCAAAATCCAAAGCTTTATAAATACTCTGACTCCTGAAACCTTGTCCCACCAATCAGCAGCCCTGGGCTCCTCTTAACAGCTGACGAGCACTCTGAAAACTAAAATAACTGATGCCCACAAAGCAGGAGAAGGCTATAAGAAGATAGCAAAGTGTTTTCAGGGACCTGGTTCCTCAGTTCGTAATGTAATTAAAAAAGAAAAGTAACTGTGGACGTCAAGTTGAGGTCTGGAAGCCCAAGAAAACTGCTGCTCATAGGATTGTTTGAGAAAAAGAAATTTGTCATCTTTAACGTTTGGCCTTTTTGAGATCAGGTCATCTTTTGCTTGCTTAGTTAATCACAGTAAATACATTTTGACCAGGGGTGACCAAACTTTTGCATGCACCTGTATGTGTTTGTTTTAGACATACTAAAGGCATGGCTCTACAGACGGCAATGTCAATCTAATGAATGGCTTTAGATATAATTTTGTACAGCCATTCGTGGTCCCCAGAGGATAAACCCTACTAACTTTAGTGATCCCCTGACCCAGCACCACCAGCAGGTAGAGGTTTTAACTTATTCTGTGAATATCTCAATATTACCTGGCTGGATCAGCACAAGATTTTGTACAAATATTCATAGTTCTGACAAATAAAGAATCCTAATGACTTTGGTGATCCATGTGACCTGTTCTGTCGCACCACTATGAGGTGGTGTTGAGTGAAATGTCAGGGCAAATGATAAATACTGTAAATTTTCAAATGGAGCCTGTATTCAAATTCATATAGTAACAGGTACAGCAAGCATGAACAAAGAAAGGCAAAGAGTAAAAATACTATTTCTCATAAGGTCGATTCAGTAAAACATACATTTCCACAGCATTCATTCCATCAGTACGGCAACAGAATCACGTCATACTCACCACTGTGCTGCACTCAGCTTCTTTTCTCTTATAGAAACACTGTTTTCATTCATTTCTTTAGCATGGCAATGCAAAGTTAACCACATCAATTTACCACTTCCTGCAGATGCTGCAAATGAAAAGCCTTCCAGGAACAGATTATGCCTTGAGTTGCTGGGAGGTGTTTACTTTACTTAACTTGATTTTTCTTAGTAGTCTTTGAGTGCATTTTTGAGGGGCTAGAGGTGCTTGAAAACTCAAGCAACTTTGCATACTTGTCAGAAGTGGCAAAAATAGATATCTGATACAGGTCTCATGCTCAGGTGTGGCAAATGTTGAAAAACAGTGTTCAAAGTAAAAAAAAAAAACATCTTTAAATTCAATGTAGATTAATGAAATTTGGTATGCATATGTTACATTTACAGACATACACGAAAAAACTCTTAGAGCTACACCCTACACCCAACAGGGAGTCAGCCATTTTTAATTTCCTGTGCAATTTTTACCTCTTTTTGTTGTTGCCATTTTCAGGTACTGTACTTGAGCAAACTCAGATTCCTTTCAGGCAAATAATCAGATCTACTTCAAATTTGGTCAGTACAATGTTGAGACTTTAACAATTAAAAGCTGTTGAAACTTTGAGTTCTCATGGAACTATGTTACTGTGGCGTGGCGGCCATTTGTGTGTTGTGATATGAGGCAGGAAGATGTTGTAACTTGAGTGTTCATTGTTCTATCTGCCCCAAACTCCTAATGCCTGAAAAGAGTCCTGGCCTGAAGACATCTACATGCGGAGGGGAACCTTTTTTGTGGCTGAATTTCTTTGCCAGGCCTGGGATAGAAGGCAGAGTACTTTGAGGACTGAGCTGTAAAATAGCATGTACTTTGAATTGTTCACTGCAACGTCATTGTAATGGCGTCTGAGGGTTAAGCACATGTTTGTGTGCATGACACAAAATGAAAAAAGTCACTCAATCATTTAATCAGATCAATCAAAATTGGACACAACAATGAAAAGTTGCTGAAATGTTGAATTTCTGTGGAATGACTTTGCCGTGTTGGCTATTTTGCAGGTTTCACCATAAAACAGGAAGCTGTTGTGTCAATGTACACTTTTCAGGCTGCCCCAAGGTTAGAGTGGAGGCAATATCAGCCTGAAGATGGAAATAGAATGTCATCACAATATATTGCTACATAAACTTGAAAGATATGGGTTCAGAGGAATTGCACACGCATGGCTAAAAAAATTATCTGGACAATAGATACCAATATATGCAAATAAGTGATGTGAGGTCCAATATGCTTAAAATAACTTGCGGGGTGCCCCAGGGTTCGATACTGGGGCCCAAGTTGTTCATTCTATATATTAATGACATTTGTAGTGTGACTATCGAGTTCAGTTATGTCTTATTTGCTGATGATACAACCTTATATTGCTCAGGGGAAAACTTAGAATTACTTCTCAGCAAGGCAGAGAAAGGGCTACAGAGATTACAAAATTGGTTTGACCTTAATAAGCTTTCCTTGAACATAGATAAAACTAAATATATTGCCTTCTCTAAATGGCAAATTAAAATTCAGTTGAAACTGGCAATTAATGATATTGAATTAGAAAGAGTTTATGAAAATAAATTTCTTGGTGTGATTATTGATTATAAACTCACCTGGAAATCACACATAAGTAAAGTTAAAAACAAAATATCTAAAACAATAGCAATACTATATAGATACAAATATATATTACATAAACATACTCTATACATATTGTACTGTGCTCTTTTTCTGCCTTACATATTATATTGTGTTGAAGTATGGGGCAATACGTATATAACCAATATAAAACCCATTTTCATGTTACAGAAAAAAGCTATTAGAATAATCAATCATGCTGCATATAAAGACTCAACAAATCCATTTTTTATTAAATTGCAAATACTAAAATTTTATGATTTAGTTGAACTGAACACAATAAAGTTTATATATAAAGTTAAAAATAACCTTGTTCCAAACACTATATAGACTCTTTTTGAAAGGAGAGATAGACACTATGAGCTCAGAGGAACTGAGATGTTTAGAAAACCAACAGTTAGAACAAACACTAAAATAAACTGTATTTCCATCAAAGGAGTACATCTGTGGAATAGTTCCACTGATGAATTAAAACTAAGCACTTCTTTATTACAATTAAAAACATTATATAAAAAGTCAGCAATTCAAAGATACATGACAGAAATCTGATTTGGCAAAAAAAAAAAAAAGTTTTGTGGTTTTAATTGCTCTTATTTCTCAGTTATCAGCCTTTTGTTGGCTGCATTGTGAGCTGACAATTTTGTCTGAACATCAGGTAAAAGTGCTGCAGGAACTTAAAATGTGCAAGTGTTTAAAACAAGGCTTATAGCTAGGATTGGTAACATTTATAAAAATAACTTGTCATGTACTTCTGTGTGGATGTAATGATGTAATTTGAGATAATGGTAACCAACTATAACTTTAATGGAGGTGTATATGGTTTGGGGTTAAAATGTCCTCACTATTGCGTGAGCCGCTGGTTTCTTGGATTCATGAGCCTCTATCACCATCACTGTCACTTACCACACAGTCTCGCAGTGCCCCCAGGTAACTCTGCCTCCGAGTGTCAGCCAGGAACTTAACTTCCCTCTCTATGCTGCCCTGTCTTGTTCCCTGCTGACAGGAATAAGTGATGGTCTGACTGGAGAATCTGCTGCTGAGTCGCAGAAATCTCATCTGCACCACATCTGTTCCTCCTGGATACTCAAACTGAAGGTAAGTGGTTTACACATAAGATATGAGTTAGAGAAACAAGTAAATCAGAGAAATCCATCTCAGACAAATGTGGGAAGCAATATCTGGAACAGACGCTCACCTGGAAGCCGTCTTCAACTGTGCTCAACCAGTGAAATGACATATTGGTGCCAGAATCCTTCAGCCAAGCTTTGACTGGAACCTGCGGTTGGTCATGAATGTTATCACATTAATATGATGTGTGTTATATGTGTGTCATGTTTACATTGTGTACCTCTGAGTTAGTCTATGGGTACCAGCTCAAATCTCCAAAAAGTACAATCCAAAGATAGATTAAAGACATATCTCTGTTTTCACTTTAACAAAGGTTGCTGGTTATGCACACTGTCATACCCAGATGATGGAATGTGTTGGTATGGAGCCTGCCAAGGGTCATATGCTTAAAAAAAATGTATGTGATTTATTAATCAGTGTGCTGTGATTACTTTATAGCAGGCCATGTTCACCATTTTATAAACTCTGAGATGAAAAAAAAGACTTCTGACATGAACCACAGACCTTCGCAATAAAAACAGTGAATGGGTTTATTATTTAATCTTTATAGCCACAACATGAGAGCTATCAATAATAATCAGTTTTGGATAAATTGTGAGAATACTGTAACATGTTTAGTAAACTACACCTAACAGCAGCCCAGTTACCAGAGTAAAATGTTAGCATTATACATTTAGCAAACCAGGGATATGATACATTTGTACATTTCATATATATTGTATCAAGGTTTCTATTGTGAAGCTGTTCCTATTATATGTACATGAGCCGAATTTGTCATCGGGACGTGGAGGGGACGATGATTAGCGTGACAACTACGCAATGCCTGATAGATAATTCAGAGGTGTAGGAGCTATGCTAAGTGCTTCTATAACCAATTGTCATTGTCAATCTTTCTGTCAAACTCCCAGTAAGACAGCCAACAGGAGTATTTTCTACAATATTTGTGTGAGAGAGGAACTGGCAACAGTAGAAGTAAGAAAATTCATCCTGAAAGCAATCGACTATTTTTAGACCTAGGGCCTGATCAGACAGAGCACGTTTTGCAACCTTTTTGTTGAAGCTGACCCTGATCAGACAGGGTGCTTTTAAATAGCAGCCTGGGGTGGATTTGTGTTACTGTTTTCAGTAAGAGTGAAGCTTTTAACTCACTGCTTTTGCATTGCAGAGAGATATTTTCACGTCATCTGCAGTCCTCCAACAACACAGGGTAAAAAGGATGTTGGCTAGTCAGTTGTTTGATGTGAAACCTTAACATTAGAAAGTAGTTGAAGCCACTCTTTGTTCAGATATGTCTTGTAGCTTGCCCAGGGTGACATTAAAAGTGAGCTAACCTTGGCTTGATGCAAAACTGTCCACTACCACCATGGATGTATAAAGAAAACTGGATACAGTTCCCGACCCCAGTCATGTAAAATTACCAGGATCTTCTGCATCATTGGGCCCATAGAGTAGGCGCACTTGAGACTTCTGCTGACTGAGCACCTAACTTTCAATTTGTCCTTGGCTCATTTGAATAGGAATAAAATAATTCAATCATGCAGCCCTTTTAGACCTTTGAAATGTTATCAGTCCAAATGGATCAAACCACTAGAGTGAAACAAGTCATTTCACAGGGGTTGTGATGCTCAAAAACCCTTATCCACTGCTTTACAGACGTCTCTATCCCAATGTAAGTCTATGGGAAAAAGTCATCTTGGGCCCCAGTGGCATCACGGGACAGACCCAGAAGTTGTAATTCCACTGTGCCACTAAGTCAAATTGGCCTCAAAGCCCACCGCTGTTCCTCGGGCCTTGGCTATCATTTGTTGTCATTGCCACTATAGAACACCTGCCTCTGAAATTGTCTCTCTGGATAATGGGAAAAAACAGCAATGACGTCAGGTGCTTTTCTGCTCTGAGTTGAAGTTTTTTCAACTCAAGGCGTTCCAGGTGCTCCTGCAAAAACATAAGGGGTTGCTCATTCATGAAAAGTGAGTAAATCTGTGTGTAGATTTGCACATAAAAGCCTATGCTACTAAAAACCTACTCCGGATTCAGGAACGCCATGGGAAACTCAGATTTGATCGTAAACACGTGTGTATGATCATGAATGCCAATCCATCGTAAAGCGACAGCGCGCTCCCGGTAATCAGCAATTAGCATAATCCCCGCCCATGAATAGCCAATGACCACCATATAAGGAGGTGTAGGGTCATTCAGTCGACCTGTCAGTCATGGCACAAAGACAGAAAGAGAGAGAAAGAAAAAAGAATTTTTCCGAAGCGGAGATCGAAATAATTTTGGGTGAAGTGGACTTAAGAAAAAACATTTTATTTTCTTCAGTTAGTAGTGGTGTGACAGGGACAGGCAAAGCGAAGGCCTGGAGGGAGGTAACAGATGCTGTTAATGTTGTCTCCGTGGTACAAAGAACCATGTCAGAGGTGAAGCGTAAATGGTTTGATATGAAACTGGAGGCAAAGAAACGCATGAGCACACAAAAAAAAATACAGCGGTCACCAAACAAACAGAAGATTCATTTGTGGGGTTTTGAATGAAGTGGGAACGGGAAACCAGAGATGTTTTGTGCGTAATGGATAAACTCTAAATCAGTGATGGCTGTCGGAATGTAGAGCTATTAACGTTTATTTTAACAAATGATACGGATAACATATAGCCTGCAGCAGTTTTGTATGCATCGTCTTCAAATTATTTGAATCTTAATAGCCTAAAGCTCTGTTTTATACAATGTAAATTAAATATTTTTCAAATCAGATTTATTCATTCAAATGATCAAAAAGCCACAAAAAAACAACAACAACAAAAAACTGTGTTGTCTCAAATAATTCTTTCAGCTGGCGCGTGTTCCTTCGTGGCTCCACCACCTGCTGCCCCTGCTGAACCCAGGCACCGAGGCCGAAGAGGCTGTGATCCGGCTGTCCTTATGGATATTTTTATTATCATCATTCAACATGTACAAAGAACGTGTAATCTATTGAGTCGATTTACACAGATAATTCACAATCATGAACCTAATCTGGATCTTAAACCTGCTAATTGCCAACTAATTTAACTAAATGTGTTAAATGTATTTTTAATATTTTGTCATGTTTAGATTACATGTTTCAAAGGCATCTGTGTATTGTGTACATAACAGAGAGCAATACGAGTTAAAATTGTAATTTCCAATAGTGACAAGCAATATTTATGTGCTTTACTAAATTTACACAAGCACTACGAGTGGTCAGGAGCAGGGGTAGATTTTGTTAGTAGCTACGAAAAGATCATAGCTACTTAAATATTGATGAGTGCGGACATGCACGTAAATTTCCGTCTGCCAACAGTTTACACACAAATTCCTTCTGCTCACGTTTCATGAATGAGACCCACGGTGTTTAGAGTGGAAACACAAATGCAGCTGGCAAAATGCTTCTGTCTCATCAAAAACAATTACATAAAAACTGCCCCAGGCTGCTACAGCACGCTCTGTCCAATCAGGGCCTTAGATGATCCCAACCTCAATGTCATTTGTTTATTAGTGGGTATAACCATTATGTGGTATTAAAATGATATAATGTCTTACACTAAAGAATGTCAGGTGTGGTGTGCAGTGCTGATACCTGAGGCTGGAGTGGAGACAGGCAGGTCTTTGGCTCTGCTGTGAAGTCACAGTACACTTGAAAAGCATCAGCTGGGTTCCCCTGGTTAGGATCGATGTAATACATCCCTGAAACAAGAGCGTGTTTTAAAAAATCAATTCCAAACTTCACAACACAGCACAAACAAGAGACATGATGTCAACATACTCCTCTGCATCCTCACAATCCATTTGCATGACCTGCTGATGAACATTCTGAAATAAACTGACTTAAAAAAAATAACTTGTATAACTCAATGACAAGACATATATGGCAATTTCTAGAGGAACAACAGTTCATTTTTTTCCCTTAAAAAGAGCATCAGTGAATGATTCAGTGTCAGTGTGTTACCATTAGTGGAGTTGGGGTGAGCGAGCCACAGCTCAAGACATGTAGTAGCTGGGTGATGTTTAGTGCCATCTGGTGGGTTTATGAACCAGTGAAGATCTCTCTGCAGGGAGTCCAACAAAGTCTGGACCAGGATGTAGTTGGGCTTGTCTGACATATACATGAGCTCCTGAGATATTAACAGCAAAATAAAGAACGATAAAAAAATATGCATGGATGAAACAACGTAATAAATTAAAGAGACTACAGTTTAATTGCAAGTGCAATACTTCACAAAATGTATTATTTGTATATCGACATCGATGAAGAAAGCAAAATTTAAGTCACCTGTTTAAACAAAATAAATATTAAGACTTTGCATGTTAAATTATCTTTTATGAATGGATATTCATTTGTGACCTTTGACCTTTTATGTATGGGATGGTCTCTAACCATTAAGGGTGTTTGTAAGATAAACTAAGATAAGGCTTTCTTAAAAAAGATTTAATGACCACAGGTCTGTCACACTGAAGTCTGATAGGCATATGGCTGCAACATAAACTGCAAATTTCTTAACAATGTGCCATCATTGTGGTTAATTCAGAGTCTACGGCTGACTTTGATTCACATTAACCATCTTGTATGGTTCTGGTGATTCAAAGATGATACAAACAAATAAATGACACCATAAAAAGCCATTTGAGACATAATCAACAGCTGAGACCACATCTAAAAATCTGACAGCTATTGTAAAGAGGACCTTCTGAGTTGTTCAGAAGAACACTGAGGCATCCTGAGACGTTCACTTAATAATGAGCTTCTGAGTCCCTTAAAAACACTGTGTAATACTGTAGATAGCCTCTTAATACAGAACTTTTTTAGTTTGGCCCTTGATTTCTTTGCTGCAGTAACCTCAAGTGATTCTGGAGTAAGGCCAATCACTGAGCCAGCCTTTCTGATTATCTTATTGATCCTGTCTTTATCATCTGCAGTGATACTGCCACCCAGCAAAGCACAGCATAGAACAGGACACTAGTTTAGATTCCGGATAAAAAACATGCGGAAGCATGTAAAAAAAAAAAAAAAAAAAATATCCGATATACTGCCCCTGATGTTCATGGGCTTAAGAGAATACTTCACCCAGAAATGATCTTTGTATATCAATTACTCATCACTTGTCTTGTTACCTTGAAATTGTGAAGAAAACGTTGTGCACCGCAAGATGCACAACACATCTACGTGGTGCGTCTTATGGACATTAAGATGCACAGCTTTTTAAGCATGTGCAGTACCAACATTCAATAGAAAAGCAGGATATGTGAGGCAGCCATCATGTGCACACACATGCATGATGGCTAAGTACACTCACCTTCAGCTGAGTTAGTGTGAGGTTCAGGGAGGTTCCTTGGGGTCCAGGTGGGCCAGGTGGACCCTGACAAACAGAATGTAGTGAATACAGATGCTTCTGATGTGTGGTTTCACACATTTCTGTTACTCAGTGCATAAAAACCTGTATCAGACTTTATTAGAAACTACTGAGGACCTTCTGTATACTTACAGGTAAGCCTTTCTCTCCAATAGGGCCTGGTAGTCCAGCATATCCTTTGAGGCCCTAATGAATCCAAAGCATCTAATTAGAAATACTGATTTTTCATCAGATTTCTCAGAAAACAACTGCAAGAGATGTGGTTTTGGATTTACCCACCTTCTTCCCAAACAACCCCTAAAAATAGAAAAGCACAGCAGTGGTTGTTAAGAGTGATCATCATATTTTCCAACACCAGAGCAGTTATTATTGCTGACCAAAATATCAGGTACTTACAGGTAGCCCAGGCAGGCCTGGAGCACCTCCTCTACCTGGTTGACCAATATCCCCCTAGGAAATAATCAGTACTACTATATGATTATTAGAGCACACCTCAGAGAGCAGAATGACTCAGACCTGATGGTTTATTGAAAGCTTCTAAGGTGAATCCAAACAGGAAATGAAAAAATTTGAAAAACAACTCAGAATTGAATGTTAGGTTGTGCAGAAGCAGGTGCATTTTTACCATGTTGACATCACTCTTTGTTTCCAGAGATAGCTTAGTCTTCTACGTTGATGAATGTCAAAACATAAGTGTGATATATTCTTGAACAATGGTCATGATTTATTTATTGTATGGATTGTTATGTATATAATTATGTGTAAAGCATGTTTTATGTTCGCTATTAGGTCCCCAGGGAGAGGTTCACATGCCAGAAAATGAAGTGGTCTCCCCTTTCACACTGAGTGCAAAGGCTCAGAAAGTTGTCACAACGCTTGGTTGTTCACCTCTGAACTAGATCATCTGTATTCGAACATTGGCAAAGCCATCTGCACCCCAAAAATAGCATTTAGTATAGAGTACAACTGAAGATGTATTGTTCTGCTTCTCCCACATGTCACACACATAATTATAATTATAATTATAATTATATTTCTTGCCTTTAGCACAGTTTAGCGCCACCTACTGGCCTTGTTAAATATCAGCAAAAAATCCAATACTATGCATCCCTAATTTATACATATCTTTTTCTACCTTTATACATATATATCACCCTGCATCACTGTATATCGGACTTACAACATATATCTTTTGTATTGTTTGACAGTTTTACACCACTTCCGTTAAAATGCTTAAAGCCAGCTCCTGTCTTGGGTCCCTTATGGGAGAGCGTTAAACTCTCTGCATAGCTACTTATGCAAATGTGTATTGAGGCCAGAAAACGTATTGTGACTTCTTATTGTGAGGAAAGTTGAGGTAAATTGTCTACTGGCGTTGTGTTTAATGTGACACAGCGTTACTTTACCTGCTCTCCCTTTTGACCAGCTCTTCCAGGCTCCCCAGTAGAGCCCTGCATTCCCTGAAACAACAATATGATATATTGTACATAACTCAGTACACATAAAAGACAGCATCAAGAAATTAGGTCTATTGTTTAAGGAAGCTTACCTGGAAAATTATATCTATACATAGGCTTACCTTTAACCCATCTCTACCAGGAGGGCCAGGTGGTCCCATAGCCCCAGGTTCTCCCTACACAGTAAAAAATACAGAGTGTACTCTCTAAAAATCAGAACGATAGTTGATACAATATAACAGCCTGTAAAAGCGGGAAACTAGAATCAGTCTATATTTATTTAGTCTCTGTATTAATGGTTCGTTCTGATGTAGACATCCAGCTATATGATGACGATACACTGACTTATGTACATGGCTGCAAAAAACTGCCGGCTGCCTTTAATCTCAAGGTCGGGCGCTGGGTGCTACCCTTGTTCCTACTCTATGCCAATTTTTCAGGGCAATAGATTTAGACTGATATTTCCAGAAGAAAGGGAAGATATCTACCGGCTCTGATTGGCTGACTTTTAAGACCCCAAGATAAACTCTGTTTGATTGAGATAAACTTTGTTTATCTTTGCCTTAAAGAACAAGGCCAAAGGCCCAGGTGTAAAGCAAAGGCTTATGGACTGGATGATATTTTCCAGATACAGATCACAATTAAATGAGAGATGTAAATGGGACCAGAGTAGCACCTTCAGTCAGTCAGCAATTTCTTTAACGGAGTCAAAAGAATGAAATTATATTGTTGTGCATGACAATGTAAGTGAACATTAGGTTATTAATTGTGTTGCAATCTGCTGCTATCTTGCACATATTAACTTCATTTATGCTGTTATTTGTTGTATTAGTGTATATTTATGGGGCCTTTTTAAACTTTGGCCATACAGATGACAGATAGAAATTTAGCCCTGTAGGCCATCACTGGCTCAGGGTACAGTGCTTCTGTTGTCTGTTAATAAATGAACATTGTCAATGCCAATAAACTACTAAAACAAATAAATAAATTCTAAAGGCCTACCTTTAAACCGGATCTGCCCATTTCACCTTTTTCTCCACGTGGACCAGATTCACCCTTTGGGTAAAGATTGTTGGAAAAGTGATCAATATTCATAATTTTGTTTTTACTAATCCATTAACATTTATCAAAATGAAGTAGGATATATATATATATATATATATACATACACATATATATATATATACATATGTATAGATAGATAGATATAGATAGACTTATATACATAGATATACAGTATATACAATATATCCCATATTTACAGTACAAGATGACAAAGATAAAGCACAACAGTCACACTTTGGCTGTCCAATCAGAATGTATTAAATACAATGTAATGTGAGAAACACTGATGATTAACTCTAATAAAAGAATGATTCACAACGAAAAAGCTGATAAGGTTAAATAAAACTTACAAATGTGCCGAGTCTCCCTGGAGGACCAAATGCACCAAAATCTCCCATCTTTCCCTGCAAAGCCAGAGAAAGATCAAGACTTGATTCACTGTAACACCCTGACTAGCCTCAAGTCATTTTTAATGTGGAAAACAAAAATGTTGAAGGCAAAGTAAAGTTTTTTTCAGGTAAAAGCTGATACATATTGTCAGGATCAACATCCACTGACCTTCTCTCCTTGCCTTCCTCTTGTGCCTCTACTTCCAGCTTTCCCTCTTTTTCCCTTTAAAAAGAATACCATACATTTTAAAATGAATTCAAGTTCACATTCATGTTAGATGTCAGGTGTGTCATCCTACCCTCTTTCCAATGTGTCCATCCTTCCCTGGACGTCCCCTTTTGCCATCATCTCCCTGAAATTCAATTCACTGAGATTAATCAATATCAGAGGCACAGAGGAAAAGGATTTATCAGGCTTTGACACATTCATTGTTGAGACAGGTGGCTGCACATGGGATTAGTGACAAAGAGAATAATACAGAATATGAACAGTTTCCTTTACCTTTAATTTCTGATGATGTTTTTTTTAATTTCAGATGCAATGTTTATGTGAGAAAAGCAAATTGTGATATGTTGAAAAGGTGCACCAGTCTACCAGTTTGTGTATATGCAGACACAGACTTGAGCTGACCTTTCGACCAATTTGTCCATTCCTTCCCTCCAGCCCAGGTCTACCTTTTGGTCCCTGAAGACAGCACAGATGGAGGTAGTGATTCTTATTTTTAAGAGTGTTCACAATACTGAGTGTGCATGTGTCACATAATATGTGACTGTGTGTGTGGTTTCAGGGGCAGTGCTGACCTGAGGTCCTGGAGGGCCAACAGGACCCTGATGTCCCATCTCCCCCTCCACACCCTGGAGAATGGAAACACAAAAGGCCGTTTCTTTCAATATTGATATCAATTGCTTGGTAATGTTAGTATTGGTGCTAGTGACACTGGGTTGGGAAATATGCATAGCATCAAATATCCCATTATTTTTGACCAAATACCTTAATATTGATTTTGCAACAATGTTGTTGATGCAACTATTAGTGCCTTCACTAAATATTCCCACAATGAGATTTTTGTTAAGTAATCATAGTAATGTGGATATAATGACTAAGTGGTTCAAGGCAAATCATAGAGCAGCTAGAACAGTCTGGTAAGCTAAGAAAATTAAATCACTTTATTGTAATGCAACCTTTAAACCCAGGAAAAGACAACAATTATCATATTACCACATCCAAAATCTAAGATGATAAAGTCTCTTATCACACACGTAGGTCCTGGTCTTACCTCTGGTCCTGGTAATCCTGGATGTCCTTTACTTCCTGGCAGGCCATCAAGACCCTGCAATCACGTAGACCATCACCATCAATCAATCATACATTTAAGAAATTCATATGTATAGTTGTTTTTCCTTCCATATTTGATGAAGCAGTCAGAACTGCTGTGATTCTCACCACTTCTCCTGGCTCCCCTTTCTGCCCAGGCTCTCCTCTCAAACCCTCAACTCCAGAAAAGCCCTTTGAACCAGGATCACCTGGTTTTCCTGCGACTCCTGCAGACCCCTGAAGCACAAAAAGTTGTGCTTAGTCATAAGGGCAAGGAAGAAGTCAACTAAGCTGGTCTTGTGTGCCAAAAACTGGAGTTCCTCTAACGGCCACTTGAGACTGGCTCCAAGAGTGAGTCAGTCATGACAACTGTACGAGGGGTGAACTTATATATAACTCACCTGTTTAAATGTTATTAAGTTATACATAACTGAGGGTGTGGCTGCATTGAGTGACAGATGGTTGCTGTCCCCTGACAACACACTACGATACGGTACAGTATGGTACAATACGGTACGGTACGATACGATACGATGCGATATGATATACTTGCTGTCCCTGTAGGGAAATTTATCTTGTACTCAGGAGCTGCACAAGTATTGCTGCCTTACAATAACATACCATAAAACATACACTACACATAACAGTTTTGCACATCAGCCATTCATGTATTGCACAGAACCCCAGCACCCAACAGAGCACCATAAGCAAAGCACACCACAACCCCTAAAGCATCAAGCAACGTTATTTAAAATCTTAATTTAGGTTGGCATAAATGAATTTTTAAAATTATTCAATTTAAATCTGGGCATCCAGTATCATCTGTCTGAGGGTAAAAGCTCGTACTCACCGTGGAGAATGTTGGACAAGTCAGACTGTATTCTCTGTGTTTGTCTGAGAACAAACTGCTTATACTGAAAGACTGCTATCATACAACCAAGAATGTAGGTAACATAACGTAAGCGTTAGGTAACGTAACCGCTGTGTAACCTCAGTTTCAGAGTATAGGCATAGTTGTAGCTGTCACTATTTTAGGGTGTTTTCAGTTCTTGAAAATTAATTGTAATGTTTTGGTCGCCTAAAAAATGTCTTGTTTAGAATTTGGTTAATGGTTTTCAGCCTGTTTTTCATAATCAAAATTAGCATTATCATAACCATTGCTGTAAATGCACGATGCTAAGCCCGCATCTAGCGTTTGGGTTCGCTCTTCCCTCTCGTCCAAATATGGTCACATCAAGCTGGAAAGATCCAAGATGGCAACAACCAAAATGCTAGACTCAAGGCTTTCAAACAGGAGTCCACAATCCAGTGGGTCATGTCATGATTCTATACAGACAATGGAAATTGGTTATCGATTTGTCAAAGAGAAATTATGAAATGGCAACTTGAAAGAAAGAAAGAAAAACTAGAGTACATGTTTACTTTATGCACAACAAGTAGAGACTTTTCTGCATTGGTGTCAAAGGCAAAAACCTGCAAACAACAGGGTCAAAATCCAAAAAGTTGCCTCTGAAGTAGTTTTCCCCTGTTTTCCTCTCTAAGGGGCTGTGTTCACCAAAGTGTTTTATCCGAGCCGCCAGCAGCACGACAATGCACTTAATTTCTATTCTGCGCTGAGCACTACCTGTTGAGTGGTTTGTTTGTTTTTTTTTAATCTCTGAGAATTCAAAGATGTTAAATTTTAGCTAACATGCGGCATTCACTGTCACATTTTACCTAGCTGTTCAATCACAGTGGAGGAGGGACAAACATTGTGAAGACTAACTATCACATCTAAAATGTACAAGTGCTGAACAACAAAAGCAATAGAGGAAAATATGTTCTGTCCTCTCTCCCTACTTGCTTCAGCCTTCCCTTCATCCAGAGCAAGTACTCTACCTTGCACCAACATTTTTACTACTGGAGATATTCAGAATCATAGCAACACGACTCAACCACTGTCTAAGCTGAAAAAAATGGCGCGCCTCCAAAGTGCTCTCAAGCACTCCCAGTTGAGAAGCACGTTTTGTCGTTTTCAGCTGGGAATAAAAACTTTGGTGGCCTTAGAAGGATGATCTCAATGCGAACTGCTTTGAGATAATCAGGGTTATTGTTGTGTTGTTTTACAGTGTGAATGTGAAATGTGAAATATTCCTCATTGCCAACTTTATGTTTCGTAATACTCTCCCTTAGTTTCCATTTAGTGCTGCCTACACAAAAACCTCCACAGGGTCATAACATATCGGAAAATGTGAAGTCAAAGTAAAAATGTTTCTGGGGCATCTGTCTTTAGCAACACTATAATGGTTTGTCATACTGTACTGTGGACTGCACTCACCACTAGTCCAGGCTTTCCCATGTCACCTTTCACACCTGGGCTTCCTGCCACCCCCTGCAGTTAGACAAAGTACAGCGTTAGGGGAATCAAAAGTAGTAACACTGATAGATGGGCTGTTGCTTCACATTACAGACTGTGACTGTCAGGAAGCTGAGTTCTGTACCTTTGGGCCTCGAGTTCCCGGCTCCCCAGTCAAACCAGCAGGACCTTTGTCCCCCTATAGACAGAAAAGTTCAGCTTATCAAAAAGTGACTGCATATCATCACACACCTTTCATACATGTCTTTAATTTCTGACAGTGGTTCAGTTTCTTTGAAAAGTAAACTTTATGACATTTGCTAACCTATCGTGATACTGCACATAAACCATGGCTTTAAGTCAGATTTGTCAAGTCAAAGGACTCTTTCTATTAAAATTGGTCTTTTCAGTTAAAAAAAAAATATCCCTCTATGTATTTCCACTGACAATGTTTCCTTGCTGAGCCGTGGGGGAGGGACACTTCCTGGCAGTTGCATGTAGGTTACTTGCTAAGAAAAAACTTACACAATACTGCCAGGACAAAGATACACACTTGATTTGGCTAGCTCAGACTGTTGAAGCCTATTATTAGCATTGGAATATATTTTTGGTCAAAATGAGGACTGTATCTTGTCCTGCATCTCTTCCAGTGTAGTCTGATAAGGAATGGCTGGCTTCATAGCCAATATGAAGAGGAGGAATGAAGCAGCCTACAGTATATTCTCTCTATGTAGTTTTGGCATATGAGTATTGTATTAGGGCAAACTTTAAAAAGTCCAAACCTATCCTTTAAAACACAATCAATACAGTTCAACACAACATCAGTCTTTTTTTTTTTTTCTTTTTTTTGACTAAGCTTTTTTCTGATAGAGCTTTACAGAACATGCTGTGTACCTTCTGTCCTGGCGGCCCGTCAGATCCTGGAATCCCAAAAATACCTGGAAAACCCTGAAAAAGATGCAAATTCACAGCAGTTATCAGTTAACAGCCACTGATATTTGAAGTCCAACTGAAAATAAAATAAAGGTAAAATAAAGGTTAAAAAACAACAACATTTAGTCATCCTCTTTATAGTCAAAAATACCGTCAACGTGTTTTTAAAATGAAATAATTCTTGGATTATCGAAGGAAAAAAGGTCTTTAATAAAAAATCAGGAATGTTCCTTTTCCTCTCAGCAGACTTGAGGGCCATGACAGTGTTTGACTGACAGCAGCTGTCAGACTGAGCTTCAGCAGGTGAACGCCAGAAAAAGCAAAAGTGTACTTTTACCCCTTTTCCACCAAATTGGCATTGGTTCTTGAACCAGTTCTGTTCAGGATTCTTGGAACTCTGGTGCTGTATCTAGCAAACTAGCCTCTGTTTCCACCAGTTTTGTGTGGAACCATTGTAATTAAGGATGTGTCATTAACGGAGAGTGTTGCACAATGCACAACAGAAATAAACAGTAATGGTAAAATTGCAGATGACATTGATAAAAGCTTTTGTTCTGTTATTATAACAGTGGTCTCATTTATATACTATAAATGAGACCACTGTAAAAGGTATTTTTCCAGTTATTTCTCACTTGACTTCTCCATCCTCTATTTCTAACCCACACAATATGACATGCCCACTGCTGTCATCATGGTTCACAATTCAGGTTGAGGAAAATCTGCTATTTGTTGGTTGTTACCTGGACCAACTCTTCAGGTTCCAAACTAATTATTTTTGGTCGAAATGCTCTCAACAGTTTGAAATTACGTGCAGGAACCGTAATGGAACTGGTTCCATGTTGGTGGAAAAGGGAAGCACTAGGAAAGGCTTCTTGTTTTTAGTCAGAATGATTTCAAGGAATGCCCTTTGCTCTATGGTACTATGGTAATAATCAGTCAATCATACAGGTTTTTCAACAATTGTGAATCACCACAACCAAGAGAGATTCTTGAATATACATTCATAAGTGTGCACACAAAATATTAGAAAGATTGGTCCGGTAGTTTGCTAAAATAGCTGCGGAAAGAAAGATACACACACTCACTCACTCTCACACACACACACACACACACACCCAAATGCATGATCCCCTCGAGGCTTAAGCCGGGCAGAGATAACAAATTTACACTGCAGCTTACAAGCCATGATCAGACAACATGGTGTTAGCAGAAAGTATATCTACTTTCTTGAGGGCAGAGGGTAACTTACCTGTAGTCCTAATAAACCTAATGGTCCAATCTTCCCCATCAGGCCCCCTTGACCCTTAAAATAAAAGTACATGTGATGAGGAGAGGCACTGTACAGTAGATACACAGATGATGATATAGGCAGGTGGTCTGATGGTTAAAAAGTTATTAAGACTTATTTACCATTAAGCCAGCATAACCCTTTTCTCCTTTTGACCCTCTTCGTCCTTGTGTGCCTTGGACTCCTGGAAGGCCCTCTGATCCGAAGAGGCCACGATTTCCCTTATCTCCCTGTGAAAAACACATCATCTTTTATTGACTTGAGCAGTTCAATGACTATAAAAGGTATTCACCCCCTTGGAATTTGGACCTACGTACAATCAAATAAAACCCCTTGAATACAGTGATTTAACTAATTATGAGACTTGTATTAAAGAGGAAGGGTACTAATGTATAAACTAAAGATATTCTGAGCTGATCCTAAGGATCAGTATTGGGGCTGATGAGTGCATTATTTTAATGAATCAGCTGCAATAAACTGGGGACAAATAAATAAATAAAAAAAAGATCAGCACAAAGCAAACAAGTATTTTAAAATTTAATATTTGTAATAAATTGTAAAAGCATTATGTTTTCACTTTGATGTTACAGGGTCTTTTTCTGTTGATCAAAGTCACATTAATTTACTTTCATTTGATACTGTAAAGCACTTACACATGAAAACTTTCATGGGGCAGGGGGATATTTACATACATATTTAACAGTACATAGGCTGCCTGTAATACTTGGAGGTTGTTTAAATTTATAAATCAATGTGCACATCCAGTTAGTCATAACCTGTCTTTGTCTTAAATACCACAGTAGCTAATGATACAATATTGAAATGGGAATGACCTTTGCTCCTTTAGCACCTGGATCCCCAGGAACTCCAGGCTCTCCAACTTCTCCCTACCAATAGAAACCAAATGACAAAAAAGATCAGGAGCAGTCCACAAGAAACAGAAGCTAAAAAAGATTAGAGCTGCAACACTTATTCTATCGATCAACAAAAAATTAAATAGCAGACAGTCAATTAATTGTTTAAATCACTGCCAATTTTTTTTAGTTTCATGTGCTCAAATGTGAGAATTTGGTATTTATCTTGGTCTTGCATTATCTTAGATTGAATATTTCTGGGTTTTGGTCCAAACAAGATGTTTGATGAAGTCACACCTGGCTGTAGGATGTTGTGATGACCATTTTCACTCTCTCCAATGTATTATGACCAGAAAATAATCAGCAGATTAATTGATAACTATGTCTATAACTATACTATATAATCGTTAATTATAGCCTTAGATGAAATTGTTGCATAGAATGACAATACATCTAACCTCTTTGCCCCTCTGCCCAGGCTCACCCTGCAGCCCGTGGGAGCCCTGAGGTCCTGGCTTTCCATTCAGTCCCTTGAGTCCCAGTTGTCCCTGGGGGCCCGGAGCTCCCTGTTCAGGATAGTACAGTGTTTGACAGTTGCTGGACATTGTCTGTTGTGATTGTCTGAGTTATTTAATCCATTGCTGAATGTATTGCTGAATGTCGTCTGATTTCCTGCTTTGCACCCATAACAATTACTATGACTGCGAGAGATCACAGTTATCACCAAACATAAAATAAGTGTCATAATTTCTTATTGTTGTACTTTGGAGGAGGACTGTCTCCTTATGAAGTAAAAACCCCCTGAAATGAATAAAAGCAGTTCTCTGAAATAGTCCTTTTAAAAATAATAATAATAAAAAATGATTTATTAATTTTCATTTATGTGTCAGGTTTTTTTTACATGTATTTATATGCTTATTGCCTCATGTATTTATTTCAGGATTTCATCACCATAATTATTTATTTCAAAGGCAGATTTATTTATGTACTTATTTAGTTATTTTATATTGACTAAAATTGCATTCCATTGTATGGGACCACAGATGAGACCCCTAACACAATTACAACCATACAATTCATTGTCCAATCAGGTGCAGCACATGTCAGACTTTCAGTTAAAGATGACAGTAAAACACTGCTTTTCAGCTTTATATTAAGGTAGTCTTTAATACAACATTTATATCATGAATGCGTAATGATATAATATCTGTGTGTTTGATAAAATAAAAAAAATAAAAAAATCAGCTCCGTAATAATGTCACAGACCTGGTCACCTTTTGTTCCAGGAATCCCTTCTTCACCAGCAGGCCCATGAGGACCCTAACATGACATGCATAATCATACTTATCAATAACATAGTGGAAATGTATTGCAATATTTTAGAATGAGTATTTAACACTTAATATCTGTCTGCATGCATTATATAGTACTCTCATTGGTGCAGTGTGATCAGTGAGCTAACTGACCTGCTGCCCACCCAGACCTGGAGCACCAATATCACCAGCAGGACCCACTGCTCCCTGAAAAAAAACAACAAAAAAAACAATGTAAATAAAAACAAAAAATAATATGCCTTAAACTGACTTCAATTGCTTGAATGGTTCTCTTTAGGCTTGGACTCATTTCACAGTTTGAAACTACAGTTAGCTACTACTGTTGGCCAATATCTTCAATCTTTTAGAACTACGCTAAAGTCAGTTACCTGATCTCCTTTCTCTCCAGCCTGACCCATCAGTCCAATCACACCTGGTGGGCCCTGATCAAAAAACAGAAAAGAAAATACACTGCATTACAATATGATTAGTATACTTGCTTTTTCTAGGGCTGCATCACTGACTTTTATCTCAATATGAAATGAAGAGAATGACAAAAAGTACCCACTCACTGGAAACCCTCTAGGTCCAGCTGGCCCCAGTGGTCCTGGAGGCCCCTGACTCCCTGGAGGACCCTGGCTCCCCATACTGCCTTTTGGTCCTGGCTGGCCCGGAGGGCCCTGAAACCATTTAGAGCATAAATGTAACAACTAAACTGAAGCTGATCACAAGAAGTGAGATTTACCAAAAATCAATATGGAAAATCTCAGATATGTAATGTACTGTATATCATCAAGATGTGATGTTGAACAAATTTCAGGTGTAACTTTTCAGTTAAATGCTGGGATTGAATAGTTTGATGCTCCCACTTTGTCTTAAAGAAAATGAATGAACTAGGGGTGTAACACAAATCTACTGTCTGAATCTCTATTTATGTCTCCATTTCACTAAAATATCTGTTTTCAGCAGAAGGCAGATTCTACACCAGAAGTTGTAGGATCTGCCTTGAGCATTGAGATTGCCTCATTTTATGAGTTTAAATGTTAAAGGGAAACTTTTTTTAATCTGGACCCTATTTTCCCATGTGTTTGTGTCTAAATGAGTAACAGAGACATTTTTTTTAGAAATTGATCAAGTATTGAGAGACAGCAGCAGCAGCGACAAAATAAGCTGCAATGTAACGTTAATGGGCAGTAGTGCACTGTCAATGTGTGTCCACTAAAAGTGCTTGCTTTTGCCACTGACAGGCTCAAATTATTATTTTGAGTGCGTGACAACATTATGGAAAAGATCCTGAACTGTCTCTCTGTGGACCACGCTCTCGTGTGCGCGTGAGACCAGCGAAAGCACGTGAACACACATGAAGGCGGTGCCCATGTCTCACAGTCTCGCGCAAGAGGCTAAAAACAGAGTTCAACTGACGTTTTTCCAAACAACTTTTTATGTCGGGGCTTCAGGACACTTGGATCACTACGGATGAGCAGTATGGAGATATGTTGTGGTTTCAATTATGTGTTTTTGGACGTCTGAATCTGGGGCGCCGTCAGCCTGTAGGTGGAGTTGTGCTGCTACCCACTCCCCTCTAGGATCTCTGCAAGTGATGTGAGGACTCCAAAACTTTACCTGAGCCTCCGTCGGCATGAGGGTGAGTAGATAATGGCTGAATTTTCATTTTTGGGTGCACTATCCTTTTAAGGAGTACAGGGGGTGTGTGACATTATGTCATTGCCAAAGGACCCACTATGATTAGATTTCTGCTTTTTCCAATTATTAGTTAGTATTCAATTTTTTTTTTCTTGCAGCTATGTTGACAGCTTCTGGAAGTGTGCAGCTACACTGAGAAGATAGAATGACACCAAAATGTTTGAAGCAGAGAGAAAAGAAAGCATCTCACCATGCTGCCTAAGTGATATACTGAGCCTTTAACAACCCTATGTTTTTGTAAGACCTACTCACTGGCAGTCCCTGGACGCCTTTGGGCCCCAGCTCTCCTTGACGGCCCTGAAGGGAAGAGATGAAAAAAACAATGACGTCAGGTTATCCTCCCACATTAAGTTGGTTGATGATGTCTCATCAGTACATTTCTAGGGTTTACATGTTCTTACCTGTGGTCCCTGTGTCCCTCTACCACCAGCAGGGCCCTGCAGACCCTGAGAAGACAATGTTTTGATAACACCCTAGTCACCAGAAGGAAATGTTCGCATTGTACGTTTCTACAAACCACAGAATCATTAAATTTGTACATTTCATATTTATCACATCAATGTTTCTAAAGTGACATAGTACATGAGATGACTTTGTCATTATGAGGTGGATGGCATGTCAGCTTGGCCAGACTCCTGCAAGCCTGCATCACAGCACCATCCTGCGGATTTTTAGCCACCAAACTGGGTGTCTTTTAGTGACCCATTACTGCTTCCACCACAAAAATGTGGTTGGATTTTTTTTCACAAGAGATCATTGATTTCCTGCCAGGATAGTGCTACCATAAGCATTTTTTTTAAAGCCAAAATATGATCTTTTCCTAACCATAACAAAGTGCTTTTTGTGCCTAAACCTAACAGAACCACAGCCTTGTTAAGCATAAAGTTTATGCACCTGCTGCATAATAATGTACAACCAAAACATATCTGTGGTTTGCAGAAATGGGGCATGCGTGTTTATTTGCGTGGGCATCATCTGGATAAAAAATCCAAATGCATCACATTTCACCAAACACACTTACTGGAGGTCCAGTCTTTCCATGGATGCCAGGAGGCCCTCTGACACCAGCATCTCCCTGCAGTCAATAGAAAATACTGCAATTATATTTTAGAATGACAAAAACCAACATAATACCTTGGACATAAACTTTATTGCTGCCTGGCTGGGAGCTTGGCCAGTTTAGAATTCTAACAACTGAATTTTCCAGTTAAGCAGCAATCTGAAAAAAATACTAAATTCAGTTTAGTTTGGGGTTTCTAATGGTCTAAGCCTGATGTGCAAAGTATTCCAATCAGTAAAAGTGAGGTTTGTTTTTTAGCCTATATAAAATGACTTACACTAAGTGTGTTACTACAGTATGATGATTATTGTAGTGTGTAAGATATGATTTATCTTCTGTATCAAGACTCAAGCCTTCGTATTAAGTCATTACACTTGAAAAATGTAGATCAGGGATCACGCCTTACTCTTTGCCCCATGTGGCCTGGTCTCCCAGTCAGACCCACTGATCCAGAGTAACCCTGGGGAGAAGTTAAGCCTTTAAGTTTTCAGTCATATGTAATTTTAGACCACTGACTAAAGTAGTTCACACATTTCAAATTCAAAAATCAAAGTCATGGAAAATTTTAGGCATCAGTTTCTTTGTTACAATTTGCCAGTTACAAATAAAAAAAGTAATTATTTTTTACATGAACAAAAAACTTGGCTCAAATTAGAATACTAAGTTCAGAAGTACTTCAGTTGATTCAGAAAGGAGTAAACTTTTTCACAGTACAGTTTGAAAAAAAAAGACTTTAAAATCAAAGGGGAAAACAAAGCCATCTATCATCATCCTGATTAAACCAGCTTCGTAGCTAACAGTTTGTTATTGTCACTTACATACATTCCCACTGGTCCTTGGGGGCCCATCAACCCTGGTTTCCCCATAAAGCCCTCAAGAGAGATATTGAAATAAATTATTCATATGTTTATCATGAATAACTTCAATTCAACCTTTACTGTGTTCATTCTTTGTTAATGTGGTCTTTCAAGAAAAATGCCACAGAGTCAACACAAGAAAACAATATTCCTCATATACATCCTATGCAATGCTGAATATCATAAACAAAAAAAAAAAAAGTATGATCTGCTTACTCTCTGACCAGCTGGTCCAGGGATCCCATCTAGGCCTGGCTTTCCCGAGGGGCCCTGTTGAAGTCAAAAATGACTACTTTTAGTATGTTAACAACTTCACATTAGTTCCCCAGTTTGAGAATATGGTGTTTAGAAGAAGTATTGGCCTACCAGAGCTCCTGGAGAACCTGCCTGCCCTGTATCACCAGCCACACCTGGAGCCCCCTTCAGGTGAACAGAGACCATAGAGCTAATTAAACAATAATGCATAGATTACTGAGATTTCTTTCAACATGCATAACTGTTTGCAATGAGTATGAGCATGTATGTCTTTAACCACTAGATCATGAGAGAAGATAATTAGTAACCTTGAACTGTGTTGAGAAGTTAGTACACAGGGACATTACACTCATATCTACAACTGCTGTCTGGTACTGTATGTTCTCTGGCATGTTTCACAGCCATCACACAGGAAGTGATGTGCTATTGTTGTTATTTCTCAGTGTGTTAAGTATATCAGAGGGTAACAGGGCCTATTGTGGTCCTGTGTGTTAGATATGAAGCATGTTATTCTTGCCTTCTAGTTAACAATAAGAAATTTTGTTAAATTCATCTCTTGCGCCCAACATTAATGTTCAGGTTTGTGGACCCCAGGTGGTGCTCAAGCATCTGCCCTTTTGCCCTCTGTCTAGATAAGTAAGTGTCCTTTCTGCAAGACATATATATACATATATATATGTGTGTATATATATATATATATATATATATATATATACACATATATACATATACATATATACATATATATATATAGATATATAGATATAGATATATATATATATATATATGTATGTATATATATATATATATTTATTTTTTCATTTCTTTAAATCATTTTTCTATTTCAGTTTTTAAATTTGGCCTGTGGCTTTCAATTCTCAATTCATAGTGCATTGTATGCCCAATAACTGCATCTGAGTCGAGCCCCTGCCCCTCCCTCTTCAACTTCCCTTTTGGCAGCCACATGCAAATCGAGCGCCCTGCAGAGCAGCATCCAGGTCTTCCTGACCTGCCATCATGGACAAAATTGTTGCCTACATTCTAAACTAGAAGCTTCACAGTACACTGAGACGATTACTGGAGATTACAGAGACCAAACTTGGAACCTTCCAGTCTAGTCTCTTCACTGCAGGTCATTGTTGCATCCCAACAAAGCATCCACCTCCAGGACTGAAAAATGAAACATGCTGAGGTGCCAGAAAATGCAGTTCCTCTAATGTCCACTTGAGGCTGGCTCCAAGAGAGAGACAATCACCATAGACCCCCATGTTAAAATGCCCAACTGTACAGCAGAAATAAACATGTTTACATCCTGGTAGAAAAAACGGTTTCATTTTATACAGTTAATTTCACAGTTTATAACACTGTACAGAGGGTGAATTTTTTTATGTCTCACCCGTTTAAATGTTATTTAGGCTTAAGTTATATGTAATTAAGGGCGTGGCTGCTTTGAGTGACAGGTGGATGTTTGTTTGTTGACAAGTCACTCCCTCGCAAACAACATTGGTTAATTAATGTAACCATGTTGTAAACCCAGATACACAGAGTATAGGTGAAGCCGTACCTGTTGCTATTTAAGTTTGTTAATCAGTTTATGAAAGTTAATTGTCACATTTAAGTCACATAGAGAAACTTCTGTTCAGTGTTTGTACTAAATGACCCTCTGAGGAGTTGGATGTTCAGTTTTTCAGTTAAGTACATTTTGTTTTGATGGTTTAAAATCTGTTTTTCTCTAGCAAAAAATAGATTAGCATAATCACAGTTAATCACAGCTGTAACTGAACTGTGCAAACCAAGCTAGCAGCTAGTGTTAGGGTTATCTCCATCCTCTCATCCAAATCTGTCCCATCCCACTGAGTTAAAAAAAAAAACAGAAACAACTTACTCTATCTCCTTTAGGGCCAGGAGAGCCAACAGAACCAGGAGCGCCCTGCATTTAAAACATATGACATTACAAATGTACCTCAATGTTAAAAACAAAATGCTAAGATGGCTTGATGGAGTTGGCAAACAGAAAGGAATGCAGCAAAAACAGAATCATATGAGATGAAAAGTTATAAAATGGGAACCTGTGTACCAGGCTTTCCTTCTGGTCCCTCAATCCCAACTCTGCCTCTAAAACCCTGCAAGAATACACACAAACAAATACACAAACATTGTTTAGTGTTAACAGGAGACCGTCAGACTAAAAACCAGATGCCATTTTTTTAGCATATTGTGTTTGTTCTTACCGGCATGCCAGGCAGACCAAAGGGGCCCTGGAGTCCTGTGCGACCCTATAAATGTAGACGTAAACAGAAAGACAATAAATAAAACAAACACTGTTATATAACAACACATAACTGCACAGCAAGAATCTGGTATTGATTAATTTTTAGATTTACAATCCAGGTAATAATTACCTTTAGTCCTCTGGGTCCTAACTTTCCATTTTTTCCTGGGGTGCCTCTGCTGCCCTTGAATATGAATGAAAACAGACATTCATCTTTACATTATATAAAAGACTAGTCCATACCCATTGATAGCTTTATCACCTTCTACCTATGCCAATCCTCAATGCCTATGTGCAGTTTCACATAGATTGACCACGTCAGTGAGTAGAAAAACGTGGGACAGACAGAATGACTGACTGACAAAATGACACACTGACAGTTTCCGTCATTATGTACAGCATACCATACCATGACTTAGTCATACCAAAAATTAGAAAAACAACAATGTTCGGCCACAGGGGGAGCCACAGCGATCGGTCACATTTTAGCCATTTTTAAGCATTTTTCTGTTGTTATAGCGCCACCCAGTTGCCAATTAGAGTTAAATTTCTCCAGTAGCCTTGAGGCGTCCTGTTCTACATATCTACCAAGTTTAGTAAAAATCAATATGGCAGTTAGGCCTAGATAAGAAATTAGCTCTGTAGTGCCCCCATTTTGTTTGATTGGGTCAATAATGGAGGGGTCCCCTCAGATTATGTGTGATCATGTGCCTACAAAGTTGAGATGTTATACACCTTTATGTGATGAGCCACGCCTTCCACAATATTGATTGCCTTATAGAAGCTCAGTTTTAGGAAGTTTTCCAAATTCTGCCAAGAGGGAACTTTCGATATTGGTCCCTGGATTATGTTCACCGAGCTTCATGCAGATCGGTCAAACCTCCTAGGAAGAGATCGATTTGATCTCCTCCCATGACCCTCTACCACTGTGCCAAATTTCACATGGATTGACCAAGTCAGTGAGGAGAAAAACGTGGAACAGACACACAGACACACCCACAGACAGCGTTTTCGTCATTATATAGTAAGATTATTCACCTCTTTTTAAAGCAAATCAAGATTTTGTAAAATCACTGTAACAACTATGTGTATTTAGAAGTGGGATAATCATATATTTACTTTGGAAATCTAGTTAGAATTGTTGTGAATATGATTAGGTTATCTATGCTGACCTTATTTACTACTATTTCAAGCTTATTTATAGCCTACATTTACTTCTGCACTAATCAATATTTTGTATTAAAAATGGATCAAATGACTAAGTATAGGTGTAAGATGTCAGATGTAATGATGAACCCACAGAGAATTATCACCCAACTCAGCAGTCCCTCTCAGCTCTGCAGAGTTTTTAGTTTCTTTCAGATCTTTTGGGGAGCAACTTTACTGATTTGATTCAGTTTCAGAGTTCTCGTCAACACTGGCAGCAGTGGGCGGCAGTGTTCAGTAAAAAAGCTCTGATAAACCAACTGAACACTACCTGGCCAGCAAGAGACCAACCAACTTCCATTTATCAGGTGAACAAAAAAATGACTCCAAATGAATGGTAAAATATTAGCTTGCTGTCACTCTCATGTGTCGGTTGTGTTTAAAACTGAGAGTGTAAAATCTTTTGTTTATGCTGCATTTGGCTGAACTTTCTATGTCCATTGTATCTGGCACTAAGCACTTCATTTTGCATGGCTTTCTCACTCTCAAAACAGCCTCATTATGCCTAAAAATGTATCTCCTATACAGATGATATCATGATATCGACTTTGTTATTTGGCCAATGTTGAGTGTGATGCAATGCAACAAAAGTGTTTGTAGACAATAAGTTGTGACAGATTCAGTTCTGGTTGATTAGCTTTACTAGCAGGCAGCAATAAAAGCCTCTGACCTTTGGCCCCTGTTTCCCAACCACTCCAGCACTACCAGCCTCCCCATCTTCACCCTGAGGAGACATGACAGAGGATCTCATTAAAATTATGGAACATGCTCTAAATATGTATAAAAGGTCCTTAGTATATTTACAAGCAAAAATAAGGCAACAAACAGTTTTAAATTCCATACAGTCACTATAGGCCCACTATCAGGAAAAGTGTTACACAGATTTAATATGTATTATTTTGAATAAGATTAGACCTGCTATTACGCTTGAAGGGTCACTCTGGACCTCAGAAATAGTAGTTTGTCAAAAAAGTAAAAGAAAATAAAGCCTTAAATCAAATGTCTAAATTTCTTCTGAGGCTTTCATTCCATCTCATGACCCTCATCAGTAGACGGAGAGATACAGAGGGAGGAGCAGATGGCAAGGATGACTGAGGCCATGTGATGTTGCTAAAAGTTGCAGACAGAATCTAACAAGTGGTCCTTGAGTTATTTTTTTGTCTAACTCAACCTGCAATATTTTGTGCATCTTAAATGAATGGGAATCTAATCAAGCACATTTCACAATATAGTTAACCTGTCACAGATGTGCTGCTGCCCTGCCAAATTTATGAATTAACAGGACAACTAATTACAGGCATAGCTCATCAAAATGTCACCATAAATAATTAAGAAATATAGCACAGCTACTTTAAGAATGGGTTTCATGGGCTCAGGACATGTTTTGACATTTAGTTTGGGAAGTTTATATTCTATTGACAAACTAACAGAAACCCTTCAGTTGATTTTTTTCTGCCAAAGAAACACGACTGTCAATCGTGTCAGTGCAGTGTTGGGATGTTTTAAACCAAAACACAGGACATTTCTGATGATATCCTGAGCTGCACCTGTTTTCCTCTGGGCCCAGGTTGACCTCTCACCCCTGGAAGACCTGAGGTGCCACGTTCACCCGTCTCTCCCTGAGGACCGTGGATCCCTGCAGCACCTGGTGGGCCCTACAGGGGAGCGGAGGGTTAGGATGTTTAGTCCTTACAAGGAGGTTGTATGGGGGTTGGGGGGCATGCAGTCTTAATATCACTGACATAAGACAGAGGCCACTGGCTATCTGCTTTTGTTCACTGTCATTATACACAAAACAAAAAAAGTAAACAATTTCTAAAGGTTTCACATGGCTATGTGCACTTGTTAAATGTTAAATTACATATAGGTTGTTCTACTTAATATATTTTTGCATATCTAATGATATCCATCCTCTTCCATTAATGGTGATCCAAGTTTACCCTAGCACGACAATCTTAATTCTTGAGAATCGAGGAACCTTGAGGGTTATCAAGGTTTCATTCATCAACTTTTGTTACAGGAGTTGCTTAACCTATGAAATGCTTTAAATTACACATCAGACTGTAACCATGCTTTTCAGTTTAACCACAAACAAATGAATTTAATTTCATTTTCATCACCAATGTGTCTTCCTCTTACTCTGTCTCCTTTGGGTCCAGTGTCTCCTTTGTCACCATCCAGTCCTCTGAAGCCCTAGACAAACATGACATTATATTTTACTTTTAATATTGTTTATGATGTCTCTCTCTCTACCTGTTGCTTGTAGAGCTCATCTTGACAGCTGTACTTTTAGATACGGTCCCCCTCTATTAAATATGAAAGGAGGCCCCCACATGCTTGAGCTTTACACTGCTGACTTGTATAATCAGAACAGACATGTCCTGTGATTTTCAGCCCTCTATGATTATATTTACCCTTTACAACAGGCACATCCTGACAGTTGAGAATATTACTGTCAGGTATTGTCCCCCCTCTATTAAATATGATAGGAGGCTGAAAATCACAGGACATGTCTGTTCTGATGATACAAGTCAGCGGTCCTGAAATGTGTGTTTCTCTTCTATAATTAAGAGGTCCTGATGTTGGCCTGCAGCCTTGTGCCTATGACCGAATCACAGCCGTGATGATATACAGTACAACATCACTCTCTCTCGTGTGATATTGCTTAATTCTACATGTCGGAGGCAATGTCTTTCCACATACAGGCTTCCTTCACCTTTCAAACGGGGCAGAGCTCCGTGGGAAACAGTAGGAGAGACACAGCCTGAGGGGGAACCGGGATCTGACACAACACCGGAGGGAGAAGCAGGTCCGTGGAGCTGTGCGCTGGACGAAAAAAACAAGCACGTCGCACCGAATGTGCACCGCTACAGCGTCGCTTTGGGCTGTGAGCACACATGACGCGTGTCTACATTGAAAGTTAAGGGTCTGTGCGCGCAAAAGACGCTACATCTGAACGCCCCCCCTTCACACACACATCAGGGTGCGTCTGCCAAAAAAAAACAAAAAAAAAACAAGAAAAAAAAAGAGCTGCCAGCTGAGGCGGCCCAGGGACAGATGTAGCAGCATACGTGATACCCAGTGCCATGACTGAACACTGGCCCTCGCGGCCCAAACGTCAGATCGGCCCACCATGAATTGTCCCGGTCCTCCCGATTAGCCACTCCGGCCTGCTCATGTGTCCTGGGCCACACTGAAGAACCGCCTACTTAGCTGATGTCCTTGCTTATCCGACTCCCTGCTGGATAAGCAAACTTTCTGTTGGGGGCCACACACATGCCATGTTTTTTGTGTCAGTGCACTCATACACCAGAATGATGCATGCATTCCCGAGCACCTATTTAAACAGTGTTCAACTTTTGCAACGCAGCAGCGTGCATTGCATGTCATGTGACTAGGATCAGCTCATCACAGCTGACAGATATCTTACTGTTTATCTGTAAATATCAGTCTGTGATAAATATGGAGAAGAAGTTGATCATTTTAGTGCAGAGCAGCCAGAGCTTTACATCTGTCCCACGGACAATAGGCCTACACACAAACAGTGCCTGGAAGAAGATCAGCTCTGCACTCAGGATTTCAGGTCCATAGGCTATGATATGGTGCTTGTTGAGGTTGCTTAGCAACCTCAGATGCAACCTGCCACCACACTCCTGAAAGCTGTTACGGAAAAGGCACAAGAGTAGCACCCAGCGCCTGACCTCGCATTTTCCAGGCAGTTAAAGATGCGGTTTGTGTACCGCCTCTTACACAGGTTAAATAGCAGCACTGGAGGACCTTCCCTTCTCTTGGAAAACGGTCAGTCAAAGTCTGCCTGGTTAGCAAGAGCTGAGACAGCAGCAGCAGTCTCAACTAACTCATGCCAACACTAAAATGGCTCTACTCTGTCGTTAACACGTTAATAAACTTTAGAAGATACTGTGTATGGGCTAACTCTCACCAGCTGTCCCCCGGTGTAGAGCTCACCCCCCGACCCCCCAAGAAGTAGTCTCCTAGCTTGTGTATGATTAACAAAAAATAACAGCACATTTGGTCTTCGCAAGCAAATGATGTCCAGGATTTTTACATATAGAGTGGGAAAGTGAGATCCAATCATAAGTGGTCATTCAGGACGCATATGTAGAAACATTCTCATGCCAGGTGTGAACAGACAGACTTAGAGCTATCCATGAAGGATCACACAGGATGCGTGTTAAAACCAGGTGTAGCAGGCTTTAACCTCTTTCCCTCTTCCTCCCAGGCCTCTACCAGCGGGTCTGATTAAGGTTTTGTGTTTTTGTTTGCAACACTCACACCCTACACTCATCCATAAGCTGCATTTATTACTGACCTACCTAATTATTGTTATTTTACCTTGAGTTTACAATGAACATAATTTGGTTTAAGTTTATTTCATGTGTGATTCTCTTTTTCTCACTGACTTTTAGGCCAATTCATTAAATCCAACTGACTCAAATCTCTTTCACTTCAACTTGTCTCTAAATCTCTTAAAAATATTAAAAAATTAAAAAGACACAGCTTTCACTTTAAGCCACATTAATCAATACTCTATATCAAGACAGAATATACTGACATTGTGTGTAATGTGAAAGAGGTTCCTAATATAGACAAACCGCAAATAAATTCTTGAGCTAATTTGCCTCTTATAGCTTATTGTTCCATTTCTTAGCTCCTATAAATGCTGTTTCCAGCTGCAGGCAGCTGGTCTCGGTAAAAAGCAATAATTAGAGAGATAAATCCTAAACGTTAATGTTGGCATTTAATTGAAAACAGAAGACTATGCTGCTTACTGCGCCACCTGGAAATCCTCTTGGACCAGGGCCTCCAGACATCCCCTAAAAGATCAAACAGAACAAAGGGAAAGGTTGAAATATGGACATGCCTGCATCAGAACAATGTAAAGATGGAAAATATCTGCTATCTTTAACATCACCATAGCTTGCTCACCATTTATACCTATTGGAATTCAAATTGGGGCTGCTTTCCTTTGCTATTACGGCTCAAGACAACAGCTAACATTGTTTCTTAAATGTTAGCTGTCAAGGCGCTTTGTGCAGAGCCATATTTGAACAATGAAGGGAGACAACAGCTGACAACTTAGCAGAAGACAGGAGGGGTAGGTTCCTGTGTATTAAACCAGAGATGGCTGCCTCAGATGTGAGCCACATGAGAGAGAGCATAACACTTCAGAAGCTCACACAGCATAACTCTCCATTCTCTTCATTCATTCCAAGGACCAAAATACGTAAGTTAAGATTGAAATACATCCAATTGTAGATTAATATGCTCACTAAATGTTACTTAATCATTCAGTACTTTCAGAGCTGTTAAAGTTACAACTCTAGTTGTTTTATTTGGGGAAAGTCAAACTCAATTTTAAAGTCCATCAAGATAAGTCTCTGGAAGGTTTCAGTATTTTCCAAGCAAATCTTACGTCATCTCAAGTCAGGTCAGAGGAAGACTTAAGTCAGGTCTTAAGTAAATTGAGACAATCCCAAGTTTAAAGCCCAGTGTGCAGGATTAAGTGGCATCTAGCAGTGAGTTTGTAGATTGCAACCAATGGAATCTTCTCAGAAAATGCAAAAACACGAAAAAGTGAATGGCCCTATCTAGAGCCAGTATTTAGTTTGCCCATTGTGGGCTACCGTAGAGACAACGTGGTGGACTCCATGGGAGTGGACCCACACAGTATGTGGATATAAATGGCTCATTCTAAGGGAATGAAAACACAGTTTCAAATGAGTATACACTATGAAAGCATAGTTATGAATGTTATATACACTTTCATTCACATTGTCAAAGTCAAGTCTCAAGTGTTTAAAGTCAGTAAAGATAAGTCTCACATCTTGTCAGAGGAAGACTCAATTCAAGTCTCAAGTCACTTGAGACACACCCACGTCAAGTCTCCAGTCACTTGAGACACGCCCAAGTCAAGTCTTAAACCATGTCAGGTCTCAAGTCAGCAGAAGTCAGTTATGACAAGTCTTGTTAAAAAAAACTTGCAAGACAGCCCCTCAGTCTCTGAATGCTGACTGCTAAAATTACATGTTGTTTGAACATTATACTTCCAAAGCCATGTTAATCATGTTTGAGACCTGTTTGAGTCTTTTCAATGCAAGTCTAATAATTAAGTCTTGAGTCAAGTCTAGTTTGTATGGTGTCAAGTTTGAAGCAAATCACAGCAGTCAAGGCCAAGTCTCCATCTTCGTGACATATGTCCACATGGTCAACTACTGATGCAGCTACTTTTCTTGAACAAGGTTTTACTTGTTGAACACATGCAAGTTAATTACAGAAGATGCGTGAGCAATATACTGTATGTATCATGCACAGTTTAGTCTCTGAAAATAACAATTTAACATTAGAGATAATAAATTCATATTATTTACCATGGGCCCTTCAATGCCAGGTGATCCTTTTGGACCCATGGGCCCTATTTCACCCTGTCAAACAAAACAAGGGCCTCTGTATCAGTACAATAACAAATAAGGCTATTGTCAAAAAAACAACTTTAAAGATTATTACATTAAAACTTACAATATCCCCTTTTGGACCAGGAGGGCCATCATCACCTCGCTGACCCTGAAAAACAACAACAAAAGAATAATAACTAGAGAATGAGTTGAGGAGGTTGAAGATCACTACATTCACTGCCTAAATTTTGAATAAAGTTGAAAATTTTCAAAAAGGAAAAACTCAGGTATAAAAGGTGTGCCATAACAACTTAATGACGGCTAGCATTGTTTTCACCTTCTGTGTGTATGTGTGTGTGCAAAATGCGTTCCTGGTGACACCTATTGTAGCAGGACCTACCACAGAAGCTGTTTTAGGTAGTTTGCCAGGTGTTCGTATGTCTGTTCATCTGTCTGTTGGCAAATTTTGTCAATGCGACAGCATTGCAACAGTGTATGATGCAGTCACAAAACTTTACAGGTGTGTAATGAAGGCTGAGTTCAAAGATACATGCTGGAAGAAGGGGCTAAGGAAGCAGGACAGGGGACAGGACAGGCTCCCTCACTTTATGCCCCTGGCTAACTTTCGTTTTAGTTGTGATTTGTTGTATCGTGGCTGGAGTGATCCCATCCTAAGATGGTTTCTAGTTAAAGGTATGAATTGAATCGAACCTTGCTTAAAGTGGGTGCGTGTATGTGCATCCATCAGACTCCTGTCGAAGACCGTGGGCACTGTTTAAACAAACTAAAGCGCACTTAAGTTAATTCCACAAGTGCATTCAGGATGTGTCTAACCACTTTTGCTTGTGGTTGGCCAGGTGTGCCTGCAAAGTTGTAGTTATAAACTTAACATGGGAAAGAGAACTAAACTTTAGCTTCTGAAATGATGATGAAATTACACTGCTCCTTGTGCATAAATACGCACAATGGCTGTCTTAATTAAGTGGGACAGCAGCTCTGCAGCTCTGCTCTGCTTTCTGCTATGTTCACATTTTAAAAAATGTCATTAATGTTTTCCTCATTAATGATATATTATTTCATCCACCTGCAACCCATCAGCATGTCTCTGTGTGTGAGCAACAAGCAGATTATATACACATTGTGAACCAGCCTATGTAGGCACATCTTACTGTCTGAATAATGCGCCCTTTAAATAACAGGAAAATACTGCACCATTGATTTTAGACCAGCTTTTTGTTGGTCAATGTCACAATTGCTTTCTGCTGCCTTAAAATAGCAATACACCAACAATGACCAATGACCTGTCCATACCTCACTTTAAGACCTATACACCAATGGACGCAAAGGTTTGCGCAAGGACATTTGCTACTTACACAACGTAGGTGCTGGCTGTAAAAAATAACAACTGCATCGGTCTGAAACTAGCAATGGCGGTTGCAAAACTCATCCTTTCACTGGTCTTGCGCAAGCGCGCACACGTGAACGCGGAGCACAAAGAAGCAGTCAGAGCTACAGGCTACAGTGAGGCTAAAAACAGAGTTCATATGATGTTTTTCGAAACAACTTTTTATGTCGCGGCTGCAGCACACTTGGATCACTGCGTTAAATCAACGACGTCGCTACGTCGTAGGGTACGTGGCTACGCAGAAGGCTCGCCGTAGCCCCCGGCGTAGCCTGACGTGCACCTCCCCAAAAATGTAACTAAACGTCGAGGCGACGCAGACCCAGCACAGACCGAGAGGGCTGTGATTGGTTTGCTTGGTAGCAACGCATTTCCGGTTCTGTATTTGCAGATTTCGCCATCCCCACCATCTTTAAACATCTTCTGTTGCGATGTAGATGTTGCAGTATTAAGGCCCATTTATGCTCAACGTTCATTACGGATATGGATATGGACGGAGCCGTCTGTCCGTGCTCCGCGTTCATTTCTCTGTGACCGGAAAAGCCGGAAGCTAAACAAAGAATCGACTAGAGACGCCTACCCCTCTGTTAGTGAATTGCACCGCGACGAAATGGAGTGACGGAGAAGTTCGAAGGGATCACGACGGCGTCACGGCAACGTCGTAGGTACACCGCAGAACCATAAATCAGGTTTAAAACTTCACCTGGGCCTGCGTCGGCTTATGGGTGAGTAGATAATGGCTGAATTTTCATTTTTGGGTGCACTATCCCTTTAAAGTAGGTTAGAAAAGTCCCTTCTATTACTTCCCTCATGAAAATTTCATATTACATGGGAGCCCTGTCACTTTGAGGCTCTTAGCACCAAAATGTGCATGTCTGTTGTTTCAATAGCTACGTTATGTGTGAGAGCACACATTTTTCTATGTTTTGATGTGAAATTATGTATAAAAGAGTGAAAATAAAGGAAGTAATAACAAATTGAAGAAAAATATTTAAGAAGAGTTTACATCTCACTCTACCATAAGTGAAATGTCACAATGAAAATCTGAGGACTGAAAATTGTATCAAACTGAAAATGCAAACGTGTAAAAAGCATCAAGATAATAAAAAATTGGATACAAAAAAAGCATCCTGACCCTATTAAAGTCTGAAGGAAGTTTTTAATTTAATTTAATATATATACTTTATTAATCCCCGAGGGGAAATTCAATTTTTCACTCTGTTGTCAATTACATACAGGTCCCAACACACACATGCACAAACTGGACCTATACATGCACTAAGTGGAGAGATGTCAGAGTGGGCTGCCCATGACAGGCGCTCCGAGCGGTTGGGGGGTTCGGTGCCTTGCTCAGGGGCACCTCGGCAGTGCCCAGGAGGTGAACTGGCACCTCTCCAGCTACCAGTCCACGCTCCATATTTTTGGCCCGGACGGGGACTTGAACAGGCGACCCTCCGGTTCCCAACCCAAGTCCCTATGGACTGAGCTACTGCCGCCCCAAATGTGTGAATTATGTGAATGTATTAATGAGCAGATATAGTTTTAAAAATTCTTGAACATGTTTTAAATGTCAAATTTGATTTTCTATTCATTAATTTTAATTAAGAAAATTTCAAAGAAAAAAGTAAAAACTGGAATATTCTTTTGCATAATTTCCCCTAAAACAATAGGAAAGTGTGCTTTTGGTCTATAAAACTCAAACAATCAATGTCATTATGGTGCAAGACATAACCTCAAGGCACTGGCTTTCCATCTCTACATAGAAACAAGGCAAGTGGATATTTACTGGCCGGTGGGATTTTCACAAAGTCCTGGATGAGTTGTCTTAAAAGCCTGGAATACTCCCACTGGCACTATGCCATTCATTCATCCATTTTCATCAGCTTATCCAGGGAAGCACACCAGTTGTAACTCTCCCTAGCAACACTTTCCAGCTCCTCTGGGGGACCCCAAGGTGTTCCCAGGCCAGATGAGATATATAATCCCTGCGGCACGTTCTGGGTCTGCCCCAGGGCCTCCTACCAGTGGGATGTGCCCAGAGTACCTCTAAATGGAGGTCCCCAAGGGGCATCCTGATCAGATGCCTGAACCATCTCAACTGACGCCTTTCGACACAAAGGAGCAGCGGCTCTACTCCAAGCTCCCTCTGGACGTCTGCACTCCTCAGCCTGTCCCTAAGGCTGAGCCCAGCCACCCCACAGAGAAAACTCGTATGGCGGCTTGTATCCGCAATCTCATTCTTTCGAGCACTACTTAAAGCTCATGACCATAGGTGAGGGTTGTGACATAGATAAACCAGTAAATCGAAAGCTTCACCTTCCAGCTCAGGTCCCTCTTCACCACGACAGTCCAGCACCATGTCCGCATCACTGCAGATGCCGCATCAATCCATCCATCACATGCTCCATTCTACCCTCACTCGTCAATAAGGCCCAAAGATACTGCAACTCCCTCGCTTTAGGCAGTAATTCCGAGGAGGCAATCCACTGTTTTCCAGCAGAGAACCATGGCCTCAGATTTGGAGGTGCTGACTCTCATCCCAACCACTTCACACTCGGTTGTAAACTGGCCAAGTGCCTTCTGGAAGTCACGGTGTAATGAAGCCAACAAGACCACATCATCTGCTAAAAGCAGAGACGCAATTCTAAGGGTCCCCATTTCGGACTCCTTCCGAAGGGAGCACCTTGTGATACTGTCTATGAATAACACAGATAGGATCAGTGACAAGGAACAACCCAGGCGGAGGCCAGTACCCACCAAGAATGTGTTTGACTCTATGCCAAGTATGTGGACGCAGCTCTCACTTTGGTCTTACAGGGACTGGATGGCTCGTTGCAATGATCCGGTACCCCATACCTCCCCCCACAAGATTCCTTGAGGGAAGCAGTCGTAAGCCTTCTCCAGGTCCAGAAAGCACATGTAGACTGGATGGGTAAACTCCCACGACCCCTCCAGCAGCCCCACAAGGGTAACGAGCTGGTCCACTGTTCCACAACCAGGATGGAATCCACATTGCTTGTCCTGAATCTGAGAATGTCATTCTCTAATTAAATTTACCTGAGTCCCGTGAGGTCCAGGTGAGCCTGTCTCTCCTGCTAATCCTGGCAGCCCCTGTTAGAGATGCAGTAAGATTAAAAAATGACACCGCTGCATTGATTCTCCATCCACAGGTCTCTTACAGCACTGTAAATAAACCTAATAGGTGAACTGGAAACATACCGGAGGGCCTTTACGACCTCGTGGACCAGTTGGACCTCGATCCCCCTGTACAGGATAAAAAAAAAAAACACACTAAACACTTATACCTGTATTTTACCCTGCTGATTTAAACTGAAATGATTTAAAGGAACGTGGGCAAGCCTCCCCAGATGAACTCACATCTGATCCATTCAGTCCGGGTGGTCCTAAACCGCCTGTTGCCCCTGCTGCACCCTAGAAAATTTTAACTGAAAATAAGTGTTTGTTGTCATCTCTTTACCAGCAGCAGGTAGCACTTGTATGAGCACTGCAAGGTAAAAGAAACACTATTGCATTCCTCACCCCTGGTCCTGGAGGACCCTTTTCTCCTTCTTGTCCAGAGTCTCCCTGATTGAAAACGATAGATGAACACAATAAGATCATTTCACTGTGGGGGACAAAAACACAGTCAGAGCAATACAGTATAACAGATGTCTTACCTTTGGCCCTGGTGGTCCAGGGAACCCCTGAATGCCTCTTTTACCTAATGAACCCTGATAAGCACAAAAAGCAGTCAGATTTCACATCGAGTCCTGTTAATCTATGTCATTGTTTTACCCATTAGAGTCATCATGAACTGATTTACACCACTGATTGACACAGCTTTTTAAAAGCCTGGATCTCATCTATTTTCTGTGTTTTATATGAATATCTTTAAGGTTTGCACTGTGGGTCAAACAAAAAAAGACTTTTGAAGGCATCCCATTCAACTTAAAGACATTGTGGGACCAAGTTACACCTACCATACCAACAAAAACCATTATACTGGCTATAAAAATAGGTGGCTGGGTTACACAATAGATTGTGCACTAGTTAAACACAATGGGAGTGATTCAACGATTGGGGTTTCCTGTCCAACCAGAGTCGACCCTCATAAATTAACAGTATGATTTATTGATAAGAGACGTAGGTAGTTAGCTGGTAGACCAGTTGGTAGTTAATTTAACAGAGTCCTGTTAGTGGGTCAGTCATTACAAACTCAAGCTGTGCAGTTAAACATTGGTCAAACAGATTCAACTTTATCTGAAAGTCTAGTAAAGTGTCCAGCTCTACCAATTACGTCAAGGACGACATCATCAGGTTTTTTTTCTCAGCATAACTTCCCATGACAATCAGTGGAAAGCCCATTTAAGGCCCTGAAACACCAAGCCAGCAATCAGCAGTCGGTCAGTGTTTGGATGTTGGTGAGCGTCTGTCGCCCTAGTCGCTGAAGTGTGTCCTGCACCATTGCTCTTCGTCAGCCCCTGTCTGCTTTTTTTTTTTTTTTTGGCCCAGTCGACATGTTAAATTGGCAACAGTAGAGCCTGTTGGTGTATAAAATCACTGTGATTGACACGTTCAGCTCAATGCAAGGGAAGAAAAACGAAAGTGAGCGAAGTAAACAAAGAGCTAAAATCAAGCTAGAGTAAGATCGAAACAAACTAGTTACATAAGGTAAGATTACTTTTCTTTAGCTATTGAGCCCTTTAACAGAAACAATTCCTGATGGTTTTTGTTATATGGTCACTGGCACATGGTAAATAGTCTTTGTTCTTTCAGCATTGGATTGTGTTGTTAATGTGCTAACTGGCTGACTAGCGTCAAACAGTCTTTCAGTTTTCCTTTTTGAATGAGGATGACAGACTACTGCCATTTGCTGGTGTGAAGAATTATTTCATCTCACGCAGGTGCAGAATGTATGTGCTGGTTGGCCATCGGATGTAGTCTTTGCGGTGTGTTTGTGTGCAACCCTTTGGCTGAAGCACAGGTGATGTGAAGTGACGCAACAGTTGGCTTTCATTGCCACTAGTTCCTTGAAGTACTTTATGTGTCAGGGCCTTTAAATAGTTTCAACTAGCTGTTAGTCTTACAGGAGGGCCAACAGGTCCATCTTCTCCTGGTTCCCCTTTATATCCCTGAAGGGCAGACAGACAGAGAAAAATCAATTGGTCCATGATATTTCATGTTACATGTCATTAAAATATGTTGAAAGGGGGAAACCATATTTTGTGTTGTTTAAAATGACTTTTTCTATGAAGTGAGATTAAAGTTAGATAGAAAAATGCAGCATGATGATTTTACCAAGGGATATAAAATGATCTACATATTCCCAATTTTGCATTTTTTATTGAGTATGAAGTATTTCATGCCAGATACAAAACACTGAATTATTGTTTCCTTGTGAGAAAATTTGATATACACACAGTAATGGAGTAGTAATAGTAGAAGTAGGTGTGGTAACAGCATATGCACTGGCAGTAATAGTTTGAAATACTGCAGCTTTGGTTTAAGTAAGGGCCTATTTCCAGCCACTAGGTGGTGATGTAGTCAAACTTCTCTGGCATCTGCAGCTCATCTACAAGAACAGAGGATCACAGCAGAAGAGGCTGATATTAATATAAATCAAATTTTTTATACTGACCTTTTCTCCAGCCCTTCCTCTGTCTCCACTTGGTCCAGGCCCACCGGGGAAACCCTGCAGTCAGGACACAGACAAACCAAAACTTCATCCCTTGATGCAGGTTAAGTAAGCTCCGTAATACAAATATCATGAGCAAACATAATGAGCTCCAAAGCAGGAAGTTGTTGACTTTAAGCTCTGACTTAGTATCACTGAATCAAAGTAGTATTCCAGGCTGTGTCTGAAATAATTTTATACTTTCCATTCAAATATATACTGTATTGTGTTCACCATTGTGTAGTGTGTCTAAATGTCTAGTAAAATGTAATACACAACATAGAGGACTCAAAATCATCACTCAAAAAATATGTGACACATCATGCATTGCAGAGATATGAGGTACAGGAACATTTAGGTGGCTGCTGGATGAATGAACTTGGACTTCAGTCAGACTCGAGTCACAAACTTGATGACTTTGGACTCAACATGACAAAATCAAAAAAAAACCCAAACAACTGTAGCTTGACTTAGACTTTAACGCCAATGACTCGTAAGTTCTCTTGGACTTAAGGGTTTCGACTTGAAATAATGTGATACCTTCCAACAAACCTAAAGAATAAAAAGTTATTTATTTTAAAAAAAAGTTATTTAAAAAGTTGTGTCAAAAATCATGTAATTTCCCTTTATTTCCCAAATCAACTAACAACAACACTAGTCATTTCCAGTGAGTTGATGCTTAATTCTCCAGATCCACTTTGTCTGAACCAGTCTGAGAGCAACCAATCAAAATGCAGGATAAAGAACTAAAGAATATGATTTGGGACTTCCCTGTCTGACTCGGTTCTTGACTGCAAGGACTTGAGACTTACTTGTGACTTGCAAAACAATGACTTGGTCTCACCTCTGGTGAACAATGAAGTAGTGACTGGCTTTGGATATGCACAAGTCCTCAGGATACTACTGACTTACTGATAAATGTTTTCATTAATCAATAAGAAAACAAAGTCCAAATTAACTAGTACCCAAACATACACAATGCAAAAAAAAATCAGAAAAAAATCCAGCCCTAAGGTGGCTAAGTTACTGTTGAGTTGTTGTGATGTTGTCAGTGAAGTAAAAGTATATTAAAATGCCTTATCACTAAATCAGTCCAGCCGATGTATCTGTTTGTATCTGCTGAATATGTATGGTATTGGGAAACAGTGCATATGTCCTTTACATAACATGTCCTTTACAAACTACGAGCATGCAGGATTTGGGTGCTTGTCATGTGAGGGGAGGGTTGTATAAATGATGAGTGGGTACAGCTCCAGAGAAAGCAGGTCCCTTCTGCTGTGTGACTGTGTCTTACTGTAGTGTTCTTCTTAACATACTGTACATTTACATGGTTGTTTTGGCTTGACCGTAACAGCTAGTCCAGCACTGTCAGGGCAAAAGTCCATGATTGAGTGAATGCTGCCACTTCCTGTTTCAAATTAAAAGTCATCTTTTCAAATTACAAGCCGTTTAGCATTTTCACATGGCCCAGCCTTACAGTGCTGGCCCGTGGCATAGGCAGTATAGGCAAATGCTATGGGTGCCTTCATCCATAGGGGGTGCCACAAATAGGGGGAAAAAACGATCTTTTATTAATTTTTGCTAATACAACTTTACATTGGCGGCACGGTGTCGCAGTGGTTAGCACTGTCGCCTCACAGCAAGCAGGCTCTGGGTTCGAACTCAAGGATGGGAGAGCCCTTCTGAGCGGAGTTTGCATGTTCTTCCCGTGTCAGCGTGGGTTTTCTCTGGGTACCCCAGCATCTTCCCACAATCCAAAAACATGCAGGATAGGTTAATTGGTGATTCTAAATTAACCGTAGGTGTGAATGTGAGCATGAATGGTTATCTGTCTCTGTGCTAGCCCTGCAATAGTCCCCAGCTTGTTACACTTTATCTGCTCTGCAGGGGAGATGGGTGAGTTATTCGATATCATGTCTGATCTGTTGTACAGATTCCCATTACTTAGCATTGTCTTTGCTATATAGATTTCTTAGATGAGCCTGGGGGACCACAGTCAACAGTTTACCAAGGACCAGCATTTCGTCTCCATGCTCAGACACTCACCTGATCACCTTTCTCCCCTGGTGAAGCCCCTTCTCCTTTAAATCCTCTGGGCCCCTGATGGAAAAAAAACAACTTAAAATGTAACCAAATGACGCAGACTTATCATGAGTGGCACATTCTTTAAGTGTGAGCACTGGTAGTTCTCACCCGCAGCCCTGGTAGTCCTGGTGACCCACGATGTCCATCCAGTCCCTGGCTGCCACTCCTGCCCCACCTCCCTGTCTTGCCGGGGGCGCCCTTTGGCCCAAGGTAACCCTATTACACACATACAATCACTTGATATTAGGTCATCAGTTATGATGCAGTAACTGATGTTAGAGAAAGGTTTTTAAGTTTCAACATTTACCATGTCTCCTCTCTGTCCTGGTATCCCTCTTGTTCCTGGATTTCCAGGAATACCCTTAATGATGAATACATTTTTATAACAACCTTAAAAATACTTTCATTTATACAACTATGACAAGATAAATCAGGGTCAAAAGTGGGGAAGAAAAAGAGGACAAGCAAAAAAGGTGAAAGAATAAAATCAAGGTCAACTTCATCATGCTAAATTACTTATGTAAGCCCAATGGATGTTAAACTCACTGGAGGGCCAGGTTTGCCCATTTCACCAATGGGTCCAGGTGGGCCAGGCTTCACCTTAAGAGTAACAGAAATATAAATCAGTGACTTACTCTGATTGAGTATCTTAGATCAAATCTAAAAGCTGAGCTACTCACTGGCCAGCCAGCTCTGAGCATCTGGTAGAAGGCTGATGTCTGAAAAAAGAAGCAATCACAATTAGAATTGAAAATTATACAAGTCTTGAGTCATTAATACAATGAATATGGTAAAGGTTATAACTGAAGGCACAGTAATCAAGGAAGTAAAAAAATTAGTCACTGAGACAGTTTAAAGTCTCAGTGTGTAGGATTTAGTGACATCTGGTGGTAAGGTTGCAGATTGCAACCAACTTAAGCTTCTACTTTGTGTCAAGCGTGATATGTATTTCCTAGGATATCAAAGAAATGTCCTTCCCTGCATTGCCTTACTTCTTACCGCAACCCTTAACAATCTCACTCCTCTTGCCTAAACCTAAACAACCCAACCAATGAAAGCAACAAGTACTGGCAAATTAAAGGGAGAAAAGGGCGGGTCATGTCTTTGCTAGGTAAAGCAAATTCACATGCCAAGAGTATTGGAAAAGTAAAGCGGCTGACATGAAATAGCCCTGTCTAGGTCCAGTGTTTGGTTTGTTCATTCTGGGCTACTGTAGAGGAACACGGTGGACCCTGACTCTGTGGACTCTAATGAAAACATAGTTTCATTAGAATATCATACCATTCCTGCCAATAGATCCTAAATGCTACACACTGGACCTTTAGCATTTATGCATTTCCTAGGATAGTGAAGCCATGACCCGCTTTACTGTCCCTCTGACTAGCTAGTACTCATTGAATTCATTGGTTGGGTTGGTGAGGTTTAGGCAAGAGGAGTGGGACTGGTTAGGGTAAGAATGTCAGGGTAAGCCAATCAGAGGCAGAATAAGGGTCTGTATGCATGCTGTGTCTTTACACGCCTGGAAAACGCAAAGTTGGGCACTTGGTGCTACTCTTGTGACTACTCAGTGCCAGATCTCATGGGCCTGGAGGCAGGCTGCATCTGAGGTTGCTGTACAAAAATGAAGCCAACATATCCCAGCCTTGGAGATGTCATTTTGGGGTCTGCAAAGTAGCAATCTCCGCAGTATTGAGTTTTCACCCATACATCTGTCCGACAGGCAGCACCATCATGAGCACACCAGTGAGCATGCAAAGCTGTCAATCATGACGTCAAACCCCGCTTTTATAGTATCAAATAACACTTGAACATACAGCACTGTGGTAAGAACTACCAAAAATGACAGAAACCATCTTAAGGAGAAATGTATTTGACGTGTACTTTTAGTTTGACTCATGTCCTATCTGCTAGCCTTGAGGGGGAGGGGTTTATGACCTATACTGCAGCCAGCCACCAGGGGGCAATCCAGATGTTTTAGCTCTACTTTTGGGGAGCTGTCACATCATCCATCTTTATTATACTTCTATGGGTGAACTGACTGACGAACATTGGCAGCTCTGTAGCTGCATCACTAGCGTACGTAGCACTGATAAGGAGACAGTTCACTTGAATTTTACTCTTTAAGGTTTGACTTGTGAAGATTATTTCCCATCAGAGACACTTCTGAGACCAGAATATTCTTTAAAACAAAAATGGTGCAACTGTTGTCTCCATTGTCCATTGCAGGATGAGATGTTCTGTTCTTCTGTCTTATTTGATTTGAGCTAACAAGATGGATAAAATTATTTCCTGTTGCAAGTTCCTACATAAGGCAAACAGTACAGAACACTGTGCAGTATACATGCACTCAGAAGACAGCCATTCAAGTAGCACAGCTGAGAGTGAGCACACAGCTGCTTGAGCACTGTTGGTAGACTTGGCTCTCACCTTTCATGTCATGTAACACTTGTAACAGCCAAAAGACATGAGCATGTGACAAACTGTTGAGAGGTCCATGCGGTGTGTCTTGTAGTGCTCTGATGGTTGTTAAGCGATACGGCACAAGGCTGAACTCTAAGAGTCAAGAGACATGCCGTAAACTCCAGCACACAGGAGTCCTTCTGGTTAATTACACCACCCAGCTCTGCTGCTCCAGGTCATATTTGTCTTGGCTACGGTGCTGCAGCGGGGGTATGAGTGGAGGCTGGCCAACCCTGTCAAGGTGAAGCTCAGACTGGCAGAGAGGTCTGGACCTCCCTTAAGTCTTACTGTGTCTCTGTGGATGGAGCAGTCAGAGCCTCCAGTGTACTCTGAGGGAGCGTCAACACTGAGGCCTTTCACACACAGCTCAACCCTACGCATATAGTTGGTCAAAAGCAAAGCTCAAGGCCTGACCCAGGCATGAGATCTGGATGGGTTCCAGCTATAGCGCTTGGCAGATACTTCAGCTCTCATTACAGTCTGTGAGAGCACAGAGAGCTGTGGCCATCTAAATACACTGTTGACACACCAGGAGAGGATTACTCAGCCCTACATGAAATATATATAAAATCACTGCACAAACACTGTATGACTCATTTGATTCTCACATTTTCACAAAAAACTAAGGATAAATCTAGTTTATTACATCTTGGGTCTTATTTTTGTAGTTTGGGCCATGAGTTTTACTGTCATAAATTGCTGGTTCAACTTTGACCCATGACATTTACCATAGTTGTGCAGGCACAGTTCTCCTGTGCAGTGAAAGATTATGACTGACATTTTGGGTGCTTCACTTTCGGTTGTACCTCCAAATAAAGGGGTTTAGAAAACCTAGTAACAGATCTCATGCTCCCAGATCTCAAAAATGACTTTGCTGTATACCACATTATCATGACCAGTGGTAGTGGACCAATGATCTGAATTCAATGTAGGAGAGGATATATGAAAAAATATGGTGACTGATGTAAGGTGGTCAGTTTATGACTCAGAATTGTCATTAAAAATCAGTTAAACTTGAGGCTTGTGGATGAAAATGAGTGTTGGAGATGTAGCAATGAAGCTGGTATTTTCTTCTCACTTACAGAACATTTAACAATTGGATTTACAAGTACACAAACATGTGGGTCATCTCTTCCCTTTAAAGAGCAGATGTGTTTTTTATTATGCTTTTATCATTATTTCCAGGTATTTCCTCAATTTTGGAACAAACATTGACTAGATTCAAGGATGAACTGATCAGATTTTGGTGGTCAAAGGTCACTGGTTGATGTGACCTCGCGTCCGTCTTATTCTCACTAGCACAATAACTAAGGAGCACTTTGAGGCAGTTTATACAAATATGGCACAAACATCCACTGATTAGATTTTAGTGGACAAAAGTTACTGTGACCTCACAAAACATGTTTAGGGCCATAACTCAAAAATTCATACACTAATTATGACAGAATTTCTTTCAAATATCAAATAGGATAAAATGATTAAGTGATGAGAGTTTACATACAAAAGGTCAAAGGTCAACTCAACTGACATGATAATTTTCTGGTCATTATTCAATGCCCTAACTCAGGAACAGAAAGGGAGACATATGGTCAATTCTAGATTGGTGACATGAACCATGAAACTGTGCTGATTGTATAAATCTTCTTTGCTGTCTGGTTGAAAATGTGTGTGAAGCATCTATGTTTTAGAATTTGTAGTTTCTTTTGCAGCAGCATTCATATTTGAAGCATTGTCCTATGTTATAGCTACATATGAATCTTGGCAGACATGGAACTGCAACTTTACTGGTTGGCAGAGGCATACAACCACAAGAAAGTAATTCTGGTTTGTATATAAAATGTCTTATTATTGAGGCTGAATTTAGGACATAAAGCTTTTTATGGAGACATTAGCTGTAGTAAGTGGGAGCGTCAAAGCTGTGTCCCGTCTATAGACTGCTGCCACTGTGGCATTGGCATTCTGATGCTTATTGCTTATGGTTGCTATATTAACTAAACATGTTTTTCCAGTCACAGGAAGCTGCCTAGGAACACTGTGGTATTAAAACAGGGTGACATTAACAGTCAGGAATAGACAAAGTGTGGTGAGGACAGTGAGGACTGTGAGGACGCTGGTCTGAGAAAACCTCAAGAGAACAAATGAACTAAAAAGGACATTGAGCACTCTGTGCTGGTGGTGCTCGAGTGTGGTCCAAATCCTCATGGGTTCAGTACGGTTCCAGCTGGATTATGGTATGGGTGTTTGCATTTAGATTTACCCTGAAAGCAGCCCAGTCCTCCTCAGTGTTCCTCCATAGGTAGAGAGTGGGAAGTCCTGGAGGTCCTGAAGGCCCTGGATGCCCTCTTCTTCCATCCAGGCCTGGAATACCTTGAGAGCCCTTGAGGAGAAAAGACCAGTAAGTCAAACACACATCACTTTAGGCAGCAGAAAAATGATAACGATATCAACCTTTCACAGTTAAAGCAAAATTACCTTTACTAACTACTGACAATAAGCTGAGGTCCCAGCTGTGACACAACCGACCTTCAACACTGAAATGTGATGGGAATTTTCTCAGTTGCTGTTTCAACATTAAAACATTGAATTCTGATGGTTGTAAAAAGGTTAGGAAAATTATTGTAAATCAACATTGAAATTTCAGACAGATCGGTTTCAATGTTGAAACAATTTTGCAACAATGTTTAAAGTTTATGAAACAACAGTGAAACAACGTTTCAAAATCAACGTTGATTCACCTTTCAAATTCTAAACATAAGTCAACAGGGATTTAGCCACATTGATTTAACAGTGAATAAACATTAGAATGGCAGCTGGGATTCTGTTACTCCTCGATTGTTTTGCAGTAATTGTGATATAAGCTGGGACTCCCTTAAAAATGAGATTTCACACCTCAAAAGCTTTTGTCCTAATAAATAAATTTGAAATTTGAAACATCAATGTGCAAGACTGTCTTACTGGGGTGATTCAAATGAATTCTCATTCGTTTGCTTGTTTGGTACACTTTGTTTTAGCTGATGTTAAAACTGTTATTCAAAATCCTGATGACAAAACAACTGGACTGAGACCACTTGAAAAAGTGGGCCAGGTTCAAAGGACGTCTGCTACAGTTTGGTAACGGTGTAAAAGCAAAGCAGACTAAACAGGACTTTTTGAGAGGAGATAGGGGATTTAAGCTGGATTCAAAATCTAAACTACATTTATATCCACCTGCTCATCATGTGAAATGTCATAAAAGCTTTCCCAACTGATTTGTATGAGTAATGTAAATTATTACAACTGAACACTTGGTAACCGTGGTAACATATATGCGGGTCAGCATGAGAGCTGGGATTCTCCCTTGTGCATTAGAAAATAAAAATGGCTTAAAGCTGATGTCGTAACTTTTTTAAAAATAACTTTTTGTCATACTGGCTCAGTCACTATATTCACACAGCACTGAAGGAGAGAGATCAACTGGGAAACAAATCATTCTCCTCCTCCTTGTAGTGCTTCTCATGGTATTACCAAACGTGAACAAAACAACCAGTCAGAGCCGAGGACTCTGTCACGGAGCTGTCAATTATGTCCACCACCACTGGTAAACTGGGGTCAAACAGCCCGTTCTCACTCCCAGCTCGTCAAATACTGTTGCTTTGTCAAGCATTTCAGTGTCAGATACAGACAGACAGAGGCACCTTTTGCAGCAGTATGATATGCATCAGACAGCGGCTATTTCTGACATCACCGGATAAAACCAAACTCATCAAATACACTCTGTCGATGGACACTGGCATCAGAAACTGAAGACATCAGAAGACAGTCTAGTGTTATGATACGCACTGAGCAGCAGCTTTCTCTGAATATTTTAAAAACAATACAATGTGCTAGTATTTGTAGCATGCTACACTGGTGACATCTGTCACATGATGTTACATTATCTTAGAAAGAACCGTACTTATGTTAAGCCAAACAATGATGCTTTTATCTAAACCTAAAGACTAAACTTAAAGAAATAAACATATGCATGAGCACATACAGTGAGCAGCAGCAGCAGCAGCAGCAGCAGCAGCAACCTGCTGTCCGATACCGTCGCAATGTGAAGACAGAAAAAGAGGGCTGAGCGGTGGCAGGGCACCTGTGTGAACACATCGTCTGTGGTCATTTTGACTTGACCAGCAGACTTCAGTACAAGCTGATTGCACCTGTAGCAACAGGTGACATGCTTTATGTTCTAGAAGCAGCCGCTGCCGATTTGACCAGCTGAGTTGAGCTCAGACCAGCAGTTCACACCACTGCAACTTTTCTCTGCAATGTTCTAAAACGGTTTCGTCTTGTCACGAATCTTTGTTCTGAACTGGGCTTTAGAGTCATCAATTGAGACACAGTCCGTCCAAAACCAACACAGAAGGGCACTTAGTGCATCATATTTTGTGGTTAAGGAACACTGACAGTGGATTCTGTTACTGCATTACCTATTTCTCTCCTCAGATATTTTCAGAAACATATTTTAATGCACTGTTCAGTTGTAAAATGAGAGTTTCTACCTGGCTGCAATGTTCGAAACAATTGAGCCAAAAACTAAGCCCCTTCCACCGGCCAGAGCAAACCTTCTCATTTTACAGCTAAACAGTACACTAAAATATGTTTCTGAAAACATCCGAGGTGAGAAAGAGGCAATGCAGTAACAGATTCATATGTGACCAGTGCTGCCAGTGCTGCTCGTTTGACAGCCTGACCACAGTTCACGAGCAGTGATTGACATGACTCTTCAGCTCTGATTGGTTGTTTTCTTTGGGTCGCTGTAGATTCTAGCAAATGTCATTAAAAGCACAAGGACAGGGAGATGGAACCTGGGGCCGATTGCACAAAATACATTGGGTTAAGATTTTCCTTTAAGTCCTAGTTAAGGTTTCCTTAAAATAAAATCGGTTGCACAAGCTTGTCTTGGCCTTATACTTAAGGAATCCCTAAACCATTGCACAAAAGACCTTAGCAACCAAAGCAAAGTTTAAAAAAAAACAAAACAAAACAAAAAAAAACTTAAGGTACCTCAGACTCTGTCCTAACTGCAACATAAGTTTGAACTAACACACCTCAAGAAGAGTGTAGTGCGACCAGGAGAACCCAATGGATACCCTTTTGATTTTGATTTGACTGAATCAATTTTCATTGCAATATCTCATTGTAATTATCATTTTCTGTTTTCTGTATTTGGGGATCCAATTTACTTTGTAGGATGTGCTTTCTATGATTGTGTTTCTCCAAAAGTATAATCTTTTCCTTCTTTGACCAATATTGGTTTCTTGTTTTCTTTACCTCTAAAAGACAACGCTGTGAGACGATAACAGGCATCACAATGTGAGTCCAAGCAAACAAACAATCTCCATGGAAGCTTTTATCGCTGTAAATGAGTTAACATTTTTCTTTAACTAAGGAAACCTTTTAAGGGATTCTGTGCCACTGTGTAAATCCCTCAGCTATGGAGGAATTAAGCCTTTAATGTCATACTTAAGAAGAAAACCAGAGTCTTTAACATTTTTCAGAGATTCAGCAAATTTAACATAAAGCTATTTTCATAAAAGTTACCAACTGTAACTTTATAGCAGAGGTGTGTTACGCTTGGGTGCACCTTTACATGTGAGTAAAAACTTAGCAGCAGCACACTAACTATACACACAAATACACACTATAGCAGGCCATCAAACTGTTTGTAGCTGTCTGTCATTATTAATGACATCCTATGAGGTCCTGTTGCAATGCCTACATGTAGTAGCAGTAAAACTGGGCCCTTTTCTATAAAGCAGGTTTTCAGAGTTAACAATATGGCACAAACCTCAGGATCTGATTTTTACCTGTTACTTACATAAACCTGCTGCGTGCATGTCATGATTACATTTTCTATACGATAAACTAAACCCATGCAGATCTTACCTTGTCACCTTTAAATCCAATAAAGCCTTCTCTCCCAGCACATCCCTGTAACAACAAAAAGGCATTGAGCTATTTTTACCACATGTGTACATCTTTTTGGCAACCACTGGCAGGCCTTCTGTCTGGCATCATCTACAGTGTGATGATCTTACAAAGAAAAGGTCACATGGTCTCTCCAAGACCTTATTAATGCAATATGTTTTGAAAGCAATCTCCCTACCCTGCAATTTTACAAGTTGAATAAAAACCAGTATGAGTCAACTTCACGTGGGCTGATGCAACCACACTGTTTGCACAAAATAACCATAACCTCCACTTACAGCCAAAATATACGGCCATCAAAGAGAGGTAATTTGGGGAATTACATAAGCCACTCTGCGGAAACTTGCTGTATTGAAAAAGAAACAGTTTGTACCGCTGCTGATATTTTAGTACCACCAGAGACAAAAGCTATATCTGTGTTGGAGGTTTCTTTAAAGAGTGGATCCCAGAGTGAGGTTTACAGCCCCTTTAGAGTTCTTAAAGAGGTTGAAAGATTTGAATTTGCGATATGAATAGGAAAATTATTATCAATGTCAGTGCTGCGTGGAGCAGGAAGAGGAGTCTGGTTAGCCTGATAAAGACTGGAAGCATCTATAAAAACAATGGCTTCCAAAACCTTTGGCCAAAGCACTCTGATTTACAAAATGCATCTGCATAAACAGACAAATTTGTGGATTAGAAGTTACACTCTGAAACGTTTATTTTTTTGGCAAACAACATAACTTTGCACATCGAGGTGTCCAGCTTCTGTACCATCAAGCCTGTGGAGACCTCTACCAAGGAGACTGCACTGAAGTGCACAGCAGAAGGATAAACTGAATACAACACAAAATGTTGTTTCCTTATTCTGCTTGACTGTGGGTTAAACAAATGAGATACATGTTAATTAGTGAGCTTTAAATGCGCTGGTAGCTGTTTCCCTCTGCTTCCTGTCTTTATGCTAAGCTAGGCTAACCCATAGACTGTATAAAATAATGGAGATAGCCACTGTGATGTCACTGATTGGTTGTTGACTCCTGTTCTGAAGCCTCAAGTCTGGCATTCTGGCCATCGCCATCTTGGATATTTGAAGTCAGAAATGGAGACTAAATCAACAGCAAAATAGTCATAATGGTTTAGGAACTCAGTTGTAGCCCCAGACTAATGTTTGTCTAATTAACTTCATCCTAGAGAGATGCTTACTCTTCTTCCCTGTGGTCCAGTTGGACCAGGAGCACCTTTGTAGATTCGGTACATTCTCTGGTCAGATCCATAGACGATGTTCCCTGTTCCTGTTGCAGGTACAGATGGCAGTGAATCCATGTGCTTCAGACTGGAATGCTGCTCTTCCTTGTTTCTTAAAAGAGGGTAATAGCTGTTCGTCTCCCAGTGTCCCTTTGACACCACTGATGGTAACATGTTCTCATCCATCGGTAAAGTGACATTGGATATCTCCATTTGTGTCAGTGAATCAGGTGAAGTTACATCCGCTACAACATACACTGCTGTGTCTGCTGCACTTTTTTGGATTATATTTTCATCTAACATTTGGATGCTTGGAATGGATTCAATGCCATGAGCTCTTCTGTCTTCATTGTTAGTGGCCAACATGATGTGAGGTTCATCAACAAGTTCAAAGCCATGACTTTGGGTGGCAGCATCTTGACGGGTGGAGTCTATAGGGTCTCTCTCTGACAGGTGATCCTGAGAGGAGGGAAAGAAAAGAAACTGAACTCAAACGGTTGTTTCTTCAACAGCATTATATGTGTAATTCTGGAAAACAGAAAGCAAAGAAGAGCAGGCTGATAATTAGACGCAGCAGTAGGAAGGTTGTATAACATCCCTTACATTCACTGTAATTAAAGACCTTGCTCTCTTCTCATTGACTCAGTGTCAGCGTTGCCAAGAAAATCAAGTATAAGGACACAGAATGTTCAGTAAATACTGAATGACTGTACAGTAAACTGTCTCTCTGTATTAAAGGGGAGACTATAAACAGAGGCAACATGAGGACACACTTTACACACTTCCTCTGCCCATACTTTGACAAAATTGAATCGAACATTTAAACAAGGAACCCACCAGCTGAAAGCCCAGTGCTTCTGCCAGTCCACCCAATTTCATCTACAACTAGGTATCCCAACAAGCCCTGGTCAGATTGGCAAACCACCCCCAAATTTATAGTCCACAGAGAACTGTTCCCAGCAGTGTTGTGCATGAATGCACTAAAAGAGTACGTTCATTAACCATCCTCATAGTTTTGGTGAATGTTAAAATGGATGCATCAGTTTGCAACTTATGAACTTGAACATGAGCGTTGTTCACAACGCTTGGAACCACAGCACCCAGCATGCTGACACAACACACAACACAACACAACATTGGCAGACAATGCCAATAGTCATGTGAATATTTGAAGGACTTTTATGAACAAATCAGTAAGTTCAAGATTCCAATGGAAAAAAAACCTCACATTTACATGCAAAATGTGCCCACCAGGTCTGAAAAAATAGGCTAAATGTCAGCCACATTGGCTATAAATTTGAATTGACACATCGAGTTGAAGCATCTGACTAGTCTTAGGAAATATCTGCGAGTGAATGCTGATCACAAGATTTTATTTTATCATAAAGGTATAGTGTGTAATTCTGGACAAAGACAGTTGACTGTTGAGTACCCTTCCCAGGTCATTAGACAAGAACAACTCTTTGGGTTGGTGGGTTGGTCCAGGTTCCTATCCAGGCATTGGTATCTGATGACCTGGGAATGAGACTCAACAAACAACGCGCTTCCTTCAGAATGGCATACTGCACCTTTAAAAAAAAAAACGAAAGACTTAAATATTAAGTAGTTCATTTTTTGGACTGTGAACTTAGTTCAAAATAAAAATGGTTAACAAAAAAGCCCTTTAACGGGGAAAAAAAACAGTAGAAACCTCAGGAAGAGCAACTGAGGAGGGATCCTTCTTCCAGGACAGACAGACGTGCAATAGATGTCATACAGAACAGATCAGCATAATAAATTAACAGTAATCTGTATGACACAATGAGACAGAAAGAGAGAGAGAGAGAGAGAGAGAGAGAGACAGAGACAGAGAGACAGAGAGAGAGAGACAGAGAGAGAGAGACAGAGAGAGATGCAGGACAGACGGTAATGACAGTAGCTTACAACAACATTAATGAAAGTAATAATATTATAGTTATAGTTCTGGCTACTGTGGTACAATATGTTGAAAGTATATATTAATATCTGGCAGTATACATGTGTGACAATAATCATATGTGTATAATAACAGTAGAAGTATGACTAATGACTAATGATGGCAGCAGCAGCAGCAGGAGGCATCTGGCAGGACCACGGCAGCAGCACAACCACACACGTCACGCTGTCCAGGCACCGCTGCGATATGAGTTAATCTGAGAGACAGTGGAGCACAAAGGCTCCAGAGAAGAAGCCGAGTTAGTGACATCCAGAATGGCCAGGTTAGCTAGATGCAGTAATAGGATACGAGAGGGAGAGAGAGAGAGAGAGAGAGAAGGAGAGAAGGTGCCCGGTGTATTATAGGGGGGTCCTCCGGCAGACTAGGCCTAAGTCAGCCTAACTAGGGGATGGTACAAGGCAAGCCTGAGCCAGCCCTAACTATAAGCTTTATCAAAGAGGAAAGTCTTAAGTCTAGTCTTAAATGTGGAGACGGTGTCTGCCTCCCGGACTGTAACAGGAAGATGATTCCACAGGAGAGGAGCCTGATAGCTGAAGGCTCTGGCTCCTGATCTACTTTTGGAGACTTTAGGGACCACAAGTAACCCTGTGTTCTCAGAGCGCAGAGTTCTGGTGGGATAATATGGCACTATGAGCTCTCTAAGATATGACAGAGCTTGACCATTTAGAGCTTTATAAGTGAACAGTAGGATTTTAAATTCAATTCTGGATTTTACAGGGAGCCAGTGCAGAGAAGCTAAAACAGGAGAAATATGATCTCATTTATTAGTTCCTGTTAGTACACGTGCGGCTGCATTCTGAATTAGTTGGAGAGTTTTTAAGGACTTACTAGAGCTACCTCATAATAGAGAGTTACAGTAATCCAGCCTTGAGGTAACAAAAGCGTGGACCAATTTTTCTGCATCTTTTCGGGTCAGGATAGGCCTAAGTGTCGCAATATTACGCAGATGAAAAAATGCAGTCCGTGAGGTTTGTTTTAAATGAGAATTAAAAGACAAATCTTGCTCAAATGTTACTCCGAGGTTTCTTACTGTAGTGCTAGAGGCCAGAGCAATGCCATCTAGAGAAACTATGTCATCAGATAAAGAGTCTCTGAGTTGTTTGGGGCCAAGAACAATAACTTCAGTTTTGTCTGAATTTAACATCAGGAAATTGGTGCTCATCCAGATTTTTATGTCTTTAAGGCAATTATGGAGTTTAGTTAATTGATTACTTTCTTCTGGCTTCATTGATAAATACAACTGTGTATCTTCCGCATAACAATGGAAATTTATAGAGTGATTTCTAATGATGTTACCTAAAGGAAGCATATATAGAGTAAATAGGATTGGTCCGAGCACAGAACCTTGCGGAACTCCAAAACAAACTTTGGTATGTAAGGATGATTCATTATGAACGTGAACAAACTGAAAACGATCAGATAAATAAGATTTAAACCAGCTTAGTGCAGAACCTTTTAGGCCAATTAAGTGTTCCAGTCTCTGCAGTAGAATTTGATGGTCAATAGTGTCAAATGCCGCACTAAGATCTAATAAAACAAGTACAGAGACGAGTCCTTTGTCTGAAGCAATCAGAAGGTCATTTGTAATTTTAACTAGTGCTGTCTCAGTGCTATGATGCACTCTAAATCCTGACTGAAATTCCTCAAATAAATTATTATCATGGAGAAAATCACACAGCTGGTCTGCGACTACTTTCTCAAGGATCTTTGACATAAAGGGAAGATTAGATATTGGTCTATAGTTGGCTAACACCTCTGGATCCAGGATGGGCTTTTTTAGTAGAGGTTTAATTACAGCTACCTTAAAAGACTGTGGTACATAGCCTGTTAATAAGGATATATTGATCATATCTAATATATGAGTGTTAACTAAAGGTAAGACCTCCTTAAGTAGCCTAGTTGGGATGGGGTCCCAGATGATGAGCTCCATTTTAGATACTCCATGGGGAAAAAATTAAGAACTTTGCATCCATGATTTATGTGACAGCTTTTTAAAATCATCACCTCAAAGTTAAGCATAATGTTGTAGAAAGTCAGGCACCATGCACAGGTGGTGATAAAACTCTGGAAATTGGCAGCATCATGACTTTCAAAGCAGGTTACTAATACAAGTCTGGAGCTGATAGACTTCAAAGACCACCTGAACAAAAATGAGAAGATAGTGATGTGCAGCTGAGTGGCATGAGGAGGAGGCAGAATACAGAGGCAGCACAGACACAAATTCCCCTTATTCAGCAGCACACAATGCTCCTTTATCCTGGACAAGCTGCCATTGTTGCTGCAGCTCTCCCAGCCAGCAGACACTTGATCGCTCTGCACCTGAGCCTATTTGTCCAGGTAATCTTCCCCACGCTGCTCATCGCTATCGCTTTGACAGACTGGGACCACTGTCAAATCAAATCCTCAACCAACACTAGCATAAAGACTATGACCACACTAAAGTTGCAGATATACTCTGCATTCAAAACTATATACAGTGTCTCTTTAAAGCTTCCATAGTGTGACATCAGGATCAGAATCCTGTTTCTTATTACAGAAGTCTTCATATAGGACACACATGCTTTGGTGTATTAGTGCATGACAAACATAGTAATGGTAGGAAATTAAATTGAAAATAAATGCAAGTATTGCAAAACTCGAAAAACATAAACATACAAGAAAATACCATAAAATATGAAACAATACTATAAAAAATAGATAGCTGCAAGTGGGTATGATCAGGGTCCAAGTGGATTTTGGAGCATTTGACTACTTGTAACTTATTTAGTTGACAAGAAGAAAAACTCTTGACTTTCATTAAAATGATTCATTGTGGTCATCACTATATGCTGATGCTCTGTTGAGGATTATGAATCTACTTTCAGAAACATTTGATGTTGCTTACGACCTTGCGTGAAAACACGTATCGCATAACCACATCAGTACTGAACTATTTTGTCATTCGGGATCTGGAATGCATCGCATGTCTTGTAACTTATACACAAATACTGCTATCATGTGAGAAGTGTCAAAACCTATCCTTAAAAAAAACAAAGATTCAGATCACAAGCAGGAGGGCAGACATGGAATTTGAAATGTCAATCTTTGCATTAACAGACAACCACCTTACCAATAAACTGCTGTGTACAAACATGAAAGATACCTGTGGACATGCTTAGAAGATTTTGACATGATGAAATAAATGAAGTACTGTTTATTTGAATTGAACATTGATATTTGAGATTTATGATAGGGGTTTGGCAGTTTGAGTTTGGAAATTGATAAAGTTGATCAGATACAGCATTTCTGTGTTTAAACCACAAGAGTTTACAACAGATGGGCAGAGGCAGGAGAATGCACATATTGTCTGTACATCTATCCAGGTGCAGGTAGTTTTCCGATAACCTCATCAACACCGCCCACCGGCTCCAAGGCCAGGAAGCCAAGCCAGCCTCACAACATGCTTTTCTCGGGTGTACTGTCAATCAGATTAGATCATGTAATCCAGTCAGACCTACGGTATGTGATGTTCAAAACTTCTAGGCAGGAGTGGGATATCTTTGGTCCAAAAAAATCGTGATCACAGCGGGAGGGTGGATTCAGAGTAGATTTCAGGAGGAAAATGTAATAACACTTTAAAATATTTATATTTTGCTCTGGATTTGTTTAACTGCCACAATGAAATTACAGTAGATAAAACAGACATTAGGCTATCTATGAAGCCTTTGAGTAACATTAAGTAAAAGCTCTCAATATAAATCAAAAACGATTTAGGGTTACAGTCTTGAAGATTCTGGTTTTGTTTTCTTTGGCGCCACCTACGGGGATAAGGAGTAATAACACTTTGTTTGTTAGCAGTAAGGCTTGAAACCAAGCTGGAAAATTTATTTATATCAGCTCCTTTTATGAGTCCTGCAGCTGGAGAGATGAAAGGGTTACCACAGCAGATGATGTGTGAGAGTGTGTACATGTATGTATATATGCGTCCTCCACTGGTCAGATGTCAAGGACACCAAGAAAAAGAATTTATTTCTTGGTGTGGCAAGAAATAACTTAAATAGTGTATGGTAGATAGATAGAAAAGATCCTAACTAGGGGAAAATAACTCGTTACTTTTGATTATTTGATCACAGAAAAAAAAAAAAAAAACGCATTAAAAAATTACTGCTCATTATTCGCATTCTGGAGTGCCCTTTGACCCATTGCGTCATTGAAGGCCACAGTGGCTTTGTCACAAGATGGAGGCAGACAAGACGATGCTGCTTGGCCCCGTGAATGGAATGTTTACATTTAAAAAATGCCCAGATGGAACTGTTGATAGGAGCACCACGATCTGCAATTTCTGCAGTAAGGAATTTTTGCACCATTTGAGCTAGAACAGCCTCTGATGCTAGCGCTAGCAGCCAGCCTCGTCAAGCAGACTAACTAACACCCTTGCAAAATGGATTGCAATGGCCTGCAGACCAGTTTCGGTGGTAGAGAACGGGAACAATTGTGTCCAAAATCCAGCAGCTCCACTACCACACATCTGCCAAAATTCATTTAAATTTAATTTTTTTACTTTCATAGCAAAAGGTGATGTCTGTGATTAATTTAGATTAATTTATCACAGAGCATGTCATTAATTAGATTCATTCTTTTAATCTCTTGACAGCCCTAAAAGAAATAAATCTAAAAATTCAAGAGCTTCATTCATCTAACCGCTTCATCCTCTTGAGGGTCGCGGGGGGGCTGGAGCCTATCCCAGCTGACATCGGGCAAGAGGCAGGGTACACCCTGGACAGGTCGCCAGACTATCGCAGGGCTGACACATAGAGACAGACAACCACTCATGCCTATGGACAATTTAGAGTTATCAATTAACCTAATCCCCAATCTGCATGTCTTTGGACTGTGGGAGGAAGCCAGAGTGCCCGGAGAGAACCAACGCTGACACGCATAGAAGGGCTCCCACACCTGGGATCGAACCAGGAACCCTCTTGCTGTGAGGCGACAGTGCTAACCACCACACCACCGTGCCGCCCAAAATTCAAGATCATAAAGTAAATCTTTTGAATTCATTCGATTCCCAATCAAAACACTCTGTTAAGAATTTCATCAGCTTGTTAACCTGGACTTCAAAACTGCTTTGCAATGCAAAATAATGGGATTTTGAGCCAGCGATAAAAAAGTGTGATTAATTGCAATTAACTTCTGAAATTCAGCAATTAATATTAATTCTTTAAAAAATCATTAGACAGCCCTAATCCTAACAAATACCAGGATGTATTGTACGAAAGTTTCTGATGCCCATAGCTAAAACTATGTGTAGCCAAGGTTTCTAAGTTGTGCCAACATTTCTGCAGGTAACATAACCAAAAAATGTAGGCTCCATTATCTGAACCAGTGTGAACAAAGACACTTTTCTAAGAGGCAACTCTATAAAATAGCCTACAATACCATTGGGTGACAAAAACACTCACTCACTGGTCATCTGCCCTCTTGGCCCTGCTGGTCTTAGTTATTTTCTCAGTTTATGGGATCCTGAAGAAGGTCACCAGCACACCACTGTCCAAGTGAGAAGTAAACCTTTAATGCACAGCAACACACATGTGGGCTCTCTGAGGGTTGGCATTGGTGACAGCATACAATAAAAACTGCCCACGCTGAAATTCATGACAGCAGAATGATTCAGTTTCTCTTGGCATCAGAGGGCAATTTGAGTAAAGGTACAACCAATTGGTGTTTATTCTCTGCAGCTCAGGTTCTGGAGGGTCTTCACCTGCCACATCCTCTTGCACAGCAACCACAGCCTTGGGCTTGCCTCTGCATTTCTTAGGTGGCTGTGGCTCAGGAGGTATAATCCATACATTGGAAGATTGGCAATTCGATCCCTGACTCCTCCAGTCCACATGCAAAAATATCCTTGGGCAAGATACTGAGCCACAAATTGTTGCCGATGTCTGTGCCTTTGGTGTTTGAGTATGTGTAAATGTTAACTGGGTAGCAGAAGGCACCTTGTGTGGTAGCCCAACCACCAGTGATGAATGTGCTTTGTGCTTGAAAAGTGCTTTGAGTGGTTGGAGGACCAGAGAGGCATTACTGGAGTGCAAGTCCATTTACCATTCAGCGGTATATTCTGGCTTAAATAAATAAGCCTGAATCTCCAAGCCAGCTAAAACACTATAAAATGTATCCTCGTCCACAGCATCCTCTGCAGTCATATTTTGGTATGCCATTTTCACTGCTGGAAACATAGCTAGCTAGTTAGCTAGCAATACAAGTGCAGAGAACAAGGAAGATCTGTTTTCAGCTGCATCCAGAGCACGCCCCCTGGCAACCTGGAGGCAAACTCCAACCTGTAGGAACACTACAAATTTTGCAGCTGCTATCTTGGCACACACTGAGGAATTTATTGCTACATTACACTACATTTATCTTCATTGACAACATCAACATCAGTCAACACTGATTGGACATCCATATAAAAAGTGGCAAACTTTATCTTTAAAGGTCTGCTGTGCAGCACTTAATGACCTCTAGCGGTGAGGTTGCAAATTGCAACCAAATGAAACTTCTCCTGTGTGCCAAGCATGTAGGAGAACTACAGTGGCCAGCGTGAAAACACAAATGACCCTATCTAAAGCCAGTATTTGATTTGTAGACACAGCAAGGTAGACTCAGCATAGAAACACCTCATTCTAAGGTAACAAAAACACAAAGAATCTTGGTTTCAGATGATTGTACACTGATGAAAACATAGTTATGATTATTACATTCTATGTCTGCCAATATATCCCCTAAATTGGGGGTCTTCAATGTTTTTTCAGGTTTTTAGCTCAAAGAGAGACACAGAACTGAGTTGCACTTGAGATCATTCTCTGAGTATTTTTGGGTCTTTTCTCGTTTGTACTTGATTGCTGCCGCTAAGTCAGCAGTAGTAGCATGGCCTGGTGTGTTAACCTCACCCATTTCACCCGTGGTGGAAGGTGCTTTAGAGTTTCTTGCCTGAAAAGCTACAAGACATCCATCATGCCTCACAAGAATGTCCATACACTGAGAATAATAATACAGCTAAATGGCCGATATGTTTCAAGTGTACATAAATGTTAGCTTGCCAGCTCATCTCGTAGTTATGAATAAGTGCCGCATAGTGATTTAGTGTTAGCTAGCTAATACAACTGCAAAAGGATTCATTGGTAACAGTTAGCCTGTCATTAATGTCATGTACTGTAAATTAGATGGATTGTTTTTATGAGCAGGCAGATATATTTTTTGTAAGTATGTTGGATTCGTGTTAAAAAAAAAAAAAAAACTTCAAGTAAACCTTAAATTAAACTATCAAACAATAATTTGTGGCCCCACTGCAGTAACTCTGAAGACACCCTGGTTGCAGACCTCCTGTTGAGCTTAAATCCTACATACTGGGCCTGTAAATGACATAAAGTCTTTGTTACAAACTGGGGTTGTGGAGTTTTAGAGATGTGGGCATTTACTACGCAGGGAGGGTCTAATGATGGTACCAAAGATTGTGTTTTAACATTATGGTCATTGCATCATGAAAAATGTAGGATCCAGCATTTTTGGAGTTTGACCCAACATAGGGCCTAAAAGTCAGGATATCTCGTTCTTATATTATTAATATTAAATCACTGGAGTATCTATTAGGGTACTTCAAACAAACGCTGATGTGCACACCCGTTTGTTTGGTTCATTTGGTTGTAAAAGACGTCAGTTGAACTATGGTGTGGGCCAAATAAGTGGACAAAGACCACCAGTGTGTTGTGCTTGTCCCACCTACCTGTATTTTGGCAGTTCCTCGTTATAATGTGACTGAAACACACTGATCCCAAGGTGTAATGTCACAAAAACTGTCCAATGAATAAGTTACCTGATAAGTCATATAACTTCATGTTCACAACTCCTGGTTTAGCAGAGGTTCCCCCTATTCCGTCCTTTTTGCTAAACCAAAATAAGAAAAAGCATGTTGGGTGATTCCAATAGTTCATTTCAAAGCCAACAGCGACTGTTGCCAATGGCGTGCCGATATTATTGTGCATTCCCACAAAGATTTTTTTTTTTCCTTTGTCTGGACCAAATGAACTGAACTACAGGTATGACAGAAAATGTAAATCCCAGCTTGTCTTAATAATACAACTGTAGCATTAACTCATTCTGGTAAATCAGTACTTTTAGTACTCAGGCATGTAACTTGCAAGTAACACATTTACCTGAATGTAATTGCAAAAATGGCAAAAACATATACAATTTCTGTCTAGTAAACCAAAGGTTCTTTACCTGACAGGCATACATTGACTGCTGGTGATGATTATACAGCATATCAGAAAAGTTTCATTTGAGATAAAACTTTTGTGAGGTATGAGCAACAGTAAATCAAGTCCTGTATCTTTGGGTGAGGAAATGATCTCTGCTGAACCTCACAGCTGGGCAAACAAATTCCATCATCTGGAGCTATACATTAGGAGCAGGGTGGTTTTGCGGAAACACCATGTTGAAGAGGAGGAGGGTTGTGTAAGAAGATGTGTGTACACAGCGCGAAGGGAAGGTCAGCAGAGAGGCCAAGAGGCACTAGCAGCATCTGAGGTCTACTAGTTGCCCTCACATTGTTGTTTTGCCTGGACAGAGAATTTCCGGCAACAAGTTTTCAATTTAGCTCACATGCTCTTGCTCTGTGCATGCTGTTTAAGAACATCAGAGAACATCTGATCAGAGACAAAAGAAAAGAAAAAAAAAAACAATTGCACATATGTGCTGGCAGAGAGCAACATGCTTCATATGGATCGATTTACACAGGCCTCTATGAATAAAGGGTGCTTACTACTGGCTAGAGTATCAAAGGACAACTACAAAAAAGCTAAATTAACTCCAACATGTCAAGAACAAAAATGTCATTTTAGATACACCTGAAACATGATCTGGTGCAATGATCAAAACGTAAAACCTAGGAAACATATGTCAAAAGAAGGATGCAGTGTGTTCACTGTGACTCACTTCCTTACTCATTCATACTACCTCAGCCTGCATCCATGCACTGTCTGATCTGTTAACACTGACATTCTGACCCATCCCTCACAGTACATACCATATCTGTCTGCTGCCCTTCCACAGTCAGTCCCATGTGGAGAGGGTCCAGCATCCAAAGGCAGCCCAGCACGCAGGTTAACATAATCCACATGTCTACAGCATGTCCTCACTCACTGCAGCTGTGCTCGAGTCAAGCAGAGTCCAGAGCCCATATGCAGTCTGCTGGTCCTGTCAGGGCAGGAGCTGCAGGCTTTTCCCCTCCTCCAGAGGTCCCTCATAGAGCCAACAGAGACACACCCAGGACTACGCTGTCATACGCACCACACTACATGCTACTATACCCCAAACTATTCACACAGCTCTGAGGTGGATGGATGCATATCTCCTGTACAAAGGAGAGATAGTGCTGATGTCACATCAAAGCTTCATGACCTACTGCTATCTCTATAAAGTAGAGGTATTTTAAAACATCTTTCCCCACTGGCATCTCTCCATGTATGTTAAAATCAAATCATCCATAACCTATTGCAAGATCAAAAGGTGAAGAGAATGTAAGGCAGAGGGTGCGTCTAAACAGAGTACTATCACAGATTTTTGATACAAGAATGTGCTCATTACTGTAGGATGAAAAATGTTAAATATGCAAAATACACTGTAGTGGCTGCATGGGAGCATATTGAGACAAAGAAATCTTAGTGAGAATGTACGGTATGACACTACTCAAAAATATGAAATACATGAATTCTCAAAACTAAAAACACTGGCATCACTGTGATGCATGAATAAAATATTTGAAAAACCTAAAATGTTGCACACAATGTGCAAAGTTTTACAGTATATTTTAATGAAACAGGGTTTGACTGTATTCTGCACATCCAAGGACTCATTTACACTCCCTTTATGTACGAAAATAGATACATCCCTTTCAAATGTTGTTAACATCACTGCCCTCATACTTCCATGAGACCCTTATGATGGTATAGATCTAGCCAATAAATGGCAATAGACGGCAGAATCAAAAGCTTCACACAACAACAAACGTGGTAACAGTGGAGGTCGTAATAATGTACCTTTTAAAAGAGACAGCCGTGGTCTGTGAGGTCATTAAATACATTGCGATGTGGACAGAGAATTCTTTTCACTATATTATCACTTTGTTCCATTCCACCATTTTTGAATTTCTTCTTCTACTATCGTATCTCACTTGAGCTACACTACGCTGCCCCCACAATCTCAGATGGCACTGCTTTGTTTTGTCCATAGTCGTAAGCTTTCAGAGTACAAACAGAAGGCTCACAGCTCGTTTACACTAATGTATGTGACTAGTGTCCGTAGATCCATAAATATATGGAAGAAGCATCTTGTGTTCAGCGCAAGTAAGTGTAGTTCTTTACAGATGGATAGAAAACTGACAGAAACTACCTGTAGCCATGGGGGAGAGACTAATTTTGTCTGTTTTTCACCATCCAGTAGTTTGGAATATGTGCTTAGAACATTATTGTGACAAAAACATGACCACTATTGCATGGCAACAAGCGTACACTAAATTTTTTGTACTCAGCAAATTCTGGACTGAAGTATTACAGAGGGGAAAAGCTTCACAGGCACATCGCATATCATGCATATTCCTGCAGGAATTAATGGACCTCTGTTGATTCGTCTCCACATGCATGGAAACGAGGCATCAGTCTATGCTGTGATCCGTCCCTTCATATAAAAACACTTAAAGTGACCCCAAACTGGCTAATCTATTTGTTATTCTTCACACAGTAGCCTACATTGTGATATGTCATCCCATTTAGAGCACTGGGAATGTAGATTTGGTAATCAGTATTGATCTGCTCAGATACTGTTACTTGGATTATTCTGCACTCACTTGAGATGGGAACTGAAACTACTTGGGTGCATAACTGTTCAGGTGTTGACTTTGGCAGAATATTTTAGTTAAATGAGGAACTTTCTGAGGGGGTAAGCATGGTTTGCGTTCAGCTGTAGGAGGGAGACTTGTGGGGAAGACTCATAAGAGCAGTGCCAGGTGAGTTGATGAGCACAGCTGGTGCTTGTTGTCTAATCATTCTCTCCCTTCAAATGTAAGACTGTGCTGGACCTCAGAAGACTGCCTCTCTCTCACACACACACACACACACACCCACACCCACCCACCTAGGACAGACAGCCACACTGGCTCGTCGGGAATCATTTGCTGAATGACTGCAAATATTGTTTACTGAAACTGAGGTTTTGGAGCAACTGGACCTTGTGCACTGTAGAAAGGGAAGAGTTGTGTATTTATGGTAAAAGTGTGTGAGGGCCAGTGAGGGAATAAAGTGACATTGTCAGTGTTCTTACTCTGGGTGACGTACTTTGGAACAGCCATCTTCATAAAAATTAAACATTAAAATACCACATTTCAAATGTTAGCTTATCCACACACGACCACCAAAAAAAAAAAAAGAAAAAGAAAAAAAAGTGGTGGAGGGGGTGGAAGGGATGGTGGATGCCATGACACCTAAGCAAGACACATGCCAAGCTGCAGATTACTGTTCAAGACCAACAAACAACAAAACCAGTTGTTTTTGATGACCCCCTGCTGTGTTTCCACCGGTGTTTATTGCACCAAGCCTGTGTGTTTTTCACCAGTCCGTCACTGCTTTTCCAGTGACTTTTGACCCACCAAAGTGGGTATTTTAAGCCAAAAAGTGATCTTCTGAACAAAGTGGTTTTAGTGCCTAAACCGTATCAGACCTCCACTACAGTGTTGTTGAGAAAATAATGTACAAACGTAATATATCTGTGGTTTGCATAAATATACCATGCAAAGATTTTTGGGGGGATTGGGTTGTATGATCACATACATAACCTTCTCTTTTGAAATAAACCAGCTCTATTCATTTCCCAATTATAGAGGTGGCTTTCTCTCCAATTTTACCTAAATGTTGCACAAGATGAAACGTTATTCTGCAACAATGTTTTGTTTATAGTTGACAAAAACGTACCGCAAGAGAAGTTGGTGCAACTGAACAAACTGGTGAATTTAGTATGAAACAAGCTAGTTACAAGGTAGAGAGTAGGGTGGACTCTTCACTGAAACCTACTATTACACTTGTTTCAGCCTGTGGGACTCTTATCTTCCATATAATATGGATGAAAGACTCCATACCCCACGTACTTGATGTAACTGGTCTCACCCCTTAAATTCCCTCCCTGACTTTAAGGATGTAAACCATACTGAAGCTGAATGCTTTCAGCAAGTTCTACCACATTAGATGGGGGCTATATGTTGTGTTGAAGTCCCTCAACAAATAAACGTCTAAGTCCACCACAAATACACAGTCTATTCATGACAGAGTCACAAGCTCTATAGGAGACTCTGTCAACACTAGCCATACTAAGTACAAAACGTATCACATATGGTTTCTATTACAACATGGGGCTAGGACATGTTCAGTTTTCTCAGGGAAGGTTTACGTAGGGTGTGAAAAGGACACAGGCTCAGCAGCTGCTCACATATATGTACTGGTACTAGTTTTCTTTTCTCACACACTCAGTATTTAGCTGAGGTTGGTTTCACCAAATTACAGGCCACAGAGTATGATCTTAGATCTAACTGGGCTGAGGTCTGAAATGATGGATAGGCACTGCCAATTGAAAAGAGCACAGACATCTGGGATATGGTACCTCATACCTCTGTACATATGCCGATATGCACTACATTTGTTGTGGGTTTTTATCTTTCTGCTCTGCATTTCTTGGGCTACAGTCACAATGGAGGCCTTCATGATTTATTCTGAATGATGGCTGTTTCTGTGTAGCCTAAAATATAACTCATCTGATTACCACTGTACAGTTACTGATGGCAGTTTTAAAAAGACACGAATGGTTAGTGAAAGTGTAGCCCACATAAGGGCTTCATTTGCCCTCACTGTGTCAAAAATACTGTGATAGCTGTCTGCAGTGGATAATGTTAATTTACAAGTTGAGCTAAATGTTTAGCAGTGATAGATTAATGAAAGAGGAAAAATATGAGAAAGAGAACCTGGAGTTGCAAACAAAAAGTACGGAGGAGAGAAAAACCTCAGCATCCAGACCTCTGACACACACAGTTCACTGGCAGACTCTGTGTAGAGAGGCTCAGACAAGGAATATTCAGGTACATAATAAAAAGTATCATGTCTGTATCAATATTGATGATTTTGGCCCTATATTACTTAGTGTCTGATCAAAAGCAAATTTTGTGGTATCACCCACCACTAGTTGGCACTGTACGTTTCTGCAAGACATGGATACATTTAGGACTGTTCCCTGAAAGCCACTCTGAGACCCTTCAGTTGCTGTGAACTAAGTGGAGGGACCAACTGACTGGCATTACCATCCCAAGACCCATGCTGCTAGTGGGGCTAAAAATTGCTGTATTGAAGCTGTTGTGCAGCTCCTTAAATATTGTAAAGTGAGTTCAGGTGGATTTACCCTCCAGTTAACTCACCAATGGGGGAAACTTGTTCATGAAAAGGGTGCTCAGAGGAGTTGGTCTGCGCTCTGCCTCTTTAACTGACCCTGTTGCAACATCAGTGGTGGTCCTAGCACATTTTGTGCCCTAGGTTAGCGTCCTCCGGTGCTTGTTACTTGTGTTTTTTTGTTATTTATTCTTCTTTTGTTCCAGGAAAACACAGATATCTACACAATTAAAAAAAAATACAATTTAAAGTCTTTCAGTCCTTTATTACACTACCTCTGAATTAGCACAAATTCATTACTACACATTTATGAAACATCTTTAACAAATAAGCACAAAGCCTTTTTACGATATATAATACATCAATATATATATGATATAACAATGATATATGATGCAATTCCCCCTCTAATATATGTTTTACAGTGCTGTGAAAACATCAACAAATTTCTCCTTCAAACAGCTGTATTTGTTTCTTACCAAAAGCTACATTTTTCAAGATTATACTGAACACACATGAGAACGTTATAATCTACCTTTGTCAAATACTGTACTCATTTTTACTGTATAAAGCTTGAAAACCTCACAATGTAAATCAATGCATCCCCTGTGAGCTGTACGTTGTGGCCACCGGCTGCTCATAGGTAACGATAAATAGCTCTCCTCCTGTTGATTTCAACACGGATTTGTTGGTTATATATTTATTTTTTCATGTTTTTTCTCTCCACATACACTCTTCTCAGTAGTATAATTGTAGTTTAGAGAGCTTTGTCATTTTAACATGATAACAATACAGCGTGTTTTGGGGTTCACATGTCAGATAACTTGCCAAGCTCCCCAAGAGAGCAGGTTAAGTGTAAGGAGTTGGGGAGGGGGGCCGGGAGGCAGCAGGCTTATGTAATACTTCAAAATAATAGAAGTAAAAAGTATAGCATAATTGAAAAATAGTAAAAGATTACCATTTTGAGTTTTTTTTCTTCTCCCATTTGTGGCTCCCCCCCACAGATGACAGTGCCCTTAGCATTCGCCTATACTGGCTATGCCACAGGCGGGCACTGCTCAACATCCCTATACTGAGACGGCAGGCCATTTACTGACAGAGGACTGCATGTAAGAGCCAAAGACTAAGGGCTGGTGCATGCTTCTTGCGGTGGTTTCTACAAACAGCCATGCAAGTACACAAACCTCTGCAATTATGTAATTGCACGTGGCACCGACCCAATCACTTCCTTTTGTGCCTCTTTCCAAAACACACAATAATGACCAGAAAAATGTTTTTGCCTAACATTATGATGTCATAGGCAAGTTGACCTTTGACCTTTTGGATATAAAATGCCATCATTTTATCCTATCATGACATTTGAGTCAAACGTTGTCATAATTAGCGTACAAATACTTGAGTTATGGCCAAAAAGCTTGTTTTGTGAGGTCACAGTGACCTTGACCTTTGACAACCAAATTCTTATCAATTCTTCCTTGAGACCAAGTGGACACTTGTGCCAAATTTGGGGGAATTTCCTTAAGGTGTTTTTGAGATATCACGTTCATGAATGGGATGGACAAACAGACAGACTGACAGACGACATAGACAGAAGACATAATGCCTCCGGTCATGACTGTCGCCAGCACGGAGGCATTAAAAGAGAGATTTAATGTATCTGAATAAATGACAGTTTTGATCAAAGAAGTGTGAGATGCAATCTGCAATTAATAATGCTCACTTACAGTTGAGTTGGATGTGAAATGGCTCAGTGTTGTAAAATGTTACATCTGGAGAGCTGATGTCTGACACAGATTTGCCTCGACTTGCAGTGAATGGAGCCACTCTGACCTCATAGCTAAATGTATACTGCACTGGCTCTCCACCCAACACAGCATCACAGGGTTCAAATATGTCTTACTGATACCACAATTTCATATGACAAGTTCACTATGGGCACTATTAAGTACTGACAGTTAATTAAACTGACTCAAATAAAATACATGTAATAAATAATTACATGTACTGTAAATAGAAGAAGTTGGCGCACAGTGCAAATGTATTTCATTTTGTTTTACTTCAATATAATTATACATTTTCATAAACCTGAAATAATTAAAGAGTATGTGGTTAAAAGTCAGCCCGTTCATGGTTTTACTGTCTATTGCACATTAGTGCCAACTGTCCGTAATAACATAGCTTGCTTGCACCACACTGCATTACTGTCCTCTTTAGATGGCAGTAAGATCTGTCGTGTCACCTGTGTGCCTGTGCGTCCCGAGGCCTGTACTGCAGAGCAGGATTAGGAGTTAGTGAGGTAACTTTAGGGTCAAGTCTGGGTTTTCAGTACTGCAAAGCTGTGTTTTTTTGTTTGTTTGTTTTTTTCCCACTGATTTTAAAACAGCTTCTAAAAAACACAGAGATTGTTCACACACTAAAGACATGACTTTAGCACAGCCCACAGTGACAGTGTTGCTATTTTACACTCTGATTCCATCACTGCAGCTCAAAATAACCTGAGACACATGTGTGGTGAGAACGAGGAAAAAAAGATTTTATTAGAAAAATAGTCCACACACTGTTAAATGGCTCCCATTATTATAAATGCAACATTTGGGTCAGATAGACCTCATCAGTCATTAACTAGGCTACTTTTCCACCCTTCAGTAGCGGAAACAGTCTGGCATTATTTACTATGTGAAATATTAATCATCACCCAACTAACTAGCATAAATACTCTATGCTAATTAAATACTCTATACTAATGTCAGATATAGCCTAGTGATACCTACTCTAATTTAAGTCTTGGCCAACGGTGAATTTCTGGATAGTATTTTCAATGTTTCACTTGTGGCTGGATAGGAAAACCCAGAGTTGACTGAACTAACAACCAGCTTTGTTGTGCTGGTCATCCAGACGGCCAGTGTTAGGATTAGTCAAGCCAGATAATGAAAATATACCCTGAGTAAGTTGAGCTGGCCTCATAGTACAGGCCTCATGTGTATGTGCTCACAGATACAAGCAAAATGATGAGTTGCTCATCCAAACATTCCTTGAGGTCATAGTACTAAATTTGTCCACATTGCAAATTAACTGTTTTAAGCTGCACTTGTTTTTCATATTAACAACAGAGCAAATGATCATGAATTTATTGAGAGCTGTCATCAACTGACTATACAGTTCCTCTCAGCTTCACACAGGATTTAGCCTCTTTTAGTTCATTCTTATGGTTTTAAGGCCCTCTGATGTATTGTTTTTCAGTCTCACTGCTCTCATCCACCTAGTAGTGATCTGCGCACCAATAATTTGCATGATAAAACTTCCTATGAGTCGATACATGTATATATATCACCCTTTCAAGTTTTGATGCTTTTTGCAAAATATGGTGTCAGTTTCTCTGCAACACCCTGTTATAGTATGCACAGTAGAGATGCGCGGATGGCGTTTGAGTGCACCCGAATCCTTGTGCACTCATCAATCATCCACCCACCACCCACCCGACGTAATTATCTTCTAAAATTTAGAGACCCGCACCCAACCCGCGCCAAACATTAAGTTATCGTATTTACATTTAAATTAAGTCCAGCCGTTCGTGCTCATTCACTTTTCATGTAGGCACATTTTCTTGACTTAAACAATGACAAGATTATAGGCTACTTTCAAATGTGGTCACATTTCTGATGTAAAAATTACTCGAGCCTAATATTGTTTGCTCTGTTGCTATAATAAAAGTCTTTGAAGTAAGTCAAGTCCTCTTGTGCCCTGTTTTACGGAGGGTACAGTCCACCCGCAATCCACCCGAAATTAATTAGAATGTTAATTTTTATTGGCCTACCCACCACGGATATATCCGCAAGATTTGCATCTCTAATGCACAGGTACACAAAACTTCTCTTCAATGCATTACCAGACATCATGTGTAAGTTTACATTAATAAAGATAAAATATTAATTTTAATGCACAAATTCAGCATCTCATGACCAGAGTTGGGTATAACGCGTTACAAAGTAACATAGTAACGAGTAAGCTAACGCGTTAGTTTGCTGTTTGAGTAATCAAATACTTAAGTACATTTACTTAAGCTCCGAAACAGTAACGGCTGTCGTTAGGTTTAATGTTATCTCCGTTATTAGAACCAATCAGTTTGAAAGAAGCCACGGTGCTTGTGGCTCGCTACGTAGTCAAAGAAATGCTGCCGTTGTCTACAGTGGAGTCTAAATAGATGGAGTAGGACTCGCTGACAGACATATTTCAGACTCAGGACTTGCATTATGCCTGGTACACGCTACACGCTGGTACTCACCAATTATCCCCGGTCGTCTTTCACAGCGTGTGTGATGTCATCGGGTTATTCTTGTCCTATTTTTATTACTTTTACTATTATCTGAGTCACTGTGTGTCTGCTCGTGTGCCAGCCGACATGTTGTTGTAGTCACCTAAAAGCGTCAGCAGATGGCAGGAGCTACATTTGAAGCGCCATAAGTAAACTATCAAGCTACTGTATCTTCCACAGGAAGTTCTGACAAATGTTTCAGAATAGAAGCCTATTTAGAAAATGGAGGTATTCTCTCAGCCGAGGTTATACGGGGCTTTTAATTTGAAACAAGTGTTGAGTTTGAAATGACGGTGTGATATGTTAACTTTACAAAGACAACTGAGCGGATAAAAAGTAAATATATAAACACACAGAGGGATTAATAAATAACGGACCATCTATAATGTAGTCTGTTTCAAATGAAGCTGGGAGCCTCCGCAGTTGTGGTGAGTAAAAGCCCCGCCGCTATTTGTTAATGTTATTGAGGATGTAGCATTGTTTGCTAGCTTGATGCTAATGACAGTAACGTTAACTCAGCGGGTTGACAAAGTGCCTCTGCTGTTTCACACCATCATTTCCCCCTTTTACTCTGTGTGGTAACATCCCTAGAGGAAATATTAAAAACGCTGGGGTGTTGTTGTCATACAGTTGTCTACGGCAGCGGATCGTTGTGTGTTTCTACTGGTCAAAGTGACGGCTGTGATGGGAGAATTGGATCTCAGTGAAGGGCAAGTGGTCCATAACTTTAATTTTGGAGACAAAAAAATGTAGGCTTAGTGCCCTGTGGTCCATTGCCTATAGGAAATGTAGAATACTCAAAAGTACTTTAAAAGTGCTTGAGTTACTTTTCTCAGGGAGTAATGTTGGAAGTACTTTTAAAGTAATTGAGTTATTTTACTCAGGGAGTAACGCAGTAAAGTAACTGGTTACTTTTTTAAAAAGTAGCGCAGTAACGTGCTCTGATTATTTTTAAAGTAACCCTTACCCAACACTGCTCATGACCATATTTGGCTGAGAGACTGGAGCTGTAGAGGAGCGAGGGGTGGATCTGACTGAGAGCCCGAGGACACTATCGGCACACAGCCGACAGGAAGTTAGCTATAGACACAAAAAAAAACCCAAAAAAAAAAAAACGTTTTTTGTACCAGGCTGTAAATATGTTTATTTCTGCTGTAGAGTTGGGCATTTTAACACGGGGGTCAACAGGGATTGACTCACTATGGAAGCTAACCTCAAGTGGCCATTCAAGGAACTGCAGTTTTTGGCACTCCAATGTTGGTTTCATTTTTCAGCCCTGGAGGCTGCAGCTTGGCAGTACCCTATCATAATAGCAAGGGGGAGAGTAAAGGCCCATTTATGCTCAACGTTAAATATGGATCCGGATACGGACGGAGCCTTCTGTCCGTGCTCCGCGTTCATTTCGTCCGTCATTCTGCACATTTCCATAAAGCTTACGGATACAGGCCAAACGGAGCAGTACCACTGGAAACCGTGGGGGCAGTGTTGCTGTCACTACCCGATACGTAGCTCTAGTGAGACACAAAGAAGAAATAACAATGGCAGAACTTTTTCGCCTGAAATGCTGAAAATAAAATGAAAGAGGGAGACAGGTTTTTCCCATTTCATCTTTTGTTGTTATATTTCTCCCTCTCCCCTCTCTCGTGTCCTCCCCCTTAGGTCCCTCTGTTTTTGTCTTTTATGCAAGAGGTACATTATCAATATCTCCTCCACAGTCGCCATGTTTGTTTTTGAGTTTTTGAGCCAACGTAAAGGATACATGGAAGTATGTGGGCAGTGACGATAACATCGTTTGAAACGGACGTATATGTTGTCGTACGTAAAGGGAGCATAAATGGGCCTTAAGGGATTAATGAGCACTCCAACATTCAACAGGCTGACTTGGTACATACTGGACATCATAAAGAGTCAAACTTTTCCCTGAGCTGAAAGATTTTCAATCATTTTCCATTCTTTGGGGATTTCTAAACCACTGTAGTACCCTGCATCTCTGTTGGTCTTGAGGGCTCAGGGCTGTATTGGGCTGTTGCAGGAATCATGCTGTGGGCTAAAAGAGCTTGTGACAATGTATTTGTCACACTCTGACTGACCTCTAAACAGTTGGGTTGAAGCCCAGGGGCACTAACACAAGTCTCAATAGTGTAAAACTACAAATCAACACCACAGACACTGATATAGCCTAACAGAGGTCGTGTACCCTCACCTTCGTGACAGAGCTTGTGGAAATTGATTTCATTGACAAACTCAGAAGGGATTTTACAGTCGGCAATGTGCTGCTTCCATTCATTGCATTTAAGTCTTCTTATATTTCGGCCTGGCATTTAACAATGAGGCCATTAAGTTTTCCCTGGAGGTTTAATTAATGCAAATATCCATTTTCAGTGCTGTCAAGTTATAGTCAGTACTGTTTGCTTGCAAACAGTACTGACTATAACTTGACAGTACTGTTTGCAAGCAAACCATCACCACCACCAGGTATGGCTCTTCATCAATATTCATGGTTTCCAGCAGATGTATTATTTAGGTAATATCCTGACCTTTTCCGAAAGCAATAAGACTTTAAATACTGACTACTGTAAAGGGCCACACATTTAAAAGAAGTTAAGCAGAGTATTTACTGAAGTTAAAGGAATAGTTTGACATTTTATGAAATCAGTGTTAATTTGAGAAGGTGTAAGGTAGCCTATTGCATGCAATGTTTCTGTTGGACAAAGTATTAATAACTTACACAGAAGACTGCTTTGTCCCTTTTTGACCTGTGTGTCGGAACCTGTGATATTTACAGGAATCGACAATGGCATCGTCCATAGTCCCAACTCTATGTCACAGTTTACATTGTCATACTGCCCAACCATAGTCAACAGTGTCAACAATGACCTGTACAAAATGGGGGGAAAGACACTATCAGAATAGGTTTTGTTGACTTGTATTTGATAGGAATGACAGTTTGACATCAGTGTGGAAGAACCACCATTTTCCCCCACCATCAGCATCACCATCATTTCAAAATTCAAGAATACACTCCTCTGGATGAAGCATGTTCTAAAGAGAGTATGAGATGAAGTGAAGGCAAAAAATAGATCCATGCAAGCAGATCTTTAATCATCCACTTTCTCCAGGCCGATTTTCCCAACCCACACAGCCATCTGAACCACTAACCTTTAGGCTCTCACCACCCTGAAAAGTACATCTTCTGTTAGTGTGGAAAGTTGGCAAATATCATTTGAGGGTGGATAGTGGCAGCACTGAGGATGCAGCTAGAAGAGGCGGTAATGAATGAACACAGGGCCAAACCATAATCCTCCCCGAGGGGCTGTTTATCAGAGCCAACACATCCTTCAGCATTTGCACGTGCACACACACATGACATGCTGCTGTGATGTAGAGAGCGCTAATACAAGCCTTGCTTCCATGCTCCTGATGAAATACCGCCCTTCCCCATTAGGAAATTTAAAGTCAGAGCTATAGGACAAACTACAAATCACTAAAATATGTTTTACTTTTGTTATAATTAACTTCCCAGAAAACACTTACGGCCATTCATTCATTGTTACCTCCATTAGTCACTTCTCACTTCTATGCCCTCACTGTGTTAGAGCCATTATACAAAAGCTTGTAGTAAGAGAAGAACTGTAGAAGCACAAGAAGTCCGCAACACAGCACCACTTTCCCCACATGAACCATCACTCAGACAGGAACCTAAATCACTGTCTATGCAATGTGAATGAAAACAGTGCATTTCATCATCTACTTGTCAACAGTGCACAAGCGCCTTACTGTGGACTCACCAGATGTATGGACTCCTTATCTGCAGATCCCTCTGTACTGATAGACGACTGCTGGGGCCTGGTGCCAGGATGCATGTTCTAAATGAGACAACAGAATAAAAAGTGTGAATGTAAATGAAAGACTCAGCATTTGGCTTTATTGAGTAAAGTATAATGGATATGTGGTAGATTAAACTGTGCATAACTGAGCATCAGTCATCTTCAGACAAATGCACTTAGTAGAGTGCAGATCTCTCTTCTTCTAATTCCAGCAGACATGCCGCAGAGTGTTTCAGAAGCATCCCAGAAACGAATAAAAATACACACATCTATTTGTGACAGAGCTGCAGTGCATTGCACAGAGCAGATCGAATTCTCCTGCTAATGCACATTTTATGCAAAGCATAGATACAATTTTATTATGAGGATAAATGTATTTTTAACAAATTGAGCATAGCGTTAGTTCAGGCAGGACACGATAAGCTCAGCTCACATCCCAGCTACATCAGCTGATCTCAAACAGTCCAATCAATTGACAGACCATTCCCTTCCATCAGTGAATTGACGAAAGGGAGTCAGCGAATAGATCACCTGATTACTTTCTATGCAACCAACTGGTAAATCTCATTCAAGGCGCCTTACTTAAACTGCTTTGGCCTGCCTCCTGTTGCTGCTTCCCCATCTCCACCCCAGCTCCTCCTTCTTATGTTGTGTCTGATTTATCAATATCATTTCTGTTTATCATTGATGCTTGCTCTGTTCTGTTCAGGGGGGTCTTTGCTGCTGCTCTCACTGCCTTAGGCTTTCCAAATATACACATGAAAGGGCAGAAAGGCATGCTCTCTCTGCCTTAGGCTTTCTGCATAGGCTTAGGGAAGGCAGAGAGGCCCCAGAACAGAGCCATTCCACCAAATATAATACTGCAAATGGAAATGAAGTTTTCTTTGACTAGAAAGATCTTGACTGAACTAAAACACAGCCACAAATGTTTGATCCATGTTGTTCATACCTGGACTTTTAACATTATTAACTCTGTCTGTAAGCTAAAGGACAACAAAATAGGAAATAATAACAAAACTTAGAATTAAAATAGATTTAAAAATTTTATCTACATATGGTAGAAGAACAAATATTAAAGAAAAATGACCAAATCAGCAAAGTCTATCTGCAAATGTACAAAAACAGGCAGGCAAAATGCTCCACTTCTGAAACACTCCGATTGTGGTATGACACCATGTGGTGGACGGAACAAAAGCAGGTTGCAGCCAAGCTGCACCCAGTGGAATTGTCCCTCCTGTTTCCCTTACAAAGATGGCAGTGAAGATAACAAAAACAGGGACTACTTCATCTCTTATCATGCCTAACTTTAGTGGATCATAACACATAGGGTGTGGAATCAATCTGCAGATGCTCCAACTCAAATTGAGACCAAACGTTTTTGTGGATGTCAGTTTTTGAGCCACGATTAAGGCCAAAATGTGGCCTGCAACAGATGGTAAGGCTTGTTGTTTTTAGGTGAGAAGATTTCTGGAAAACTTGAGGTCCATACCAGCTGGTGAAGAGGAATGAGAAGTCAGCAATTAAGGACAGTATATCACAGCCAATAAAACAGCTTTTAAACAATTGTTAATCTCTGCAACCACGAGAGATCTTTGAGCATACAGTCATATGTGTGTACACAAAATATTACACTAAATGGTCCAGTAGCAGGGTTGGGGGAAAAAAATCAATACAGCATTGTATTGCAATATTTTTGTGTGGCAATATCGTATCATCACACAGTGCCAAGTATTATTATTTTTTTTATTATTCAAATCATTAATATTGAAAATACAAATTAAACTTTTGGTGGCCTACTAGAATAATATATTGAATTGCTTTTTCAGTCCAGTGGACATATGTGAAGTGAGATCAACAGACTGAAAACTTTACCTTATTAGATAAAACTGAGGTTTACTGGCTAAAGCTGCAAGTTAACTTTATTATGGCAGCATTGCATATACCTGATTTGTCATCCTTACACAGTTAAAGGAAATTCCAGTTTATTACAACTTGTCTCTTATTTTTGTTATTTGCATGTCATTGACAAGAGGAAGTCCGATGGTACAGCAAACAAGCAGGCAGGTGATCTGACAGGTTGTAAACAAGCCAACAGTCCAGATTATCTAAACAATTATTTGAAGGTCAAAATTAATGTGAACAAACCTTGGAACTCATGCCATGCTCTCAGCAATTTATATTAATATGTATATTAGAATAATAAATATTCTAATAATAAATAATAATAAATATTCTAATATCTGGAACAATGTTTTCAGGAGCTGTAAAAGATATTTTTTGGCCATTTTGCCTTTAATGGACAGGACAGGTAAGTGTGAAGGGGGGAGAGAGAGGGGGGATGACATGCAGCAAAGGGCCACAGGCTGGATTCAAACCCTAGCCGCTGCGGCAACAGCCTTGTACATGGGGCGCCTGCTCTACCACTAAGCCACCGACGCCCCGTAAAAGTGTCTTTACATCAATTTAAAAATGTAATTTATTAATTTGTGACTGTATGAACTGTGTAACTGAATACAAGTGTTGTTTAATTCTTTTTGCTGCTGTTGAGCTCTGGTTATGTCTACATAACTCAATACAGTGACTAAAATTAATACATTTAAGTAAACAAAAAGAAAACATTAATTCTGCAGTTTGTTTGTTTGTTTGTCTGTCTGTGTGATAGCCATTGCGTCTGAATGACCTATTAAGGTATTTGAGTAGCAAACTTTTCCATTGATATTAAGGCATAAAAAAATAATAGTTAGTGATAGACTTCTGAAACACTAGATCCTACATTTCCCACAATGCAACCAATAGTATGTGTTGTTACACAAATGCCCATGTCTTTCAAACTCCATGCACCCAGTTCCTAACGCAGGCTTTTTATAAACTTGTGGTCGTCTATGACATCATCAGGGTTATTTAAGACTTGGCAAAGCTTGGCCAGAACCACAGAGGACATTCTACAACTGTTCCGAGTGCTACTCCCCATGATGAGTAAACACAACTTCATGGTTGAAAAAACCTCAAAACATTAAAGAGAAGAAAAGAAAAAAACTCTTTCTCTTTGCTCTAACTCTCCTACCCAGAGTGCATTGGAGGTTGGTATGTTGCAGACAGGCTGATGGAGAGTACAGTGGTGTCTGGCAGCATCTGAATCCCCCATCACAAAGGTCATCTGTCTCACGGCACCCTAAAGACATCAATAGGAAGAAAAGGTCAGGGGTTATCCATAGGTAAACCACAGGAAGCTTTAAGACCCCTCTCACCACGCAGACTTTTCTCTCTACTTGAAACTCAAGACGAGGTCAGGAGGGTCAGCTGAGGTCCAGATCAGTGCCTGTGCAAAGTCACTGCTGCTGGAATCTTTCCATGCCTTCCCTGTGACAATAACTTCAAGTCTCACAGCTGTGGCAGTGTGGCACACAGAGGATGGCATCCAGACTGTCAGTCAGTGAACACACAGCAATTAGAATTGCTTGTTCTGGGTTCAATTAGGTCTCACTCACAGCTATTTCAGGTCAAATTACTTAATGCAGACTCTTTCACTGCCACACATGAAAAGTTCATGGTACCAGTGAGTTTCCAACTGCAAACCAACAGTTGCAATACACTCTTGAACTCTTGAATTCTTCTGAAGCACAGAGATTAAATATCCCTCATGTTAAAAATAAATACCTTAAAAGGGTTCATTGTGGCAGATCAGGCATGATGAGTTTTACCAAAAATGACAAGTGGAAGTAACAAAGTACATCCATTCAAGTTCTACATTTCATTTTGAGGTGCTTGTATTTCCATTTTATGCTTCTGAACTTTATCCTTTAACTCTACTACATTTCAAACAGAAACTCCACTACATGTATCTTGCAGCCTTAGTCACCTCTTAAATTAAGGTTTTATACAGAAAACCTATAATGAGTTTATACAGTGGATGATGCACAGGACTGAGCAGTGGAAATGTCTGTCAAGTTTACATATGAGGTGTCTAATAATGCCACATTGTGCACACTTTATTGCACTATAAAAAAATAATCATCACAATCAACAAACCTTTACACAAAATAGTAAAACTGTTCTCTGAATCAATGAATAATAAACCAACCAATCTAACCTCTAAACTACACTGTGGACCTATGTTCAGCTGCAACAATCAAGCTAAGTATGCTCTCCTCTCCTCTCTTCTCCTCATTCTCCAATCTTTTCCTGTCCGCTTCTTAATTTGTTCTTCTCCTCCTTTCTTTTTGGCACTGCCACATGCTAACTGTTATAATCATTTAAATAAGATTTAAATATTAAGAATCCCAGAGAACAGAAACAAGCAGCCCTGCACTCCTCCTCTGAGCTCTTGACGCAGCACAGCCCCAAACTGCATGTCATTTTTGTTTAAATTAATTATCAGAGATGCAACGTAGGAGACAAAAAAATATTATTTCAGGTTGATATTTGGATTAAACAAAAATGCACAGAAGTGGGAAAGCAAGTCGGCTCACACCTGGCAGTTGGTGACATTTAATCTGAAGGGAGACAGTGTGGTTTCATGCCAAGCTAGCTAACTTGTTGCTAATGGTGGGTTATTGCCTAAATTAGACTGGCTGTATTAAAATGTTTTTATAGTGACTTGATTTCACAACAGTGACAAACAATGTGGAGCCTTTGGGCAACACTACTTTCACCTGGCTGTCCATGTTAAAGAGGAAGGGCAGAGGCTCTACTCAAATGCAGTTGCCAGACATACAACAAACTTTTAACTAAGAACTGATGCCATGAGCCAAATTTAAAAACTAAAATATAACATTATTAAAAAAAAAGAATAAAAAAACATGTCTTGAAAAGAGGTCACTAATCTAGACAGAGGGCAGGTGCTTCAGCACCACCTGGGGTCATCTATGTATGTGCCTGTTTAGGATCAAAATAAACTTATTACATTAGATAATTTTTCACTGAGTTCTTTAGCAGAAACATTTCCTGATGGTTTGTGTTATTGCTCACTGGCGCATGGTAAATATACTTTGTCAACACTGCATTGTGTTGTTAATGTGCAACTGACTAACTTGCGTCAAGATGGTCTTCCAGTTTCCCTCATTGAGTGATGAATACAGACTACCGCCATCTGTTGGTGTGAAGAGTTATTTCCTCTTGTAACAGCACAGAATATACGTGTTGAGTGGCTTTCTGCTGTAGTCTTTGTGGTGTGTTCATGTGTTACTTTTTGGCCGAGACACGTTGACGTCAGGTGACGCAGCAGGGAGCCTGTGTCGCCACTGGTTCTCTGTCGGTTTGGTGTGTCTGGGCCTTAAGAGCGGAAGTCTATAACTGAGTGAGCACTGCCAGTTCCCGAAAGCCCTAAAAAAGCTCTCTGGCTTTTCATACATGGTCCAGCCATGTACTGGGCAGGACTTTTGTATTGCTACTTTTACTAAAGTACATCTTTAGAACACCTCTCCCACTTTTGACAGTTTCTCATTTGAATATTACTCTGCTGGTGTTTGCACAATTTGCTATGTCAAATGTGTTCTTCAGCAAGACTTGATCCTTCCTGCATCTGGATGACTTACAGAAAATAACACAAAGGGTGATCCATCTTTCTAAAGTGACTTACATACACTTAAGTTACAGGGAACACAATCAAGCTTTCTCCACTGACACCATGTGGCAGGGAAAATCTGTGAAACTAATTCTTCTGCAAAAACTATGGGTTAGGACTAAGCAAACACTACAATGTGTGGTGCAGCTGTTGCATGAACAAGAAATATATTTCCATACTTCAAATGGCATCTCAAAGCCCTCCAGGCTGCCTCCGATCATCAGCACACCATCAGTGGAGATGCCCTGCCAAGGATAGGCCCAGTTCACCCTCTCTACTAGAGAACAGTCCACATAAACCTCCAGCCAGAGCTGGGAGACACCCAGAGATACATGGTGCCAGTGACCATCACACAAAGACTCCACAGTGAACCTAGATTTGATTGAGGCAGGAGAGAAAAAGTCAAAGAAAGGAGACATTCAGCAATCAGTGAGGGCTCTTACTAAACTTTTGGCCATTATTTCCTCAGGTTATGATGACTTTATACTACCTATCATAATTTCTGAGATTTGGGAACATGTATGATACCAGATTTTTGCTTTATGTTAATTTCTTAATGTCCATTTTACTTAATTAAATATGCAATCTAGGTAACCTGTGACTCTACAAATGACACAACAAGGCTGACCAGGATCCTGCTTTAGCTGGTTAACTATATTCAGTCATACAGTGTACAGTTCATCATAGTACAGTAGAGGAGTCAGTGTTTAGCTGGTGGTCAGATGTACTCGTATTCTCTGTGTTGGGTGGAGATGAAGGTGAGGGACTGTGGGCCGAGGCGGAGCTGCAGGTGGATGTGATGCTGGGAGTTTAACAGAGTCACCACACTGCTCTCCTCCTTCTGAGTGCTGCGCAACTCCATCAGCACACTAAACTCATCAGAAAACCTAAAGGAAAGATACACAAAGTCAGAAAAACATGTACACTCACATACACACATTTAAAGAAACACTGTGGTGACACATATGCCTATAAACACAAAGACATACATACAACGACATATAAAGTTGTGGAAAAATATACAGTGCCGTTTTTTTAAAAAAAAGTAATTTAGAGACTTAAATTAACGGATACCATAGCTTCATATGTCTCATAAATAAGAAGTTCAATATTTCTGGAAATAGGCTTGTTCTCTTTCTATCAATCTGCATCTGTGTTGTAAGTATTGAGCTGGAGTCAGGATGCCTGTTAGCCACACTTAGTATAAGAACTGGAAGCAAGGGGAATCAGCTTGCCTGGCTCTCCTCAGAAACCACCTATCAACATATATAGGGCTGCAACTCACTATTATTTTCATTGTTAATTATCTTGCCAATTAATGTGATTACTTACTTAATCACTTGGTGTAAAATACATCAGATATTTCTCAGGTGTCTTCTTCAAATTGCTCCTTTTATCCGACCAGCAGACCCAAAATATTCCCTCTACTATAGTGTATGACAAGGTAATGCTGCAAATGGTCACATTTGACAAGCTGAAACTATCACATTCAGGCATTTTTGCCTGACAAATACTTTAACAATTACTAGATTTAAAAAAAAAAAAAAATAGCGATTTAACAATAAATCCATTAGTCTCCTGAAAGAAAATAGTTTAAAGTCAAAACAACAATGTTGGGTAACACTTTACTTGAAGGTATCTACATAAGAGTGACATGACCTTGAATGAACTTGTCATAAACATTATGTACATGTCATAAACGTTCATGACTGCTGTCATTAAGTGTCATTTGGTTTTTGTCATGACAACTTGACATCAACAAGAAATGCACCTCTTTTTGTGTTTATGACAAGTTGACATAATGACTATTATTGTCATGACAAAGTCATCGTCTGGTAATGTCATCCTGGTTAATGTCAAGTTGTCATAATAAGGACATTCCAAACAAATTTAATGTCAACATGTCATGACAAAGACATCTTCTGGTAATGCCACTTTAATTAATGTCAAGTTGTCATAATCAGGACAACCCAAACAATGTCAACTTGTCATTACAAAAACCGAATGACACAGCAGTCATAAACGTTTATGACATGTCCATAATGTTTATGACAAGTTCATGAGTGTCATGTCATAGTTGTGTAGATAACTTCAAGTAAAGTGTTACCCAATGTTGTTGTACATTAATGTCAAAACAAGAACAACACAGCCAGAGCCAAGAGAGCCAGACTGGCTGTGTCCCTCTACTTCCAGTCTTTATGCTAAGCTAGGTTAACCACATTAACTCCAGCTCTGTACCGAACACACAGATATGAGAGTGATATCCATCTTTTTGTCCCACTCTCAGACAGAAAGCAGAGAATTCCCCAAACTTTGCAGAATGTATCTGCTGAAACACATTTAGCAAAGAAAAAAAAGTATAGTACCTTGGTCTGAACGCCTGCTGTGTGGCCATCATTAAACTGGCATAAAGGCCGATTTGGAGAGTTGGACACATCTGACTGTCCACCAGTAGGGACACATTAGCGGCGTTGACAACCATCTGAGAGAGGTGCTGCAACAAATCCACTTTCTCTGTTGGGAAACCAAAGCAACACTGTGAGGTGGTCACTGGTAGCTTGAACTTCTAACAAACTAAAGACCAAGAATTTTGTGATGAGTTGGTGGTGATCAAACCAGAGATTAGAGATGAAAATATCAGAATTACATTCTTCGGGTGGCCATTCTTCAGTGTTTCTAGTCCTTGGGACAGATGCATGAACAATGTGTATGCACAAAAACAGAAATGGTGAAACTGCATTTTCTTTAACGGATTTCTCATTGACATTTTTCATTGTTCACTGTCACATTGCCAACCCTTACTGAGACACCTGAATAGAGCAGAGCCATTGTTGATGTTAAAATATTTGTATCAACTATGCTTCTTCTTTTAAAAAGAAGAAAAAGGGCTATACAGCTTTAAATTTCTTAATTTAATAAACGTCTGTACTCGATGAAAAAATACATACTAAACAGAAATGTAAATGTGAACAATCAAAAAGTGAGCATACAAGAACATAGGTATCATTTTAAATGATGAAACAATTCAAAATGGCAGGGACAAAAATGACAGGATCCTTAACCTAGCATTTTATTGCACAACCTTCTGAGGCAATCTCTGCAATCAAACCTTTTTTTGTAGCTATCAATGAAACGTCTGCACCTGGTAAAAGGTAGTCTGGGCAAACTGCTCCAGCTGTCTCAGGTTTAATGGGTGCCTTTTTCCAGACTGCAAGTTTCAGCTCTTCTAAAGATGTTCAATTGGATTCAGCTCAAGACACTGACAGACACTTCAAAATGGTCCAATGTTTTGTTCTTATCCATTCTTGGGTGCTTTTAGCTGTGTTTTGGATCATTATCCTATCGGAGGGTGCACGACCTGTGATTAGGAGAGAGCTGACTGGGGAGCACATTTGGCCCCAAAATGGCTAAAGTTTTTATTTGGCCCTGCACAGATTCAATGCATCCTGTGCCAGGCACAGCACAGCACCCCAAAAACATTACCAAGCCTCCTCCATTTTCAAAGCTTCATTTCCTCATCTATGAACATAGTGCTGATGTGAGGTGCCAGCAGGCTCCAAGTTCGATTCATCTGTCCAGAGGTCATTCTCCCAGAAGGACTGTGGCTTGTCAATATGCATTATAGCAAATTTCAGTCTCGCTTCTGTATATTTTTCTTTTAAAAATGGAGTCTTCCTGAGTTGCCTTCCAAAGGGTGCACTAGTGCAATTAGAAGCTGATGCACCTTGACCTTGGATCTCAGCTTGTAACTCTTTGGCAGTTATCCTTGGTTCTTTTACTACCATTCACACTTTCCTTCTGTTCAATCTGGTGTTGATTTTGCTCTCCGGCTGCGCCCAGGGAGGTTGGCTCCAGTTCCACGGACCTTCAACTTCTTAATAATATTTGTAACTGTTGTCATGGGAGCATCACGCTGCATGAAGATGGTTGCATAGCCTTTACCTTTACACTGCTTGTCTAATAGTTTTGTTCTGGTCTCCTCAGACAACTCTCGCCTTTGCTTTCTCTGGCCCATGTTGAGTGTGGTGCATGCAATCATACCAAACAGCACAGTAACTACTTTTCTTCATTAACATAGGCTGAATGACTTCATTGGAGAATTGCATTACTAATTAAAGAGCCTGATTAGTTTGAAATATCACTATAATCCAATCATTTATCATCTTCCTCTTACTACTACCCTACTTTATACGGGGTAGCCAGGGTTCGAACTATAAACTGAGCTTCATGGGGGTCTCCAAAATATCAGTGCCAAATAACTCAATTCATGCCCACACAGCGATGGGACTTACAAATTTTAATCAGCCATATAGAGCTCCGGACGTCACGTGACTCGGTTTGTTTATACACCATGTTGGCAGTCCTTGAGTGAAAATGACTGGCGCCAGTGCTGATTTCAGGTTGTCAGAGTTCACTTCGCACATAAAAGCCCCGGAAATTGTGCGATATATCACAAAACTTGACCGATTATTCACAGCTGACCCTTACAATGCCCCCGGGGTGCTTTTCAGGAGTATTAAGACAGCCAGAGTGGACAATTTTCCAATATTGCAGTATCCCGACACCTACAATTACTTGATCAACTCTCCCTCGTCCTACTCCAGAGATTCTCTGAAAGCCTACAAGAGCCTGGAGGAGTACAAATAGATACAATCTGGCAGCCTTACATATAATGGTAATAAAATAATGTAAGTAATTTTCTTATCGCACATTTGTTTTGCACTGCTCATTGAATGAGCAACATCCTTTTACTAGCTCTGCAAAATCCACACCATAATTCAAGGTCAAACTTGCCTTTTACAAAAATTAAACGGTTAGAAATCGCAATAAAAGCATGTAAAATAAACATTTAAGTTAGCGAGCATCGGATTCTGTACCTGATATGAAGTGATCACTACACAAGCGGAATCCGTTGCCTGTGGGCTCCCACCGCTCAGTTTTCTTCTGCTCGCTTCGTGCACGTTTTATGGCGGTAATCCACCTCCGCTGTCTTTCGGGGTGTTTCGGAATTAGATAAAATGCTCTCCTCTTCATGTATCGACTGTTCTGACACCCCAGGGCACAACAGCTGTCCACCATGTTCACTTTTATATGAATACAGCCCAAAGAAGAGACGAGTTAGCTGTTTGCGGGCCTATGCTTGGCAGTCAGTTGAACAACGCAGTTTCCTGCCAATATGGCTGTGTTTTGATTTTGACTGTTGCATGCCGGGATTGTGTGCTGTCAGCTACCGGAGCTCTATTTCACCAAAGATACTGGTTTATCCACCGTCTTTGATTTCACCACATCTACAGCACATAAAACAACACAGATAGGCTATAGGCCTACAGCGCCCCACGGTGTCCTGGCGCTGTAACTGCAGCCAAAAGCCTGTCATTCACGGGAGAATATTGTTGTTCTTTATGAAAACATGTCCTTATTTTGGACTAGTTATTTATCTCGCTAAAGTAAATACTAATTACATTGAGAAATACATAATTTGTGATAAAATAGTGGTCATTAATGTTTTGTTAGAGACCCCCGCAGATGTATGGTTTCACAGCTTTCATGGGAGCTAATGCCCTCTTTATGAGAGCTCAGCTCCCACTGGCTCCCACATAGTTTGAACCCTGGGGGTAGCAACAAATGTGTCCAGGCCATTAATTCATCTCTTTTCATAACTTCTTTGCTTTATTCTACAACATACCAAAGGTTAACAAGTTCACATGACAAAACAGCTTTTAATTTCATCACTTTTTAGGAGGAATGGAGCATTAAGGGTAACAACAAATTTGAACGTGTATGTAGGTGCTTTCATTTCAGGTAGCAATATATGCTCTACTCAGGGTTGTCCTGCTGTTTTCAGGTTTGGTAATGCTCTCAGAAAGATGCTTGAGATCCTGGAAGCCTGTTCTTAACCAGGCACCATGCCCTCTGAATAACACACAGGAAGCAAAAGAAGCATCTTTTCTGACAAGGTTGCAATTAACCATGCTATCCTGGACAACCACTCTGTATTAAATCTGCAATGATGTTATACCAGCGGTTTGGTTTAGAGCTTATCCTATGGCTGGTGGATACTGAGGTATGTAATCTCAAGATTATCTTCAAAAGGCAGACTTTTAAATTTGTTTTATACAAGATAATGCATATTTTTCATTGTGATGTCGTACTATCTTCTTTACAAGAAATACTAACATCTGAAAACTATGAGCAAATTTTGACAATCCATTCATCCATTTTCATTTGTTTATCCTGGTCCGGGTCTTGGGGGCAACAGGCTGAGGTAAGTACCCCAGGCATTCCTCTCCCCAGGTCCTCCTGGGGGATCCAAAGGCGTTCCCAGGCCAGATGAGATCTATAATCCCTCCAGGGTGTTCTGGGTCTGCCCCGGGGCCTTCTACCAGTTGCATGTGTAGCATCAGAGCTCAAATGCAGAAAGCATGCATGCATTGTATAAAGGCAAATCTTTGACTGGGGGCATGGAATGATGTGAGGTAAGTGATCCGAGGATCTGAGGGGTCTGAATGCAGAATACAAACTGGTGACCAGTGAAGAGAGGGAGTGCAGTGGAGATAAGGTCTCTGTTCTTGACAGTGAAAAGTCTCGCTGGAGCATTTTGAACCAGCTCCTGGCAAGCCTGGGAAGACTGACCCACAAATGAAGATTTATTCAGTGATAGTTTTAAGTATTTTAAATATGTATTGGGAAAATTTGCCAAAAAAAATACAGTGGGCACTGTGAATGTTCAATGTACAATTTCTGTTATATTAGCTAAATAAACTGCCACAGTAGCTTCACCATCAACTCATCCTCTGACTTCTGACCCTTGAACTTTTGCTACATACCACAGCCTAGGCAGTAGTTCACCATGGTGTGGCAGTGGAATCAAACACCGACAGTAAGGGCTCATTATTCATTTCTCACTGAATGAGCTGGAGCTCAGCAGTTCACTAACAGCAGAGAATAAAGAAAACCCATGAACTATCACTGCTGAGGGACTCCACAGTGAGTCAGCAGCACTAACAGCATACATCTGCATTCACAGAGTGTTGTAATGTCAAAATGTCGTTTCATTCATCACAGCAAAGATATGGAGAAGACAAGTCCATCAGTCAAATCAGTAACTCTCACCCTACAGACTGCCACAGGTTGTTGCCTGCAACATATAACTCATCATCATTCAGCATTCACACTTTGCTTCATGTTATTTTCCCTTTATTATTCCGTTTCTAGGTGTATTTCAGTTGAGTACTTCTACTGCATGCTCTCAGCTACAGAAACAATTCAAATATCACATTTTGTTCAGCTCTTTAAGAACAATTATGTTTGTTAGGAATCTATAAATTCTGTTTAAAGTCACTCCACTCTCTGAAGTTCTTCTTCAGCATACTGTCATCTACAGACTTCATTTAAACTTAAACCGGGTCGCAAGACTTTGAACTATTAAAATTACTTGGCTTTCGTTATATCTTTGCCCATGCATTGGTGTTCAGCCCCTTTCTCAGGCAATGCATTTCAGCTGTCAGATCTTTAGGGCCATGCTTTTTCTTGTTCCAAATATTTAGCAATGCAGGTCATCTGTCTGCTGTTAATACAAAGCATTTCTTCTTTGTTTCAGGTAATTAATTTCAGCTTTCAGCTTACAGTTTAGCTCCCAGTTTTCCAAGCAATGCGCTCCAGCTCTAAGCATTATCAGGCAGTTTAACTTTCAACCCTGCCAGTTTTAACATTGTCACATTTCAGTCTCCAGGTATTCAGCAGTGTAGTGCAATGCATTTGGGTTTTAGGGTTTTTCAGGCATTTAGTTGTATTAATGCTCCATGATTTTATTTGCTAACAAGCTAATCACATTATGAAATACTGTGTCACCGGGGTTTCATTGCGGGAAGCCCACTGTGAGAGCAGACCACCATGTGGTCACTGAAAACAGAAGTCAATGGTTAAGATATACACGAGATATATATTTGGAAGACTTTCGGATTTAGAAAACTGTAATCATATTTTGCACATCTATCTCCACAACAGCATACAGCAATTGACTAACCAAGACTTAGGTGTCCTTGCAATTACTGTACTATATATATTAAGTTGTAGGTGTCCTTTTTTCCAGAGTATGTGCAGTGAAAGACCAGGTTGTCACCCCTCTGCCTGTAAACCAAGTTCATCACTCAGTGCATTTGTCATTCTCATCCCTACTCCACTACCAAGACTCCAGTCATGCATGACTGGGTTCTGATAATGCAATGAAAGGTCCGCCACAGGTCTCCCGCATGCAGCGTTCCAGAGATATTTAATGTGAGTAATTTTTAGGGCTGCTCCTTGAAATTCGAAGATTCAAATCATCAGTCAGACACATGTCAGTCAACTGAGATTGCTTCAAGTTGTTTTGGGGGTTTTTTTGCTAGTCAGTGTGTTGTGCAGTGTACTTCTGGAGACATTTTGGTCCCCCGATTTTGCTGCAGAGTTAGCACTCTTGATTTTCACCATAGTCTTTGCTACAGACAGTTACGGAAATTATGCAGTGGCACACAGGAGGAGAGGCAGTGAGGCTCTAAAGTAACATTATCTTTTCTCCTCTGTTTCTAAATATACAGTCTTTGGCTTTTGTTTGAGATCTAGTAAGGCAAAAATATGTTATTGCGCATTACCTATCCACTGCTTGCATATTATGTTTTGTTTACTACATTACATGAATGCTGCTGTCAAAATAAATACTCATTAAAGCGTTATGTCATATATGACATTCAGTACATTTACATGGACAGTTTAATTCCACTTTTAATCGGAATGAACAGCCATTCCGATTAAAAGTGGTCATGTAAACGGTCATTCCGATTGAAAAATGGTCATTCCGATTGAAAATTAAATCCGATTAAAGGGGGTGGTTTATTCCGTTTGTCATTCTGAATGAAAGAATTTTGTGTGCATGTATACACTCATTCCTCTTTAAGTTCATTCCGGTCTTTCTGCGCATGCTCGTTTCCTTGCCCTTCTGGTGCGATGACACATATAGCGTGCATAGCAATGGGCTGCATAGCAACGGGCTGAGCTAGAGCAGTCGGTTTCCATTCGCCACAGCACGGTCTTCTACCTCCCTTCTCCTCCTCAACAGATGAAGCATTAGCAGAACAAGGTTGTTGTCGTACTGCTGCTTTAAGAATATAAGCAAAACACACCCGAAAAAGGCACTAATAACGGCGTTGTCAAGCATCTTGTTATCCGGAGCGAGGACTACATTGTGTTCTTCCAGTAAACGTATGAAGTGAACACGTAACATCCACCCCACCCCCTATCCAATCAGAAACCTTCCCTGACCCAAACCTTGCGCAGACCTGAATAAAGGCGATTGAAGAGATCTCCCGTGTAAACCCTCATTCGGAATTAATATTTCCCATGTAAACTACCTGGAAACACTTTAATTCCGAATGATTTCATTCAGATTCATTTCATTCCGAATGAGAAGCCATCATGTAACCGTAGCCATTGTCAATCCCAAAGTTAACCTGTATAATGTCCAGTGTTTCACATTTTTCTCATCAGTCCTGTTTAACACTTGGTGGTGAGACAGACTTGTGCATGCAGCTTAACTGGAAAAGCACCGCTTCAGTGATACATTACACAGTTTATTTTCAGATAACATTACTTAGACATCACATTTATATTTCACTTGAGCAACTGAATGACTGCATAAGGCATTCCACCTCGTGGAACACACACTTTACTTGCCCCAGACAAGCGTTAATGCTGAGCGCTGACTATTTTTGACAAGCGAAGACAGAACGCAGCTATATTAGCAAAATAACCATGTGATATTGTGGCAGATTGTCAGTCAAACAATAACGTCTGGACATTTTGTTATTGTAATATTCTGAAATTCTATATATTGTCAAATCCCTTGTAAACAGGCATGCATTTTTTGTGGAGGCATTAATCATGTTTTACTGTAAAACTTGTATTAATAGCCCGGGCTAATATTTGCTTATATCACTGGACTCAACAAGCTTATATATGGGACAGACCTTTAATTCCTTTTAAACAAAAATGTTGCTCAGCAAAGATGGGAAAATACAATCAACATGTTTATTTGAACTAGTAGGAAACTTGGATTAATTTTTATGAAAAATCTTTTTGATTCTTTGATCAGTGGACCCTTATGAACCTAACTAACATAAATAACTTACCAGGTAATTGAGGAATGGATACATATTCTGACTTTATGACAGCTATAGAGGTAGGGAGTCACCACTTATTTTTTTGTCCCTCTTGTTTACCATGCCAGTAAATCTAAATGAATTATTCTTTGGTGCTCATGGTTTCAGTAAAGTGAATTGATTGATTGATGGTGCGTAGCATCTCTATACTGACAAAAGTTTGAGCATTCATATTTGTGTGTGTGATCTATACAGCTATCTAACATTAGCTCAAGTGGGTAGCCAACAACCTGGTTTTATGCCTCCAAAGAACTCCTATTAAAATGAACTGCTTGGCAAGCAGACCAGGCCTCTAATTTAGACAGGCCTTTATTTGTCAAAATGTGTAGCCACGCCGGGCTAGTAAAAGGGACTGGGCGTTTAATTGGGACTATAGGCTTTTAGTGAAGTTTTAGAGTATACTCTTTTTGCTGTTGTGTTTGCATTCTGTGACCAAAACCACTGTGAAGAAAGGCAGTGGTTCTCAAGAGTGGGATTACTTAAGTCAATATGGGTTGAATTTTAATGTGAGCTACAGCATAATCGCATACACTCACTGGTACTGGAAGAATATCCTACTTGTATTTTGCCAATAAACACTATAGTTCATTAACAAATGTCCAGTAAATGAATACTGTGAGTGAGGAGACAAAAACACAGATGGAAATGTGTTATTTTTCAAAGAAGACAGATTGGCTTGATGTCTGCAGGTAGACCTAGAGAGACTGGCATCTTGACTCCATGTGTTTAGAGCAGATGAGAGGTAAATTTGGACTTAAGTCTGTCCCACGAGCCGAGCCAAACACTGACAGTTTCATGGCCACAGTGCATCTGGAGCTGCCAGAGAGCAACACTGCAGTGTACTTGGATACAAAACTCCTCCTGACCCAACTCCTGTGTTAATAGATGTTCAGACTGACCACATGGAAGTATGCCTTTTTTGTCCTCAATGTTTCTCTTTTGTTTAACTTTGATAAATCTAGGGCAACCTGGTAGGGATTCCTGCAAATGGCCTGTTTGGTATGTGTACCTGCTCAGTACAGCATGTCTGCAAGCTATCAGAGACAAACATTACCAACTTGTATTTGAAGATTCCAGGTATGAAAGTAATGCAGATCAATGTCTTTAAAGATCTTTTATTTTAGATAGTGACAGCATGAACAAAGAGGGGAAACATGGGGAGCAAGAGGTTACGACATGCAGCAAAAAGGTCTCCAGCTGGAACCAAGGGCATCCCAGTTATTTAGCACGGTATGCCTCTGGACCACTAGATTTCTGTGTCAGTCCCTATGTCAAATACACAAACATCCTATTTGTGAACTACATTTGAATAAAATGAACAAAAATGACCATCTTATGGTTGTATGCCTACAGTGAAGTTGCAGTTACTGTTTACATTTATGTCTGTTATGCTTCACACACATCTTCCCCCTGGCACCACAGAAGATCTACTGTATACAGTCAGCACAGTTTCAAGATTAGTGTCACCAATTTAGTATTTGACTAAATGTAACCACTACTGTTCCTGAGATATGACTTTGAGTACTGGCCATAGAAGTGTTTTTGCAGAACACTGTCAAAGAGAAGTTGACCTTTGACCTTTTAGACATGCAATGTCATTACTTCATTATTTTATCCTATTAGACATTTCTGTGAAATTTTAAAGTATGAATTCTTGAAACATGTTTTGTGAGGTCACAGTGACCTTTGACCACCAAATTCTGATCAATATATTGTTGAGTCCAAGTGAACATTTTTGCCAAATTTGAAGAAATTCCCTCAATGTGTTCTTAAAATGTGGCATTCATGAGAATGAGATGGACGAAAGGTCACAGCGGCCTTGACCTTTGACCTATGACCACCAAAAGCTAATCAGTTCATCCCTGAGTTCAAGTTGACAGTTGTACCAAATTTGAAAAAAATCTTTCAAGACATTCTTGAGATATCATGTTCATGTGAATTGGATGGATGGATGGACAGACAGACAGACAGATGGACAGACGGACAACCAGGAAACATAATTCCTCCAACCATGGCTATCGCTGGAATGGAGTAATAATAAAAACAACCCTGTTTCTTCCTGTATGTTTCACATGTGGCCTACTCGAAATAATTTGTGTCCATTGAGCAGACCAGTACTTCACTTAATTTAATGATATTAGGCTGGCTGTTGTTGTACCACTGAAATGACAGCTTGTTCTGAAGGGACCTTGTCTACACTGGCAGCGTAATGAACATTTAGACAGCAAGGTTTTCTTGTTCACTGTTCTTATATACCTAGTAATGCACTAATTTGCATATAATCCCTGTAATTTTGTGCCGGGAGGCTGGCAGTACCAAACGGGGAAGTAAGATGACGTAGGGTACAGAGCTACAAAGTCCACAGGAGACTGGACTGGACTGTACTTCACGAGGGAAAGCAGCCATCCTTACTGCCAGTTAATCTTATCTGGCATCACTGTGACTCATCAGTGCTCAGAGAAAACATCTTGTACACATTAATCTTTCTGCTGAAATACAGGTAACAGTAAAAGGTCATCATATTCGAGATGGCGGTCAATTACACAGCTGCACTCAGTAACGTACTCTATGATCAAAGAACATGTAGTATCAAATTATCATAGGTCACAATCAGCAGGAACTTTACTGATGCATTGTGTCTGAAAATAGCTGTCAACTTTGTAAAGGGTCATTAGGCTTTATTATCTCACCATGCATGATTTTGCACTCACCACCATTCACTCAGATCAATGACCTTTAACCTAATGGCCCAGAATCAGAGCATTCACTTCCAAATTCTCCACATTCCCTGCCTTCGGTGAGACTGACCCTAAAATATTTCCTCATTTCCTCTCCCAGAAGAATAATATTGAGGCATGAAGGGGTGACCCACAGTTACAGTAACCCAACACCTCCACAGCATTAGCCTAAAACATCAGATATGACTTTACATAACTTTGGAGTTATAAACAACTAATGTCACACACTGTAGTAGCACAAGAATGCTTTCAAGAACCTGTTAACATTCTAAATCACCTGCACATTTCAGAAATAGATATAGCAGTTTGCATAATCACGTTCCTGTTCAGGTTCCCCAAAGGCAGTTGTGAGGTTTGCACAGGACAGGGAGTCTGACCCACGAGAGCAACATTTTGATCTCTTAATTCTTATTTGATTCATCTTCAAACTTCTGAGCATTTACTACTTAATGCACCTGGCAGCCAATCTGGTACACAGGCATAGCCATAAGTAGTCAGGCATAGTAATACATAAATGTGCCTCATTCCTGAGCTGACACATTGACCTATCTACCTCAAGGAAGACTGGGGGCTGGATGTATTAACAAAGCATACTAGGAAAGCATGATTGGATTTTTTGCCGCTATCCGATATATCTATGACAACTCATTCAGCTGATAACTGCTTAGTAATTTTTGGCTTGAACTGCTGATGAAATGCTTTTCAGTCTATGTAATATTCATTCATTGTGCAAAATAAGAAAAAGAATGTTGGCCGATGCTAATAGTTCTTTTAAGCCAATATTGGCCGATACCAACAATATACCAAAAATACAGCATGTTGACCACTTACAATATTTCAAGTTTCATGTTTAAAGCCAATGTTGGGCGATACTGATGACATGCGAATATTATCGTGCATCCATCCTGATGATGGTCTGTTGACTCATTTAGCCACTTGTTGGCAACTGCCTTTTTAAAGACACGTAAAAGCTTCAAAACTCATGAGTGGGGTGTTTACTGACATAGAACAAAACATTAAAGTCTCTTAAGCTTGTGTTCACCACAGACATTATTTCAAGCGTCTAAGCAAAAACCCATTCTAAATTCCCAGTGACTTCAAGACGAGGGAACCAAGAGTGCAAAAATGCTGACACATTTTCTCATGTGTGATATTTGTTGTCTTTGCAGTAGGGCTGAATGATTAATAACATGCAAACTGATACTGTAATGTAAAAGAACGCAAACACAGAAAATAGGTCAGAAACTGGCCCCATGGGCTTCATGTGGAAACATGCTGCCCTACGCTAAACATGACATATGCGAATGAGAGAAGATGAAGAAAACTAATTCAAGGTGCATCTACTTTTGCCAGACTGTTAGTATTTAAAACTTAACTGAAAGTGAAACTTATCTATACTCTCTTCAAAGGCACACTCCTAGGGATGCATGATATTGGATTGGATGGAGACATGAAATAGAATGCTTTTCGATGGATGTAATATTCATTCACTGTTGGCCGATTCTGATGACTTTAAAGCTGATATTGGCTGAAACCGATGTCATGCTGATATTATCGTGCATCCCTACATAGGCTACACCAATACTAAAATTTCTAGTGAAAATGCATGTGTTTTGATTTAGTGCTGCTGTTGATTTATGTGGTCTCTATGTGGTCACATATTAATTATTTAATCAATATGTGAAAAAAAAAAAGTTTTCTTCACAAATTCAAGGTATACAGAATGACTAACAGATATACAAATGGTCATTTGTTTTGGTGGAGGACTCCCTAAATTTTTTCATCTGTATGTACTGTATAAACTGCTAGCACACGAACTGTACATAAAGACACACAAATACAACAAATAAAGGCGCTCTTCTTCTCACTGTCATGAGGTCACTATCTTGTTTTCCAGTGTGGATGTGTGGAACGTATCTGCATTTAATGACCCCCAGCTGTCGTATGCTACAAACATGTGCACATCCACTGTCCGCATTACTGTAGTGACAAACCCTAAATCTTGTTCTCAACATAAGGACACAGAAGAGGGCTTTTTCCTCCCAGTGCCAAAACTGTCACACTCTCATTGACCCTCTGTGTTTGTACAGTAAAGCAATATGCCTTTCACCCCAGCTAAGGGATTACCCAAGAGAGATCTAAAGCTATGTGAGCTCCCCTGCCGGAGATGGTGACATTTTAATTTTCACCTGGCACTATATGTTAGGATATCAGAGGTCATAGGTGGTCTGCACTCACCTGCACACAGTGACATTTTGTTGTCTTAACAAAGCAGCAAGAACGAGTTGGCACAGTTGTTACTTCTGTCCACCTCAAGTGAGCTGCATAAATTGCTCCATCGGAGGTAGCCTGCTTAGGATGCTGGTGTTTCCTGAGGGGCAGCTGGTGCCAAGGCTCAGTCATATGGTATTATTAAACACAAGAGATCTCTGTCAACTTAAAGCCCCATTCAGCACCTCGGTTCAGCCCTCTGTTGTTCTTGGATGGCTACAAACCTTGGCCTGTGGGCTTTAACTGAAAAGATACAGCAGCTTTTAGTCAAGCATTTCCCACCCTGTGTTTAGAAAGCCAATTCAGTGACGTCAGGATGGAGACCAAAAAACCAAGTCACAGTGATAGAATTCAAGTCAGGAAGGTTTACATTAAGACTGGCACGAAACAAAGAACTTCTCACACAGGACTGGCTGTCAGGGTCAGCTTCAAGTAAAGCTGGGAGATCAAGATCGAGTACCACTACAGTCAAAACCTACTTTTATCAGTTATAAGAAGTCTTTTCATAAACCAGGCTGTCTATGCTGTAGAAAGATGCAAATACTTTTGAAATTGGTGCTACATGACCAGAGAAAACAGAGAAAAGGGTCTGTGGCATTCACTTTTGCTCAAGAGGTAAAAGAAACCCTACAACTTGCTTGCTACTAGAGTGCAGACTGAATGCACTGCACTGCACCAGACCTATGAACGCCCCCGTTGGAGGGTGATCCATTTTTCCATTTTGGTACTCCTCTGTTTACCTACAGCAGCTGACGAAGGTGTGTTGTGAGCCTGAGCCGGTGTTCGCGCTGTAGTAGTAGGTGTATATAGGGCTAGTACATCTTTTTCCTCACTAATAATAGCCTACTGGTTCTCTGTTGGAAACAGCCGATGAAGTTTTCGTTAGCCGTTGCTATCCTGTGCACCTGCACGGCGTGGTGATGAACTGTCTATTGATCTCCGTCGCCGTGCTGTCTTGCGGGCGTGCACAGCAGAGTGATACTGGCCAGAAAATAGTCCCAATTGATAGGAAGGTCTGACGTAATGCGGGGATGTTTTAAAATTATTGAAATCGTCTAACAAAACACACTTCCCAGACGACCACACAGGGGAAAATATTGCAGCCGGCCTCAGGGAGGGGCATGCCAGCTTGGAACTCCGTGAGGAGAAACACATCTGCATCACGACAAACAACGTGTCAAATATGGTGCTGGCTGCACAGCTTTATGAATGGACGAGGCTCCAGTGTTTTGGGCATCGATTATATCTTGCCACTGATAAGTTATCATGTCGTGTGTGTGTAGGCCCAGCCTATCGGAAAGAACATTTTATACTAAATGTATCTAATATTGTGTTAGTCATTAAAATCATTAAGTTTTCTTGAAAAAAAAAAAGGTTAAAATAAAAATAAATAAATCGCAATTGCAATATTGGAGGAAAAAACTCGCTATTAGATTATTTTCCCAAATTGTTCAGCCCTATATGTAATGTTCATTCACTGTGCAAATTAAGATAAAGCATGCCAGGCAATTCTGATAGTTCATTTAAAGCCAATATTGACCAATACCAATGATGTACCCGTATTATCAGCGTGTTGGCCAATTACTGATATTGTGCATTCCTACTCCATATGATAGCCTACATCTAACGACTCAAGTAACTGTCACAAAAAAAATTATTTTCTCTTTGTTTTCGACATTATGTTCTCATAAATTGTACCTAATTTCTTCACCACATCATTAAGTTTTTTCTTACTTTGTTCTGTAAGTTTTCTTAAATAGATGTAAATAATTAACATATTTACTAATATATTTGCCAAGCTAGTAATGGGGCTGAAGCATGGCAGTGGTAGTTGGTTATTTTGTCACTAAAACTAGTGTAATTCCACAACAGTTACTGTGGATATTCATTATACACCCTGTCTCATGCTCATGAGGAGCAAATTATAAGATATTACTCCTGATACTGATGTCCTCATCCATACTCATGTGTGGTTTATCTATGCCTTGCTTCAAAGAAGCTGCAGGTCAGACAGGATGGACATAAAGGCTACTTCACATGAACAACATATGCCTCCTAAAACAGCCTCTTTACTGAACATCTGACAAGCATTTCTGGTTAAGTATCCTGACTCCTCTACATGCCGTTGCTGAAGGAGAACTTTTTGTGCTAAAATACCCACCCAATGGCCAGGAACGATGTTGGCATTGTATGTTCCTGCAACCACAGATATGTTACATAAGCTTCAACAATGTTGTAGTTAACATATAGTTAAATTTAGGCAAAAAAAACCCCACTTGGTTATGGTTAGAAAAAGATCATGTTTTAACAGAAAATAACCAGTTTTGGGGGCACAATCCTGGCTGGAAGAAAACAGCGATGGAACCCTATAAAACACAGACATATGGTGCCTAAAAAGCTGGTGGAAATAGAAATACAGCAAAGTCTCACTTAAATCAACCTTTTTTGTTGTTTGTGGGTCTCGAACAGTAGTCTGTAGTGGTTTGCAGCTTGGCAGGCATCTTGTCTAGGTGTCACACCATCCACCTCCAAATGAAAAAGTCAACTTGTCACTTTAGAAATGCTTTTATGATACAGATGGTTTGCAGAAACTTTCAATGCCAACATTTTCTTCTAGGGTGAAAATAAACTCCATTTGTCACCTTTAAAAAAAAATCACCAAAATGCCTTAATGTATTAGGTCTTTATTGTTCACGATGAACACACAACACACAGAAAGTATCAAAGTCTGCTCAAATGAGGATACATATTGAGCACAGTCATGTACCCCAGAGGATAAACCCTTTTCCTTTTGGAACTGGCCAATGAGCATTTTGTTGTGCCACCCTCAGGCTAATCTATTGATTTTGCAGACAAGATGTCTTACCATGTAAAAAAATGCTAAGCACTGCAGTCAATATCATAATAGAATAAACTTTACATTTACCCCTTATTCACACATGTGGCCTAAGAGTGGCACATTCTCTCTAGCCTTTTAATGAGCATGAAGCTTGTGGGTGTGTTTAACAGAGAATGTCCTCCTATGAGGAACAACAGCATTGGTCATTTCAGTAAGTGCCCAAAGATGACACCTGTTTATATTCAAGGGGAAAAGCCCTCTAGCTATCATAGCAATGTTGACGATTGCAAAAGAGGAAGTCAGGTGATGTATGAAGTGACTGAGGGAGGACTCAAGCATCACTAAGTTTAGCATGAGATAAAAATTTGGTTCCTGTTTCAGCCATCACTGATTTCATTTTTTGAAATACAACCACGATCATTGCCGAATAATGAACACATTTGGTTCAGATTCAAATATTACAGTCTTGAAAACCAAGAAACCTTCCTTAGAGAGCTGCTTGTTGAATTGTTAGAAAGGCAAATCAAAACCTTAATTTGACTGCAAAAGAACTGCAGGGAGATTTATCAGACTCTGGAGTGGTGGTGCACTGTTCTACTGTGCAGTGACACCTGTACAAATATGACCCTCATGGAAGAGTCATCAGAAGAAAACCTTTCCTGTGTCCTCACCAGTCCTGTGGACTGATGAAGTCAAATTAGAACTTTTTTTGTGTTCAATGAGCAAAGGTTTGTTTGGAGAAAAAAGGTCAAATCATGCTTTGGGCTTGTGTTACATCACAGCATCTGCAAGAAAGCTAAGGATCAAGAGGTTGTAGAAAGGCTTTTACAACAGGACATTGATCTTAAACACAACTCAAAATCCCCAATGGACTACCTCAAGAGGAGCAATCTGAAGGTTTTGACATGGCCCTCACAGTCCCCTGACCTAAACATCATTGAAAATCTGTGGATAGACCTCAAAAGAGCCGTGCATGTAAGACGGCCCAAGAATCTCACAGAACTAGAAGCCTTTTGCAATGAAGAATGGGTGAAAATCACCTAAACAAGAACTGAATGACGCTTAGCTGGCTGCCACAGGGTTCCAAAGCTGTGATTCTTGCCAAGGGGGCACCTCTATGCTATCAAATTTTAATCTCTGTACATTTAAATCCTTTTAATTTTCCTTGAAATATGTTTTGAAATTGCTGTATTGCTAACCATAAAAACAGATGCTTTAATGTTGATCCAGTGTTGGGTTCTTACAGTCCATGAAAGACAACACTCGCACTTGTTATGTTTTGCATTGCAAAAATGCAATATTGAAATCCTTACAAAAAATATATTTGCAGTACTTCAATCATTATATTCTGTCAATTCAAGAGAAAGTTTCCCTAGCTTCATTTAGCCATTTTTATTAGTGATACTGATTCGTCCAAACACACACAACCAGCTGGCAGATGTATACAGAGCTGCTCTCTCCACTACTGGCTCAACTCTGTAAGCTGATTGACATTAATTACTGGTCGTCTGCTCGTCAACACTCACTCAGACACAGACTTGGACAAGTGCCCTGACTGGCTGTCAGTGAGCTGGATGGCAGGCACTTTGATGTGACATGAGAGAACACAGAGCTCACAGATCAACTTTCTGCCCAGTGTGCTGCTCAAACATTACATCAGATACAACAGAGCTGATAACGCCACGCTGTCTGTCACACATCCGAAGTAGGAATTTCCTCAAGAGTGATACCACTGCTTCATCTTTAATAAGCTTCAGAGGAATACAGTACTCATATTCAACTGTATACAGGATGGCCATAGTGCCAGACGTACTACTAGACCGTACACTAACTAATAAAAACCAGGAACAAAAGTTATGAAGCTTTAGAAAAACAATATTCATTATTGTTACTATATATTTTGGCTACAGTTTAGGACCTTAGGCTGCTGAATAAGACTTACAGTATAATATGACTTTGTCATCACAGATACTGTTACCAATCAAAGAACCACAGGATTAAAACACCAGTTCTATTAACATGAGCTGGGAGAGCTGCCAGCTCTCATTCACCTTCTACAGGAAGCGCAAAGTCTCTCGCAAGAACAGAACGAGATGGTGGTACAGAGGGCGGAGCTTAAAAGACAGAATTGTGACCGGGAAGGATCAGCGCTGGACCCGACCACATCTGACATCTGTCATACTTGTAACTAAAAGTAATTAGCAACACAGCACTTAAAGATAGCTATAGATTATTATGAGCCAGAAGAAATACAAAAATGAAAGCAACAGTAAACTGCATTTGGACCAACAGCACAATGAATCGGACCACAGCTGGCTGAAAGTGGAAGTGTCAGCAGCTCCTAAATGCCTCGCCACGTTTTGTTTCTACCCTCATAAATAGAAACTTTTAAGCTGACATGGCTCAGTGTCAAATAAAGCAAAGAAGTGGCAACAGTTTGTCGTTCACACATATTTTGAGGTTTTGCTCCCCGAGAGCTGGCCACCACAGAGGCTGACAGTGTGGTCCCTACTAAAAGCAGAGCCGTGGCTCTTGGGTGTTCTTGCATGTACCTGTGCAGCCTGGGCTCCCTTCCACTTAAGAAATAATTCACTGCTGAAAAGAATACCAGAATGCACTGCGACTCACTCGACCAATAAACACTTTTGCTGATGGGTGAGGTAATGCGACTTGGTTTCCTCACATCACACACTAGGTGTGAAATAGGTAATACAGTAACAGAATCTGGGTTTGTATTTGATCTAAGTTTTACCATTTGATCTCAGTATTTTCAGTCTCCATTTACACAATATAGCAAACATAATGGTTCCCACTGTTCATAAACTGTCATAATACAGCTAAACAGTACACTAAAATAGGTTCATTAATTCATTCATTTTCCATATCCACTTATCCTGTTAGGAGCCTGATCCTGAACCAGTAATTCACAGGTACTGGCATTGGTAAAAATGAACTACACACAGGCAGACAGCAGGTGAGAACAAAAATATTTAAACTTATTTTTTATTTTTCAGAATAAAACATATGAAAAATATGTGCAGTATATTTGCAACATTTTGATATTTAATCACTATTATCAAGCCACATTGTCTTTTATTTTGAAGGCCAAGGGTGCGGGCGGGCGCGGCTTTGACTTGAACATAATGACAGGTAACTTCCAGTACTGAGCTTTACGGGTATGAGCCTGTGCAGGTTTTCAAAAATGGACCTGTGCAGGACTCTGGTTGGACCCTACCCCAGCTGACGCTGGGTGAGAGGCAGGTTACACCCTGGACAGGTCGCCAGACTATCACAGGGCTGACACACAGAGACAGTCAACCATTCACACACACATTCACACTTACAGCCAAGAGAGAGTCACCAATCAACCTAACCCAAGCCCACACTAATAGGGGGGAACATGCTGGCTCCGCACAGAGGGGCTCCCCCACCCCGACTTTAAACCAGAAACCCTCTTGCCGTGAGGCGACAATGCAAAATGGAGAGAAGTGTAACATAGTTCATTTACACATACCCACATTGTTATGATACAAAGCTGGTTGAAAATTGGAAATGTATACTTTTAATACATCCATTGTCAAGCCTGGAGAAATAACTCAATCAACAGGTAGACACATACAATAAAACAGACTACTTGATATGTGTCGTAAATTTCCTTTCAGGGTAACTGCCACCTGAATTTATTATTAGTAGCCAATTTGTGAGATCAGCTTGTTGCCGACAAAAAGTCTGTCAAAATATTTACTCACCAGTGGTAAAGATTTACATATACAGTGCTAATAATGTAAAATTAAAAATAATTCCATGCTGTCCAACCTGTTCCAACCTGTTAATTAAGCACAGCCTATACATGTCCACACAGTCCTGAGACAAGGTCTAATAAAATTGCCTCTGTGTTCTGTGGACGTACAGTAGGTGTACTGTAGGGGTGTGCCATATCATCCTGTTGACTATAATACCGGTATGATTTTAAATATGATATGTAAAATTCATATTGTGATACTCGCAATATTTTGAGTTGTTGGCATATTGAGTCATACTGTTACCCACGGCAACAACAAGCATGGCTGAGAGCAAAATTATTAGCGACTCTGCGGTGGTTCCAAAAAGAGGAGCAGCTTCAGTAGTGCGGAATAAACTGTGGGGTCATGAGGCCTCAGCATCCTGAATGTTTTATGAACAGCCTCGGACTCCTCAGACTCTGTTACTACTCAGAGGGAAGCATTCAGCAGCTCCTCTGGCAGCTGCACAGCATATCTCCCTCTCCTCTCCTCTCTAGTCATGCACACATGGGGTTTGGTGTCATCAGGTGATATTGTAATAAACCTTTGGTTATGTAAACCTAGGTGACGCTCGCAGCTCAACAAAAAAAATAACACATATTTGAATGTGCAGTAATTATGGTATCATAACAGCCTGTCACAGGCTACAGCGTGATGATTTGAGAAGAAATGGCAGAGCATAAAGGTCCGGGTGGAAAAAGAAACAACTTAATCATTTTTTGCTAAAAGAGAAGGTTATCACCTGTTGATTTATATATGTAGACACCAGGGTACTTTTTTGGGTATTTGGGAGCTGTTTAAATGTGTAATTTGTGGTGGATTTTATTTCGTTGTACTATTAATATTGTAAACAGAATCTGAATCTCACTCTGAGTTACTGTTGCTGTTTATAAAATGACTAGGCTATTTGCTTTATTTACTGAATATTTGAAGGCAAACTGTTAAGTTTACATGTAAGACTATATCACTTATTTTGTTGCAATTCTATGTTCTTAAATTAATAAGACATTTTCTTTATTAATTTGTCATACTATCTTAGGGCCATATCGCCCACCCCCAGTGTGTTGTTGGTTGTTTCAACATAACTACATGTGCTTTCAAAAGACTGCCCAGCTCACAGAGGACATTCTTTATATGCACATATTGACAGGAATGTGTGCTCTTGGTGTCACCTAAGGACCAAGATGATGGCAGGGGGGCATGTGCAAAGTGAGAGGAGCAGTCACAGTATGCAGCTTATTCAGAGACAAGAAGAAGCAGAAAGACAAATTGTGTGCTATAAAATTATGTTTTGGAGAAAACTTCCCCAGTGACACAGAGCTGCAGCTTTACCAACTTTAGTCTCAACACACATCACATAAACTTTCATGGTAAGTTACGACACGAGCAGATGGAGGTTTAGTACTGCAACAGCTGCCCACAGTGGAAGAACCTGGTACTACAACTCAGTGTCACAATTCCGGGCCATCTCACATCTGCAAAATCCACTTCTTACTGATAAAAAGCCAAGTTTATTTTGGACAGATCTGCAATACTTTATAAACAGAAAAATGGGCAATAATATCCAGATTAATGTATATGATGTAATGTTTTGTGTTCTATGGGATGGACCACAAAGCTATGTTAATTCAGCTTCTGATAATTCTTGGTAAATTCCATATTCATAAATTGAAATAGTCTGACTCCAAACCCTGCTTTAAATTCATCGTTTCACTCAAGCAGTGTGGCATCTTACTTGAAGATGTGAGGAACAAGGAAACTACAAAGACTTTTAATATTTTAAAGGACATGTACTTTCTTTGAACACTGAAATGACAAGATATGAAACCTCTGGCATGATGTTGTTTTTTCTTGTGAGGAAATTGTTGTACACCTCTTTAGGTTTGCAAAGGTATGAGATTTTCATGGTATGGTTACCGTCTCACAAAATATTGCGGTTTCACGGTATTGTGGTATCACAAAATTCATATTGTTGCCAGTCAGAGGGACTCTTAAAGGAATGAAAATGAAAAGGCTTTTTTGGTTGAACAAACGTTTAATTACTATTACTGAAACTTGAAACCATTTTGTTAATGGAAGTGTGTGTAAATAGTCTCAAAATAATTGAAATGAATGGGAGGTTGCATTTTGCTTTCAATACCATAGATAAGCAAATGTACATGATATGATAACCATCGACGTTCACATCACGATATACCTAAAAACCGGTATATCGCTGCAACCCTACACCTCTTTGATATAAAAGGTGTTTTGGACAAGAACAAAAAAAAAAAAAAAGAAAGAAAAGATTTCAGTTGATTTGCAAGAATCAATAAATTGAAAGAGCTCAGATAAAAATGGAAATAATTTGGCTATCATCATAAATAAAGTTATAATGTGACTTGTTAGCTCATTTTGGCCAACATTCCATCTATTTTTCCTGAATAAACAAATAATTTTACTGTAATAAATCTGAGGGGAGCTTAGTAAATAGTAAGCTAACGTCAGTGACCACCATAAACTTTATAATGCTCTTCCCTTCGGTACTACTGTACTGTATTTGAATACCCTTCAGTCTTAATTAACTATATAATAATATTAATATATCATTATTTTTTATGAAGGCGTATCTTACCTGTGCGCTGCAAACTCCATGTGTCTCCATGTAAATGCATCACGTCCACAGCATATCCGAGTAATGTCATGTCAAAATAAACCAAGAAAAACTGCACTTTGCCGAGTGACAACATTACTGCTCAGTCTCTGTGACGTCTGACGGCGGACGGACGTTAAAATTGTCTCCTTAAAATATTCTTTGCTAGTAAACGTTTCATTGTTGGTTATGGACAACTCGACTCTCTCTCTCCCATCACCAGGTGATGAACTGACTCTTTTTGTTGCGAGTCAAGCGAGCAAGACTTTACAGAGTGACTTCCGGTCAAGAGTTTCTCAATAAAAGTCGTACTATGACTCCTTTAGTGATGTAAAATTCAAAAATAGCAAAGAAGTGAAATATGATAAGCACTAATCAAGCATATATAGGCGACACGCTTACTTTGTATGCAAACATGAATGAAGGCTTTAGCAGCATGAGGTGTATGCTTTTATTTTATTGTACTTCCGTTTTATCCTTCCTCTCGCACCTGAGCTTATTTTTTAAATGACTCTCACCTGGTGCACTCCTGACCCCTCACTGCTAGACTGGCTTTGAAAAGATGCAGTTAAGATTTCTTTTTTTTTCTTTTAAAGTCACATATGAATACTGAAAACTGGAAAATAAGGCTCTGGCCTCTACTACACTTACATTTACATTTACATAGGACATCGGCATGAGGTGCTGCGAGGCAACCTGTTCACAAGTGCCAAAGTGCGTCTTGCCACCACTGGTGTGGAGTTGTACACTTAAAGTATTAGGAACAGATTTTTGATGCTCACTATAACTGGCGGTGAGTTTTGGTCTTAAGTGTGTATTCAACTTAACTCATGGTGCAAAAATTACCACAACATTGTGTAACCCATTAGAACCACTGTGAAATACATTAACATTAAACACTGCATAATGGGTAACGTGAGTGATTAAGAACACATTTAAACACAGTTTTCTGCAGTTTATGGCCTAAAACACACTGTCTCTCCACATGCTGGGAAACTCCCCATTTAGCCCCAACATGCCACAATATGTTAACTGCACAACAGTGTTGTTTTAATCTTATTTGGCAAAATCAGCTTGATAATTTTTAGTCAAATTAACTCAAAACTCAAAAACGATTGACTTAACATAAATAAAAAAAATATGTCAAGCTCACAAGGGATGACTTTTTGTGTCAAGTGAATATAAAGCTTGTATGTCATTTTGACAATCAGGGGCATTTGTGTAGAAGTTACTTAGAAATTTTGTGTCATGAGTGGATTGGGGTTTACAATGTTCCTTCTTTTCCATAATGTCCCTTTTAAATTTATGATAATTAGGCTTAACAACACTAGGAATGGCCTAATCATTAAACTCTTGATTGGTAGCACATTAAAGTTGATGCTTTGCAATTTCTTTTTATTACTCACACAGGGCACCCAGCAGATATTTGGCTTGCTAGCATGCAAAACAGGCTTACCAGCCTGGAAGTGCCTGACCTAAACAAAATACAACCACTTGTCTTCATTTACACCTGTGCTTACGTATAAATAGGAAAAGGGCAAATAAACTACCATCACAGTAATAAGGATTGTTTGATTAGGTTTTCGGGGGCTTCTAGGGTTCCAGCCCTGCATGATTTCTCACTGCTTCAAAAAGTAATGATTTATTATTGTTATCATTTTTAAGTATGGAGTTTGGAGTAGAGCTGCTGCTCCTTTGCATTGAAAGGTTTCAGTTGAGCTGGTTCAGGGATCTGATCAGGATGTTTCCTGGGTGCAGGAGGTGAAAAAAAATCATTATTAACATTTGTTGTGTTATGGTTTCAGCATGATGAAAACTGCTGGAGAATGTTAGATACAAAAATGGATTTATGCTCTACGAGATTCATTTTTTTCCTCTTGTTTCCTTGGTTGAGTTAGTTCAGGCAGGACACAATGTCAAGCCCAACGCCATCAGTTGAACTCAGGCAGCCCAGTCAACTGATGGATCAGCTGATTGATGGAAGAGAGTCAGCTGATAGATCACATGATTCCTTTCTATATGACCAATTGGCAAATCTCATTCAAGGCGCCCAATTTAAACTACTTTAGCCTGCCTACTGTTGCTGCTTCCTCTGCAAGTCACTTTGCAATCTGCCTTCACCCCAGCTCCTCCTGTTCATGCTGTGTCTGAATTATTTATTTACTTCTGTGTGGAGTTTGCATGTTTTCCCCATGTGGGTTTTCTCAGGGTACTCTGGCTTCCTCCCACAACCCAAACACATGCAGGTTAGGCTAATTGGTGACCCTAAATTGCCCTGAAGGTGTGAATGTGAGCCTGTCTCTATGTGTCAGCCCTGCGATAGTCTGGCAGCCTCTCAAGGGTGTAGCCCGCCTCTCGCCCAATGTCAGCTGGGACAGGCTCCAGTACCCCCGCGACCCCTAACACAATCAGGGGTTATGGAAAATGAATGAATGAATAAATTATTTATCAAATTCATTTCTGTTTGTCATTTATGCTGCTCTGTTCTGTTCCCAGGGGGTCTTTGCTGTTGCTCTCCCTGCCTTAGGCTTTCCATGTAGGTGCATGGAAGGGCAGAGAGGTGCGCTCTTTCTCCAGCTTAGGCTTTCTGAGGCCTAGGAAAGCAGAGGGGCCCCAGAACAGAGCCATACCACCAAATATAATACTGCAAATGGAAATAACGTTTTCTTTGACTAAAGTGGTCTTAAGCTATCATTTTTTCCCAAAAGCTGTTAAAGACAAATTTCTAAAACATGACAACCGGATATATTTGAAGGACAACATTGTTTATCATGTTTTCTTTACAAATATGTCTCCAAAGAGTTGATTTCCAATTGTAGTTACATTTGAAATACAAAGCTTATTTGCATCACTTCAACAGCTGAAGCTGCCATTACATCCCAGATGCAAAACAAACAAACAAACAAAAAAAAAATCTATGTAAGAAACATTTAAAACTGGATAAATATGAAGGACAAGAGTGACTTAACCTGTTAAACTATAGAATGCTAGAATTTTTGGTTCATTTAGATAGATATACCCAAAATAAATCAAGAATAGCTCCACAACTATCAGGTCTATGAAACGTAAGACCTTTAGAGAATGTATTTAGAGAATGTGTCAGTCACATTCTGACTGTTATGCCTTGGTAAATTATGATAAACTGAAAGATTAATGTACATTTTAAAATAAATTTTTAGTTGACGGAGGGACTGTATAGCGCCTCCCAGACCTCAAGAACCCAAAATGGCTAAAGAGCAATCTGCTGAGCAATCTGCCAAAATGCGCCTCACTTTCTTCCTTGTCCTTTGAGCTGACCATGCAGGGTGCCCAAATCTTTGCTTCAGGCCCTTTTCCTTTTTTGTTATTTTGAAACTTTAAAAGATTAAAATTAAAATGTAGTCTTGCTTAAAATATTGAAGAAGTGTTTCATCTTTACCTTCATGCTTCATACCCTCATGATCAGTTCATCTTCTATTTACTTAATCATTCACAGTAAACAAAATTTCGTTATTAAGACTCAAGCTGAATATTGATTATAAGTGTGATTTCTGTGGACTGGAAAAAGAGAAATTTCTAAAAAAAAAAAAAGGAAACTTAAGATAAATGTTAAAATTAATAAGTCTAATGTAATGATATGTTTCAGTCAAGATGAGATTGGAAAAAAAAACAAAAAAAAACATGTTGTATATTATGCAACTCTTAATTATATTTGGAAAATTCCATAGGCCTATTTAAAAAAAACACAAATGGTCAGAAACCAAACTGACATTTCCACACTTTATTAATGAATTTCAGCAATATAGCACCATGTTGTCTAATGTTAAGAACAAAACAGCCATTAAAACCTTGAAGTTATTAAATAATTAGAATGCATATAACAAAAACTCTGGTTTTGTTAAATGTATGTGTATGTAGGCTATATGTATATGTATAGCCTATGTATTATTATTATTATTATTATTATTGCTGTTGTTAGAAGTAGTAGTTTGCTTTTTTACTTTTTGTCCTCTCATACTGTTTAATTTGTTGTCTATTTATCTGTTTGTATTTTTGTTAATGAATTTGTGCACAAAAAAGAAAGTGAAGGGAAAAAGCAACAAACACTATCCACGCGGCTTTTGATGGCGTCATACCCACGCGACCCAAACAAACCTTTGCTGGTAACGGTAGCTAGCTAAATGACGCTGTTAACCACGAATGGCTAGTCTTTTAGAATTAACGTAGTATTTTGAGGGTGACAATGATTTCAGTCAGCTATATTCTGCTGTGCGGACAGTTCCTGCTGCTACTGACGGTGATTCTGTTACAATGTCTGGAAGGAATTCACTCCCAAAACTCATCGACAGTCGAGACTCCTACTACTAATGGTGTTCAGGGAGCTACTACACTGCCGTACAGCGACCAGCCGCCAGAAATGGTGAAAAATGAAATACCGGTGGAAAGTACGAATTATACAGAGCAATATGAGTACAGACCCCCGTCACCGGTCGTCCTCTGCAGCTATCTGTAAGTAACATGTAACGCTACAGTCGTCTCGCTAGCATGCTAGCGGTAGCTAATGCTAACTACGAGCAGCTGCTGATGTGAGACTGTCAAAGCAAACTGCTCTCAGAAATCTATCAAATCATGTTCCTTTGCACATCCATGATCCAGTTTCCAAAATGTCAGCTTTCATAATACTACATCCAGAATATAACGTCTATCACTCACTATTGAACAGTTACGAGCTATTGTGAACCAGTCTTTTCACTAAATAAAAACAGGGATCCGTACTGAAACCATCTCGTATGCCGAATTTACTGTAAAGTCATAGTAATTAAAATGTCATGTGAAGTCATGCTCTACCTGTATACATTTTGTTAATAATTACAGATAGTCAGATTCTATGAATGGAGTTTGGCGTAATGCAGTCTACAGCTTCCTGTTTTTGGTCATCAGTCATTTTCACAGCAGTTGCACAATAGCTTACATCCCTCACTCTTTGTGTTTCATTATACATGTGTGTTAAAGACCAGAGGAGTTCATCTACTGTCAAGACCCTGTAGATCATGCAGGCAACAACAGTGCCTTTCTGGAGATGGGACATGGTTGTGTTGGGGTAAGTGTTTTTGGTTGTTTGTTTTGTCAGAAAGTCTTATGTTGTCAGTCACCCAGCACTAATTCATTTACTGTTTCTGTTTTTAGTGGGGTGGCCAGACTCAAAAAGAAGTGAACCACACACCGGTTATCTGCACTGCACTCGATGATATAGAGTGTGCTGGACCCAGAGAATTCCTCAGAGGAAGTGTGCCATGCATCAAGTAAGGGAGCCCTGCTGGACAGTTGCAGTTGTGCAGTCTACATGTCCCAAAACTGTCACACAAACCTTCATGTAAAATAGTGTTGATTTAAAGGTATAGGCCTACTAACCAGGATTTTCCAAAAAAAAAAAAAAAAATACCCTAATGCATAGATGCAAACAAAAGTAATCCCTCTCAAACATCACTGGAGATTCACAGATTGCAGTTTTTCTCGGCAATTCTGATTTATGATTCTTTAAAAGTTTGACCTGGTAATTCAGATTTTGGCTGATTCCCATTTTCTCTTACTAAGAACTATAACTAACAGTATACACAGACATTTTTACAAGCCATGGCAATGTTGTGACAGCTGGATGTGTTTACACTTTGTGGGTCTTTTTTTTAATAGGTGAGTACGTCTGTCTGTGTTCGGTCTGTGGATAGATTTTGTCAACACGATAGTGTCGTAACCATTTAAAATGCAATCATGAAACTTTACAGATGTGTAGTTGAGATCAAAAGGAAGGGTCAAATTTAAGATGGGTGTGATTTTAACAAGAGTATAGTAAGAGAGAAAGCAGGGAAGGAGGCACTGGATCATCTGTCTTAAAATGCTTTCAGAAACTTTCATTGGTTCATATTCTTTTTTTAATTGTGTTTGTTTTAATGACCTAGTGTATCTGAAGCAGTTTTTATTAGCCATGCTAGTGACAGGGATCTAGGATGGCTGTGTCGGTTTACATTTTCGGTTTGAGGCCAAACTGAATATCTCAACTGATGGATTTCCAATAGATTTTGTACAGAAATGAGTGGTCCCTATGGGTGTGGATCACACTGACTTCAGTGATCACTCAACCTTTCCTCTAGTGATACCCAGTGAGTAGACTGGCACCAAATTAGTCCCCATGTGATGTATTATATATACATATTATTACTGGTAAAGTGGGTGCTTGGTGTTAACAGGGTTATTCCACAGGGATTGTTCCTGACACTATATGCTGATGTAAATGAAGGGGTGGTCATAACAGTGATGGTCTGTGGAAAGTTGTTCTTGTGTCTGTTAGTTTTGGCCTACATTGCTCTGTAGCACCTGTCAGAGGGGAAAAGCAGAAACAGGTTGTGTCTGGGGTGTGAAGGGTCTGCAGTGATGTTACCCACCTGTCTTTTGACTCTGGAGGTGTGTAAGTCCTGAATGAAGGGCAGGCTGGCACCAATGATTTTTTTCTGCAGCTCGGACTGTCGATTGTAGTCTGGTCTGGCAGGTTGAGTACATCCTCTGCTGGGCCTTCTTTTTGACGGTGTCGATGTTTGAAGTCCACTCAAGGTCGTGGGAGATGGTGGCTCCCAGAAACCTGAAGGTTTCCATAGCAGTCATGGGGTATTCAGTACAGTGATGGTGGCAAATGTTTTTTAGTTTTTAGAGCATTCAGCTCCAGGTCGTTCTGACTGCATCAGAGAGCCAGATATTCAGCCTCCTGTCTGCAGACACCAGTGCCAGATGAGGCTGTTGAGCATGCAGACTTCAGGGGTTTAACAGACAGTTTTCATAAGGTGCAGTTGTTGTAAAGGTAGGACAGTGGAGGGGAGATCACCATCCCTGGCACTAGTGCTGATGGTCTGGGTGCAGGATATGATTTTCCACAGCCTCACCTGCTGTCTCCCGACTGTCAAGCATTTTGTGATCCACTGAGATGTGGGCGCTGGGATGGTGAGCTAGGTGAGTTTAGTGTGAAGGATGTCTGGGGTGATGGTGTTGAACGTCGAGCTGAAGTCCATAAAACAGGATCCTTGTGTAAGAATGCTTGTATGCAACACCAAGTACTAGGTCAAGCACATGCTTTGTCTTGAGATGGTAAAATAAATTGCTCGTGTTACCTTTGTTTGCTGTCACTGTCACTCGACACATCTTGCAAATTATGTTTTTCTGCTCACTATTCGACCGTTTAAAGCCGAACAAGTCCAAATCACGGACGTAGCACCGTTTCTTTTGACCAGCTTCTCTTGCTCCGCTGTCTCTGTGCTTGCAGCCATTTTCACACTGAGGCAGGTGCAATGACATCATCGATGATAGGACGGTAGAGCGCAAATCTCTACCGTGGGCCAAATTTATATAATTTCTACCATCTACCGCATATACCGCGCAGCCCTAATACCGTGATATTGATTTTAGACCATACCGCCCAGCCCTAGGTGAAATGTAATGGCACAGACCCTGTTGAAAAAACATGATACGTATCAACGAGATCATCATGTAAACAATAAATGTGAGCTCTCAGTGTAATTGAAATCCATTGAAATGTGTCGACGACAGTAGCAGAGACTGAATACAGTATGTATAGATAAGACTGAGCACTGAGGCTAACACATACACACACTAAGAAAAATTGGTAGGACAACTCAGAAATGATCACAGATTTACATGACCTGCAGTGTTCATTGTTTGAGATGTGTCTACCTTTGCAATATGCACCACACATACTTCCAGAAATACAAATCCAGTTAAGACATTCAGAAATTGTGATCCAGCTAATTCAGGTGAAGATCTGTGGTATCAGGATCTCACCACCAGAGGGCAATGTTTCCAAATGTATAAAACCATGACTTTACTGTTTTTTTGGGCCATGTTTTCACAGTACACCATGTTCTCCCAGCATCTCTCTGCATTCATCAGCACATGAGCTTAATCTCCGTAGTATCTGCATAGAGATGAGGGAGGTGCAGCGGCTGGACACAATCAAAGCTGCACCTGTACAAAGACATTGCTGCTATCTCGCACTTGGATAAATGCTACCTTAGTGAAGATTATATTATTCACTTCTGTTCAGACTGCGTGCAACCATTATATTGTATGGAACAGGTGTTGCTTTTATTGTATCCGCTCGCTGTAGATCACACCTGCAGGTGTTTAACTGGCTTCTTATAAAGTCGTGTTGTTTGTTTCATCATTATCATATAATTCCTTTATTTCTGCTTGAATACCGGCAGAATTACTTTGTAACATAACTTAACACTGGACATCTGCAGCTTCAGAAAATACACAAACAATGGAGAGTCAAGATATTACAGAGGACCTACAGTATTGAGCTCATTTTTAAGTATTGTATTTAAAGTTTCTAATAGAACATGTTTACATGCTTTAATGTAAAAAAAAAAAGCAACTTTATTTTCCTCATACTGTTTTTGCTGGAACACCTGTATTCATCCTCTATCTGAAACACTCTGTTTAGTGCCTGTCTCCTGAAGACCCCCTTACAAAAAGCCCAGTCTGCTCTGATTGGTCAGCACTGAGTCTCATCTCAGTGTCTCTGCACCGTCATTGCAGCAGGAAAATGACTAAGTGAGAATAGCACACTAATATCACCAATAAAAGCTTCTAATCTCAACTGGACAAGTTCCAGCAGGAGTATGATCTGAAATTGGGAAGAAATTAACAACATCTGCAACCAAGATTACATGTTTCCCTGGTGTTAACATGTAGCTACATGTAGCAGCGTAGGCTACATGTAGCTCATTTTTTATTTTTTTTAAATTATTTTTATCATGTAATAGTGTCACACTGTAGCCAGTAGTAGAAAAAAAAAACAGAAGTGGGACCGAGTCATTGTTTTACAAGTCATAAGTAAATATCAAGTCTTGGCACACAAGTCCCAAGTCAAAACAAGCAAGTCCTGAGTCATGTCACATGTCAAGACTGACAAGTCCCAGAGTCATGAGCAAGTCATAATGCACTCTTCACCATGTAATACCATTTTAACAAAGAGTGAGTATATATATATACTCATTAGTTAAAATAAGTCTGTTGAAATTTTCGTGTCCCTTCCTGTAACTTTTCACCTGCACATTTTGCACACTGCAATTTGTTTTTAGTCAACCACTGCATAGTTTTTGTACATAAACAGATAATCTTTGGCATCATTTCTTTATCAACTGGTTCTCAGTAATGTTAGTTCTTAATGATTCTCTCCTGCAACTTGATTGGATGCTTTTTCCAACAAAGTGGATCAGAGGAATTAAGTGTGGACTTGCTGGAAATGAATAGCATTAATGTCAGCTGATTCAGGAAATGAATTGATTTGTGTCGCAGTTTTACATCACATATGTTTAACCTTTGGGTTTGGGGGAAGGTATCAGGTATTTTCAAGTTAAAAGGCTCGAGTTCAAGTGAAGTCATGAGTCATCAGTGTTTAAGTCAGAGCTGAGTTCCAAGCCTTTTTTGATTTTGTCAAGTCGAGTCTAAAGTTATCATATTTGTGACGCGAGTCTAACTTGAGTTCAGGTCATGTGACTCAAGTCCATTGTCTGGAAAAAAACAGTTGGAAACAGTGGGATTAGAAGGATAGGAATGTTGATGTTTTTGCCCACAGGGATTACTTCTGCATAATGTTCACCTCAATATTTAACACTTTGGCTACATTCAATATGAATTTGCTTCACTGTAGCACTTTATACAAGACACAAAGTCTGGAAAAGCACAATAGGACTCCTTTAAATGGTGTTTACATCAAACCTAACATTCAATATGGGTGATCCATTTTTTGCACATATTGGATATTAAATTGCCTTAAATGTTTTCTTTTGCACAGATACACTGGACACTATTTCATCACCACGCTGCTGTACTCCTTCTTCCTGGGTTGTTTTGGGGTTGATCGTTTCTGCCTTGGCCACACTGGCACTGCTGTGGGGAAGCTGCTCACCCTGGGAGGCCTGGGAATCTGGTGGTTCGTGGACTTGATCCTGCTCATCACTGGCGGCCTGATGCCCAGTGATTACAGCAACTGGTGCACCTACTACTGAGACGCACAGCAGAGTGTGACCAAGGACTCAGGCCATTTCTGAGCCAGACATTATCAGTTAAATATTGAGAACTCCAGTGATGTGGCCACAGCCAGACATAGTTACGAGTCTGTGGGCTGGCTTGCTCTAAAGGGATTTACAGCTCTGCTTTGTAAAGTGGAGTTCAGGGACCTCCTGAGGACTCCTGACAGGGTTTGCGGGGCTCATGAGGAGTAATTTAATTTAATTCTAATTTAATCCACTTGAAATTTCCCACAGAATGCATAAGAATATCTATTGTATTCACAGCTTTCACCAGAGCGACAGTGATGACTGTGCTACTTTTTAGTTCTAAATGTCATCTAAGGTCACTTTCACTCTGTAGACGAGCTCATATGGTCATTTGTTACCGTTAGTTGTGGTCTGCTTCATGATGTCACTGACCGATAGAAGGAGGACACAAGTACAACACACCTGTGTTTTGAGTGGTGTATTGGGGAAAATCACTGCACTCATATCGTGGCATGCATATGTTGTGTTACCATAGTTACCAAATTATTTGCATGAATATATACAGTACATTACTCACAAGATTGCCTCCGTGACAGCTGATACGCAGTGGAGGGATCTAATAGTAGTTTGTGCTAAAATCCCACATCAGCCATCATAAAATCAGGTGGTTGGTTGTTTGGCTGTCACACCACAAACAAACTGCTTCAGAGTTCAGACTGAGGCCTCTTAAAAAGGAAGCTCTCACTCCAATTGTTTTGTCCGTGCTAGAGAGAATCCAAAGGAAAGTCCACGTGGACACTGGCATGAATAATTTATGGTGTGAAAGCAAAACAATCCAACCGACCACAGTACCTTGTCATAGTAAATATGTACTTTTAACCTGAATAAAAACATGGTAGGACAGCCATTTTTCTCCCTTTGTACGTGTTTGTTACTACTACGATATACACGCTCCAGTTTCAGTCTATACTAGTGATAGTCATTATTTGTTATTTCTGTATGGTTTCTTTGTGCACCAGAGAGGATAAACACATAAGGCTCAGTGCAGCTTGACTTACTGTCATTTTTTAAAATCTTTCCCCACATAACATTTGGCATTTTCAGACCAGACAGTTCTGGGGGCTCATTGAGAAGAGCTGCCCACTGGGGAGGAATTGCCGATTTTGACTTCCTGCAGTGTATGGAGTGTCCATAATATTCCCTAGCAACTGTTAGCGTTGGGTATCCAAATGACCAATGGAAATACGTTTTATTACATCATCTATTCAACATGTATCTCCATTGACTGTCAGAAGTGTCCATCAGAGCGCATAGAAAGTCAAAATTGTCAAAAGTGGAGATACGTGTTCTTCATCGGTCAGCGACGATATGTTGCAATGACTTTTGTGAGTCAAAATCACTTTGTATCTCCAGCATCGCATATATGATGATAATAATAATAATAATGATAATGATAATAGTAATAATAATAACAAATTTTATTTGTATTGCACTTTACATTTTAGCAATCTCAAAGTGCTACAGATTATTAATACAATTTAAGAATTAATACAAATGATAAATGATGATATATGTTCTGCAATAAAAAAGCAGCTAGCCTTCCAGGAAAAAAAAGATGAATATCAGGTAATGATGTGAAAAGTTTCTTGTTATAACAAGTAGGGCTGGGAATCACCAGAGGCCCCACGATCCGATATTATCACGATACTGAAGTCAAGGTACAATATTATTGCAATTTTAAAAGTGCTAACATATGCTGAGTATTGCGATAAAATATATTGAAATTTATCGCAGCAAATGTATCTAGTACACAAAAAAACCTGATTATATTATGCTAGTAGGTTACCCAACGTTTAATTTATATTTTTTATATTAATAATTTATGTAATAAAAAAATTGATACTTGGTGTCTGTGTGACAATAGAGTATTGGCACACAAAAATATCGCGATACTATGCTGTATCGATATTTTTTATCTAATAAGATGGTTTTCATGTTTTCACAAGGTATTTTCATGTTATAACAAGAAACTTTTCTTGTCTTTTTTTTTAAAAAAGAAACTTGATATAATAACATAATATTTATCTTGTTATAAAACATTTCACATATCACAATGTAATGTAAAATGTTTAATGTTATAAATAATATATTGGTATAACAAGAATTTTTTCTTTTACAAGAAAAGTTTCTCACTATAATGTGAAAATATCTTGTACAAATGTAAAAAAAAAAAAACAAACAAAAACAACACAGTATGCTTCTGGACTCTAAAGTGGGGACTTCACTGTTGCTGGTGTTTGCCATTATTGTTGTCTGTTGTTGACACAGTTAACAGGTTTTTGAAAATCAAATTTGCCAGTGCTGCATTGGCTGTGTTCGACCAGTCTATGTACACTTAGGCTGTCTGGATCAATCACCATACACTTCACGTCACTTTTGGTTCCTCTTCTGCTAGGAGAGCGTGTACTCTGAAACAGGAGCTAAAAAAGTCCCTCAAAATGGCATCCTAAGAACTGTGATCGTTGCTAGTTCTTGTGGTGCAGACTAAGCAGAAAGGTTTGTTCTTAAAGGTAGGATCTGGAGGATTTTCAAACAAAACAAAATATAGACATATACAAATGAAATCCTGCTTAATCATCACCTATGGGCTTCTACTCATGTGTGGTGGTGACTCTCTTAGCAGAGCTCCTGCCCTTTAACTGTATTTTGATGTTTTTGTGAGCTCGGACCGCTTCTGGGCGGAGATTTCCCCAGCCAATGAGAGAGCGCAGGTGCCGTGCCCGAGCGTGTCCGAGCATGCACCAGCACGAGCCTTGCCTGAACCTCTTCTGTGAAGCCTTCTTCCGTACCTCCAGGCTCCGTACGCCCGGCAGAGTTGAGCCTGATAGGAGGGGCCGAATTTTAATGTGTGTTTACAAACAGCAACTGGAAAATCCTCCAGACCCTACCTTTAAAGCTATGAAAAAAAATTGTCCTGTCCAAACACGCCTAATGATCACACTATGAAATCACTAAAAATGAGTTCACCTTTCAGTCCGTTTGACTTCATGTTTTCAGCTCTTGGTTCATTTGTAAAAAGCCAGTGTAATATAATAATAATAATAATATAATATAATAATATTCCTTTTTTGTCCAAATATAATGAACTACAGGAGTGAAAGTGACCTGAAATCAGATATATGGTTTTGAAAGTGGCCCCAGTTTGGGATTTGATGAATGTCCGGCGTAGAGTTTTAGAAAATGTAATTCACTCTTGATGTACAATGGAATTGTTTTGTGATACAGCCTAGTTGACAGTCAATATTCACATACACAATAATACTATATACTGACCAAGAAGGCTCCGTTCCAGTTTAACCCCAAGCAGTGATGTTAGAAATGCTCTGTCATTTCCTGAAGGCGATGTTTTACATGAAGTTATCATCATAGCTTTTTCCTTCTTCTTCATTACTCGACGGCTCAGCTGTGACCTTGTCCTCTTCCACTGCGGGCATAGTGACTTTTTTACTTCCTCTGCTGCTTTAATGTGTTGTAACTGTATTCAGACTGATTACCATTAAAGCCTCAAGCAAGTAGGAACACAAAACTCAAGATGGACAGTGTTTGCATAACTCACATTGACAAGGAGATGATTTAGTGGTTTTAATTGTTGGCTTGACAAACATTTTAAGACAAGGCAAATACCTTTAGCTGGAACAATCTACACGTGCTGTGTGGGAGCCTTTCCTTCTTGTTTGACCCTGTTCAGATGTCTTAAACTAAAACAAATCCATGTCTCTCTCTGGCCAGGTTCAGGCCTCACATTAAATATTAAAACCTTCCTCTTCCACTTTGTTAAATTTCTCATCTTCACCTGAACTGAAGGTTTATGTGGTCTTTCATAGATAGAGCAGGTTTCATTACGTAAGAACCCATAAAACTCTTTAAGATCATAAAAAGTTGAAGAAGACTTGATCGTCAATGTGTCGACTCCTCTCACCCAGCAGCAGCAATGTGCTTTTAGCAGGCAATATATTTTCAGCTGGCTGAACATCTTTTGTGGGAGTAACCATTAAGACACTGCTTTACATATTACAACTTTCCATTTAATTCACAAAATGGCAATTTATATGCTGCCTTCAGGTCTTTTTAGACCAACTGCGAATAATTCATGCAGATAAATCACACATCAATTTAAAAATTTGAACCCATCTATCTTTATGAGCCATCCACACCAAAACTAAACCTTCTTGGCAGTGCATTTTCCCCCCACAGCTGTTCTGATTTCTGTGAAATTCAGATGCCAGTTAAAAACAAGGCAACCGATAAAATGCCTTTTGCTTACGTAAGCTATAGGTTTGCTCAAATGTCAACGTCATAAATCTCTTCATACTGTCACACAATTTGTACATAGTAACTTTTATACACAGTGTTGCAAACTTGAAAACACGAGCCTGTCTCCAGTTTGTTGAGTTAATTGTTGGGTTATTATTGTAAAAACAACGATGAATCGATGATTGTATGATAGTGCAAATCTTTAATTTTTAGTGGAATGCACTGAATGCAAATATTCATGTTGGCCTTGGTGTGAATGGTTTGAACGTAAAAAAAAAAATGTCAGCAAATATTCAGTATTTTCATCCCTGGTGTTAAAAGCCTTTAATTTGCCTGTAAAAACATGTAGAGAAAGTTGTTGTTACATAAATTATATCAAAAATCAAAATAAAATAATCATCTTTCCTTTAATCTGAATGTACTTATGTGCTTTATTTCATTCTCAAATCTAAATCCAGTAGTAAAAAAATCTAGTTAGTATCAAACCATATGAAAACATACTGCGTTTATGCTTATGTGAAAGCGTCAATGGACCGGAGCTGGGCCGTAATCTCTGGACACTTTTAGGGAAATGCCCCAATATTCAGGAAGTATCAAATTTTCCACCCACCAGTAATGTAAAGATTCCTACTATTTTTCATGCTCTTATAATGTGTAACTTTGGCACCAATCAACATTAATCTCCAACACAACTGTGAACCTTGAGCGCGTTCAACAAGAGTACATTGAGATTCCAAATCTGGGTTAAAAGGAGAGACAATCACCACTTGTTCGGGTAGTGGCTCCTTGGATTATATTGTGCACAGAATAATGTCGCAGTCACAAAGTTTCTCTGACAAAGTTTGTGCTGGATTTCTTATTGATACGGAGCCCCTAAAGTGCAGAAAGGCAATATTTTTAAGATAACTATCTTGTGTGCACCAAGATAACTTGTGTGCACCAAATAAAAAACTAATCACCTCTCAGGTCTTTTGGGGGCTCCGTATAATAAAGTAAAACGTCATTCATTACTGTATAAAACAGATTGTAGGCTACTGCTGAGTCTATAATGGGTTACCATGGTTACACATCTCTAACTGGCAGGGTGACTCTCAGGAAGTGGTAACTACAGCTCAGCTCAGAAAAGATAAATACTACTGTTTATTCACACAGAAGTATAAACGACAGCACACATATTGGGTATATAGTGCATGGTTGGGATTTCTGTAATATTTAAAAGCTGGTCAGTGGAGTGATGCTGGGGTGGGTGGGGTCTATACTGATGGAGGCAAACAGCTGATGCTAGCTTCCAGCTGTCTCGCAACTCAAGCAAGATATTCACAGTCCTTAGACCACATTTTTCATGCTTTATCCATTTGACCTGAGTCTCCGTGAAGTGCAGTGGACTTTGAAGACAATTTGACATAGTCGCCAAACAATGTAATGTTAATATCCACGTCTGTAAAGTGATGCCATTGGGCACAAAAAGACTAATAGACTTACATTGTGAAAAAGAAGTCTTGATACATTTTTTAAGTTTCACAACCTCTGTGAAATGAGTCACTATTAGAATTTGATCCATTCAGCCTAATAACATTTCAAAATTCTTAAGGAGTCCCACGATTCAATCATTTTTTATCCTCATTCAAGTTAAAAGAGCACTAAACCTCAAGTTAGCCATTTGGCTGGCAGAAGTCTGTAGTGTGCTTGCTCTATGGGCCCTCAGGGTGCAGAGGATATGGGTAATACATCCAGTTCTTGTTGTGCATCCATGGTTAGACCTGTGTTTGAGTCGTTACAACACCCATGAAAAGGAACAGGGACATCAGGCTTTTTTTTTTTTTTTTTTTTTTTTAGAAAAACACAAGAAAAGAAGAAGAGTGAGGTTAAAAAGTGAAAATGAGTAGCTGGTTGCACAGCTGTATTTCTATGGAAGTCAGATGGCAGATGGTCACCACAAAGTTTGTGTTTTACGCGAGGTTTCTGCCTCTTAAAAGGAAGGTTTTTCATGAACTGTTGCGCAATGCTTGCTCTTGGTGGCAATTAGTTTGAATTGTTGGGTCTCTATATGATAGCATGCAAAAGTTTGGGCACCCCTGGTCAAAATTTTGTTTACTGTGAATAGTTAAGTAAATAGATCTCCAAAAGGCATGAAGTTAAGATGAAACATTTCCTTTTTACATTTTAAGCAAGATTACTTTTTAATTTCATCTTTTACACTTTCAAAATAAAAAAGGAAAAGGGCCTGAAGTATAAGTTTGGGCACCCTGCATGGTCTGTACTTAGTAGCACCCCCTTGGCAGGTATCACAAATGCTTTTTGTAACCAGGTAAGTCTTTTAATTCTCGTTTGGGGGATTTTCACCCATTCTTCCTGCAAAAGGCTTCTGGCTCTGTGAGATTCTTGGGCCGTCTTGCATGCACTGATCTTCTGAGGTCTCTCTACAGATTTTCAATAATGTTTACGTCGGGGGACTGCGAGGGCCATGGCAAAGCCTTCAGTTCACTCCTTAGATGTAGTCCATTGTGGACTTTGAGGCATGTAAAGGATCATTGTCCTGTTGTTGAAGCCATCCTCTCTTCATCTTCAGCTTTTTTTACAGATGGTGTGATGTTTACTTCCAGAATTTGCTTAATCCTTTCTTCCCTCCACCCTTGAAATGTTCCCTGTGCCACTGACTGCAACACAAGCCCAAAGAATGATTGATCCAACCCCGTGTTTAACTGTTGGACAAGAGTTCGTTTTATAAAATTCTGCATTCTGCATTCTGCATCTCCCAACTTTTCCCCAAACATACCTTTGCTCACTGTATCCACATTTTTCTATTTTAACTTCATCAGTCCACAGGAAAAAAAGCCTCCCATTCCAAAAAGCATCAGGCTTGTTCAGATGTTACTTTGCAAACTACTGATGCTGAATTTTGAGGTGAGGACACAGGAAAGGTTTTCTTCTGATGACTCTTTAATGAAAGTCATATTTCTACAGGTTTCACTGCACAGTAGAACAGTGCATCACCACTCCAGAGTCTGATAAATCCTCCTGCAGGTCTTTTGCAGTCAAATGGGAGTTTTGATTTGCCTTTTTAACAATCCGATGAGCAGTTCTCTCAGAAAGTTTCTTGGTCTTTCAGACCTCAACTTGACCTCCACAGCTCCTGGTAACTGCCATTTCTTACTTAAATTACCAACTGAGCTTAGCCAAACAGCTACCTGAAAACACTTTGCTATCTTCTTATAGTCTTCTCCTGCTTTGTGGGCATCAGTTATTTTAGTTTTCAGAGTACTAGGCAGCTGTTTAGAGGAGCCCATGGCTGCTGACTGTTGGGACAATATTTCAAGAGTCGGGATGTTTATAAATCTTTGAAATTTGAATCACCTGGCCTTTCTTTATGATGATTGTGAACAAGCCATAGCCCTAACAAGCTAATTATGGTCTGAGACCCTGGTAAAAGTTATCTGAGAACTCTCTTTGGGTGCCCTCACTTTTGCATGGTGCCCCTTTCCTTTTTTTCCACTCTAAAATTGTATAAAACAACAACAAAAAATGGTATTCTTGTTCAAAATGTTGAAAAGCATGTTTCATCTGCAATTTCATGCCTTTTGGAGATCACCTTCAACTTACTTAACTACTACCAGTAAAAAAAAATTTGACTGGGGGTGCCCAAACTTTTGCAAATTAAGAGAGTATGGTCGAGACCTGCTCTATATGTCTTGAGATATGTTTTGTTTTGATTTGGTGCTATGTTTAAAAAAAAGACTTCACCTGACCTATATTAACCAAATACTACTCCTTATGGTCTGTTCACTTTGTTTTTGTGATAGATGACAGCAGAGGGGGCATGGAGGTAAATGAGAAAGGATCGACTTAAAGCTTCAGAGGGCAACAGCATACATTCAACTAACGTTACAGCTATCCATCATTTACCCCATGCTGTTCAAAGATATACAGCGTTCAATAGTTTACCAAATAATCTAATGCTGACTCTTGTGGACTCAGTGGACAGAGAGGGAGACAGAAGAAGTGAAGGAAGCCAAAGAAAGGGGCAGACACAGGTGACTTGGAGGAAGTGAGTGAGAATAGTGTGATTTTCGGGAAACTATGATAAAATACAGTGGAGTAAAAGAACTGTTACTGTTTTTGGCCATCTTATCAATAGACACACAGTCATTAACAATCTCATATTTGCTCCTAAAGACTGAGGTAGATAAGGAAGGCAAAGACATGACGGGTACAGGTCACTTGGAGGAGGTGAGTGAGAATAGACACCTTCTTTGAAACCATGACAAAATACTATAAATAGTTGTTTTTGAGCTGTTGAGTTTCTAAAAGTTCCTTCTCAGACCCCCTTTAGAGGGTTGGGTCGCAGGAGGCATTAAAATGATTAAATAGTTGATTATGACCCTGTTCTGGGTTCTTTTAGTCTTGTATGATACTGTATTAAGTATTGATCTGCCCAAAAGAAGCTTCACATGAGAAGGGTTTTATATTATTAAATCCTCTGTTTAATATCATGTTGATTTGACAGTTTTTTTTCCTTTTCAAATGATCAAATGATCTTAACTGGCTTGTTTCTCCTGAAATAAAATAAAAACTTAAAAAGGAAAATGGAAGCTATTTGAGATTAAACTGAGGGACAGGGGTACAAGTTATCCCAGACTGTTTTAATGTAGATCTTTCTTGTGCTCTTAAACTTTTTAAGTAAGTGTTCCTGGAAGACCCAGTTTCCCCTGTTGTGATGGTGAGAGGCAATCCAAAGTGTCTGATGTTGTATTTATCACTGTTCACAGTCGTTATGACTCAATAAAAAGGATCTGGTACAGTGTGTTCTTAGTTTTCTGATTAGATTTAATGGACTGTGGTTGGCGGAAGGGTAGAATGTCAATACAAGAGATTGTTGTCTCTACTCGGTGCTTCAAGATATTGATGCAGGTTACAAGACTGGATTGATTGAGCAAATTGTGTTCCTCCAGTGATGCAGCATATGATCAACATTTTGAACAGCAGTGGAAAACATACAGACAGAACTAAATGCTTCTGTGAAAAAACATAATTAATGTCATAGAACACTGGCATAAAACAAAGTACAGAAAATAACACTATCAGAAAGTGCTGATAGAGCTGCAGCTACTCACATCAACAGGCAGGGTAGGGTGTTCCACTTATTTGTGTCCTTTACAGGCCCAGATGCAGTACACTGAGATGGCCTATGGTACAGTCTTGTATAGACGATGTTCTTGGGGACCTAATAGAATTTTCCTGAGTGAATGTACACAAAGTCACACAGAGGCAGAGAGGCCAAACTGTTTAAAATTGTATAAATCTAGGACCCATTGCACAAAGCACCTTAAGTGAAAAGTTTTCCTTTAAATCTGAAGGTTCCCTTCAAATAAAATTGGTTCCTTAATTCTCCTTAAGGTTTCCTCAAGTTTTTCTCCTTATCTTGGTCTTATACTTAAGGAATTGCTTAAGGTTTGTTAAGCTGTTGCACAGAGGACCTTAGCAGCCAAAGTAAGGAAACAACCTTAAGGTACCTCTGACTGCATCTTAACAACAACAACAACAACATGGCTGCGTTTGTGGTGATTAATGAGGAAAATGAAGGCACCCTAAAAAAAAATGTCCAGTGACTGGGTGAACCTGATGGACCCGCTTAATAATGAGCAAATGATTTTGCACTTTGACCAGAGGTTATAATTTATCTCAATGCCTGGAGTTGGATCACTAGACTTTCTGAGGCTGCGCTCTTCCAGCCCTTTTACAATGATGATTGCTCTGTGGTTTTATGCATCAGGATCTTTCCAATCAGCACGAAAGTCAACGGTGAGCCCATCTGTGAACACTGTGGTTAAGTTCCCGTCCAAACGTTGCAGTTTTCCTCCCACATTCCTTGCTTTATGTTTGCTGTACATTGTAAATGTACTTTTTAGTTTGTTCTTTCTTTTATTGAATTCCTCAACCAATCAAACCAATCTGGTTTTCTTCTTATCGTCTGCCAATTGTTTATGATCAGGCCAACTTTCTGAGAGGATACTTAAGTGTGACAACAGGTAGCCCAGACTATCACAAGTGCATGTTCAAGCATGGAAACAGTAGAATTTTACTGCTGTAAAATCTCTTCCAGAACAGCAAATACCTTAATGTCTTTTCACAGTTAAGGAAGCCTTATAAGAGATACTGTGCAACACCCTTAAGTCATTTCCTCAGCTAAATCTTGAGTGTCACACTTAAGGAGCAAACTTAAAGTGCTTTGTGCAACTGGCCCAAGGCCCAAATTTGAATTCTCAAAGGTCATTACATTGTATTTCTCCATTTATGTAATAAATTGATCAAGAACCACTTGTGTTGCAAATGTATTCTTAAGTGGCACTTTTTTTAAAAAATTTTTTTTATATACTTTCTTAATCCCCAAGGGGAAATTCAATATTTTCACTCCTTTTTTCATATACACACAGGCCCAAAATACACACGGATGCAGAATTGGGACCTATACATGCATTAAATGGAGAGATGTCAGAGTGGTTGGGGGGTTCGGTGCCTTGCTCAAGGGCACCTTGGCAGTGCCCAGGAGGTGAACTGGCACCTCTCCAGCTACCAGTCCCTGCACCATATATCTGGTCCGGGCGGGGACTTGAACTTGAACCGGCGACCCTTCGGTTCCCAAGCCAAGTCACTATGGATTGAGCTGCTGCCGCCCTAATGAATATGAATGATATAAGAGAATTTGTGTACTTCAACAATCTTTTCATACTCGTGGAGCCAGTCAGACAGCCTTATACAACATTTTTAGGGCTGTTTATGATGCTGTTAATAAAATCTCATGAAAGAACACCTCCTCATAATCCCTAAGATTCTGAACAATGTCGAGTTAAGAGAGTTCAGTAAACCTAGCATGGAATAGGTGGCATGGTGATGCAGTGGTTAGCATTTTTGCCCCACTGCAAGTCGGTTCCTGGTTTGAACCCAGGGTAGGTGGAGCCCTTCTGTGTGGAGTTTGCATGTTCTCCCTGTGTCAGCATGGGTTTTCTCTGGGTTCTCCGGCTTCCTCCCACAGTCCAAAGCAAGCAGGTTAGGTTAATTTGTGACTCTAAACTGCTTGTGAATGTCTGTCTCTATGTGTCAGCCCTGATAGCCTTTATTAATACAAACTACAGAACTAACTCAGAATTGAGCTTCAGATCAATGTTTTTGGTGGCAAGAGTTACTGAATTATTTATTTACAGATCAAGTTTTTTATAAACCTGAATGAATAAACTTAAGTCAATCAATGGATGAACACAGTGCTGTATCATTAAGTATGAAGTAAAAACTATAAACTTGAGTTGTCATACCCAATATAACTTTCTGATGTATTGATTTTTTTATTTACCTTTTAAAATTTAAACAGTGTGATATTTGTGTTTTTAGAGACAATGTACTAGGGTTCAGCCGAATACTCAGATGAGCACTTTATACACAATCTGGAGCAAAAATGACATTTTCCAATGGTGTGAGCACCACAAATCAGGGTGGAGGCATAAATCTCAGAGATGGACTTTTTAAAACTTGGGCAAATAAAATCAAAAGTATCTGCATGGTTTTGGGTGGACTCACCCTCTATCCACCAGTTTTTCACGTTCATTTTATTCCATAAGTCATTTCGTGACCACAGATAGTTCATTTCTTTGGTGTACAAACCTGCTTTCTGTCTAATTATACTTCAGTCATTAATTTCCATCTTACTGCTTCAAAATAGGGTGTATGGGTATTGGAATGTTTCTGCATTTTAAGACTGGGCTGTGATACAATTGTGTTTAGTTGCTTCGTGTCATAGGTGTAGAACCTTGTCTATCCTTGGACGATTCCTTCCCTAAGATCACTGAACTTCTGTGTAAAATGGCAGCTCTAAAAAGGAGCCCTTGCGCCTTCATCCTGAGGAACTGACAAAACGTTCTCACTCGTGAACACAAAACAGACCAATTAATGCAGGGTACATCCCCGACAGCTGTTTTACCAGCGGTACAGTATGTTAAAGTACGTTTTGTCTTTAATTGCTGACATGTATAGGCAGTGGTATCAGTCAGTCCTCAGGAATGAGAGTTAGCACGACATCCTTATCCTTTCGTCTCAACATCACTGAAAGTGCACGACCATTCTGGACAGCTTCCCTCACTTCCTCTATGGTTTGGATGGGCTGCCCATTGATGCCGATGATGATGTCGTGATTGATTATGCCAGCGCTGTAGAGAAAACAATGGCATTCATCACTCGCACATAAAGCCTTACGAAAACAGACTCAACACAGCTGGGTACATAACACACCCTCAAGAAAATATCTTTGACCTTTAGACAAGTCTGCTCCTGTGTCAGGTTCCTCACCACTCAAGAGACAAAGTTAACATTTACATCTAAGGCATTTAGTCTTATTATTTAGTCTTAGGCTTATTAGCCTATGCAGACTGATTGACAGGATACACTTGACTGCAGAAAAAGATTAAAGATTATAATATCACAAGATAATAGTGAGGGATGCAAGGAGCAGTATAGTGGACAATTCTGCATCATCAAGGTAAATGGACAGGTTTTGCTGTACTGGCTGTGTGTAGACTTCTGCTGTATGCTGTTTAAAGCTTTAGGCTTCATGTCACGGGCGGGGGCATTGGACAATTAGGAATATAGAGAGTCTAAAGAATCAGGGAGAGGGATCCTGTCTCCACCAAGAGAAAGATGTCAGAGCTTATTATAATGAGCAACTGGATCACAGTTCAGTCTACGGCCTTGAGAACTGCAGGGATGCTCTTATTCTACAGCTCGAAAAATATCCGGAGGCCTTCAAATGCCAGTTCACAGCACTGATGTTGCATTTTTAAAACCAAGCTCCCACTGTCCATCATACTGATTTGCTCCAGGTAATGCTTTCTAGTAAAGAAAACTCACTGATGTGGTATATTGCTTTGAAACCTGCATCTTCTATGCAAGAACTAACATGTTAGGTCAGGCTGTTCTCATGCACTGTTTGTACTGCGATCATGTTACCAATGCACCAACAGGACTGAACAAAGAAGTAGTATAAAGAGTAAAAGTCCACATAAGGAGGAAGCTTGGGGTGGTGGAAGGGTCAAACTACACAGGACATTCCCCCAGGACACTGTTGTTCATGTCCCATGTAAAACCACATGAACTTTGAGTTTTAAGTTACATCATCACCACGTTTCTTTTCCTTAACCTAACCAACATAACTTTATGTTGCGTACGCAACTTAAGGTTAAGTACGTAACATGACAATGCCTAACAGTGTTTCTTGTCCTGAGCCTAACTTTCATAACTTAAATTGCCTAAACCTAACCTATTTAACTTTGCGTCAAGTATACAACTTTACAGTAAGTATGTAATGTGACGATGGCCGACATGTTTCTTTTCCTGAACCTCATCTATGTAACTTTATTTGCTGAACCTACATAACTTTACATTAAAGGACAACTTCGGTATTTTTCAACCTGGGTTCTATTTCCCCATGTGTATGTGTGCATATGATTCATGGGTACCACTCGTTCTAAAATTGGTTCAGTATTGAGCCGCGAAACGAGCTAAAACGGTAATGGGGGCAAATGCGTCCCGTATAAAAGTGCTTTTTTCGCCACTGACCCGTTCAGATCGCCAGTGCTATCTCTGTAAATAGCATATTGTAGCGGCCCTGGGGCAGTGGTGACTGTGAATGAGTGGAGTCAGCTGTCAGTCAGTGTTGGAGCAGAAAGGCGGAAGTTGTCCCCACTTGGTAATGTAAATGAGTATGTGTGTGTGAAGTGTGTGTTACGCTAGAAGAGTCAGAGGACAGAGTCTTTTACGTGCTACCCCCTGGAGTGTTACCGGAGTTTTTGGAGTGCTCAAATAAACGGGCCTTTTTCCCGAACGCAAGAACAGGATGTCGCGCAACACCCCGTACAGCTTTCACAGGCTGCCTTTGTCGGACAGCGAGATGCTTAAGTTGTGGCTGGTTGTGCTACAAATGGATGCTAACACTCCTGTCCAGACACTGCGCCTTGCAGACCATCGGGTCTGCAGTGCTCACTTCTCCCAAGATGACTACTGCCAGCCGAAGAAGAGAAGACATCCAATCCTGAAACACCTCTTCCTCAAGAAAACGGCTGTCCCACGAGTAGAGAGAGCTACAGACACAGTGGAGCAAAGCTCGTGACATCACACAGCCCAGAGGTAAGGGAAAGGCTAAGTTAGTATAATATTTACAGAGATAACACTGGCGATCTGAATCGGTCAGTGGCGAAAAAACACACACTTCACACACACATACTCATTTACATTACCAAGCAGGGACAACTTCTGCCTTTCCGCTCCAACACTGACTGACAGCTGACTCCACTCATTCACACTCACCACTGCCCCAGGGCGGCTACAATATGCTATCTACAGAGATAGCACTGGCGATCTGAAGCGGTCAGTGGCGAAAAAAGCACTTTTATATGGGATGCATTTGCCCCCATTACCGTTTCAGCTCGTTTCGCGGCTCAATACTGAACCAATTTTAGAACGAGTGGTACCCATGAATCAAACGCACACATACACATGGGGAAATAGAGCCCAGGTTGAAAAATACCGAAGTTGTCCTTTAAGTAAAAAACTTGTCACAATTGTGACAATGCCCAACTGTTTTTCTTTACCCAAACTTAATCTGCGTAACTTTACTTGCCTGAACCTAACCTGCATAACTTTGTTACTGCTGTAACGTGATGATGCTATTTGTGGTTGGCTAATTCATTAGATATCATACAAACCTTGTGTGTACATATTTGTAAGATATCATACAAACAATTGTATGACCATACATTGGTTAGGTTGTCATGAAGAATAACACTGTCATGTTCATGTGCCAATTAGAGATTCTTATTTTTTTAATGGTGATGCTGATATGATTTAGCATGAATACTCGGTAATAAGAAATTCAAAAACCTACACAGATGCATTGTTCATTCTAAATATTCCATTGTCTGTACCCCATAGACTACTGAACTCCAGTGTAAAAACTGATATGAAAGTTGCACTCATCAGCATTCTCATATTACCAGTGAATCAAATAACAAATATGTCATGTGAAAGCTGTCGGGCTGAGTGATGAACCCACATAGAATTATCAACCATCTCGGCAATTTCCCTCAGTTTACAGAGTGTCTTTTGGCTCATTTGGTATAGTTTGCCAACCCCCCAAAATTTCAGTGTCACTCATCTCGTCTACAGCAGACGGCCAAAACTTCTAAAAAAAATAAAAAAATAAAAACATTGTACACAACCTGTCCAGCACCAATCAGACAACGTTAGCAACTAGCTGGTGAACACTGGGGAGAATTTGGCAGCTGAAGAGCCAGAAGCTTTCTAAGGAGTTGCTGGAGACCAAAGAAATAGTGTAATACTGGACTAACATTGCCATACACACCTCCAAATGAATGTTAAAGTTACTCTGTGACTGCTGAATGTGCATTTAAGCAATGGTTTGCTAACACATTCACCATAACAAGTTGTTACGGTGATGTCAGTGTTGTCTTCTCAGTCTTTCACATTGCCATAGAGTGGCAAACTCATGAAAACATTGTCAAAGTCCTCCTCTAATCCTCCTCTGTTCTCCACTAATTGGAAGGCTGAAAGTTCGTTCCCTGTCTCCTCAAGTCTGCATGTCAAAGTGCAAAATAAATGGGCAAAATAATGAACCCGAAATTGCAACTGATGTCTAGGTGAGCAGGTGGCATTTATGGTAGCCTCAGTCACCAGTGTGTGAATGTAGCATGTAGTGTAAAAGCAGTGTTTGGAAGATGAAAAAGATGCTATACAAGTGCACTTTACTATTTAAAGGTAAACTACGCTTATTTTCAAAATTCATACGTTATGAAAGCTGCTTGCTACAGCTGGAAACAAGGCGGATGAGAGCAGTGAGAGTGAACCAGTGAAAAACCAATGAAAAAGAAAGGCAAATTATCAGCCAATAAAATGACTTGTATAATCCCTTTTTTCTGAAACTATGAGCTAAATGGGATTGGAATGGGGATTCACACCACATAGTAGAAGTAATTGTACTGTGATTCTTACCTGGATGCAGCTGTTCCGGGTATTACCTCATAAATGTAAACACCTGAGCTCACATTTGGAAATTCATCCACACGCTCTTTGAGATGTTGAATCAAACTGGACAAGTGAAGACAAAGACGGATTAGAGAAATTTGAAAACACCTGAAACAACTCAAGTTGGATCAACATTTTGTTCAAAAAGACGTTCATATATACATATATATATGACCATAACATGTCTTATATAAGGTGTACATATAATCCTATATGATATAAGTAAATATTCAGTTCAAATCTGGCTGTGTTTGACCATGGTAGAAACAGTGCAAAATCAATAAGAAGGAATGCTTTATGTGAATACTGAATTTACTAGATTTATTCATCAATATGATGAGGTAGCCTGATTCTCACTCCCAACTTGTCACGGGCCGTTGCCATGATGAAACCATGGCAGGGTACCACCATCAAGGTACTCTTCCAGTGTCAGTTTTGGACATTAAGGAACTGCATCTTAAGCTCATTCTATGCATTGTCGCTTTTCAAAAAAAAAAAAAAAATCCATTTTCACTAGAAATGTACAGTTTCCCTTTGTTAGATGCATACATTCTCTTTTCAAAATAAACTTAAAGTGTAAGTAAAAAACTTTGTTTTTAGTTTTACTTCCTCGGGTTTAGGCAACAAAAGCATGTGGTTAGGTTTAGAAAAACAAACATGATTTGGCATAAAATAAGTAGGCTACAGTTGTTACTAATGCAATATAACATCATGTGACACATAGCACAGATACGAGCACACGTTACTATCAAAATAATCTGATTGACTTTTGTTTTCACATGGGACCCACCAACCCTATGAGACCTGTCTTGCTCTTTATACTATGACAGCTGCTCTGAGTGCCAAAAATGCCACTGCCCAGTGCGGCTTATACCACAGCTAAAAGCCATCTGATGCCGAGGGCCACTGACTAAGCGTCGGTATTTGACAAGTTGGGAGTGAGAATAGGTCGATTTTACAGGTATTTCCTAGATTAGCCAAAAGCAGATGTTCCCTTAATTTTGATAAAATGCGCAAAATCATAGCATTAATTGATACTGTGATATAAAATTTCTCATGCTGTGATTAAATGTCTCTATTATCTTTATTACTCACCCTTACCATGCACTTCTACTAAGTAAAAGTAATGCACATTTGCAGTGCAGCCACACAATGCAGAAGCAAATCTGGAAGCTTCACACTTTTTGGCCTATGTGCTTGCAAGCACTTTCAATTGACATTAACATATGGCATCTTAAAGTTCGATATCCAGTTCTTATACATCCATGGTATAACCTCACAGTGCTGTTAGAGTGGCCAGAGACTCTTGAGACTTCCTTAAAATGGATGTCTCCCTGAAATGAATATGTAGTATTTTAGAAATGAGGTCTTTTAGGGTTTACTTACGTTGGTGAGAGCTGCAGCATCCGGACGCCTATGTGTTTCTTTTTTTGTCCTGTATTTCCTAGAGGCAAATATATGAACAAATGAATAAATGGATTTTTAATAAGTGAATGAGCTCATTGAGAAACTCCTAGAGACTGATTATATCCACAATACTAGCATTAGCTCCCGCTCACCATTGACTTGTCTGATGTAGGAATCAGCAAGGAATTGACGTACTCTGTCCACAGGGATGGCGAAAGAGATTCCTGCTGCCACTTTCAGAGTATTAATACCTATTACATCCCCATCCTGTTAAACATAGAATGGAGAGCCATGAGATTGTGGTCCTAAAGGGCCAGTTCACCCTCAAATCAAAAAGCATAGTCTTACCTGTAGTGCTATTTATCAATCTAGGGGTGTGTTCGGAAATAGTCTGAGTGCCGGAGCACACTCTGGCACAAACTGGACTGCTTGTAAATTCGTAGTTCAGTTAGAATGCACTATTCAGTCATTCAGAACACCACTCTATCAGTGCAACAGTGTAAACTGGGCACTCTGTCTGGGGAAACAGAGCAGCAGAGTGTGAATGTGTGATTAACTTAATGGTTTGCTAACTCATGTAGAAATAGAACGCTCTTTTACTTTAAACAACAGCACTCTCCTTTTAGTGTCAGATTGGATTTACAAGGGCACCCAAGGCCAAGTTTGACATAAACTATCTTAAACAGGGGATGCATTCTGAAATACTCACTCCGAGTGCCGATTTTGTGTCGAAGTCTATTTCTGTTTCCCATTCCCAGTAACCCTAGCACTACGCACTAACAAGGGGGATAACTATATGACAGCATAAACACATTTCAAAACATCAGGGCGCACATTGGCACAAACTGGACCATACATAAATTTGAAACGCTGTTGGAATGTACTGTTCGGTTGCTCAGAACACCCCAGTCTTGGAGCAGCAGAGTGCCAAGCAGAGTGAATGTGTGATTAATGGTTTGTTAATTTCTGTAGAAATAAAACGCTCCATTTCTCCAAACAACAGCGCTCTCATTAGAGCATCATGGTTGATTTACGAAATACACCCTAGATTGTTTTGGTGTGAGTTGTTGAGTGCTGGAGGTGTTTGCATTTGAAAATCTCAGCTGCAGTGTCTCTTTCCAGAAATCATGACACAGTTTCTCAAGATAATCCACAGAGCTTGTTGTGAGCAGTTTCATGTAAGAAGTAATTTCTTTGTACTGAACTACACTCACCAACCGTATCACCACGCAGAAGAAAGTGTGCATCTACTGCTAGCTCCCCTAGCACCACTGAACTAGCTAATGTTCCAGCTCAGCTGACAAGGACGCCATTAATGTTTACATCTTGCACTGTCATGAGCACAAGCCTCTCGTCCATGAGGAGATGTATGCTTCTTTCTGTGTGGTGATAACAGTTATCAGGTGTAGTTCGGTACAAAGAAAACAGTTCATGCATATTCACAACAAGGTCTGTGGGTTATCTTGTGTAACTGGGTCATGATTTCTGGAAAGAGAAACTGCGGTTGAATTTTTCAAATGTAATTTTTGGCGCTTTGAGCACTGCAAGCCGAGTGCCATCTAGTTCCATTACAGTGGAGAGAAGGCAGGCATCTCTACCGCTGATATCTCCAACACTCTGCAACTCAAATCAAAACAATTTAGACTGATAAATAGCACTAGAGGTAAGAGGAAAAATATGTATTTTTGATTTTGGAGCAGACTGTCCCTTTAGAGTTTCACTGATTTCATAGCTTTGCAAGTGATAGAGAGTATTATGTATCTTTTTCTTCCAATGCATATATCATAGTTCATAGTCTAGTGTTCTTTTTTACTTGCAAAAAGAAACCAAACAATAACAACAACAACAACAAAAACATCAGTCTTGGTTATGTAGTAACTTATAGTTTTCATAGTACATTTTTGTAAAATGCACCTTCTGTACGACAATTGTTCTCCTGAAGAAAGAACTGCATTTTTAGGGATAGGAAACTGGAGGCAGCAGCCTCGATAAATGAATGTACCATCTGCATGATTTTATTTCATAGTAGCAATACAAAGGCCTCCATAATAAGGTCGTGTCCTAAAATACTGTGAGGGAGGCTTAATCTTGAACCTGAGGAAGCAGACTAGAGACTTTGGGTATTAAATAAAACAAATGATGACCTTAGTCCTCACTGTCATAAATAAAACAAGAAAGATTTCATACAGAGTAGAAAGCAGAACAAATATGCAAATGATGAATAATGGTATTATCACTTTTCATACGACATAGCACATAAATCCTCTTACCAAGTTGACAAGCGGCCCACCAGAATTGCCATACTATGAGAGCAACAAAAATGGTGGAACAAACATTGTTAAGGCAGATTAAAGGAAACGTAAAACTGCAAGAAATAAAATGATGGTGTCTATAAGGCTAACTGTGGTCTCACTGACATTAATGATGGCGTCAGTTTGGATGTAGTCCATGTCCGAGTCCTTAAAGCCCAGCTCCAGGCCATTGCGCTGGGCAGTGCTGATAATGCCGGTTGTGACGGTGTTCTGAAGGGAGAAAGGGCTTCCCACAGCCACCACGAACTCACCAGGGCGCAGGTCTGAGGACTGGCCGAGATGGAGCACAGGCAAGGGACTCTGAAACAAGGCAGGCAATCAATTTTAAGAATGGAACAGGAACATATGCTAGGTAAAATAATGTCATTATTATTTATAAGTTTAAGGTCCAAGATACAGGGACTACTGGTTTGTATAGACTGACTGGAGGGTCATGGTCAAGGAAGATTTGATTATCACTCAGAGCTATGAGGTTTTTGTTGTTTATTTTCTTAAGAGCCAAAAGATTCTGGTCTATTCACAGTTTCTACAGCATTCCAATAGACTTGCTTGATGTAGCTTCTTGAAGACATTTCTCTGTTTTTTTCCAGAACTGAAAGAGGGCTTTTGGAGGAGAGGCAAATCTAAGCAAGAACCTAGAGCAAGTACAGTTTCCTTTGACTCAGCACCTCTAGATCAAACTTTGTGGTGACAAACAAAGTATTGGGCAAAGAAATGTGCAGATTAAATTCTGTTTTAAGACTACAAACTGGAACACTTAAAGGAATACTTTGCCAGTGTTCATCCAGCTTTGTATCATGTCAATGAACTATGGTAAATTTCCCTCACCCAGATCTCCCTGCTCATCTCCCAGCTCAAATCTATCCTGCTCAAAACTAAAATTTTCACTCTTACCCCAGCTGTTGCCAAGCCCACGGGAACAGTGCTGGGCTTTGAAGCCAATTTTACATAGTGGCCAAATGTGGTATCACAGCGTCGAAGTCCATCATGTGATTCAGTGGGGCCCAGAAAGACTTTTTCCCACACACTTCGATTGTGAAAACAATGCCTGTAAATCAGTAGATTTATAGATTTTAGATTTTTTTGAGCATCATAACTCTCAGAAAATGATTAGTTTCACTATCAGGATTTGATCCATTCGGTCCGATAACATTTAGTCGCATGACTAAAGCATTTTTCACTAGCAAGGATATTGCCACAACAATATAAAGGTTTAATTGTAAACCTTTAAAACACAGATTAAAATGTTTAATTGTAATTCAGTAGGTGTTAGTTGTTGAGGACTGCTGAATGGATGTAGCAGGGGGGAAGGTGGTAGAGGGAAGTCTTCTGTTAGGTTGGTCTTGGAGAATATACTAAAGATCGGACAGAGGGAGACTCAGTGTGTGCATTTTTTTGCCCGAGCTGATTACACGCCCCAGATGGTACCTGGAATAAGACATGGAAGAGGTATGCACGAGATTGAATAAGAAGAGATGAGTGGAGAAGGGAAGAAGGGATAAAGGAATGTTGGTAGGGATAAGTAGAGGGAAGGATGGCGTTAGGATGAGGTAGGGAAGATAATGGATGAAGGGAAGGGAAATGGAGGGTGGGTCCAGCTAGGCCAGCCGAAGGCTCTAGTGCCCTTGTTCTATGGGCCCCTCAAAGCTGGAGATCCAAGTAATTTCATACCCTGGAAATGAGCTTTTTTGGTGTCAAGAGCCACTGAGCAACTCCCGTAGGAATCAAAAGGGCCCCACCAACACTGTAAGTATTTCTCTTTCTACATCCATGGCTGTTGCTCGAACTACAGATTGTACTTCTGCATTCTCATATGCCTGCCACCACTGACACAAAAGGGTATAGAAGCAGATCAAGAAAGAGCGCCACCCCACTCTCTCAAACTCAGACCAAACTCCAATCAAACTGCAAAACCAAACTCAGTTCACACTGTAAAAATGGACAGTGCTGTTCAAATACAAACCAATATTATGTTACCGTATTGCCTGTTTCTCACCTAAAATGTTTTTTGTTTGTTTGTTTTGTTTTGTTTTTGTCAGAAACAGATTTTAGTGCCCTGTTTGGCTGTAATACCAGAGTTTGTTAACAGAAAAGTGGGCGCCATACCATTACCTATATTGTAAAAACGAGGCTGAATAAACTGAAATCAAACAGTAAAACTACGCAGTGCTGATCAAATATGAAGCAAGATTCTGTTGCTGAGTTTCCTATTTCTCACCTAAAATGTTTTCATAAACATATTTTAGCTCACTGCCCTTCTCTCTGGTAATGTAGCATTAATTTCTTTTTTAAAGATATTTTTAAGCCTTTAATTGATAGGACAGATGAGTGTGAAGGGGGAGAGAGAGGGGGAATGACATGCAGCAAAGGGCCACAGGCTGGAGTCGAACCCGGGCCGCTGCAGCAACAGCCTTGTACATGGGGCGCCTGGGGCGACCATCTTTCCAGCAGCGAAATACTTCATAACTTTGATCCTGAAGTACTTTAATGGAACAGTTTGTCCCATTTAAGGCTCACTCCACCAGTTTTACACATCAAAGTGTGTTTGTTGAGCAGTACTAGGCTACTGTACATGTGGAAAAAAAGTATAAAGTCTTTTGTGTCAGAGGGAGCTGTGTGGTGTCTTATAATGTCCTCCAATAATGTCACTTGTGTCAACATTGAAGCATCTGGATACTACAAGTTTGATGAGAGCTTACCAGACCTCTGTAGCAGGCTCTTCATCTCTGCTTGAGGCCAGTGGCTTAAGGCTACATTAGCTGCTACTAGCATAACACACCTGAATCTAAAGCCGAACTGTCAGTGATCCTAAAGTGGAGTAATGTAGGCAGCAGGTTTTGACAAGAAAGAAGAATGTATGGAATTAAAAAATACAAAAAATATCAGTTATGCTGCATTTATTTTGATCTTGAGAGGTCCATCTAGAGTCCGACAGTGCTGCAGACACATGCTAAAAATGTTGAGTACTTTTTAAATAAGGTTTTGTCTTCCATCTGTGAAATTATTTCTGCCTGCAGCTCTGCCTCTGAGAAAGAATTGTGGAACCTTGGACCGGAATTTTAATCAGACAATAGTACTCTTTGTTTTTCTCAGAAGTGCTTGTATCTTACCTGTGAGTCTAATTTAGGGTCCTCAGTCTTACATAATTTTCCATCATGTCTCTAGGACACATGTGTAGCCACTAAATCTCCAGCATCAAAACAAAACAAGCTCTGTGCTTTTTTAACAATGTTGTTAACATTATTAATTAAAATTACTAAGTTTCAAGAAGTTTTGATTGCTTCTTTTCAAGCTGAATCTACCCCTTGTAATAACAGCTCTTCTGCTTAAATCTTTGCCCATGCTCCTGAGATGAAGCAATACACTGGAAATAAGTGTTTGTTTTTTAAAACAAACAAAAAAAAAAAAACCCACCAATCTCAACATGGGATTTGTCTTTGCCTGCCTCCTCTTATTCCAGGATGAGGCCATTTTTTTCTCTCGGGGGGCTTGTAATGCTCAGTCGAATTTATAGCCACATCTCCCGGGGCATCGAGTGTTATGTCATGACAAATTTGCCTTTTAGGCAAGCTTTAGAACTCCCTCTCCCAAAAATGTAACAGAGTTACAGCATGGTACAGCTGTGTTTTCTATACAGTCCTTCACCTATAAAGCAGTCAAATTACTCTGGCTTACTCATTTGGATCTTGAGGTATTCTTGTATTCAGATCAGTACTAAAAATGCTAATCATGTGCTTCATGCTGAGTGGAGTCTGACTGAAGAGGGTGGGAGTAGAGTCCCCTCTACCATACAAAGCAGCTGGTTGTGTTAGAGCATGTCTGTGCAGTGACATGTTTTATTCAGAACTCGCCAAAAAATACTGAGGCTTTGAATTTACGAGACGTGACCAAATACCACCCCAGAGGAATTCAGTCAACAAATTGACCATGTTAAGAAATGGAGTTTAATTTTGGTGGGCAGAGGCCCCTGTTGACTTTCTCCACAGAATATCCATGCAATAACTTTGTGTGCAGGATTAATACACTTTGATGTTTGATGATGACAAGCTACCAGGCCAGAGGAAAACACAAAACAGAATTTAGTCAAAGGCCTCTGGGGAGCTGAGGGAAAACAGTGGGCACTCACATCTGGTTCGATTTTGATGAGTGCAATGTCCATCTTCTGGTCCACATCCTTGACTGTAGCATCGTAGTGCACACCACTTTTCAACTCGACTTTTATCCTCTGTTTGTTGGTAAGTACGTGAGCGTTAGTGACAATCCAGCCGTCCTCTGACACTACAAACCCAGAGCCACTTGACACAGAGATCTCCTCACCAGAAAATGGCACTCTGGCAAGAGAAAAGGCAAAGACATAACCTCATTTTCCATTTGTAGGTATATGACAGTTAAAGGTGATCATTTTAATGCTCTTGCTGTGGTTGGTTTTACCTTTGGAAAAGCTCCAGATGCACCACAGCTGGGACAATCTTATCTACCACATCTGCAATGAAGTTGAACTTATAGCGCATACTTCCTTGATGTTGCATTCCTTTGAGGATACAGGATGGTAACAGGTTAGGTCACGGCTTCTCTAAAATGTGATGGGTTAAATCTTCAATTAAAATAAATCAATAAATAAATCATTCAAATTATTCTAAGTCATGCTAGCGGTGTGGCTCTACAGATGGCAGTGTCTATTAGTTGGTCACCCCCCCACCATTGGAACAGACTAAAATGTCTCAATTTTTTGATGGATTTCCTCATGGTCCCCAGAGGATCAATCCTAGGCCTACTGACTTTGGTGATCTTGTGACATTTCCTGTAGTGCCACTATGATGTTGAAAGTTTTGGTTTTGAGTGAAATATTTTAGAACTTTGGCCACTGAGGTTGACATATTCAATAAAGTGTACTGCAGCCATGCTAACGGCTCCAAGATGCTTTCTTTTTCTTCTGAGCTAAATGCTAATGTCAGCATACTAACATACTCACAGTAAAAATAGTGACACACTAATATGTAGCGTTCACCATGGTATCCTCTTGGTTTAGAGTATTATGGTTCATTCCATTCAAACTGGGAACTTGGAATTTCGGAATCGGATTTCCAAGTCGGGAGGTTGGAAGAGCCTCACCAACCCTGACCTCAAAATCTGAGATGGCTGCTCCGAGCATCAAAGTAAGTGACAGCTATGGTAATTAACTGATAATTAGCATTTATGTCTTATTTGTGTTTCATCAAATTGGTTGTACACACAGTACTGTCCAATTTCTATCTTTGGACATGTTGCTACAATGTTTGGATAACAAAAAAACACATAATGCCTTGTTATCAACTAATATTGCTAACAATGGTTAATTCCTTCAGCCTGTGAAGAAAAAACCCTAATTGGAAGTAGAAAAAAAAAGTTATAAGTTGTTGTTTTTTTAAATAGGTGATATTAGAAATAGGTGAGATCATCAAGGCCTACAAAAGCACATATTTTGGTGAGATTCCCCCAAAAACACACATTATTATCAACACTGACTACAAAGCAGTCCAACTGACACAGCGTAATCCAACTACTATATCAACTGCTATAACAAATCAAAACAACAACAAAAATGTTTGGTATTGGCCTTGGATCAACCAATATTGCTCATACATGATTGGTATTGATGGAAAAAATCTTAATCTAGAAATATACTTTCAGTTTTATTCAGAGATAACCATCTAGAAAGGCAACATGTCTTCCCTGTGACTGGGACATAAGAGGGGCTAGAGGTTTGCGGACCTGAGGCACTATCAAGACATAGCAGCAATATCACAGCATTCTCTGACCATTCATCCAGCCCAACAACAACACCAACTGACACACTTATGCCTCCTTGTAAATGTATAAGAGTGGACAAAGAATGATTGCAATTCCTGTGAAAGTCAGAAAAAGACAGTCGGTGGCGCCTCAAGGAGACTCTAATGCAACTGAAGAGTTTTGAGGTTGTTGGACAAACTGTAAGCAGCACTGCTTTTGGTGCTGCGATTGGGCTCAAACCACTCCTGTTACAACGGTAGCATCTAGTGTTGAGGTTGCAGAACTTACAACTTCTCCCGAGTTCCAAGAGTGTAAGACTACAGCGGCCAACAACAATGCAAATGTCCCTCTCTAGAGCCAGTGTTTAGTTTGTCTGTTTTGGGCTTCTGTAGAAAGAACATGGCTGACTCAGTGGAAGAGGACCCACTCTGTATGTAGATATAAATGGCTTATTCTAAGGCAATGAAAACACAGAGGTTTTCTATTTTCACAAGATTATAAACTAATAAAAACATAGTTAAGAATATTACATTCGACATCTGCCAAGAGATGCCCTTAGATCATACACACTGGACCTTAAGTTAGCGTTTTTTGGGTCTAAGGACTACAAGTTAATTTTTTTTTAAAATTGGGCATGTGGAGTTGGACAGAAGAGCGTTTACCTCTACTCCTCATCTATCAGCCTGCTCTTACCTGGCTGCTCTGCATCTGTCCTTTTCCCACCTTTGGACATTAGTCCCACCCCTACCTGTACAGCTGTTCCCAATCTCCCAATCAGCTCCCCAGCATATGTATAAAATATACAGAAAACAGCAAGAGGTTAGATAGATTCAGATTTGACATTGATTTGTTATCATATGAGTAAATACTAGGTTGCATTTTCACACATATCTTATTTCTCAGGCAAGTAATGGCATATCATTGCTCTACTGCTTTTATCATCAGATTTTATTGGTATTAATTTAACTGAGATCATGTACTTCAGCACAAACAAACCTCTTCATAAAAACAAAGATCAGATTATAGAGAAGTCTGTGCCAAAGCCATCTATTCATCTCTGCTACCTTGCCACCACTTTACTTATACGGTTTATTAGCTGTTTTTATATCTGATAGAGCTGAAGACTTGAGTGCCTACAAGAGGAAAATGGAAGGTCAAACCTCAACAGTTTAAAGCTTGTAACGGGTTGGGTTTCATTTAAAATGCAATCTGCTGTGGACACCTGTGTTTGTGTCACCTAAGGGCAGTGCAATCTCTTCCCTGATAATATCTTCAAAATTCTCCTTCTCTGCTCTCTAAGCAAACAGGCAATCCCTCTCCTGAAGCCACCGCATTCTGACTGATGCTGTGTTTACAGAGTTGCACAAATGAACTTGTCTCTGCAGAAACAGCCTTAAATGCAAATGCCAGGGTGTCTATTGCCAAGAGCTACTTTGGCAGAACACCAACTTTTTTTGCCTGTCAGAGAGCTCTACCAACAAATCAACAGTAGCCTATGCTCCCTGCTGGCAGCGAGATCCTGTAGCTTTCCCTATCCTCTTAATTACACTGTGCGGCTATGCCAACTTGTGCAATTGTGAATCATCCATCAGATGAATACAACTTATAGTTGACATGTCGTCAATCTGTTGTCAAATTTCCAAACTGTAAAACAAGTGTAGATTTGCTTAGGATGCTGTGCAGATCACACACTGGATTCAGCATTTCCATCACAGTGGGTCATTTCAGTGTTACATGTGTTAACATTTAATGGTCTTCTCAAACATATACAGCACATTTTTAGTTGCGATATCTTGTTGAAACATGTTGTACTTAAAGGTAGCCTGTTGAGCTTCTGGCTACAACTAGTGCTATGGAGCAATATTCTTTAGACTAAGGGCCTTTCCCAAACCCCCCCTTACACACTGTCACTACCTACTTCCACTTTGTTTCCGCATTCATGCAGAGGGTCTGCCACACTGAGTGCAGCAGGGAGGAGAGGTGGGCTATAAAACCCTCCAACAGCAAGCCTGCACCGATGCCAACTTACTGACTTACTTGTGCGACGCCTTTCTGTGTTCAAAATGAAGATGCTCTACAAAATAGTGTTCCATGTGTACATAAAATGACTTGGCCAACAGACATGACAGACTACATGATGGTCCACGACCACGTAACAGGGACGCTTGTGGATATAAACTAGTATTAGGGACGCTTGTGGATATAAACTAGTAACGGGATGCTTGTGGATATAAAAAAGGGACAAGATGGTCGCAGAGTTTCTGCTGGACAGGTATTTTTAGTTTGCCTCTAAGTTTGAATCCACATGGCGGCACAACCAATGCTTGCGGCAGCCTCTGTGTACACCGGCGAAGTAAATTCTTCAGTGCAATACGCGAGTTTCTAACAGACATTAGAAACCGCTGGAGAGATCTAACGCTACAACCAAGAGAGCTCAGGATGTGTAGCAAGCTTGGCCTTCTACATCGAGCTAGCCCTGAGATGACCGTGGTTTCGCCTGGAGTTGCCCCGACGCGGAGACGCTGGCAAGGCTGTGACGGACGCTTAGTGGGGGAAGGGGGAGGGGTTAGCTCTATGCTAAAAGCTAACCTCTAGGCAGCTCTAGGCTAAGAGCTAACCCCATCAAACCAGCTGTTCCCAGATTAGATTACATCCGACTGTGGAGATCCACTCACCAAGGAGTGAGGGACTGCTGCGTCCTTGTGTTCGCTGAGACATGGATGAATGGTAACATATCAGACTCTGGTGTTGAGCTAACAGGGCTAACACTACATAGAGCAGACAGAGAGGCTGCATCATCTGGTAAGCTCTGTGGTGGCGGTCTGGCAATATACACAAACAATTCATGGTGTTGTGATGAAGATGATCTCCCAGTTCTGCTCTCAGGATGTGGAGTTTTTGACTGTGAAATGTCGACCCTTTTCATCTTACTATTATACTATATGTTCTTTCTTAAATGTTGCACAAATTGTTTTTAAATGTTTTGTTTCTTTATGCTCATTTTGATTTTGTGCTGCACATAAAAATGACAAATAAAGAAGTTCAGTTCAGTTCATAACATTCTATATGACAACACAGCATCCAGTTGCTAATGGTTAACGTTAGCCTACTGTAGCGTAGCCTCTGAAACATTATTATCTTCCTTGTGCGTTTCCACTTACTAGTAACGTTAACACTACTATCTAACGTTAGCACTGTAACCTTATTCTAAAACTCATCAGTCATCACTGACTCCAGTTGAGTTTTAAAACTCTGAGGTTGCGTCTGACTGTCTCAGTTGTAACGTTACACTCACTCTCCTCTTCCAAGTAACGTTACCTTGCCAATGCCTACGTCTATCATGGACGTAATGAGGATGTAATGGAGGAGGGGGGAGTAGGCCTTTGGAGGGAGGTGGAGTTGCAGGAGGAGGGGGATGGGACTTTGGAGGGAGGTGGAGTTGCAGGAGGAGGGGGATGGGACTTAGGAGGGAGGCGGGAGTTGTGGATGTTCAAATGTTTTTCTAAGTGCTGTGTGAAATGCAAGAAAGATAAGAGTTCCTTTAACAGGCCAAATGGGAGCAGATCAAAAGTAAAAATAGAAAAACATAGAGGGAATGAGAAATAAAGGCCTGTGTCATGAAATGAGATCTGTTTCTAATGTAGTCTGTTTTAAATGAAGCTGGTAGCCTCTGCAGTTGTGGTAAGTAAAGCCCCACCACTATTTGTGAATTTTATTCCTTTACATTCTTCTTCATTATGAAGAAATAACATTCTTTGCTAGCTTGATGCTAATCACAGTATTCAACAGGTTGCTTAAGTGCCCCTGCTGTTTCACACCATCATTTTTCCCTTTTACTCCATCGTGGTAACATCCCTAGAGGAAATATCAAAAAGACTGGGGCGTTGTTGCCAGTCGTCAGGGGCAGCTGATCATAATGGCTGTGACGGGAGATATCGTGGAAGACAAAAAGAAAATCAAACATGTTAGACTTTCTGTTGGGGACGTCATAAGGCATCCCAGACATGGCGCTGGTTGTCGTCTACTACGACACACTACACAAAATAAAACAATGGATTATTATTGTTGTTCACAATCTATACTGACACCGCTGGGCTATAATCAGGCTGAGATCATGTAATCTGAACCCGGCATAAGAGAATTTGGAAACATTTTTATTTGAAGTAGACAAATATGAGGACTTTGTGTCAAAATTTGAGAGTTCTAACAAAAATTCAGCAAGTGCTTGGACATGAAGTGTTACAATCATCCCGTGTCTTCCCTTATAAAATCAAAATAAAATAAACTTCAAAATAAAGTTTACCAAAAAACAAAACTATTTGCACAGAAAGAGAGAGAGATTTTCTTTGATCATAAAGTCCAGTGTTACTCTTCAATTCTTTGGTTTATCAGGGTGTGAACTACACTGCAGACTGAACTCTCTTTACAGTGACAGAGTGAGGCCTGACTCATCAACAGGTCCAGTGCAGGTTGAATGCACATCAGCAGGTATGCTTTGTTACTTTTCAGTTCAAAAAGGTAGGAAGGTTGCAGAAACAATAGCGGACTTTAATAACAAAAGCTGGTTCCAGTCATCAAGGTAAATCCAGGAACCACATAGGGGAGAAGCAAAACTAAATTAAGAACTAGCCAGTATGACACGAGGAACGCATGACAAACCAGGGAATGAAGCCAGAAACACAAACATCATGACAATGAAACAGGGAAAAAACAAACAGACTAAATGCACACGGGGAGGAGAGTGTTAATGAGGGATAGGTGACGTCAGGGCTAATGGAGGAACAGACAAATCAGGGCCGAGCAGACAATCACAAAGGCGGGAAAAGACGCAAAGGCAGGAAATAACACAAGACATGACACATGAGGATTTACCTTCTCTCTCTCTCCCTCCTCTCTTACAAACACACACACACACACACACACACACACACACACACACACGTCTTACATCACGCACACAAAGCGGCTGTATAGGCCTATATGCCAACATTTTTGGCTCATCTGGTCCTCATCACCCTGGTTACTGTGTGGCAGTGCAATGTGATGAGACGTACTGACAGGCCTCTTCATGTTGCTTTTTGTGAGTCACAAGGCCACATTGTCCTCAGTTTACCTTCACTATGCTGGTAACATGGCTTACATGGGTTGGGGTTTTCTTATTCATTTTCCCTGCTGCTGTCCCAGTACAATGGAGGTAAATGGAATTTATTATTTGTGATGCTCACAACATTAGAAAACATACTTAAAACAAAAAGATCAACATCTCTTTGGAAACACAATGCCACCATCACAGAACCCACTGTCAACTGTTTTATGGGAACTATTTTTTTTTTAATCTTTTTTTTTTTATATTTTTATCTGCATAGCAGTGATCTCCTCGGTGGAGGAGTTTCCCCCCGAACACCCGTCTGACCAACTGCGAGCATCACCATTGAACATGAGCACACTGATTGGCACATAAGTATCAATCATGCCATCAAATCCTCATTTTATAGCTTTAAGTAACTTAAAACCAAACTTATCAGAAAAACGAACACTTGAACAAATATCAGGGACTACCGTAAATGACAGGAACCATCTTTTGGATCAATTTATTTGACGTGTACCGTGAGTTTTAGTTTGGCTCATGTTCCATTCACCCTAAGTGTACACAGTCAACTGGGCATAATCATTGTAAATATCATTAGTGTTAGCTAAAATTAGAGTCAATTGACAGACTACGATATGTATGTTGATATTTTCACTGGCCTCCATCCATGCATACTACTGTATACTAACCTGTTTTCTGGCGTGCTTGTGATGTCAAAGGTGACACACCAGTTAAAAAAAACAAAACAGAAAGATATACTCTATGCTCTGGTCTACTGGCAATGAACAAGTTTACTGACTATTTTAGCAGGTTTTCCCGCATTTAAAAAATAAAAATAAATAAATAAATAAATAAATAATTATATATATATGTATATATATATATATATATATATATATATATATATATATATATACATAGAATTTTGGTGGGCAAATGGTATTACTATCTTTCTGGACCCTCATTGAGAATAGATGCACCGCAGAAGAGGTGTAAAAGTGCAATATGGCGGTATAACACTCAGCCAACACCAGGGAAACCAGGTTGTAATACATGCAAACAAGGTGTCAGCATGGGAGGAGCAATGGCAAAAACTAAAAATACCTTAAACCTGTGGTCTTACTTTAGAGTTTGTCACAGTGCGCTGTATGACACCATACACATACAACAAAATTAGTGTGTACACAGGTTTTTTAAAAACCTGCTAAAAATAGGCGAAAGACTCCTTTCCCAATGCCAGCAGACCAGAGCTGTGTACACAGCTTTGCAGTAGATGTGTATGCCTTTCTCTGTGTGTGGGGCATTTTTTTTGGTGTGTCATGCTCAACGTCACAGACAGGCTGGAAAACAGGTGAACAGTAGAGAGGAGCATGAAGGCCTATGAGAAGATTATGGTGGTTACTTCATATTATATAAATTGTAATGCAGTCTCTCTGTCAAACTCAGTGCAGACTTATTTGGATTAAAGTTTGAGTGCTGCTTGGGTGGAGATGGAGGTTGGTTTGTGGTGGCGTGTCACTGCATCTCGCTGGAGCCGGCCATTGGTGATAAATACCCATGACTACTGCAGAGTTATTTGACCCAGGTGTGAATGCCAATTAAAACCATTCCCATTGCATTAAAAAGCCAATTGTTAGCGGGTGTTTTATGCAGTGGGAAAGGGGCTGCACAGAAGAAACAGGACACTGAATCTCAGCAGACAACAACGATGGCTCTAAATTAATAGAGAAACTAATTAAAGAGATGACAGTCAGCTGTTCACAGTGGTCTCTGATGTTGACTTTGGCACCTCGTGGCTGCAGCTGAACCACCATACCCACTGAAAAGTGAGAAGTATTACCACACCAAAACGCTGCATGATGGTCACCACAAGGTTGGTGACAAGATTAAAGCCTTGTTCCAACCAAAGAACACTGGCTACTAACTCATTCATTACAGACTGTTGGTCTGGATCAACAGAGTCACTGATGAGCCAAATATAACACTTGATTCAGCCATAACAATTCATTAGCATCCTGCATCATTGACCGTGCTGAAGATGCGACTTGAAGATGATGAAGGGCTCTCGATACAAGGCACCAGGACGCTGAGGCAAATCATGAGGGAAAGCCTGATCAAATGTTTCTCATAACTTAAAGGAATAAAAAATGATGCTGGCATGTGTCATTGTCATTATAAGAATCATGCATTCTGCTGTGGCTGAAAGAGGATGAGGAAGGTGCAACACAAGAGACCAGTCAAGATGAGTATGCTGCTACAGAGGGAGCCATTGAGGAAGAGCAGGTTGCAACAGATGGGTCCATAAAAAAGACAGAAACCCCAAAAGGCAACAGAACAAACATCTTGTCATGGTTGTACTGATGAGATGTTCAGTGTTCTGCTAGGACCTAGTCTAGCCACCAGACAATCAGAGATCTCCGCCTTCTGATAGTCTGAGGACACTCCTTTCTAAAGTGTGTTTAATACACCGGCGAAAACAGCCGGCAACAAAGCAACGCCTCTTGCACTTTTGAAAAGGACACGCCTTCTCGGAAATGTGCGCTCCCCCTTTTTTCATCCGCAAGGAAACAAATACACAGAGAGCTTGAAAATGGATGCTGAGAGATTTAACTCCGTTTTATCAAACGTGTGCTCATCCATAAAGAAAATATGTTTTCCAGCGGATGTCTTAGTTACAACATGATTGAGCTAACTGGAGTAGTTTCATGTCGTATCCGACAACGGGAGGCTTTTAACAGATGACGTCCTGATGTTAGCTTTGCTGCTAGTGTTAGCTGTCCCTGTCAGCTGCAGCCATTGTGATTTCCCAAAACTGAATAAATACCACACATAGCAACACAAAACTGCTTTGCTAGCTCAACCATGTTGTAACTAAAATATCTGCTGGAAAAATTATTTTTTTCACGGACCGTTTATTGAGTTATTACGTATTACAGACACTGCTAACGGCTAAGAAATAGTAATGTTCGTTCAATCATTGTGTGTATAGACTTTACAAACATCGGATTAGTCTAAACGGTGATACAGTGATATGAAAAATGTGATTAACATCTATATATAGATATAGATATAGATAGATATAGATATATAGCTTAAAGCTCTGCTGGTTTTCTACCCGAAAGTATTTGTAAACAACAAGGCGATTCCCTCTAGTCCGGCCGGATGGATGAGTCATGGCCTTGTAAAAGATTATGTTTGTTTCTTTTAGTTGGCGAGAATGTGTCGCCGCAAACGCGACACACATCCACTAACTTTGACGGCATTTTCTGCGAGCACGGCTGAGCCATTTTGTACCGCTACACGTGTTTCTAGTGGGACTGTGTTTACAAGCACAAGAGTTCAGCGAGCCACCGAAGGACCGCCCTGCGGGTTTACTATTGGTTCTGCAACGTAGGGAGTTTTTTTAAACTCTGAAATTGTATCCGCCCATCTAAACACAAAATCAGGGAGAAAGTCATCAGTCTTTAGTTAAGCAAAGCGTCTAAAGACTGACTTGTGAGTCTAGCTAGGACCCAACACCCCCCTTAAAGATGAGTTACAGCTGTATCTGAACGACAGGCGCAAGAGGGATCAACTCCAGTGGTGTACACAGAATGAAGGACACTTCAGGCTATCGTTTCTTTTTTCCCCATCCTAGTTTGTTTTTGCATTGGTGAGCATGCTGAGCAACTCTGCTGTACGCACCATAGTCTGGTGCTGCTGATTTGGGACTACAACACCCCATCTCTGAATACGAGGTTGTGTCTGGCTTATTTTAGCATAAAGGCTCATAGCTTCAGTACAGGACTTTGGTTTAGGTATCATAATACACCTTTTTTTCCTCCTCTATTCTATCCAAAAATAATATAATGCAACATACTTATCAGTGTTTTAGGACATAAATAGTGCAGTTTTTTTACTTTCATGGTTGAAAAATATAAAGATTGTTGCATGTCAAGAGCAAAATTACTTATGAACAGTAAGTTGCTCATGTAACTGTTAGATTTTTTTGTAGATAGCACCAGGCACGTGCACAGATAGACCCCAAGTGGTGCTCAAGCACCTGCCCTTTTGCCCTCTGACTAGATAAGTGCCTTTTAAAAAACCCAACAATTTTATAGTTTAGTTTTTAAATTTGGCCCATGACATCAATTCCTAATTAAAAGTGTGCTGTATGTCTGACAACTGCATTTGAGTCAAGTCCCTGCCCCTTCCTCTTCAAACTTCACTTGTGCCAGCCGCATGCAAATCACTGCAGAGCAGCATCACGTCTCTCTCATCTGCTGTCATGGACAGCCAGGTAACAATAGTGTTTGCCCTAAGTCTCGGCATAGGTTGTCACTGCTGTGAAATGAAACCACTATCAAAATGTCTCAATACAGCCAGTCTAACTTAGGCAATTACCCACCATTGACAACAAGCAAGCCTGGCGTAAAAAACAACAGCATCTCCCTACAGCTCTCTGCCAGATTTGTTTTCACCAACTGCCCAGTGCGAGCAGAGACAGATGGTGAATTGCTTTCCCACTTACACATCTCTTTAAACCAAAATTCAACTTGATAAAAAAGTTTATGTCTCCCACGTCGTGTCTCTGATAATTAATTTAAACAAAAATGACATGCAGTTTGGGGCTGCGCTGTGTAAAGAGTGCCGAGGAGTGCAGGGCTGCTCGGTTCTGTTCTCTGGGATTCTTAAACAATATTTAAATCTGTTTTAGAGGATAATTATAAGATTTAGTACGTGACTGTTTTTAAAAGAAAGGAGGAGAAGAGAGTGAGGAGAGAAGGGAACAAATTGAGAAAGGATTGGAGAATAAAGAGAGGAGAGGAGAGGAGAGGAGAGGAGAGGAGAGGAGAGGACTAATTGTAGCCTAATTGCTGCAGATGAACATAAGCCTACCATGCAGTTTGGAGGGTAGACTGGTTGGTTGATTTATTATATTATTTATTCAGAGAACAGCATGTTTCAATTTTGTGTAAAGATTTGTTGATTGTGATGATTATTTATTTTATAGAGCACTAAAGTGTGCACAATGTGGCACTGTTTTCTTTGTTGTTGCCTGATTTAAATAAATAATTAATGTAAAAAGTGAATGGGTATGTGTAGCAGCTGCTTAGTGTTTAAAGTATAGATATTTAGACACCTTATACGTAAGCTAGACAGAAATTGCACTACCTGTTACTGTGCACAAATGTTCTGTGAGTGCTTAGGCCTTAAGCTCAGGAGAACCTCTGTGACAAGATGTCCCGCTCTTCCCAACTAGAAAAAGAAATGTGGATTTTTACATACATCCCTTACAGCTTTATCCATCGGCTATCTCAGTTCACTTTGATCACATCACAAAATTTCTTTTCAGACAGACTGCTACGACTTGTAACCAGGATTTATTAAAAGAACATTTTTCTGTTTCTTATTTATTCTATATTTTATGGCCGCCTCTACATTATATGTCTGTGAGCTTTTGCATAGATGTTTGTATAGGAAAGCATTGGGAGGTCTGATGGGTAATGAATATTCTCTCCTCTGTGGACAACTATGATAAGAAAGTGCACATTACAAAAATGGATAGAACAAGATAGGACAATGAAAAGGATATATTTACACAGCGGTGATATGCAGGGGCCTCCTCAGGGGGATATCATTGAAGAATCATTGAGAGAATTTGTGACTGCATTTTGTCTTGTTGCTCTTGTGAGCATGAATATGCAGAACATTGGAGGCACACTTTATCAAGCTTTTTGGGAAGACATTTTCCAGATATGTTTCCTTTTCAAGAGTCTTGTGCAGTCTCCAGAATGAAGAATGGAGCCTCTAAAGTCATATTAAAGAAGAATGATGATGATGAGTGGGGGTTTTGGAGTGACACACACCAGGGAAATAAAAACAAAACCTGACTATATTTTAAACCTTAATTTGTTCAGTAAATGTATATGGAGCACAGTGACTCTCTTTTTAGCAACATAGTTGCTTCTGTCCTGGATGTCGGATATTTGGGATTTATATCAGTGGCTCTGGATCTATTCAGCTTCTGTACCCAGTGGCACCCTCAGAATTTTTTTATAGGGGTGGCCAGATGGAGTCACCAAAAATCTTAGGGTGGCACACCAAAACCAAAAGCCATTACTGAACTTCAGAAATTCTATTGTGCTGCTATATTATATAGGCAGGTTGAAAGCTATGTCAATATGAGAGTCAAGAAATCACACACTTGATATACTTTATTTTCTTATTTTACAGTTAATGCTCCCATTGGCTTCTGTCAGGCTTGGGCTCGGTACACCCACTAGTGGGTACTCGTAGATGTGAATCAAGATTCTGTTACTGATTTGATATTTTAAAATATTTTCACAAACATATTGTAGTGTACTGTTTAGCTGTAAAATGAGGAAGTCTGTGACCCAACCGAAATGTTGGAAATAGTCGACCAGAGTACCAAGCATTGCCCAGTACGGCTAAACAGTACACTATGATATGTTTCTGAACACATTTGAGGTGGGAAATAGGCAAATCAGTAACAGAATATTGATTCATATTGGATCAATGCTGCCTTGTTTGACAGTTTGACTACAGTTTACCAGCTGCCGGTTCACACCAATGCATTCTCAGAAACCCATCGGCTGCATTCAGCGTCTGACTTCTGGCAGACGGTGATACAGCCTCTGGGGGCAGACCCCTGATTTTTTGGCATTCTGGTTTGATTTGGGCGGAAGAGGCAAATTTCCGTTTCTGACTTCCGTTTATATATAAGTAAATAAGCTGAACCATTGTGATGGATTCAGAGTTTGCAGTGACGCCAATTATGTTCCGCCTCGTTAGTTCACCTCACGGACCGTTTAACCTGGCAACAACTGCAGCCGGCTCAAACATGATTGGTCAATGTCACATGGACTACAAACAGCCTACAAACGGAAACCAGGGCTCTTCAGCTCTTCTTCCGGAGGCAAGATCTCTGAGGTTTGCCTACAGACTCTACATTCACTGAATGTAGAGTCTGTATATGGAGACTAACACCAATGCAACCAGATGAGACAGTGTATCATCTCTATGTAACAAGCCCTTGAACTCCCATTCTGATTTCCAGCTTTTCACAGGCTTATTTTGTGACTGAATATAATTAGTAGCTTCTTAAAATATTAATAAGGATACAATACTGGCTACAGCTGAATGTGTAGTAGTGATGAACCATCAGATAGACTGTTTTCATAAATACACCACAATGATATCAAAAACCAATCAGTTAATCAGTCAGTGAGAATGTGTGTGTGTGTGTGTGTGTGTGTGTGTGTGTGTGTGTGTGTGTGTATGGGGAGGCATAAGCTGCAGCAGTGATCCACTGTCTAACACTGGCACACCGTGAGGACAGAAACAGAGGGCTCAGGAGGGACGGAGCACCTGCCACAGCAAGAGAACATGCCGTCTGCAGTCACTTTGACTTGACCAGCAGACTTCACTACAAGCCAACTGACTGTTGAAACAGGTGATGTGCTTAAAATTCTAAAACCATCCGTCAGCCATTTGGCCAGCTGAGTTGCAAGTGACACCATCAGGCGGCCTGAGTTAAGCTCAGACCGGCCAGTTCACGCCTCTGCAACTTTTCTGTGCAACGTTCTAAAATGGTTTCGTCTTGTCACGAATCTCTGGTCTGAACTGGGCTTTAGAAGCATTACAAGGCAAGAGTAGGCAGAGGAATATGACTTTTTATTTATTTTTTACATGTTATCCATCTCATTCAGTGCTGTGTGAATATGATGACAGTTTCAACAAATATATGATTTTTTTTTTAATTTTTTATAAAAATGACCAATTACAGCTTTAAAGGCAGCAATTTCTGCCTCCAATTATTTTCAATTATTTTCATGAGGGGGGCCAGTGGGGGCCAAGCAATTGTACCAGGTGGCCATGGCCCCCCTGGCCACCTTCTGGGTGCGCCACTGACAGGTGAAAACAGCTCTGCTTTCCTGCTGTGAGTTAGATGAGAAGTTTGATACTCCTTTAATTATCTGTGTAGTAAGACTACAGCCTGGACTGGGAACAGCTTTCCTGACTCAGTCCTAGGGTACCAAAATCCACCTAACAACACCTTTAAAGCTCACTATCTGACACCTAAAATGTGCTTTGGTAGTCTACCGAGGTTTGATACATTGCTATAATAACCTTATCCTCAGTTATCATTATTATTATTATTATTATTATTATTATTACATTGGGCCAATTATTTGTAGAACTATGCTAGTAAAAGCAAAAGCAACAGTACCCTTACATGATTGTAACATTTTATATGTAGCTAGGCTATATACCTATACCTATATTGATCATAAACTAATCAAACAGCCTACTGATTCAAACAGCAAACTGATGATGTCATCTTAAATAACTTAGAACAGGTAAAAAAACATTCATATTATTCAAAGGAAAGAAGTTAAACCACTCACCTGAGTCACACCAACCTCTCTGGATCAAAATGACCGTGGGGGCCTCATCGAGCTCGGCTCTCCTGTTCTCGGCTCTCAGACGGCAGATGCTGGGGTAAGTCCTGCCATCGCTGCCGCACACCGGGCCGGAGGAGGCGCACACACAGGAGCTGTGGATCCCACCGAGCTTCCCCGGGACAGACTCGCACAGCAGCCCGTCACCGCAGGAGAGGCCGCCACCGCTCAGATCCCCGCAGGCGTCCCCCTCCCCGGCCGCGCACACCACGCAGCAGCTGCATCCATCCTTCACCTGGCCGTAGTAACAGGCCTGCGGCGGGGCTGGGCACTGAGAGGTATCGCAAACCTGCGGGCAACTTTGTCTTTTTCTCAGCACAACAGCATGAACTGCAGAGGTGAGGAGAGTGAAATAAACCACGAGCTTCATCCTGGCAGAAAATCTATTCACAGCAGGCTTCCTCTTGTCAACTCTGTAGGTGTAGCTATGATGTCTCTCTGCACGTGTCCATACTGATCAAGTTCTTCCAGGTACAACCCACACCACCTCCACCTCCACGCAATAATATCTCACAACCTATAGAACAGGTTGAGTGCAATTAATTATCTCCTAGTAGCAACATGCCGGTCCTGGATTCTCTGCCATGTTCCTGTATGCTGTATGGAATGCAATTGCATCAGAATTTATGATACATTTTTATGTTGAGACCCAAAGGGTATGAACTGTCTCCTCGTGCCTCTCATGGAGACAAAATGATATGTGATGATAGGTGGAGCCTAGGTTTTCTTTTTACTGTGTGGTTTACAATCAAAGAACTGGCATTAAGTGCTGAGGCGAACCTGGGGGCCAACACTGTCACATTATCAGTATGCCTAATTGACATTTATGGTCCCAGTGCAGATGGTGTTTTATTGTATTCTTCATAAATATGTGAAAAACATATTTTTGGAGTTGTCATGGCATGTCACTTAAAATCACTTTATTTATAACCATAGAATACAATATTATGTAGGCTTATATCACATTTCCCATCAACCCTGTGCTGTACTTACACTGGACAGGTTCAGTTAGTATTAGTTTTTCTACTTTTCTCCTATTGAGACTTTATAACAATGCATATTATAAACATAAATGAGTAACCCTCTCCTGGCACAGCAATTAACACCTGAATACAAGTGAATTACAGACAAATCATATAGAACAACTAAGCTACCAAACACACACACACACACACACACACACCATACAATGGTAAAAATCCATATTATACCATTTCAAGATACTTCAGAGCTTAATTGATTATTATTTCTCATAATAACCATGAATCAAATGTAAAAGTGGTCACTTGTAATGGCAAACCATAAGAATTATCACCTGACCTGGCTCTGCATTTCCTGCCAGTTCTGCAGAGCGTTTTTTCCTCTTTCAGCTCATTGTTTTGGTTTTGCAGCTCACAACTTCACTTTCACCACTCTCTTCAACATCGTTTCCAGCCATGGCATGCTGCTGTTTTTACCCCAAAGATTTTGACTGACCCATTGTACGCTACCTGCTCAGCATCACACAACAGACAAACACAGGCAGGAACTAGCTGGTGAACACAGTAGAGCATTTTGCTGCTAAAGAGCCAGATATTTCCCTCAGGAGTTGATGGAAAACAAAAATGAGCTAGAAGAGGGAGGATATCAGTTTTACACTCATCAGGTTGCCAGAAACACAGCTTCAAACATATGCTAATAAAATCTTGACATGAAGCCACAGCTGTGGCTGTCATGTTGTGGTCACATTAACAACAGGAAAAAGTCTCATATGTTGAAATACATATCACCAGACGAGAATGTGATGAATTATTTTACATTTAGATTAAATAAAGAATGGGGCTGAATTTCAGAAATACTGTTTTTTTTCTTTCAAGAATATATCCTGCTGATAATTAGCATCTAACTGAATGTAATATCAAACAAGCATTGGAGCATATATTTATAATTGCTAATTACCCAATTATGATGATGCCTTACATGGATTTTTTTTTTCCTCCACTGGTTTTTCTGTCACAATTTATAACCCATTTATTCAGGTACACTCTCAATTCTTCTTTATGCTTTACATTTACTTAAAATCTGAGATCTTCAAATGATGGAGGGTCCTTTCTAAAGCCTTTTTTGTGAAACCTTAAGTACTTAGTAGTTTTTGGAATTTTCTTGTTTTGAAAATGGTAAGTTGTAGTTGTCAACAGGGTTTCCTCAAACCTTTCTCTCTCACACTTTATTTTTCTTTTTTGTACTTTGCTTGCACTTGAGATATAAGTTAGCTTCTTCAAAAGATGCCAGCTTCATTCTACTCTACTCAGCCCCTGATTGTCTTTGTTTGGGCTTTTAGATGCTATAATTAACTGTCTGCTCTTGTTATGACTGAGAGAATAGCTATCTATTGATCAGAGGCTGGTATCTCTCTCACCTTAATTACACCTGTTGGAGGGTATTGCCTTCGTTTGATCCACTGATGGAAAGTATTTACTAACTCTAACTTGGTAAACTCTGTGATGCATCCATGTCATTTTAAGGGGCTTCTCTAAAAGATCCAATGCAACCTCTGATCATATCCTACAAATCTAAACCCTACCAAAATTAATTTAGGAGCTAGAGCTTGTATAACATCCCTGAATGTTTCTTTGAATAAGAGAACACTGATAAAGAGAGCAAAACAGAATGGTTTAGGGTTGGGTAATATCACAAAATTAAGTTTCAATCTGATACCAAGTATTTCATGGCCAGATGTCACCAATAGCGATAGCGATTTTAAAAATGCAACATTAACCAATGCTGAGGATCTGATCTGAGTAAAATATTAATTTACAAGACTACTATCAGGATATTGCTTGTCTGAGCCTCTCTGAACAGACTCTGTCAGTGAGCTCTATTTCTGTATCAGAGGTCTGGATGCTGAGGCATTTCTCTCCTCCTCTCGTCTCTTTTGTTGCAGGTCCAACTTCTCTTTTATGTTATTAGGAGCCGGGCAGCCTAAGCTGATCAGGCCAGTTTGTTCATAATTAGCAGTTAATGTTATTCTTACTTTCTTGTCCTTGAGTTTTTTCTTTCCTTTGTATATTATGAGTCTGATCACTTCAGCCACTCATCCACAATTTGAAGGGCATGCCATAATTATATGATGTAACTTCTATGCTGTGATATGCTTTGTTTTAGTGTGTGCCATTGCTGTGCAGCAGCTATAATTTGTTTTTACTCTTTCATCAAGCCATCACTGGTGTTATGTGTTGAATTAAACAAGTAAGGGTGCACGCCATGTGCGATGCTTTAAGGCTCATCCGGGGACAACCATGATTACATGGACACACGTGGCTCTCTCTGTAGTACAATTGAGGGTCTGTGTCAGCTTCCATCAGTAAACGGGAGGGCTGGGAGTGTCACGGGAATGGAAAGAACCCAATTGCTGCACCACAGGCAGACAGGAAAGTTCATATTGTCCTTTAATATCTTGCTTGTCAAATACAGAATAAGCAGGCAGGTGAAACAACAGTGAAAGTCCAAGTTGTGACTTGGAGCCTTCCAAAACACATGTTCAGTCCCAAGCACAAGTTGTGATACACCGAAGCAGAGAGCAGGTGAGTCAGTGATGTTTGCTGAATGCACACTAACAGCAAACAATTCCAATGTGTTAAGTGGTGAGGGAGCAGACGGAGACGAAGTCAGCTGAGCAAAGGGTCCAATACCAAGTGAACACACAAGGGAAGCCAACACACCTGTATGCACTGTAGGTAGGTTGGAACTGGCGAAGAGTCGAGGGACCAGTGGTGATGACGAGTTGATCCTGCAGCACAGACACAAAACAGGTAAAGTCCCAGTGTAGAGCTGACTGGCAGTCCCTCCACACAGCCACGGGGAACAGGCAAACAGAAACCAGCAACGTAAAAGCAGAACTCTTGGTCGAGGACAGAAGGCTGAGTGGTTTACCAGGGAGCAGGCAAAGACGGAGAGTCAGAGGCAGAGATAACAACATCAGATAGGTCAGACCACTGTGTTTAACTATGTATCTTTAAACATCACAGTTACGGCTGAAAAGAGACAACAGATATCAACAAGTTTGCCAGTTTTACATATCTCCACACTTCAAATCAACTGCCAGTTTTCCAACCAGAAGTGGTTGTTAGTGCGATGTCACAATGATGCGGACTATAAAGATAGAAAAATTGAGCGTTTCGGACAGGGGGTGATTTCTGGTATATTCATGCAGACAGTATGAGAAGAATCGTGTATTTTTTTGAACATTTAAGCATGAAAAAATATTCTAGTAGGAACCCAAACTACAAGCATAAGCCTGAATGTGAACATAATATGGGACCTTTAAAGTGAATGTTGGCCAGGGGTAAAAACTGGGGCTTGGGGGGAATGGCCATCTCCTTGCCTACTTCTTATCCCCCTACTACTGGCCGCTTTCCTCAGACCACACCCATCTTCAAACTCTGCCTTCATTTCGGTCTCAAACAGACAGGCTCACTACCAACTATTACCACATTTTGCACTGAGGCAATGATCAGGGAAACGACTCCCTTAAGTGACATAATTATAATAAATAAATAAATAAATGAGGGCACTGCTCGAAATGGCTACTCTTCCCTCGGGTGAATTTGAATAGCTATTAAAAAACCTCTACAGTATACTTGAAGTTATGTCTGTCTGCTGACATGATGTGTAGATCAGTCTCTGATTATATGGACAATCACTCAGGAAATGTTTTGTCTCCTACACTGTCCTTAAAGCTAGTGGATGTTGAAATGACATTTATTACTTTTCACCTCTTGTTAAAGTGAAGTCAACTTTTAAGCCCTTGACATTATCCTTAGTCGTGATGGCAAAGATATGAGTCACTGTGGCAGCGTTGGCCGCTCAATGGTTTTAAGATGACTCTATTTATTTTGTGTTGATTGGAAAACACATAGATTGTCCATCTGTGTATTTACTTTCTCATCACTGTGGTCAGTGACACTGTGATTGCACGCAGTGTGAGTCTGCTCATTCTGCTCGGTAAGAGAGATCGTGAATAATAGCTCAATAGTCTCCGACAAGCAGCCAGGTTCAGTATAGCAGTGTTAACGTCTGTGTGACACATACTGTAATATATTCAGTGCAGGCTCTTTGATTCCACTCACTGTGATCTTAAAGTAGAAAAGAAAGAAATGAAATGTGGGCCATAAAATTATTTTGCCTAATGATTTAGTAAGGTGTATGCACGATGGTGTCAATAAATACTACGGCATGTATCGACTGAAATATTACCAAAACCAATGCTAGGACAACAACTGCTACAGTAGAAATGAGTTACTGTTGCTACTACCTTTCAATTTGTCTGCAAGTCTGTGGATGTCTGAAATTCAATTTGACATGGCAGAAAACTCCTTAATTTAAATCAATAAAATCTGATTTAAAAAAGTTGAATTGGAGATGAAAGTCATAACCAACTCAGTTTAACTTCTGTGCTTTATTACAGTGAATACTGTGTACTGTACTTATTCTTTGATGTAACTAATACACCTATTTACTTTTATATATTGCATATTTGATGATTCCTGTAAGGAACCCTGGAAGAGAAGGCAACATTATAACACTACCTTGTCAAGAAGCATATTGCTGAAGAAAACAATGTATCATGTAGGCAGCTGGATATACCAGAAAAGGTCTGGTGCACCTTAGTTCTACTTAAGGAAAATCTTAAAAACCCTAACCCTATTTTATAGGCCTCTGCTCAAAAATTGCATACCCATAATGAAATGAATATATCTCTGTAACACAAGGTCTATTTGAATACTTTTGGTGTCATAGTAAAGGGAACACTTGTTAAGATGTGTAAATATCAGTATATGTGTTATATGTGAAGAGTAAATGAAGATGGCACACAGCACAAATGAAACATTTTGAGGTTCACCTCAAAAAAAAAAAAGCATTTTCAGGATGAGTATCCCTTTGGAATGATGCAGCTGCAGCTCTAAACCTCTATCACATCATAGTACAATATGTGAACATTAACTCTGCAAAGGTTGATTCTGATAAAGTGAAGCAGAACAATATTAAGCCTACTTTACACTACATGGTTCAAGTGACCCAATTCCGATTTTTTCCTTTCAAGTGGCACAGATTGGATCTGTAACATGAACGTGTAAACAGGAAAAAAACACATGATATCGGATATTGTCAGATCAGATTCAGGCCTCCTTCATAAGTGGAAATATATCAGATATGAATCAGATATCTGCCAATAGGTTTGTAATCCAAACAGACAGACGTACGTCCGAATAATGCGACGCCAGCGCATTTTGATGACGTACTCATGAGCGAGGGAAACGAAGGAAAGTCGAATAAATCGCATGTTAATCAAAAACTATGAACCAAAAAAAGCACAATCAGTCTGGCATACTGCAATGAATTTGCCATTTATCTCGTCCAAACGATGGATGGACCAATGAACGCCGGGGGTCTAGCGATTAGCCAATCAGCGCCACGCTGATGTCAAGCTGTACGCCAGTGGGTAACTGGTGAGGATAGCAACAATGGCGACCGCTACAGATCCTACAGACCACATTGACGATGCTATCGAGGTATTTCGCCACTACTCGCGTTAATGGAGGACCAAATTAAGGAAGCTGCTAAACTGGATTTAACGGCGATGCAGCTGGGCGTGCATGACCATGGAGACATTTTAAACGGGCAATGCTCGCTTGTTTTCGGCACCCCCGAGGCATGGATACTAATGACGTCAGATTCTGGGTGAGTCGTTGATCTCTACTGATTGGTTAGGGAAAAATCTAATTCCCTCCCCCTTGTAAATCGCCTTCATGAAGTGGAGGCAATGTCAGACTGAAGGTTCTGGGAGCTTCAGTCTGACACTCAGGCTAGAGAACCTGCAGAACCGAATCAGCGAAAAACACACCGGGTTACACAGCCTCTCTACCTGAGCAGCTGAAGCTGCGGCTTGCACCCTTGACACACAGACACACAGGCGGTGCTTCCTCTTGCCATCCAAAGGTGTGCGCAACTGTGAGAAATAAATATGTGAGGTGTACGCTGCTTTTCTATCTTTTTTATTTTTCTTTCTTTCTTTCTGTCAGCGACATACACTCCTAACACAGGACGGGTTGTTTTTATTGACTGATTATTATACACACACATTATTATTGATTATTAAGCCATAGTGATTCGCAGATTGGCTCTGATAGCACCTGAATCAGCATATCAATCATCCAGCCGTACCCGTCTGCAGCTGCATGGACATTTCCACCGCTCTGTGTAGGCTGAGTTACCTTTTAAATTATGTGGAGCAGCGCCAGCTTTCCATGTGATTTATTCTTTAACGATTAACTTCAAATATTTAAAGTTAGTCCTTAAAATTGCTTTCAGTAATGTAAACATTTCGATGCACGCAGTAATGCCTCTGTGTGAATAGAACATGTAAACAGCAGTCAGGAAAAATTGGATATAGGCAACAAATTGGAATTGGGCATCAAGACATGGTAGTGTAAAGGTAGCCTTAGAGAGGTTTTAGTACAGAAAATTCAGCTCTCCAAAACTGCACCATGTGAAGGAGAACGGGCTCTGACTGGAGGGAGAGCTAACCACGCCCACTAGGAGACAGGAAGAGTAACCATTTTCTTAACATTGGATAAGCCTACAGTGGGGTATCTCCTTTATCCAATATCTCTGCCTATATCTTTCATTTTTTGTTTCTGTAAATCCCTACTGATGTTTAGGATATACACATAGAACTGTCCGTTTAATTTTTTTCATCTATTTCCCACCCCAAACTGACCAATACACACCTACTACATGTGAAACTGATTTTCTCTTCCGTGATTTTCTCTCCACGACGGATTGGCCGATTTGAGTGATTGACAGCACTGTAAGCCAATCAGAGTCAGCAGAACACAGATGTGGGGAGATGTCGACTGCTGTGAGTGGTCAGTGTTATGCTTATCCCCGGAACCTGAAGGCCATCCTGTTGGATTCATTTGAATGATGCACAACATGTCAGTCAATGGGAATGTAGCGTGATGGCAGAATGAGCTTTTCATGGCAAAAACAACAAAGGTAAGAGAAATATTACAACTATAGCTCAGCGAAATGATTTCTGTTGTTGTTCTTTGGCCTCTATCTCCCTGATGCTTTGGGGTAGAGTGCTTGTGTGTGGAAAGAGCAGTGTCTCAGCTTTCATTTGAGATGAATGGCGTGTGTTTTGCATAACGTGTTGTTGAGTTAGAGCCCGAAATACACCGAGTGGGTCGGGATATCGGTGCTGTATGGAGTTGGATTTGTTGTTGTTTATTTAGTTGTTGTTTGAGCTGTGTTTGGGGCATGTAAAAAGGGTTTGTACAGCCGTGTAGCCCAGGTTCTGCAGTTTAATTTGATGGGCAACATCACTATATTCTTCGTGATCAGTGCATTGTCTCACACTGTGTTTGCAAATTCGCTCTCAAAGCCCCCCAATTGGGGGACTTTTCAGTTTTATAAGCCAGGTTCCACCATCTGATGGGAAACCAGAAGCATCCACTTTGATTGTTACCACTAGATTAAATAGGTATTATCTGCCTCACAAACAGGGGCCATATATATATATATATATATATATATGTATATATATATATATATATGTATGTATGTATGTGTGTGTGTGTGTGTGTGTGTGTGTGTGTGTGTGTGTGTGTGTGTGCGTGCGTGCGTATGCGTGTATATCTCGTGTATCATTTAAGCCTATGATTGGCCATTGCCGAGGCATCCATGGCTTCAATAGAAGACGCAGCTGAAACAATTTGATGACTGATGACTGATGTGACTGAAATGAGCATGAGTGCCGAGACCATCTGATGTAAAAACATTCGCTTTTTTCGTTGGCTGGCTCTTGTTTAACACATAGGTGTTTTTCTTGTTTAATACATTACCATGCTCTTCAAAGTAAAAGAAAGATCCACCAATTACCAGTACATTTTATCATTTGAAAAGTGCAATGAATGATCCTGCAACGTTTCCTGTATCATGATAAATGTCAAGGTAAATGTCGCCCCCTTGTGGCACTTCAATTTTCCAATTTTCCCCTGCCAATATTGGAGGCCTAGCCTATTTGCTAATTGAATCCAGAGGAAATATTGACCGGTATGACCTCATTAGGCAGACTGGGGATGGTTTTTTCAGTATTGAGGAGAGGACATTGTACATTTGAGGACACAATTTACAACTTAACCTCTGTCTCTTATTGAGTAGGCCCCTTAGATGTCTTAGAATAGAAGTTTTTCTTGTCAGCACTGCTTCCTTAGTATCTGTAGGTATGATGCTGAAATTGACTATAAATGCACCCTTTAAAGCTGATATTTCAAAAAATTTCTTCTCGGGGGAGCATGCCCCCAGACCCCCCTAGGGGGTTCGTATTCTTCTCTCTTTTTTCACCATTTTCTTTTTGCATCCCTGATAATTGCTAATTGCTAATATTAGAAAAGACGATAATAAATTTATTCATAATGTGTTATTTGCTTGATGGCAGAGGTATGGAGTCAAACATCTGATGACTTCAGACTCAACAAAATGGAAAAAGATTTGCAACTCAACATGGACTTTGATTTTTATGACTTGACACTTCACTTAGACTTGAGCTTTTTGACTTCAAAATACCTGATGCCTTCACCCAAGCCCAAAGATTAAATAGTGTGTTATGTAAAAAGTTTGAACAAATTTGGGAAGATCAAGTTATAGACATGTTGCCAATATGAGATGAGATAAATAAAACAACACTGGACAGACACAAACAAAATTCATTCTGTTGTGGTACTGGTTAACAGCACTATATGCTGTGAAAGTGGAATGTCAGCACTGCTTTTTTATGATTAAGTTCAGTCATGCTTGTTTTAACAAACATGTTTTAACAACTACACACAAATTTTAAAAAGCATTTATGTTTTTTTCTAAATGTAGTATATTATTACTCTGTTGTTAAATGGCTTTACATTTGGTGAAGAGCGCATTATGACTGATTTAGGACTTGAAGGTCAAAGTTTAGGACTTGGGACTTGGGTCAGTCTTGACCTGGGACTTGAGTACAAAGACTTGAAACTTACTCGTGACTAGCATAAAAATATATGGATGAAGAGAAGAAAAAGAAGAAGTAGTACTTTATGAATCCTTCAAGGGGAAATGTAGTCGCTCACCCTCTGTTGTCATAATGCCTATATTCACACACGTGCCCAAATACAGTAAGTAAAATAAAATAAATCAAAAATTACTCGTATATATGACTTCCTTTCTGAAGCCTATGCTCTTGGATAGACATATTTTAAAAATACTGAAATTGTCACATATGTCAAATAAAACTCAACAAAAAAAATAAACGGAACACTCTCGTTTTTGTTACATATTTCCACAGATTTAAGTTAAAGATCTAACTGTACATTCACACCAACAGCGACCTGAACTTCCAAAACAGCAGAAGTCATTTATTTTCAATGAGAGCCCGGCGACTTGGGCGACTTAGGCGATGTGGGCGACTTGGGTGTCCTGGTCGTCAGCTGTGTGTCTTTGGCGACCAAAGCGACCGGAGAGGGGGGGGGGGGGTTAAAACTCGTTTAACTTCATGGCAATGAGCTCTGACACGGTTCGGCAGTAACCAATTGGAATGCTGACGTGCTTCGAGGAAGCGGGTCCCAGAGAACAAGCCATGTAACTTTGGTTCTTACAGCACACTTGTTGACAATGGATATCGAAGTTTATTACTTGCATGCAAGTCTTCCTTGCTTGGAATCTGACAAATGGTCATTAACCAAACATAACTTTCTGTAGGCCAACGATGAGCTTTTTGACGGAATAGCAAGCAGCAACTATGCTGCTTTCAAGCCAGTAGTCCGCTTTGCGGCTCCTTTAAATTGACAAGCACAATCAAATGTTTAGTGATTCACATGATGAACGACTAGAGCGACCAAAGCTGCCACAAATATTTTTGACAGCCGTGCTTCTTGGACATCCGCGAGAGACTTCGCCTCTTTGGAAGCTTCTGGTTTGAACGTATAGTTAGACTTAATTGTGCGCTCAATAGATACATTTCTCTCAAATTTTGGTCACAAATTTCTTAAAATCAGTGTTTGAGAGTACCTCTCCTTTTCCAAGATAATCCATCCACCTGACAGCTGTGTCATATCAAGGTACTGATTAAACAGCATGATGACTACATTGGTGTGCCTGTGATGGTCACAATTAAAGGCCACTCTAAAATGTGCAGTTTTGATCGCACAACAAAAAAATGTCGCACATTTTGAGGGAGTGTTTCATTGGCATGCAGACTACAGTAAATCCAACCCTCCTTGAAACTGCACAAGTCGGTTACGATAACAAACTTCTGTCAGACCCTGCTGAGGATGATGAGCATGCAGATGAGCCACTCTGAGACGGTTTGTGCAGAAATTCTTTGTTTGTGCGAACCAAACGTTGCATCTGCTGTTTAGGTGGCTGGTCTCAGATGATCTTGCAGGTGTAGATGCTGGATGTGGAGGTCCTGAGCTGGTTTGGTTAGACGTTGTCTGCAGTTTTGTTGCCAGTTGGGTGTACTGCCAAATTCTGAGAAATGGGAGTCGGCAGTGGAATGATCATTCAGTTCACAGGGCTACAGCTCTGGTGGACTTTCCTGCAGCCAATGGCAAACACTCTCAGAACTTGTGACATCTGTGGCATTGTGTTGTGTGACAGGCTGTTCTCATAAACTGTTCCTATGTTTCTCTACAAAAAGTAATGCACCCAAATACGTATCCCACGTATTTTGAAAGGCTGCAATCAGGTGATCAATGCGCTGACAATGGTGTGCTGAAGGAAACAGTCCCAAGTGGTCTTGTAAGGAGGCAGGTTGGGGTGGTGGGAAAACATGAACTTGGCCCTGGAGACCAGTGTTTGAGTGAGCTTTGAGTGAACAGAAACTTAACTTGCCTAAACCTAACCTGTGCATCTTTATTTTAATTATGTAGCTGTGCGTCAAGGACATAACGTCATTCATAGGGCGCTGATGCGTGGGATATCATACAATCTGTTTTATGAGAATACGTCATTGTGACCATCCCGAGGCACACCTGTTTAGTAATGATGCTGTTAAATCATCATCTTGATATGCCACACCTGTCAGGTGGATGGGTTATCTTAGAAAAGGAGAAGTTCTCACAAACAGATTTGAACAAATATGTGACCAAAATTTGAGAGAACTATATCTGCTGAGTGCATAAAAAAGTCTTAGATCGTTAATTTAGTTAACTGATATAGTACAGCACATGTTTTTATGTTGCATATATTGCAAAGTATATTATGCAATATGTAGCATATTAGAAAAAATACAGTCCAGTATATGATTATACATGGTCATCTATCAGACATATCAAACAATGCTCACATATACCTAAATACTGCTACTATTGCTATTGCTATTGCTAAGACCACAACCAATAACAAACAACAATAGAATGTTGCCTACACTATGGAAAAAAATATTTGTATATAACATCAGGTATGCCTGTCCATCAGCAGTGTATTGCTAACATTTTATTACTTTACTTTCAGGTTTATTTCCTTTGTTTTATTCAGCCTTCACACGAATCACGTCATATATCATGACAATTTGTATTATTCTTTGATGTCAACTTTATGAACATCTACCTCAGATACACCTCAGGGCGTTAACTCTGTGATAGTAATTGAACCGGCTGATTAAAACATATGGAGGAGAGTTAATTTTAATGAGGTCTTGATGATAATGCTAACGGTTTGGGTAAAAGTAATGATAGTGGCATTACAAATGCCTCACCCTTTGGCTAGAGTTCAATTACATGGCATTATATGATGTGTTGACTGCCTTCCAGGCTCCATTACATGGTGATGGAAAGCAGATGAACCAAAGAGTAGCATCTGCCAGGGTTCACTCTGCCTGTGAAAAGCTTTTTGTTTCAGTCAACGTCCTGGTTTGAAAGCAGAAAAATAAACCTTGTGTTTAACTGAAAAATCCAATATGGAACAATATGTCTTGAATGACTGCTGGTTGCAAATCTATTTGTGAGATACAGACAAATACATAATGGTTTGGAACATTCAGCCTCTGCAGCACTTAAGCATATTGTGTAATTTCATGATGAGGACTGTGTCAATTGACATGGACCTTTCAAAGCACGTCCCACGTCACATTTCTCCTGGAACTGACGAGATAGCGGCCAAAGTGAGACACAATAATGACAGACTGCGGAGGAATTCAATTTCCTGATTATTTTGTTATGATTATAATTACAGTATGTCCACATGGCAAATGGATTACATTTAACATAGTGCAGTTAAGAACCCTCACATCAGAGGCAAAAGAAATGACCTGACATTTCCATAATGGCTGACTGTAACTGCGTGAGTCGTTTTTTCATTTATAGCGGCTGTCATTCTGGTTGCCCCTTCAGCATACAAATCCATTATTTCCCCCGGAAAACTCATAATTCATAAGCTCATTACAGAGGGTGTGAATTAAAGAGACTACTGTGCGTCCTTTGTGCAATTTCCTGATCAGGAGTGGCCTAGTTTTGAAAGTCAAGAACAGTTTCAAAAGCGTTTATTCCTCCAACTTCTTAGAGATTCTTTCAGTGACTTTGAAAGGAGTCGGTTTGTCCTCATGTAGTGGAAAGTTCGGATCACACAAAATGCTTGTTCACAGGGTTTTCTGCGCACTCCACTTAGTCATGGCTTGTCAAACTGCTGCTATGAGCCAGGCCGTTGTGCGACTTGGCCTTCTCCAGAGTCCTGTCTTTTGCCACCAGTGCACCACTTGATCATCACCTTGTGCTGCTGCTGTTGGTCTCTGAACGGTTTTGAGAAGGTTGAATGTTGTCTTCTTGCCAGTAGGGGGCAGAAGCAATCCATATTTGATGCTGTGTGTAATCTAGTGCCTCCTATCTAATTTGGGGCAGGAGGTGCAGCAGGGAGAATGCCTTTAAGCTCCACTGCCTCTATAGACCCAGATGCATGCAGGGAAGGTCTGCTGCTCCCAAGGTCAGCCATCTGAGGACCAGCACTGACTGCAGCTCCTCTCCTCTTCCACTGATGACCGCTGGACTAATTGGCTATGGGTTGCCTCTGCAACACTGAAAATGAAACTGAAGTGAGATGACAGCCCCTCTGGACTATCTGAGATACAGCTTTTTAAAGGTCCCATATGGCAATTGTCAGAGGCGGGGCTGTTTGAGGGGAACTCTCCATATCCTGTTTCATTAGCCTTGTCTGCTGTTGTGGATGAGATGTAATGTGGTGGCAAAGTGCACCTCAACATCCACTCTCTACTGGTAGCTGTCAGATCATCGCCAGGGCAAATAAGCTTAGTCATGGATATTGAGTTTACTCCCCTACTCTCTTTTGTGTGTGCTGATTGATGGCTCGTAATCTATTAAGAGGATTTTGGCTAGTTTGAAATTGAGGGCAGGAGTGCCTGAGAATTACCTTTCTTAATGCTGAGGTGCTCTGGTCGAAAACTACAGGATCAAGGGTTAGGGTTGGGTTAGGGTGAGGGGAGCTTCAGTGATGATCTGTGAAAACTCATTAGTTATGAAATGTGTTTAGTAGTCTTTGTGTCCATAGATAAGTATTTTACAGAACCTGTTGTCAGTGGAAGACATGTTGAGTCATCACCATGGCATGGAAGTAACACATATTTATATCACTCCGCAACCATGGTTCTTTGTCAAAGACAGACTGTTTTCTGGCTGAGCCATGACAGAGATGCAGTCACTAGTAATTTACTTTGAAGATCCCCTCTTGATTTATCAAATTCTGACCACTAGAGTCTTATATTAGCTTTATCTAAATTTTAGAATGCTTTTTATGCACAGAAAACTGTGGATTTTATCCCCAATAATTTACATTAAAATTGCTTTAAGTGTTGATGTCTTCAAGACTAGTATAAGCAGGAGAAATTGTTACAGAAATTAACAGCCCCTTTTTATGTATATATAGGCACTAAAGTGTCAGCTCTTGTCAAATGTGGTTGTCAAATACTAATGCTTTGTCACTGCCCTTTGCATGTGATATTGACGCCAAACGCACCTTCAAGTGCCATAAGCTAAGCTAACTCCACTGTAAACCTCATCTGCGGCAATATCTGACACTCAGCGCAACTGATGTAGTATAAAGAGCAAGAAAGTCAGCGTTGTGTAGGACAGAGGGAGGGGAGGTGGATGGGTCAAACAAAACCAGACTTTCATCCAGGAGGCCACTGTTCCTTTCCCGTGTGACACCAAATGTCAGTATTGTATTAATGTCACGTTACATCACCTGGTCACCTGGTCGTCGTGCACTGACATCACTCACGTGGTGTATTCAAGTCACATTACATAATTGTTATACCAAACATACTTATTTTATTTTTGTTGTTCTTCAAGTCTGATTCAATCACATCTTGTTCATGCATCATAGCAGGCAGCGTGAGCTGTACTGTACAGTGACAGCAAATGGGAAAAGTCGGGGATTCATGAGCACTCAAATGTTCGACAGGCTGACCCTGTACATACTGGACACTGCACACATCTCACAGTCGTTCAAAAAGATTTATTTGTTCATTTTTGACCATCACCAACATATGCACCATTAACTGGATTAGTTAAGGGAGGGCACAAATGCGGTCTTGTGCTGCATTTTTGAGTTTGGAATTGGTACCAAAAGTTACTTGTAACAAACTTGTAACTGTTTATATGTTAACTTGGGCAGAATTCTTTATGCCACGATGGGACTTTTCCAGAGAGTTGTTGACGTAGATACTTATGAATGTGCGATACAGTCATCCTCACCTTTGTAAGAAGAAAACATATGAGACTGATAAATGACCTTTGGATAATCAATAAGGTAATGATTGAGTCGAGTGGACATGGTTAGTTGAGACGTGGCCACAGCCGGAAAAGAAGGCTGCATGGTGTAGAGGTTTATGAGTGACAGAGATGCAGCTAAAGTTGGAAGAGTTACATTAGAATAGCACACTGGTGAATACCATCGATGTGGAAGAAGGCAAATTATCGTGATGTGTTGCCATGCAGGTAAATTTTCACTGGAGTTGTAGTTTTTTTGTATATAATTATTGTTATTGTTTACTTTATTATTGTTTAGTTACATTACGTGTGCATAGGCCTTAACACTAGCTTCTTGTAATTTAACAATCTGTCGTTGAGAGTGTTTATCCAGTGGTATCTCTGAAAAAACATAAATAAAAAAATAAGAGTGGCCCTGAAGTTTACTTTACATATTCTAAGACAAATTGGTATCCACTACAGCACTTGCTGTTTGAAGTTGAAACCATGATGATTTTAAGAGGAAGTAGATATACTTCATTAATCCCCAAGGGGAAAGACAGTTGTTTCACTCTGTCATATACACACAGGCTCGAAATACACACACATGCACAAACAGGATGTATACATGCATTAAATGGAGAGATTTCAGGGCAAGGGGGCTGCCCATGGACCGATGCCCTGAGCGGTTGGGGGTTCAGTGCCTTGTTCAAGGGCACCTTGGCAGTGCTCAGGAAGCAAACTGGCACCTCTCCAGCTACCAGTTTATGCTCCATATTTGGTCTGGATGGGGACTTAAACTTGCGAAACCTCTAGTTCCCAACCCAAGTCCCTATGGACTGAGCTACTGCCGCCCTGAACCACAAAGTTAATCAACAATTTCTTTGTTAGTGCACAAAAACTAGCCATAATCTCCACTGTCTAAAACAACATGCATATGACCTCCCCTGTTCTCTTTTATTGGCCTGGTCATGTTTTACCTGTGATGGTTGAAGTAATTGAAAAGTATTATCCTCATGAAGACATATGTAGTGAACCACACAACATAAAGTTCAGTAAAGCTATATTCCGAAACTGTTTTAGCAATTTGTGTTGTCACACACATCAGTATGATTTTGCGTTCTCTAGGACTTTGAGAAAATAACCTAGAAGTTCCAGTGCCTCTTGCTTTTCTCCGTTAGTGGAACTCCAGAGGCAAATCATGTATGTGAAATATATTTTTATCTACCAGAGGCAACAAAGGTGTAGGGGTCCCTTTATTACTGCCGGCTTGACTGAGACAGGGCCATGTAAGAAATACTGGCCTTTTAACTTGCAGCCGCCTTCGGAAATTTACAAGAAAAACAGTGAGGCCCTTTACATAGAATTTATATCCGAAATCATTTTGATCAGACAAGTCTGAGGGAGGATTCATCTTTGTTGTTCTGCTTCTTATTGGATTTCACTTTGTTTTATGTGAAAGGGCTGTGAACTGTTGGCTTCCAAGAGTTTGGTGGCCATTTGATAAGAGAGCACGGTAATGATTTGGTGGTGCAATTACCCCTCGGGAGCGGGCAGCAGTGACAGCTGGGAAAGGACAAGAGTGTGTGTTTCAGTGTGGGCATGCTGAATGTCAGGCAGATGTAGAGGGAAGCCTATCAAAGTGGAGCTGAATTAGTTGTTATTTATGCTTTCATTGCAACTTCCACAGAGACTTTAAGGCCCTTCCAACTTTTTAGTGTGGCTCTTCAGACAATCCGTGGCAAAGAGAGGAATTATTACTTTGATGCTAAAACGTTACAGTAACTATGATGAGATTTCAGTTTTTTATTCCATCTTAGAGTTCTTGCAGGCATAAAGTGTGTCTTTCTGTACCAAACAGTACCAAACCTTTTGTATAATGTACAGTATAAACATTATAGTTAGAGAGTAATCATATTGAGTTGGTGTTTTGCTTCACTTTATTATTGTTTATTACTAATTTTATTCATGGTATTCATTATGGGAGGGTTTATTTCACCTTTACTTATCAACAGTAACTGACATATTAGTCCAGCTGACATCATATTTGTTTGATACGGTTCAGTAGCAGTTGCTTATGTTTTTCAGTTGAAAGAATATACAAATTCAGTTGCTGTTATTCCTCTTAGAGCTGTGTTAATCGATTGTTTTGGTCAGTTGGGGCAGCAAGATGAGCTGTAAACACAACTTTCACATAATATCACGCCGTAAAGTTTATGTGGCAAAAGTGTATTAGCAAACAGTGGGAAAAGAAGGCCGAATGTCCCAGCAGACACAGAGGAACACTGGAGTTGGCTTATTAGATGACTGATTCCTAAAATACAGTGACAGGAGCTTTTGAAACCTGCCAGGGTATTGTAGGGAACTGGGAAATCAAGAACTAACCAAAAAACAATAACAAATTACTTTTTTTCCATGAGAAAAATATTAATAACAGCGATCCGGGACTTAAAGGTAATGTAGTTCAGGGGTGTAAAGTGGGGGGGTGGGTGGAATTGTCGCCTTCCATGATTCCTACCCCCCTGCTCTCTGCTCTCTTGCTCACACCATGCTCATCTTGAGCTCGCCTTCATTGTATCTCAACTACAGATGTATAAAATTTTGTGACTGCATGTTGCACAGATATGACACTAATGCGTTGACAAAATCTGTCCACAGACACATAAACACAAAGTACTCAAAATGGCTTCTGTGACAGTAGCCACTACAGTAGGTGTCTCCAGTACCACATTTTGCCATGATGACACAAGGACAGACTCACAAGGTGAAAACAATACCAGCCCCGTGGCATGGCTGTTAATTCAATTTTCCAATGAAGCAGATAAATATTGTGTTATTATTTATCTACAGGCCAAACACAATGAGGTTAACTTTATACTTTGAATAACTTCTATGTCTTCGTCTATGTCTATGACTTGATCCTTTACTGTGTAGTTTACCACATGCTGTATGTTAGAGGCAACAGTAATTATTCATAATGATAACAAGTCTACATCATTCTACTTTAATGTTGGTAGAATATATTTGGCACTTCTATACTACACTGGTCCTTGACTAAAAAGGAAGGTCAGAGTCACCTTCATATGACCGATGGAAGAGAAGGATGTTTGACATCTTTTGTATATGTAAATAAGGTAATTTACTCAGGTGTACAAATGTGGAAGCACGGCAAAGCAGCTGCAAAACCCCACAAAATAGCTGCTGGCAAATGTTATCCATCCTTTTTTCAAGTATTATTTGCTTTTACCTTGACCCTCATGGAGAGGGCACTCGCACCACAATCTGTCTGATAACTACCATCTGTCCTCAAGTGCATCTGTGGACTTGAATTCAAACCCACTAATCTCAGGAAGTGCTTGCACCAAACCTCTATACCTCTATACTCAAATGTACAAATCCATCTATATGTCACCCTGTGGAAGATTTCAAATGCCTGAATAAAAAAATTCAGTAACAGAAATAAATTCAAATACAACAGACATTTTAGTATACGTTCATTTTTTCAGTTCTTGAGCTTATTGGCAGCATGGTGGTGTGGTGGTTAGCACTGTCTCTGTTCTCCCCGTGTCAGCGTGGGTTCTCTCCGGGCACTCCGGCTTCCTCCCACAGTCCAAAGACATGCAGATTGGGGTTAGGTTAATTGGTGACTCTAAATTGTCTATAGGTGTGAATGTGAGCGTGAATGGTTGTCTCTATTTGTCAGCCTGCGATAGTCTGGCGACCTGTCCAGGGTGTACCCTGCCTCTCGCCCAATGTCAGCTGGGATAGGCTCCAGCCCCCCTGCGACCCTCAAGCGGATAAGCGGTTACGACAATGGATGGACGAGCTTATTGTTTTTAATAACTGCATGAATTGTTTATCATTGTGACATGCCATGTTAAATCAAATCATATTGCAGAAAACAAAAGCTTTCGAATCATAGGTTTGGGCAGTGCCAGAGCTAGCACATTTGGTAACACAGGGCTGCACGATGAAATGAGTGTTGTTGTCCCTCATCACATCTATAACGCATTATGAAGGCATTCATAGTGAATTATAATCAATTTACAATGCTCTATGACTACACTCAGAAACATACATACTGTAATGTTTACCTATGTGAAGTGGAAATGAGTGTCTCTTTGACATGTCCTCACATTTTTGCAATGGCAGAGTGAATTTGCTGCAGCCTCAGAAATCCCGAGTAAGAAGCCTACAAGCTGAACTCTGCTAGCTTTTAAAAAATCACCTCATTTAACGATTATGAGTGAAGCTAGAAATCTTCAACTTAAATGTGCGGTTAGCTTGTAGGCTAATAAAAACCCTAACCCTCATGACACATTGTCTTGAGGTGTGAGAAGGTGTCAGACTTTAGTTTTTAAAAAGTCTTTTCAAAGTACTCTAGTGTATGGTAGGCATTAATAACTCATGAAGCAGCACAGATTCTTTTACTTACATGAAAATGCATCACACTTTACTTAGCACCAACAATGAAACATTATGATGAACCATGCATTATTATAGATGCATCAATATGTACCTCACTTTACTTAACACATACAATGATAATTTACGATATTGCATGGAGTATTATAGCATTCTTGCTACAGTTGGTTGTTGAGGTGTGTATAGGTGAGCAGGAGCACATTATAAACCCCATCAGTCAACCTCCAGTTTGTAACTTGTCGAGCATTCATAAGACTTGGCGCTTACAATTTATAATAAGTCACATTTATAATGTTTATGACTGTTGATATAGTGTATCAGTAAGCATTATGTGTGTTTCTGAGTGTACACAACTTGTAGAAAAAAACACCACCAGACAAAGGTCTAGTCACTGAAATGTTGCAGCATTAAAATCATTATTTTTGCAAGTAAGACAGTCTGCGGGAGTTTTTTCAACAAGTTGTGTTCTGCTTGTCCCTCTCTCTTGAAAATAGATGTACGAAGTATTCCTTTGTTCTATTTATGAGTGTTGTCATAAAGCCTTATAAATGCATTTATTCACTATGAATGCCCTCATAATGCATTATAGATGTGGTCTTCATAGAAAGTGCTACCGAAAAAACAAACAAAGCATTTTTTAGGATGGTGAGTGGAGGCAGAGTTGAGGAGTCTCACAGCCTGAGGAAAAAAGCTGCCATAAAGTCTAGTGGTACAACAGAGGATACTTCTGTATCACTTGCGAGACAGCAGCAGGGTGAACAGGCTGTTGCTGGGCTGGGTATTGTCCTTTAATCCTGTGGGCTCTGCGCAGGCACCTCACCTCACCTCACCTCACCAAAACAGTGGTGTTTTGGGCAGTTTAAATTACCAGCTGCAGTCTCCTCCAGTCCTGGGCCATGCTCATTCAGTGCCAGTCTGTAATGTTTCCAATCAGAATGCTTTCCATTGCTCCTCTGTAAAAGTTAAGAAGTTTACTCACAAGTCACTGCCACGGGAATCTTTTCCATCTCTACCATCATCCCCATGTGAAACCAAGTGTGAACCCAAGTTAGTAGCATGCATTAATGGGACATGAATGTGTGCAGATGGAGAGGGAGAGGAGGAGAGAGGAGCTCAGTGTATCAAATCCCCCAGCAGCAGTGGCTGGTAGTACTGCGTTCCAAGTAACACACATGAGTAAAAAAAGTAGCTTAATTAGGGAACGAGTACTTTGGATGTTCCTTTTTTTAAAACTCTTTACTTGTGTATACTTTTGAGCTAATTATCTAGTTTTTACTTTGTTACATATACTATTTATACCTTTGTTATCACTGGTAGATTTATCAATGGATGTGTTGGTAAATCCAATCTGATGCCCTACACTAAAATGAGAGCACTGTCGTTCGAAGAAATAGAGCCATCTGTTCCTATTTTAAATAATGGTTAAGTTAAGCACACTCATTGTGCTCTGAAAGTGTGGTGCTCTGAATAAACGAATGGTTCTAACACCACTTTGAATATATGAACGGTCCAGTTTGTGCCAGAGTGCGCTCAACCCATTAACGGATGTCGAAACAAACTTTGCACTGCAAAGATGAACATACTTCGATAAACAACACTGGAGTTCAATTATGAATGGTTGTCAGAGGAGGACGAAGGGAAGGGAAGAAGCCTGGATACTTCACTACAAACCTTCAGGTGTGCTCATATAACATCAACTTTTATTGCAACAATACTTTCTGATCAAGCTGTTATTGGAATCACACATGCCACCAACTGTCAAGCAATATCACCCTCAAGGTTGTGCTGTGCATGGCTATGATTATCTTTGGCACTAAGCTGCACTCCTTCTCATGATATTGCTTAATTGTTTGATTAGCCTACCTCCTCTACATTATCAAAATGATCAATGAGTGCTATTTTTCATTATTTTGCACCTGTTGGCACACTCTAAAAAATAAATGGAAAGTAACTTGTGCTCTGAGTAATTATTATCCAGGAACTTTTTACCTTTTCTTAAGTAGGTTTTCAAATTGTAATTTTTACTTTTACTGAAGTCATTTTTTTTTATGGGAATAATTGTTCTTTTACTTGACTATACATTTTCAGTTCTCTACACACCACTGCCCAGCAGTCTAGACCTATAGCCACATAACTAGGGGCTGGTTCAAGGCAAGCCTGAGTCAGTCCTAACTGTAAGCTTTATCAAATAGGGAAGTCTTATGTTGTATTCACACCAAGCGTGATGCAAATTTTCATGTTACATTACTGCAAATTTGAACTATAGAATATTTTGTGTTGACTGGCTTTATGAGCGTGAATAACACGCGTCATACACCCATGAAATTGTTGAATCGATGAATGAACTTCCATTGCTACATCTACGGCATCATACTGTACATCCCTGGAGGATCTCAATGCTGATTGGCTATTATGGTGCGAATTGGGCAGGGCAGTAGTCACCATATACATTGAGGGGAACACGTCCCCCCCAATGTTCAGATATGCCCAAAATGTCCCCACCAATATATAACTGAAACTGAAAAACAACAATAAAAAAACATTTTTTTTGTTTTGTTTTGTTTTGTTTTTTTCATTGCTATTCAGCCTTGTAGCCCGGGTGCTGCTGTTTAATTTGATGTGCAACATCACTATATTCTTCGTGATCAGTGCATTGTTTCACACTGTGTTTGCAAAGTCGTTCTCAAAGTCCGAGGAGAAACCCTTGGACCCCTGGGTAAAAAATTGTTCCCACTGCAGGGCTAAAGCCCCGGATGTTTTCAACTCCTAGCGACGCCCCTGGTCCCCCCCAATATTGACTCCATGGCTACAGCCTTGGAATTGGGTGCTGAAGTTCAGATTTTTCAACTCTGGCGAATTAACCTATGACGAGAAATCATGCTAATTGCTTCATTTGCATCATTTAATTCGCGTATTTTGCATCATTCGCGTTGCATCTATCGCACTGCCCGGCGTCTGTACATTACTCTACATGTAATTCACTTACACAAATTGTTTTTTTCATGCATGGTGTGAACACAACCTTAAAGGGAAATTTCGGTTTATTTCAACCTGTCTCCTATCATCCTAAATTTGTTTCAAGTGACTAGTGACATAAAAATAATAGTTAGCATGTTAGCCGTTAGCCTAGATACAGCCGGGGCGCATAGTAGCGTCAGACCTGTTAAAACGTAAGTGAACGGGCAACCTTCAAGTGCAAAGTTAGTCCACTAAACAAGCTTTTTTCCACAAAGACCGCCTCATATCGTTAGGATAAATGTCAGAGAACATATAGAAAATGACATGTAAACGTGTTGTCTTACCTTACCGGTGTGCTGCCATGTTTGTTTACCATCTAGCTCTGCTTTCCAAAGCGCAGCCGAAATATTGCGAGAACAAGCAGCGATCTCATAGCGTGCCTGAACAAGCAGCAACAGCTGGAAGGCAGAACCGGACAGTAGCCTGAAAAGTTCATTCATTTATTTTATTAAAGATTTATAGAATAATAGCTGACTTTTTGCCAGACTTCGACTTTGTGGAGGAGGAATTTGATTTTGCAAAGTTTGATGGCCACCCTTATTTATTTGAGCCAGAATACACTGACGAAGAGCTTCGTGAAACTGAAGAACGGACGAGGAGAGAGAGAGAGAGGCGCAACAGGTAGAGGATGAGAGAGGAGGAATGGCTGCTGCAAGGCTTTAGCTCTGGAGATTGGTGGTGTACCTAGTCACTTGAAACAAATTTAGGACAATAGGAGACAGGTTGAAATAAACCGAAATTTCCCTTTAAGTCTATTGATAAACGTAGAGAGGTTGTCTACACCCACACCTAAACTGCATTATATTTCACTTATTTATTTGTTTTTTAGGTATTTCAGATCTTAAATTTCTTGCAGGTCTGTAGGTCAATGCAATTAGCAGGACAATGTAGTAATGAGGAGCAGAGGAGCAAGCTAGTTTACAGGGGTGTCTGGATCTTCTGGCGTGTGTCATGAGTTTCCAGAGGCCTGTGAATGCCTCTTACACCAGAGCATAACAGGCAGTGAGGGGCTCTGCTGAAGGCTTTGCACTTCATGAATATTTCATACTTCATACCTTTACTTTTTACTGGTCTCTGTCAGTGCAGCCCGCCGGTTACCTTCCCCTTGCCACATGCAAAGTGCAGATACACAAGAAGGAGGTGTTTGACAGTTTGTTTGTATAGGGACATCATAAGGACAATCCAGCCTGCCTCAGCATGACTGTAATACATGAAGAGCCAAGGTGGCAGGACGGTGCAGAGAAGGCGACTCCAGCAAGTTGGCATGCTGTTTATCAGCAATAAAAAGGGAAATATAAGGGAGTCGGCCAGCTAGTCACAAAACATGGAAACAGATGCTGTACAGACAAAGGATTCATGTATGTCTGAGTGTCCTCCTCCAGCTTTGTCAGCATGTGTTTTGGAAGGTGAATGGAGAGAAACGCTACATGCTGAGCTCAGTGGAGTGAGAGCTGAGAATCCAAGACAGTCCTTAGGTGTTTGCATGCTTCAAAAAGCTTGCATTATATAGGGAAAAAAATACACAGTTCATAAAGTTCAGATCACACCTCCAGTTACAGTTGTGTTCTTGTGGCATTTTTTTTTTACTGCAGAGACTTTGCATGTTTGCAATAGCCTAATCCGTAAACACTGGCCAGGAAGTGAGTGTTTTTATACATGTAAAGGTAACATAATCTACATCATGTTGTATGGACTCACGGTAATTTCAAACCATTGTAATGTGTTCTGCAGATATTTTCATCATAAGCCCTCTCACAGGGATTGTGTGATAGGCCTGATAGCAGAACTGGGGGACGGAGTGGTCTCGCCATTTAACCACCACAGGAGGTAGTAACATCGCCTGAAAGGTGTCAGTATGAACAGGACAGCTGGCAGGACGGGACCATGGGCAGGACAGCTGAGACATTTTGATGACATGCGACCGACTGCGCAAAATTTAAATAGCAGCTGGTAGCAATAAGGGGATAACTTGAAGAAGATCAGTGGCCGTCAATATCCACAAATTGGGAAAACAATGAGGTCTGGGAGCTTTATCACCCTCCAAGCAGAGGACGAGCTCAGCCACCATATAACAAGGCATGTAACATGATTGTTGTTGCCATGTTATGCCACTGTAATTGTTTATGAAGCGAGTTTATGCTGATGCATATATTATATTTCACACTTAAGGCCAATGCTTTTGTGTTACATGTCACACCTGTTACACCTCTTTTGATTCTACGATACCAGCATGCTGTCTAAAATCACACACTGGAGCGGCGTGATGCTGTCATTGTTTGGTTCTGTGTAAAAATGCAAAGGAGACATAAAGACAGTACTTTGTAGCGGCTGTAAAGGCCTGTTATCAGTCTCTGTTTTTTGGCGGATGACCCCACCCTCTGCAAGGATGATAAGGAGCTCCCGCACCTCATTGTTTTCACAGTTTCAGCCACTGTTCTTATTCTTTGAGTTAGATGCTAACTGCTGCTTTTTAAATCTCCTAGCAAATCTAGCTGGTTTGCACACATGAGGTGTCATCAAACGTTACACCTGTGTCATCCATGGTCTATGGCTTTCTATGTAAGGTCTATGAAAGATATAATCTCTATAAAAATAATTATTTTCGTAATTATATTTGTCTCTGTTAATATTTTTTCAATGAATTTCAGTGAAAGACACCTACGTTAAGGAACGGACAATTTTTAGCCAATGGTCTTACAGTTAGATTTTGCAGAGAAGGCTCTGCTCTTGAAGTTAACTCTCAAGAAATGCAAGCAGCAATGAGACTTTTGTTGGGAGATCGAATCCCCCCTTGCCATTATGGGTTAAATTGACAACACCCTGGGGTGGCGGAGGGCACAGCGTTGGCATGGGGGCATCAACAGAGTAATATTGATGAGTTTCAGGTTATAATGGGCCTGCATGAATGATTGGGTGCTGCTAGTCAGCTGACAAGTGAAGCATGAATGAGACAGCTGCTGTCAGTCAACTAATGAACCTACAACTTCAGTACTCAGCCTGCACTTATGCCATACACCAGTTTTGTATCTAAGACTCATATATGTGATAATGACTGCAGTGTGTTATTGTATTATTTTGTAGACTCTGTATCTATACCTATATAGTATAATATAAATACTGTATATACCTACTTTTTGTCAATAATATTTTAAGTTTTTGCTATTTACATTTATTTTGTACATATTGGCATAAAAAAGAGACACAGTAACACAGTATATGAAGTTCAGATGTAGACCTGTACATGTATATTGTGGAAACATTTCTTGATTTGAATGTAAGTGCTTAAATACTTTCCTATGTTGATATTTATTACTTTAATTTCTCCTCTCAGTTTGTGCCAGCTGATTCCTATATGGACATGTTTATACTGCAGGCCTTTCTTTGGTGTGAAAGGCCTTAGTAGGCATGGGTTGATTATAAGTAGGGTTGGGACTCATTAGGATTTTAACGATTCCAATTCCTTACCGATTCCTCTTACCGATTCCTACATTATATTCATTATACTTGCTATACTTAAACAAGTATATAATAAACACAAATGCAATCATACAAATACAAAAACTTTATTCTAACTGTTGCACAGTACAATTAGATGAAAATACACATTTGTGTGTGATGTGTATTTCAGATTTAGAGCTTGTATCATCTCCCTGAGAATATATAACAACAAAAAGTGATTCTCTGATTTCTACAGTAACACTGTTGCCTCAAATTAACCACAGCAATGTAATAAAAAATACTTATATGCATTCATGCTTGGGCACTGTTATTTACCTCTCCTACATACAGTGGGAGCAGGATGTCCTGATCCAGCTTTTTCACTTCCGATCCGATACCGATATTACTGCCTTGAGTTTTGGCCGATACCGATCCCATCCAAGCGCGTATTATACATATTCACTTATTTTGTTGTCAGTCATGTTAGAAAAGGTTTGATCAAGCAGTATTACTCTAACAAAAACAACTACTTAATCGGGTTAGTTAGAATGATCCACAACAGTTGCTATGAGAAACTGACCCGTTTATTGTTTACAGGGTTAAATAAACAAACTGTAAACTTGAACGTTAACATTAAATAAAAAATCTAGCTGGTTTGCTTTGGCTGCTTTGGCCCCTTAATAAATAGAAAATAAATCAACACAAGAAATCTTTAAAATGTCTAACATTGAAATTAAAATAGCAGCAAGACTCCACACACTTGTACTTTGGCCCCCTAATAAATAAAAAATAGATTAACACCATAAAACTTTGTTGACATTTAACAAACAATGCAGCCTTTCCTTTTCAGTTATTTTAGTAGTGTCAGTGCCAGCCTGGTGCTGCTGTTTCCTGGGACCAACAGAGGGGACAAAAAACCACACACAATATTGTACAACTGTTTAAACAAGCAATAGTCCATCCATGGCTCCAATTTCACTTATTGTGCCCAAAACAATGCCATCAGTGCTCTTTAGAGTAAGAGTGTAAACCAAATAAAAATATCACTCTCAAAAAACCAGAGCAGAAAACAAATAGTCAGTTAACTAAGTTGACCGCTACTCTTCCTATCCTCCATGTGCGTCTGCCGTCTGCATGCTGGCCTGGTGGATTGATAGTAAGTGCTGGAGCAGATCACTGGAATGGACTGCTTGAATCGTGGAGCACTGGGCTGGCCCAATAACCTGGATCGGAGTCCATGAAAAACTGGATCGGAGTTCTTGGATCGGCATTTTTCCATGCTGTCCAATCCGATGCCAATGCACGTTTTTTGCTAATATTGGCAGCCGATACCCCTAGACTTTAAAGTTGTTTAGCTTCTTTTTAATTGTTGTTTTGCATCTCTGTGGTTTTGTGTGTCTTTGTAGTAATTATGCGTCTTTTTGTGGTTGTTTTTGCGTCTTTTTGTGGTTGTTTTGTGTCTCTTTATTAACATTTATTTAACATGTAGTAATTATGCGTCTTTTTGTGGTTGTTTTGTGTCTCTTTATTAACATTTATATCTCTTTGCTATCATTTTGAGTCTCTTTGTAGTTGTTTACGTCTCTTTGTTGTGATTTTGTATCTTTTTGTAATTGTTTTGCATAGGGATGCACCGAAATGAAAATTTGTGGCTGAAGCCGAATAACATTAAACGCTTGGCCGAATACTGAGTACTGAATACCGAATACTGTTGTTTAGTTTTTCATTAGTTTTTGCAGATGGACCCCCTCCAGATTAGTGTTGTCACAGTACCAAAATTGGGACCCACGGTATGATACCAGTGAAAATATCATGGTTCTGAGTAGTATCACGATACCACAGCAAAAATGAGGCAGATGTGCCTTTTGTCATTTATAAAAAGATAAATCACTTTTCTATTATAGGCTACATCAATGATATTTCAATGGAATAAATTATTTATTGACTTATTCATACTTCAAAAACAGCATCAATAAGTGATTAACATGGGGGGATTGAAATAAAATAAATTAATAAAATAAAAATCAACCAGCCACCCTCCTCCCCTAAGACCCTAAAGTGCGGTGAGGTTTGTGGACCGTTACCTGCCACAAAGAGAGAAATGTGAACGGCTCATTTCTCCTCTGACACGCCACATACTTGTGTGCCGCCACGGCTCAGCTGTCCAGGTGCTTTTGGGCAGTCATGACACCAAGAGGAGGACATTATTGGAGCCGGACTTCTCCGTCGCCGGTAAGCTGTTATCTTGCGCCGCGGAGCACTATGGCCGCCGTATTTGACAGGAATACATTCCTGTCCATGTCTGTGACCCCCGTTCAACCCACAACCAGCTGGAGTCACCTTTCATTTCTGCTGCTGGTTGAAATCTGTACTCACACAGCGTGCTGAATGATTTATTTTGCTCGCACAAAACTATTTTTAGTCACAAATGGGAGTGCGGTGACAGATGGAGTAAAATATTGCCACACTGCCGACATTTTACTCCGTCCATCACCGCACGCTGTTTGATTGCGTTATCAAAACACGCTGCTATTATTTGGCCTTATTCCACCGAATACCGACTGTGTGTTTTTTTTGCAATATTTGGCTGAATATATTGGGTTACTGAATATTCAGTGCATCCCTAGTTTTGCATTTTTTTGTAGTTGTTTGGTGTCTCTTTGTAGTTATTACGCATCTCTGGTTTGTCTCTTTGTAATAATTTTGTGGCTGTTTTGTGGCTGTTTTGTGTCTCTTAGTTGTCATTTTGAGTCTCCTCATAGTTGCTTTGCATGTCTTTGTTATCGTTGTCTCATTCATTATTTTAAGTCCCTTTGTAATTACTTTGCATCTTTTTGTGGTCATTTTGTGTCTCTTTGTAGTTGTTTACAACTCGACTCTTTCTGTAGCTTTCACCAAATGAAAAAGCAGAGGGGAGCGGTATTTTGTTGCCATATTTATAATGTGAAGGCTGTGATGAAAAGTGTTTTGTCGTGTTTACCAGCTGCACAGTGACATCACAGTTAGATTCATGCAGGAGACTCATATTTACCATCCTTCCCCTTCTGGCTAAGTGTAGCATGAGCCAGCAGATGACCAGATGTCATCTCTTTGTCCAGCCATATATCCTTTTGCATGTCCCTCTCATTAATAATTAGCCTGTGATGGTGCAGAAGGCCTTAATCATGAGAGAGCGAGTGAGAGCAACAGATTGTGATTGATGGGTGGCATGTCTGCTGAGACGTGGGTGGAGGAGACAGGAATGGCACAGACAGCGCATCAGCAGATGGTTGGTGATATAGAGCCATGCTCCAGATAGGTTAATTAGCCTGATAAGTAAAAAATGTGTTGGATTTGGCACCTTGTCTGCAACTGGTTGATATTTCCTTCATATGGTCTGCACTTACCTACCTCAGTGTTCAGGAGCCTGCACATGAGCTTTCCTTTGCACTCAAGTGAGAGCCAAACTGTCAGGGCTGCACACGAAGGTGATGTCAGCTCCCTCCTGTCTATTGACAGGCCAGTCATTTCACTAGCAGGCGTCATTCAAAACAGAGAAGAGATTTAGCCTAAAACATGAATCATTTATGTGAGTAGAGGATGATTCTGTTTCTGTGTGCACTACATCACATGGCTTTGCAACCATGTCTCTTATAAATCATGTTTATGTGGTACAGCACTGATTTTCTGCCAAATATGTTTTGGAAGAGGTGGAATTGTAGCCTGACAGCAGTTTTTATGATCCAAGAGGAGTGACAATTCTGATACAGCATAAAAAATAAGAAGTACGGGACTTTAATACCGGTGGAAGAGATTTGTGTTGCTTTCTAAATTCGGTCAGTTTTGGGCAACTAAACATTAGAAAGAGTTAGAGAAAGATCATCTAAATGTTCTATTCTGCCCCCCCCCAACACACACACACACACACACACACACACACACACACACACACACACACACACACAAACAGTTCCTTGCAGCTGGAAACAAGGTTGATGAGAGATGTGTGGGAATGGAATTGCAGAGTTATGTGATAATTATCTGTTTGTCACCACATCGCAACCTTTACACAGTACACATAGTAATTTCATCCACTGATAATGTGGAAAAATATGGATTAGTGCAGCTCTAAGTAGTTGAAAAAGTCAATGTGTTAACCAGTTAACTCAGGTTTAGGAGCAGAGCCATGCCTCAACCACACCTCTAATCACCTTTCAAACCTACTTATACAACATATTCTCATAGAACGGTTTGTATGATATCCTACGAAAAGTGCATGCACATTTAGTATGATATCCCACGAATTTGCACCCCAAGAACGACATCACGTCCTTAACGTACAGTTTTGTAATTAACATAAAGTTACAGAGGTTAGATGTAGGCAATAAAAATCACTGTGGTTAGGTTCAGGAAAAGCAGCATGGTGAGGATGTACCTTAAAATGACTCAAAGTTCACACCCACCTAACCCACCTGCCTCCTTATGCGTACTTTTGGTCTTTATACTTCCTTATTTAATCCTGTCAGCGCATTGGTCAGGCCATTGCAGCCTTCCAGATTACATGGGTTATACATTAATTGTGGTGCATTAGTTTTTGTAGCAATACTTATGAACAGTGCAGAAGAGCCTGCATCCATCCTCAACATCCTTTACTTCCACACTTTATAAACCTTTATAAAATTACATGGTTGTGATGTTGTCCTTGCTAGTGAAACACTATTCAGTTGTCAGCAGTGGAAAGGGAAAACAAAAAATGAGTGATGTTTATATGAACATTCAATGTAAACTTTACTAATTATGTTCATAAAAACTATGATCTGGCATAAAAAAATGTTATTGCTTATTAGTTGTATGTTGAATCAAGTCAGACATGCAATCCTTACACCCTATTACTCCAGTAAAAACCTCTTTAGGGCTCATGGTATTTGCATTTTATCAAAATGTATGTATAAACAAGCAGCTGCAACACGAGTGGCATTGTTCATATACTGCTCTGTGTACATAAATATTGAGTGTAATAAGTTAAAGAGCTCCAGGCAGGTATATGGATATAATTTTTTTGGAGACCGTGGGGTTGGGCAGTAACATATCAGCAGCATCTGTTAAGTTTGCAGAGTATCATGTTCTCCGTTGTTGTTTCTGCAGTTTAAACTTTCCTCCGTGCCCCCGCTGGCATCACATCAAATCCTGCCAGAGCCTCCACTGCTGCCCTCTCTGCCTTCCTGCTGGTGAAGGAAAAACAGCAGACTTTCTCTGCTCCTTTAAACAAATTTGTCAAAGGTGAGCAAGCAACATTAAAACTAGAGTTGACCCTCTTTGTGCTAAATAGTGAGCAGCTTTATATAACACTTGGGCCAGCAAACAGAAGGTATTTCATTAAGATGTGCCTATTTTCTAATACCTGCTGGCAACATGCTATCACCGGCTCCTAATTTGCATATAAATGTAATATATTTTATTGGTGTATTGTGAGGAGGCTTTATTATGAGCAGTTCAGCATACAGACTTAAACACGGTCAGACTCTATTATGGCATCGCTCTCATCAAAGACAGGTCTCTATTATTAAGACCTCAGCCACTAGAGCCCAAACACACACCTGAATAACAGATTAGGCAACTTGGTTTGATGGCGCTAAGGCACTTCAAACATTTACTTTAGTCTGATGTAAACAAAATGCTGCTTGTTCAAAGGATATCAGGGAAGGAGAAACCTGTTCATGGAGCTGAATAATGCAAGATGCTGAGAATGATCACAGCCTGCACGGAACTCTAAACATATTCCACCGTGTGCTGCTGGATGTGTGCCCTCAGATCAACATGCCCTATTTTTTTGTTTTTAAGATTTTTATTACTCCTTGTAGAGGAGAATAACAAGGTGCAGTGGTTGAACCATGTGTTGTTGGAAGAATCAAAATAGACATGTCATAAGAATAGTACATGCCCCACCCATGGCCCTGTGAACCTGCTTTGTCTGGGTTCAGAGCAAAGAAGCATGATTTGAGTTTGCAACATGCAGTACAGTACATACAGGTGGTGTGTAAAACATGTTTTACTGACTATTTTGTATTAAATAAAGGCAGAAAATTTGGGGATAAAACTTACCTTTGCACACGGACTGAAGTTGTAGACAGGTTAACCCGCTAGCAACCCCCAGCAACAAACTCAATTCAATTCAATTCTTGTAAACAACCCAGTTCAATTAGCTGCACTTACAGTTCACATCCATGTCTATGAAAACATGCTGCATACACATTTTCCCTCCGGCAGCACAGAGGATCTATACAATCAGCACAGTTTCAAGGTGGACATGCAGGAGTGTCACCAATGTAGTATCTGACCAAATGTTTCTCCTTCTGTTTCTGAGATATGACGTAGAGTCATAGCCAGAAAATTGTTTTTGCAGAACATTATGATGTCACAATGAAGCTGACCTTTGACCTTTTGAAAGTAAAATGTCATCACTTCATCATGTTATCCCATTGGAGCAGGGGTCAGCAACCTTTACTACCAAAAGAGCCATTTTTGGCCAAAAAAGCAGCTCTCAAATAATCTCCCTGGAGCTGCAAAACACTTTTGAGCCTAATGAAGGTAACAGTGAGTCTAAAGTCTAAATGAGCATTTATTAATATGTTTTACCACAAGATGGCTACGCTGCCATGGGCTATTTATGATTGTTTGGTACTTTGATTTCTCAGGGTTAGTGGTAAAAGAAAATGAGTAGGTCCACACACTGTTAAATTCTGTTGTCCTCTGAGACTCTTTTTGATCTGGAATTCATAGCTAGCTTAGCTAGGGAGATCCAAGACAAGCCACCGCTTTTGATATTTGGCAAAATTTAAAGGAAAAGTTGATAGTCTGTATGACACACATTTAGTTGATATAACGTCAAAACATTTTTTTATTATCTGTATAGGCTACACATTTTTACAATTGAGAATGTCAGAATCCCTCAAGGCCTACAACAATGAAAAATTGATATAAAAAAATAGCCGTTATTAATTTCTATATAATTGTTTGCCAAAGCCACAGGGAGGTAAAAGAGCTGCATGTGGCTCTTGAGCCACAGGTTTCCTACCCCTGTATTAGACATTTTTATGAAATTTTGTCATAATTAGTGTCTGAATTCTTGAGTTATAGCCAAAAAAAAAGGTTTGTTAGTCACATTGACCTTGACTTTGGACCTTCGGCCACCGAAACGTTTACAGTTCTTTGCTAGTTCCAAGTGAATGTGTCAAATCTGAAAAAAATCTCTCAAGGGGTTGACATATCACGCTCACAAGAGACAGACACGGTCACAGTGACCTTGACTTTTGACCACCTGCCATAATCTAATCATTACAGAGGTCTTCAACGTTTTTCAGGCCAAGGACCCCCAAACTGATGGAGAGATGGAGCAGGGACCCCCTACTATATATATTGTATATTAAATTGTGGTTTATATTAAACTTGGCCTTGTACCATGTATAAACATACCTTGTTATTGGGCATTCAGTACTAAGCTATTCAGATAATACACAGGTTCATATATTCATATTTTTATTTTAAACATGTAAGGTACAAGGTACAGTGAGTAGGGTGGCCTTGCCACTGCCATTTGTAAACATATCATGTCAACTAATACCAATGCCAATGTCAGCACTGTCTGTCAATTGCATGATAATCAAGCATGCAAGTATTCAAATTGACGTTTCTATTTTAAACATAAATGTGGAAACAAAAGTGAGTGATGGCCTATTAGTGCTAGTGTTGTCACGATACTAAAATATCAAACTCGATACCGATACTAAGGATAGTACTCAATACTGTTTTCGAGAAAGAGTGAGAAAAAGAAATACCAAAATTACAGGTGTGGATTGCTTTTTTTTTTTTTTTTTAATAAAAGTCAGAACATCAGAGAAATAACAGCAACAACACAATCTTTAGGTCAGGGCTATTTAATTACAATTTCAACTGGGCCGGATTTTAAAACCATATGATGTCGATGGCCCACATTTTTAGCAGTTTTTTTTTTTTTTTTTTTTTTGACAGACAGACAGACAGATATTCATGCATGGCCCTCCTCAACATAATGCAGAAACAGAATAAAAAAGAGCTATCAACGCACAGAAGCATAATAAGTGACATTAACAATATCAACACACACTATCCCTCTACCAGCTTCTTTCATTGTAGTTTGTCTTTAACAGTGTGCTGTTAGCCCCACAAATGCGATGTGCTTGTGTGATGGCGGTGAATGAGAGACTGTGGACAGAGCAGATAAAAATATGGCTTTCTACATGCTGATCACATGTATTGATAAAGAATTGGCTTTTTATTGGCAGAGGTTTTATTGCACTTACTCACAGTAACAAGCGTAGTTGTTGTCAACAAGAGTAAGTTATACTCCTCTCATCTGCACCATGGCCTCTCTGCTGATGTCTGACTTCACTCTGTTGTGTTTGTGTGTGTGTCTGAGTGTGCGTGCGCTGTGAGGAGGAGGTCAGCCCTAACATGCAGAGAGCAGGAGAGAGGCTGCAGAATGCTGATGAAACCAAAACTTTAAAAAGTAACGATAAGAGTCGATAATGTCAGAGCTTACTATTATTACGGTCTTGATTAAATTTGCCTTGGGCCGTTTAACACCAGGTCTCGGTACCAACCCCAGCCCGGGCCACTCAGAGGTTGCTTCTGGGCCGCTAATTGAATAGGCCTGATTTACATGTTTAAACGGGAGCGTTACTGACCTCTCGATACTCCTCGTACAGCTCGGAGTGCCGGTCTTTCAAATGCTTGGTCGCGAAGGACTCGGACTCGAACTCGAACAGCTTGTATTGTCATGTTCACGTTGTGTGTGTGTGTGCGCCCAGGTGTGGGCTGCTGCTGTGAGGTGAGAGGCTGCCTGCCTGCAGCGGTGCCTGTGTAATATGGTCAGAATCGGCTGATATTTGCGCTAACTGGCAGATCAAAGGACAGCACTTTCAGTATTGAAACCCGCGCAAATTGATATCTAAATCGATACTAAGGGCCCGTCCCAATACCCCCCTTAGCCCTACCCCTTGGCCCTACCCATGCATTTGCGCGTTCCCACGAGGGGTAGTGGTGTCCCAATTCCTTTTTGTGTGTAGGGGTAGGGGGCATAACGAGGGGTAATGGGTATGAAACTAGCATTACATAACATTACGATAACACGCCAGCTAGTATAACTATGCTGCCTCGTAATGTTAGCTGGTTAGCTGGCTAGCAGAAGTCTCCTGTCGTCTGTCGTTCAAACAAAGCATGACGAATGCGGCAAACGCGATCGGTAGGATCAATGAGACTCCATTGTAGATGCCGGTTGGAAATGTAGATGGCTCGCAGCTTCCTGTTTAAAATAGTTACGTATGTGTGAATGTAACCGATGCGGTGACGTCATGAGTGGTGTCCCAATTCCCAGGAAAAGATTTCTATCCCTACCCCTTGTTGCTTCATTTTGAGGGCCATGGGGTAGTGGGCAAAGGGGGGTATTGGGATTGGGCCTAAGTTTTAGTATCGATACTAATCTAAGAATAGATTTTTTTGACAACACTACTGGGGACTGAATAGGCTCTCAGCCATTCACAGGGAACCTAACAAAGCCAGCATGTAACATTCACAGCAGCGATAGGGGCTGTGGGTGAACCGGTGCCTAGTATGAGAGAGCTCCTGTGTGTAGCTGAATGTGTGCATTTCTGACTGAAAGATAACATCTTCTGCCTCCATTTATCCATTTGCTACAATATGTTGGATTAATGTTAATGTGTATTTAAAGACATTATAATTTGTGGAAAAAAATTGGGGGGAAAAAAATGTAAAAAATTGTCTAATCAACAAAAAATGTCACGACCCCTCTGCAGTACCTCCGCGGACCCCTTAGGGGTCACGGACCCCCTGTTGAAGGCCTCTGATCTAATCAGTTCATTATTGAATCCAAGTGGTGGTGTACGTTCAGAGGGAACAGACAGACAACCAGAAAACATAATGCCTCCAAACACAACTATTGCTGGCATAGATATGAAAAGTTACAAATTACATAAGTTGATTTAAGACATAGCATCAGCTCAAATAATGGTCTTAAATCTATATTTTTGACAAAGAACTCCTCCTTACGGAGACTGTCCCCGAAAAACTGATAGTGGTGTTCTTTCGTAACTCTTAAATAAGACATATGCTCCTTTTCAGGTCTGTACTTTTATGTTGGGTTTCTACCAGAAGCTGTTCACATTCTGCCATCAGGATATGGTTTCAGAAAATATGGGGAAAAGTTTTTTTCTTTTTTTTTTTTTTTTTATAAAATCTACTTACAGAACCTCTAAAGACTCGATGTGTAGCAGAAGGCCTGCAATATTCACTTGATGCACTTTACATGAATGCACAATGGCACTTGTAATATACATAGTTATGCATTGTTATTGGAACATTCAAATATTGAAGAACATACCCATTGATAATACTGTACATATGACGCAGCTTCTGTTGTTCTATTCTGAGCTGTATTTGCAGTAGTGCTATCCTTCTGAATTCATCAGCACCAACATGATTTCGAGGGAATGCATTTAATAAATACTGAATAACAATATTTTGCATCACTTCAGTTTGTTCCTAAGTTTAGCTGTCAAAGCACTGTACCAAGCAGAACATGCAGTACCAACCACAACATGCATGCAATGGAAGATATGAAACATTAGTCAGGTAATTATAATATTTCTCAAGAAATATTTAGCATGGGCCTAGATACTTTGTGTGCATCCCAATACTAACATTACCAGTACTACATACCCTGTATCATTAAGGTGTGTGTGTGTGTGTGTGTGTGTGTGTGTGTGTGTGTGTGTGTGTGTGTGTGATACTGAGAGAGTGTGTGTGTGTGTCATACTGAGAGAGTGTGTGTGTGTCATACTGAGAGAGTGAAAATATAGTGGTTGAGCAAATGCCATTGTCACAACAGTTATCAAGGCATTGTTAATATCAGTAGTAAGACCTGTTTCACACGTCCTGCAAAGAAAGGACATGCATTTTAAGTCCTAAATTGCAGCTACAACTGCAGATAGGTCATGTTATAGTTTTCTGCAGCATCATCTCAAATGTGAAGTTATGACCAAAGCCACAAACATTTTAAAAACTTATAACTAATTAGTTTGATCAATTATGGAGGAAGACACAGATTACACAGAACATCTGGCTTTGAGTGTGAGTTGTGTTGTGACATACTGAAAGCTTGTATAGTCAGTATAAGTGCATGGTGCAAAAACCAACACCCAGTGAGACTCGGTGTTGCTTGTTATGTAGTATGAGACTAAACAGTGTAGAATGTGCTGGACTGATTTAATCCTTCTCACACACCCACGTCACTCACGCATGGGCTGTTGATAGTATTAAAGTATGTATGTTATACTGGAACTGCCACAGAGCAGTACTAGTGTGTCATTAATACCAGTATTACAGTAATGCTAATAGCTTTACACACACTGTCTAGTGGGCCACTACAGCTGTCAGCTATGAGCAAGTTGGCAACTTTGCTAATGCTAATCAGAGTTGCACAATGTTGCCAAGGAGAGGAATTTGTGATTCCGAAATGTGTTCTTTATATTTGTACATTTTAGGGTGGGTCTATGTCTCTGTAAATAAATGTACAGCCGCAATGCACACTCATACCGATGAGGACCATAGAGCAGAAGGGCCCTCATGTGACAACAAATGAGCTCGCGTCGCACAATAGCTCCACAAAAAGCAACATGAAAGAACAATTACACACATCCACGCTACTATTCTCATTATTTACTTGGCTTCATATGAGGCTTAATGTTTACACAGTGTCTTTCAGGATAATACTCCAACACTGTCCTCTGGGCCTAGAATGGAAGCTAACCACATCCGCTGCACAACATGCTAACGCTCACTTTAACAGGCTAACCTGCCAGAGCAACAATAAAAAGTAAAAATGTCAAAAAGCCAAGTTAGTAGCCTAACATGCATTAATGGACATGAATGTATGCAAATGGAGAGAGAAGGGGAGAGGAGCTCAGTGTATCATAAGAAGTCCCCTGGCAGGTTAGGCCTATATCAGCCTAACTAGAGGCTGGTCCAGGGTAAGCCTCCACAGCAGAGGAGCCTGATAGCTAAAGGCTTTGACTGTGGTGGGAGAATAGGGTACTATGAGCTCTCTAAGATATGACAGAGCCATAGGAACACACATTTATGTTAAAAAGCCATGAAAAAGTGCATTTCACGTAATACAACACCATCAAAATAACCAACAGTTACTGACAAGTGACAAGTTGGAGTCCTCAGCATGACTCACTGAATCCATAGCAACATTATATTATCCAATTTCAGGCTGTTCTCATGCACTGTTTGTGTGTTTTACCATGAAAAGTAATGTACCAAAATTTGTACATATCCCACGCAATCATGAGCCAGTAATTTGTGTATAACCCATGTATTTTTGGTGGTTGCAATCACGTGACCAATGTGCTGATGGGAGTAAAGAAGGGAGCAGTCACGAGCAGTCCAGTAAGGAGGTAGGTCAGGGTGGTGAATGGTTCACAAAACACAGGACTTTACCCTGGGACTTCCCTCAGGAGACCAGTGTTCAGAACCATGTTAACTTTGAGTCATTTAATGTACGTCCTCACCATGTTTCTTTTTCCTAAACCTAAGTACAGTAACTTGCCTAACCCTAACCTCCTTAATTTTACATTAATCATGTAACTTTACGTTAAGGATGTAACATCATCCGTATGTGTATTTTCTAAGGGCAATGACAAATGACCTGTTTTGTCATTTAGGTCAGAGAACTTAGTGCTTAAAGTAAAGGTCAGGCACTAAAGCTGAATCACCTTAGCCTTAGCAATGCATATTCCAAAATTAAATCACAATGACTCCATTTAGTATGAACCATATTGCTTTGCAGGGAACTGGGGGATTTGGGGGCCCCTAGGTGTCTTATACCCAGTTGATAATCCATCCTTGGTTGAAGTGCGAACCAGTCATCACACACTGTTGATGGAGGTACTCCTGAAATATCTTGGAAAGCAATAATATCCTTTTTTTTAATCTTACAGCAGAAAGACTGATTTCTTTCATAAGGAGTGACTTTTCTTTCAGCACTGAGACACTGAGCTTTTTCTAGGATCCCAATGCATTGAACTTTACTTTAGCTTTCAATCAGCTAAAAATGTCTTTGACAGATGGGGGAAAGCCGGCAGAAAAAAGTGTTGTCACTCCTTTGTTTTATTTTGAGCATCTTAGATGAATGTTCAGAGCACTGTCAGTCCAGCATCTCCTTCCTCTGAATAAGATGAAGGAGCCAAAACTCCCCATGACAATTGTGAGTTGTTGTGCTATTGTAAGTAGTGAAGGTAGAGCTCAAAGCATGCAGATCCTGACATTGCTGATGAACAGCTACATGTTTTATCCTGAAGGGCAATCTGATGCTCTTCAGGAGGGGCTTCTGAGTGCCTTAGATGTTAGAAATTAAGGAGGAAGGCAGGGGGAAGAAACCCTCATCTCAATTAAATGTGCCAGCTATGTGAAGCTGACTCCCTTGTTCCTGGTCTACAGACATAACTGTGTCATTCCTGAACATTGTTTTGTAATGTATAAATAATGAAGGCTTGTGTATTAGAGATCCATCTAATTAACTGAGATCATTGTGGTACACAATGTCAGACACATAATCTTCTGAAAATGTCTGTCTGCTCTCTGGTTTTCAAAGAGATGGAAAATCAATCAAATCACAAAAAATGAATTTAAATTTAACTTAATCTTGGAAGTTAAAAACTGAATTAATTGATTCAATGGCCACTTGGTGGTGTCACAACACACTGTAAAGACAATTCAAACATATTAATAGGGATGCGATGATATGTTGAATTTTGTGATATAATGATAAAAAATGTCTGATTACTGTTATTGGGCTGTGATGAAATCTTCCACAATATTAGGCCTACATGGTTATTTCACTACAATAGCTGCATTCTACTATCTCTCCTTGTCGAAAATTGTCAGAGCTTGACAGAAACGTATGCCTGGGGCAGCTAAACTTTGTGTTACAGCAATAGTGATGGTCAAAATTGAAAGAACGGAAAAGACCGACAGGAGTCAGACAAAGACACAAACAAACCAAGAGCATTTTTCACCACATTTTGTTGTTTTTTCTACAAGCTGCAGACACTGATAGAATCCTGGGCTGTAGGTAGAGGAGCTAGAAGCCACAGATATAGTGGAGAATGGTGTTCCTGAGGAGACAATGGTGCATTCATGTGCTCAACTGACAGTCATTCTTCTGAGTTCAGCGTGTTAATGTGGTTTAAGTTGTAATGTGGAAACAACATGGATGCTATAAAGACGATATGTTGTATTTCATTGCTCAGAGCATTTCAACAACACGTTGATAATAAAGACCAAAGGAAAAAGATCAGGTGAGCCTTGAAATATAACGGAGGACTCATTTTTCAGATTATTTTCACATTTTTCTGATATCACATGGATGCAGCACAAGGCTGAGGAGGTTACTGAAACGTCTACAGTGCTACTTGCCCTCAAAAAGCATACAAGGCCTACGTGGGATGCTGAAATGCATTAAAATGAATATGAACTTTATTGATGTAAACTTATACATGCACTGAGGAGATGTGTTGTGGGGCAGACAGCACTGGCTGTCGAACATGCATGTACTAATGGAGTGTCACAGAGAAAATGCCACAATATTTTGCAAAATGTATCAAAACTCAAAAGGTTTAGATACATTTACATGAATCATCTTGAAGGAACCAGAACTGTAAAAAGAATCAGACCGCCCATCATTATCCAACAAATGCAATACCTTATGTGGTTGTCCGATCGGAAAAGTGAAAAATAAACGTGATGTCCTACATAACATTATGTGAAAGTGAACTGCTTAATGTATTGCTAAAGTGGAGCTCTTCAGCTGAGCTGTGTGCACAGTCTGCCTCACAACCAAGAGTTGAACTGATGAGAAAAATCACATATACTGGACACTATATGTCAGCTCTAGGGTCATATATGACATAACATTAAAGACCTCTGGATGTGATATGATTGGCATGTGAGAAATGTAATGTCTTTTGCCCAGAAGCTGTGTTCCTGACTTGTCAATCAGTCAGAGGCTGTGTTTCTGACGGTGTGGCAGCTCTGTCAAACTCACTGCGCAATGGAATAACAAGCAACCATCTTGATTTTGGCTTAAAATGTTCTTCCTGCTACCTAAATTGTAGTGCAGGTAATGAAACAATATTTAAGAATTGTCCCAGCCATTTTGTTGTTACCTATTATTATTTGTTTTATATGGTAAAAATCGATCAGTCAATCAATCATTTGTCACATGAAATTATACAAAGTGCAGCTCCAGTGAAATGTGATTCTTTCGGCTCCTTCAACTTGTGAAGTGCAGTTCAGTTTTTTTGCTTCTTCTTGCATATTTGTGTTTCATGTGGTTGAATATTTTGGCCTACGTGAGTCCAGTGAAGTTTTCTGACAATAATATTTAACACATTTATAATAAGTTTATTTTCTTGTTTTAGCTAGCAATTGGAAAAACTACAAAGTCAAGACTGTATTGCAACGAACTGTGGATAATTAAATCATTAAAGTCTGGTGATGTTTGCACTCGGAGCAAACTCTTCGGAAGTCTGCACAAAGTCCACTCTGCTCCGTATGAACTGTGGATTTGGACAGCCCTCAGCAATCGCACACTTCCTTGAAATGCGCCCGCAAAGTCAGCAAGTCTGCTGGTGCAGAGTAGTACGGACATTTGCATTGGGTTCTAAAATGCATACTTCGTTACTTTCAGTATGTGCCTTTGAGAAGTTGTGTAGTGTAAGGCCTGTATAAAGTAGTACTCTGAAATGTAATAAAAAATGGTTCCTGGACCAAACTGTGATCCTTGTATTCACATATATATCAGCATCTAAAATCTGCTGTGTGTACAAGAGGGAAAGGAAATAAAAAAAAGATTTTCATAATTTACCTGTACTAGGTTCTTCTTGCCCAGGTTGGACTTGATTATCATCAGCCCTGCAGAAGCAGATGCAAAATGCATTTGCTCTTCAATGTTTTACAAACAGAGCTTCATGAAAATTTTAAGAACATTATGAGTAATGTGTGGTGAACCTAAAGTCTATATGGACACTTCTTATTCCTTTAATTTGCTAACCCTGCGATGAAACGTCTCAAGTGGAAGGGAGACAGATTCCCTTTAAGAGGTTGAGAAAATGGAGGACATTCTCAGCATTTCCACTTGCTTGTAATTGCATTTACTCCAATACACTGAAATATAATCCATCCGTCAGCTCTCCAGTGCAATCACAACAATGAAAACAGTTTTCTCAGTTACCTTGATCTTGATGCATGGGGAAAAGGATTTTATTGATTTGACAGTGAATATAATTGAAAGCAACATTAGATATGTGTCTACAAACATACACATACGCACTGTGACTAACTTCTGTACTGTGCATATGAGCTTCAGAGATAATGTTAGATTTTTTTTTTTCCTAATCCCTTGAGAGAGCTTTTTCTGCCTGCCTCCAGTATCCATGCTAAGCAGGGCTCCAGCTTCATGTTTAATTGACAGATATAAGAGTATCCATGTTATCATCTAACTCTTGGCAAGAAAGCTAAAGGTGTATGTCCCAAAATGTCACACTGTTTCTCTCAGTCAGCACTGACTTTTGTCAAAATGAAATTCAATTGATCAAAATACAGTTAAATTGCAGGTTGATGTGAAGGGCACTCTTACCACACATCAATAATCTAAACGTACAACAACTAAGACTTGACTTACTGTTTACTGTAATTAATTACACGACTCTAATCAAATTACAGTGGAACCCTCTTGTAGTAATCAGTACAAGTGGATGATTAAAACTGAATTTTCCTTTTTCTATATTTTGTATGCATATTACGATCTAACTGACATTTGTCACCCTATATCTTCTACGTGAATATAAAGTAATGGGGAGCACCACATGGGGGCATTATGTGACCGAACATTATTAATCCACTTGACAAGACAGCTTCAACCACAGGTGCTTTCCCAGGGCACTCCTAGAGCCTGAGTGTCACTGCTGCACCTCACTGGCTTATTTTTGGCAGTCTGTCATAAGCTTCGAAGAGACCATGTTTTTCTTTGAGACTGGACCTTATTTAAAGGTCCATTGTGTAAGATTTATGGGATTTAGTGCTATCTAATGGCGAGGATTGCAGATTGCAACCAGCTGAAACTTCTCCTGGTTAGAATTCCTTCACTGTTCAGCAGGTTTTTACCAGGAGCCAAATTAGCCACAGAAGTCTGTTCCTCTCCAGAACAAACGGACCCAATGATTTAAACTGGGATAAACACTGAAAAAAAAACCAAAAGATTTTTTTCCCAGCTTTCGTTACAGTGGGGCTGCTAACTACGGTAGCCGATACAAAAAAGCCAATGGCCAAAGCCAGTGTTTGGTTTAATCATTCTGGCCTAGTGTAGAAAAGTGGCGATCTCCGTAGACGAGGACCAGCTCCCTGTGTCGATATAAACAGCTCATTCAAAAGTAACGAAAACACATTTTCAGGTGATTGTACACTAACAAAAATATTATATTATTTTCCATTTCTGCCAATCTCTCGAAATCTTACATATCAGACTTTTAAACAATATTTGTACAGGAATGATTCTGTCCTAAGCTTTTTCAGTCCATATAAGCCAGGCATGTGCAATGTCCAGCCTGGGAGCCAATCCTGGCCCTCAGACCAATTATAAACAACCCATGGCTTGTCTTTTAAAATATATGTGGCCTATGGGGTGCCATTTTTTAACGTCACCTTTTACCACATTTACAGCAATATTTGTTAACTTAGAAATATATTAAATAGTTAAATCTAAATATTAAATGTGGCACCTAAATGTTAAATGTTAAATCTAAATATTAAATCTAAATCTAAATATTAAATCTAAATATTAAATCTAAATCTAAATCTAAATGTTAAATCTAAATGCTAAATATAAAAATAAATATAAATGTTAAATCTAAATATTAAATCTAAATCTAAATCTAAATGTTAAATCTAAATGTTTTGGGTGAAACTAAATATTTAGCTAATATGCAAATTCACACTGCCGGTCACCGGAAATACCAAAATAAAAGCTCGAGATGGTCAGACTTTATAGAATCAAATAACGAATTAAAACCAACTTATCGGGGGAAATGAACACTTGAATATACATAAGTGTGATAATAACTACCTAAAATAACAAGAAACGTGTTTGGAGAAATTTTATTTCCTAATACTTTGAGTTGTTAGTGTCCTGCTCGGAGGATTAACCCGTCAGCTCTGTTTAGCCCGTTAGCAGTGTCTGTAATGACTCATTAACTCTAACGGTCCGTGGAAAAAATATTTTTTCCAGCGGATGTCTTAGTTACAACATGATTGAGCTAGCAAAGCAGTTTTGTGTTGCGATGTGTGGTATTTATTCAGTTTTGGGAAATCACGATGTCTAGAAAGCATCAGTGGCCGCAGCAGCAGCAAAGCTATCAGGACGTCATCTGTTAAATGTCTCCGTTGTCGGATACGACATGAAACTACTCCAGTTAGCTCAATCATGTTGTAACTAAGACATCCGCTGGAAAAAATATTTTCTTCACGGATTTAGAGTTAGTGAGTCATTACAGATCGCTAACGGGGCTAACAGCTAACAGTTAGCCCCGCTAATCTACGATAACCATGTTATTAATTTCAGAACGTGATAGTAATGTTTGTTCAATCATTGTGTTTATAGACTTTACAAACACCAGATTAGTCTAAACGGTGATACAGTGACGTAGAGCTGAGATGTGCATATATATATGTTGCTAAACTCACTGGCTGGAAGTATTTGTAAACAACAAGGTGATTCCCTCAGAAGGGACACTAACAACTCAAAGTACACATCAAATAAAATTTCTCCAAACACGTTTCTTGTTATTTTAGGTAGTTATTATCACGCTAATGTATGTTCAAGTGTTCATTTCCCCCGATAAGTTGGTTTTAATTCGTTATTTGATTCTATAAACAGTCTGACCATCTCGAGCTTTTATTTTGGTACTTCCGGTGACCGGCAGTGTAAATTTGCATATTAGCTAAATATTTAGTTTCACCCAAAACATTTAGATTTAACATTTAGATTTAGATTTAGATTTAATATTTAGATTTAACATTTAGATTTAGATTTATATTTAGCATTTAGATTTAGATTTAGCATTTAGATTTAGATTTAATATTTAGATTTAGATTTAGCATTTAGATTTAGATTTAATATTTAGATTTAACATTTAACATTTAGGTGCCACATTTAATATTTAGATTTAACTATTTAATATATTTCTAAGTTAACAAATATTGCTGTAAATGTGGTAAAAGGTGACGTTAAAAAAATCACAATACTTTTTTAAACATTGTTTGAAGCTAAATGTGGCAAAATGTTGATGTTATTTTCAGCGTGAGACACTTTACAAATGGCACCCCATAGTGGCCTGCCACACAATATGTTGGCTAAACACGCAAGATCACAATCCAGCTTATGATGACAGGGGTGTCATTTGGTTTATCCACCAAGTAGTGTGTGTAATATGTTTTCATAAACAGACAGTAGACAAGCAAATGAACAGTTATCTAACAGCATGCATTTCCTGTAGCAGACATGGCCACAGCAAAGAAGCGTAGAGTCAACATCGAGGGCCGGCGCTTTCAGGAACAGTGGAAAGTTGAATACCTTTTCTCTGAAAGATGAAAAAGTTGAACAGAAACAATCAGACAATTAAAAATGAAAATGAACAATGAAATGTGAGGTATAAATATTGAGCCAAGACTTGCAAAAACATTGGCATGATCTATTAGATGTAAAGTTATTTAAGGAAAAGATAAACTATGAGTCTCGCACATATTAACAGCTGCACGACATGCTTGGTATTTTTCTACTAGCATGCTGTTTTTATACACTTTGTTGTCTGTGTGGCCGACATTTTGAAGACTAAATGATTGATTGAGAGAATAATCATTAGATTGATTGATGGTGGAAATGGTCAGTAGTGGCAGCCCTAATGCTGTAGATGTGAATGTTAGTATGTATTTCCTCCAGGATGAAGCTTGGAGGGGATCATGTATGTGTGGGAGTGTGTGTATCTGTCCGCAGCTAATCTTGCAAACTACTGGACCAATCAGCCTCATATTTTGAGAGCACATTTTGACTGTATGCTCAAAGACCTCCTGTGGTTGCAGGAATTCACAATTGTTAAATAACCAGTTTTATTGACATCAGTCTTTTAAACCTTTAAATGGCTGCACATTTTCTGGAAATGGTCGAGGCTAAAACCAGCAAGCCTCACCATCTGTTGCAGGCCTCATTTTGGCCTTTGTCATGGCTCAAAAACTGACATAAATGTGAACTAGCGCATCTGCAGATTAATTACATGTCCAATATGTTTTGATCAACTAAAGTTAGGCATGATATAAGATGAGTAAGTAATTTTTTTTTCTTATCTTTGCCACCATCTTGGTGGTCATGATCACATGACCAATGCGCTGACCAGAGTAAACAAGGAAGCAGTCCTGAGCGGTCTGTTAAGAGGCAGGATTAGGCAGTGGATTGGTCACAAAACCACAGACTTTTTCCCTGAGGCGCATATTTTTCTTAACTTCTGGGATGCTTCTGAAACACACTAAAGTGTCTCTGCTGGAATTATAATCTTAAATGGCTGCTGTCAGCCCTAGCAGCTACTTGGCCACCTGGCAGAGATGTGCACTCCACTGAGCGCACTTTTCCAGTTACAGTTTTATTAATATGATTAGTCCAATACAACTTACATTATTTCTATTAACCTTTCTAATTATTACATATTACTATTAGGTCTGTCGATCGATTAAAATATTTAATCACGAGTAATCAAATGACTGTCCAAAATTACTTGTCATTAACAGCAAATTTTTCTGCCCAAATTGTACCACAAAGTGATTTTTTAAAAAGTTTTTAATACTCTTACCAACATGGGACTGGACAAATATGCATGCTTTATGCAAATGTGTGTTTCTTATTATCACAACTATCTAAGACAATGACAAATACTGTCCAGAATATTCTCCAGAATAACCTCAAAAGTACTGCATGCTCAAAATATGCTGAAAGCTTACCATTGGCAAACTCAAACCCAACAAACAACAACAGGTGGACATATTGATCTGGATGTAACATTACTTAGTAATACTAGCACAATATAGTGTAACACTTGTAAAGGTTAATTAAACATCTCCTGCTTTTTTAAGCAGCTCGACGTACTCTGGTGGTAACTCAGTTCACATGGACAGTAAATGTAAATAACTTTGGTCTGGTGGGGAAAATCATCTGGCAGGGCTTTGAAGCTGAACTTGCCATCGAAAGACCCCTTTCTTCTGCTCACAGAGGTTTGTTTCTGCTTGCCATCCACAATGTTACTAGTGCATAGCTTCCTGATTTACCAAATTATCAGGTGGGCCTAGTGTTGTAATTACAGAAGGTATGTGCATTAATCGCATGAAAAAATGAGTGGTGTTAAGAGGAATTTACAAACTCATTATCAATGCATTAATTTTGACAGCCCTAGTTGCTATATTTGACTTTTTTCTTTTCTTCTTCTCTTCTTCTCTTCTACCCCCTGTTTACACAGTATATTGAATGTAATGTAATATAATGAAATGCAGTGAAAATGAAAGAGATGCATGATTTCTGATTGAGGTTTTAAGATTTTATGAAACACTGGTGTTGCCCTTTACACTACTCGTAGTTCAGGTCCAATGTTATGTTTAAAAAATCATCATATCACCTCATTAAAAAGACAAAATGCTGAATTCACTGCAGATGTGGGTGAGCTGACTTTAATACCAGCTTATGGTTAAAAGATCCACTCATCAAAGTCATTCTCTGCACGGTGCTGCTGAGCCTGGTGTCGTCTAACTGTCGCCTGATGGGGGGAATGATATTCTTGAGCACAAGCCTGGGTCACAGATCAATACCAGGGCCCACTGAATCTTCTCCAATGAATCAGCAGCAGCTCTCAGGGATGTATTACGTTGCTCAGCATGGACATCTGTGGAGCTGATGGACGGGATGGACACACAACTACTGCTCTTTTGGGTCATCAGACTCTGGAGGTTAAGGCTAGTCTGGGGTGCAGGCTGATAACCTCCCCCTCTGCCATATTTAAACTTGTCCTGATCCTTCATGTTTGATGTTCCACATTGGTGCAAATTACAAGGGTGGGTATTGATAGGTGATTTGTCAAGCTGCCATGTGGGGATTGGTTTTGTATTCCAGTGGGAGCACTATGTAACTACCCTGGATCTGAACACTCACAAAATACCACAAAGGGTTGGAGTGTGCCTGTCAAAGTGTCAGCCTTGCTGTTTGAGTCGCTGTGCAAGTGTCACCAGAGCCTAGAACTTCATTGTGGAATAAAAAATATGGCAGTAAAAGGTTTGGACCTGGTAACAGAGTTACTCTGTGCAGATGATGTCCCAAGTTTCCCCACATAGTTTTAAAGTTCTTTTGAAAAGGCTTCCCCTCACTTAGCTAACTGCCTCATGAAATTACATGAAAGTGGTGTCAGTCTTCCAATCTGAGTCTGAGCATGAGAGCAAATAAGAGTAAAAATGTTGCTGTAACAGAATTCTTTCCAGCCATTACATGCCAGCTATGCTATATGCTACTTAGAGCTCCCTTAACCCATATTTTAAATATAAACAGTGGATCGTATTACAGCAACTTGAAAGACATTGCTCGAGTCACCAAACTTTTCAGTTCCCCTTTTTTAAACTAATTGTTTTAGTTTTATGGCCAACAACTCACAGACCTTGTTTCCAACAACAGAATGCAGCTCTTTCAGTGAAAAAGCTTTGATACCTGGCCAACACCAAATGGCTGAAATTAGTGACCAGCACTACTAGACAGTAGCGTATTATTTACATTCCCCTAATTTTAATGTTTTTGGAAGTTAGAGATCATTTTCAATTGATTGCTTCGAATCGAAGACAAGGTTAAAGTTTGCATAGCGTAAATCAGCTAAATCAGTGTGTAAAAGGTAATTGGTGAAATTGGGTGGGAAGGCTAATGCATTAGGCCTATGGCCTATACTGATCAATAGTTCAGCTGCAGTAACAGTAACATCACACCGAGATATAGTACCAGGTTACAGCAACAATGCACTATAACAAAACTAGAGAATTAGGCTAACTACAAAAATGTTGTGATGCCAAAAGTGCTCTCTCTGGCGCGTACGTGCTCGCTCACATGCGTGCACACACACACACACACACACACACACACACACACACACACACACACACTGACTATTTTCCGCTGTACACACAGGAAAGGTAAAGAAAGGAAAGGAGTAATGCTCCTTTACAGTGTTGGGCAAGCTACTTGGAAAGTGTAGTGAGCTAAGCTACTAGTTACTCTAATATTAAATGAAGCTTCACTACATCAAAGCTATCACCCTCAGAAATGTAGCAAGCTAAGCTACAGCAAAATGAAAGTAACTAGTGCAACTACATCCAAGCTTTTTACTAAATTGAACCAACTTCATGCCAAGTCAGTGTTATCTTACTGATCAATAAAACTGCCAGTCAAACAGATAGGCAGGTAAAAAAGTTAAGTTCAATTGTTTATTGAACAGTGAGCTGCACTAACTCCCAACACGACTCAAACCACAACAGCAAGAATGAAGACCTGCTTCAAACAGTCACAACATGGTCAAAAACGTACATGCGTATGTGTACGTACACTGCAAAAACTCAATATCTTACCAAGAATATTTATTTCTAGTCAAAACAAATCTCATTACAATTGAAATAAGACTCATCACCTAAAAAGTAACTTGTTTTTAGACAGTTTTCACTTGTTTCAGGAAAATTTTCACTTGAAATAAGTAGAAAAAAATCTGTCCATGGAGCAAGTTTTTTTTTTTCTTAATACAAGCAAAAAAAACCCCAACTTGCTGCGTGGGCAGATTTTCATACTTATTTCAAGTGAAAATTTGCTTGAAACAAGTATTTTTTTAAGTGTAAAGAGATTTGTTTTGACTAGAAATGAGGCTAGTAAACACATTTTAGTAAACACATTTTATAGTGAGCAGCATACACATGTCCCCTACAAATCCCAACCCTGTTTACAAAGTTTGAATGAACGAGACGGAGGCAAAGGAAACGGGGGCTGCGCATTGACCCCTTTTGCCTCTGTGCAGGAATGAATATAAATCCCATTCATGATGGGGTCAAATGGATTATGTGCATAATTAACCACAAAACAAGCATACTTCATCTTAATGACATATAACACTCATTATGCTTCAGCTGAATCCTCTAAGCAAAATGACCATGTTGAAGTGAAATTAGTTTATCATGTTAAATGTCGGAAATTGGGAATGGAGGGCTGTCCCTCATCAGGTTCATGCGGAAGTGACTCTGTGTGGTAGCGGTGACAGTTTTATTTCAGTCCATAACAGAAATCCCAGAAATGATTTTGGAAATTTAGCTTGTGTGGATGCTACCACGCTAAGTGATCAATATAAGAGCTTAACTACTGAGAAATTACTTGATTCAGAAAACAGCGATGCTACCACCAAGCTACTGAGAAATGTAGTTAAACTACCAGGGCCGCCCCTCCCTAAACGCAGAACACGCGCTGTGCGTAGGGCCTCATCTTCCATGCGGGGCCACACTTTGCGCGAGGGGACACATTTGCGCATAATGCGCAATGGATGTGCACATGTGCTACCGTGAGGCGCGCGTAGAATCAGCTCGAGGAAGGAGAGAAGAGACCTGACCACCCATGCGTTGCTGCAATGATTGACAGCACTCGACATCTGAACAATCAGAGGTGTGCACTTGCAGAGCTGCAGCAGGTGAAGAGTTGTCGACATGTCGTCCAAAAGAGCCTCAGGAGTATGTGCGGGGACAGGAAGGCGGGCAGGCTCCACGGAGGGGGAGACCCGAGCCTCGGGGGTATGTGTGGGGCCGGGAGGTCGGACGCTCCCAGAGAGGGGAGAGGGAGAAATATAACTAAATAAGATGAAAATAGAAAAAAATGTCTCTGTATTTTATTTCCATTTTCAGTGTTTAATTAAGGTGGGGGAGGCAGAGGGCTGAGGGAGATCGGATGCCTCCAGAGAGGGGAGAGGGAGAAATATAACAAAATAAGATTAGGGAAAACCTGTCTCCCTCTTTTATTTTATTTTCAGTGTTTAATCAAGGGTGGGGGATTGAGGTGGTGGAAGTTACTTTCTTTTGGTGAGTAATTGATGGCTACTCAGATTTGTTTATTTATTTATTTCAGTTTGAAGTTCATTCATTCATTCATCTTCTAACCGCTTCATCATCTTGAGGGTCACGTGGGGGGCTGGAGCCTATCCCAGCTGACATCGGGCGAGAGGCAGGGTACACCCTGGACAGGTCGCCAGACTATCACAGGGCTGACACAGAGACAGACAACCATTCACGCTCACTTTCACACCTACGGACAATTTAGAGTTATCAATTAACCTAGTCCCCAATCTGCATGTCTTTGGACTGTGGGAGGAGTGCCTGGAGAGAACCCACGCTGACACAGGGAGAACTTGCAAACACCGCACAGAAGGGCTCCCACGCCCGGGATCGAACCGGCAACCCTCTTGCTGTGAGGTGAGAGTGCTAACCACCACACCACCGTGCCGCCCCAGTTTGAAGTTATTTTTATTTAATATTTATTTATTTATTTCAGGTTAAATTTTTTATTTTATTTGACTCATACAGCCAAACTCCTGTATCTACAGTTCATTTGTTATTGCCGATAAAGGTTGTCAAGTTAAATGGCAAGTAGTTGTATGGTCATTTTGTACCTATGATACATTTAGGATGGGGGCCTCCAAATAAAATTTGGCTTAGGGCCTCAATTTGGTCAGGGGCAGCCCTGTAAACTACAAACGTCCGCTACTGTAGTGACGCTACTGCCCAACACTGCTCCTTTAATAAGAGGTTGGGGCAGTATGATATCGCGGTATCGTCTTCTCTCTCTTTTTTTTTTTTTACACCTTAAATAAAACAATTTAACCCTATGGGCCCTAGGACTTTTTGGGGTATTTTTACTGCCTTTACTTTTAAGCTCATATCATTATAAAGGCTACATAAACATGCTATATCTTGTTTTTTTCAGGACAATCTGGGCTAACCAGATTTGCCATCATTACATGTCCTCCTATGTGCCTGTATTTTGTATTAATTTTTATATCAATGAAAAAAAAAACAAATCCATGTGACTAAATTCTTACATTTTTACATGTATCTCAGCATAGCAAGTTGGAAGTTGACATATTCTGCCATATATGAAGAGGGGAAACTCTCTGGAATCTGGCAGTATAAGAACCATGATGCTGGGACATTCTGTCACTTCACAGCTGCCCAAAACATGTGGTTTGTGCCAGGCGGACATAATTGCCAGTATTTTTTCATTATTGCAAGAAATTCCATTGACTCATTCACAAGTCAAAAATGTGTTTTATCTGAAAGAAACATGCAATATTTACATCTAAGATCATAGAAAAATAGTCAACCAAGTGCAGTGATGTCCTCCAAGATAATATTTGTTTTTCAGTTTCAGTTATATTTTGGGGGGGCATTTTGGGCATTGGTGGGGGGGGCACGTGTCCCCCTCAATGTATATGGTGACTACGGCCCTGTCAGGCATGCATAATTAGGCCTCAGTTGTCTGGGTGCGCAAAGGTGAAGTGCGCTGGTTTTGTCATACAAATTTTGATGGAGTGTCAACTGGACAATATGGAGATATTTGCATCTTGAAAGCTGGACTACAAATGTGGATAGACAGGGAGAAACACACGCAAGCCTAAGACGTGGTGAGATACGATATTCCTCACTATATGAAGTGACTGATAACAAGATCTCTATAATGGATTGTAAAGAAATTCGTCCGCTTTTTATTTTGTAGACATTTGATCTGTATTTATAGCGTGATAGGATGACAACACAGTGATGTGTGTGGTATCACTGGAAAGCTCTGCTCCTGCGCTTTCATGTGATATGCGTGGCATTTCTGTGCGAGCCTGCGTTCGCGAGTAATCCTTCCAAGAATAATGTGTGTGCAAAGCTGTATGAAAGCTCTGTTATACATAATTTTAGTGTAAATTTATCATTTTTTTCGCTGTGAAAACATTGGACTACCGACGAGTGCTTGGTCTTCTCGGAAAGCTACGATTCCGCTGTTTCACGTGATATGTGTGGCTTCTCGCTATGACGCATAATTGCGGAGAAAATCCACAGAGAAGAACGGGTGTGAATTTGGATGCACTATGCATCGTTCGGGCCCATAGGGTTAAAAAGCCATACAAGTCTAGGATAGAAACTATTTATCGTCAGAAGTAAAACAGTTGCTAATCCATCTATTATTGTGTATAAAACGTTATATAATATGTATAAACGTTAGAGGGAAATGGGAGGGACGGTGGTTCCCGGGCCCCCTTCTCCCACGGGCCTGGGTTTGGTGTGGTCTGCCAGGCCACGTGAGGGAGGTGTGTGAGCCAGGCAGGCCGGCCACCGGGCCCTGTTCTGCCACCATAGCTGGAGTACTGTGGTATGAAGGTAACCACAAAAGCAGTACCGCAGCTCATGTTTACTGCAGTAAGTTACCGTCACCGCGAATACCGCCCAGCCCTACTTGGGCTTAACTTATTTGAAGAGAAGCTCACATCGACGGCCTTTCTGGGATGCAAACAGGTTTAACAGTCATTTAAGTCCAGTGATTTTTGGATGAGGTCCCACTCGATAGACAGCATTTAAAATAATCCACCTCGTTCAGCATGATGCTAACACAATTTGAAAGACTCAACGCTCACTCTCCCACTACAGTAACAGCGGGCAGGCCCTCACTGTCATTGGCCAAAAGTCAGTGGCCTGGGCTGAATTAATTTAGCTAAACTGGACATTAAATCAAGGGGGCTTGTCACGACACCTGTCACTCACGATGTGACAACAATGATTGGAAGCTTATTTTAGGAGCATGTGCTGTAAAAAAATCAGTCCATTTAGATTAATCCTGCATTTTTGTAACTATTTTAGTGCTGTTGCTGCTGTAGGTTCCACCAAAAACAAACAGTCATAAGGTTCAGTAACTAATATTTTTAATATTTTCTTTAATCATTTTCTCGTCTTTATTGTAAAAGATAGGCAGGGCTTAGCCCTGCTAGCCCATTTATACCAGCCATCTCTGGATACAACCATCAGTGGAAGATCACTAGATGACTATTTTTGCTGCCTCAAATACAGGTATGGACTTTATGAACAGACTGCACTAGATTCATCAAGATGGGGCAATTTGGACACAGAAAATAAAGTTTGTTTTCCTTTTTCCACCAGATGGACAATGGGTGTTAGGTTTAACTTAGGTTTTTACTGCACTCGCTAAAGAAGAACCTATTGGGACCTATAAGAGCTGCCTTCAAAGAGAAAGGAATGGAAGTAAAAAAAAAGATGGAAAAAAAGGAGGATTTATAAGTAGGGTAATGTTGTGAGGTGACTGTGATTCCTTCTGTCCCCAAATAAAATATTATATTACAAAGTCATTAAAATAGTCTACTCTGATTTAACCCTTTTATTATTAGCACTAGAGAGTAAAATAGAAACTGTAAAGAGGGGACACTGACAAAGCCACTGTCGTGTCACTGCTTCCCTAATAGTGGTGAGGTTTAAGGGGGCAGAAAGGAGAAGTGTCAGAGTCCAGAAAAAAAATTAAAAAATTGTAAATGGTTGGTTCCCCCTGCTGGGTTTGGGGGCAAACCAGTGGGGAATGACATGGGGAAGCGGCCTGGGAGTGGATCTCATTTTTTTTCTTTTTTTCCATGTCTTGTTTATAAGCCAACTTGATGCCAATGTTCAAAAACTTTTACAAAATAGAAATCATCTTTTTTTGTCACACACAATTCTATCAGTCAGGTTGTCTGCAATCATGGAGCACTATCACAACAACATTAAGCCAACTGCAAGAAATTTGGGTGTTTTATATGATTCTGCCCTTCATTTTGATGACCAAGTGAAGATGGTTGTTTATTAATGCTTCTTTACACTTAATTTCAAAAATAAGATCCTTTTCTATCCCTTGAGGGTTTACACAGGTTGTCCATGCCTTTATTTTTTTCTCATCCTGATTTCTGCAGTGCCCTCTATCACCTAGACGTCCCTGTGTTGCCTTTAATTGGTCCGAAATGTTCAAAAACATGATATTCATCAGAATTTGTGGCCTCCCTGCAATATTTTTGACCTTTAAAGCTTTAAATACCCAGCCCCCGATAAACATTAAAAACCCTCTAACATAGCATTTCTCAACGGGTGTGATATCACCCCTCCAGGGTGCATTCAGATAACATAGGGGGGCGCTAGAAGCAATATATTTGAAAGGGGGACATTAAAGGGATAGTGCACCCAAAAATTAAAATTCACCCATTATCTACTCACCCATATGCCGATGGAGGCTCAGGTGAAGTTTTACAGTCCTCACAACACTTGCGGAGATCCAAGGGGAGAGGGGGTAGCAACACAACTACACCTAATGGAGGCTTACGGCACCCCAGATTCAAAGGGAACTGCCCATTGGTCCGACAGCCCATTGGTCCGACATCCCATTGTTCCGACCATATCTAAGCCCTGTGGTTAAGGTCTGGTTAGGTTTAGGCACAAAAACCACTTGGTTAGGGTCAGGAAAAGATCATGGTGTGGGTTAAAATGAAAAAGAAAGTGACAAACACATAAGCTGTGAGCCTGCTTCGCCTGAAGCCTTTCCCAGCTGACCCAGAGCCGGTCGCGGCACACCATCAAGGCAGAAATATGCCCGCCGGGAGTCGTTCAGCACCGCAGACCGTCAGACTAATGGGATGTCGCACCAATGGGCTGTCGGACCAATGACATGGACCCGATTCAAATGTCCAAAAACACATGAAACCACAGAATATCTTTTGAAACTGCCTCTCTGTGCACCGCGTTCACATGTGCGCGCATGAGGCTAAAAACAGAGTTCAAATGACGTTTTTCCAATCAACTTTTTATGTCGGGGCTTCAGGACACTTGGATCACTACGGACGAGCAGTACGGAGATTTTTTGTGGTTTCACTTATGAGTTTTTGGATGTTTGTATCTTGAGCACTGTAAGCCTCCATTAGGGTGAGTAGATAATGGGTGAATTTTAATTTTTGGGTGCACTATCCCCTTAAAGTGTTCTTGTGGGGTGCTTGTGTGTCTGCTTTTAATTACATGTATATATGTATATACAGTATGCTGCATTGAAAGATTCGGACCATGGTGAACCAGGTTGGGATGCTATCCCTCCATGAGGTGTATGTTAATTTTTGGCATGAACTTTGCCCCTTATTCATTCATTCATCTTCTAACCGCTTCATCCTCTTGAGGGTCGCGGGGGGGCTGGAGCCTATCCCAGCTGACATCGGGCGAGAGGCAGGGTACACCCTGGACAGGTCGCCAGTCTATCGCAGAGCTGACACATAGAGACAAACAACCATTCACGCTCACATTCACACCTACGGATAATTTAGAGTTATCAATTAATCAATCTGCATGTCTTTGGACTGTGGGAGGAAGCCGGAGTGCCCGGAGAGAACCCACGCTGACACGGGGAGAACATGCAAACTCCGCACAGAGGGGCTCCCACGCCCGGGATCGAACCGGCAACCCTCTTGCTGTGAGGCGAGAGTGCTAACCACCACACACCGTGCCGCCCTTGCCCCTTATTATTATACAAATAGTTATCAAAAAAGGAGATCTCACAGGCCCTGTTTACACCTGGTATTAACATACATCGTGGGTGATTGGACCTCAAGTGGACAGCTCTTAGAACGGGTGGATGCACCAATGCATCCTTTGTGTGTTTTTGGATCTAATCACTCAGACCACATTCAGAGGTGAACTTCCTACTCAGCTGATGTCCTCTGTGTAGGCTGAACCCCATACTCATTCATGCGCCAACAGCGAAAAGCCCATAGAGATATACAGTATTACAAGTACGTCAAACATCTTGGGCCATTTGGTTTGCCTGGAATATGCATGCATTGCTTTCTCCCAGTGGATAAAAAGAACGTATTTGGTCGTTGCAGAAATAAACAAAGCAGAAATGCTGTAAGTATTTATTTACATAGAGTGAGGAAGAGAGATCTCATCACAGCTGGTCAATTGAGATGCATATGTGGAGATGCATTCTAATGCCAGGTGTGAACAGAAAGACTAAGGGGCCTAACACATCCTGCATTTTTTGTTCCCTGACATTCATTGTTTTCAATGTAGACACATGACAGGTGCGCTCAAATGCCAGAGGATTGCCATTGCGGCACACAGGTGTTTCTGAGTGCCTGTTTTTCAGGACCCAATGGCTGCGCTCTAGGATAAACATAGTTTAACTTTTGGAACGCAGCAGCGCATGCCACATGTCATGTGACGGGTTACAACCAATCACAGCCAACAGACATCTTTCCCTTTCTCCGTAAATATCTAGCCAGGGTTAAATATGGAGAAGAAGTTGATCAATTTAGTGCAGGGCTGCCAGAGCTTTACATTTGTCCCATGGACAATAGACACACAAACAGCACCTGGAAGAAGATCAGCTCTGCACTCAGAATTTCAAGTAAGTAGGCTACGATATGGTACTTGTTATGGTCGCTTAGCAACCTCAGATGCAACTTGCCACTGCGCTCTTGAGAGCTGGCACAAGACACAAGACAAGAATAGCACCCAATGCCCGACCTCGCGTTTTACAGGTGGTTTAAGACGTGGCATGTGAACGGCAAAGGTACTGGCCCCTCATCTCAAGACAGTACTACTGATGCTGGTCCAGCTGGACTAAACAGGCTCTGTTAAACATAGATTGTTTCAGACAACATGAGATATCTCCTGCATATTATACATTTTGGGCAAACTCTATCATTACCATGAAATTTGCCATCTGTAGACATGGAAAAAATCTTTGACCACCTTCAGTCATATTTGTGGTATACAATGCAGCATATGGGTTTTTAGGAAAGATTAAAATTTTATATTCTAATCCAATGGCTGTGGTCTTAACAGGCAATCTAAGTTCTCCACAGTTTGCTATTGCAAAGGGTACCCAGCAGGGGTGCCCAGCCTTGGCACTACTATTTGTCTTATACTTAGAACCGTTTGCTCAAAAAATACAGAATTCCAAAGAAGTGAAGGCAGCAGTGAAGACATTAAGAAGTCAAGGCACAAGAATTTACCCAAAAGGGTAAAATACTTTGTCACTCCAGCTGTATGAGCACTGAAACTTTGAAAACTGATACATTTTTCTGTACCTTCTTGTCTGTACCTTTTAAAATAACATTTCTGCACCTCCTGTAACACAGTGTGACTTTATGTCGGATACATAAAGGTACCCATTGGAAACAAATGACAGTTACTCACTTGTCCACTGGTCATGGTTGCTCAACAACATACTATAAACATCAGTGTCTCACAGACACATTTCTTTTAAATCAAGCAATAGCAATCAGTCAGAACATGAAAACAAAATAAACTGGTGTGACCCACAGAGGGGCTATACACTTCTTTTCCTCTTACTACACAGTGGGATGGACAAATGGCAAAACATGAGAATGCATCCTTTGGGACAAATACAGAGACATCTTCATAGGCCATCCCTCTAACTGAGCAATTTATTCTTCAGAGAGTGGACCCTGGCAGTGCAAGAGTCCAACCCAATTCCCATGACCACACAATGAATCACCTCACAGGTGTATTTCAAGTCTTTTGGATAGTCAAGGTTCAGCACATACAGCAGTCCCATCAGGTTAACAGACGCATTGGGTACATCACCCAGGTGATGCATGAGACTTTTTTCCTTGATCACAAGGACAACATTGCTGTAGGAAGCTGAACGAGGTTCCTTCACATTTTCAGGGACTAAAAGGATTCCAATTATCATTCCCCTGATGATGTCCTCCTCAGAATTGGTTGACTTCATCCATAAACAAACAAACAAATAAAAACAAAACAAAACAACAACAACAAAGGTGCCTGTGCTTTAGAGATGCTTTGCCACAAAGTGCAGACATAGAGACAATGCATGAAAAGACAGGTGTAATCCTGCTCATTGTGAGCTAGTTTTCTTTGGATCATCTTGAATGACATTTTGCTGCTCACCTCACACATCTTCACGAATGCAGAAGGATTCTCCCTCATGTACCAAGGTTGACCCTGTAACACTGCTGCCATCTTCCTTTGTTTTGATGCCTGCCAAAACACATACTTTAATGTTTGTCGAGGCTCTCCAGTAAGGATGTCACTTCTTCAGCCCCCACATTGCACTTTGACCTGAACATCTAAAGGATTTTGTGCAGATGGCTGTCAAGACACTTACAGAGTGAACTGAGTTCCATCAACATTGGCCTGGTGAATTCCTTGAGGATCTATCCAAGGAAGTGACATTACATATTTTTCGTGCTGCAGAATTACATAATTTAAGCCCAACATAAATTTTCACATTTCAGCAAGTTGTCCAGATACAGACCTGCAAACCTTGGGAGAATATTTGTGTAACATTTACTTCATATATTGAATTTCCAGGTATGAAATATACGTACATACAAAGCAAAAATGTATATATGTACAAACTATAAAATCTGTTAGAAAAAGGAACAATTTCATATGTTGACATAAATGCCTAATCAATACAAATGTATGTTTATGTTTGTATAATACATTTATTGCCATATATGTCACATATATAAATGCAGAATATGTGTAACTTATATGTATGTAGCTGGTAGCTTTATCTCCAGCAATGAGGTAGTTGGCTTGTATAGCATTAGGAGTCTAAGCCCAAGACTTTTATTGGAAACTCATCCCAACCAGGATTCGAACCCTTGTCTCCAGGGTTCAGTGGGAAAGAAGTTAATATATATGGCAGCATCACCCTTGATATAGAAGCATGTACACTGAACAAAAATATAAACGCAACACTTTTGTTTTTGCTCCCATTTTTCATGAGCTAAACTCAAAGATCTAAAACATTTTCTACACACACAAAAGACCATTTCTTACAAATATTGTTCACAAATCTGTCTAAAATCTGTGTAAGTGAGCACTTCTCCTTTGCCGAGATAATCCATCCCACCTCACAGGTGTGGCATATCAAGATGCTGATTAGACAGCATGAATATTGCACAGGTGTGCCTTAGGCTGGCCACAATAAAAGGCCACTCTGAAATGTTCAGTTTTATCACACAGCACAATGCCACAGATGTCGCAAGTTTTGAAGGAGCGTGCAATTGGCATGCTGACTGCAGGAATGCCCACCAGAGCAGTTGCCCGTGAATTGAATGTTCATTTCTCTACCATAAGCCGTCTCCAAAGGTGTTTCAGACAATTTGGCAGTACATCCAACCGGCCTCACAACCGCAGACCACATGTAACCACACCAGCCCAGGACCTCCACATCCAGCATGTTCACCTCCAAGATCATCTGAGACCAGCCACCCGGACAGCTGCTGCAACAATCGGTTTGCATAACCAAAGAATTTTTGCACAAACTGTCAGAAACCGTCTCAGGGAAGCTCATCTGCATGCTCGTCGTCCTCATTGGGGTCTCGACCTGACTGCAGTTCGGCGTCGTAACCGACTTGAGTGGACAAATGCTCACATTCGATGGCGTCTGGCACGTTGGAGAGGTGTGCCCTTCACAGATGAATCCCCGTTTTCAGTGTTCAAGGCAGATGGCAGATAGCGTGTGTGGCGTTGTGTGGGTGAACGGTTTGCTGATGTCAGCGTTGTGGATCGAGTGGCCCATGGTGGCGGTGGGGTTATGGTATGGGCAGGCATATGTTATGGACAATGAACACAGGTGCATTTTATTGAAGGCATTTTGAAAGCACAGAGATACCGTGACGAGATCCTGAGGCCCATTGTTGTGCCATTCATCCATGACCATCACCTCATGTTGCAGCATGAGAATGCACGGCCCCATGTTGCAAGGATCTGTACACAATTCCTGGAAGCTGAAAACATCCCAGTTCTTGCATGGCCAGCATACTCACCGGACATGTCACCCACTGAGCATGTTTGGGATGCTCTGGATCGGCGTATACGACAACATGTTCCAGTTCCTGCCAATATCCAGCAGCTTTGCACAGCCATTAAGGAGTGTGGAGTGGACCAACATTCCACAGGCCACAATCAACAACCTGATCAACTCGTTGCGAAGGAGATGTGTTGCACTGCGTGAGGCAAATGGTGGTCACACCAGATACTGACTGGTTTTCTGACCCCCCCAGACCCCCCCAATAAAGCAGAACTGCACATTTCAGAGTGGCTTTTTATTGTGGCCAGCCTAAGGCACACCTGTGCAATATTCATGCTGTCTAATCAGCATCTTGATATGCCACACCTGTAAGGTGGGATGGATTATCTCGGCAAAGGAGAAGTGCTCACTAACACAGATTTAGACAGATTTGTGAACAATATTTGTGAGAAATGGTCTTTTGTGTATATAAAAAATGTTTTAGATCTTTGAGTTCAGCTCATGAAAAATGGGAGCCAAAACAAAAGTGTTGTGTTTATATTTTTGTTCAGTGTATGTCTAAACTGGCCTTTCAGAGCAGAGCATACCTGGAAAATCCCATGTGACAAACGATCCCCTTTGCAGCCGCGCTCACCCTTTTTGTCACCAAAGCGCTTATCATGTAAGTGCTCAGGCTGACTCTTTATTGGCATTCTCTTGTTTTTTTGTAACAAGACTGAAAACCCTCTCACTATCAGCATTGACAACCAGTATCCCAAGCAGGGCTGCTCAACAGTTGGACAAGACTCCCTTGCCACCCCTCTTCAACAGGCTAATGTCTCGGCAGGCCTCATCAGTGCACTTGCTGAGGATGCTGTCTTCAGTGCTGGTGGTTTGATAGATCCGGAACTCATTTTCTACTTGATCCACAATCACCTCTTTGGGCAGATCAGAAGGAAAGCGCCTGATAAACAATCAGACAGAATGGAATTTCACAGATTGTTTCTGAGCTATGTTTTCCACAAAAACATGCATAAACAGCTCAAGTGGAAATTTAGAAACTATGTAATCAGCTGCAGATGAAAAGAACTTTCTCACATCTCTGAAGACTGGCTTCAGCACTAGGTTACCCTGGCTTTGGCAAAAGGTTTGGATGTCCTTGCCAATTAAGAGTTCCTCATCAGGTAGCTGCTTTTCCCTTGTACTCTACAGTGTTTGTCTGATACCTCTACCAATTTCACTCATCACAATGATCACATGTTCAGGCTTACAGAATGAAAGCAATACTTTTTGCAATTGCAGTTTCAAAGTTGGAGTCTGTATGCATGGCTCCTCTTTTTTAAGTATTTGGTTGTTTGGAAGTAAAGGTATGACTCTTTAGAATGAGTGAATACAGCTTTGACTATAGGTAGGAACTTAAATACCTTTTCAGGTTTTGTCAGATCCCTTTTCTCTCCTTCTTTGGCCCTTTCAGGTTTTGTTTTTCTTTTTCTTTTGCAGCAGTGATTGCAATTTGATTTTGCTTGACGAGGGATCTGTCCAGGTCAAAATCTGCAGCAAGTTGGCAGGACTTTTAGCTCTGTGTATTGTTAAGTGGTGTGGCTTGAGGTTTCTGGATAGGACCAGATTGATGAGTGGGCAGCTTTGGTAGGATAGAAAAGGAGAGCTTGAGCTGCATCATAGCTGGCTTTAGGCCTCTGGGTAGGACCAGATGGAGGCTTGGGCAACTTGAAGAAATCTCGGAGTTCTGCTTTCTTTTTCTTCTTTACGTCCACCTCAAGAAAGTAGATGTAGATGGTGAACACACTTCCTCAGAGACAGATACCTTGTGGAGGTATTTGAGAATCTAAAAGGTAGATGTAGATGGTGAACACACATCCTCAGAGACAGATACTTTGGAGGTGTTTGAGAATCTTTCTCAGATCTGCATCAGAGATGATCTGTTTGTCACATAGACTTGACTTTCTTTTGATGCCTTTGTCCAGGTAGCAATAACGGGGAAACGGAAGTCTTCAGTGTTCACACTAAGCTGCCTGGATGCCCTCTCTGCAGCTAGGTGTATCAGGTGGCAGGCACAACCAACTAGGTGTGGATTTTGTGCCCTCAGAAAAGCTGCTACGCCTCTGCCCAAACCTTATGTAACGGCAGCTTTGTCAATTGCAAAGCTGACACAGTTTGACCATGGCATGCCTTTCTTCTAAAGTTCACCATCAGGCAATTGAAATATTGCTCTCCCATTAGCCTCTCTTGATTCAAAAATCTTGGGCAACATCACAGCTATTGTCCTATAGATAGATAGATAGATAGATATGTAAACAAGCAGCTGTTTGGCCAACACATTTTCAAGACATTAATTTTACGAGCGGACATATTTAAAGGAGGACCTATATGCTTTTCTGTATTTTGTGTCTTACATATAGTATCACAACAAAAAATGATCTTATTGAATGTGGCCAGAATTTCAAATAAATGTATGCAGAAGCTTAGATTTCCTATTATTCTGAACACACCGTTTCCAATATTGTTATACTCCGGCTACAGTATAACATAGTGTAGCATATTTCTTTATATGATCATCTGCTCCAGGCACGCTACTGCATAATGTTACATAACATAGCCAACACAGCTATATGCTAATGTCAAGGAAACATTTAATCTTGGTTGTCAGTGTCTTTAATTTCTCCCTGATTTTGGATCATATTCCTGTTGGTGCATGTCCAGTTGTGTTTGGAGGCTTTTATTGGAGTTTGCTTGCCTTTTTTTTTTTTTCACAATAGAAAGTGCTGCTATTCTCCGTTACAGTGATTCCCCGGCTGAAATTACACTGCTCACACACATGGAGCTACATGCAGACATCATGGAATCATATGATCTTGGCTGCTGATGCTATTCATTTCTCCTCCGTCTTTGTTTAGAAGCTTTAATTGTTGATTTTTTTAACGGGAAAAAAGTGACACTATTCTCTGTAATGGTCATTCTCCAGCTGCAATGATGGTGCAGACGCCAGTGATTTTAAAAACATCTACATACTGCATGGCAAAATGGTGCCTATTCATTCCGATGCATTTAGCAGGCCCACTGACTATGCACAGTAGCATCTTTCCGTTGGCCCCACCTGCGAGTTCTTGCTTGGCTCATAGACTTTACATTATGATGTTGTCATGGATTTCTAAAAGTGCTTTTCTTGGCTCCAGGAAAGTTCTACAAATAGTAAACCTCCATGGATCAAACATTCACAATAGAAATAGTCTTAACTGAATTGCAGTGCAAGAGGTTCTGCCAGCAGTTTTACAGACAACTCTTTTATAATGGTAGCCCATGGGGAAAATGCTTGTTGGGCAGCAGGGGTTTATCGCTGCAATACCACAAGTGGCCACTGGGAAAAATTGGCTGCAAGGCTGAGCAGTGTTTCTGGGAGCCTGAGAGATGCAAAGATATAGAAAAATACAGAAATGCTGACCAATCAGAGCAGACTGGGCTTTTTCTGGAAGGGGGCTTAAAGAGTCAGGCACTAAATTAGAGCCTTCTTATACAGAGGGTGAATACAGGTGCTCCAGCACAGACACTATGCAAAATATTAAATGTATTTCTACCATTACAGCTTGTAAAATGTTCTAGTAGAAACCTTAAATACAGGTATGAAACTGAAAAAGAGCATAATAGGTACTCCTTAACGTTTGTTGTAGTGCTTTGTAGTGGCACAAAAAAAGCAGCTAAATGTACATTTTAGATACAGTACTGTAGCTGTTGTCCTGTTGTTGAAAGTGAGGACACGTAGCCAGCCACCACCAGCAGCACAGACAAGCTTGTGATCTCCCACTTTCTCTGGATGGCTGGGTTTCCTACCAAAGCAACCTGAATGCTGCACTCTAAAAAAAGTAAAACTGACAATGAAAACAGGCAATTTAACAGTGAGTGGACTGAGAAGTATGTGTTTGGGCCTTTTGGTCCAATGGCCTTGTGTGTGTTTTTTCTGTAGTGAGAGCACCTTTGTGAAAAGGGAATATAATGGAGCATTTGAAAAGAGCACACTCAAACTTTGACAATTCCAGTGGGCTGTGATGCTTGCACTTTTTAATTTCACACTTATTTACATTGTTACTGGATTATCTGTTTGCCACATGGTTAATTCTAAAGATAATTCAAGCTTGTTACTGTTTCTGTTACATACCTGCTCAACAGATTAAATGGTCCCTCTTTATATTTTAAATGCCATAATGTCTCCCCATTCTATGATAACTGAATCAGTAATTTCTAATATTCACCCAAGCTTCCTTTTCTGTACACACATCCAATCAGGCATTTAAATTGGCGTAGATAGATCAGAAAATCTTCATACAGTGGGTCGACCAGGAATTACACATGGTGATATATTCTTGACAAGAAACCTGCACTTTTTCTCACCTCAAGCACAGAACATCTTAAAGATTTCCTCTTCAAGCAACATTTACCCTGATCAGACACATTTGCCGTCAATTGAAACATCCACTTGTCTTTTGCATGTCATATATGCAATGGGACATAAAATGGCTTTGAGATAAAAATCCTTTTCAAAATCTATATCCATCACTGTGTGGCTTGCCCTCTTTTATCACTGAGCGCTCAGGGCAATGGTAAAACTGTGCTTGAATTTCACAGGCTCAAGTTCCAACTGATCTGTCAGAGCTCACAAGCTTGATAGACTGCAAAGATTTGGATGTTGTGAGCGCCGCAGCAGCTTACATAATGACAATGACAACATTACTGTTATTATTGTTATCATTATTTTTGTGGTAGAGCAGCTTTAAAAGCCATCGGCTGTATTGGCTGTAAAAGCTGTATTCTAATAGCAATATTAGCATTGGCAGCTTCAGTTTTAACATTCGAAAACGATTTCCTCCTCCTTTCTTATAAGCAAAAGCAAAAGTCATGTCTCTCCTTAGTGCAAATATAAATTAACAATCGAGACTTGAAAGTCTTTTTTTTTTTGTATAAAACTCTTCAGAGAATGATGGGTCAAAACTGAGAAAGAAAAGTGGGGGAAATAAATTCAAACTTAAATCAAGGAATTTCCCAGACTGCTGACCACAGCTGCTGTTTTTATTTTAACTCAAAGAAACAATTAACAGATGTATACTAGTGAGAAAACGTGTATATTGGCCTTGACAGCAACTAACAACTAACAAACCAAAAACATAATGTGTCAATTTGTATTTTTTTTTTCAGCAAAGTACACTAAACAAAAAGTTTAGCACATTTTTTTTGCTCCTATTTTTCACAGATGTAAGTTCAAGATCTAAGATGGCACACAAAAGACCAAGATAATCCATCTACCTGACAGGTATCACGATGCTGAGTAAACAGCATGATTACTACACAGGTATCCCTTGGGATGGTCACAATTAAAGGCTAATCTAAAAGGTGCAGCTTGCTCACCCAACACAATCCCACAGATGTCACAAGTTTTGAGCATGTCATTGGCATGCTGACTGCAGGAATGTCCACCAGAGCTGTTGACCGTGAACTGAATGTGCATTTCACTATAAAAAGCCATCTCCTATGTCGTTTTCGTGACTTTTGCCGTACATCCAACCAGCCACTGCAGACGATGTATAGCCACACCAGATCAAGACCTCCAGATCCGGTGTCTTCATCGTAAAATCATCTGAGATCAGCCACCTGAACAGCTGGTACACCAATTGGTTTGCACAACAGAAGAATTTCTGCGTAAACTATCAGAAACCGTCTCAGGGAAGCTCATCTGCATGCTGGTCATCCTCACCAGGGTCTTGACCTGACAGCAGATTGTTGTAACTAACTTCAGTGGGCAACTGCTCACCTTTGATTGTGTCTGGCACTTTGGAGAAGTGTTCTCTTTACAGATGAATCCCGGTTTGCACTGAAGCGAGCAGATGGCAGACAGCATGTATGGCGTTGTGCAGGTGAGCATTTTGCTAATGTCAATGTTGTAAACAGAGTGTGTCACGGTGGCAGTGGGGTTATAGTATAGGCTGACATAATCTTTGCACAACGGACATGGGTGCACTTTACTGATGGCAGTTTGAATACACAGAGATACTGTGATGAGATCCAGCAACATCTGCAGTGAATTTGAAACAACACGTGGAGTTGAAGCATCTGAATTTACGTCATAGCACTGTTTCATTTTCAACTCTGCCAATTGGTTACCCAATAAAAAACGGGTCAGTGACCCAAAACGAGTCCCAACCATTACTTTGGGGAAAGACTGTCATAGAGAAACAAAGATTTGCAGCTCTGGGCCAGAAACCGCTGTGCTTCAAAAGAAAAATCTCACCATAACACTTAAGTACTGTTAAAAACACCTACCAGTTATGTTACATTTCCTGGTTCTGTGTTGTGGTTTAGTGCTGAATTTTTCTTATTCTCAAAGATAACTGGCAAAACAGATGATGTGATGTCATGTTGAGATATTTCCAGCAGCTGCGGAGAAACATTTTCAGCTGTATAAAACAGCAGTAATCATCAGGTTCTGTGTTTTTGTCACCCAGTATCAAATCTCACAATCAAAGAATGAAGGATTAAACAGTTATACAGGAAGAAATCTTTCAACAAGAGGTAGAAGGTTCAGTTCAGTTCCACAGACAATGGCCATATATGTATGTGTATACATATATGTGTATATATATATATATATATATATATATATATGTGTGTGTGTGTGTGTGTGTGTGTGTGTGTGTATATATATATATATGTATATATATATGTATATGTGTGTGTATATGTATATATATATATATATATATATATATATATATATATATATGTTTATTCAATTCAATTCAATTCAACACTTTATTCTGAACATAGAGGTAGTCCATAGTACAGTACAATAAAAATACAAGACACAATAGAAGGACAGACAGATACAAAAATATCAAATATTTGCATATAAACTAAAACACCAATGGTTACAAAGCCTTGAGGTGAAAGAAGGTAGCAAAGTGTTTTCAGGTAGCTGTTTCCTCAGTTTGTAATGTAATTAAGAAGTGGCAGTTAACAAGAACTGTGGAGGTCAAGTTGAGGTCTGGAAGACCAAGAAAACTTTCTGAGATCTGAGAGAGCTGCTTGTAGGATTGTTAGAAAGGTAAATCAAAACCCTTATTTGACTGCAATCGGTGGATCGACCTTTGGGCTTGCGTTGCAGCCAGTGGCACGGGGAACATTTCACAGGTAGAGGGAAGAATGGATTCAGTTAAATTCCAGCAAATTCTGGAAGCAAACATCTGCAAGCATCTGTAAAAAAGCTTAAGATGAAGAGAGGATGGCTTCTACAACAGGACAATGATCCTAAACACACACCTCAGGAACTAGAGATTGATGAGGTACAGCAAACATGCTATGGCAAGGGGGAGCCACGATGACAGGTCAAAGTGGAGATGTCATCATCATCATCCCCACACCCTGAGATGGGTACCAAGCCCCAAGCTCTTACAACACAGATTCCCTTACAGCAAGAGATTGAGAATACCAAGGCTGAGTGAAAGTCTGTTAGATGATGTGAATGCAGTAGGGCTGTCCCGAATGCCATTTTTTAACTTTCGGACCTTTGGCAGAATTTATAACGAATATCGAATATGCTGTGGCCGCGCTGCCTGCTCTCTCCAGTTTTACGCCAGGCTCAGCTCCTTTCAAAGACTCCTTGTGAAGCACTCCGGGTTTTTTTCGGACCTAATTGTATTGCGGAGCTTTGCACAGCAGCGACCTGATCTTTGCTCTCAAACCAAAAAAATGTGATGGCACAACAGTCTCCTTTAGTACATTATTCTGTGCTTTCTTTTGATTTTCACATTGGCTAGTCATCCTGTTTAATTTGTCTTCTGATTAAATCGGAATCGCTGAAACAAGTTGTAGGAAGCCTCTGCAAGTAATTGGTTGCTGGCAGACACTCTGTGCTGCAATAAAATGGTTAATCAGCAGTGCCGTGCACTGTAGAGCCGATGTGCTGCTGATTCTGTCGGCCTGAATAGAATATAATGTCTACTGTTGTGTACAGCATTTATAGACTGAGCTGGGTAGTGATGCGTGGGTCAACCCGTAACCCGTGGGACCCGCAAATGGACCTGCGGGTCGGACAGCAGTGATCGTCTTTTAAATTGGTCTGTAAATGATATTTTGACATTATTGGTTATTACTGTCATGGCATCCGAAGGTACTGATGCGTTGAGCAGGTGACAGTCCGTGGCCGTTTTCAAAACACACTTGTGTCACGCACTCCAAAAGAAACTTGTTGAAACTTTTAACAGTAATTTATTGTACAAAACAGGGGAAACAAACGTTGACAAAAACGGTTCCATAATTCATATTAAATTCAAAAGATAACGAAAAAACAGCTACAAGTTAGAGGGAATAGTGATAAAGTGGTAAAACTTGGCATTGATCCACAGCCTCAGACGGATGAGCTCAAGCCTGCCGTGCACACAAGCTCAGCTGGTAGGCGATACTATATTTTCACATTTTTAACAATGCAATTTAAAAGTTTTGATTTTTATTGATAACCTCCATTTACCAACAACAGAAAGACTACATTTAGCACCAAAAAATATGTTAAAAAAAAAGTAAATAAAAAACGAATATCGAATACCAAATTTTCGAATACCTACCCATAGAAACGAATATTCGAATATCCAAGTATTTGGATGTGACTATGTACTGCCCCCACCAGGACCATAACTGAGACGAATCAGCTGATGTACACCACAGCAACAGTGATCCTAAAGATGCTTGGCTACAAGATGAACAACATGAGCCACAGGGAGCATTACCCTCCATGCAGAAGGAGGCTGGAGGCAAAGATCAAGGCAAGTCAACTCTCAGAGCTACAGAAAGCTGTGGGGAAGAAAGGGATACCTAGGAAATACAACAAATTGTCTATATGTGAGGCACTGGGGACTGCCAAGCAAAGGCTCACAGCTCACAGCCCAAAAGTGATACACAAGAGGAGAAGAAGCCAGGAGAATAAATAGGATGATAGGATGATAATAGATCCTCCCAGGGCTGAAACTCAACAATACTGGAAGAGCATATAGGGAAAGGAGGCATCACACAACATAGATGCTAGGTAGATAGTGTAGTGAGTAGTCAGAAGAAGGCAGTGTTAATAGATGTAGCAATCCCAAGTGACAGCAACATCAGAAGGAACACAAGAAACTCCAAAAATACCAAGGGCTCAAAGAAGAGCTAGAAAAGATGTGGGGAGTAAAGGCAACAATGGTGCCAGTGGCAATCGAAGCACTTGTGCTGTGACCCCCAGACTGGAAGAGTGGCTCCAGCAGATTTGAGGTACAACTGCGCAGAACCTTCAAACTCCCAGGCCTCTGGTAGAGGACACAAGCTTGAGGAAGACACACCACGACCCACACAGGGGGAATTAGAGGGAGATTTTTTTCCCCCTACACACTCACTGGCTACTTTATTAGGTACACCTGTTGAACTGCTTGTCAATGCAAATAGCTAATCAGTCAATCACGTGGCAGCAAGTCAATGAATTTCAGCACGTAAACATGGTCAATATTTTCAAACCAAGCATCAGACTGGGGAAGAAAGGTGATTCAAGTGACTTTGAACGTGGCATGGTTGTTGGTGCCAGACTAGCTGGTCTGAGTGTTTCAGAAATTGCTCATGTACTGGGATTGTCACGTACAACCATCTCTAGGGTTTACAGAGGATGGTGTGAAAAAATAAAAAATATCCAGTGAGTGGCAACTCTCTGGGTGAAAATGCCTTGTTGATACCAGAGGTCAGAGGAGAATGGCCAGACTGGTTCAAGGTGATAGAAAGGCAACAGTAACTCAAATAACCACTCTTTACACCCAAGTTATGCAGAAGACCATCTCTGAGCCAACATCACGTCGAAAATTGAAGCAAATGGACTACAGCAGCAGAAGACCACACCAGGTGCCACTCGTGTGAGCTAAGAACAGGAAACTGAGGCTACAATTCACACAGGCTCCCCAACACTGGACAACAGAAGATTGGAAATATGTTGCCTGGTCTGATGAGTCTCAATTTCTGCTGTGACATTCAGATGGTAGGGGCAGAATTTGATGTAAACAACACGCAAGCATGGATGATTTCACTCTACTCCAGTGGCCTCCACAGTCACTAGATCTATCTATCGATCTATCTATTGACCTATCTGTCTGTCTGTCTGTCTGTCTGTGTGTTTCTGTTAATACATCCACTTTTGGGTGAAAAGAATTGCATGGCCTCTTTCTGGGCTTTGTAGTTTGTTTGTAAAAAGGTCTTGTCATACTTCATATCAGTGTTGGCCATTTCTGTATTTAACTAACCTAAGTGTAACATAAAAGGCGAGTGGCGTTGCCAAGAAACAAGTCAGCTAAAGTAGTTTCTGTCTGATTTGGTGCAGCTTCCTCACTAGGTAGGAAAGAGAGATAACACTTCCATGGCAGATTTTGTATTTTAAATCATCTTAGCAGTAGTGTGCAATCCTGTGAAAAAGTCAGTGAGCAGAAACCTCGGGGTGATTTTTAACAGTGACTTGACTTTTGAAGAGCAAGTAAAGAGGCAGGAGTGGAGTTCTGCTTTCTGCAGTTAAGAGGCAAATCAAAAATCAAGTTTGTGTTTTTTTTTCCTTTCCACTCACTGGCCTCCTTTTTTTTTTTTTTACTTATCTGCTGACATCAGTCAGCTACTTTAAAATGTGTGGCTCCTTCAGTAGCAGCAGCAGCAGCAGCAGCAGCAGCAGCGACAGCACATTTAAACTAATGCATGAATAGATCACATATCTGCAATTAAAATCTCTACACTAGTTAGCAGTTATGTATCAGTAAGATTTTACTGACCAGACAGAGGATATTTCCGTTCCCTGATCCTCTTCTGTTATTATGTGTCCTAGGTCTTTGGTGTTCAAAAAACAAGTGTTTAAGAGTTTTTATTATCTTTTATCATCTCAACCTGCACTATTCACTTTAAGATAATGTATGACACAAATGTAACACCATAATAATGCTTAATGTCCAAAATATAGCAAGGAGGTCATGGATCAGGGCTCTGATCTTCAAATGTAGCTCAAAGCTACAGTTGATAACTAAAAAAAACAAACAAATAAAACTTTTTGTTATATTTGCATAAACTGTCATTATATCTGTCATTATATCTTGACATGAGGACACGAGACAGATAATATGTGAAAAAAAGTCTTGTCGCTCCTCCTCCTTGTAGTTCTTCTAATGGTATTTGTAAAAATCCACTGCGGCTGAAGGAAAATACTGAATCAGGACTGATGAGTCTGTAACGTAGCTGTGAATCATGTCATTCACTTAATCACAAACTAGGCACGGCTGATCAAATATGAATCAAGATTCTGTTACTGCATGGCGGTGCTTCATTTTAGCACAGCGGTTTGCATCGTGGCAGCCAGGTCACAAACTTTTTAATGCGTTATTTTCAGGTTCTCATCCAAACCATAATGTTCTGATGATACCTCTAGGACAGTGGTTCCCAAACGGTGGGTTGAGTGACTCACCAACATGTCAAGTTTGTAAAAAAAACACACTTTATTTTAAAGTGCAGTGAATTTCCAGCACACAACCTTTATTCTTAAGTGTCTATTCCTGCTGTAGAGTGAGTGACTAACAGACAGCTCCTTGACAGAAACAGCAAACTAGCTGTATGACATAGCCAAACTCAAGTACGACGCTGAATATATTAACACTTTCCCGTATTTCCCGTAGAGTATTATTTTTTAAGTTGCCAGCCACTGCCAGCATTTCTGATCATATTCACAAATCTTTCAAGACCCACAGAATAATATGTTCTGTGAATATGTAAACGATATGTACATCAAACTAAACAAGAGACCTTCTGTTTTTCATACACAAAACAAATTACTTTTATTCTATCATATTCCACTCCTTTTTTATCGACACCTGAATTTGTGCATTTTCATAAAAAATAAAAAACATTATGGACAAAAAGCTGAGAAAAATGCATGTTTGTCTGATACTCATTTTTAAGTACAAAATCAATTTCACAATTACCTTTTTTGTTAATTTTCTCATTTCCTTATGTCAATTTGAATAGTATAAATGAAAATAATAATAATGATTATAATAATAATAGTGAAAATAATATTCTGTTTGAGGTAATATCGGAACACGCCATGTTCAGTGTTAATACTGTTGTCGCCCTCTCCTCTGTGGTTGTCTTGTCCGTGTGTCACTGTCGCCGTCATGGAGATCCTGTTTCGTCCCAATAAACTTGTTTGCTTCTTCATCCAAATCGGATTGAGAATGTTAATCAAAACAGGAATTGTCGGAGTTTGAGTCCATCAACATCTCCATGGCTTGCACAACTGTAAACTTTTAAATTGCCGGCATTTTCGTGTGGTTTGCAAGCTGCTACATATCTGTAAACAACATCTCCTTACCAGCGGATCTTCTTCTTTGTTTGTTTTTGGACACGGCAGTGCTGTTCTATGTCACAAGATGTGTAACAGCATCTGGAAAATCTTGGCAGTGGTGGGGATAGTGTTAAACTGTGTGAACGTTGAACTAATGACAAAGGAGAAATCTGGACCCCGTGCTTGGACCAGTTGGAACCACTGCTTTAGGAAACTTATTCATTTGTATGTGAAAATTAGTTTATAAATGGGTTTGACTCACTGTATGACGTAATGCATTTCCGTCACCTACTGGTTAGTGCACTCTCATTTTGAAGCCTTAACTTTGGCATTCTGGCTGTCACCATCTTGTTTTTGTTTTTTTAGAAGTGACCATATTTGGGTGAGTGGCTGCTGCTGTGGAGGGGAGGATCTGACTGAGAGGCCGAGGACACGTTCAGCAGACAGCCTGTCAGTCATATCGTCCTGTCCTTAATTATGTGTAACTTTAAGCCCTAATTAAATGTAAATGGTTGACATACAAGCCTGTAAACATAGCTTCTGGAGCCGGCCTCAAGTGGCTGTTCAAATAACTACAGTTTTTGGCACTTCCTTGATGCCTTCATTCCTGCAGATTTAAATCCATAAATGTTTTTGTGGCTGTTCCAGTGTGTTAAAAAAGCCACCATCTCAACATCTCTGATATAGAGCTCTAATTCTTTTTGCACTCTTGCTGTCAGATGATTTGTCAAAAATGTGAGAACACAGATTTCACACTTTATGACCCACTGAGAGGCAGATTTGAGAAAACGCAGCGAGCTGTTGACACAGTAATAAATATCATTCCAGGAGGCAGATACAAAATATAATTTCATAGTGCGGTTTGGAATCCCTTTTATTTGCAGTCTTAAAGACATCCAGTTTGTTCTTTGTGAAAACATGCATGAATATGTAAGTGCAAGAAACATACAGAGGTTTGATCCTCTGTTTCATTCATTTTATTCTCATGCAGTCCTTTATAATCCATGTGATTTTGTCTTTTTCCACAGGTAACCTGAAAGTGTCAGAGAATCTTCCCTCTGTTAATCCACTAACTCATTACTAATGCAAAACTAAACCTCAAACACAGCCCAAGTGCCTTATAGCAGCTGCTTAATTCGTCTGCACATCACACTCAATCCCATCCATTTGCAGTAAGATGACAGATACTCCCTCGTTATTTTGCATTGATTGCTGTTGTAGCAACTCAAACAGTTACTCCACTTGCCTTTACTCTCTGCTCAATATAATGTTGCTGCCCTGCCATTCACATTTAATTAACCTGCTCACCCCAAGACATAAATCAATATGGAGATCAGGAAATGCAGCAACATTTGGCCAAGGCATACAAAAATCATTCTCCAAACGTCAGTTTACAGATGGTTATGCAGATCAGGCTAGTTCAAGGTGGAGCAGGGACCCTCGTTAAGACTGGATCACAGACACACACATTTCCCATGTGACTCTCATATTACTGTGGCTGCTCTCAACACAGCATGGACTTGTTTGTTTGCAAATAGGAAGCTGTCAAAAAGTGTTGCTCATGGCTGGTTGAACCTGCTAGGGGATCCAACAGAGAGGAATGGGTTATGGGCACCCTGCTGGCCTTACAGGTCTTGTGTGTGTTCACATGGATAAGAAGTTTATGAGGCTTATCCTGGTTATGATTACGGTATCTGTATCTGTGTCTGTATCTGTTCAACCAACTAAATTATCTGTATACATATCTGTGCTGAGAAATCATAGCTGAAAGTTATTCATATTACCCATATGCATGAAAAATACTACTAGGCCACTCGTAGTACTGATTACTGTATTTGCACAGACATCTGTGATGTTTACATAAATAAATGTATTAAAAACCACACTGTACATTAACTACCAGTTGACAACTAACACTCTCTATAACATATGCACATTACAGTGGCATGCAACAGTTTAGACACCCCTGGTCAAAATGTAATTTACTGTTAATAGTTAAGTAGGTAGAAGATGAACTGGTAACACTTTACAATAAGGTACACAAAATTAGAGTAGTTACTGAGGAACTAATGAGGAACTAACTATTAGTTAATGGTCAGTTCCCCAGTAACTCATGATCAAATTTCAGAGGAGTAGTTACTGAGGAACTAAGCTACACAAAATTAGAGTAGTTACTGAGGAACTAAAGTACATAAAATTAGAGTAGTTACTGAGGAACTAAGCTACACGAAATTAGAGTAGTTACTGAGGAACTAATGAGGAACTAACTATTAGTTAATGGTCAGTTCCTCAGTAACTCATGATCAAATTTCAGAGGAGTAGTTACCGAGGAACTAAGCTACACAAAATTAGAGTAGTTACTGAGGAACTAAGGTACATAAAATTAGAGTAGTTACTGAGGAACTAATGAGGAACTAACTATTAGTTAATGGTCAGTTCCCCAGTAACTCATGATCAAATTTCAGAGGAGTAGTTACTGAGGAACTAATGAGGAACTAACTATTAGTTAATGGTCAGTTCTTCAGTAACTCATGATCAAATTTCAGAGGAGTAGTTACTGAGGAACTAATGAGGAACTAACTATTAGTTAATGGTCAGTTCTTCAGTAACTCATGATCAAATATCAGAGGAGTAGCTACCGAGGAACTAAGCTACACAAAATTAGAGTAGTTACTGAGGAACTAATGAGGAACGAATGATGAACTAATGAGTAGTTACTGAGGAACTAAGGTACACAAAATTAGAGTAGTTACTGAGGAACTAATGAGGAACTAACTATTAGTTAATGGTCAGTTCTTCAGTAACTCATGATCAAATTTCATAGAGGAGTTAATCACAACTTAATGATTACTGAACTAGTTACTTCAACAGTACAGAATCATTACTCAATAACCTGTCCATTAGTTAACCTTTTTATGTCCTAAAGTAAAGTGACACATAATGAGTAGTCTTTCATTACTTCATCATCATCTTTACAATTAGTTCCTTAACAAAAAAAACAGCAGCAGGATTCTTGAGAAGGGTTTTATTCATTATTTTCAGACCACATACACATTAATATGACCATCCATGTTATTCTGTACAAGGTGCTGACACACCAAACCGACATCAAAGAACTAGCGGCAACGAAAGCCAACTGTTGCATCGTCTATGTCGCCTCAAGTCACCCTGTGTCAATTGCATTTGAACACACTACAAAGATTACATCCGACAAAACTGTTACTCATTTATTTTGGCACTGCCCCATTGTCAAAAGACTCTGGAGTGATATTTGTAATTTTATTGCGAACAATATTGAAAAAGAATTTAAGCTGTTTTGGAGGGATGTCCTGTTTGGACTTTTTGACTTTAACAGAAATCCCTCAAATATTTCATCTTACTTTTAGCAAGATTTCACATTCACAAATGTAAGTTTACACATAGAAAACCTTCTTTTGTTGCTTTCGTTACATCGATTCCATTAAATTTTCCCTTAATCAAAAGGCAATCAAAACCATTAATATTTGTGATCATTTTAATATTTTCTTATAAACTCTTATCCCCCTGGCATATGTGATATATGACATATATGTGTAATGTTGAAGATCTGCATTCTGTAAACTTTTGTTTACAGAATGTTATGTTTATGCTATGTTTATGTTATGTTATGTTTTACATAAAGTTGTGAAAAAAAAAAGACTACATCCATCCGACGGCCAAGTAACACGTAAGTTCTGCACCTGCGTGAAAGGAAATAACGCAAAAAGGGAAACCAGAAGTCCGATGAATGCATAGATACAGTTGGCAATGACGGGAACGCCCACAAATGTCACATCCGGTTAGAGCCGAGGGGGAAAACAAACCGGTCTCTGCCATTAGCCACAATGCCAAAGAGTTACTGTGTGTTCTTTTGCACCGCAAATAAACAAAAAAATCACCAATTAAAGCTTTACATTTTACCAAATAATAAAACAGGACCACAAAGGAGAACAAAATTGCTTCAAAATTGCTTGCCCACAAGCAAAATGGGCAAGAGGTAAGTTTGAAATCATGAATTTACTGTGTTTTTACTAGGGATGCACCGAAATGAAAATTTGTGGCCGAAGCCGAATAACATTAAACGCTTGGCCGAATACCGAGTACCGAATACCGAATGCCGTTTTTTAGTTTTTCATTGCAGATGGACCCCCTCCAGATTAGTGTTGTCACGGTACCAAAATTGGGACCCACGGTACGATATCAGTGAAAGTATCATGGTTCTGAGTAGTATCATGATACCACAGCAAAAATGAGGCAGATGTGCCTTTTGTCATTTATAAAAAGATAAATCACTTTTCTATAATACATCAATGATATTTCAATGGAATAAATTATTTATTGACTTATTCATTCTTCAAAAACAGCATCAATAAGTGATTAACATAGCGGGGATCGAAATAAAATAAATAAATAAAATAAGAATCAACCAGCCACCCTCCTCCCCTGACAAGTCCCTTCATAAGTAATGAACAGTCCCTAAAGTGTGGTGAGGTTTGTGGGCCGTTACCTGCCACAAAGAGAGAAATGTGAATGGCTTGTTTCTCCTCTGATACGCCACATACTGTGTGCCGCCACGGCTCAGCTGTTCGGTACTTTTGGGCAGTCATGACAACAAGTTATTCACCTGGAGCCGGACTTCTATGTTGTCGGTAAGCCGTTATAATGCGCCGCCGTATTTGACAGGAATACATATTCCTGTCCGTGTGACTCCCGTTCAACCCACAACCGACGGGATTCGCCGTTTCGTTTCTGCTGCTGGTTCAAATCTGTACTCACACAGCGTGCTGAATGATTTATTTTGTCCGCACAAAACTTTTTTTTTTTTTTTTTTTTTTAGTTTTAGTTTAGTCACTCCTTTTTTTAGTCGGTGCTCCTCCAACATGCAACAGTATCCCGGTTTCTTTCAGAGCACTCCAGCTAGCATATTTGGGTTTCACATAGGAATGGTGTTTACGTGTTCAAACACACAAATGTGATATTCCGAAAACCTGATCATTCACAGGTTATTCATATGTAAATGCTCTAATAGCTACAGGGCTTTTTTTGTACACTTGGCAAGTTCTGGAGCTTAAGTCAGCCACTGACTCATCTTTAATACAACCTGGACCTTTTCTTCAAATTAAGTGCAGAAAGGGAGTGTGGTGACATCACTCAGTATGTTAACATGCACAGTCAAGTCAAGCAACAGTTATGGCACAACTAGGCCATTTAATTGGACTGCTGTCCTAGTCCCGGTTTACAAGGAGGGGCATTGATTTATTGACAGATGTATGTCTGACTTTGCTATGATAGATGGCGATATGCCCCCTATTAGCTTGTGAGTATTGGACCTGGTTGACCTAGTAGGTCACAGACCAAACAATTGACAAACGAGTTAGCTACGGTTAGCTAGCGCCAAACTTGTGCCATGGTGGACAACATTACAGCTCTGTACATTTTGTCTGTCTAAAAATGCATGGCTCTGGATGCAGATTTTGCCATTTGTTACTGGTCTCTTCTTCTGTCACATATTTAATGCTATTCAACTTCTGGGTCAAGGCCCAAGATGGAAACTGAGGAGCATACACAGAGCACCTAGGCCAGTTTGAGTCTGATTGACTGTATACATGCAGGAGTAGTTCAGCTCCCAATTGCATTATCTGGGTGTGTTAGTCCAACTTTGAGAAATTTGATTTTAATGATTTCAGTCAGACTAACATGTTTACATGTATTTCTAAAGTCCAGTTTAGTTGGACTCAGACAATAAATCAGTTTTCTCTGATGTCATGTAAACGTACTGGCTGAAAGGAATCCACTTAGCTTGGGTTTTTGAATTGCATGATTTCTTTTCATTTGTTGAGAAAAGACCTTAACTATCTATCTCTGAGCTTTCCACACTGAATCTGAAACTTTTGTATTTCGTAGTTCGTGATTTTTCTGCAGCTGTTTTGATATCTTTGGATGCCAAAAGCATACAAGCCAATAAAAATGACTTTTGCTCACGCAATTAATAGATTTTCACACAACAATATGGATACTGAAAAATAGTGTGGTCTTTGAAAATAAATGATAAAGACAACAGATATTTAGAAAAAACATCTGGGGAAGTAGCAGCTGAACTTACTTATGATGGTAAGCATCTGACAAAATTGGCCTACGTTGTTGTCAAGGTAATGTACAACCAGTCCTTTCCAAGTGCATTAGCTGACCTTTTGCTGTGGACTTTATAGGTGTTAGGAATTATATGTAGTGGTTGTAAAAGGAACATGTAGCAGGACTCGCTGCTACTGTGAGCTCCCTTTGCACAAAGCGCAGGCACAAAAGTCTGCTCACAATGGCCTTTTATTATGACTGCTCACACACACTTTAACACAAATACACTTTGAACTCTTCAGCGTGTGCCTCTTGTTGCCCGGCTTATCCGGAGCACAAGGTCCAGTTGCTAAAAAACTTTCAGCACAGTTCATCACACAGTATTCTCTGCAATACAGCAAACGAAGCCCAGCAGTCGGTGTGGATGCCTGCTCCTGGTGTGTGACAGTCATCTGAGGTCCAGCACACTGCTGCATTTGGAGGGAGGATATGATTACACCAGGAGCACCAGATGTGCCAATCAACTCACCTGGCACCTGCTCTCATGAGTCATCCCCACACCTCTCTCTTCTACAGCTGAATGCCAATCATGCTCACCTCCACAGTATACTATCAAACCTAACCATGCAGGATAAACAATAGTGTTCAATTTTTATTATAATTATCGCTGCTGCACAGCAATGGGTCAGGTCCGGGCATTTTTAGGCAGTTCTGAGCAACCTCTGTAACCTAAGTCATCTACCACTCTGAGCTAATTGGCAAGTAGCAACTCAACAGTGGCTTCACAAATTGAGTAAGCCATTCACTGTTGTGTAGGAAAGCAGCCATCCGTGCATGGAAAGGCAGTTTTGAAACCACTGTAAAAAATTCAGTTATTAAGACAAAAATCTGAAAATACACATATTGCATCTAGACAGCATGGAGATGTTGGTAATTTGTTTGTAACAATGATTGATTTGCTCCATAAGTGAAAAACTCATGTTTAAAATTGCCATTTTTACGTTGACTCCAATTGTTCACATTAAAGCAAAATTCGAAATGCTGTCAAAAATTCAGTTTTTGAGATGAAATTCTGAAAGTATGATTTCCTCGGAAGAAGAAAGAAGAATACCTAGGATTACAATAGTGTCCTGGCAGCTTAGCTGCCCGGACCCTAATTATTATTTTCACCTGCAGTGGAAGCATATGAGTTCACTGCCTTTCCTTGAGAATTATATGGAGCCCTGGTAGACGAGTGCATCTATGTTTCCAAGGTCCTGTGCTCCCCAGTTTAATATTCTGCAAACACACATCAGGCCTCGTATTATGTGTATATATATATATGTATATATATATATATATATATATATATATATGTATGTGTATATATATGTGTATGTATGTGTATATGTGTGTATATATATATATATATATATATATACATATATATATATATATATATATGTGTGTGTATATATAGTTCACAGGTTCACACACAGGTAAAAATGAACTACAGGTGGGTGGGCAGCAGGTAAGAACAAAAATCTTTTTTTTTTATTCTTCAGAATAACAGAAATGAAAAAGATGTACAGTATATGTTTAATATTTTAACATCTAAATTACTATTATCAAGCCACAATTCATGGTCATGAGGTGCTGTTTCCTGCTGTAGAGTGAGTGACTAACTGACAGCTACTTGACAGAGAGAGTAAACTAGCTTGACATGGCCAACCACAAGTATGACGCTGAATGTATTAAACTGTGTGGAACTTGAACTAATGACTGAGGAGAAATCCGGACCTTGTTGCTGAACCAGTTGGGAACCACTGTTTGAGATAATCTGGCTAAAGTGTTTGCTTGTTTATGTGGTGAGGAAGGAAGCGGTAGTTGCAGCACTAGGACCCAGGGGAGCAGCAGAGTCTACAGATAGGGGCTGACATCTCACCTGGCCATCTCTTCCTTTCTTCCACCTGAGAGACACCACCTGAGGCTTGCCTTTGTTTAGTGATGGCTTGATTTGGTGGGCTACTTTAAAAATATCTTAGACAATGACTTGACTAATTTGTTACTTACTTGTAACTGAGTTTATACTGGTTTCTATGTGTAGTGAGGGACTATAACTTGGAGTAACTGCTCAGGCCCACCAGCCAAGACATAAGGTATGTTTCAGCATGATACTGACTTTTTCATTTTCATTAATCTATGCCCTTTGTCATTTAAGGTGCAGACACACCAAACCAACATCAAAGAACTAGCAGCGACAAAAGTCAACTGTTGTGTCGTCACCTCACGCTGCCCTGTGTCAGTTGCATTTGAACACACTACATGGACTACATCCGATGGCCAAGTGGCACGGACGTTCTGCGCCTGCGTGAGAATGAGTGGAGTGAGAGAGTGATACATCCTGTCAGCCGAGAGGTTTCCTATCTGTGCAGCTGAGCACTGCAGCATCTCCACGGACTATTACTTTCAGACGGTCCCGGTGTTTCCTCCGCAGACTGCACTTCACTCAGCTTCACTCAGCTGCCCGACAAACCCGCTGCTTCTTCCCACTTTAACCTGAATAACAAACCAGGGCTCGGTGCTCCGGTTGGAGCTAGCTGTGTGGCTAGCGGAGGCTAACTGGCTGTGTGTCCCTCCAGTCATGCTGCGGCTAACGCTCCGCTAGCCACACAGCTAGCTCCGGTTTGTTATTCAGGTTAAAGTGGGAAGAAGCAGCAGATCTGTCGGGTAGCTGACTGAAGTGGAGCCTGAGGAGGAAGCACCGTTACAAAGTTACTTTGTAACGCGTTATACCCAACTCTGGTCAGGGCCTTTAGATTCCAGTCTCCTTCACTGTGTTCCAAGCCAACAAAGTAGGAGGTAGGAGTTAATTTATTTCACCTGGCATTTTGTGAAAAGTGTTTTTTACTTTTTATTTAAATTTTCACAAGAAAAGTATTAAAACAAAAATTCCATTTAATTGGTTGGCTACAATGATATCTATCCTGTCTGAAGTATAAGTAGATGTCTGGCCTAGAGCACCAAAATCCACTTGACCTCTTTCTAGACCAAGTATGTAGTTGCTGTATGTGAACCGTATTATTAAATCATGCATGAATTATGACTAGATATATGACGAATAGGGCTGCGCGGTATATGCAGTAGACGGTAGAAATGATATAAATTTGGCCCACGGTAGAGATTTGCGCTCTACCGTCCTATTGTCGATGATGTCATTGCACCTGCCTCAGTTAGGGCTGGGCGGTATTCGCGGTGACGGTAACTTAACGCAGTAAACATGCTTTTGGGATTAACGTTACCTTCATGCCGCAGTACTCCGGCTGCGGCGGCAGAACGGGGCCCGGCGGCCAGCCGGCCTCACACACCTCCCTCACTACGTGATGGAGGTGGCCTGACCGACCACCAAACCCAGGCCCGCAGGAGAAGGGGGCCCGGGAGCCGCCGGCCCTCCCTCTTCCCTCTAACGTTTATACATACTATGTAATGTTTTATACACAATAATAGATGGATTAGCAACCGTTTTACTTCTGACAATAAACAGTTTCCATCCTTGTATGGCTTTTTAAATTGTTTTATTTAAGGTGTAAAAAAAAAGAGAGAAGACAATACCACGATATCATACCGTCACTGCATCCCCCCAATATAATACCGTGATATTGATTTTAGGCCATACCGCCCAGCCCTAATGACAAGATATTTTTCCTAAGAGTTTTTATTGTAAGTTTTTCACATGTGCACTTGTGAAGGGTGTGCATTTGAGTTTTCAGGTGAAAATCTTGGAAATTTTAACAACAGTATTACTCCTTTCATGCTACTTGATGTTAACAAATTTTATTTACCTGCAAGAGTCTCCTGTTATACAAGGACTGACAAGATGAGCTGCACAACAGTGCATGCATCCCTTTGGCCATCTTGGTTGTGAGAAGTAGCCTATGTGTTGCACTTGCAACACCTGGCCAGAGGGTGGCAGTGTAAGGCATGATGCAATGGGCTCCAGTGTAGTGGCTTATATACAACTATAGCATCAAAACCTATGCATATACAAGAAAATGGCATTGTAATAGTTGCCCACTGCTTCCTTCATGTCTGAGATTCTGAGAATCACTCGGCTATCACTAAAATGACATATGCTGCCACTATATAATCTTTGGAAGTTATTGTTGCTTGAGTGGCAGTCAGAGTATTTTAAACCACTTTGGCCCCTTTGTTGCATTCAATCTGCAGTGGTCACTGGAAATCCTGAAAATTATTGTCAACTTACCTCAGTGCAAGAGGCTGAATTGCTCATTGCCCAGAACTGAAAGCCATTCAGCGTTTGAAATAGCTAGGAGGGAAAATTCTATGGCATTTTTGAGAATTCTGCCTATATCATAAGTCAGCTGTGACATTAGGGAAGCATTCTCTAAAGGATTTAGGCACAATGAAGCAAACTAGTGTTTTGGAGGTCAGTGAAAAGTTCAGCACTCACCCGATGTTACTGAGGTCACATGAACCTTTTAAGCTCTAGTGATGTCACAGCTTTAAGTGCTGAAAGGGTCATTATACCCTTATCAATAATGTTTTTTTCTTTGTCGTGACACCTCTTTTTATACATCTGCTCACATCATTAAAATGTAAAATCATTACTTTTCTCAACCTTTTCCAGTGGAGGGAGAAACACATGCTTTGATACATTTAAAATAAATGGGTGCACTCACTGTCCAGTCCATTACAAAACATTACCATAACAAGGCAACCTCCTACTGTAGTTTCATTTCTAGGAATGGCTCAAAGCTGCACTGTGGACAGTTCTTCACTTTAAAAGCAAACAGACACACGAAATGTCCGCACCGATGATTTATGCAGAATCACAGCGGGTGATTCTGCTGAGATGAGAAGCACGACTGACTTTCACAGTGGTGGTTATATTTATCGAGGCCTGTGGAGGTGACTGTTTGTGTGTGAGAGACACATTTTTGATGTGACTCAGAGACACCGTTATCACTGTGTCTGACAGTAACAGTGCAAACCCTCTGTATGAGTTACACTGTAGCAAGCAGGAATTTGCAATAGCTGCAACCTCCATGTCAAATTTAGCCACCTAGGGCTAAAACTCTGGCTGTCAAAGGGTGGGGGCACTTTTTTGCGTACCAACCGACAAACCAAAAAAGCTTTCTTTTTAAATGTAAATTATAAAGTACAGCTGTTAACAAGCAAACTCATGCTCATGGTGGCACAGTGCACGACTTAGCAAATCACTCACCAATTATTTTTCCAGTTATTTTAATGTTGCATGGAGCCGTTCAATGTTTGCAAAGGATTTTATAGCCACGGAGACTGAAAAACACAAGTTTGCTAGCACGGTGGAGTTATTTGGATTGATGCAGGGAACCTCACCTTCCTTTTTAGCTGAGCTACAAACACACATCTCCGGCCACTGCCTCTTCTTCTTCCTCTGCCAGCTTCTCTCCTACTTTCTGTCCTTGCCCATGAGCACCATGTGTGACTTTGCTCAGAGGACAGCGAACAGCAGCTTCAGAGACCCCAGCACTGGGGGTCTCAGTGTGCTGGTGGCCAGCGGCAGCTCTTAGTCTAACCAGCAAAAGTAAATTGCTGGTCCGCAGGCTGAGGAAGAGGTCGGAGTGAAGATTGTCCCTCGCTGCGGGGAGAGGAGAGAGGGCTTCCCCGGAGGTCAGGCCTCTTTACCCGGTCCCTCTCCTCCACACTTAAGACTTATTTTCATTGTGCCGATGGTGGCTTGGAAAACCGCCCCTAACTGTGTCACATGGGCAGAAAGGAAGGCAGCTGGAGCTCAGCCGGTCCCCTTCTCCACACTTTGACTCATTTTATCCTAGTTGGTTCTATTTCTCCCTCTCTGGGAGCCTGGGCTCACTGCACAGCAGCCCATGGCATCCATCCACCCCTCCCTCCCTCGTGGCCCCGCACATATACCCCCGAGGCTTGGCTCTCTCTCACCACGCAGTGGCCCTCCACATCCCTCCCTCGCCGCCCCGCACATTTACTCCCGAGCCTCGGCGCCTCTCCTTGACCAACTAACCTAAATACTATAAACACACTACTAACTGTAAACCTACACTAAAATACACTATGCTAACAGTACAGTTTGACAAATTACTAGCTATTCTCTCTGCTCTACTACTCTCTCTGCTCTGATCCAACCTACTCGCTATCAGTTTGATAACTGCGGACAGAATGGTTTTATAGTAAGGGGAGGAGGAGTAAAGGGAGGAGGGCAGGTTTAGCGTGGACGGTTAGTGACGTCATTTGCCCCAAAAAAGAGTCATTCGCCCACAATGTAATGTGATGTAAATTCAAATGTAGTAACCAGGTTTCAAGCTGTAGAGGGCACTTCATACCACATTTTTAAAATAAAATGTAGATTTTCAACAGTTTGCACTAAACTGCAGGATCAGTCAGTAACACTACTATACTACCAGAAACAATGATTATCAGCTGAAAAAAAATGGTTTTAGGGTTTAGTTACTCTTTAAGCCTGTCAAAAACTGCTGGTGAAATGACAGCTTGTAAGTGTGTAGAAATCTTTTGTAGTTGTAGAAAAAAAGTGTCTTAATTAATTTTTTAGACATCCTGTCACCTTGATCGAATCTCTGATACATGAATTAGTCTAACTGGATACGTTTAAAGATAAATTTTGTCGACTAAAACTATGAGGGATGAAATTGAATGAAATGTGACTAAAACTTTTTTTGTATCAAGAATAAGACCAAATCATAAATAGCTGTCAAAATCAACACTGCCCCAACACAGACAGAAACTTAATTTGTGGGAAATTTTGACCTTGGATACACTACTTTGCAAACTTGGTATGAAATAATTAACTTGCTACAGCAGGCCTCACATTCTTTCCCCTGGAATTACATGTGTTCACCTGTGTACAGTATTCATTGAGACTGTGGGTTCTGCCACATTGCTGTTTTGATAAGATGGCTCTCCTGTTACTAGTGTTGTTGCCTTGCATGTCCATGAGACGCATGTGTGTTTGTTTGGGATTTGAGTTTGATTATTAACAGTCTTTCACCAGAATCATAGACTCCACCTTTTATAATTGTGCCCCCCTTCTTTAAAACTGTGCCCAGTCTGGCAGCTTTTTAACTCGCCCCTCCTTGAGTGAGATTACTTAAGTAATTTTCTCAGAAGCCTTTGCTCCTCACCACACACAAACCGACTTTGACATGTGAAATTAGTGGAGTGCTCTTTTAACACAGGATTTGACTGTGCCACTGGCTGTGCTGTTATTGCGTATAATCCAATGAGATTTTGCTAAAATTAAGCAGCCATTACATCTGAACTGACAAAGCTAAGAGCATCAGCTTCAGAATCCAAACTTCTTAAACAAGAATTCCAAAGAAAAAATAATAAATAAACTACCAGTAACTGTTTGATGGATAGGGTCTCTTTGGGAAGTCTATGCAGTACCACCACATCTATGAGAGCTCAGCACAAGCTATGTCACTAATACCAAAGGCAACATGGATTTTTGGGATTATCGCTTTAAGCGGAGCAGTATGTCTTTTAGGAAATGGCCCATTTGATCCAAGCAAGTCCATCTGTGGTGGTATAACAGTATAACACCACATGGTAAATAAATAGTAAAGGAATGTAGTACTGTATAAATAGTATGGGATGTAAGTGTAATGTGAAGTGAGATGTAGTAGTAGTACAACAATAAACAGTTCAGCTGTATAGGTGTTTATATTATAATTACCAATGCTCTATAATTACAAAAAGGTAATATGAGTATATCATAGTAATATGACAATAATATTAGCCCGATAAGACCATCCTGATGATATGAGCTCAACATTTTGTTAAGATCTCTGTATCAGTCTGGGCCCACCCCAAAACTTTCAGTGGTTGGGAATACTCGTCTTGACAGACAAACTCCTTCAGTCAATCAGTGGCAATGAATGTTGGATTTGTATTGTCTAGCGGCACATTTAGCAACTTATTCACACCATCAGGGTAAAAGAAAGAAAGGTATTCAAATACATGTCATTCCAGTGCATGCTGCACAGAATAAACACAATCTCTACTCTACTCTGCTGAGTCTCTCCCACAGCAGCAGTACTGTGCAGGTACTGATTGGACCTGGGGCAGATGGAGGGCGAGCGGTGGGGAGGACATTGCTGAATGTCCGTTGTGACAGAGCCTTTATTGAGAACTTTGGACAGACAGACAACAGAATGATTAAGTTGGTTCTGAAAGTCACACAATAACACAAATTATCCCAATCGAGAGGCAGCAGAAGACCAGAGGCTCATTGTGTTCTGTGGAGCAAAGTGACTGTTTTTATCAGTGGAGTCTGGTGCCTTTGAAGAGAGCGTAACGTTGCAGCGTCAGTTTCCCATTGTAGAGGGCTGTCTGATGGCAAGGTGAGGCTATGAAATTTTCGAAATATAGTGTACACTTACACTTATGTTTATTTGTTTTAGGTGGTCATAGTTTTATGAGGCCAAAATATGTTTTGCTGCTACCCCTGTCCGCAGTCACCAGACTCCTGTGACAGAAACACGAGAAGAATGTAAAAAATATCTATTCCTACCGAGAAACTCCACGAGTGCATTAGGGCTGTACCCAAATATTCGGATATTCGAATATTCGTTTCTGTGGGTAGGTATTCGAAAATTTGGTATTCGATATTATTATTATTATTATTATTATTTATTTATTTATTTATTTATTTACATATTTTTTGGTGCTAAATGTAGTCTTTTTGTTGTTGGTAAATGTAGGTTATCAATAGAAATCAAAACTTTTAAATTGCATTGTTAAAAATGTGAAAATACAGTATCGCCTACCAACGGAGCTTGTGCACGGCAGTCTGACTACTCACTACACTATCTACCTAGCATCTATGTTGTGTGATGCCTCCTTTCCCTATATGCTCTTCCAGTATTGTTGAGTTTCAGCCCTGGGAGGATCTATTATCATCCTATCATCCTATTTATTCTCCTGGCTTCTTCTCCTCTTGTGTATCACTTTTGGGCTGTGAGCTGTGAGCCTTTGCTTGGCAGTCCCCAGTACCTCACATATAGACAATTTGTTGTATTTCCTAGGTATCCCTTTCTTCCCCACAGCTTTCTGTAGCTCTGAGAGTTGACTTGCCTTGATCTTTGCCTCCAGCCTCCTTCTGCATGGAGGGTAATGCTCCCTGTGGCTCATGTTGTTCATCTTGTAGCCAAGCATCTTTAGGATCACTGTTGCTGTGGTGTACATCAGCTGATTCGTCTCAGTTATGGTCCTGGTGGGGGCAGTACATAGTACTGCATTCTAGGGCTGTACCCAAATATTTGGATATTCGAATATTCGTTTCTATGGGTAGGTATTCGAAAATTTGGTATTCGATATTCGTTTTTTATTTACTTTTTTTTTAACATATTTTTTGGTGCTAAATGTAGTCTTTCTGTTGTTGGTAAATGGAGGTTATCAATAAAAATCAAAACTTTTAAATTGCATTGTTAAAAATGTGAAAATATAGTATCGCCTACCAACGGAGCTTGTGTGCACGGCAGGCTTGAGCTCATCCGTCTGAGGCTGTGGATCAATGCCAAGTTTTACCACTTTATCACTATTCCCTCTAACTTGTAGCTGTTTTTTCGTTATCTTTTGAATTTAATATGAATTATGGAACCGTTTTTGTCAACGTTTGTTTCCCCCGTTTTGTACAATAAATTATTGTTTAAAGTTTCAACAAGTTTCTTTTGGAGTGCGTGACACAAGTGTGTTTTGAAAACGGCCGTGGACTGTCACCTGCTCAATGCATCAGTACCTTCGGATGCCATGACAGTAATAGCCAATAATGTCAAAATATCATTTACAGACCAATTTAAAAGACAATCACTGCTGCCCGACCCGCAGGTCCATTTGCGGGTCCCGCGGGTTACGGGTCGACCAGCGCATCACTACTCAGCTCAGTCTCTGAATGCTGTACACAACAGTAGACATTATATTCTATTCAGGCCAGCAGAATCAGCAGCACATCGGCTCTACAGTGCACGGCACTGCTGATTAACCATTTTATTGCAGCACAGAGTGTCTGCCAGCAACCAATTACTTGCAGAGGCTTCCTACAACTTGTTTCAACGGTTCCAATTTAATCAGAAGACAAATTAAACAGGATGACTAGCCAATGTGAAAATCAAAAGAAAGCATAGAATAATGTACTGAAGGAGACTGTAGTGCCATCACATTTTGTTTTGGTTTGAGAGCAAAGATCAGGTCGCCGCTGTGCAAAACTCCGCAATACAATTAGGTCCGAAAAAAATCCGGAGGAGTGCTTCACAAGGAGTCTTGGAAAGGAGCCGAGCCTGGCGTAAAACCGGAGAGAGCAGGCAGCGCGGCCACAGCACACCCATGGACTTTCCATGTTGAGATAAGATGTGCAAGGTATCCTTGGTGCACTGGTTGTTGACGTTCTGGGACGCGTTCACTTCAGCCTGTTACAAGCATTGTGTGTTTTTAAAATACACCTCCGTTTTCACAGTAAATATACAGTTTGCATCCAGTCTCCTTCAAAATAAACGCACTATATCAGTACAACACCGCAAATTAACGTTTTTTTCCTTCAACAAAAACACACATGGTTACGTTTAGCCAACACACACACATGGTTGGGTTTAGCAAAAAAGAATGGCGTTTGACTTTACAATCTTACCGGACGCAAACACCAGCCTCCTGGGTGAAGGCCCGTGGTTGTTGGACCCATCCACCACCCCACTCAGACTTCTGCTGCCTTAACTTTCGTTGTTGTCCCCCTGCGTTTCCCTCTGACACCGCTAGGTGCTATTAAACAATAATGGCGACTGGCCATGTATCATGCCGATGTGAAAGGACAGCTTTTTTCCGTTGGTGTCGAATGCTGGAAGTTACTGACCAATCACCAGATTTCGACGACTTCAGAGCGAGACTGGGTTGAAATAATAAATAAGAATAGCAAATAAAAAACAGTGAATGCATAACAATATAATAGTATAATCAATATGACATTAATTCAAATATGGACAACTATGTGATTGAGATATTTTGACTACTGACTACTGTTGAAAAATTTAAGGGCATTCCTTTTTCCTTGTTAAAAACATGGGACGCCCCAAGGTATCTCTTTTCTCCAGCCCAGTCATCTGAAGCATACATTCCTTTATATCCTTCATTATGAAGAAACAACATTCTTTGCTAGCCTGATGCTAATGGCAGTATTCAGTATTCATAACTCTGTCGTGGTAACATCCCTAGAGGAAATATCAAAAAGGCTTGGCTGTGTTTCTATTGGTCAAAGTGATGGCTGTGAAAGGAGAAGTTGTGGAAGTCAAAAAGGCGTTGGTTGTCGTCTACTATGACACACTACATGAGATAAAACAATGGATTACACCCACTGTGAGGGTCCAAAGGACAGAGGGATGTTGTATGCTGTAAAGCCCTGTGAGGCAAATTGTGATTTGTGATATTGGGCTTATAAATAAAATTGATTGATTGATTGATTGATTGATTGATTGACTGAATATCATGTGTGACACATTGTTCACAATCCAAACCAACACCGCACACTACTGCGTTGGCCTGCATTGGTCTATAATTGAGCTGATATTGTGTAGTATGAACCAAGCATGAGTTAAACTTAAATGTTATAAGCGCCACTGTAGCCAACTCTGTCACTAAGGTTGCAGCTTATAAATGAGGGATAAATTGTTCTGAGAGTTAAAACCCATGCAGAATGACTGGTTTCACTATAAGAATTAATCAATTTGCTCCAATCATATTTGGAAAGTCTAGAATTTTTGTTTTATGTCCAAGTAAATGAAAGTGAAAAAGCACTTTGAGTTTAAGAGTTATCAGTTATTCAGTTATTTTCATTTGTTATGTTGTGTATATATTTTTTTCAATATGTAGGCTTACAGTCTGTCTTAAAAACTGAAAATGTCTACAGTCTGCAATCTTGCCGAAAACACCTTGCTTTGACATGTTGCATAGTTCTGTGTAATCTGGACAACTGAAAGTTACAGCCCTTGCTTTACGTTACACCCCGCACTTGCAGTCTGCAGATTGACTCTTCTCAGTTGATCAGTATTTCATGTGCATCTACTGTATGGTACAGTGAGTGTGCAGTATCAGACTGTAGCGTTATTGAGAAGCCCTTGTATTCAGAATCCTGCGGTGTGAGAACAGCACGTGAAAATAATAAGTCCATCCGTCTTTCAATGTAAAATTATACACTGAAATTTATCACCTCAAGTCGGGCAATTTGTAAGATGATGGAGCTCTATTCACCATTTGCAAGGATATAGTCAAATCTGGATGTTATTAGAATTGGAGATTACTTGCCTGTGACTCGACTGTAGCAGCTATGTGGATCATTGCTGCTGTGATGAAGCACGTGAATATGTCAGTATGACAGGTGACCCACACACAGCAGTTCTCCTCACAATCAAGAGCTGAGGTAATTCATTCCAGGCATAATTCACTCCACAAAATAATTCAGTCTTGCTTTTAATGAGATTAAAGTGACTTCACAGTTGGGGCTGTATATTTATTTATTTCTATATTTTTGTCTCTTGGATACATTCTGGAGGTATAAAGCCTCCATATGACTTAGGCTGCCTGAATGTAGATAAATTGCCAGGGAAAAAATTGTGCAACCCTCCTCCCAGAGGCTGTTGATAGAGGATCTGTCTTTCCTGCTCCCTAGCAGCTGCCAGGGAAATGAGACCTTGAGACAGGCTGGGGAATTTCACATTTTGTCATGTTCATTGTTTGCTCCTTCATATTTCCCTGCGTGCAAGTTAATGGTAATGGCACATCGGCTGACAAGATAACAAGGGAGCTGCTGTTTAAAAATGAAAAATTAGCTTGTTTTCTTTTTTTCATCTTCCTGATATAATTAATGTGGATATAATCTCAGAATTTAGTTCTGGTTCAGTTTGTGCTGCTTTCCAGAAAATGGCCTACTTATCTAATTTAGCAAGATTTAAAAGCAGGGAAAATTATGAATAATTTTCATCTTTATAGAGGTGAAGGCTAATATGTGTTTGATCTTTTAATTATGTCAGATGTATTTCACCGTCAATGGTAAATGTTTACCCAATTAGCACCTTTTTATGCAGATTCTGCAAAATTCATCTGACTGCATTTGCATATATAAAACATTAAATCTCAAAAAGAAAAATAAAGACAACCTTGACATGTGATCACCTCTTACAGTTGCTAATGTGCTAGCACACTTTTGCTTATTTACACATCTAACAGACTTGGGCGAAGGCTTAGCCAGGGGGATGCACTTTTGGTTTGTGCATTACTTTTTGTTTTAATATCCCCTACCAGCTAGTATGTAAAATATCAGACAGCATATCAGCAAGGTATGAATAATTTGCACTTTTGGTGCCCTAGGCAAGCCCCCCTGCCCCCAGCAATGTCCTTTGCTGCAGCTCAGCAGTCAAAGTACTGCATGTTTGCTACCAAAATGCAAATAAACCTGTCTAACAAGAAAAATATAAAAAAGAAATATGCTATTATAAATATGCAAATTTGCTTTCAGTAACATGTTTTAGATGTGTAAAAATCACATAAATCAATTTAATATATAATCAATAAAAAAGAATTACAAATCAAGAATTGGGCGGCACGGTGGTGTGGTGGTTAGCACTCTCGCCTCACAGCAAGAGGGTTGCCGGTTCGATCCCGGGCGTGGGAGCCCTTCTGTGCGGAGTTTGCATGTTCTCCCCGTGTCAGCGTGGGTTCTCTCCGGGCACTCCGGCTTCCTCCCACAGTCCAAAGACATGCAGATTGGGGACTAGGTTAATTGGTAACTCTAAATTGTCCGTAGGTGTGAATGTGAGCGTGAATGGTTGTCTGTCTCTATGTGTCAGCCCTGTGATAGTCTGGCGACCTGTCCAGGGTGTACCCTGCCTCTCGCCCGATGTCAGCTGGGATAGGCTCCAGCCCCCCCGCGACCCTCAAGAGGATGAAGCGGTTAGAAGATGAATGAATGAATGACATTATAAAATTCTAACTGACCTAGGAATGCACCGGTTTTGAAATTCTGGGCCAATTCTAATACCAATGTTTAAAATAACAAGTTCGCCAATAGCCAAAACCAATGCTTTTACACTGGTGTTTTATGTTGGTGTAAAAGAACAGTTTAAGTCATTCAGTCTGTCTGTACACTCACTTTGAATGAGCACAAATTCAATAATACACATTTATGAAACAACCTTTAACATAGCCTTCTATCACATGAAAAACATATTTAAATAAGCAAAAACCCTTTTCACTATATGATGCATCATAACTTCCTCTCTAATATTTATTTTATAGTGCTGTGAAAACATCAACACATTTCACCTTCAAACAGCTTTATTCAATTATACAGGATTTATTCAAGTTTAAGTTTCTTTCCAAAACATCCATTTTACAAGATCATAGAACACTTCATGAAATCGTTACAATTTACTTTGAGAAGAACTTGGAGATCATACAAGAAAAAGTTCAAGTAGTATCAATCATAAAATGTTGGCACTGTACATTTCTCCAAAACACAAATATGTTACCCTTGCATGTTTCATACCTACATTTCTGAAGTTACACAGTGTATGAGCTGACTTTGTCATTGGGACGTGGAGGTGGATCATGGATGGTATGTCGCCTAGGCAAGACGTTTTCCAAGCTGCAGACCACTGTTCAAAACCAACAAACAACAACACTGGATGTATGTTGGTGACCCTTTATGACATTTCCACCAGTCTTTGTGGCACAGAACCTGGGTGTCTTTACCAACACATCGTGCTGTTTCCCAGCAGTGTTTGAGCCATGGAACCTGAGTGTTTTTACGGACACATAGTGGCTCTTCACAGTAGCATTTCAGCCACCAAACCAGGGTGTATTTACCAACCAATCCCTTCTTTTCTGGTGGCTTCTGTGCTTTTCTCACTGTAACCAAGCGGTATTTGTGCCTAGAGCTAGCCACACTTTCACTACAGGGTCCATGAGAAATGACAAGTTACAACATATCTGCTACAAAAAAATATACAAATGGAACGCATCCTCATACAATGGTTTGTTTGAAATCGTACACACAACAGTTTGTATGATATCAAACAAATAAGTGCCCTAGGAAATACAATACATCCTAACGTAAAGTTGCTTAATTAACGTAAAGTTATGGAGGTTAGGTTTAGGCTAGTAGAGTAACTGTGGTTAGGGTTATGAAAAGAGAAACATCACAAAGATGTGCCTTAAAATGAGTCAAAGTTCAATTTGTTCCGAACACCTGTCTCCTTGGTAAACTGCTGTGTTTTGTGACCCATCCACTGCCCCAATCTACCTCCTTATGGACCCTTCGGGGCTGCTTTTTCCTCTATTGCAGAGAGCACATTTGTCTCATGATCACAGCCCTCCAAATACGTGGGTTATTGACTGGAGTACTGGCTCATCATTACGTGGGATAAGTACTAATTCTGATGCATTGCATTGCTGTGTGGTTTCCAGAAATGTTAAATGTGAACATTTTTTACTTGTGATTAAGATTGGGAAAATTTACTGATGTGAACATGAAAGCCGAGCCGTTTAAACTGATTGTTTCTGTGGTGTCACAACGCAAAGCAAAATTTTTGAAATGACAAAATATAAAGTAAATAGACTCAATTACATGCAAATTTTTCTGGACAGTGTGAATTGTCACAAAGACATGTCTATACAAGATAAAAATGTTACAACTCATGATACAACTGTGTTCCGTACAGGGACAAGAGGATCAAGGACAGAGATTAATAGGAAATACCATAAAGAACCCAATGCTCTGGTGAGCTATGCGTTGGGTCACAGCCTGCGCTTATTGTCCTTTGCTTGCAAGCTGATTAACCTTTTCCACCAACTTCTGAAAAAAATGTCTGGCTCTTAAGCAACTAAATGCTTCAGTTTACCACAGCTGTTTTGAAGAATATAGCCACCAGTTTCAGCTGGAAACAAGGTTGAGATGAACAAAGCTCTGCTGGATGGAAAACCAAAATATGAATCTATTAATAGGCTGCTCTGTAGATCTGAGGGGACCTGCAGAGTTAGGTTGTAATTCTAGGTTGGGTTTGACACCTTTGGCATTACACAATGGATGCATGCAGTGTACTGCATAAATGCTGTGTTGCAGATGATAAAAGCAGCTTATGCTGCACTGAAAACACTCATACAAAACATCAGAGAGAGGGATATCATCAAAAATTGATTGACATGAAGTCCACGTGTAGAAGTGTAAACCAGCAAGATAACTCTATAAGCATAAGAAAAAATGAATTAAGTCAGCAGTGAATTAAAACAATTGGAGGTTTGTTGTTATTGCTATTGTCATGCTATGACTGCCCTCTGCCTTGTTTCATTCATGGTTTGGGTAGATGAAGGATGTTGGATAGGGAGGATGAATATTCTACAACCTCTGTCATGTATCAAACATGAGGAGGACGTAAACACAGGGAAAAGTTGATACAGAAAAGGAATTCCTTATGTTTGGAGAGTCATTTTCTTTGAGGCATACTGTGTCCCATCAAAAGAAAACACTCACTTGTACTGTAACACTTTTGATGTGGTACACTTTCATTTGGCTCTTGATGTGTCTCTGAGGTGGATAGGTGAGACAGCCCACTGTTGGAAGTATATACTTTGAAATGCAGGACTGCTTTCCCTGGCATTAATTAAGCCTGGCTTTTCACTAAAATGTCCTTTTCTCTGAAGACTTCCACTCTGTGGCTCTGGGAAAAAACTTCATCTAAACTTCACTGCTACACTTGATGATGCCACATGCTGACTATGCAAAATCTATTGATTTTATTATAAGGGAAAAGTAGCCTATAGTTTCTGAGCTGATCTGAAGAAGCATATATATTCCTGTGGAAAAAAGCAATATATATATATATATATAGAGAGAGAGAGAGAGATAGATAGATAGATAGATCTATATATATAGATATATAGATATATACATACATATAAATATATATGTGTGTGTCTGTGTGTGTAAATATATATGTATTATTCATAATATCTTTCATACTAATAATTCTCTATTCTTAACATCAGAGCGACTGTAACGAATCACAGCGGTGAGGACTGCAGATTGCAACCACCTGAAACTCTTCATAATTCATTGCTCAGGAGGTTTTTACAGGGAGCCAAATTATCTGCAGAGGTCTCTTTCTCTCCAAAACAAACAAACCAGGTTAATAAAACCAGTAAAAACACTAAATAAAGCAGTTTCACATTACAAACCAGTGCTTCCCTGATGCTGTTTGGCATGTCAGAGACGGGCAGCTCCCGCATCATATGCTGATGTATGCTCACCTTTTTTCTCTGATAATTTAAGATCCAGATGTTGAGGAGCTTTTCACTTGAAGCCAAATACTCTGCAGAGGTCTCTTCCTCTCCAAAACATACAGACTTAGTAAAAACCGGTAAATGCAATATATAATGCGGTTTGACATTACAAACCAGTGTTTTCCCAACACTGCTTGTCATAAATGGGCTCGTAACAATGGCTGACACAATGGCCCAATCCCAATACACCACTTAACCCTACCACTTGCCCCTACCCCTCCGTTTTGCGCGTTTACGCATAGGGGTAGGGATGTCCCGATTCTCATTGAGGCAGAGAGGAAGGGCAGGGTGCTAGGGCTATATGGCCCTCCAAACGGAGTTTTTTTCAGAGGCACACTTCAAAGTGAGTGCTACGAGTTATCTCAAAGAATGCCTTGTGAATCACTGGCAAGATGGCAGGGAACGCTTCAGAGGCGATGAAAGAAAACCATAAATGTAAGTATTTTCTTTGTAACTAAAGATTTAAAGACTATGATAACCATCGGAAATGTCGTTGTAATGTATTATATACATTTGTTCTAACAAACATAACAAAAAAAAAATGCTAGTTGTGAGGTTTCCCCGGCAACATACTCGTCGTGTCTTTTTATGACGTCACTGACGACTAATGATGACGTTTCCGGGTATGAAGGGTTGTCCCATTTCATAGGGGAATATTTCAACCCCTAAAGTTGCATAAAGTACTCGAAAAACTGAAGAAAAATACAAGTGTAAAAAATATTTAGTACAGGACTTATACAGGGTAAATGTATAGGGGACATTCCACTACTGTAAACATTTTATTTTTCCTGGGTTTTTTTTGTTATCAATATAAATACTTGTCTATACATGTATACCCACATACACAGAGGATATATTGTTCATATAATGTATGCAAGTAAAGTGGTGTAAAAGTTAGGTGTGAAATGTGTTCTGCACATACCTTGTGGGCCTATAGACGTGTGGAACACGATCAGTTGAATTATCGGCAGTTGTGAACTGTGGGTAAGTACTGGCATATTTGTGTTAGTGTGGAACTCTGCACATAGAGTACATACTATACGTAGTTTTTACTTGCAACCATAAACACATGGTCCAAAAACCCAGGCACTGTTATACTTTCTTCATAACTTCCCCATTTTAAAATATTGAAATTGTAAAAGTGAATAAAAAAGAGTAAAAACATTATGTTCTCTCTGGAAAAAGTGACAAAACAAAGTATACTCATAACTGTCAGTATACACACAAAAAGCCCCCTGGGTTTTTGAGTGTGCTGTTGATGTACTCTATTCTCTCTGTCCTCCCACAGTGTAATGTACAAAGGAAAAGGAGGAGCTGCTTGTTGACTGTGGATGATTATGACACAAAAATAATGATTAGCTGTCTTTGTGTTGATACACAAAAGTATAGTGTGTTAACTTAAACTGCAAAATGGTATAGATACTGTTGGTGTATGATCACAGTTATGGGGGTGGTAAGGGTGGAGTCAGCGAGGGGGAAATATGTTTTTAAACTCACATAAGAGGCACTATTACCTTTACTGTGGATATGATTATTTAAACTTACTATATTATCAGTACCCTAACCATAGATTTTAACTAGAAACTGGACACCAGTATCATTCAAAATGAGTTGCTCATCTGGTGCATATGCCAAAAAGTTTCTAGCTGGGAAGCTACTTTACTTCTATGGTATGCAACCCACTGAATATGTGCAGTAGTGTTTCCCCAGCAGGCCCCACCTGCAGGTTCCCACTTGGCTCATAGACTTTACATTTCTATGACATCACATATTTTTAAATTGCTTTATCCAGCTGAGGAAAATTTAACAAATATAAAACCTTGATGAATCAAAAATTCATAATATAAAATTTCATAACTGACCTTATTTGCAGTTCAGTGTCCTGTTAGACGTTTCTTTTATAATTGTGGTCTATAGGGAAAATGGTTTTTGGGCTGCAGGTTTTGTTTTGTTTTTACCCAGCAATACCACAAGTGGCCACTGCTGCAAGGCTGAGTGGCATTCCTGGGGACCGGGGTGTAATAGACTAGCATGTGTTTCGAGGCAGTACAGGAGGGCAAATACCACTTACCACCATTAGCATATGATCTCACGATGTGCTATAACATTATCACAAAGAGATTTGCAACCTCAAGAACTACGGGTGCTTTTAGGCTCACAACTTTTTTACCAGCAGCTAAACAATCTACCATTGTTTAGATAAAGTTTTAGATCCTTTACATTTAACCAGAAACAGCCCTGAAGTTGCTATGAGCAAACCCAGCAGTCGTTTATATGAACAATAATTTAAATGTGTATAGTGCTGGCATATTTTCACGTTTAACAGTAGCCCCTTTTACACTGCCAGATTTTCTGCTAATATTGGGCCGTTTTGCCAGCAACCTGCGAGCGTTTAGACACACAGAGCCGGATTGGCGAGTTGATCAGAGGTGCCCAATTTTCCGCCTCGAAGGGTAGTCATATTGGCGGAACCCTTTTAGTTTAATCAGACCGAGGCGGCCTTCCGCAACGGGAGGGGCTGTTGATGACGCCGCACGTGTGAGCCACTGGCGGTGGATAAACAGGAAACAGCTGATAGCAGGAATTAACGAGCAGCTCGTAGCAAGAGGGAAACACAAACCTGACAGACACTGTAAAGATGGGCAACTGGGGAGACAAGGAATTGTGTGCCCTCCTTGTCCTCGCAAACAAAGAGGCCATTAACCGTCAGTTGACGGGGACGGTGAGGAACGGGCCGACTTATGAGAGAATCGCCGAAGGCCCCCCCCCGCACCCAATCAGCCTCCCTACCTACTGCATTACGCTTTAAAAAAATAAAGAATCTGAATTTAAACTCAATTTGTCTGACTTACATTTATCTCTTTCATATCATTAATACATATATATATATATATATATATATATATATATGTATATATACAGTACAGGCCAAAAGTTTGGACACACCTTCTCATTCAATGTGTTTTCTTTATTTTCATGACTATTTACATTGTAGATTCTCACTGAAGGCATCAAAACTATGAATGAACACATGTGGAGTTATGTACTTAACAAAAAAAGGTGAAATAACTGAAAACATGTTTTATATTCTAGTTTCTTCAAAATAGCCACCCTTTGCTCTGATTACTGCTTTGCACACTCTTGGCATTCTCTCCATGAGCTTCAAGAGGTAGTCACCTGAAATGGTTTCCACTTCACAGGTGTGCCTTATCAGGGTTAATTAGTGGAATTTCTTGCTTTATCAATGGGGTTGGGACCACCAGTTGTGTTGTGCAGAAGTCAGGTTAATACACAGCCGACAGCCCTATTGGACAACTGTTAAAATTCATATTATGGCAAGAACCAATCAGCTAACTAAAGAAAAACGAGTGGCCATCATTACTTTAAGAAATGAAGGTCAGTCAGTCCGGAAAATTGCAAAAACTTTAAATGTGTCCCCAAATGGAGTCGCAAAAACCATCAAGCGCTACAACAAAACTGGCACACATGAGGACCGACCCAGGAAAGGAAGACCAAGAGTCACCTCTGCTTCTGAGGATAAGTTCATCCGAGTCACCAGCCTCAGAAATCGCAAGTTAACAGCAGCTCAGATCAGAGACCAGATGAATGCCACACAGAGTTCTAGCAGCAGACCCATCTCTAGAACAACTGTTAAGAGGAGACTGCGCGAATCAGGCCTTCATGGTCAAATAGCTGCTAGGAAACCACTGCTAAGGAGAGGCAACAAGCAGAAGAGATTTGTTTGGGCCAAGAAACACAAGGAATGGACATTAGACCAGTGGAAATCTGTGCTTTGGTCTGATGAGTCCAAATTTGAGATCTTTGGTTCCAACCGCCGTGTCTTTGTGAGACGCAGAAAAGGTGAACGGATGGATTCCACATGCCTGGTTCCCACTGTGAAGCATGGAGGAGGAGGTGTGATGGTGTGGGGGTGTTTTGCTGGTGACACTGGTGGGGATTTATTCAAAATTGAAGGCACACTGAACCAGCATGGCTACCACAGCATCCTGCAGCGACATGCCATCCCATCCGGTTTGCTTAGTTGCGATCATTTATTTTTCAACAGGACAATGACCCCAAACACACCTCCAGGCTGTGTAAGGGCTATTTGACCAAGAAGGAGAGTGATGGAGTGCTGCGCAGATGACCTGGCCTCCACAGTCACCGGACCTGAACCCAATCGAGATGGTTTGGGGTGAGCTGGACCGCAGAGTGAAGGCAAAGGGGCCAACAAGTGCTAAACACCTCTGGGAACTCCTTCAAGACTGTTGGAAAACCATTTCAGGTGACTACCTCTTGAAGCTCATGGAGAGAATGCCAAGAGTGTGCAAAGCAGTAATTAGAGCAAAGGGTGGCTATTTTGAAGAAACTAGAATATAAAACATGTTTTCATGTTATTTCACCTTTTTTGTTAAGTACATAACTCCACATGTGTTCATTCATAGTTTTGATGCCTTCAGTGAGAATCTACAATGTAAATAGTCATGAAAATAAAGAAAACGCATTGAATGAGAAGGTGTGTCCAAACTTTTGGCCTGTACTGTATATATATATATATATATATATATATATATCGATGCAAAAGAAAGTGATTTGGACATCACAAGCTCTTTAAGATAAACTTACATTATATAAAGTATGTGCCGGTAATAAATATGAGCAAAAGATATTTGCATAACAAATATTGAAGTAATCATAACTGCAAAAATCTGTATCAGGCTATTTCTCCAAGCGGAGTTGAATTTGTAATCATAGTCTTTAACCTATAACTATATAAATTTTACTACTTTTCGGCCTCTTCAAATGATCTACTTGTCAAGGTGGAAAATATTATTGGGTGTTTTTCACTATGAAATCTTCAATATATCAGGGGTGGTTTAACCTCTTTGAATGTTAAATTTCATTGTTATAGCCATCAAATCATGTTCTCCTTTCTCAGAATAGCTCCCAGCCTTTCAAGCTGTGATGTTCGCACAGAGGAAACATCTAGAAGAACAGTCCTCCATATCTATATGGGCTGTGGTGCAGTGGTTGATAACTGCCTTGAGGACCACAAGCTCAAGCGGTCTAATGTGGCCATTACTCAAAGGAAAGCGTGTTTCTTGACCAAATACATATATCAAATCTGTAAAAAAAAAAATGGGAGCAATTATTCTAAAGAGCCATTTAGCTTTTCTTGTGGGAATTTCCTTTAACAGATTTTTTAGAGGCTTTGTTGTGATAATGCATATCTGTGAGATATTAGTGTACTAGAGGAGTGGACTGGATGGCTCGAGCTGGGAGATTGCTCTGAGATGAACTTTTTTTACTGACAATTGGATGGTGTGTGTGCTGGAAGGCTGGGTGTATCCCCCTAGAACAAATACAAAACCATTCAAACATCTTATCTTCGTTTTCACAGGCCAAGGTGTTACTGCTAAATGCAAAACAATACAATTTAAAAATTCAATCCGCTCATCTGCTGCTGCTGCTGCTGCTGCTGGTGTTGCTGCTGCTAAGGTCAGGCTAAAACACAAAACAATATCTCAAATTGCAATCCGTAAAGTAAACAGGGTGCAGCAGCAGCACTGTTCAGGGAGGAGAGATCAGATGCGTGTTTCCAAGGGCATATGCATGAGGGCGTGCTAGTCACTTAAACCAGTTCTCATAGATGTCATCCTGTTTTCTTTGCGTTCCCCTGGAGAACACCTCCCAGAATACAATTCACCTCTCAGTGGCGGATGTGGCCGAAAACAATGGGGATGCAGGGGTCAGGTTTGCGAAGAAACAACAGCACTGAGGTCTGACACTGACAGGTGTCTCTGCTACGGTCGTGTCACCCCGAGCCTGCCCACGCTATGCAAACATTACTGCTCATTATGACAACAGAGTTGCGGTCATACGGTACATCTTTACAGAGAGCAGCTTTATTTTCTCATGCTGCTGCAGACTCGTTCTGTCATGTTAAGATTAAGAATGCAAGGCGATCTGGCTTTCGGGATTAACCTGCATGAAGGAATTAGGCTGCTACATCTGTATTATTTTCTACAATAAACTCCTGCTTTAAATTCTCCCCTTAGACTTTTATAGTTATTATCAGCTTGACAAAAGGTTGAAAAGAGTTTCTTGAGTCAATCACCTGCATGTTAGGCTGAATAAGTCCTAATGGACCATAAATGGGTCATTATTGGACACAGCTGGTGTGTCCCATGCAGACCATGATCAATCTCGTGTTGGTGGGTATAGGGTCATTCTATTGGCTCTAACAAATTGAACGAAGTGTCAGTCACTGAAATCAACAAATCCGTTGCGGAGATACGCTTAGAACATGGCACTTTTAAATACTTGATTCTGATTGGTCAATCAACAAGATTCTGTGGTGTTTATTTCTTGAGGTATCAGGTATCTTCATCAAAATCAGTTAATGTTAGTCCACACAGGCCAAATAGGACCGGAGTGGCAAAATGCAGCATTTTCAGGACATCACTTTTAACATTTTGGAGAGGCCAAAACGCTTGATGTTTGGCTAAAAAATGACATGTCCCCAGCAACAAAAAAATAAATAAATAAAGGAAGAGAAAATCTCAGGGCCGTCAGGAGCAAACCGGCACAAACAACTAGAAGAAGTAAGAAGTAAGCCATGTTCTAAGCGGGATAATGTATAGTAAGCCGGTGAGTGTTGAAAAATAACTCCCTTCAGGGGAATGGAACCCCGACACGCACGATACATTATCCCTTACTTCACATTTAGATGTGTGTGTGGTCACTTTGGAGTGGGAAATAGATGAAAAAAGAGGGTTAAAAGATCCGGGGCTGAGCCCAAAAGATCTGGGGCTATAGCCGGGAATGCCCAGGTCAAACGACGTCCATGATGCTCAATATGAAGAAAACGTAATTGCTACCTTGCTTTGTTCACTGGTAAAAAAAAAATGTTCTACCCCACAAAGTGTTAAAAGCAAGGTGTTCAGGCTGGACAGAAGGTCTGTTTATGTGTAGGGCAATGGAGATTGATTTTGTTTGACCCACAGTTCACAAGTGAAAAACACATTCAATTTACTGTCATAGAAGACTTGCTACCATACATGAAGATTATATTTCTTTAAAATGTATTTGGTTGTGTTGTGTTACAAGTTAGTGGTAGGTAGGGATGGGAATTGCCAGAGGACCAATGATATGATATTATTGCGATATTGCTATATGCTGAGTGCTGCAATACAGTGTATTGCAATTTATCACCTTTTATTCCAGCTGCATATTATTTCCCCAAAGGAAAACTGTCAACATCAGTTTTACCTCATAAAGTTTTCAGTCTGTTCATCTGACTTTAATCATTTTTGTTACAGCATAATGTGATGCAAAGCAGACAAAGTGACCAACACCATCATAAAACCTGACAGAAATGCTGCATACACCTGACAAACTGTACTGTTGGCAGATTTAACAAGAAGGGTCCTTCTGCGGCACGGGCGTAATGGTTAAGGCACAAGAACGCCTCATTGGGCGTTCCTGGTAGCATTTCATCAACCAGTTCCAAAAAGTTTTGCAAAGCATGCTGGGTAAGACGTCACCTCCTTTAATTTTCCTGCTCTAACCGTCGTTGAAAAGTTCCAACACATGGCAGACAATGTCGTAGTCTATGAACCAGTTTGTACAAACAATCGATAAAGTGTTTGAATATACATAATTGATAATCATCTTAACAGAATGTGGTATTTGATATTCATCGTAACGTGGAAAACGATGGCTAGCAGATTGGTTAGTAATTTAAGGTGATGCTATGCTATCTCACGTTAGCCATCGATGTTAAGGTAGCGAGTGCATAGTATCCGATCTCATATGATTATACAATGGGTGGTACATCATATGAAAGAGGTGAGACAGTGTAAATATTAACTAAAATGGCATAGGTGGCCACGTGTTATGTTTAAATGCGTCTGCTGTAATACATGCAACAGTAACACAACTGTGCCTGTTTTTTCACTTATTTACATTTCATTGTGAGTCGTGACAATGAAAATGATGGCTGGCAAGTCGGTCAGTGACTATGCTATGCTAGCTCACATTGTTTGGTGTAGGTTTAGCTAGTGAGAGCATGTCATCGTGACCTTAATCAATAAGTAGTGTGACAGATGAAAGCAGGTGAGGTAATATAAATGGTAACTATTATGGTATGATGTGGTGGTCGCATTGTTTCGTTTTGGTGGTTATATTTCATGATTATAAAAGCCTGGTGCTAACACCTTGCAACAAAATGACTTCATTCCGTGTACCATGTGCCTCGCTCTATGTATTGAACACATTATTCAATGCAACAGCTAGTAATGAGATATTTATTTGGGCTTCTTTAATGTTGTGCGTCTCTCTTCAATTTACTCTAGGTACATTTTTTCAGTCTTGCTTAGCAGCCAGAAGCCTCTGTCACAGAGATGCACGCACCCAGCATGCCCACTTCTCCACTGTCCTTTCTGTCCGCTCTATAAGGGTGATTATGCCAAAGTGGAAACGCATTTACAAAGTCCCTTAAAGACCATGGTGAATTATGGAGGTAGGTTATCTTTTGATTGCTTAGTAATGTGCTTAACGAATGATACTAGTGATGACATGAATAGCAACTCAACTGTCACTAACAGTTGCTGAGCCATGACTTTCCCTGGACTAGTTATAAAAGTGTAATATGTTCTTTTTCTTTTTAGGTTACAATATGTGCAATTGGGGCTGCAGAAAGGGCAGTCACTACCACTGCTATGGTTGTGGCATCACCTTTCCAAGGAGGAGTAATATAATTAAACACCTTAGTACCTGCCAACCTCACTCTGCGCAGAGTAGGCCTACAAGCCAGCCAGCAGAACGCCAGAGACAAGCCAGCCACCAGAACGCCAGTCTCACCCAACGCAGGGTACAAGCCATCCAGCAGAACGCCAGCCTCCCACTGCGCAGGGTACAAGCCATCCAGCAGAACGCCAGCCTCCCACTGCGCAGGGTACAAGCCAGCCAGCAGAACATCATCCTCACCCCACGGAAGGTACACGGCAACACTGGGTAAACACTGCGCCATAAATGTATGTTTGTGATGGATGACCACTGCAGTTGCTTTGGCCAAATACAGTGCACTGATGAAGCCTGTAAGGGACCGAGCTGGCAAACAAGAGGAGACTCAGGTGGTTTTCAAAAGAGGGCTTTTATTTTACCCAAAAAAATGCAAAAAGAAAAAAAAAAGGTACAAATGACAAAATATATAACTAAAGTCCTGGGCCCATAAGAGGTCAAATAAACAGAACTCAACTGAAGTGACCTTAACACCAAAAACAGACCTTACAAAGTGGACACAATGGGGAACATATATACTGGTTGATCAGACCATCAAGGGAACTGCCCATTGGTCCGACAGCCCATTGTTCCGACCATATTAAACCCATTGTTCCGAAGTCCATTCCAAAATCATCATGATGCCCTGTGGTTAAGGTCTGGTTAGGTTTAGGCACAAAAAACACTTGGTTAGGGTTAGTAAAAGATCATGGTGTGGGTTAAAATGAAAAAGAAAGTGGCAAACATGTAAGCCGTGAGCCTGCTCCGCCTCAAGCCTTTCCCAGCTGACCCAGAGCCGGTTGTGGCACAACATCAAGGCAGAAATACGCCCGCCAGGAGCCGTTCAGCACCGCGGACCATCAGACTAATGGGATGTCGAGCCAGTCAGACCAATGACATGGACCCACCATTAAGACACAAGAGGGATGACAGACAAACACTACTAACTAAACAGAATAATTCCCCAAAAAAGGTTAACTCAACTAAATTTACCAAACCAAAAATACCAAAACTAAATATTTAATAAAGAGAAACAAACAATATAACTAAACTGAAAATAAACAGTTCCTCCCTATGAGGCGGCAGGAATTGGTACGGCCCAATTGGCCACTTCCTGTATTTAACAGTTTCAGTTCCTGGGGCACATAATTTCTATGTAGAGCTTGGGTACGGCTGTGTCAGTAAAAAAAACAACAACGTAGGGATGGAGTCACATGCCTTTGTTCCTGTATTTTTAGGTTGTATCTAAAGACTTTGATAGATAGTAGATGATGGACTGTGTTATTTTCTTAGCTCTCTCTGAGTCGGATGGTAGTTTTGTCAAGCTAAGTGTGTCCAGTGTTGGTTGATGTTTGGGCAGAGCAGGCTTAGCGTTAGCTTGGCCATCAGCTGCTAACGCTATCTCTGGATGGTAGAGTGTGAGATGAGCCCTCATGTTTGTAGTAAATCTTTCTCACATGACACTGCTTGCAAATCACATTTGTCACATCCAAATCCTTAAATCCACCTGTGTTAAAAAAATAAAAAGTCCCGATGTTTGATTTAAATGCTGACAGAGGATTTGTGATTCCTTTCTTGGGTTCATCCATCTTTGTTTCAATGAACTTCATGCCAAATGCCACTGATATGGAGCTACATTAGAGTCAAATGTTTTGTACTTGAAAAAATAAAATTCACACAAAACGACAAAAACGACCCTTTATGATTTCCCAAAGCTTACTTAACATTTCTCACCTGTGTGCTGGATGTATGGGCTCCAGCAGATTGACCCGACCAACCGGACGCTATCATCACAAACGGACACTATGCTGCGTTCACAGTGCTATGTGAAAATCGAACATATCAGCACTTAAAATGTGGCTGTTGAACTGCAAAATCTGGCATAATTTATCGCTCTTATACCGCAATTGGTGCTCAGTACTGTCTAAAACAGATTTCTAAATGGAAGTTTGTCACTGGCATCAATTTTTACACTGCCAGTCACATGAATATGGTGTATATAAGTGTTGAGTCAGAATTTTTTTAGTTCCTACGTTCCCTGAAGGCACTGTCACTCATGATTCCACACCTCTCTCAGTGGATGCCACGCCCCCCATGCCACATCAGGGTCAAAAGTCTGAAACTCAAAAAACAGATTTGAAAGTGAAAAAAAAAGATCTGAAAGTGAAAAAAAGATTTGAAACTGAAAAAATAAGATCTGAATCTGAAAAGATAAAACATGCAACTGAAAAAAATAAGCCCTCATATGTTAAAACATATATGGAAGTGAAAAGTGAAAATAAATTATTCATTCAAAAGAATTACAAAAGTGAATCAAAATTATATTTAACCTGAGAAAATGTTTCATACACTTATTTTTATTTTGAATACATTGTTGTATTTTTCAAAATTCAAGATCAACACATGAATTTTCAGTTTCAAATTTTATTTTTTCAAGTACAAAACATTTGACCCTAATGTAGCTCCATACACTGACTGAGACTTCTAGTACCAAAAGTAGTATTAAAATATGTATTTGCTTCCTCTCACTGTACAAAAATGAAGCCAAAATATTCTGGATAGGCTTGCTGCCATCTTGCCCTGGTGACATTATTTGGAGTCAGAGTCTGTGCAGTAATGACTGTGAAGTGGAGTTGTGGTAGTGGAAGTTCCCACCTATACACCCCTCCAAATCTGTCACGAGCAGTGCCATTGATGGCAAGCACAACGCGTCTGTCAATTATGATGTCACATCCCCTTTTAAGAGTATCACATAACTTATTGAAACCAAACTTTTCAGAAAAATTGACAACTGAACATACATCAGCATGATAAAAACAACCTAAAATTACAGAAATCATCTTTGGGAAAAATGTAGTTGACATGTGCTTTTTTTTTTTTTTGTCCCATTTACCCAATTATATGTTTTGGCTCCATTATTATGTAGCATCTATGGTCTTCATTATAAATAGTCCAACAAAATAAAGGCTCTGGAAAAAGAGACACGATGTCCAGTAGTGAGATTGAGGCTGTATGTTATCAGAACATTCACAGGTGCATTTGTGGCGAATTTACCCTGCTTTTCTCCCGTAAATCCAGTGTTTCCTGTGTCTTCTCGTGGCAACAACCCAATCACCAGAATAAATGTTGCAATTTGTGTTTCTGCAAACCACGGATAAATTACAGTGCACTATTATGTTTTAGATATATTCAAACTTTACATTTATTTACATCTCAACAATGCTGTGGTTAATGTAGTTAGGTTAAGGCACAAAAAAAACACTTGGTTATGGTGGGGGAAAGATCACATTTTGGCTAATAACCGCTTTTAATCCCACAATCCCGACTGGAAACGCAGCCATTACTACACTGTTACCATCATTTGTTTCGTTGAGTTCTAAAAAACTCTCCCAGCACCAAATTCTAGCTAAACTGAAATTTTCTAAGGCAACATTGCAGTATGTCAGAGAGATTCTCATTTTCACCCCAAGTGAGACCAGGCTGTGTCTGGAGATCATCTTTATTATGACAGAACACCATCTGCATCCATGATCTAATGCAAAGGCCCTCCAGCTATACGTTACGTACGTACGTTTTTCCTGCAGACCCTTAAACATGCACTGAAGCTCTGCCAGGCCTGTTTGAAGTCCAAAGAGCAAGTGGTGCTGACTACATGACTTTCCCTGCACAGTCTCAGAACTCAACATCACTGACAGCTCTGGCAACATGTGAAAGGGCAAAACATACTATAACACCATGAGGCTATCTCTGGAATACTCTGAGAGGCTTGGAATAATGTGGATCCTCAAGTTCTGCACAAAAACACAAAGGATAGATGCCAAAGTGCAAACTGTGAAGGAAAGAGTGATCACATATTGGGGAATATTGTGTTTCAAAGGCCTATTTTAATTACCATAGTGAATGAAAATATAATCCTGACTATATTCAAAAAACAGAACCCCAAAATGTTTCAATATTAAATAGCTACTAGTAATTATGGATCACAAAAGTTTACTCATTGTATTGATTGTTATATCATTATTATTTTTACTGGAGTTTTTTGGAGTACATTTTCTTTAGAAGAGAGACACAACTCCATAAAGAGCAACAAAAAAAACTAAAAAAAAAAAACAAAACAAAACAAAAAAACCCATTGTCTTTGTTCACTGTAGCCAACCGAAGCTAATTTACACTGGCTTACACATGCTGAGTAATAATCTAAGCTCACAGCCCAGCTGGAACACTGGCTAGATAGCACCTGCTGCCTTGTTAAGATAAATAGAGACGCAAAGTCATGATGTCACGTCAGGGTTAGTCTCTGTTCCACTAGCTTCTGTAACTCATTCCAGTCTCTTGTTCAGTAGATCGATTCGTCTGTGTTTCTGGGGGGAAAAAAAAAAAAAAAAAAGGCTTGTCCCTGAAGTTTACTCACTATATTTGAAGACATACAATGGCATGCAAAAGTTTGGGCACCCCTGGTCAAAATTTAGTTTACTGTATATAACAAAGCAAGTAAATGATGACCTGATTTCCAAAAGGCATGAAGTTAAAGATGACACATTGCCTCAGTATCTTAGGCAAGATTATTTTTTTGATTTCAATCTTTCACAATTTTAAAATAACAAAAAAGGAAAAGGGCCTGAAGCAAAAGTTTGGGCACCCTGCATGGTAAGTATTTAGCGCTTCCTTTGGCAAGTATCACAGCTTCTAAACACTTTTTGTATCCACCTAAGAGTCTTTCAATTCTTGTCTGGGGAATTTTCACCCATTCTTCCTCCAAAAGGCTTCTAGCTCTGTGAGATTCTTGGGCTGTCTTTTGAGGTCTATCCACAGATTTTTAATTATGTTTAGAATCATCGTCCTGGTGTAGAAGCCATCCTCTCTTTATCTTCAGCTTTTTTACAGATGATGTGATGTTTGCTTCCAGAATTTATTGGAAATTAACTGAATCCATTCTTCCGTCTGTGTGAAATGTTCCCCGTGCCACTGGCTGCAACACAAGCCCAAAGCATGATCGTACCACCTTGGGGTTTACCAGTTGGACAGGTGTTCTTCTTATGAAATTCTGTCAAACAAATGTCAAATGTCAAACAAATGTTTCCCAAAGTTCTTTTCATTTTAGGTAGTTCTTATCATGCTGATGTTTGCTCAAGTGTTCATTTTTATGATAAGTTTAGTTTTAATTGATATTTGATGCTATATAAGGGGTGTTTGGTGTCATGATAGACAGCTGTGTGTGCCAATCTGTCTCTCGTTAGCAGCAGGCTAAGCTATTAGCAACATTTTCTCTCCGTCTCTAAAACACTTTGCTGATATAAACATGTTTTATTTTGTTAATTGTCAGCCTAGTTTGCTCTCAGTCCACTTAAATTACAATATGCTCAAACTTTATTATACAGTTTTTACCCAATGATGCAAAAATGAAACTGCCTACATTTAATAGCAATTAAGTCACGGGCAGAAGCCAGTGGTTGAGTGTCACAGAGTTCAGAAGACTGCTTCAGTGCAAATACCCTTGTCTCAAGTATAACAATGATCTGTAAGAATTTATGACGGATTATTTCATCAATTTTGATTAGTACAGAGGCATGGTGCACAATCTGTCAGTAGTTCAGGAAGTTGCTGTTTTGGTTGTGTTGATGGTAATTGACTATAATTACAGTGTGTCATGGAACTTGAATGGGTATTTTTCCGATAAATAAATTCCAGTTACTTGGAAAGGATATGTGCATGTTAAAAGTATGTACAGCATACTAAACATACCAGTGTTTAAAGATTGGAGACTGTGTTTGAAAGAACAGGTTTACGTTTTTGTCTAATTAATCTGCAGCTTTACTCATCAATGTTTTTCACATACATGTGTAATGTGAAAGGTGTCACATGAAGTGGGTTACACTGTGAGCAACACCAATCACACACACATGTAGTCATATAATCTATTGTTAATATAATATAAAAGAGTATTTAACATCGCTGCTCTAAAGGAAAACCTCCCAGACAAAATGACCATTTGTAAATCAATTATTCATACCATGTTACCTTAAATTCATTGAAGAAAGCTTTGTTTCAAACATTTATGCTTCGGGTACTCAAATGGCCAGCAGTGACTTTGGTTGGGGACCATGTTTAAAAACAGCAAAACTATATCAAAACATCAATTTACAAACTCTCACACAACTCATGCAGTATAATCAAGTCTCATGTATCCAGTCGCATGCTCAGTACTTCCCGAACACATGCATTTTTGTGAAAAAACCTTAGAAGATAACTTTCAGTTCAGTTCAGTTTTAAATAGTAAGGTTTTAGTGAAATGCATGGGTGTTTGGTGATTGAAGTATTCCTTGAACTTAGTTGGTGCGGTACAACAGTCCCCCAGTAGGTTTTGACCGCTTAGTGGTTGTATACAGTGAAATAAATTGCTTAACTTTTCATCACCTTGTGGGATTGCACATTAAACACATGCACAGCAGTTAATTTGCTTTGCAACAGCCTTGGTTATTTTTGATTAGCAACTCATCCTTTCCATTTAAAAGGTCTTTTGAAAAATGTATAGGTTCAAAAAAATTAATCAAACAGACACAGATAGGTACTGTAGTGGCTGCATAAGTGACTGTACTTATAGTTAATTGCTTTACATTGTCACTTGTTTAAATAGCTTAAAATGCAGCAATCTAAACTTTTGTGTGTGTGTGTGTGTGTGTGTGTGTGTGTGGTGGCCCTGTGTCTGGAGCCTAGTATGATCTTCACATTATTTGTTAGTATATATGGAGCTTTTAGGGATGCACCGAATATTCAGTAACAGAATATATTCGGCCGAATATTGCAAAAGAAACACACATTCGGTATTTGGTGGAATAAGTGAAAAGCAAGGCTGAATAATAGCGGCGTGTTTTGCTGACGCAATCAAACAGCATGCCGTGATGGACGGAGTAAAATGTCGGCAGTATTATTAATTTATTTTTATTTGTAGTTTAGATTTGTTTATATATGCTACTGTGATTTGTTTTCCACAGAGCTCTACTGTGCGAGCATTTTACTCGCATTTGCGACTAAAAATAGTTTTGTGCAAGCTAAAGAAATCATTCAGGAGCACACTGTGCGAGTACAGATTTCAACCAGCAGCAGAAATGAAAGGCGAATCCTGCCGGTTGTGGGTTGAACGGGGGTCACAGACACAGACAGGAATGTATTCTTGTCAAATACGGCGGCCATGTGCTCTGCCGTGCAAGATAATGGCTTACTGGTGATGAAGAAGCCCGGCTCCAGGTCCAATAATTTCCTCTTCTTGGGGTCATGACTGCCCCAAAGTACCTGGACAGCCGAGCCGTGGTGGCACACAGGTATGTGACGTGTCAAAGGAGAAACGAGCCGTTCACATTTCTCTCTTTGTGGCAGGTAACAGTCCACAAACCTCACCGCACTTAAGGGACCGTTCTTAACTTGTCAGGGTAGGAGGGTGGCTGGTTGATTTTTGGTTGATTTTTATTTTATTTATTTATTTTATTTCGATCCCCGCTATGTTAATCACTTATTGATGCTGTTTTTGAAGTATGAATAAGTCAATAAGTAATTTATTCCATTGAAATATCATTGATGTGGGACTTCTGTTTCCGGTATGCCCGAGGCAGACGCCTGATTTCAGTGCTCCGTCCGACCCAAGAATAAAAGTTCCCGAAATAAAGGTAAACTTGACAGAAGAACACACGACTGAGCGATAAACAGTGCACCAAAATGAGCGCCAGCCAGAAACAGAATAAGAAGGACAATAAAAGTGGAAAACATGACAAAACCAAGTCCAACCAGAAAGAGCTAACGCTAGAAGCTAGCATGGCTAGCGGAGATAACAACGGGGAATCGGAACTGCTAGCAGAGTTAAAGAAACTTTGGTAAGAGAACAGTGACGCCTTTCGGGACACCAAACAGTCCCTAAACAGACTCGAAACATCCGTGGGGGAAATTAAACAGCAAATGAAGAAGTTAGACGAAAGATTAACCACGGCAGAGCACAGAGAGAGCACCGCCCAAGACAGAGGTATATGCCAGGAGAGGGCTCTCGGCTACCTGCTAAAGAGGGAGGCTTACCTAACAGCTAAACAGAAGGACACGGAGAACCGATTACGGCACAATAACATCAGGGTGTACGGGATCCCTGAAGAAGCAGAGGGAAAAGAAATGGTGCCATTCTTAACTGAGTTCTTCAGGACAACGCTGGAGCTTCAGGAGGGTGTGGATATTAAACTGGAACGAGCACACACTTTAGTATGAAACAAGCGGTGCTGCAGCAAGCCTGGAAGCAGCGGGATGTCACATTCCAGGGCCAGAAGGTGTATTTTGATCAAGATTACTCACCAGAGGTGCAAAGAAAGAGGAAACAATTGCGGGAGGTGATTAAAAAGCTGAGGGAGATAAATATCAACGCACAATCTCCATATCCAGCCCAACTCAAACTTTTTTTGAACACAGGAGTGAAAGTGTTGCCCTCCCTATTGGAGGCGCAGCCGTGTTTGAAGGAGCTCTGGGTTGAAGCTGGGATGGAGGAGAGAGATGTCCTGGAGAGAGAGCTGACCCAGGACATGTGGATGACACAGGACAGTCGGAGGAGGAAGAGACAGCTGCTGTCTTCCACGGAAATCAGAGCTATTATTGACAGAGCGGACAAACACATGTGAGGATCGTGAGTACAGTCAGTCCTGCTGGATTTGAGTCGGCCAGTATGCTAATTACACAGACATTTTCATTGTCAGATAATCTTCTGTGAAATGACATTGTAATTTTATGGACATGAGAATTTCGGATCATACGCTACCACAAAAGGACAATGAACATTGCTGGGTCGGGGAAGGAGGGGGAATAAAATGTGAAAGTCACGTATGGTGATAAGAGGGCATTCAAGGCAACATAACCCCCAAATTAGGGCAATTTGGGAGATTGTTGCAATTGCACTTTGTGTTTTTCCCAGTTACCACCCGGTAACTGGGAAAACAATAAAAATCAGAGGTGCAATATCCTGCTCAACAAAAAATGTTATTTACCTCATAAAATGCCCTTGTGGTTTAGCATATGTAGGCAAAACTCAGAGACCTTTAAAAACTAGGATAGCTGAACACAGGAGCTGTATTCGAACTCAGGACCAGCGTAGCTCGGTGCATTTCAGGGAGGCAAATCATTCAGTTGCCTCCTTGAGATACATCGAGCACGTAAAACCCCCAAGAAGAGGAGGTGATCTGAACACCCTCCTATTGAAAAGAGAGAGTTTTTATATCTTCACCCTCCAGACTCTTTCCCCTAGTGGTTTGAATCAAGAATATGAGATCAAACACTTTATTTAAATCCATTAGGCTTACTTGAGTGATGAATTAACATATTTGTCTTATTTTTTATATATTCCTATATTGTTCTGTATGGTTGCGTCGGTTTACATGTCCCAGTAGACTACTGGGACATGATTGTGAACACTATTTTTGGTGTTCAGGATCTGTGAGCTTAATCATTTGATTTTTTTTTTCCATTGATGAGTTCTATTTAAATACATGAGATGAGGTTTTGCTGCTAAGATGTATTTTGGATGATTTGTTTAACTGTGATGATTTGCTAACTTTAATGTTATTCTGTTGAAGAGACTAATTAGCTTACGCTGATTAATTGAATATAATCCACTTAATATGATTGCTGCTCATGATATATTATTCGATGTTTTTTTGAATTGTAGGTCCCCCTTTTTTCTGATGGAATTTTATAATATATGTATATGTATATATATATATATATATATATACATATATATATATATATATATATATATATTCTTAGAGTGTACTGAATTGTTACCTTGGATTAAATTTGATGTTTGCTTTTTCTGGTCAATGTTTTTTAAAAAAAAATAATCCCAGATGATATTGGGATGATTAATCACACCTGTTACACACAACGTTATAAATAGAGGTGTGGTTTTCATTTTCCAACATTCAGACCTGACGAAGATCCCTCTAGGATCGAAACGTTGTTCATTAAAGTTTTGTGGCATGGCGTAAGTGTGCAGGCTCTACCTCTTTTTCATTCATGTTTTGTGCCGGCCTTGCACCTTTTTCAATGTGCGTATAACTACCCTTTTTCACCCAGAGAGTCTCATCTCTCTGCCCATTTTGGATCGGGAGTGGACTGCCTGCAGAATTTTACTTTGCAAAAAGTTGCTTGGTGATTTTTGGTTTATTGAGGCAGACCACTGGTTAGTTGGAAGTTCTAAAATGTTTACAACTTACTGTTTATTTGTTTTATATGTTCTATTGTTATCGGCAGACGTGTATGAAAATGGGAAAGCTCATGGATTGTAATCTGTATTTAATTTTGGACAGTTTACGAGATATGGTGATTGCTGAGAGACAAACTAGCACAGGAAAAATCAAGGACAGAACAAGAAGAATATGTTAAACGTAATTACTTATAATATCAATCAATCAATCAATCAATTTTATTTATAAAGCCCAATATCACAAATCACAATTTGCCTCACAGGGCTTTACAGCATACAACATCCCTCTGTCCTTTGGACCCTCACAGCGGATAAGGAAAAACTCCCCAAAAAACCCCTTTAACAGGGGAAAAAAAAAACGGTAAATGGGATTAATCATCCTATAAAGAGGAAAAAAATATTTTCCCAACTAAAGAGATTGAACTGTTCCATAGCACTACTTCAAGAGACCCATTTGGATGACAGGGAACACCAAAAGTTGAAAAGAGAATGGGTGGGCCAGATTTTTAGTGCATCGTACAAAAACAGGAAAAAAAGAGGAGTGGCCACCCTGTGCCACAAATCGATAGGCCTCATACCAGACAAAATACATGTGGATAAAGAGGGACGTCATGTGATGGTGGTGGGTACAATCGGTGACATAAATATAACTATTCTGAATCTCTACGTACCAAATGAAGATGATCCAACATTTTTCAGAGAGACTTTTAGCTGAACATTCTAAAGGGATAATTATAGTGGAAGGGGATTTTAACTGCGTAGTGGATCAAAAAATAGATAAAAGTCCCTTTGAATTAAGGGCTCAAACATCAAAATTCAAGTCACGATGTAGTATGATGGCAGAACTAGGGCTTGTGGATATATGGCGCTTGAAACACCCTAAAGAGAGGGATTACACACATTTTTCAGGAGTACATAAGAGCTACTACAGAATAGATTTCTTTTGTATATCAAAACAAGATGCTTATAAAGTGGTTGACTGCCATATCGGACCCACGACCATCTCAGACCATGGACCAGTCGTCTTATCTTTGAGGTTAAGTCCAGAGAAACCTGCCAAACAATGGAGGTTAAATGTCTCACTGCTAAATAACCCGGAGATAGTGCAAAACATAAAAGATTAATTGAAAAACTTTCTGGAACACAATGACAATGGTGACGTGTCTGTATCTACATTGTGGGATGCTGCTAAGGCAGTGCTAAGAGGGAAAATAATCGCCCTCTCCTCCAAACTGAAAAAAGAACGTCAGAGAATACAATCTGAACTGGAAGAGAGTATAAAAAACCTGGAGCAACAACACAAACAAACTAAAGATGATTCCATTCTAAACTCTCTAAACCAAAACAAACAGAGGTTGAATTAATTATTAACACATAAAGCAGAAGGCACTCTGCGATTTTCCAACCAAAAATACTATGAGTTAGGAAACCGAGCCAGCAGATTACTGGCCTTTCAGCTATGCAAGGCACAGGCAAGCCGAGTGGTTCATAAGATTGTGTGTCCATCCTCTAAAAAACAGATGTCTTACCCCAAAGACATAGCAGAAGCCTTTGCAGCTTACTACAAGAAACTTTATGATTCACCAGAAACAAACAATAAAGTAGAAATGATTAGAAACTTTTTAGGTCCACTCAAATTAACAAAACTACATGAAAATAAATCCAAAGCGATGGTCAAGCCAATTACAGATAACAAAATTAAAGAAGGTATAAAGAACCTAAAAAAAATGACAAATCACCAGGGATGGACGGGTACCCTGGGGAGTTCTATAAATGTCTTCAGGCGAAAATCACATCACTGTTACAAAGAATTTTCAGTTATGCCTTAAACAAAAAAGACCCTCCGAAAACATGGTCAGAAGCAATCATATCTGTAATATATAAAGAAGGAAAAGACCCCACAGAATGTGCGTCATATAGACCAAACAGTCTGCTCTGTAATAATGTGAAAATATTAAGTACAATAATGGCTTAAAGAATTCAGATACACATTAACAAAATAATAAAACCAGATCAAACAGGTTTCATAACAGGAAGGCAGGCTTCAAATAATATTAGGTGTACCCTGAACATCATCTCAACAGCAAAAAATAGTGATCAATCTTCCATGCTTCTTAGCATTGACGTGGAGAAAGCATTTGATCAGGTAGATTGGGTGTATCTGGAACATACTCTGATAAAAATGGGCTTTCATTTGGACTTTATCAGCTGGATTAGAGTATTATACATGAGTCCAAGATCCAGAGTAAGGGTCAACGGACACACTTCAGAACAATTTGAACTTAAAAGAGGGACTAGGCAAGAGTGCCCGCTATCCCCCCTATTATTTGCAGTTAACATAGAACCCTTGGCAGAAATGATAAGGGAAAATCCTTTAATTCATGGGATATCTGGTGAAGGAGGGTCACAAAATATCGATGTACGCAGATGATGTCATATTGTATGTAAGTGATCCTTTAATCTCTATCCCAATGCTGCTCAACTGCTTGAGGGACTTTGGATTGGCATCAGGCTACAGGGTTAATGAATCCAAGTCGGAGGCGATGATGCTGGTGGGGAAATGGCCATCTGAATTGGAGAAGAAAGTTTCCTTTAGGTGGTCAGCTGTGGGATTCAGATATTTGGGAGTTGTGATCACCCCAAATATTTCACAATTGTACAATGAAAACTATGGGAAACTAATTACTCAAATAAGAGCAGAATTTGGCAAATGGAAGATACTCCCACTGTCCCTACTTGGCAGGGTTGAAACAATTAGGATGAATATCCTTCCTAGGCTGCTCTACCTCTTTCAGTCACTTCCTGTTTGGATTTCTACTTCTGTATTCAAAATGCTAAACAGGCTAATTTCCACATTTATTTGGCAACAGAGAAAACCCACAATTAGACTGAAACAATTAACCTGGCCCAAGACTTGAAAGTATACGTTTGGGCAGCTCAACTTAGAGCAATGGTAGAATGGTTTTTGCACAGTGAAGAAACAAATTGGCTTGAGCTAGAAAAAGGCTCATGTGCAGCAGTGCCTCTTGAGACACTACCCTTCTTGGATAAGAAAACTCAAAATAAACTTAAGATTAAAAATGATTGGATTAAGTGTACCCAAAGAGTTTGGAATATGATTAGGAAAAAGACTGGAGCCCCCATGGAGATTTCAAGGGTAATGAAAATTTCTGGGCTGGTGAATTTTGTACCAAACAAACTGGATGTTGGGTTTAAATAATGGGGGAAAAGGGGCTTACAATGATAAACCAGATGTTTGAAGGGGAAGTTTTGCAGTCTTTTAGACAACTGCAAGATAGATTTGGCCTGACATGTAAAGACTTTCATACGTATTTGCAACTGAGAAGTTACTTGACGTCACACAAAGAATGGGGTATACTTAAGAAACAACCCACTCCCATAGAAGAAAAAGAAAAGAAAGGTTCTAAGATTGTCTCACAGATTTACAAATATCTAAATTTGCTGATGACGGGGAGTGCTCTTAATATAAAAGAGAAATGGGAGTTAGAAATGAATATTATTATTTAAGATACATGCTGGGAAGATGTGTGTGAAGAGGGGCATAAAATAACCAGTAGTCCAATATGGAAAGAATTCAACTGGAAATTAAAAATGAAGTATTTTAGAACTCCCTCCATAACTTCCAAATTTGATAGTAGTAAAACGAATTTGTGCTGGTGGGAATGTCATCAGATAGGTGACCACACACACAGATTTTCGGACTGCCCAAAGTTAAAAAAAAAATTATTGGGAGGGGAATCGGAAAGAATTATTCTCTATACTGAACACTGATTTACCTCTGACTCTGACGCTGTATCTATTACATGTCCTACTATTAGTAGCCAGGAAGATGATAACTCTATCATGGCTTAAACAACTTCCTCCTACTATACTTCAGTGGCATGGGCTCCCATAAGTGCATACTTAAATTTGACAATGTGAAACACTGTTAAACTGTGCTGTCTTAGGAGAACTGTCCGAGTGTATTTGTGATTTGTGCAGAGGAATATCAGAAACAATTCAACAAGACTGAGTTGTTTGCCGAACTGTTACTCGTTCAACTGTTTAATTTATACATTTCTTGTATAACTTCGTTTTTTTTGTATGTATGTAACAAAGAAGAATTAGATGTAAGCAAAATATGTGTGTAAGTACATACGAATGCCAATAAATTCTTGGTTCCAAAAAAAAAGAAATATCATTGATGTATTGTAGAAAAGTGATTTATCTTTTTATAAATGACAAAAGGCACCTCTGCCTCATTTTCGCTGTGATATCGTGATACTACTCAGAACTGTGATACTTTCACTGGTATTGTACTGTGGGTCCCAATTTTGGTACCATGACAACACTAATCTGGAGGGGGTTCATCTGCAAAAACGAATGAAAAACTAAACAACGGCATTCGGTATTGGGTACTCGGTATTTGGCCAAGCATTTAATTTTATTCGGCTTCACGAACAGATTTTGTAATACTGCCCCTCAAAACCCTGCCCTCACACTCAAATACAGGGTTTTCCCTGCCTATCTAAGACAAAGGCGGGCCGCCTGGGTGATTTTGGTCGCTACCGCCTTGGTTAAAGCGTGTGTGTGTGCATGGGGGGCATGCAATAGCATCTTTTTTAGGGATGCACTGAAATGAAAATTTGTGGCTGAAGCCGAATAATATTAAACGCTTGGCCGAATACCGAATATCGTTGTTTAGTTTTTCATTAGTTTTTGCAGATGAACCCCCTCCAGATTAGTGTTGTCATGGTACCAAAATTGGATCCCACTGTGCGATACCAATGAAAATATCATAGTTCTGAGTAGTATCCCAATACCACAGCGAAAATGAGGCAGATGTGCCTTTTGTCATTTATAAAAAGATAAATCACTTTTCTATAATACATCAATGATATTTCAATGGAATAAATTACTTATTGACTTATTCATACTTCAAAAACAGCATCAATCAGTGATGAACATAGGGGGGATTAAAATAAAATATATAAATAAAATAAGAATCAACCAGCCACCCTCCTCCCCTTCATAAGTAAAGAACAGTCCCTAAAGTGCGGTGAGGTTTGTGGGCCGTGAACGGCTCATTTCTCCTCTGACATGTCACATACCTGTGTTCGGCTGGCTCGGCTGTTCAGGTACTTCTGGGCAGTCCACATGCCAAGAAGATGATATTATTGGAGCCGACTTCTCCGTTGCCGATGGCTGCCGTATTTGACAGGAATGCATTCCTGTCTGTGTCTGTGACCCCCGTTCAACCCACAACCAATGGTATTCGCCTTTCGTTTCTGCTGCTGGTTGAAATCTGTAGGCTGCTCGCACAGTGTGCTGAATGATTTAAGCCTATTTTGTTCGCTCAAAACTATTTTTAGTCACAAATGTGAGTGCCGTGATGGACGGATCGCCACACTGCCGACATTTTACTCCACGCGTCATGGCACACTGTTTGATTGCGTTATCAAAACACGGCGCTATTATTCAGTGTTGCTTTTAACTTATTCTGCCGAATACCAAATGTGCGTTTTTTTGCAATATTCGGCCGAATATATTCGGTATATATTCGGTTACCGAATATTCGGTGCATCCCTAGTCTTTTTCGTGCACAAACCCATTACTTTCAATGTAGACGCGCGTCATGCGTGCTCACAACCTAAAGCTACGCCGTAGCGGTGCACATTCGGTGCGGCACACTTGTTTTTCGTCCGGCTCACAGCTCCACGGACCTGCTTCTCCCTCCGGTGTTGTGTCAGATCCCGGTTCCCCTTTGGGCTGTGTCTCTCCTACTATATCCCACAGAGCTCTGCCCCGTTTGAAAGGCGAAGGAAGCCCGTATGTGGAAAGACCTTGCCTCCGAGATGTAGAATGTGTATTATAGAAGAGAAACACACATTTCAGGACCGCTGACTTGTATCATCAGAACAGACATGTCCTGTGATTTTCAGCCTCCTATCATATTTAATAGAGGGGGGACAATACCTGACAGTGATATTCTCAGCTGTCAGGATGTGCCTGCTGTAAAGGGTAAATATAATCATAGAGGGCTGAAAATCACAGGACATGTCTGTTCTGATTATACAAGTCAGCAGTGTAAAGCTCAAGCATGTGGGGGCCTCCTTTCATATTTAATAGAGGGGAGGACCGTATCTAAAAGCACAGCTGCCAAGATGCCCCCCACCACAGGCCTTTGCCACCGTGGTCTCGAAAAAACCCAGGGAAAACCCTGGAATAGCCTCTGCTTGTGCTTATATCTACTCTGTTTCTGCTCAAACTGTGTGCGTAGAGTAGAAACAGAGTGCAAGCAGAGGCTATATGAGTGCAAGGGCAGGGTTTTGAGGGACAAATGTTCAAAATCTGAATGTGAAATCACAAATAATGCTCTCAAATTGATAGACCTCTCTCTTGAATAAAGACAGGAAAAAAGCTCCATATTAGTACTGATCTTACTTGGTCACATGTGGTGATGAGATTGTCATGAAACTGATTGACCTAAAACTGACTGACCTATTATTACATGCCTATGTGACAGTTGTGCAATTAGTAGACTTTATATAGACATTCATGTTTAGTTTGAGCACCACCTGAGAAAGAGAGTGAGAAAAAAATGGCACTTATAAGTGTTTAAACAATATTAGACAAAAGTACAACATCACAGTACAGAGTATACAACAAGAGTATGTACTGTGTTCCAGAGCAACAAATTCAAAAACGGGTGCAGTCAGTGATCAGAAACTAATAATTGTAGTGAGTTATTAATGGAGTTAACAGAATTGTCAATTACAATTCATTTGAAAGGTCAGACACAGGTAGAATTTTTATTTATTTATTTTTACTAGCGGATGTATGGTTCAAGATAGTATAGAGAAGGATGGTCCCATAAGAGTTTAAAACTTAGACTGACCCATTTCTGCAAAAAAATAGTAGTCTGTTTTGATTACAAACAAACTAGCTGAGTGTACAATGGATTGAGTGAGAAAAAAAATTACTGACCTTGGGGAATTTTTGATGTCAGAAATTCATTGGAAAGTTCAACAGCCCATCAAGAGAAGTCGATTGAGCCACTATCGGTCCTCACTTCCCGGTATGCTGCAAACAATGTCCGACAAAGCTGAAATTCAGACTAACTGTAAAATAAGCAGTGCAGCTAAAATTGCAGGTCAGTAACAGTTCTCAAATCTTATAGCATATGCTCAGCTTTACAGATACATTTATTAGTTACGGACAGGTAGAACCTTTACTACAAGATAACACTGGCTTGTTTGTATGCTTGCCATGCTTCTCTGGACTGCCACACTGCTGTCACATTGCATTCATTCCTCGGTTGACTCAGCTCAGTATGAGTTTCCTGTACACCAGTAAGTCCCATAAGTCCCACATGTGTACAAGTGTTATTGGAAGAGAGGATGACATTTTAAACAAATTGTCACCTAATCTGTCTTGGTAAGGGCAACGCTTGATAGGTGAACTTGGAACTTTGAGGGAGATAGCTTTTGAAATGTCACCCACAATGAAAAATAACACAATAGTTCCCAGATAAAGGAAAAATTATGCTCCATGTTCCCGGGGGCTGTGCACAGAGTCTGTTGCTGCCACAAATTAAATGGAGTAACTGTATCACAGCTGTGTAACTTGCAAGATTCATGCTCAGCATGAGTCTTGAAACAAAATTTTATTATTGTCTGCATTTACGTTCCATTCTGATATGTTTTTGGTTTTTGATTTAATTTGTTAAAAATCCTTGGTATTGCAATGTCTCCTTATTTTCACACCAGCCGTAGATTCTTCTTGATTTTAGTATTATCCACAAGGAAACTAATCACCTTCTCTGCAGTGAGAAATTAGTGTCTTTTGAGGCAATGCCACCAGATGTACAGCATGGCGACGCAGACAGTAATAGATGTAAGAGGGATGAGACAATCCAAATACTGATAACACACTGGCAAGCGGCCTCACTCTGGGAGTTATAGAGGAGCTGGCTGGTAATCTACTTCAAAAGTGGCTTGCACTGGGAAGAGAGACATGCAGAGTTAAAAGCAGGAACAAATCCCCTCGTCCAAATGTGCACCTCTGTTCCTCCCCATGACTGACAGTTGTTGCAGTGAAATACTGGGCTCCAGGCACTGCCAGGAGGAATAAAACCTCCACTGATTCTGATCCAATTTGTGGGAGCCAGGTTACAGACTTGTGCATTCATTGAAAAAGACAAGAGTTTTGGAATTGACATTCTGCAAGGTGCTCTTGGAGTGTGCAGGCGGGCAGTGTTGCATTTGGGGGATCGATGGTGTTTTCTGGCACACACATACACACAGACACATATACACACTCGTCAGTGAACAGCTCTCCAGGCCAGGGTGATAGTGGACCCTGTGCTGAAGATGAAACCCAGCACTCTAATCCAGCAGTCCACTGTAAAGCCACTGCCCTCCCGAAGGTTCTGCTTTCACATCGCCGCCATGTGCTCCTGCAGTAATTGGGATGGAAAAGGAGCTCTGGGTGGGTGGTGGTTTGTGCTGTTCCGCCAGTGAAAATAATTTTCTGTTTCCACTGTGAACAAGAATAGAGTGATGTAATTCTGGTCCCATTTCTCAATCACTTTACACCATATGATTCCCTTCCTTAGTGTAATTATTGCAACGATGATGCAACGTGCACTTAGGGGTAGCCACTTATGCTGCATACAGGCAGCCTTGGACATGCACGTATGTTGTATGGAAGTGTATGACAATACATGCTTTTCTAAACAACCTGTGTATTATGAATACACTAAGCTGTATTCATCAAGGTTTCCCTCGCCTCATGAATGCAGCAGTGACTGAATCCATCTTACACTGCTGTTTTGCCACAGCAAATGGCTTATATAGTTAGTTTTACTGCAGCAGCCCCAGAAGCTAACACCTCCCCCAGCTAATAAGCAGTCTTGTACTGAGTAATCACAGCCATATAGTTTCAGTGCGTCTGAAAGTGCTGTTTAAACATCTTGAAAAACCACAAAAATCATCAGGTTTGATGAAAACGAGAAACCTTGGAGGTGTCACTTTTTTTTCTTGACTGCTGTCCTGTCATGCCTTAATTACAGTAATAGAAAAAAACTGAAGAAGATTTTCCTCACAGGCTGCAGTAAGGCACACTTTTCAGAAAAAAAAGTTATGCTTAAGAGATTAGTATTTTATCCAGTGTTATGATTTCTGTTGGTTGTGGAACATATGGAGAGATTTCGGGGGCAAATGTCATAAATAAGTCAGAACAGACGTTTAAAAAAGTATCTTTAAGATCATGTTCTGTCACAAGCAGGTGTGGATTTATGGACTGGGGGTAAGGTATGTTCCACTTCAATGATTTCCCCTCATGTGCACAAACTTTTATTCATTATTGCTTTACATTTTTGAAAACAAACTAACTGCTCCATTCAGTCACTATTGCTATGCTTCTCCAACTTTCAGTTTGGGCACAGGCCCAAAATCCAAGTGATCAAGGGGCCCCTTGGTCCATAAACACAACACAAGTTCAAAGAGATGAAAAAAAACTACAAAGACAGCAACGATAACAGCTACAGAGGGACAACCACAAAGAGACACAATACAATTACAAAGATACACAAAGACACAAAAGGACCACAAAGAGATGAAAAATTACGACAAAGAAAGACAATAAGCACAGAGACATACAGCAGCAAGAAGGTGAAAAACAACTACAAAGATACACAAAAATAACCACACAAAGACATAAAACGACCACAGAGATGAAAAACAACTACAAAAATATACAAAAAGCACCACACATATACAAAACAACTACAGAAAGATACAAAATGATTACGAAAATACACAAAAAGAACCAAAAAGACACACAAAATGAACACAAAAGGACGCAAATGATTACAAAGATGCACCAAAATTACCACACAAAGACATACACTGAACACAAAGATGAAAAACAAACCCCACAGAGGAACATCCATGAAGAGACACAAAACAATAACAAAAGACAAAAAACGAGTACACAGTTACTCAAAAATAACCACACAAAGGCACAAAATGACCACAAATATTCACAAAGGGATGCAAAACAACCACATGGAGATGAAAAACATCTACAAAGTTACACAAAAATAACCGCAGAGACGCCACAGGCCTCTGAGACAGCAGCACTCAGGCACAGGTAACAGAGTCAAATAAAGGTGCTCGAGGTGTGGTAGGCAGCATGCACAGTGCTGCAAACACAGTAAGAAAGGTCACTATGCTGCTGTGTTTCGTACCCTACAAGTCAGTGATGTGTTTAACTACAATATGCCATGGCCAGCAACACTACAACTTCAGCACTTGAAGGCGAGATCAAAATACTATTTTTTTTTTACTATTTTTCAACATGAACATAAAGAACAGAGTCGAAGCTGGAATAATCACAATCTATATTGGATTGTAGGGGTACAGGAAAAAAATGATACTGCATAGGATTGCAATAGTTTGTGTGGCATTGATAAACAGACACCAGGTGTAGTTTGTTTTATTATTCAAATTATTAGCATTGGAAATACAAATTAAAGTTTTGGCAGGCAACTAGAATAATAAAATCAAATGTTTTTTTCAGTCCACTGGATATATTTTGCTACAATGAAAAAATGATGGGCATGAAATAAACGAACATAAAACATTATCCTTATAAATTAAACAGATACTGACAAGGTTTTCCTTTGGGGATATAATTTGCAGTTGAAAAAAGTAAAAAAATCACAATATATGTTATTGCAATACTCACCATATTGCAAAACATTTAAAATCGCAATAATATTGCATTGTGACTTAAGTATTGTGAAGATATTGTATCGTGGGGCCTCTGGTGATTCCCACACCTACTGAATTGTCCAGTGAGCAGGATAGAAAGCAAGGGTAGCGTCAAAACCTCCACTTACTACAAAGGGACAAAATATTGCTTTCACATCCAAGTTCCTGGAGGTCCTGCAGTCAATAATCTATTTGGCAGAGAGGTGTCAGTGGCCATGTGTCGAGGGTACCAAGTGAGTCAGTTGGACTTTTGAAAACAACTACAGCAAAAATGTTCTGCTCCACAGCCAGGTTGGTTTCCGTACCCCTACTCTCCATGGTGACGGAGAAGCTCAGTAGGATCTTACCCACTCTGGACTACATACTGCCCAAACTGGCTGTTGCATACAGCCACTTTTAAGCATGAAATTATTACATCTTATTGTTTTACCCAAGAGATACCTACATACTCAAGACCTTAAAATGAATAATTTAGTATTTTGGGAAACATACTTATTCGATTACTTCCTTGGAGTTTGATGCCTTAAGTTCATTCATTATGCACCAGTATACTTAATATTACTAACCATCTGATGTGCATCGACAAATATAGGTAAATTTAACACTTGGAGTTCCAAAAAAAATCCCCTTTTAATGTTACGTACATGTTGATGTGTCAAGTGATTCAGTGTCCTTTAAAGAGTCTGGTTGTCCTTTTCTTTTGAATGACAAATATACAGCTTTAATTTAAAGGAGTACACTGAATGTACAGAACAAAACATTTACTGGAAAGAAGCCCTGTTAAATTTATGTGAGACTTGTGGATACCCAAAGAACCCATTATCATTCAGAAATCTTGAGGTGACAGTTCACGGGACCTGTTTAAGATTTGTCATGTCAGTTTTCACCTTGCCAAAATTTAGCCTAAATTTTGAGTGGTATTTAGTAGCCTCCTTTCTGATAAGCTATACCAACATGTTTAATATTAATAGATGCCTCAGCTTGTTTAGTTTCACAAGATACCAGTAATGTACCTTGTGAAAATTAAAGTAATTTGAGGCCAAGCTTACTGTCTTTAAGAGACTATGGGGTACTCATTTTTTAAGCTATTGCAAAGATACCTGTCTCTTGAAAACTTTTCTACTGTAACTTGATCCTTAGCTTAGCATAAAGACTTTTAGAGCTTACCTGGCTCTCCCTAAAGTCCAAAAATAATGTCTGTGAAAACATCTAAATTTATTTATTTTATTTATTTAAAAAAACAAAACCCCTATCTTTACATTTCTGTTTCTGCACAGCTTAAATTAGCAAGATTTAAAGTGTTACTTAATGATCTCTAGATGTGTTGGTCCATTATTCTTTAACTCTGAACAGATCCAGGCCATTTCTCCCTGGTTCCAGTCTTTATGTTAAACTTAGCTAACTCGGACCAAGTAGCAACACAGATAGGAGTGTATACTGTATACATGTGTTGTCAAAAAAATGATTTTATCGATACATATCAATTCTGTATATTTGAAATTGCTTCTTTCTTTACAGTATCGATTCTTAATGTTTACAACAGTCATTCTGCTGTTTCCTGCTACTAACCAAGAAAAGTTTTTGTTGTCATGGTATAGCCTTGTTATATTTATCTTTATATGTTCATAAAAAATTTAAATTATATGCCCTCTATCTTGATTTTCCAGTAGTATTGCAAATGGTATTGAATATTGATATTTTTCAAGGTATTGTGTCAAAGTTAGAAATGTCAGTATCTTGACACTAGTAGGTCAGTTACTACTGTTTATGAACTTGCAACAGAGCAGCAAAGCTGATTAAAATTTTCCTAGATCACTACCTTAAAGGATTTCCATGCCAATTAGACAGTGTAAATGAAACATATTGCCTCACTCTCACATACCACACACGCTAAAATTGGCAATAATGTAACCATTTGCATTTCCTTAAACATTAAGATCCTCTGTAAATAAAAATGTGCTAGAATGTTATCATACACATGAAATACATTCACATCTCACATGTGGTCTGTCATCTGCCCTCGGGAGAATGTCAGGAATGAGTCTCATTCCATCTTATAAATTGTTAAAGAAAGTGTGTGCTGTTTTGGAGCGAGCTGCATTCCCCAGAGAGTGTGACCCAGTCAGATGTTGGGGGTGAAACGCTACCTGCCTTGGAAAGTCAAGTGTGGCTCAGTGAGGAGGCGACAGACAGGAGGCCTGTTTGATCCCGCCAGTGTCTCCTCTTCCAGGGCTCACGCCTGATTGATGGAAGCTGTCATGTGCTAAACAGATCTATTTTTCTCCTGCCGCTTCGTATGCTAAGGCTAGACTGTAAACAAACATGCTGTAGAGTTGCCCCCGCTACTTCATGTCAGCTTTGATCTGCTGGAGGAATCTTGTTTTCCTTCCTCCATTTTTTGTCATTGATAATGCATGTCGGCGTCAGTGTTCTTTTAGCAGAAAGTGGCTGGCTAACAGTAAAAGCCAGGCTTTCCAGTGTGTGCTGCATACATCATTGCCATGAACAGGACACAGTGGTAAATATTAAATAGGAGAGCCTTGGCTTCAAGTAGGAAGGCCCTGGATGCTCCTTTAGGAATGGCCATTTGCTTTAATACTCTTGCTTCTCTTCTTCCCATTTGGCTCAAATTAGTGTGTAGGAGCTCTATTAAATGGAGGACAGAAAATGAAGATTTGATAAAGCCCGCACCACTGTCTCAACAGGGCATGTTTTATGGATGTGCGCTACCGCAGCTGAATTCTCGCTGCTTTTCACTGACTCTCTGGTTTATTCATGACAGCCTGATGTTTTGCTGTTTTCCTTGCTGCTTACCTTTTTTATTAGGATGTTAATCTCTCCAGAGTTGAATGGCAGTATAAAACCTGTTACTTTGCAGATTTGCAGATACTTCACAGAATTTTTGCATACAAAGCATACGATCAGCTTATAAAACATGATGCATGGTGTCTTAAACCACCCACTGGTGTGTTAGGCAATTAAAAGTAGCTCTACCTGCATCGACTATGTGCAAGTGGAGCTGTGCTGCTACGTGTTAAAGGTCGAGTGTGCAGGATGCATTGGCAGAAATGGAATATAATATTGTAAGTATGATTTCTTTAGTGTATAATCGCCCGGCAAAAAAAGAATCATTGTTCATTACCTCAGAATGAGCTGTTTATATCTACATAGGGAGTGAGTCCTCGTCTAATGAGATCGCCATGTTGCACTGCTGTGTTTCTACACTAACCCACAACAGACAAAGCAAATACTGGCTTTAGGTAGAGCCATTTGCATTTTTTTTTTTTTTTTTTGCATTTTTGCGTTGGCCACTGTAGTTAGCAGCCCCTCCACAAGGAAAGCATCTGAAAAACACTGACCTTTTTTAATGTAAAACTTCTTTATTGAGTGTTTTTACCAGTTAAAATTAGCGGGTCTGTATGTTTTGGAGAGGGAGAGACCTCTGTGGATAATTTGGCTAAAAATCTCTTGAATGTCTAAATCTTAATTTATCAGAGAAAAATGTGAGCACAGATTAGCAGGTGCTGGGCTAGTTGTCCATCTTTGACATGCCAAACAGCATCAGAGAAACACTGATTTGTAACGTGAAACTGACAACTGGGTGCATGGTAAAAACCTCAGTGACAACAATGAACACTGAAGGAGAAGTTTGAGCTGTTTGCAATCTGCAGTGCTCACCGCTAGATGCCAATAAATCTAACTCACAGTTCCCTTTTAATGCATCAGTAGCTGTAATCCCAATATATAATACTATAATACATACTGTCAATGGTGTAATTTCCATTTGGGACAGGGTTACATGTCACCCTCTCTTTTCAAAATCCTATTTCCAAATCCTCACTTTTACAGTTTGAGTTGGATTTATTCACTAAGATACCCCTAAGCAGTGTTCTCCGACTGTCCAGCCGCCATAAAACAGATGAGAGAGGATCCGATAAAAAATGCTGATACTCATCTGAGTCTGCTTCAATTTTTACAATGTGTTCACCACTATGCAGGCAATAAAGACTGCCTTGCCTTACTGCAGAGGTTGTTGGGGCTGTATACAGCCTGACAGAAAGACCTCAGTCACTACTTGAGGCTAAAAAAAGAAACAACTGGCAATTCTTCTGTGTTTTTCTGTAAAAGAAAAATATATTCTATGTTTGTATTGACAGTTAATATTCTCCTAAAAACATGACAGAATTAAACATCAATCAAAGATGAGGTGGTGATGGAAACTGCTAAATGTATTATCTTTTCAAAATAAACTTAGAATGTAGAAAAACAAAAAGTTTTTTAGGTTTACTTCATTAGGTTTAGGCAACAAAAACACATGGCTAGTTTGTGGCTGGAGTTATGGTTGCTGGGGTGCCAGTCTGCCTGAAAATTTTAAGAGACTTTCAAATCCTAAAAAAAGTAAAAGTAAATTACACCTTCTGATTCACATGAACCCTTTAAACACTGCAACGTGACTTAAATACACTGGTTAATTTATACCCTTTTAAACAAATCACAAAACCACATCTCTCATAAAAACATAACATCAACATAAAAATACACTCACCAGCCACTTTATTAGGTACACCTGTTCAACTGCTCATTAAAACAAATAGCTAATCAGCTAATCACGTGGCAGCAACTCCATGCATTAGGGCATGTAGACTTGGTCAAGACAACTGGCTGAAGTTCAAATCAAGCACCAGAATGGGGAGGAAAGGTGATTTAAGTGACTTTGAACGTGGTATGGTTGTTGGTGCCAGACTGGTATTTCAGAGACTGTTGATCTACTGGCATTTTCAATCACAACCATCTCTAGGGTATACAGAGGCTGGTCCAAAAAAGAGAAAAGATCCAGTGAGCGGCAGTTCTCTGGGCGCAAATGCCTTGTTGATGCCAAATGTCAGAGGAGAATGGCCAGACTGGGTCAAGATGAAAGAAAGGCAAAAGTAACTCAAATAACCACTCGTTACAGCCAAGGTTTGCAGAAGACCATCTCTGAACAAATAACAAGTTGAACCTTGAAGCAGATGGGCTACAGCAGCAGAAAACCACATTATATGCCACTACTGTGAGCTAAGAACAGGAAACTGAGGCTACAATCCACATGGACTTACCAAAATTGGACAATAGAAGATTGGAAAAACGTTGCCTGGTCTGATGAGTCTCGATTTCTGTTGCGACATTCAGATAGTAGGGTCAGAATTTGGTGTAAACAACATGAACATGGATCCATCCTGCCTTGTATGAATGGTTCAGACTGCTGGTGGTGTAATGGTGTTGAGGATATTTTCTTGGCACACTTTGGGCCCCTTAGTACCAAGTGAGAATTGTTTAAACGCAACAGCCTACTTGATTGTTTTTGCTGACCATGTCCATCCCTTTATGACCACACTGTACCCACCTTCTGCATCTTTGGGATGTGGTGAAATGGGAGATTCACATCATGGATGTGCAGCCAACAAATCTGCAGCAACTGAGTGATGATATCATGTCAATATGGACCAAAATCTCGGACAAATGTTTCCAGCACCTTGTTGAATCTATGCCACTAAGAATTAAGGCAGTTCCTAAGGTGAAAGGGGGTCCAACCTGGTACTAGCAAGGTATACCTGAAAAAGTGGCTGGTGAGTGTAATATTCACAACTCAAGTAATCACTTAAATTGTGGTAGTGAATGTATGTGTGAGTCTAACAATTCATCAAGAAGCACAGTTCAAATGTAACATTCCACAATAACTCCCCTCCAGGTTTTCCCAGTACCCACATGAATATAAGCACAGTCATTTATTCACAGTCTCTCAGTTCAGTTCAAAAGAAAAATTCCCTCCAAACTAAATATTTCCCACAATATCTTCACACCAGAGACAACTTGTCCAAATGTCGGGTCAAAGTAATAAGTCCAGGCTGGGATTTCTTGCCTGTCTCTGCTTCCAACAAGGAACTGTCGGTAACGCTGATGCTCAAAAGTAGTATTGAGATAGAGCATGGTTAAGTCCCGCCTCCACCAAAGCAGAAAACAATTCATCTCTCCCCACTGACTTTGTATTGTGAGAAAGTGCCTTCTTCTCATTTATGTCAGCTAGCAAACAACAAAGGAATACCTAAAAGCTGCTTTGTAACGGGATGTACTACCAGCAGGGTAAAGAATCCATAACTAAGTTTTTACAAGCAGCCGAACACAGCCTCCAACTGGATCGTTCTAAACGAACTCCTTATATTCTTTGGAACAAAACAGGGCTTCGGTTTAAGAATGGCACCACTGCAGTCCCCACGAACGAGTAAACAACTTCGGTGGACCAACAGGGCACACAGTTCACTCACTCTCTTGGCCGACTTCAAAGCAAGCAGGAATGCCGTCTTAAATGACATTGTCTTCAAGAAGGAGCGCTCCAAAGGCTCGTAGAGGTCCCTCGTGAGGGCCTCGAGCACCAACGGCAATTCCTACTGTGGCACAGAAGTGCGTGCCACTGGCTGCTGCCTTCTGACTCCCTGCAGGAACCATTTCACCAGAGGGTGCATACCATGGAGCTGACTGCCGGTCGGGGGCCACCAGAATGACCTTCAACCGCTCCAGTCTCACTCTCTCCTGTAGCTGGGGGATGAGGCGGGGGGAGGGAAGGCGTAAAGTAGCCCTTTTGGTCATGGCGCGTGTGCAAACATGGGGAGAACCACAGCGGGCAGTGGGCGTTCGACCTGCTGGCAAACAGGTCCACCGTTGCTTTCCCGAATCTCTTCCAGACCTGCTGCACCACTTTCAGTTGCAGCCTCCACTTGTCCTCCAGGGGTCCGCCCCTGGACATGAGGTCAGCCCCCCTGTTCTCAAGCCCTGGAATGTGGAAGGCTCTCAGAGATAGTTGGTCAGGGTTCAACGCTAAGGTTTTTTTCACTTGCCCGGTCGGGCAAGTTGGTCAGAGATCTACTTGCCCGAAGTCAGTTTTTACTTGCCCTATAAAAATTGTTTAATATAAGCAGCTATCAAATAACAAAGACTGTAGTTATTTTTATGCTATGTAATCTTTATTCACACTGTATTTATTAATTAAAAGAACATATGTCATGTATTGTACCTAAATTCATACAAAAAAATGAAAAAGTGTCAGGGCTTAAGGTGAAAAATCTTCCTGAGCCTGAAACCTGGGGGGGCTTGCTAAGCACAGCCTGCTGGGATGTTTCTATGTATCTACTGGCACCAGAAGGGCTCTTTAGGACTAAGTACATACAGTACCTGTGTGCACAGTAATGAGCAGGTGAAATGTCTGTCTAGCTTACATATGAGGTGTCTCAAGATTTAGGAACATACAATTTTATTGAATATAAGAAAAGTAAAAAGTCACTTGACATGCTGCTGTTTTGTGTTATGACCTATTTAAGTGTTGGAAGTTGTTATTTGCGTGAAAGGGGGTCCAACCTGGTACTAGCAAGGTATACCTGAAAAAGTGGCTGGTGAGTGTAATATTCACAACTCAAGTAATCACTTAAATTGTGGTAGTGAATGTATGTGTGAGTCTAACAATTCATCAAGAAGCACAGTTCAAATGTAACATTCCACAATAACTCCCCTCCAGGTTTTCCCAGTACCCACATGAATATAAGCACAGTCATTTATTCACAGTCTCTCAGTTCAGTTCAAAAGAAAAATTCCCTCCAAACTAAATATTTCCCACAATATCTTCACACCAGAGACAACTTGTCCAAATGTCGGGTCAAAGTAATAAGTCCAGGCTGGGATTTCTTGCCTGTCTCTGCTTCCAACAAGGAACTGTCGGTAACGCTGATGCTCAAAAGTAGTATTGAGATAGAGCATGGTTAAGTCCCGCCTCCACCAAAGCAGAAAACAATTCATCTCTCCCCACTGACTTTGTATTGTGAGAAAGTGCCTTCTTCTCATTTATGTCAGCTAGCAAACAACAAAGGAATACCTAAAAGCTGCTTTGTAACGGGATGTACTACCAGCAGGGTAAAGAATCCATAACTAAGTTTTTACAAGCAGCCGAACACAGCCTCCAACTGGATCGTTCTAAACGAACTCCTTATATTCTTTGGAACAAAACAGGGCTTGGTTTAAGAATGGCACCACTGCAGTCCCCACGAACGAGTAAACAACCGGTGGACCAACAGGGCACACAGTTCACTCACTCTCTTGGCCGACTTCAAAGCAAGCAGGAATGCCGTCTTAAATGACATTGTCTTCAAGAAGGAGCGCTCCAAAGGCTCGTGAGAGGTCCTCGTGAGGGCCTCGAGCACCAACGGCAATTCCTACTGTGGCACAGAAGTGCGTGCCACTGGCTGCTGCCTTCTGACTCCCTGCAGGAACCATTTCACCAGAGGGTGCATACCATGGAGCTGACTGCCGGTCGGGGGCCACCAGAATGACCTTCAACCGCTCCAGTCTCACTCTCTCCTGTAGCTGGGGGATGAGGCGGGGGGAGGGAAGGCGTAAAGTAGCCCTTTTGGTCATGGCGCGTGTGCAAACATGGGGAGAACCACAGCGGGCAGTGGGCGTTCGACCTGCTGGCAAACAGGTCCACCGTTGCTTTCCTAATCTCTTCCAGACCTGCTGCACCACTTTCAGTTGCAGCCTCCACTTGTCCTCCAGGGTCCGCCCCTGGACATGAGGTCAGCCCCTGTTCTCAAGCCCTGGAATGTGGAAGGCTCTCAGAGATAGTTGGTCAGGGTTCAACGCTAAGGTTTTTTCACTTGCCCGGTCGGGCAAGTTGGTCGAGATCTACTTGCCCGAAGTCAGTTTTTACTTGCCCTATAAAAATTGTTTAATATAAGCAGCTATCAAATAACAAAGACTGTAGTTATTTTTATGCTATGTAATCTTTATTCACACTGTATTTATTAATTAAAAGAACATATGTCATGTATTGTAGCTTAATTCCTACACAAAAATGAAAAAGTGTCAGGGCTTAAGGTGAAAAATCTTCCTGAGCCTGAAACCTGGGGGGGCTTGCTAAGCACAGCCTGCTGGGATGTTTCTATGTATCTACTGGCACCAGAAGGGCTCTTTAGGACTAAGTACATACAGTACCTGTGTGCACAGTAATGAGCAGGTGAAATGTCTGTCTAGCTTACATATGAGGTGTCTCAAGATTTAGGAACATACAATTTTATTGAATATAAGAAAAGTAAAAAGTCACTTGACATGCTGCTGTTTTGTGTTATGACCTATTTAAGTGTTGGAAGTTGTTATTTGCGTGAAAGGGGGTCCAACCTGGTACTAGCAAGGTATACCTGAAAAAGTGGCTGGTGAGTGTAATATTCACAACTCAAGTAATCACTTAAATTGTGGTAGTGAATGTATGTGTGAGTCTAACAATTCATCAAGAAGCACAGTTCAAAACATTCCACAATAACTCCCCTCCAGGTTTTCCCAGTACCCACATGAATATAAGCACAGTCATTTATTTACAGTCTCTCAGTTCAGTTCAAAAGAAAAATTCCCTCCAAACTAAATAAACAATATCTTCACACCAGAGACAACTTGTCCAAATGTCGGATCAAAGTAATAAGTCCAGGCTGGGATTTCTTGCCTGTCTCTGCTTCCAACAAGGAACTGTCAGTAACGCTGATGCTCAAAAGTAGTATTGAGATAGAGCATGGTTAAGTCCCGCCTCCACCAAAGCAGAAAACAATTCATCTCTCCCCACTGACTTTGTATTGTGAGAAAGTGCCTTCTTCTCATTTATGTCAGCTAGCAAACAACAAAGGAATACCTAAAAGCTGCTTTGTAACGGGATGTACTACCAGCAGGGTAAAGAATCCATAACTAAGTTTTTACAAGCAGCCGAACACAGCCTCCAACTGGATCGTTCTAAACGAACTCCTTATATTCTTTGGAACAAAACAGGGCTTCGGTTTAAGAATGGCACCACTGCAGTCCCCACGAACGAGTAAACAACTTCGGTGGACCAACAGGGCACACAGTTCACTCACTCTCTTGGCCGACTTCAAAGCAAGCAGGAATGCCGTCTTAAATGACATTGTCTTCAAGAAGGAGCGCTCCAAAGGCTCGTAGAGGTCCCTCGTGAGGGCCTCGAGCACCAACGGCAATTCCTACTGTGGCACAGAAGTGCGTGCCACTGGCTGCTGCCTTCTGACTCCCTGCAGGAACCATTTCACCAGAGGGTGCATACCATGGAGCTGACTGCCGGTCGGGGGCCACCAGAATGACCTTCAACCGCTCCAGTCTCACTCTCTCCTGTAGCTGGGGGATGAGGCGGGGGGAGGGAAGGCGTAAAGTAGCCCTTTTGGTCATGGCGCGTGTGCAAACATGGGGAGAACCACAGCGGGCAGTGGGCGTTCGACCTGCTGGCAAACAGGTCCACCGTTGCTTTCCCGAATCTCTTCCAGACCTGCTGCACCACTTTCAGTTGCAGCCTCCACTTGTCCTCCAGGGGTCCGCCCCTGGACATGAGGTCAGCCCCCCTGTTCTCAAGCCCTGGAATGTGGAAGGCTCTCAGAGATAGTAGGTCAGGGTTCAACGCTGGGTTTTCACTTGCCCGGTCGGGCAAGTTGGTCAGAGATCTACTTGCCCGAAGTCAGTTTTTACTTGCCCTATAAAAATTGTTTAATATAAGCAGCTATCAAATAACAAAGACTGTAGTTATTTTTATGTTATGTAATCTTTATTCACACTGTATTTATTAATTAAAACAACATACGTCATGTATTGTAGCTTAATTCCTACACAAAAATGAAAAAGTGTCAGGGCTTAAGGTGAAAAATCTTCCTGAGCCTGAAACCTGGGGGGGCTTGCTAAGCACAGCCTGCTGGGATGTTTCTGTGTATCTACTGGCACCAGAAGGGCTCTTTAGCACTAAGTACATACAGTACCTGTGTGCACAGTAATGAGCAGGTGAAATGTCTGTCTAGCTTACATATGAGGTGTCTCAAGATTTAGGAACATACAATTTTATTGAATATAAGAAAAGTAAAAAGTCACTTGACATGCTGCTGTTTTGTGTTATGACCTATTTAAGTGTTGGAAGTTGTTATTTACGTGACAACGCTTGAACGCAACACAAGCTCAGCAAGAGTGCTGCGCTGCTGTGCGAGCAGCGTGTTTGTTTGTGTGTAACAGTCTCTTGATGGATATTTACACAGTGTCCATAACAATAACTTTGTCAGCTGACAAACTGCATCAGGCTCAGGGTCAGGTTTGGTCAGGAAAATGCGGCCCGAGCCGCTCTAGCGTGCTCACCTGTGTGTGGCAAAACTCCGCCGTGTGCGATACAGAGAGCAGAGCAGAATTGTTAACGCGTGACCATGTAGAAACAGAAATGACACGATGACATAACACCATAAATAGTATATTGTTATGTTATTATATGAAGTGTCCGTTGCGCAAAATAATATCAATGGGGGCTGTGGGCAGGACAGTGTTACACAGCTGTGCCTGTGACTTCAGGCAGAGAGACCGCTGCATCAGAGCCGCAGGAGCACGTTTTAAAATACATTTATTTTATCAATTAGTTTTTAACTAGTAACTTTTACTATTTTTAGCAACTTGCCCGATCGGGCAAGTGAGTTGTTAGTTTACATGCCCGACCTTGAGTTTTACTTGCCCCGGGCAATCGGGCAATCGGGCAGTCGTTATTGTTGAGCCCTGTAGTAAGTGCTCTGAGGCCCATGACCACAGGTTCTCCGCCATCACTAGCGGGGCTGCGGAGTGTACGCCGCCCTGTCTGTTGATGTATGCGACCATGGTGCGGTTGTCGGTCCTTACCAACACATCTCCTCTTCAGCAGGTGAACGAAGTGTTGGAGAACCAGGTACACTGCTTGTAGCTTGAGGAGGTTGATGTGACGGTCCTCCCCTGGAGGCCACACACCCCCTACCGCCCTTCCCAGGCAGGTGCCTCCCCACCCCATCAGGGAGGCATCCGTGAACACCAATGTACTATATGAGGTCACTTGACCCAGTGGTGTCCCGGCCAACAAACATTGTGGGTACCCCCAGTAACGCAGGTTGCCATGCACCGTAGGGGGGACCTTCTCCAGCCAATTTTCTGCCTCTTGAGGTCTAAACGTAGGCTGGCGAACCACCTCTGCAGGCGACGTATGTGCAGCAGTCCCAGGGGAACCACCGGGTGAGCTGCCGCCATGTGTCCCAGTGCCTGCATAACCATCAAGGCTTTAACTCGTGGACCCTGTTGCAGCTTGAGAATCTCCTGCTGTAGGGCCATCCATCTGGACTCCGACAGAACGGCCCTCAGACTGACAGAGTTGAGCACACCCCTCAAGTACTCAGCCCGCTGGCTTGGTTAGGGGGTGCTCTTCTGCCAGTTGACAGCAAAAACTAGTTTGGTCAGGTGAAGTATCAACTGGGCTGTGTGAAACATGGCCCATTGTTTGGACCTGGCCATTACGATGAGGTCGTCTAAATAAAAGAAGACCCTCATCCTTTGGCGCAGCGGTTGTAGCGCCGTGTCCACACACTTGCTGAACATACAGGGGGCTAGGGAATAGCCAAATGGGAACCTGTTGTATTCGTAGGCTGTTCCCTGGAAGGCGAAACGCAGGAACTTCCTGTGTTTTGGCGCCACCTCGACGTCCTTCAGGTTGATGGTTGTAAACCAGTCAGGTCCTGAATTTCCCCCTTGAGAAAATCTACCTCCTGCTGTGAGGATAGATTGTTCTCTCGTATGCCTCTGAACGCTGGGGGGACCCCGCAGAACTGGAGTGAATAACCTAGTCTGAGGGTCCTGTCCAACCAGTTTGTTAACACACAGCTGCTCCGCCATTCCTCGTAAAACAACGTGAGAGGACACGCAGGCAGCTGTGGAATGGCTAACAGAAAACTGTGATACGCCAATTCGGCCCTCTCCGGGGGAGTTTGGCCCATGGGGGGCCCTCTATGAAAGGGCTGAGTCGTTCCTGAACGCACCAGGCCCGTTGTCCGAGCTCCCGGGGTTTGACGGGGAGACAGCCTGTGTTAACCCGGCCATTCTACTACAATGGCGCGGGTTAAGCGAGCAAGAAGCAAGCTGGCCAATGTTACTGTCGGGGCACGCGCGTTAACAACGGTCCTATTGATCATCTTTAACCTAGCTTTGTCGTGCCAGCATGAGGGATAATTGAATTCACTGTCATAATCGCAGGATTGGCGGTGACAGTCATTGCTAGTCAGCCAGCAAACGCGCTGTGCTGGTGACGGTCAGCAACGCACGAAGCAAGCCGTGCAGTTGCTACAACCATTGGGGAGCGATTATCTCTCAGGTATCGTCGCCGGTTGTAGCGCACAGATGAGGGGACAACGGCAGACTCTTCTCGGCTGGAAGAGACAACAGTACTCCGCTCTGCTGAGTCTCTCTCAACGGAGGTAGAGGGTGTGTTGTGTGGGTGTGCTTGTGTAACCGCGACCCGGGGGGCCTGTGTCTAGGGCCCGCTGCGGGGATGAAACAGTGGAGCACCTAATATCTGTGGGTCTCCGGTTAATGCAGCGGGGGCTGCACCGGTCGAAACTGCATGGAAAGCCGGGGGCATGGAGGGGGTGGAAGGGGAGGATTTTACTCTTTCAGTGGTGTAATATGTTTTAATAAAAACGTTTTTACCTTGAACACAAGAACAATAACCCACAGTAGCACAAGCAGAACATTTGCATACATAACCTGACAACCACATGAACAGTAACAGGGGAAGGCGGTGAGGAAGTCTGCCTGCGTCGTCCCTCCCACCAACAGTCACTTGGTTGGCTGCTGTGCACCCAAAGAGCCGGATAATCTCAGTTTGGGTGGTCTGCTGGTGCTGCGCGCTGCCAGACGAGCCATGCTGGGGTCCCGTGGAGGGTGCTGCTGGGGTGGCCCAGGCGGGGCTGGCTGCGGGGTTGCTGAGGGCATGAGTCGACGACAGACAGGGACATCACGCGTCCTGTGGCAGTAGCGACTCCCTGTGTCAGGTTGTTGATCTAACCGATGGCACGGCCGAGATACTCCCAACGTGTCAGGGGAAGGGGTGGACGTCACGTGGGAGCGAAGCCGCGGTCGCGACGCCCAGCACACCAAAGTTGTTCGCTGCTGCGGCCAGCTGCGCACCCAGCTGGGATATTTTGTCAAGATATTCCTGGTGGTGGTAGAGGTTTCCTATTCCTTGGCCAACCAGCTGAGTGCGGGATAATGAGCGAGAGCTTCTTCAAGCAGGGGCACACTGGGAAACGTTGTCTCTGTTTTGCCCTGCATGCGCAAGAAGGAAGCCATACCTACAACTGCCGCTTTGGTTTTAAGTGGCTCCTGCCACGGCGCCTTGAAACATTGCCATATGTCAGGAAGCACCGGGGAGACGAACACAGGTTGGTGTGGATGAGCCGGGCCGTAGAAACCTTGGCAGAGGCGGCTCACTGGCTTCGGCAGCAACGGAGGGGGCAGCGGGAGCCCGACACACTCCGCCGCTCTTGTCATGACTTGCGGGAAGTCCAACTTGATAGAAGCGGGCGCCGCGGCGCCAAAGACAGCCGACACGTCAGACAGGGAGAGCTCTTCATCGTCATCCTCATCATCTCAGGGCGGCGATATAGCAACGGAGGCTGAAGCCAAACTGGCCAGCAACGCTTCATCAAGCGGCACGGTGGTGGTGTGCACCGGAGCAGCATCCTCCTCCTCCATGGCGTCCTCCTCAGACTCCTGCTGCTCCTGGTCACTCTCGTCAAGGGACAGGGCGAGTTGATCTGCGCCATATCTGCGGTCATATGCACCGCCAACTTGGAATACATGTGGTCATACTTTTATTTCTGAAATCCAATAATGACCTTGACTCAAAGACAGAAATTTTGTGATGCAGCCATGAATAATTTTGTGCAGCATTAATTTCAGGGCAATACATTTCCTGCTGGCAAATAATAAAACACTTCTCAGCTCGTATATTATAACTTGACCTTCAGCTGCTCAGTGAGACACATCATCATTTCAGGACAGGAAACAGGACAGAATGTGTTATGAGTGTTTATTTTAGTTCATTGTATTTAGTGTTTTATTACACATCTGTATCTCATCAGGGAATCATCAGTTGCTTTAATATGGGTGCTACCAAGCATTACAAATCATGTTTCTATAAAGGGGAAAATATGTTTACTTGTCCATACATGTTGGGGAATTAATATATGAAAACCCTGTGATTTGTATTTGTAGAGGGTTATCATCTTGTTTGTGTTTGGATTACCATTTGAACCTCAAAATGTCATTATAATGGAGTCAACAATAAACTTAGTAAATAAAGATATTGACAATTCTTATCGGTCCTCAAATATATCCCGCCTCTGTTGAAATTAGATTTAATTAGCTGCTTAAAATAACCTGAACTTTAATTAACCAGACCTGCTTAATCGAAACTGTACACAAACATCTTAATTAAAATCGTTTTATCTAGCGCTAAGATGACCGCTAATACCTCACCTCCTAATCACACTGCTTGCTGAAAGGCAATATAGCAGTCAAGAGGAGGCAAAGTGAAGCACAAACAAAGGAAAGAGGCCATAGATGCAGAGAAGAGGGTCTGGTTGACTTATAATGAAGATGATGTTGCTGATAGAAGTGTACTGTGCGTTATGTGATAGATGAGTGTCATACAAGGTACCATGTCAGGCCTGCAAACATTCACACTGCATATTCAGCGGGCATGATGTCTTAATGATTTCACTATTGCTTGCAGCTTCAAGCCGGCTCACTTACTGCACTGTGATCCAATTTATAGCTGTAGGCGTTCCAGGCCGTTTATAAGTGTGTCCAAGTTCAGCTTGGTTTATGTCTGGGCAACAAAATCCCCACTGTAAATCCTGCTGAGATAAATATGTTAATCTTTATGACAGGAAGATACATGATCGTTATTCCAAAATAAGAGCTCTACCATTTCACAAAATCATAGCACGATTATTTCAAAGACAATTTATAGCATTTAAACACATAGCTGCACAGTGTTTGAAGTGCTTTGTTTACAATATCAAACCATTTTTACAGTCTGCACTATTTTCAAACAGCCCAGGGCTGTGTTAACAAAAAAAAAATCTCTCAGGGCTAAGATGAGCTCAGCCTTAAGATGCCTCTGGGAAGCAGGGCCCAGAAAGTTGCAAAAAACTGTTAATGTATGTTAGTAAACTTCTCGTTGCATTCCAATGTTTAACAGCCTGGCAGGTTTGTGATGCTGTATACCAAAGGAACTGAGAGGCAACAGGACTTGTCATTGGTGAGTACAGCGTCCTCTAGTTGGACTGCTCTGCTCACTGATGCATAACAGACATGATGTTTTCATGATGTTCATGCAGTCACTGAAATCCTGAACTTGTAATGTAATGGCTTAATAGGCTTAATAATTTTAAATGTGAGGGACCTCACAATAATAAAAGTTCACGTTATTTTAAACAGCTCATTAAATCTAATTTCAACAGAGGTGCGATACGTTTGAGGACAGATAAGAATTGTCAATATCTTTATTTACTACCTTTATTGTTGACTCCATTATAATGACATTTTGAGGTCCAAATGGTAATCCAAACACAAACAAGATACCCTCTACAAATACACTTCACAGGGTTTTCAAATATTAATTCCCCAATATGTATGTTCAACTAAATATATTTTCCCTTCTACAGAGACATGAGTTGTAATGTTCTATTTAATTGTTATTCCTGGTTGATAGTGCTGTTCCATGATAATGCCGTCTTGATAGAGGTAACCTTCACCTCTATTGAGACGGCAATATAATGGAACAACACTATCTACCAGGAATAACAATTAAATACAACAAATTTTCAACAGCAAATACTGTTTGACAGAAACATTATACCACCCAAATTGATCTCCCAACTCACGAATTAGAGTGGCCCCAGGAATGAGTCCTGAAACCCAGAAATGAGTTAGTCAAAGTATAGATACTTTCTGTCAAATATACTACTTGAGTTAAAATACTGGAGTACTTGCTTTTACAAAACCCAAAACCAGTGAAGTTGGCACGTTATGTAAATCGTAGATAAAAACAGAATACAATGATTTGCAAATCCTTTTCAACTTATATTCAATTGAATACACTGCAAAGACAAGATGTTTAATGTTCAAACTGAGAAACTTTATTTTTTTTTTGCAAATAATCATTAACTTAGAATTTAAAGGCAGCAACACATTGCAAAAAAGTTGGCACAGGGGCCTTTTCGCCTTTCCTTTTAACGACACTCAGTAAACGTTTGGGAACTGAGGAGACCAATTTTTGAAGCTTTTCAGGTGGAACTCTTTCCCATTCTTGCTTGATGTACAGCTTAAGTTGTTCAACAGTCCGGGGTCTCCGTTGTCGTATTTTACGCTTCATAATGCGCCACACATTTTCAATGGGAGACAGGTCTGGACTACAGGCAGGCCAGTCTAGTACCCGCACTCTTTTACTATGGAGCCATGCTGTTGTAACACGTGCAGAATGTGGCTTGGCATTGTCTTGCTGAAATAAGCAGGGGTGTCCATGAAAAAGACGTTGCTTGGATGGCAACATATGTAGCTCCAAAACCTGTATGTACCTTTCAGCATTAATGGTGCCTTCACATATGTGTAAGTTGCCCATGCCTTGGGCACTAATACACCCCCATACCATCACAGATGCTGGCTTTTGAACTTTGCGCCTATAACAGTCCGGATGGTTCTTTTCCTCTTTGGTCCGGAGGACACGACGTCCACAGTTTCCAAAAACAATTTGAAATGTGGACTCGTCAGACCACAGAACACTTTTCCACTTTGCATCAGTCCATCTTAGATAAGCTCGGGCCCAGCGAAGCCGGCGGGCGTTTCTGGGTGCTGTTGATAAATGGCTTTTTGCATTGTAGAGTTTTAACTTGCACTTGCAGATGTAGCGACGAACTGTAGTTACTGACAGTGGTTTTCTGAAGTGTTCCTGAGCCCATGTGGTGATGTCCTTTACACACTGATGTCGGTTTTTGATGCAGTACCGCCTGAGGGATCGAAGGTCACGGGCATTCAATGTTGGTTTTCGCCTTGTCGCCAGTGATTTCTCCAGATTCTCTGAATACCTTTGACGATATTACGGACCGTAGATGATGAAATCCCTAAATTTCTTGCAATAGCTCGTTGAGGAATGTTGTTCTTAAACTGTTCGACAATCAGCTCACGCATTTGTTCACTAAGTGGTGACCCTCGCCCCATCCTTGTTTGTGAATGACTGAGCATTTCAGGGAAGCTGCTTTTATACCCAATCATGGCACCCACCTGTTCCCAATTAGCCCGTTCACCTGTGGGATGTTCCAAATAAGTGTTTGATGAGCATTCCTCAACTTTCTCAGTCTTTTTTGCCACTTGTGCCAGCTTTTTTGAAACATGTTGCAGGCATCAAATTCCAAATGAGCTAATATTTGCAAAAAATTACAAAGTTTACCTGTTCGAACATTAAGTAACTTGTCTTTGCAGTGTATTCAATTGAATATAGGTTGAAAAGGATTTGCAAATCATTGTATTCTGTTTTTATTTACGGTTTACACAACGTGCCAACTTCACTGGTTTTGGGTTTTGTAAAAAGTCCTTTTTTTTATTATCTTAAGATGTTGTATGTTGTCACTATACATTTACAGAACTTGATGAATCCACAACAACCCACTGACTTGTTTGTAGAACCAAGTCATAATTTCAAGGCAAGGTTAATTTAACTTCTGTTACACAGCATTGCCAGAAATGTAAAACAGCTTGAACACACATGCACAGCATGGGGTCCTATGTGAATACACAGCTGAAGTGAAAATGCTGAGTACAAAAACAGTGTACGACAACTTTGTAGGCAAATCCATCAACTCGCATTTGACCAAACAGCACAAAAACTGCAAAACTACAGGCAGAGATAACTTTGTTTAAAATATTCATCTGGAATAAGACAAATGTTTATATAACTCAAAATGCTTTATCAGGTTGGATGACGAATTCCTGTAGACCGTGATGAAGTTTGTGCACAGTAAACAAAGCATTTCAACAATAAAAACGACAGGAATCATTCTTTGTCTCAAAACTTAAAACATGGACTTTCTCCATCTGCCGTAGCAATAGTAACACCGCATAACTAAATACAACTACCTGCTGTTGACCTTTCCTCTCTACCTGTCTCTACTGATGAGCTGCCCAATGTGAGTAACTCATGCGTGAGGTAGAGGTTAGGGAACAACATTTCAACAAACCACACGCAGAACTGCATGATCACAGTTTATGGACTTTTACATTTTACATTTTATAAAGGAAAAAATCATCTACTGACCTGAACGCTGAACACAAATGTAACAAGTAACAAGAGCCCTCATAGAAATGTACTTGTGTCAAAAGTACACTATCTGTCTTTCAAGTGCAGTGGACTCAAAGTAATAAGTTTTCAAAAATAAATTATGACTCAGGTAAAGTACAGATACTCAAAAACTGTACTTAAGTAAATTAACTTTGTTACTGTCCACCACTGGTTAGCATGTTAGCATTTCCAGCTCCTTCGTCTTGAAGTCAATGTTTTTTTTTAATGGGTTTCAGTTAGATGCGTGAAATAAGGTCTGTGGTTATGTCACGTTTCATTCTACCACATAAAATATGTTAGGAAATATCCCACTCACAAGCTTTTATGTGTCTTAAAAAAGGTGGTTGCAAACATATTGCTAAATGAGATTATAGAAAGTCAAGCTGAACACGGCTTTACTCTGTGAAGGCGATGTTATCACATGCGGCCATGGTGTCCTTTGTTTCTAGCCTAACGTTAGCTTTTTACTTCTGGCAATTGTATATAGGCTTGAAAAATCACAAAATTGGTGTTCATTTGTGAAGATTATCTTGCTGTACATACCATACACATTTGTTTACCTTAGAGCTTATTTTCTACAATAATCCAAAATCCCAAACCAGGGCGACACTGGCTACCACATCAGCCTACGAAAAAAAAACATCGTCCCTGCTGCACTCTACGTTCATTCTTAACATATCTGCATAAAATGCAATGACAATATGTATTTGTTTTCCCTACCATACACTCTCTTACAAGACAAACACTACCATTTTCATAATTAGGCCACTTTCAGCTTTTAGTCAAGGTTAAGGTTGAATTGTGGTTTTGGTTTTATATTACACAAGACTAGTCTCCAGTCATGCAGTCAGCTCCATGAAGCTGTACTTCTTCTAAATGCTAAATTCCGTAGCATTTATTGAAGTGTCGGGTGACAGGAGACATTGCTGCTGAGTTTTTTGTGAAGCTTTGAGCATCACAACCTGAGTGCCGTCTAGTTTTAGTTCCATTATGTTGTAGAGAAGGCAGGCTCTATGGCCAATATCTCCAACATTTGGCAACTCACAACAAAACAATCTAGATTGACAAATAACACCACAGGTAAGAGGAAATTATGTATTTTTGATTTGGGGGCAAACTGTCTCTTTAAGATTTGCAAAGTGTTTCACTAAGACAGATATAATATGACAGAGGCATCTACACTGGCAGAGCTTTACGCTTTCATTATCTATGGTGGATTCTTACATTTTTGGAAAGATAACCCCTCATATGTTGCATCTCTTCAAGTAATTGAAATGAGAAAAACTTTTATTAGAGTCCACAAAGTCCAGCTGAGCTCACAGTCCAGAAAAAGTGCATCAGTGTGTGTCAGCCATACAGAACAGTGGCCTAATACCAGTGCTGTTCAAATGCCTGAGATGTCTGAGAGTGTAAGGCCCTCTGGTACAATACTGAATTTACTGGACAGGACTCCAAATTTGGTTTCTCAGGACTGAGGAAGCATGATGAGATGTGATGAATAAATTAAATCTATGGCTCATCTTAGGCACAGACTGGTAATTCTGAGTATGCCAGCCAAGAATAAGGTTCACATAAGATATGAGGCTTCCCCAGTGATTTTAAACCATGTAGGCCAATACCATATATGAAAGCGAGAGTCAACACATCCAGTGGGCTCCCTAAAAATACATTTTTCGTCAACAATTAGATATGTGTGATAATATTCATACTCCTAAATAATGAAAGCCGTCACATTTCAAGATGGCTACCAGAAATATTTGTGAAATAATTATAGATCAACACTGTTGTGCATCATGGGTGTCAGAAATTCATATGAGATCACTGCATCATTAACATACAAAGTACTGTGGTGGAAACCACCATTTGCCTGAGTACAGAAACTTGCAAGTTTGGACAATGAAAACAGGATAAAAAGTCTAAATAGGTCTGACATTAAACATTAAACACACACAGCCTGTGTTGCGTTCAGGCATTGTCACGTAAATAACAAATTCCAGCACTTCAATAGGCTGTAGCACAACACAGCAGCATGTTGAGTGGGCCGAACCCAAACCGAATAGGAGCAAAATTTTTTGTTGTCCCCCCCCACCAAAGCTGTAAACCTAGGGGAAACACTGTCAACGGTTTGGGTTCCAGTGCCTGCAGTGCGATTAGTTAAACTGGTGGTAAGGAGAGCAAATTAATTGCATTCCCACTAATAACAATCGTTCCAGAACACAAAGACATTGTATAAGTAAGTGCGCTTGCACTTTTGTATCGATTCAACATGGAAGAAGGCACTCTTGTAATGTGTGCTGCCGTGTGGTACCTGCGTGGATGTAGCCGCTGTCGGGTCTGGGTTCACCATATCCTGGCACGGGGAAAATCATCGGCTGGTGCGGGAGCTGCGGCTGGATGGGAGAAGTTCCAGGGCTACTTTAGGCTGAACACAGATCAGTTTGACAGCTTGCTGCTTGTTTTGAAGTAGGAACAAATGTGTGGTAGCAACTAAAAGTTTCCGAGGATGTTCTCTGGGCTCCACACAAGCGATGGACATCTACATTCCGATTGGTTCCTGGTCATTTGCAGCTCAAACGCGTCATAGCTAATTTGCATAAAGTTAACCAGCTTCAATTTTCATTTGCAGCTCAATTCGCCAAACCTCCGCCGCTCATTGCTTTTGCAGTTTAAAACGCCTCTAGTCGCCACATGTCCATTGAAAATGAATTAGACCTGATGCCTTTGCAGCTCTGGTGGTTTGGTGTGAATGTACAGTAAGGCTATTCCCTGATGTTCTGCATGAAATCAGGTTAGCTTTAGGGTTTACAACACCAAAACTCACAGTGTTACAAAGTCAGTGCTAGTGTCTCAATTTGTTTCAAGCATTTTTTAAGGCAAGTCTTACATCTCAAGTTATTCAAGTTTTTGTTGTTAAGTATGTAGACCAAGGCAGAAGTTAGCTTCGGCCTAGTTTCCTCATCAAAATGCCTATGGGATTTTTGGATTTTGGATTATTGCTGAAAATAAGCTCTGTGGCAAAAAAACATTAATGATACTTACACGTTTTGTTAATCAAGATCTAATCTTTATATATGAACAACACTTTCATGATTTTTGAAGTGTAAATGCAATTGCTAGGAGTGAAAAGCTAAAGTTTGGCTATAAACGAACTACGCTACATTCGCATGACACAATGTCGCCACCACAACAAGACTGTAAAGTCATGTTTAGCTTGATGACATTCGGTAGTTTCATCTTGGTAGCAACCCTCAAAATTCAAAAGCTTCAAAATTCATGTCATAGAGCAAAACATGAAAGTTTAGCTTAGGTTAGCATAAGCTTGTGTTAACCACAGACCTTATCTCAGGCATCTAACCAAAAACCCATTCAAAAAATCCGTTGACTTGAAGGAAGCTGTGGTGCTAAAATGCTAACTCATTTCTGGCTTATTCCTGCAGCACTCTATTAAATATTCATGGAGAGTGACAATGTAAGGCTTGTCCAGTGCTGCAAAATTTATTTTCCATTGGTCCACGATTTTACCAGATCATCAATGTGATAACAAGTCAAGTCGCTGTCAGGCACAAGTTAAGTCCGAAGCCGTTTAACAACACATGATCCCCTGACTTTCCCTCTCATGGCACCAGCAGGGCACAGTTATCACTTATCTAGTGAAATATCTACATCTACTAGATAGATACTGGAGGTATTTACCAAGACTAAATATGTTGATGAGCACAGAAGCTTGATCTCCTTCTCAGTGATCCTTCCTTGAATGACACTCTAAAAGTGAGGAAAATCCCTGAAAGCTTAGTGAGCCCAACTGCTGATGTTGTGAAACCCCATGGAATATGTTCACCACCAGGTGCTTATGTCACTCAGCTTGACTCTGCTGAGGATGGAGAGGAGAAGATATTTTGGAGAGCTCTAGATAGTGATATCTTAGATTCTAAACCCAGGATCAGCAGCATAGATTCCCCAGCCAGGGAAAGGTTACATGTCAGAAATGCAGTGTTGGGAACGTTACTTTAAAAAAGTAATTTGTTATAGTTATTAATTACTTTCCCCAAAAAGTAACTGAGTTAGTAACTGAGTTACTGCACTATAGAAGTAACTAATTACCTGGAAAAGTAAATATAGCATTACTTTTTTATTAGACTCACAAATCAGTCTTCAGACGCTTTGCTTAACTAAAGACTGATGACTTTCTCCCTGATTTTGTGTCTAGATGGGCGGATACAATTTCAGAGTTTAAAAAAACTCCCTATGTTGCAGAACCAATAGTAAACCCGCAGGGCGGTCCTTCGGTGGCTCGCTGAACTCTTGTGCTTGTAAACATAGTCCGACTGCGTTAAAAGTTTTAAACAAAGTCTCTGTAAGTCCTTCATTTCCACAATCTTGTGGACTGAGCACACGTTTGATAAAACGTGGCGTTGCTTTGTTGCCGGCCGTTTTCTCAGGTGTGTTAAACACACTTTAGAAAGGAGTGTCCCCAGACTATCAGAAGGCGGAGATCTCTGATTGTCTGGTGGCGAGACTGCTTTTTTATAAAATGTTCAAATATGTCAAATTGCCTGCCCTCACCAAAGAAAAAAACCTTTAGAGCTCCGCTGAGAAGGAGCTTCCTTGGGTGAAAGCTGCTTCAGTGAACTCAAGTAAAGCCGAGTAATGGCGCATTTTATTGTAAGTTAATGGTAACGGCATTATAATTGGGGAGACAGTAACTTTTTTGATTAATCGTTACTGAAAAAAGTAGCGCCGTTAGTAACATTGTTTCTTTATAACGCTGTTATTCCCAGCACTGCAGACGTGTTACATTAGAATGAAGTCTACTTTCAACAAAGTGCACTTATAGGAGACCTATTATGCTTTTCTGTATTTTGTGTCTTATATATTGTTACAAAAAAGGATGTTCATATCAAATGTGGCCAAAGTTTCAAACAATCAGGTAAATGTGTGGAGAAGTAATTACTTTAAACATGTAAACTTAGTTGCCAGTATTATTAATTTCTGCGCTACTTTAATCATATTCCTGCTGGAACATGTTTGGCTATGGTTAGAAGCTTTACTTGGTGATTTCTCATGGTAGAAAGTCCCACTGTTCTCCGTTGCTGTCTTTCACTGGCTGTACATGACTAATCTGCATGTAACTAACAACAGGAAAACATGACATCTTGGTTGCTAATGTTGTTAATTTCTCCCTGATTTTGGATCATACACTGGAACATGTTGGGTTGAGTTTGGAAGCTGTTATTGATGATTTTTCATTTAGAAAGTGCCACTAGTCCCCAGGAAAAACACTACACTACGCATATTCATTGGGCCACATACCACAAGGTAAACCTGAAAACTTTCTCTGCCGTATGCACCAGGTCAGAAGTTCCATTGGACTGAATGGTCACCATCTTGGGTTCAGTATGTAGTAATATTATGCATAATATATGGCAGAAATACAGAGATATGGAAGAAGCTTGAAATGCTGACCAATCAGAGCAGACCTGGCTTTTCGGGGAAGGGGTCTTAAAGAGACAGGAGCTAAATAGAGCCTTCTCAGACAGAGGGTGAAAACAGGTTTTCCAGCAGACAGTATGGGGATAATCAAGTGTTTTTTTTTTGTTTTTGTTTTTACCATTAAAGCTTGTAAAAATGTTCCAGTAGAAACCCTAAATACAAGTATGATCTGGAAAATGAGCATAATAGGTCCTTATATTAGCCAGTGCTAACACAGTATGGAACGGACTCTTCTCAGCTGGTCTCAGTGCACCCATCACACCCATAAAGCCGCTCATCCTGTCTCCTCACTCTACAACTCCCACAATGCCTCAGCGCTTATCTGGATCATTTTATATCACATCTCCAAAAGACCAGGTTGATTAGATGTTTGATTATCATCATGCTGGAAAGCCCGTGGAGCTTATGATAACAGTCTGATCCCTGAACACTATCTCCTCACAGCATGGTTCAGATGCATTGTGCCTGCACACTTCACTGATTATAGGCCTTGGCCAATGAGAGCCTTCTCTAAGGCTATATGAGGCCATCGGCAGCAACAATTACTTTGCTCTACGCACTTCAAACAGAATGCAAAGACTGCACTGCTCAGGCTGATAAGATGAAGAGGAGATCAAAATCCTCTTCTTTTGCCTTATCAGACGGCCACTGGGTGCTGTAATAATTGTAGCTGTATGTTGAAGGCTGACCCTCATATAGCTAAAACTTATTTTCATGCACCCTGTGAAGTTATGAGATTAGAGTATGGCATTACAATCCATAATTTCCTTCATTCTTATAAGAGAAAATCACATCTAAGGTGTAATTTCATAACAGAGCCTAATGGAAACTGTGTTTAAACAGCAGGGGGAAAAAGACACATATTGAAGACATCACACCCGACACTTACAGACAGCATCGAGCCAGGGTTCAATGTGCTGAGGCAGAACAGTTAACATATTCCTGTTTTGTTTGTACCTTGTTTCTTGAGCACTGCCACCTCATCAGGAGAGCCACTGATCTCTGTGTTGTTGTTTTGTTTGGGGGGAAAGACCAAGCCTGGCCCCCTGCTGTTCCCGGTGCTGCTGTAATTATTCTGTTGTTTGAGGAATATTTGGCCTGACATTTTGTATTCCCTTTGCAAGCCAGAGAGATTGGAACAAAAGCAAGCATTATGGCTTGCCATGTGGCAAGCCTATTGCTTTGGATGTATATGTCTTGGTTTTTACACAGCTGGATTATAGTTTGTGATCATTGCTGGGTAGCTTTTGCCATAGTGTTGTTTGCATCCATTTCTATGCGTATTTTTTCATCTGTGTGCAGTCATGCAGAAAATGCTCTGGAAACATCACAATTATTCTTACATTAGCTGCACAGCTAAACGTTTTCTTATTCTATGCTGTCTGTACCTGAAAGCTCAGTGTCTATATAAATTCTGTTTGTTAGGCTGACTATTAAACATGTGAGGAATCCTTGCATGATGCACAGGAAACGTGTTCCTTGCATGCATAAAGGGGTGGGCAGTCAGTGTTAAAATCAAATTTAAAGCCTTGGGGCTGTATTCACAAAGGATCTGGGGCCGGATGCATATAGCACTTTGAGTTAAGATTTGTCCTGACGTGCTGATATATTGTGGTAAGCGAGTTGTGTCATTTCCGGTGTTTCTCTGACAGCGTCTCTTTGAGGGACAACAGGCTCTGATTGGAGGGAGAGCTAACCACGCCCACTTAGGAGACAGGAAGAGTAACCGTTTTCTTAACATTGGATAAGCCTACAGTTGGGTATCTCCCTTCATCCAATATCTCTGATTATACTAGTAGGCCGTAAGGTGAATCAGAAAAAGTCTCACAGAAACTGATTTCCGCTCCGACATCTGGGGACTACACGATCTTTACTTCATAAAAAAGATCGATACATATTCAGCTAATCAGCGGGAGTTCGTAGCTCATAACCTCCGCAAGAGTCCTGTGATCGGGGTCGTAATTCGGCACTTGTTCCGTCTGAGTGTAATGAGATTTGGTACGTCAGTGGTGGCACGGCCGTCACATGATCGTGCTACACCAATAAGGTACCTGTATTTCGTGTTGCCACAGTTTCAGTCAGCAGAGGAAAACAGACCCGGAAGTCCTCAAAAGTGAGCAGAAATGAGCTGAAACAGCGCTATTCACATCACCGTGTCCATGAAACACAATGAGACAAATAGACAATAAGGTGAACCAAGCAAAAATGTCTTAAAACACATTTGATTCAATACCTGGGCATAACCGACGTATTATTACATAGACAGCTGTCCAGTACGGAATACGAGAACAACCATGTATTTTTTTTTTTTTTTTTGTGCATTGTTATCTCGTGATAACGACTTATTATTTCGCTATCTTGATATAACAAAGATTGTTTTCCTGTGATAATTGTCAAGTCTGATGTGTCTGTGTCCTCTCACCGCGAATGCTGTGATTTGATGGCCTGGTACTCATTGTAGCCCACTCTTACAAGACCCAACAGCGAAAATAATAATAGTAATAATAATGAGCTACTGTGGACCTATATGCCATGCCTTTTAATAAAATTACCAGAGGAGTTCGCTGAAAAGCAGGTGTCAGCCTGAATTACTCACGTGCGTCCCTGGTGAAAATCGCTGACATGCATGGGAAATTAGGCTTCTACAGGCTCGCCATAGCTTACTGTCAGGACTCAGGGACCAGAATTCGGGATGGCGGACAGTCGGGATGGCGATATTTCGGTGTGGCGGCCTGTAACCACTGGTTAAATGGCCCATTTGGTTGCTATTCAGATAACTGGGGCTTTACTGGTAAAATGCAATAGCACCACCCAGCGGTGAAACCCATGTACACGTGTACACGAAAAAAATTACCCACTCTAAATGTTTAGAGATTTTTGTACACGAACTCACCCTTACATTATACAGTAATGTTGCACTAAAAATATACTGGACAGGAACTGTAACCAAATAACGGCCTGGTGCAGGTCGGTGCAAAAAAAAAACAAAACAAAACAAAATAAAAGCCTTGAGCAAATAGCCCCTGGTTCTTTTAAATGCCTGGGGTCAAACTCGATTTTGTGAAATAATCTTGGTCCGCAGTAACCTATTATTATTATTATTATTATTATTATTATTATTATTCTTGTGTCTTATAAGAGTGGGCAACAATGAGTACCGGGCCATCAAATCACAGCATCCACGGTGAGAGGACACGGAATTGTGTGCGCTTTTACGCACGCGGGTGTAGGTGATCACGGATATTTGATGTGGGAAAGATGTAGCCAGATGTATTACCCGTTTTAGATACGTGGCTGTCTGTCCGTCTGTCCATCCGTCCGTCCGTAGCACGAGTCATGCGCGCCACTTCACCACCGACCCGTGCGTAAAAGCGCAAACAGTCCCTCAGCCCTGTAGGCAGGGAGAGAGCAGCCCTCGCGAGCTGCTCTCTCCCTGCCTGCAGGGCTGTCCCTCCTCATTCATTGCCTCAGGCTGTCCCTGAGGCAATGAATGAGGAAATAATCGGCCTAGGTTTAATCGTACCAGCGTTTAATAAGCAAAATGGGGTCAAACCCCCGGCGGCTATATGCCACCGGGCGACTATTTGGAAATATACAGTATGTGACAATAATCATATGTGTATAATAACAGTATAAGTGTGACTAATGATAACAGCAGGAGGCATCTAGCAGGACCACGGCAGCTCTTGTAGGCTGAAATCAAGACGATCACATTAACCAGTGCGCAATCATCAGACTTGACAGTTATCACGGGAAAACAATCTTTGTTATATCAAGATAGCGAAATAATAAGTCGTTATCACGAGATAACAGTGCACAAATAATAATATGTTGGTTATGCCCAGGTATTGAATCAAATGTGTTTTAAGACATTTTTGCTTGGTTCACCTTATTGTCTATTTGTCTCATCGTGTTTCATGGACACGGCGGTGTGAATAGCGCTGTTTCAGCTCATTTCTGCTCACTTTTGAGGACTTTGTGACGGCTGTGCCACCACTCGCATACCAAATCTCATTACGCTCAGGCGGAACTGATCATTACGCTCAGACGGCACAAATGCCGAATTATGACCCCGATCACAGGACTCTTGCGGAGGTTATGAGCTACAAACTCCCGCTGATTAGCTGAACATGTATCGATCTTTTTTATAAAGTAAAGATCGTGTAGTCCCCAGATGTCGGAACGAGATGAAACGATAACTGTGTTCACCTTACGGCCTATAGCCTGCTTTCTGCTTTCTCACTTCAGTTGCTATAACATCTACTTCAAGTCTTAACCCACATTAGTTCTGTTTAAGCACTTATAGCTCTCCTCCTTTTTACGACTTCCCTGCTAATCTCTTAGCTGTTGTTTGCACATTACTAGCCTTGGTAGCTACATTAGCTTAACAGTTAGTGATGGCTTCTCCCTCTGCTCTTTCTTGCTCGCTGTGCCAAATGTTTAGCTATGCCTCTGCCTCCTTTAGCAACAGTGGTAATTGTAACAAGTGTAGCTTATTTGCTGCGTTGGAGGCGAGGCTTAGTGAATTAGAAGCGCGGCTCCGCACCATGGAAAACCATTCAGTAGCTGCGGTAGTTAGCCAGCCCCCTGTAGCCGGTATGGAGCCACATAGCATAGCCTCCGCTAGCGGTCCTCCGGTAACACACATTCAGCCGGGAGGTTGGGTAACTGTTCGCCAGAGGCGCAGCTCCAAGCCGAAGCCCACGGCTCACCACCAGCCTGTTCACATTTCCAACCGCTTTTCCCCACTCAGCGACACACCCGCTGAGGATAAAACTCTGGTTACTGGCAGCTCTATTCTGAGGAACATGAAGTTAGCAACACCAGCGGCCATAATCAAATGTATCCCTGGGGCCAGAGTGGGCGACACTGAATCAAATTTAAAACTGCTGGCTAAAGCTAAACGTAGATTCAGTAACGATGTTATTCACATCGGCGGAAATGACACCCGGTTACGCCAACCAGAGGTCACTAAAATTAATGTTGCCTCGGTGTGTGAATATGCAAAAATGATGTCGGACTCCGTAGTTTTCTCTGGACCCCTCCCAAATCTGACCACTGGTGACATGTTTAGCCGCATGTCATCATTTAATCGCTGGCTGTCCAGGTGGTGTCCAGCAAACCATGTGGGTTTCGTTAATAATTGGCAAACTTTCTGGGGAAAACCTGGTCTTACTAGGAGAGACGGCATTCATCCCACTTTGGATGGAGCTGCTCTCATTTCTAGGAACCTGGCAAATTTTATTAGTAATTCAAATCCCTGACAACCCAGAGTTGAGATCAGGACTCAGCGCCGCAGTCCTATACGCTTCTCTGAGCTTCTAGTGCAATTACCCACCCATAGTTTTCATAGTTTTATACAAACGGTGTCTGTCCCCCGACCACCTAAATTATCTAAATCTAAAATTAAACAAAGAGGAGTTGTGCATAACAACCTCATAAAAATTAAAACCTCTTCTGTGACAGAAAGACAAAACAGGAGAATTGTTAAATGTTAAAATATCACTAAACTGTTAAATATCAGGTCTCTATCGTCTAAAGCAGTGTTAGTAAACGAATTAATTTCAGATAATCATCTTGATTTACTCAGTCTCACCGAAACCTGGCTGTGTCAAGATGAATATGTTAGTCTAAATGAGTCCACTCCTCCCAGTCATAATAATACCCACATTCCTCGAGGCAGCAGCCGGGGAGGGGGAGTTGCAGCCATTTTTAACTCTAGTCTGTTAATCAGCCCTAAACCTAAACTAGACTATAATTCATTTGAAAGCCTCGCTCTTAGTCTTTTACATCTGACCTGGAAAACCTCGCAGCCACTTTTATTTGTTGTAGTGTACCGTGCTCCTGGCCTGTACTCTGAATTTGTTTCTGAATTCTCAGAGTTTTTATCCAGTTTAGTTCTTAAATCAGATAAAGTTATTATTGTAGGCGATTTTAACATTCATGTCGATGTTGACAATGACTCCCTGGCTACCGCGTTTATCTCATTATTAGACTCCATTGGCTTCAGTCAGGGTGTACATGAACCCACTCACTGTTTTAACCATACCCTCGATCTAGTTCTGACGTATGGAATTGAAATTGATAACCTAACAGTCCACAGAATCCCTCGCTATCGGATCATTATTTGATTACTTTTGATTTCTTTTTACTCGATTACACGCCACTCAGCAACAGTTACTATACTAGATGTTTATCAGATAGTGCTGTCACAAAATTTAAGGAAATGATTACTCCGTCGTTAAATTCAATACCAAGTCCTTCAGTAACAGAGGTTTCCCATGCCGACTTTAACCTCTCCGGAATTGATCATCTTGTCGATAGCGCCATAGGCTCGCTGCGAACGACACTCGACTCTGTAGCTCCTCTTAAAAAGAAGTTAACAAAGGAAAGAAAGTTTGCTCCTTGGTATAACTCTCAAACCCGTAAGTTAAAACAAATATTGCAAAAATATGAAAGGAATTGGCGATCAACCAGACTGGAAGAATCTCGTTTAATCTGGACAGACAGTCTCAAAACGTATAAGAGGGGCCTCCGCAATGCCAGAGCAAACTTTTACTCAGAATTAATAAAAGAAAACAAGAATAACCCCAGGTTTCTTTTCAGCACTGTAGCCAGGCTGACTGACAGTCAAAGTTCTATTGAGCCTTGTATTCCTTTAGCCCTTAGCAGTAATGATTTTATGGGCTTTTTTTAATGACAAAATTCTAACTATACAGACAAAATTCATGACCTCCTGTTCTCAGATAGTACCTATCTAACCTCAAACACAGCTGTAAGACCTAATATATATTTAGATTGCTTCTCCCCGATTTCTCTTCAAGAAATGACCGCAGTGACTTAAGGAGGTCTTACCTTTAGTTAACACTCATATATTGGATATGATCAATATATCCTTATTAACAGGCTATGTACCACAGTCTTTTAAGGTAGCTGTAATTAAACCTCTACTAAAAAAGCCCACCCTGGATCCTATAGACCAATATCTAATCTTCCCGGTGAGCACCAATTTCCTGATGTTAAATTCAGACAAAACTGAAGTTATTGTTCTTTGCCCCAAACAACTCAGAGACTCTTTATCTGATGACATAGTTTCTCTAGATGGCATTGCTCTGGCCTCTAGCACTACTGTAAGAAACCTCGGAGTAACATTTGATCAAGATTTGTCTTTTAATTCTCATTTAAAACAAACCTCACGGACTGAATTTTTTCCATCTGTGTAATATTACGAAAATTAGGCCTATCCTGACCCGAAAAGATGCAGAAAAATTGGTCCACACTTTTGTTACCTCTAGGCTGGGTTGCTGTAACTCTCTATTATCAGGTAGCTCTAGTAAGTCCTTAAAAACTCTCCAGCTAATCCAGAGTGCAGCATCATTAGCTTCTCTGCATTGGCTCCCTGTAAAATCCAGAATTGAATTAAAAATCCTACTGTTAACTTATAAAGCTCTAAATGGTCAAGCTCCATCATATCTTAGAGAGCTCATAGTGCCATATTATCCCACCAGAACACTGAGAACGCAGGGTTACTCGTGGTCCCTAAAGTCTCCAAAAGTAGATCAGGAGCCAGAGCCTTTAGCTATCAGGCTCCCCTCCTGTGGAATCATCTTCCTGTTGCGGTCCGGGAGGCAGACACCGTCTCCACATTTAAGACTAGACTTAAAACTTTGCTCTTTGATAAAGCTTATAGTTAGGGCTGGCTCAGACTTAGGCCTAGTCTGCCGGAAGACCCCCTATAATACACCGGTCTCTCTCTCTCTCTCTCTCTCTCTCTCTCTCACTCACTCTCTCTCTCTTTCTCTCTCTCTCTCTCGTATTGCAGCGGTGCCTGGATAGTGTGACGTGTGTGGTTGTGCTGCTGCCGTGGTCCTGCCAGATGCCTCCTGCTGCTGCTGTTATCATTAGTCATACTTCTACTGTTATTATACACATATGATTATTGTCACACATGTATACTATCAGATAATAATATATTATTATTAATTATAATATTATTACTTTCATTAATGTTGTTGTAAGCTACTGTCATTACCGTCTGTCCTGCATCTCTCTCTGTCTCTGTCTCTCTTTCTGTCTCATTGTGTCATGTGGATTACTGTTAATTTATCATGTTGATCTGTTCTGTACGACATCTATTGCACGTCTGTCCGTCCTGGAAGAGGGATCCCTCCTCAGTTGCTCTTCCTGAAGTTTCTACCGTTTTTTTCCCTGTTAAAGGGGGTTTTTTTGGGAGTTTTTCCTTATCCGCTGTGAGGGTCCAAAGGACAGAGGGATGTTGTATGCTGCAAAGCCCTGTGAGGCAAATTGTGATTTGTGATATTGGGCTTTATAAATAAAATTGATTGATTGATTGATTGATAAAATCGGTTGCACAAAACATCCTAAAGTCTTCTGCTTAAGGCTTCCTTTTTTTCCACATCTTGGTGTTATACTTAAGGAATTGTTTAAAGTTTTTTTTAAAACCATTGCACAGAGGACATTGGCAACCAACGTAAAAAGAAAAACATGGTACTTGGAGAAGAGTGTTCGGTGACCGGCAGAACCTGATGGACACCCTTAATGATAAGCAAACAATTTTGCACTATAAATTTGGCCGGAGGTCAATTTATGATTTCTCTCATCTGAAGTTGGATCACTCAATTTTCTGAGGCTGCGCCCTTACAGCCCCATTACAATTAATGATTGTTCTGCGGTTTTATGCAATGGGATCTTTCCAATGAGGCCTTCCATGTACACAAGTCAGCGGTGTGTCACATCATTCACCGGGTTTCAAATGCCCTTACCCATCTGTGAACAGTGAAGTCCTTGTCCCAACAAGAGAAGGGTGAGATAGTGGCGCGCTTCTTTTATGTTCCTGGCTTACCAAAAGTGTGTGGGCTGATAGACGGGACCCACATTAGGGTGCAAGGGCCCATACAATATGAGGATCAGTTTGTCAACAGAAAAAAAACAGCACTCAATCAATGTCCAGTTGAAAATAAAATAACCAACAATGTAGCACAATGGCCTGGCAGTAGGTTACCCAAGATGCTCGGATACTGGATGAAGTTACCCATGTTGTTACGGTAACTGTTGATCTGTTCTGTACGACATCTATTGCACGTCTGTCCGTCCTGGAAGAGGGATCCCTCCTCAGTTGCTCTTCCTGAGGTTTCTACCATTTTTTTTTCCCTGTTAAAGGGGGTTTTTGGGGGAGTTTTTCCTTATCCGCTGTGAGGGTCCAAAGGACAGAGGGATGTTGTATGCTGTAAAGCCCTGTGAGGCAAATTGTGATTTGTTATATTGGGCTTTAATTTTTAATAAATCAATCATAAATAAATTTTAAATTTTAAATAAAATTGATTGATTGATCGTTCAGGCTAAAAACACCATTCAGAAATCCTGCCAACAGATCTCAGGCAAGTGGTCTAACTGTCCAAATTGTATTACTGTAACATCTGTTGGCTATATTGACCTCTGCTTTACTTAATGTTTTTATTCACTTATCTTTTCACTTGATATTGCCAATATATTTGTTGCCAAGACTGACTGACTGATTTAATTAATAGGCAATGCATTGATTGTGATAATCAGAAAACCCACAATAAGTTATTGTATTAAAAAACTAAATTGTTCAGATGCACGCTTGCCTTTAAATTAAAAATTATTAAATGTAATAGTTAAAAATAAAAGGTGGGTCATCACAACCGCAAGTGCATACAAACAAATTGTTCCCATGGAAACAGCAGAATTTTACTGTTGTAAAATCTGTCAGTGCAGTAAATGCCTCACTGTCTTTTCTTGACACATACTTAACACACTTGTGTAATTTCCTCAGCTAAGGAAAAACTAAACCTGAAGTGTCATACTTAAGGAGCAAACTTAAGGTGCTTTGACAGGGTATCTGCAGGTTTCAGTAAATTAAATTTAAGACTTTTTAAGACCTTGAATGGAATTTAAGTCCGAAAAGATGGGAGCGTACCTATGTTCCCCGGGTTCTATGTTCCCCGGATCCTATGTTCCCCGTTTTGTATGGAACCCCAAAAGGGTCCTATGTTCCCCGCTTTGTATGGGACCGGGAAACATAGAACCCTTTTTAATAATAAGGGTTCTATGTTACCCGCTTTTCCCCAAAGGGACCCGGGAAACATAGGCCCTTTTTTTTAAAAAAGGGTCCTAACTCCTAACCCTAACCCTAACCCCTTTTTCTCAAAAGGGTTCTATGTTCCCCGGTCCCATACAAAGCGGGGAACATATTTCCTTTTGGGGAAAGCAGGGAACATAGGACCCTTTTTTTTTTTAAAGGGGTAAAACCCGGGGAATATAGGGATGACCCCGAAAAAACTATAAATATAAGCGATGGTTTGGGGATCCCGCGGTACTATAACCAGTGCTTAATTTGTAAAATTAGAAGTGGGGGAACACTTTTTTAAGCGGCACCAGAGCCGCTTCACTGCACAACTCTGAATGGAATGGTTGTGACATCTAGTGTTGTCACAGTACCAAAATTGGGACCCACAGTACGATACCAGTAAAAGTATCACGGTTCTGAGTAGTATCAGGATACCACAGCAAAAATGAGGCAGATGTGCCTTTTGTCATTTATAAAAAGATAAATCACTTTTCTATAATACATCAGTGATATTTCAATGGAATAAATTACTTCTTGACTTATTCATACTTCAAAAACAACATTAATGAGTGATGAACATAGGGGGATTGAAATAAAATAAATGAATAAAATAAAAATCAACCAGCCACCCTCCTCCCCTGACAAGTAAAGAACAGTCCCTTCATAAGAAAAGAACAGAATATTCGTTTCTATGGGTAGGTATTCATTATGAAAATTTGGTATTCAATATTCGTTTTTTTATTTACTTATTATTTATTTATTTATTTATTTTAACATATTTTTTGGTGCTAAATGCAGTCTTTTTGTTAAATGGAGGTTATCAATAAAAATCAAAACTTTTAAATTGCATTGTTAAAAATGTGAAAATATAGTATCGCCTACCAACGGAGCTTGTGTGCACAGCACGCTTGAGCGCATCCGTCTGAGGCTGTGGATCAATGCCAAGTTTTACCACTTTATCACTATTCCCTCTAACTTGTTGCTGTTTTTTCGTTATCTTTTGAATTTAATATGAATTATGGAACCGTTTTTGTCAACGTTTGTTTCCCCCGTTTTGTACAATAAATTATTGTTTAAAGTTTCAACAAGTTTCTTTTGGAGTGCGTGACACAAGTGTGTTTTGAAAACGACCGCGGACTGTCACCTGCTCAACGCATCAGTACCTTCGGATGCCATGATAGTAATAGATTATAGATTAATAGTTTATAATAATAATAATAATAATAATGTCAAAATATCATTTACAGACCGATTTAACAGACGATCACTGCTGCCCGACCCGCAGGTCCATTTGCGGGTCCCGTGGGTTACGGGTTGACCCGCGCATCACTACTCAGCTCAGTCTCTAAGTGCTCCTACACAACCGTAGACATTATATTCTATTCAGGCCAGCAGAACCAGCAGCACATTGGCTCTACAGTGCACGGCACTGCTGATTAACCATTTTATTGCAGCACAGAGTGTCTGCCAGCAACCAATTACTTGCAGAGGCTTCCTACAACTTGTTTCAACGGTTCCGATTTAATCAGAAGACAAATTAAACAGGATGACTAGCCAATGTGAAAATCAAAACAAAGCATAGAATAATGTACTGAAGGAGACTGTTGTGCCATCACATTTTTTTTGTGGTTTGAGAGCAAAGATCAGGTCGCCGCTGTGCAAAACTCCACAATACAATTAGGTCCGAAAAAACCCCGGAGGAGTGCTTCACAGGGAGTCTTGGAAAGGAGCCGAGCCTGAGAGAGAACAGAGAGCAGGCAGCACGGCCACAGCACGCACCCCGTTCATTTCTGCTGCTGGTTGAAATCTGGACTTGCGCTGCGTGCTGAATGATTTATTTTGCTGGCACAAAACTATTTTTAGTCGCAAATGCGAGTAAAATGCTCGCACGTAGAGCTCTGTGGAAAACAAATCACTGCTGACAAGTAAAAAGTCATAAATAATAACTTTCACTGCTCAAAGATACTCACATGTCTGGAAAACAAACCACTACAGCAGCATATTGAGTGCCAGGTTGCCAGCGCGCACCGCTAAGCCCTTTTCACACAGAGGGCGCAAAGCGCAGACCTCTGCCGACAAACCCATTCATTGTGTATGTGCTACCGCCAGCAGATATCGTTGTCGGATACGACATGAAACTACTCCAGTTAGCTCAATCATGTTGTAACTAAGACATCCGCTGGAGAAAAAAAAAAAAATTCACGTTGACGAGACGGCGTTTTGGGTGGAGCGGTAGCTATGGACGCGAAGCTTGCTGTTTCTGTAGGTACACATTTCCTGGGGACACCTGCACGTCTCGGCCATGCCCCCTCCATTGTGATTGGCAAAAACGCAGCATCGTTCAAACTCAAAGCCCCGCCCCCCCCCTCTAGTCGTCTTTCACACGGGGCTGCCGACAGATTCTACAATGTAAACTGTAGAATCTGTCTTGAGAGATTACCTAGAATCAGACTGTGGCACGGCAGAAACAACCAGTCTCTAACGCAGCTGCGAATTGTCAAGCCCTCTGTAAAGTGCGGTCAAATTAGGCAGCGCTGTTCAAGTATAAACCATGCTTCTTCTGTCACTGCATTGCCTATTTCTCACCTTAAATGTGTTTCAGAAAGATATTTAAGGGGCCACACACGTGACACATTTTTCGCACCCTTAAATTTATTGTTTTCAATGTAGATGTGTGGCAGGTGCGGTCAAATGCCAGAGCAACGCCATTGTGGCGTGCACGTGTTCCAGAGTGCCTGTTTTTCATGGCACAACGTCAGCATCCTGAGATAAACAGAGTTCAAATTTTGGAACACAGCAGCACGCACTGCTACTCATGTGACGAAGACCAATCAATCCCAGCCGACAGATATCTTTCCCTTCATCCACAAACATAAGTCTGGGATATATATGAAGGAGGAGTTGATCATTTTAGTGCAGAGCTGCCAGAGCTTTACATCTGTCCCATGGACAATAGGCTGACACACAAACAGCAGCTGGAGGAAGATGAGCTCTGCACTCAGGATTTCAGGTAAATAGGCTATGATATGGTGCTCGTTGAGGTTGCTTATAGGGCTGCACGATTAATCGTAATAAAATCGTGATCTCGATTCATATGCATATGCGATCTAATTTTTCAGTGGCGGCGATTCTACCAGCCCCGCCCGTGCTGGGAGTCGGGACATCATCTGCATGAAAACAAGCGCTCCCAACAACGCAGGGTTATACCACCTGATGCAGAGCTACAGCTGGCCGGCAGTTTGGAAAGCAGCGAGAGCAGGAGAGAGCCGACAACGTGAGGCGGACCCCTTACAAGTTAACGTACTGACACTCCACAGACAGACAGACAGACACACACACACACACACATACATACTGGACAGCCTCTCAGTCCTTAGCCGCTAACGTTAGCTCATGTACAACACAGGTACCACACAGAAACTTTTACAAAGGGTCATAATGTGCTTCTAGTGAATCGCCAGTGAAAGTTGTTTACACTGCTTGTTAGTGCCTGCTCTCATGGGACAAAGATCCTTTAATAATAATAATAATAATAATAATACATTTTATTTATAATGCCCTTTTCATCAAAAGATCTCAAAGTGCTACAGGTTAAAAACAAAGAACGATAACAAATAATAATAAAAAATGGAATGGAAGGGAATAAAAACAAGATGAGCAGTTATTTAAAAGGTTTAAAAACAAAAACATGTAAGGGGGACCAAATGTTTTGCTAACAAGAAATGTCTTAAGACCTTTTTTAAAACAGTCAGTGGATTGTGGTGCCCTCAAGGTGTCAGGGAGGGCATTCCACAGACATGGGGCAGCAGCACAGAAGACCCTATCTCCCATGGTCCTGAGTCTGGTTCTGGGTATGTGGAGGAGGTTTGAGTGAGTGGAGTGGAGGGAGCATGTTGTGTTTTGTGGGTTGAGAAATTCTTTGAGGTATGGGGGGGCATGTCCATGGATACATTGGTGTGTGAGGAGGGAAACCTTGTGCTCAGTCCTGGTGGTGACGGGAAGCCAGTGGAGTGAGTAGAGGATGGGGGTGATGTGCTCATGTTTCCGCACTCTCATCAGGATCCTAGCTGCAGAGTTTTGGATGTACTGAAGCCTCTGCAGGCTCTTGCTAGGAATCCCGATGAGAAGTGCGTTACAGTAATCCAGTCTGGAGAAGATAAAGGCATGAACCAGCTTTTCGGCATCTGAGAGGGAGAGAATGGGGCGGAGTTTGGCAATGTTACAGAGGTGGTAGAAGGAGGTCTTGCAAAGGTGGTTGATATGGGATTCAAAGGTGAGCTGGGGGTCCATTTTTACACCAAGATTTGTGACTGTTGATGAGAGGGGGATGCTGGAGCCAGAAAAGGTGATGCTGGTTATGGATGATGATTTGGTCTGGTGAAGGGTGCCAACCAGGATGGCTTCAGTTTTGATAGAAAGACGGTTCACTCTGCTCTCCAGGAACAAACTGGGAGGGAAAGATCCTCTCTGAGGAAGAGGGCTCACTTTGCTGCAGGGTTCACCAAAACGTGTTTTTTTTTTTCTTATAATAAATTGAACACACATTAAAGAACATACAAGATCCTGTAGAGAATTAATACATATAATACAATAAACATTGTCAAATTAAATGAAGGAAGAGGATTTTTTTTTAAAGGCAAATAAAATATTGGGGATTTATGTAAAAATATAGATAGAGACATATAAATAATTATATAATTAAAGATATGTAGGATATGTTAGGTGAATACTCTTGCATGCATGGTGTTGAAATGTTTAATTTTGATCTTCCTTAGTCCATTCAGACTTTATTTTATAATAACAATAACAATGAATATTATGAATTGTTCACATTTTAATTTAATTTTAATAACATTTATCACACAGCATTTTCTAGAAAAGTCAAATGTTCAGTTTACAGTTTTAATAAACTCAGTACTGTTTTTCAACACATATATTATTTTGTCTTCATTCAATGTAGTTAGCACATATTGTTATTGCGCCATTGGTTTTGGCCTTGGTGCCCCACAATTTGGCCATGATGCCCCAATAAATTTGTATTTATCAAAGGCCAAAGTGGCCTTGCCCTAAAAATGACTTAATTCCAGGCCTGGAATACCTACCTCAGAAAAATGTTGTTCAACATTGATATTATTGTTAAAATTGTTCAAAAGCTGTAAGAGAAGACAAGAGACTAAAGTTTATTGTTTTTACAGTCAGTGTCAGGCTGTCAGCTGAACTTAAGCTAAAAACAGGAGTGTTTCCTCTCTGCTGACCAGAGTTTATGTGCCTTGTGTCTCTTGTATCAGGCACAATCATAGGTTTTGTTATTTAATGATATTTTTTATTGTAATTTTTGTTACTTTTCCTTTTGTATCAGGAAATAAGCACAATAAATCTTTATGTTGAAAAAAATCGTGAGAGAATCGTGGTCTCAATTATAAGCCAAAAAATCGTGATTCTCATTTTTTCCAGAATCATGCAGCCCTAGTTGCTTAGTAACCTCAGACGCAACCATCCGCCACGCTCTTGAAAGCTGGTATAGAAAAGGCACAAGAGTACCACCCAGCGCCTGACCTTGCATTATTCAAGCAGCTAAAGACGCGGCATGTGTGCGGCCTCAATTAAAAATCCCAATATGTTATTTCAATGGCCTAGAAAAGTTCAATCAATATTCATGAACATGATCTACCCTCTCTTAAAACCAGAAACCAAAGAAGTAAGTTTCAAACTTGTGACGTCATCAAGTATAAAGTTTGGAGCTCCTCCAAAGACAATGAATGGGAGCCTGATTTTATGGACACAGGATTTTGGATGTCTTTTAAGAAGAAGATGATAAGAAGATATACTTTATAAATACCTCAGGGGATCTAGACACAAATTAGTTTTATATGTACAGTTCTTAGGTCTGAAACAGAAAATGTACTCATATACGAATACTATTTCCCTGCGTGCTCTGTGTCATCTTTAACATCGTTGACCATTCATTGTCTGTGGAGCAGCTCCAGACTTTTTACCCTATGACATCACAAATTTAAATTTTGCACTTTAGCTTTTGGATTTGGGAGAGAGCTGTTCATGTCTACAAATATGATTTGACTGTCCCAGACCACAGGAATAAACTGTATGAATTGTTTATGAATTGTTTAATTTCCCTTTTAAATGTAGTGTTTGTGTAAACTGAATATGCCAGGTTGAACATAAATGATCCAGTCCATGTTTTAACATCACAATACTATGAACTGTGGGTAATTCCACTGGGCAAAGTCTACAGATATGTGGACTGCTAGAAAGTGTGCGTATAGGGCTTAAAATGTCTGTGGGAGAGCCCTCACACACTTGGAAATTTGACAGTGGGATAGCCCTCACGCTCTTTACTGTCACGCGCCTCAAAGTCAGCAAGTCTGATTGTGAAAACTGGGATTGTGCCTGTGTCACCTTTAATGATGTATTGAACTTCAGCTCGCGCTTTTATTGGTAAAGAGTTGGCAACACTGGCCACAGTGAGCTGTTAGATGAAGAGATGCAGGCGACGGGCTGTACATCTTCAATTCCTCAGCAAAGTGATCAAATTGACTGTGACCTGCTGTCATGAGGGAAAATGCTTCCTGTGCACAGCATGGAATCAGATTGCTGTTGCAGTTATTATTTACTGATTTATTTATAAAAACAACCTGAGTCCATTTGACTGCAATGTAAAAAAGATACACCAGTTGATCTGCTGTATTTCTGACAAATTAGCTGCTCGAAGAGTGTTTGCTCTAATATTAGACTGCACTTGCTGCTAACAAAGTAACCACAGGTGTCCTCAAATCAACCAGGACTGAAATCTTAAGGTTTAAACATGTCCAGCATACCTCTCCTTCTGGCAGAACTGTGCTGGCACGGTGTAGGCGCTTTGTTGCTGTGAGAGAACCTGTGCTGGTTTGTACATATGACAAAAAAACAAGTCTCTTGAAGAGGGAAATACTGGCAGGGACTTGTTTTGTGTACTGAGAGAGGAGCCTTGAAGAGAGCGGGATGTCTGTCTCATAATTAATTCATTAGAGTGGAAGAACCAAACAGTCTGTGAGGATAATGTGACAAGCTGAGACAAGGACAGAGATGACCTGTGTCCTGTCCTGGGCTTTGTTGTTGTGGCCCTTTAATTATACAGAACAGGACATGGAGTAGTTTAACCCTCACTTGAGAGGACCCAAAGATAAATAATCAAGTAATTCTCCACCTTGTTTCAAGGCTTTCATATTATTCAGTTCCAGGATTTCATTCTTCTTCATTCTGGAAATATTAAAGTTCATTTAAAGGTTTACCTTATGACTTTGAAGACAAAGTCCTTGCAGTCAGAACAATCCCGATACTGGAGCCTGACATAAGCACCTCTAACTCCACTGAGGTAAACCTGCTGAGGTGAGCCGCTGCAGCTCAAAACTGCAAACTGACCTGATTTGAAGGATTTCAGGGGAGCCAATCATGAGCATGTCCAGCTGTGATAGATTTACCAGAGTCGCTCAGCAGTGGCCTGGAGGAAAAGATCAAAGTTTGAAAAATCTTAAATTTGAACCTTGTGTAAAAAATATTTATAAAACAGAAGATCATTACAGCATCAGGACTGCTGTTAACTGATAATTTTGTTTCCTCTAATGTGTGTCTTGGTAGTTGAGGAGCAGTGACACATGGAGGAAACGTTAAAGGTAGAATTTTCTTGTAAACAGCTTTGTAGCCTTGAGGCCTGACAAATAAGTTGATTTTATTTTCTTGCTGATAAAACATTTACAGCAATGGTTTTATGACAGATATGTGAACATCAAATGTAGTCCTCAAAAGGTCCCTTTAGAAACCCATGGATGACATCATCAATTTCATGTTATCCTGTTCTGAACAATGCCTGTGCAGTAATACCACCACATAATGCGGCCATAGTCATGGCATCGGAGTGATTACATGGGTTTTTTTTCCACTGTTTGATGTTTTCCATAGATTTCAATGTTCGATGAATTGGTTATTCTGTATTTTGCTTATCCTCACTAAATCCAATGAAAAGACCAAAACCAATAATGAATTCACCCTTCTAACAAGTGTGGTCTGTGACTCTAAAGTCTCATGTGCCTTAGGCCTTTGTGCCAATGTCACTGGAAGAAAACAAAAAGACTACAAAGAGATGCGAAAAGATCCAAGAGAGATACAAAATGACTGCAAAGAGATGCAAGATGACTGCAAGTAGATGGAAAATGATACAAAACAACCACAGATGCAAAGTAACTTAAGACACAAAATAACCAGAGATACCAAGCTACTGCAAAGACACACAAAATGACTGTAAAGAGACAAAAAATTATCAGAAAGAGACCTAAAGATGTAAAAAACACGAAGAGACCAACCAAAGAACGACAAGAGTTGCAAGAGATTAACATAGTCCCCAACAAATGCATTGTTTACTCCTTTCTAAAACACTATGAAAACTACAGTTCCCAGCAGTTAAAGGAAATGACAGAGCCTTTTTAAAAATGAAACTATATCCGTGAGCTGTCTGTAGTTATTAAAGTCCTCAAAGAAATAGATGGGCTTGGGGCTGACTGCCAAAGACAGGGTAAGGGAGTGGAAAAGTACTGAAAGATGGACTATGGCATTGTTGTTTGTGAACATTGTTTTATTAGTTCCAAAAGTTTGGTATTGCTACAAAAATGCAGCATGAGAAGAGAGTAGTGATCCCGCAAACACATTACACAGAAATGAGAGGACAAGAACTACCAGAACACAGATAGGCTGCCATTGCACCAGAGACGGAGTACTATTATATCAGGTTTCCCTTACTTGAGACTGCACTCCTCCAAAATACTACCACAAAGGTCATTTGTAGAAGCGGCAATTAAAACCCATATTTACATTCATGTTAGGCAGTGACCACCTCTTGGCAATTTATTCATAATGGGAGCAAAGGAGGAAGTTGGGTTACATAGTACAGAGCAACAAAGAGGGAAAAGGATATTGCCTTTTTCCAAAATGGTGTATTTGAATATATTTTTGCACACATAAACAGTCTTGACATTGCATAAATTGGGTATGAATGGAAAATTGAGAGTTAACAGCCATATACTCTTGACACAATTTCAGTTCTGCTCACAATTTGACCAAAATTTAATTAAAGCAGCCCTAAAGATTTAATAAATAAATTAATAAATGAAGAAGAAAATATATTTGTTCACTCCTGATTTGATCTCAAGGTTGCAGTAATTTCCTCAATCAATGTTTGACTTTACTTTTCTCTAATCATTCATTGGAGGGCGATCTCCGCCCAGGACATACATGTGATTACCTTTGCTTTTAAAAATAAGAAAATTAGGTCTTAACAGTAGATACAAGTACAAGTAATTGAATTATATTTGCAGGAAGTGTAAAATATATGAGGGCCTACATTTGAAAATGTTGCTTCCCCCCCCCCCCCAAATAAAAGAAGTACATACATGGAAGTGCAAAGAGATAAACAGAAGACACGGATGATAAACAACAACAAGGTGCAAAAGCATAGAGCAAAACATAGGAAAAAAAAGAAAAAAGGGGGGTACATGAGAAACAGAGAACGAAAAGCTAATGTTTAAAGGAGCTATATGTAAGAAATCTAAAGCAAATAGTCATAAAATCCTCCTAATATGTCACAGAGACTAAGGAATAATGTTCATATAACATACTGATCTCACAGACAACAATAGTACAGCCAGAATATCTGCATCAGTTACAGTTGCAACTGAGCTATAGCAGCACAGCAAGCAGCATTAGCAGTGTCCTGGTACATAGCATTAGCAGCTGGCTCCTCCTCAGCTGACACGACGCGGCAGTATTTTGAATTTGAGTGCAGTAACCATTTTGGCCACATTCTTACATACAGCGCCTTTAAGACTTGAGACTTGCTTTTGACTTGCATGTGTGTGACTTACTTCCACCTCTGGCACGAACATATGACCAATGTGGTTACATGGGTTAGAGTTAGGGTAATAGTTATCTATAAATATTCAAACTATGTTCTAGATAACTCTGGTGGATGCAGTGTTGTATCATTGTGCACTCTGTGGATGATGAAATAAGTAATTAAATATTTCTTTAAGCTGATCAAAATATACTTGATCAGTGCGACCGCATTAAATCAAGTGGAGTGTTTTACAATGATAATAAAAGCAGTGGAGAAAAAGAAAACATTCATAATTCATACACAAGACTGTTGCATTAAAAATAACAAATTAGAAATTGTGTTATTGTTCTATCGGCATTGCATTTCGATAATTATCATAGAGTTAATTTAAAATGTGGGATTATTAGATTAGAACTATTCAAAGTAACTGCTTGCATATACCTGGCATTCTGAATGATATTTTGTTCTGGCTGTGAAGATTTATGCTTTGACTGAAAGTTCAGAAAGCTGGGAAACAATAATGAAACTTTTGCAACCCCTGAATTATTGAAGGTAAAACTGCCTTTACTCTACAACCCACTTTTGCTACCTATTCGTGTCAAGGCAAGCCTGTGAAGAACTTTTACAATGAAAGGACTTTTATGTCTCTGAAGAACAGCTTTGCAGTATCCACTAAGAGCAGCACTGAAAGCAAAACACGGACAGATGAGAAACAAAAAGTAAAGTTACCACAGCTCTGGCATGCTCCTCACAAATCCATCACCTGACATTCAGGAAAATCTCTCCCCTAACTAAACGGAGTAGACTCCCTCTTACTCCCCGTGTTCGATGTTCACAGTAAATGCCCCGCGGCTGTGATGTATTGGGGGGGTGGAAAGGGTGGGGGGGGTTCAAGTGTGTATGATATGCAACATCAAACCAGCCTTACAAAGACAGCAAAGTTGCACTCTGATCCTCTGTCAGGCTTTCTTCTGGTAAAGTGATCACAGGGGTGAGAGCTTTAGGAGCTGCTACATGACATATTGTGTTTGTCTTCATTCAGGCTTTGCAACTTCTGAGGGGAGGGAAGTCTCAAATGTTGGTAGCCATTTAGTTGTTAGAGACGGGGATCCGAAGAAGGGTATATTTCTTCACAGCAGGATAAAATCAAGCCTCCATCCTAAGAGGAAAAGTCCACCCACATGCTTTTATTCTGTTCTGGGCTGTATTTATCAAGCATTTCAGAGTAGGAAATCACTCCTAACTGGCCAGAAATTCTCAGACTAGTGCATTTTTGGTTCTGCTGTTAGGACTAAACACATTCTCACTCCACCTTCATCACATATCGACATTTGGTCATGGAATTTCCATGTTAAGACATGACATGCAAGTGCCCCGGGTGCAGGGCTCGACAGTGCGAGCGTTTCACTCGCATTTGACTAAAAATAGGCGTATGTGAACTGTAAAAAATATTTAGGGGCACATAAAAAATCAGCCGAAGCAGCCTATATTTTTGTCAATAAAAAAATATGATAATCTAACCGCAAATGTTGGAGGAACTCCAGCCGCCTTCCCTCTTCCCTCTTCCCCGTGTGACACGGTTATGGGCGGTTTTCCAAGCCACTGTCGGCACAATGAATATCGTGCGCGACGCCAAGGGTAGCGGTGCTGCTTTGTCAGGCATTGTTGCCCTCTCCATAGACAAACAATGGGACAGCCAGCGCAAAGCGATTTTACAGCTGATCATGTGTAGAGGCCTTTAGGAACCGTTCGCCACGGTACTGCGGCACAAGAGTGCACCACTCTGCCGCCGAGCTGAGTGGCGCGCGCCGCCAGTCTGCGCTTGAATTGAAATTTTTTTAATTTCACCGCAACGCACTGTGACGACACCTCGGCGCCACGCGTCCAATAGCAGAGAAGAGCCTGAAGTAGACTCGGAAGCGGTCACCATGGAGCTGTAGCTCCTGAACGAGCCTGTACTCCTCCAAATCCTGTCCTCTGTGCCCTACCCCGCGGTGGGCGCCGCAAAAGCTCTGTGTGAAAGAGGTTTAAGTCCTGCAGAGTTTCAGAGGACCTGGAGAATGTTTTAGGATAGTAATAACATTATATAAGATAATATATATATATAAGATAATAACATTAAAGACAAAATTAAAGTGCAATACTTTTTCAAAACTTGATGATTTTACCTTTCTGTACATTTTGTATACAAATTCATTAAATAATTTTGCTTGTAAATGTCTATTTGCATCACGTTTATTACGGAAAACACATTATTTGATCAATTTACATTGTGCCCCTAAAGTTCTTTGTGCGCTCCTTACTTTTTCAACTTAGGAGCACATGTGCTCCTTGGGAAAAAAGTTAGCATCAAGCCCTGGGGTGCATTGGCTGTTGATGTTCTGGGACGCCTTATCAACTTCAGCCTGTTACATGCACTGTTTGTTTTCAAAAGACACTTCCTTTTTCACAGGAAAAGTGTCTGATGCTGCAAGTCACTGCCCAAGCACCAGTTTTTGACGACTTCAGAGTGAGACTGGGTTGTAGGACTAGGAGTCAAGGGTTTATATTGGCTATCTCCACAGACTGCTGACTGACATAATTACATTATAGGGGGAATAAAGATTAAGTAGGTGTCCTCCAGATGCATTTAAACCATTTTACATTGTGGCTAGAATGCAATTAGATTTCAATCCATCTTGAATGCTTCTAGGATGAATTTACATTTAACTTTTTGAAAACTGTTTAGCCATCCAATCTGCCCAAGACTCGTGAAGTGACTAAGGACCCCTTTACACTTGGCAATCAACATGCATTTTTTGCGACTGGATTGCAATGGGATACACACATACATTTATACCCAGTATTAATATGCGTCTCTGGTGTCCACATCCAGATCCATTTGCTATCCAATCTTGCTCCATTGCGCTGACGTCACATCCTCCTGTTCTTCTTCTGCAAACATTTCCAGCAGCAGACTACAATGTCATATCCTGTGCGCTGCAATAGCAACAACAAGATGTTAGCTGCCCATGAAGTTGCATTATTGTATGGACACTTTTGTCGGACCAAACGAAGAGCATACACTTCCTCTCACTGTGACTCCATCCTCAGCTGTTTTCTTTTTCCTGGCAGTCGCTACCCGGTCATGGTTGTTGTTGCTGTCATTGTTGTCTTCTTCCTGTGTCCAGCTGGCACACCTTGCTTACGTATCTTCGCCTACAGAGTTGTTGCATGTGTACTGGAGACGCATTTGCATTCATACTTGCGTTCGATGTGGTCAGAATGCGTCCCTGACCACCTTCAGAAGTGGTTTGGCAGATCGGATAACAATCCGTTTTCGGTCAGGTAAATGCGGCCTGAGCCGCACTCTAGTGTGCTCACCTGTGTCTCTGTGTGTGCGCGAACGTGTCTGTGTGTCTGTGTTTGTGTGTGTGTGTGTGCGTATTGGGGCGGAACTCCACTGTGCACGATACAGAGAGCAGAGGAGAATTGTAAACACGCGACCATTAAGAGACAGAAATGACATGCCTTCATGTAAATAAGATAAATGTATAAGTATAATAATAACATATTTAGTTTGTTTAATAAAAGGACAAGGTATAGACCTGTTCTATAGGAAAGGTAACCTTAAATGACTTCTGTTGTGATCTGGTGCTACATAGAAAATAACATTAAATAAAATTAACTTGACCTTCAAGGGGTGGCAGGGGGTGCCACTGCTTGTGGTTCAGTTCAAAGGCCAAATAATAAAACCTTGTAATTGTTGCCTAATTCTGTGTTTTTTGTCTTGAGAGTCTTTAAATGCTTTTTAAAAGTATCAACAGAATTTAAACAATGTAGCAAGAAAGGCAAAGCATTCCACAGTATGGGAGCTACAGCTTGACAAGATCTGTCACCTCTAGTCTTAAAGCGAGTGAGAGGAACAACTAGCAACTGTTGGCCTGATGACCTCAGACTGTGGGTAGGAATGTGGGGTTGTATCAAGTCTGTCAGGTAGAAGGAGCGTGTCCATGCAGCGCTCTAAAAGTAAGAACTAAAATTTTAAATGAATTCTACAATGCACTGGTAACCAGTGCAGTGATGTTAATACAGGAGTGATGTGGGCCCTTTTGTTTGTGTGTGTTAAAAGCCTTGCAGCAGAGTTCTGAACAGCCTAGAGTCGGTCAAAGCTCTTTCTTATTAAAACAGGTAAAAAGACTGTTACAATAATCTAAACGAGATGAAATAAATGCATGAATGATCATTTCCAGTTCAGCCTTTGACACCAGTGTTTTTATTTTGGAAATGTTCCTCAGTTGGAAGAAGCAGTCTTTTGTTAGTTGTTTGGAATGATGCTCCAATGACAACCCTGAATCAAAAACAACACCTAGGTTTCTGAGGTTTGGCACGACAGATGAGCCTAGAGCACCAATATGCTGCTTAATCTGGGGAATACTGCTTTCGGGGGCGATAATTAACGTTTCTGTCTTGTCTGAGTTCAGCTGCAGATACTTGTCACTTAACCCCTGTTTGATGCTACTCAGGCAGTTAAATAAGGAAGACAGCTTGTGGGACTCAGTGGTCTTGAATGAGCAGTACAGCTGGATGTCATCAGCATAGAGATGGTAAGATACATTGTTGAACTGTATGATTATCTGTCCAAGAGGAAGTAATTACAAGAGGAACATAATAGGTCCCAGGACAGAACCCTGAGGTACCCCACATGACAGTCCTGTGGTTTCAGACATGATCTGATTTGCAAAATCACTGAAACTTCTGTCAGAAAGGTAAGAGGAAAACCACTTTAAAACCGGGCTAGACATCCCGACCAGATCTTGGAGTCTGTTTATCATAATATTATGATCAATAGTGTCAAAGGCTGATGAAAGGTCTAGTAGAACCAAAACAGTGTATTCACCTGACAGCTGACATCAAAATGTCACTGGAGACTTTAAGTAGTGCAGTTTCTGTGGAGTGCTTGGTGCAGAAACCAGACTGAAATATGTCAAAGACCTCACGATTCTCTAAAAACACTAAGTTCCTGTGCTACAACTTTTTCTAAAATTTTTAACATGTATGGCAGTTTGGAAATTGGCCTGTAATTTTTGGGCTGTTGTGGATCCAGACTGGGCTTTTTAAGTGTTGGTTCGACAACAGCATGTTTAAAAAAGCTGGGAACCACACCAGTTAAAAGCGAAGTGTTAAATATCTCCGTGACACAGGGGCCAAGTCAAAGACTTTTAAACAGTGCAGTGAGGAGAACATCAATAGGGCATGAAGAGGGTTTCAGTTTATCAAGCAGAGTAGAGATGTCATGTAATGTCATGGGTTTAAAAGAGGACCAAGTATGAGGTGGAGACAGATTACAGACAGACGGTTGATGGAGAAATGTTGGACCTAATATCCCTGATCTTATTGACAAAGAAATGAAGGAATTCATTACTGTTCGCTTTAGAGAACATAGGGACTAGTGTGGCAGTTGGAGAAATGATGAGTTAATAGTGTGAAACAGGATTTTGGGATTTTTCTTATTTGAGGATAATAACTAAGAGAAGTACTGAGTTCTGTCAGTTCTCAACATTTCATTTAAGGAAGCCCTAAGTTCTCTGAGGTGAAGCCTGTGCTCCCCAAGTTTAGTGGATTTCCATAGATGCTCTACCATTCGACATTTTCTTCTAAAAGTCTGGATCGAATCATTTATCCAGGGACAGCGCTTCCTTTGGGAGACAATGTTAGATTTCACAGGTGCCACTTCATCTAAAATAGCTAAACATTGACTGTTAAAAGACTGAATAAGAACATCTGCACATTGCATACTGTCAGTAAACAAGGGTCAAATAAGGCAGAGAACCTCTCAGCATATCCACTTGCAGATGTACCAGCTTGTCAGTCTTGTGAGTTTGTCACTTCTAAACTAGTTACTGTAAATTGTATTGTCTTGTTACATGATTTAACAGACAGATACTGTTTTAGAAAAACAGAAAACCATGATGGAGTTGGGTTTGCCTTTTTGAGGGCATCGCACCATTTTTAATTGAACATGAGTTCTTCTTTGAGCAATTTATGTCTGTTATGTCTGTTATGTCTGTTTAGGTCTGTTATGCTCATGTTTAGAAGAGAAATACTATTTGTATAAGAATAGATTTTAAATGCTAAACACCTTTAAAACCTTGAAACACCTTCAAAGTGTGCTGATTGTATAGACCTTCGGTGCTGTTGGGGGTAAGATATGTGTGAAGCATCCATGTTTTCACAGACATAGATGTTAACTGTAAGAGAAACTTGACAGGTTGGAGGAGGCATACAACTGCAAGGTGTTAATTCTAGTTTAACTATAATATTTGAGAGTTATGTTCATATTGTTAGTGCATTTCCTTGGACTGGGATTTTTTTTCTTAGCACAAGTTTCATACACACAACATTTTCGCCATTACTGCCCTGTGTCCCTGTGCAATGCGTACAACATGCTGTACTATTATAGCTTGTAAAATGATGTGGCACCAGACAGGGCTGCTAGGATGATTTCAAACCACTGAGTCCAGTTACCCTCTATTTTAATACGCATATAGGCTACATTTATTTTTTTAAACCACATGAGCTTGCCGATGTTTATTTAAGCTCCTTCATCACTGGACAAAAAACCCACAAACACCCACTAACATCCAGCTTTTGTTTTTAGTGGGAAAAGTTACAATTGGCAATCATTTCCACGACAGACGGCTCTGTCGTAGTCATGGGTATTTATCGGCTCCAGCTCTAATCAGCTGTGATTGGCAGTGAAGAAAATATGACTCCTGGGTGAACGCACTAATTTTCGCCCCTTTTACAGTGTGATGCCATCATATACTGCCTGTATCCATGCAAACAGCACTAGGATGTATTTCAAAAATTAATGGCCACAGAGTTTCAAATAGAGACTAAATACATAACAGATATAAAAAGAGGTAACCACAGTAATATTTTTACTGGCCTTCATGCAGTTTTCTATTGTCTACTAACCTATTTTCCAGGGCATTTGTGTAACTGAACCAGAAAAACAGTAAAAAGGCATGATTGTCTACTGGCAATAGGAAAGGAGTCACCTATTTTTCGTGGGTTCTCTGTGTTAAAAAATATTCACCAAAAATGTGCTAATTTTGGCGGAAATAATAATATTGTATAAAGGGCAAAATTGTAATAATCAATGTGTCTTAATTGCATTTGTCATATATACACACAAAGAAATACATAACCCTGGTATGCTACCTAAGTTACTAGCCTATATATATCCAAATGTGGTACTATTTTCCACATTTTAATTTTTACCACTGTTAAATATTTCAAACTGCAGCTGTCAGAATGTCAGCTCATCATCATAATTTATAATTTGCAGCACTGCGGTTTGTAAAACAGAAGAGTCACACTCTCCTACAAAAGTCCCATTCCCTACTGAGACTGAGTGTAGGAAGCTTCATAACTTATCCTCAAGTGTTTCTAGTCCTAGGTTAAAGGATAACTTCGGTATTTTTCAACCTGGGCCCCATTTCCCCATGTGCAGGGCTTAATTTGAGCTGGAACATACTGGAATGCATACCAGGATCTTCTCAGAAAAGGCCCTGGTGCGTTCCGGAACTAATTTGCATGGGTCTAGAACTTTTCACATCTAAAAACTACATACAGTATTGGCTGATGTCACTAGTGTTGCAGGGTGGAGTACTGTAGTACTACGGTGCCTCATTAGGGTTGGGTTGGTTCTTGGAAATACCAATTCGGTTCAGTACTCTGTCTTGGACCGTTTTCTTTTTTTTGAGACTGAATGGACCGCATACTTGGGCGGAACGTACACGGAGCGGACGCTGCGGAGGTCCGCCTGGTAAAGCTGGACGTCCGCAAGCCCTGCACAACTGCGCGGACTCCGCTCCGCGCACCAGTGTCACACAAAAGACTGTTCGGCATGTATTTTTCACATCGCGGGGATTTTTCACGGACTTTTTTTTTTTTTTTTTAAGATTTTTTTGGGGCATTTTCAAGCCTTTAATTGATAGGACAAATGAGTGTGAAGGGGGGAGAGAGAAGGAGTGACATGCAGCAAAGGGCCACAGGCTGGAGTCGAACCCGGGCCGCTGGGGCAACAGCCTTGTACATCGGGCGCCTGCTCTACCACTAACCCACCGGCGCCCCAATTTACAGACATTTTTTTCATGGAGTCTGCTCCACTTCTAGTATGCCCGAGTCTGTGAGCACCTGTTTCTGCCTCTTCACCAAGTGCACAGCAAGCAGGAGAGAGAGGAGGGCGGGGACTGAGCTAGGGGGTGCGAGTGCGCATGCGCTGAGGCCTCTACTGTAGCCTGGAGTTCGTTTAATAGTGACAGGGAGTCGATAATGGCGGACAATTTAGTCTCAAAGAAATCAAAGAATGCGCCATTATGGCAACACTTTGGCTTTGAGCCAGACGAAGGAGGCAACCCTTGTTTCCACTGATTGAGTAAGCTGCAAAATTTATTTGTAAGGAATAAAAGAAACAATGTGTTACTGTCACTCTGTTGTCCTAAGGTCGTTTTTTATTTTAAATGAGTCAATTGCGCCCCCAAGTGGCGAAAATCCAGTATTACCGACTTGATGCGTGTTTTTTTTTTTTTACAAAAACCGGACTGTGTTTTGTTTTTTTTTTCTCATACTGACCCAACCCTATGCCTCACGTATCACTACTGTGGGATAAGTTCAAAGTCCAATCGCAAGAGGGTGAGTGTCCATGCGCCGTCCAATAATGGAACGCACTGGTCAATAACGGCGCGCGCTGGCCACCTGGCACTCAATATGCTGCTGTAGTGGTTTGTTTTCCAAAGATGTGAGTATCTTTGAGCAGTGAAAGTTATTATTTATTTCTTTTTAGTTGTCGGCAGTGATTTGTTTTCCACAGAGCTCTACGTGCGAGCATTTTACTCGCATTTGCGACTAAAAATAGTGCCAGCAAAATAAATCATTCAGCATGCTGTATGAGTCCAGATTTCAACCAGCAGCAGAAACGAAAGGCGAATCCTGCTGGTTGTGGGTTGAACGGGCGTCACAGACAGGAATACGACGGTCAAATAGCCTACGCCGGCTCCGCGGCGCAAGATAACAGCTTACCGGCGACAGAGAAGTCCGACTCCAGGTCCAGTAGCCTAATTTCCTCTTCTTGGTGTCATGACCGCCCAGTAGTACCTGGACAACCGAGCCGTGGCAGCACGCAGGTATGTGGTGTGTCAGAGGAGAAACGAGCCATTCACATTTCTCTGTTTGTGGCAGGTAACGGTTCACAAACCTCACCGCACTTTAGGGACTGTTCTTTAGGGGAGGAGGGTGGCTGGTTGATTTTTATTTTATTTATTTATTTTATTTCAATCCCCCCGTGTTAATCACTTATTGAATCTGTTTTTGAAGTATGAATAAGTCAATAAGTAATTTATTCCATTGAAATATCATTGATGTATTATAGAAAAGTGATTTATCCTTTTATAAATGACAAAAGGCACATCTGCCTCATTTTTGCTGTGGTATCCTGATACTACTCAGAACCGTGATACTTTCACTGGTGTTGTACCGTGGGTCCCAATTTTGGTACCGTGACAACACTAGATGTCACAACCATTCCATTCGGAGTTGCACAGTGAGGTGGCTTGGGTGCCGCTTAAAAAAGTTTTAAAAAAGTTTAAAACTCCAACTTTGGGAGTGGGGGAAGACTGCTCTGTCAGAGGCCAAAAGTATTCCTCTACTTCTAATTTTACAAATTAAGCACTGCCCATGTGTATGTGTGCGTATGATTCATAGGTACTACTTGTTCTAAAATTGGTTCAGTATTGAGGGAGGCGGATGCAAATGGGAGCCGCGAAACAAGCTAAAACGGTATGCGTCCCATAGTTTGCGCATTAAAAGTGCTTTTTTTTTTGGATAAGCACAAACATGAACCATTGTTTTCAGTCGATGCAGTAAAACTCTAAACTGTACTCTGGGACAACCAGTGCCACTCTGAGTGGCGCTCAGCATGGCTCCTGTGTTTTCTTCCGGCAACAAGCAAAGCTCTCGCGAGATGTCAGCCCAGAGATAAGGGAAACGCTTAGAATGCTATTTACAGAAATAGCACTGGCGATCTGAACTGGTCAGTGGCGAAAAAAGCACTTTTAATGCGTAAACTTATACGGGACACATTTGCCCCCGTTACCGTTTTAGCTAGTTCCGCAGCTGCTGGCTCCATCCGCCTCCCTTAATACTGAACCAATTTTAGAACGAGTTGTACCTATGAATCATACGCACACATACACATGGGGAAATAGGGCCCAGGTGGAAAAATAACAAAGTTATCCTTTAACTGTCAGCATGATTTTCTACAGGAGTGTACTTGAGTGTGATTTCTCTTTCCTTCAGCCTGCCTCACCAACTTCTCTGTTGACTATTTTCCTTCGTTTCCCAGAGTGCCCTGCCCAAATCCCACAGAGACCTCATCTTGACTTGTTGCATCCAGTCACAGTTCTTACTTTAGAATGACCCCACTCCCCAAAGCTTCCTCTAAGCCCTCGGCCCCGTGCACTGAGCCTCGATTTTTGCAATTCCTAGTGAGTGAAACTCAGTGAGGGCGAGACGCTGTTCAGCCATCTGAAACAGAGTCAACTGAAGTGCAGACTTAAACGCAAGTGCTCTCCCAGAGGGCACCACGAGTCAAGTTACCAACTGGAGAGGGCAAGACAGAGAGGAAGAAAGAGAGAATATTATACAGCACATTAGAGTCTGAGCTATAATTTGCCATAAGTAGTTCTTAAATTATGTACTGTATGTGCTGTAAAATGAATCCAGGAGGAAATTGTGCATATGTTCGGGTACTCCTTACGGTGGTGGATTAATACACATTTGATGCTTTATATGTGTGTTTATGAAAATGAAGAAACATGTCACTCAGTGCAACAGAGGGGCTCATTGGTGTGCCTTTTACAGAGATGCAGCATATCAGGCTTTGGATTCACATAATACTTGTTAGCAGGATCAATTAAGGGTGTTTTCATTGGATTTGTTGACAATTATAAAAACATATATCACTAGACTTTACCCTGCATTCTCAAGTACAGAAGTCTAACCAGCTAAATGTGCATTAAAGCTGCATTTATCAATATATCTGTATAGCAATGGACAAAATGGTATGTGTGGGAAGATAGGTCATGTTTGTGTCTGTTCATACACGCTGTAAAACCAGGGTCAGAGTACGCCTTGTCTAGTGGATTTTGTTGAGTTTTGTGCATGTTGACTTTATCAACTCAACAGTTTTTTGTGATTCTGTGGAGGAAGTCCTCTTTGTTCAATTATTTGTTTCCAACCCCTCCCCCACTCCCATGGGTCAGAGGCCACAGTATTGTCTCCCACAGTGAGTGCAGAGGGTGAATATACTGTGCAATAAGACATCAGATATAATTTTATTTCCTCCACTGTAACTGAGGACATATTGGGCCTGATATGAGGTAATGACATAGAACGTTAACGAATTTTGCATTGAGCTGCTGGGGTTTGGGTTCTCATCAGCTGCTCCATCTTGGCTCAGGGGGCAGAGTCCCATATAAGAAGCTTTGCCTTACAATCTCCCATCTTTGATCCAATAGTGTCACTGAAGTTTTTATTGCCATTTGGACCTGAGAGTGACAGTCCTGCAAAATTGATAAGAGACCTCTGGTGTAAGAAAGATATCATGAGGTGCCAGGTATTGATGCATTCATTTATCATTTATATTTGATGCTATGGTCAACAAGATTTTCAAGTCCGTATCAATTTTAGATCATCTTCAAATATAGTATAAATTAGTGAAATAGTATACTCATATCTGGACACTGTCTAAAATTAACTATTTGTTTCACCTACTAATGGCTTTTAAATTGAAACCTACCAGGATTCCTACCATTTTTCATATGAAAATATTGCCCATTTTCAAAGCTATTTCCTGTATAGAATAGTGTACTGTGTAAAGCATTCATTAAAGAGACAAATGACAGTGGGTGAAGATAACAGAGGAGGTGAGGACACACACAGTTAAAGTGACATTTTGAGTAATCATGATCCTTTATGTTTCAGAGCGTGATGGATTTAGTTCCTATGTAGAAATGAGGATGTGCAGCATGTACATTCTCTACCTCAGTGAGAGAGCCAGTAAGCATGAGCTCCTATTCATTTGTTTTGAATAAGGGGTGCTGAATAATGACAACATTTCTGGGGGGGTTTAACTATTTCTTTAGATTCTAAAAGTTCGATGAAAATACCCTGCAGCTAGTGAGATAAATAGGAAAAATTCAAGCACCTCCTGCAAAGCAGAGGAACACGCAAATAGTCTCTTTTTGGTACAGAGTTAGATGCATTTACACAGAGCCTTAAATTTTATTCATGATTTAATGATTAAAAACAGCCAGTATAAATTGCTTAATTTACAACTCCTGTCTGTTCATTCATCTTCTTCTAACCGCTTCATCCTCTTGAGGGTCGCGGGGGGGCTGGAGCCTATCCCAGCTGACATTGGGCGAGAGGCAGGGTACACCCTGGACAGGTCGCCAGACTATCGCAGGGCTGACACATAGAGACAAACAACCATTCACGCTCACATTCACACCTACGGACAATTTAGAGTTATCAATTAACCTAGTCCCCAATCTGCATGTCTTTGGACTGTGGGAGGAAGCCGGAGTGCCCGGAGAGAACCCACGCTGACACGGGGAGGACATGCAAACTCCGCACAGAAGGGCTCCCACGCCCGGGATCGAACCGGCAACCCTCTTGCTGTGAGGCGAGAGTGCTAACCACCACACCACCATGCCGCCCAACTCCTGTCTGTTGTAAATTAAATTTATGTACTACTGATTTAATTTGCCAATACCATCTTGTAAAAGTGTCCATTGTTCAGGAGACTGAAAGCTGTGAAAGTTTCTCCCTGGTTTATGTACTGGCATTTTTTAATTCAATATGAGAAGTAGGTAAAATGTATTTAAATATTACCTTTCTGGATCTGACATCAGAAATTGCTTCATAATTAAAGACAGAAGGATTCCGAACATTTCATAACACAAAAACTGTAATAGTCTTGAACAACCTCGAAGTGCCGATACAGGCAGTGTCCCCTACTGGTCCACCTTGATTTAAGTACTGCATTGGTTTAATATATTACACTGTGCTGAAAGATAGGTTGAAACATGTAGTTGGTATTTAAGGAAAGACCCTAAACTGATTCAGTGCTTATTTAAGAAGAAGAAGACTATTTTTTGTAAGTATTGGTGACCACGTTTCACATACAATTTCCAAATGGTGTCTCCCAAGGTTCAATACTTGGTCCACTCCTTTTTTCCATATAAATACTTTTACTCAGCCAACTTATACAACAACCTGGTCTAAATTCAGTATGAATTTTCCCTTGTTATGTTGATGAATTTTCCCTTGTTATGTTGATAAAAACAAACATAATCCAGATTGCATTGTGTTTTCTCCAGCAAAAAAGTCAATCTTGTTAACTGTATGCTTTCTTATCAAAATATTTTGATCTTAAAACCAGTTTCTTAAAATAGGAGAAACAAATATGCCAGTGTTGTAAAGATTATTTCCAATTAGTCTGACTACCAGGATGTAGACTGTTGGTATAAGCCTGGCTGGCTTAGAACAACAGATACCCTTCTGCTATCTGTGTGTAACTGTTTTCAAAATCCCCTTTGCTATATGAAACGACAACTTCTGAGCTAACAACCTTCAAGCTGAAAATAGCAATTTTTGATGATATGGATCATGCAGTAAGGTGTACCTGCTTTGTTGCGGTGAATTGTTTTACAGATCTACAATGAATAAATGAAACAAAACAAATGCACCTTGATAAAGCCCAGACTGCATCCTGTGGGACTCTCGTGCCCATGTTAATCTGTTTTCTGGCATGGCCCATTGGAGTGGATATGCCACGTCTTAGGAAACATGTCCAATTTGATCCTTTTGCACCGGAGGTCTAATCTCGGACCGTCCCAACTCACTGCCGGATCAGTAAACTTCCTGTTGGGGTTGTCCCTGTAGTTGCTCTCAGCAAGTTTGTAACACATCAGCAGCACTAACACCCAACACTGAGCCAATAAATTGTACCAGCAAACTTACACCGTTACCAAAACTGCCAGACTCGTGATGCTAATAGTTAACCATGTCACTGTGTGTGTTACCCTCCAACACTATTTTGCAAGGGCACTGTCACTGCATCCTGGGCTTAGCACCACTCAGGACGACTGTGATTGGTTTAGAAAACACAGGGCAACATGGGCTTGTGTTGGTAGAATGTATTTCACCTTTAATATTTGTCACTGAACATTGAACATTTAGTGATTGCTGACTGTACATGTAAATGGGACATCTTATCCTATGATTCCGTTTATCCATTGTCAAATAAACTGATTACAGTATATCACATTAACAAAAATTGTTTTCTCGTGATGTTTTGGTCAGATACAGCATCTAAAAACTTAATCTGCCCAGACAGTTTGCCCGACATTTCTCAAGCAAACCCCAACTGATTTATTCAGGTTTCACTTTAGCCCATATTAACCAAATCTAAATGTGCCCATATGGGGTTTTAATACTTATTTTGGTGGGAGTTAATGTGCCTCAGTAAAACAAATGTAGAAAATGTTGATAGCATTTTTCACATGTTCTAGCTGGAACAGATTTGCAATCAGGGCCTTCCTCTGTGGCATCAGAAGGTCAGCCACATTTCATAAGTCTAATTTCAAAAATGGATAGGCCTAATGAAATCTGGTAAATTAAAATGTGTCGTTACTGCAAGCTGTAGCTCTCTCCAGTGTTCTGCTGAAGAGTTGCTCCATTAATTGCAGTGGGCTGTGATTATTCACAAGGGTTTATAATTAGTAGGGAGTCAGGAGTGTTTTATGCTGGGTAATTGCATGCGTCTACCCGCCACCATTTAGCTGAGGAGCAGTAAGCTACAGTACCATTGTCAAATCAGGGGAGGCTGCTTTGACCCTTGTTGCTTGAAATTGATTTTGAAGCACTCATCAAACAGATTGCTTTTTGTAAACATCACTCTTCCTTAATTTTACAGATTCTGATGATACGCTGCGGAGCCATTATCAATTTTCTGTTGAATTCGGGTGCATCAGTCAGCTTCCCACCAAAGGGTTTCTGGGGAGGAGGTGAAGGCTACATAATATGCAAATTACTTAATATTTTTCTCAATTTTAAACTCCAGAAAGAAATGTATAATCAGTTGTGAAAGGCCAGGCAATTGGAAAAAGGCAATTGGAAAAGCTTGTCTATTCTCTATTTTTCTGAGCAGGTTCTGAATTATTTTCTAGGACCTGCCACTGAAAAAGACTTCCTTACCACTTTTATTGTATTTAATTGTTCCTGTTTCACTGCATGAGAACCTGTTTGCTCTAAATGACTTCAGTCTTGCAGCACTTTGAATGCTTTAATAAAACTTGTCCATGCAAATATGACTGTGTTAACATTTCCCAATCGTTTTTTTGGCGCTGTGCGTCTACCATATGGTGCCATGTGGTGTTGTTGCACAGGCTGCTCAAAATGCAGAAAATTCACATTAATTTTCCCCTATAAAGTCGGGGGCATCCATTTGGATTTGCATGACGTGTCACAGAGGCCACATGGGGACTCAGTGAAAGAGTGCGAGACCAGTCGGCAGCTCCACCAAGGACTGCTGCAGCAGCTGTTTTCCTGGATGTCTGTTCCTAGGTAATGTGCCTCTAAACTTGATGGGCTAGAACAGCTTGCTCTTGTTCCATTCTGTTCAGCAGGGCCAACTAGCACCAGTGTTAACTTGTCACAAACTCAGTGTCTACTACGGGAAGCCGAGGGCTGGCTGCCACCTTTAGTACGCTCTCGAGCAAAATGGATGAAACGCTGCTATGAGATAAGACGACAGGAAGCACCAGAAAGATGACTGGTTGCTGTGCTGTTCATTATTCAGCAGCAGTGGTCACACAGTACAGGGCTGCACTCATGTTTTATTTGAAATGGCATGTCGTTGCGGTGTTGAACCTTTTGCAAAAAATTCTTTTCGAGACGGTGTAAAACATAAAGCAGAGGAACCATGCTATCTTGAATTGTAATTGTGTGGAAAAGCATTTTTAGGAGGCTTGTACAACCTATATAATATGGAGTGTTTTACACCTCCATATCAATGGGAATAATTCTGAAATGGCTTTTACTTTATTCTGCTGTGCTTCATGAAATACAGCAGGAGATGAGGTAGATCTGTCAAGTGCAATGGGAGGAATGGCTTCAAAGACTTTGAGCAGGTCAAGGACAGCAATGAAAGGTCTATGAATTTTATATGTTGCACATCATAAATATTCACATCTGAGGAGAAAAAAGACAATAGTGCAGTTGTCAAAATCCATCAATGTTCAATGATCCATCATGTTCGAATTATAGCACATAACACCTAACCTACACTACAAGCAGTTGCTGATAATTTACAGCCAATCTCCAACACTAAAATACCGTATTTGTGTTAAACGGTTTGGCACGGTATTTTGCAATGGGCTGCTCCATTTAATGTAACTGGACAGCAGCGCTATACAGTATGTTGTTTGTTTAAATGACAGAACACTACAGTATTTTTTTGGAAACTGGGTGTAACATGGGGAATTTGGAGCATGGTCAGAAGTTTGATAAAATGTTTGTCCTGTAATTCTAACATGAGACTGGGGCTTTTTATTTCACAGTCAGTTTTCTTTTGAACAACAGACTGCAGTAATTTTCTATGAACTCCTGAAGGGACTCCAAAAAGTATCATTTGAAAAGCAGTTTTTCCAGAGGAGGTTGCACAATTTGGAGGACATGTGCTACACATCAACTAGTCCTGCTTCCTCAACGTCAATCAGGTTTTGCATCTACAAAGTCAAAAGACAACTAGAATCTCATTTCTTTTGCAAGTATCTTGTCCATATTGCGAAGGATGTTTGATATCAAACTGATGTTCAGAGGCTGTCTAACTAGTTTTAATATGTCATTTATCAGAGCGAGACAGAAGCTTGGGTAGCTCAAACAGTTAGCCTATATTAATGGGCATTGTCTTTGTTGGTGGATAACATTAATATAATGGTGTGCATCTGAGGGACGTCATTTTTATTGATATTAGATTTTTTTTTTTTTTTACTTCCTAATACTGACATTGGCCCAAAAAATCAAGTATCGTTGAGCCTACAAACTGTAAACTGTTAGGATTTAAAGTAACACCCTAAGCAGAATGTTACTGTCAATCCAAATAATCACAGAAATATGCTGCCTTTAATGTTTAAGATAATAGCCTGTGAATTCATTAAGCAGTATAGATACTGTAAAATTTACAGTACATTGTTGGCGTCTATGCTTACAGTATTTTCCTGTATATTGTAGAAATACAGGAATAGACTATATTTGTGTTTTACCATAATAAGTTCTAAAGTCATTTCACAGTATGAATACTGTAAAATTATGGTATATTGCTGGCGTCTGTGCCGCTGGCTCATTACTGTTATTTTACAGTAAAATTATGTACATGTGTGTAATGTAAAAATGCTATTGATATAATAAACATAAGCTGGGATAATGTATGTCACCCACATAGTTAATGTATTATTAAATACAAAAACAATTACTTGCAACTTCCCTAATCTCCCAGTGTGACTGAAGGAGAAGAATATTACAAATGCAGCAACACTTCTATCAGATGTAGTGATTAACCAACATGTGTTGACTCACAGCTGAGGGTTACAACAAAGCCCAAACAAAAAAAGGTTTACAAGATGGTTTGAAGCAAACCAACAATATGTCCACAAACAGAAAAAGCAACAAATTGAATCAAGATTTTAGATTTCAGATCATATTTTTACTTACTGTTACATCACTCACTACAAGCTATTTTTCCTTTAATGGCCACTTCACTGAAGCCATCCCTTTGAGTCTAATTTAGATTTGGCTTTCAGATCCTATATAGTTTACTGGGCTAAACTAAATGGTGTCCAAGAAGTGCGGTTGGGCCGTACTAGAGGCTGACATTTTTTCGGGAGTCCCACGGGTCACGTGATTCCCGTGGGATTCCCATGGGATGGGAATGAGTTTCACTATTCTTCACGTGATTGGGACGGGATGGGGAAAAAAGTCAACAGGAGCAGGTGGGACTGGGAATCATAATTCGGTCTGTCGCGATATGCAAGTCGGGTAATTGCACGGTAAATTAAAAGGGATTAATTGCCATAGTCATGCGTGTTTGTTTTCCTCGTCTCTCTCCACCAAAGAGACTGGACAACAAGAGCGTTCACTTCTGTGCATCGTCTGGCAGCCAGGTGAGTTGGTTCATTAGCGTAATGAATGGAGGGAAAACTCTTGTCATCAAGTGTCTTCGTCTCTGTGGGGGAGGCGGGGCTATGGGCTACACACACACACACACACACACACACACACACAGTGCCATCTTCGTGAGGGGAAGACGAGGCGGAGAAGAAAACAGAGTTGAGCGTAAGAGAAAGACATGGAGCTTGTTCCTAAACCAAATGCCACGAACCCTGTGTGGGAGCGTTTTGGATGTAAACCAAATGACAGAGGGCAGCCCAGTAATTTGGACGAGCCGGTGTGCCGGGTTTGTTTTAAAACCATCTCAACAAAAAGAGTGAAAACGACCAACTTAACTGCACACCTGCTACAACAGTAACATGCTGCTCTAACACTGATGCTTCAGTATTAATAATCTAATGATGCCATATATAATAATATCAGTCAGAGGAACCAAACACTGCTTCTACTGCAATACTTTAACTACATTTTTCTCTCTCAGAACTGGTTCTTATGACGTGTTGTCTGACCACATCAGAAATCAAATGTGTTTATCATTCTGAACAGCTTCAAGGTGGAGTGAATGTTAAAATAATTAGGCAATAAACATCAAAACACAACATTAGATGTCATATTTGGGTTTATATTCAACTAAGGTAGGCATTGTGTGATCCATGTACTATATATATATATATATACAGTACAGGCCAAAAGTTTGGACACACCTTCTCATTCAATGCGTTTTCTTTATTTTCATGACTATTTACATTGTAGATTCTCACTGAAGGCATCAAAACTATGAATGAACACGTGGAGTTATGTACTTAACAAAAAAAAGGTGACATAACTGAAAACATGTTTTAGCCACCCTTTGCTCTGATTACTGCTTTGCACACTCTTGGCATTCTCTCCATGAGCTTCAAGAGGTAGTCACCTGAAATGGTTTTCCAACAGTCTTGAAGGAGTTCCCAGAGGTGTTTAGCACTTGTTGGCCCCTTTGCCTTCACTCTGGTCCAGCTCACCCCAAACCATCTCGATTGGTTCAGGTCCGTGACTGTGGAGGCCAGGTCATCTGCCGCAGCACTCCATCACTCTCCTTCTTGGTCAAATAGCCCTTACACAGCCTGGAGGTGTGTTTGGGGTCATTGTCCTGTTGAAAATAAATGATCAGCCCAACTAAACGCAAACCGGATGGGATGGCATGTCGCTGCAGGATGCTGTGGTAGCCATGCTGGTTCAGTGTGCCTTCAATTTTGAATAAATCCCCAACAGTGTCACCAGCAAAACACCCCCACACCATCACACCTCCTCCTCCCTGCTTCACAGTGGGAACCAGGCATGTGGAATCCATCCGTTCACCTTTTCTGCGTCTCACAAAGACACGGCGGTTGGAACCAAAGATCTCAAATTTGGACTCATCAGACCAAAGCACAGATTTCCACTGGTCTAATGTCCATTCCTTGTGTTTCTTGGCCCAAACAAATCTCTTCTGCTTGTTGCCTCCCTTAGCAGTGGTTTCCTAGCAGCTATTTGACCATGAAGGCCTGATTGGCGCAGTCTCCTCTTAACAGTTGTTCTAGAGATGGGTCTGCTGCTAGAACTCTGTGTGGCATTCATCTGGTCTCTGATCTGAGCTGCTGTTAACTTGCGATTTCTGAGGCTGGTGACTCAGATGAACTTATCCTCAGAAGCAGAGGTGACTCTTGGTCTTCCTTTCCTGGGTCGGTCCTCATGTGTGCCAGTTTGTAGCGCTTGATGGTTTTTGTGACTCCACTTGGGGACACATTTAAAGTTTTTGCAATTTTCCCGACTGACTGACCTTCATTTCTTAAAGTAATGATGGCCACTCGTTTTTCTTTAGTTAGCTGATTGGTTCTTGCCATAATATGAATTTTAACAGTTGTCCAATAGGGCTGTCGGCTGTGTATTAACCTGACTTCTGCACAACACAACTGATGGTCCCAACCCCATTGATAAAGCAAGAAATTCCACTAATAAACCCTGATAAGGCACACCTGTGAAGTGGAAACCATTTCAGGTGACTACCTCTTGAAGCTCATGGAGAGAATGCCAAGAGTGTGCAAAGCAGTAATCAGAGCAAAGGGTGGCTATTTTGAAGAAACTAGAATATAAAACATGTTTTCAGTTATTTCACCTTTTTTTGTTAAGTACATAACTTCACATGTGTTCATTCATAGTTTTGATGCCTTCAGTTAGAATCTACAATGTAAATAGCATTAAAATAAAGAAAACACATTGAATGAGAAGGTGTGGCCAAACTTTTGGCCTGTACTGTGTATATATATATGTGTGTGTGTGTGTTTGCATGTATATATGTGTGTATATGTATATATATATATATATATATATACACACATATTATTTTTTTACTGTAACTGAAACACAACATGGGAGCGGGATGGGACATGAGTCATTCTTGTAGGATTGGGATGGGACGGGACTGAAAATCCACTCCCGTGTCACCCTCTAGGCTGTACCCGACCCAATTGCCATAAAAATATTTGCAAACCATGGATACATTACATTTGTACATTATTATATTGTACATTACATTTGTACATTATTTTGTAGCAAGCTTTCCTCAACAATGTTGTAATTAGATTTTTGCAAAAAAACACTTGTTATGGTTAGGAAATGATCATGTTTTGGCTAAAAACACCCATGTTTGGTGGCACAAAAGCTGCTGAAGAGCAGGGATGGGTCGATGAAAAATACCCAGGTTTGGTGGCTCAAATGCTGCTGGGAAAACCTGCGATAAGTCGGTAGACACACCCTAGTGTTGTGCCAAAACGCTGATGGAAAAGCCGTGAAGGGTTGCCAACAAACAACTGATGCTGTTGGTTGTTGGTCTCGAACTGTGGCCTACAGTCTGGTAGCTGTCTTGTCTAGGTGTCAGACCATCCACCCTCTCCTCTACCTTTTGATGACAAAGTCAACTAACACACTATATCATAAATGTAAAATACCAACATTTTCTTTTGGAAATTGAGCTGGTGTACCCAGAGGTCCATGCATCCATGCATGTTTAATGTATAAGTGATGTGCTGAGTATGTGCATTCACATGTTCAACCCTGTCAACACCCTGTGTTGTCCACATTATGAACTTTATGAAGAAACGTTTTTTAATTAACCTGCTAAGTGTTGAAATGTTGCAACTGAAAGTGTCAGTGATATATTCACTGACATTTTTAAGTCATTTTCTCCAGTGTATATACTCTTGAAATACAATATCCAGTTATAGCAACTGAAGTATAATTTACCTTTAGTGTCGTTGTGTTGAGCCCCTCACAGGACTGGGTTAAGGACAGGGAAAGACTAGGATCTTGATTTAAGTGGAACGTCTTTATCTTCAGTAATGTGCTATATTTCAAAATGGAGTATATATAGTTCAGAGGGAGATTTAAATAAAATCCTTCAGATTTGATTGGATCACTCAAAAGTGGGTATGGCTCAATACAGTCCGATATAGAGCCGTTAAGGACTGTTGGCCTCCACACAGACCTCACTTGTATTTTCGGTGTTAGCTAGCTACTACAAGCTAATGGTCAAATGTGGTTTTATATGCCAGGCGGTGTTAGCCAAAACCACTTTTGCTCGGACAAATTAATGTTTACATCCCCATCAGAAATATCTAAAATATTTTAGCATTATACAGGAAAAGAGAAATTTTGCAACAAAAAATATACCAAGAGATAAACCATAAACAGGATGAGGACATCGAAAATGTAGTTTTTTGTTATACTGTGTACCCATGGACTGTATAAATAATGGATGTAGCTACCGTGACGTCTCTCATGTGTTTGTTGACAGACGTTTTGAAGCCTTCAGTTTGGCATTTCGGCCATTACCATCTTGTTTTTTTGTTTTGTTTTTTTTTTGTCCTTGGAGCCAGGAGTGATCATATTTGGGCGAGTGGCTGGCGCTGTGGAGGAACAAGGGGTTGATCTGACTGAGATGCCAAAGAGACAATCCGCAGACAGCCTGTCAATCAAGTGGCCTGCTCTTAACTATGTGTAGCTTTGGGCTTAATAAAATGTAAATGATTAGCTAGAAGCCCTGCGATAGTCTGGCGACCTGTCCAGGGTGTACCCTGCCTCTCGCCCAATGTCAGCTGGGATAGGCTCCAGCCCCCCCGCGACCCTCAAGAGGATGAAGCAGTTAGAAGATGAATGAATGAATGAGTGATTAGCTAGAAAAAAAATTCACTCCCTGTACCATTGCCATTGATGCTAAATTTCACCAAGACCAAAACTGGGTTTTTGTTTCACCAGGCCGTAAAAGTGTTTATTTCTGCTGTAAAGTTGGAAATTTTAATGTGGGGGTCTATGAAGATTGACTCGCTTTTGGAATCAGCCTCAAATTTCAGTGAATCAGAGAATATTACAGTTCTTAAACTTCTGTACAAGGGTTAGCAGGATGCTAATTCAGCCAGTGCCCATTCTTCTCCATCTTTTCCTCAATGTTTACTGATGTTTACATTTAAAAAAAATCAACAACCCATCAACCTGGCTAACTAGCAGCAAGCAAGATGTTTGCAGAAAGAGAGTTTACAGTCTGGTGAGTTGATTTCCTCATCCTGATGATGACCTGTAGCCACATGCCACCACTGTCCAACCCAACTACAAAAAGTACCACCAAGGCTTGCAAAATAGACATAAAGAGCCAAAATTTAGCAGAGGTGACAGAGAGGCAGCTGGAAGTGTCCGCTAGGCTATATTATTAGAAAACTGTTTATTGAGCAGCCTCAAAATTGAACTTCAGATCTTTTTTTCAATCACAAGATAAAGAGAACTATTTAGCTACCTAAACAAGGGTTTTCCTTCATCACAGGTAGGCTATGAATATTTGGTGTGCTGTCTGCAGCCGGACTACTGTGGTGAAGAGGGAGCTAAACCAGAAGGCAAAGCTCTTGATTTACTGGTCCATTTACATCCCAACCTTCACCTATGGTCAGGAGCTGTGGGTAGTGACCGAACGAATGAAATCGCGGATACAAGCGTTAGAAATTAGTTTCCTCCGAGGGGTGGCTGGGCTCAGCCTTAGAGATAGGGTGAGGAGTTTGGACATCCAGAGGGAGCTTGGAGTAGAGCTGTTTCGAAAAACGTCATATGAACTCTGTTTTTAGCCTCACTGTAGCCTGTAACTCTGACTGCTTCTCTGTGCTCCTGTGCTCCAGGGCAGACCTAGAACATGCTGATGGAATTGTATATCTCATCTGACCTGGGAAGGCCTCAGGGTCCCCCTAGAGGAGCTGGAAAGTGTTGCTGGGCAGAGGGACGTGTGGCGTACTTTGCTCAGCCTGCTGCCCCTGTGACTTGGCCCTGGATAAGCAGATGAAAATGGATGGATGGACGGATGGATGGATGGACAAGTAGGCTATGAAGAGACACATTTTACTTGGATGGTAGTTGCACTCGTATATCCGTACTAGATGCTCATTTCATCCGAGTACTCAGCTCAACCTTAATGTACTGACAGCTGGGTAAACAGTACAGTATAGTATACACATATTTGACAAGGCTTGTCAGGGTTGTTTTCTATTTGAAAATTCCCTGCACTCTCTCTTTAAATATGGAAATAAAGTCTGGCCTGATAATAATTGCATACAACTTGGCAGATATGTGCTGTCCTACCTGGTATTCACCTCCTTCTAGTTACCCTTAATACAATTCATCCTCAACAAGAACATTCCCATAGCTTGAGCCTCTCTACCTGCTGCTTTATCCTCAGAATACACTCCATTAAGCAGGTCTCATCGCTCTCACCACCACAGAACATGCAGCACAGCGGTATGGCCAAATGTAGTGCAGACGTTGTTCCGGTACATGCAGTATGAACGTGATGCAGTGCTTCCCCTCTTCAATACAGACTGTGAGTGGTCCTTCAAGCACTCAATGTACTCAATGAGGCAAGTGGATTAATATTTTAATCTTGAACCTTTATTGCGCAGGGTTGTTCCAAATATCCTTTTGTGTGCTTTCAAATTACACAGACATCAGATGAATCCACTCACTTTGCATAACCTATTTGTCCAGTAAATCACCAATAAAACCCAGGACAGCATGCTTTACTGAGACTACAAGGAACAACAAAGGCATTGTGACTGTCACAGTGGTTCCTAATGCATGCCGACTGTCTGAGAAAGTTTTCATCAGAATGCTGTTTAGTTGTGCATATGAGGAAAACGAGGTGAAATGGCCACTGTAGTGCTGCTGTAGAGTGATAAGATAGCAGCCATATACATTTTTATGATGCACAGCTTATCAACACATTTAAACACAAAACATTAAATAATATAATAATATTATAACATGTAAATTATTTCTGCTGCCACGGTTTCTTCATCAAAACAAAACCAAAAGACGGACTTTGATGATATTATGAAGTAGCGGGGAAACATGGGATGGACATGGGTTTAATTTAATAAGTTTAACAAGTCTTAATTGTTAAACAAACAAACCATTTAAATGAAATAGCCACAAGTAACGTTGGCTTACCACAAAATTAACTTGCTAAGGTACGTTTAAAGGGATAGTGCACCCAAAAATGAAAATTCAGCCATTATCTACTCACCCATATGCCGATGGAGGCCCTGGTGAAGTTTTAGAGTCCTCACATCCCTTGTGGAGATCGACGGGGGGAGCGGCCAGCACACCTAATGGCTGACGGCGCCCCAGACTGACGTCCAAGAACACAAAATTGAATCCACAAAGTATCTCCATACTGCTCATCCGTAGTGATCCAAGTGTGCTGCAGCCCCGACATAAAAAGTTGTTTCGAAAAACGTCATTTGAACTCTGTTTTTAGCCTCACTGTAACCTGTAGCTCTGACTGCTTCTCTGTGCTCCGCGCTCACGTGTGCGCATTCAGGGTGATCGGTCTCTGAAGAGCAGCAGTCTCGTCAGTACTGATGTCCAGATTCTCAAGTGCAGGCATCGCCAATTCCCAGTCTGATCAGCAAAGACTTTCTTCATCTTTTGGCATTGCTTTGCATTTGAAACAACTACGCCACCAGGTTTCCAGCGTTCGACTCCAGTATTCTGCGGCTGGCTGAGGGTTAGGCTCATGAGCTGCGGCGGCTGCTTCATCCAGTAACCTGAGTTCCGTGCGTATACTCGGGCTCAAACAAATATGGCTCAACAAAGAAATGCTGTCCCTCCTCAATTTCAGAGTCTTCAGACATGTTGGGCTGTCCTTTGCTAAAAGACCATAGTGCAAATTATCCTTTAGCTCTGTTGCCGTTGTCTCTCCCTACGGCGCACGTGTCACGTGATGTAAACACAGGTGAGCAAAGCTCATGCTTTCGCTGGTCTCGTGCAGACGCGCACACGTGAACGCGGAGCACAGGAGCACAGAGAAGCAGTCAGAGTTACAGGCTACAGTGAGGCTAAAAACAGAGTTCATATGATGTTTTTCAAAACAGCTCTACTCCAAGCTCCCTCTGGATGTCCGAACTCCTCACCCTATCTCTAAGGCTGAGCCCAGCCACCCCTCGGAGGAAACTAATTTCTAACGCTTGTATCCGCGATTTCATTCTTTCGGTCACTACCCAGAGTTCATGACCATAGGTGAGGGTTGGGACGTAGATGAACCAGTAAATCGAAAGCTTTGCTTTCTGGCTCAGCCCCTTCTTCACCACGATGGACCGGTGCAGTGTCCGCATCACTGCAGAAGCCACACCGACCCACCAATCCACCTCAAGCTCCATTCTACCCTCACTCGTGATCAAGACCCCAAGATACTTGAACTGCCTCGCTTGAGGCAGTAACTCTCCCCCAACCTGGAGAGGGCAATCCACTGGTTTCCAACAGAGAACCATGGCCTCAGACTTGGAGGTGCTGACTCTCATCCCAACTGCTTCACACTCGGCTGCAAAATGCACCAGTGCATGCTGGAGGTCACGGTGTGATGGAGCCAACAGAACCACATCATCTGCAAAAAGCAGAGATGCAATTCTGAAATTCCCAAACCGGACCCCTTCCTCCCCCCGGCTGTGCCTCGAAATCCTGTCTATGAAGGTCACAAACAGGATTGGTGACAAGGGACAACCTTGGCGGAGGCCAACACCCACCGAGAATGTGTTCGACTTTACATCCAGTATGCGGACACAGCTCTCACTTTGGTCATACAGGGACCGGATGGCTTGTAGCAGCGAGCCTGGCACCCCATACTCCCGTAGTACCCCCCACAAGACCCCCTGTGGGATGCGGTCGTAAGCCTTCTCCAGGTCCACAAAGCACATGTAGACTGGATGGGCAAACTCCCATGACCCCTCCAGCAGCCTCGCAAAGGTAAAGAGCTGGTCCAGTGTTCCACAACCAGGATGGAATCCACATTGCTCCTACTGAATCTGAGATTCGACAATTGGTCGGAGCCTCCTTTCCAGCACCCTGGAGTAAACTTTACCCGGGAGGCTGAGCAGTGCGATACCCCAATAGTTGGAGCACACCCTCCGGTCCCCTTTTTTGAAGATGGGGACCACCACCCTGGTCTGCCACTCTGCAGGCACCGTATCCGACCTCCACGTGACACTGAAAAGGCATGTCAGCCAAGACGGCCCAACAGTGCCCAGAGCCTTCAGCATCTCAGGGCGAATCTCATCCACACCCCGGCGCCTTGCCACTGGGAAGCTTTTTAACTACCTCAGCAACTTCTGTCAGGGATTTGGTCGAGAGTTCCCCCGAGTCTTCAGGCTCTGCCTTGTTCACAGTGGACGTGATGGCCGGGTTCAGGAGGTCCTCCAAGTGCTCCTTCCGTCACCCGATGATGTCCCCAGTTTGGGTCAGCAGTTCTCCCTCTCTGCTGAGCACAGCCTGAGACAAGCCCTGCTTTCCCTCCTGAGTCGGTTAACGGTCTGCTGGAACTTCCTTGAGGCCAACCGAAAGTCCTTCTTCATAGCCTCCCCGAACTCCTCCCACACCCGGGTTTTTGCTTCAGCGACCGCCACAGCTGCAGCCCTTCTGGCCAACCAGTACCTGTCTGCTGCTTCAGGAGACCCCTGGGCCAGCCAGACCTGAAATTGATATGTAATTTTGCTAATTTTAATTTGGATCTTCCCTGCGAATATCATAAAATCTGATTTTTTTTTTCACACTTAATGTCAAACATTTACTTGTTTAATTCTTGATATGCAAGAAGGCCACTATTTACTTAATTCATAAGTACTGACAAATTTGTATTTAAGAAAATTAAATTAGTATTAGCAGCAAAAGATATTGATATTATAGGGTTGTGGTTCCAAGTGTTTATTATAGATAGATCATTTATATAGATGAGATAGATCATTTATATAAATGAGAAACAATAAGGGTCCTAATACAGACCCTTGTGGTACCCCACACTGTGGCTCTCACAGACTCTATACCATTAACATATTGCTATAAGAAAAATACTTACTAAGTCATTTTAGAATAGATCCATGAAATCCATATCTGTACAGTTTTGTAATATGTCATGGTTGACAGCATTAAATGCTTTGGAGAGGTCCAAGAAAATTCGACTTGCAAACTCTTTCTTTTCTAAGGCAGTATGGACCCTATCTAGCAACCTAGGGTTGGCATTATATAAGTTGACTATACAGCTGCTATAGCTAATGTTACATGATGAATTCAATCATGGGGTGGCCCAGCACTGTTGTCCATGGTCAAAGAAAATCATAGCGGCCCCTAATATTATTTTATGAGCATGTTGAACGGTGTTTCCCACAAAATTCTGACGATTCTTAAGATTCTGACTGGGGGTAGAGAGCAGAGACCTCATAATAGTGCCCTGGAGCTACTTAAATTCAGCCAGCATAAACACCAGCACCATCAGGGGTCTGATGCTGAGCTACTCTGACTCCCTGTAGGAGTGGCAAACTTTGTGTTGCTGTCATTTCATAGGTCAGACCCAGTGCTGCCACTGGCCACCAGCCCACTGTGAACCCATGCAGGGTTTGAGCTGGCTAAATTTGAGTTTGTGCTGGCTTAATTTGAGTTTGCGCTGGCATAATTTGAGTTTCTCCAGCCAAGGTAAAGGTAGACCTACGTCTCTGGAGCTGCAGTCTACTCTCCCACCAGCAAGTGTGAGGCACAAGGACGACGGGGTGCTCTAGCTAGTTCATCTTGTCTAGCTTGTCTCGTAGCTTGCCTTATTTGTGGTCTGATAAACTGAGAGACAGAGTAAGAGTGAGGCCAGGAGGAGCTGAAAATATCTGTGTAGTAATGTGTGGTGGTCAATGTTGCAGTGAGCCACCACAAATACTGTAATTCAGTGTCTGGGAAACTTTATTGTTGTAACATTATAATATCTCTATATGCATTAGCTTAGTGTGCGCATTATCTTGATGGCTGGCACGGGTCACTTGTCATAGTAGCACATTGTAGTAAGCTGGATTGATATTGAATAATCATCAATAAATCAGACCCCTAGTGGATTACTGTCTTGCCAAAGGCATTCAATTAATAAAACAAAATGGCTGTGTGGCAGAAAAAAACCCTGTTACTGTTACTGAGTAAAGTTCTGTGGCATTGTATGAATTACAATGAGGAATCATCTGGTGTTTCCCTGGGAGTTAGCACAGCCAGAGAGGGTAAAGCTTATGACACCATTGACAGCTGTCTCCTAGCAACCAAATTAAACACCATTACTTGGAATAAGAGTACAGACTTGTCTGGGATTGAACACTGATGGAAACATTGGGGATGATATAAGTACACAACTCAATAAAATATATCACATGAATCTATCCATTCTAATGCCGAAATGTTACCTATTCAATTTTTAAAATTGATACATCTTTAACCAATCTGACTGTTTTCTTGAAACTGCCTGTTGCACAAGAGGTCATTGTACCCTTCCTGTCACATCAGCATCCATCAGCCTCACACACAAACATATCAATCAAAGCAATGCTATCTTTAATCCTATCTGACACGGCAATCTGTGTTCGATGGTCTGCCACCTCATGATTACCAATTTTTGTGCAGAGATTACAGCTACGCAACCCGACACTGACTGCAACTCTTAACAACCTTGCTCCCAAGGTGCCTCTGCAAAAAGGCAACATGATGATGTTGCTGCCTCTATGTGCCAGAATAACTCTGGCACATCTAGGAAGGAACTGTAAACAAGTACAAATGAGCTGAAGTCACAAAGGCACGGTAAACGTGTTTTACACAACAAATGAAAAAACATTTCCTAAGACTATGCTCAAAAAAACAAAAAAGTCACTTTGTTTTTGTGATGTTGAACATGTAAAAAATGTGGAGGGAGGAAGTTTTTGCACCTGTTTCATCCCACTCAGGATAATTTAGGGAATAAAGTGCTGAGATATTTAATTTACTTCGGTTAAAGATTTTTTTGAAACATTGTATGCTTTTTTTGCTTTCTTGCCATAATGAGGAGATTGATATGATTCTCATGTCTGTACAGTAAATGTGACACTACAGTCAGCAGCTGGTTAGCTCAGCTTAGCTTAGCATTAAGACAGGAAACAGGGAAAAAGCTAGCCTGGCTCTGTAACAACATCTGCCTACGAGTACCACTAAAGCTCGTGTAATCAAGACTCTCCTCCCAAAAAGAACAAGTTCAGGGGCTAAAAAGTGTCATGGCCTGTGGGATGAAGCTGTCGCTGAGGCTGGTGGTGCAGGACCGGATGTTGCGATACTGTCTGCCAGACAGCAGCAGGCAGAACAGTTTGTGGCTGGCCCTGGATTATCCTGTTTCTTTCTACAGCACTGGGTGTAGAGGTCCTCTGCCCTACTGATGTGCTGGGCAGTTTTCATCACCCTCTGTCATGCCTTGCAGTTGATAGCAGTTTTACTACTGTACGAGGGGTGATGCCGGTCAAGATACTCTCAGTGGTGCGCCTGTAGAAGTTGCAGAGTATCCTGGAATCCATGGTGAACCTTGCAGTCTTTGTGATGGTGTGATGGTGTCTTTGGGTCCAGGTCACTCCTAATGTGGCCCTTTCCTACTTTCACTATGTAGTGGAACGTGTTGCAAGATGCTGTGGGTACCATCGAGCTTGCCAAACTCCAGCCTATCAAAAAATAACATACAGCTACCTATCAGCCAATCAGAAAATAGCATTGTTGTATCCGGGTGAGATACAGGTGATCTGACTGCAGCAAGAAGAGGGTGCACACACAAGACGGGGGTGCCTTATCACATGTGTACAGTAAGTCATCTCATCATTTGATTTTGTAGCCTACTGAATGAAATTACTTATTATACAAAAGGAAAAAAAATGAGAGTTTATCTCGGGGAATATCAGCTTTTACCTAACAGTTTGACAAAACCACATGTGGACTTTGGCCAACAGCATTCAAACTAACGGGTCGCTGGTGTCTTAGTGGACAGAGCAGGTACCCTGTATATGAGGCTCTTGCCGGGTTCGACTCCGGCCTGTGGCAACCTGCTGCATGTCACTCTCTCTCTCTCTCTCTCTCTCTCTCTCCCCCTTTCACACTTAACTGTCCTGTCAAAGGCAAAATGCCCCCCAAAATTAAAAAGAATGCTTGTTAATTTCAGCAGCTATTTTAAGCCTATAGATGGTTGATAACTTTTTTGAAATTTGAATCCTTTCTAAACTATAATACCCAAGGCCTGCCACATTGGTGTTTTGTTTACTGTGAGTAGTTAAGTAAGTAGAAGATGTACTGGGGCCGTATTCACAAAGCTTCCTTGAAGACAAAGTTGCTCTTACCGTGCATTCCTACCAAAAGCTTCATGAGCATCATAAGCAGCCGGCAGCCATTCATTTTCAATGCACGCTGGTGACGAAGGGCGTCAGGGGTGTCGGCTGCAGCAAGCGCCGCGATGCCAGCTACCAGAGCGTCAAGTTGAAGTTGAGAGAAGCTGAACTTTATGCGAATGAGCAGCGCCACCGCCGAAGTAGCAGCCTATTGCATACCAGGATTCTCAAGGGGAAGGTAGAAAAAATTGAAAGAGAAGACGAATATGGAGAAAACTTATCAGCACAGTCTGGGCTTTTTCCCGGAGTTGTATGATGTGTCTTTATTTATGTGTAGAGACTGCATGAAAAAGACAGATGCCTGTAGGAAGGTGTCTGAAATAGTAAGTAACAGGCTCATATATGTGAGTGTAGATCCATGTAAGCAAATATAAACAAATGCAAACCACATGCTATTAAAGCTAGGTGAACAGGTATGCTAACTAGAAAGGATAAAATAATTAACTATTTATTGCAATATAATAAATAACATAATTTACTATTTTTTTCCCAATAAATCAGCTTGTAATTATGCTTGACAGAATTTTAGAAATATGCAGAGGGAGAGGTGTTGATTTTTCTGTCTGTTGTGTATAGTTGAGTATTGTAAGAAGAGGTGGAAAAGTTTAAGGGACACCTACAGAAGGGAAAGGAAGAAAGAGAAGGACAGGTCAAGTCAAGTCAAGTCAAGTTTATTTATATAGCACATTTCATGCGACAAGCGCAGACTCAATGTGCTTAAAAACAGAAACAAAGGTACATTGTACATGACAAAACATAAACATTATGATAAGAGTGACTAACATTTATAAAAACACACAAGATGTAATCAAAGGTGTTGGTTAAACAAGATAAGAGGATATCTTTCTTATCACGGTTAAAAACAGGAGATAATAACAATAATAATACTAATTCAGTAAACCTAACTAAAGGCTTGTGAGAAAAGATATGATTTAAGTTTGCTTTTAAAAGAAGACACTGAGGTAGCAAACCGTAGTTTAATTGGCAGCGAATTCCAGAGAGTGGGACCATAATGACTGAAGGCACCAAAACCTGAATTGGAGTTGATTCTGGGTATTGTGAGGAGACCTTTGTTTGATGATCTAAGGGATCTCTCTGGTACGTACTCAGTGACCATGTCAGAAATGTAGGAGGGAGCTAACTGATTAAAACATTTATAAACAATAAGAAGAACTTTAAAATCAATTCTTTGTTTTACTGGGAGCCAGTGTAGTGATGATAAAATTGGCGTAATATGGTCAGACCTTTTGATTTTTGTTAGTACCCTAGCAGCTGCATTCTGAATAAGCTGGAGTTTGTTTAATGTTTATTTTGGCAGTCCAGCAAAGAGGGCATTGCAGTAGTCTAGTCTACTGGAAATAAAAGCATGAACCAGCTTCTCAGAATCTGTCTGGCATAAAAAACATCTAACTTCAGCAATATTTCTCAGGTGATAAAATGCTGTCTTAGATATATTAGAGATGTGCTTGTGGAAGCTGAGGTCGACATCAAAAACCACACCTAAGTTTTTGACATGATCACATGGTTGAACAGATAAGGGAGTAAGCAGGGATTGAATTTCATGCCTCAAGGCCTTAGGACCAACAACAAGAATCTCTGTCTTGTCCCGATTAAGCTGTAAGAAAAATTTTGCTCATCCAGGAACTGATATCTGAGATGCACTGGATGAGATTGTTCAGAGGGTCACGTTCATTGGTAGAAACCAATATGTATAGCTGTGTATCATCAGCATATGACTGATATGAGACTTAATATTGCTGAATAATGGACCCAAGAGGAAGCATGTATATATTAAATAAGAGAGGACCTAAAATCGATCCTTGAGGGACACCATGTGGAATGCTTATCTTATCTGAATCAAAATTACCGATGGACAGAGAAAGATCTTCCAGTGAGGTAAGAAGAAAGCCAGTATAGAGCTGTACCTTTAAGGCCTACACAGTGTTCAAGACGTTGAATAAGATTTTCATGATCCACAGTATCAAACGCTGCGCTTAGATCAAGAAGTACCAGAACAGAGACTTTATGATTGTCTGTGTTAATTTTGAGGTCATTCACTACTCTAACCAGAGCAGTTTCAGTACTGTGGTTTACTCTGAAACCAGACTGATAAGTGTCAAACAGATTGTTATTTGACAGATGCAGATATAACTATTGGTAAACAACCTTTTCAAGTATTTTCCCAAGAAATGGAAGATTTGATATTGGTCTGTAGTTGTCAAAAACCAGTGGATCAAGATTATTTTTCTTTAACAGTGATTTCACAACAGCGTGCTTGAGACATGAGGGGAAAGTTCCAGAAAGTAGGGAGAAATTAACAATGTCAAGAAGAACTGAACAGCCGCACTACATCATGCAGCTCACAGGATTGAATCAGGGCAAAGTTGGAGAGAGTGTTGGCAATGTTACGCTGAGTCAAAGAGACGTGATCATACACGCCAGCAGAGGAAGCCACAATTTTATCTCTAATATTAGAAATTCTGGATGTAAAATATGTGGCAAACTCATTACATTTCTCAGTAGAGTGAAGATCAGTAGGAATTTGTCTAGGTGGATTAATCAGCCTATCAATAGTACTAAACAGCACTTGGGAATTATTTCAATTTTCAGCAATTATTTGAGAAAAATAATGCTGTCTAGATTTTTTAATTTCATTGTTATATTTACTGAGATGATCCTTATATCTTAAATAATCTACTTGTAGTTTGGTCTTACGCCACTTGCGTTCAGATTTGTGGCAGGATCTTTTTAATACTTTGACTCTTTTCACATTCCTCCAGGGTGTTTTCATTTTAGCAGCAATTGATTTAATTCTCACAGGTGCAATATTGTCCATGATTTGTATGACTGAGGTATTAAAATTATCAACTAAATTGTCATACAATGACAGAGAAGACAAATTTAAATTTAAAAAGGACTGGGACCTGCAGCACTTAGCAGAGTCATATCTAGAAATAAATATGTTAGGTGTTTCAGCACAGATGGCCCGTTTTTTAACTAATTTGGATTTTAAACCCGGCACACATTTGGTCAGAGCAACACTGAAAAAAATACAGAAGTGATCATCCCGTGCACATCCTGTAGTCACATCAAGACCTCTGGAAATAACTAAGTCAAGAGTGTGACCTTGATAGTGTGTAGGTCCAGAAATGTGTTGCGTGAGCTCAAAAGCTGATAGCAAATCAGTGAACTGCTTTGCAAAAGGATCGTTGGGATTATCAACATGTATATTAAAGTCACCACAAAGGAGGACTGAGTCAAATTCAACAGTAATTTTTGATAGAAACTCACCAAACTCAGAGAGGAAGCCATTTTTGAGTTTAGGAGGGCGGTACAGCATGAGAACACGGCAGCGACATGCAGATCTGGTTATAAGAGCCAGATATTCAAATGTAGAGTAGGGACCAAATGAGGTAGTTTTGCATGAGAGGATATCTGAAAAAATAGCAGCAACACCACCACCTTTTTATTAGGCCTGATATAGTGTGAGAATGAAAAATTGGATGGTGACGCTTCAATCAGCTCCTTACTACCAGTATCATCGAGCCAGGTCTCAGTGAGGAGAATACAGTCAAGTTGATGAGATTCGATAATGTCATTTACAATAAAAGTTTTACTAGAAAGGGATCTGATATTGAGGGGGGCTATCTTTAAGCAGTTTGTGGAGTGAGTGGAATTGTCAGCTATGACAGATTCAGGCTGAGGAGGGTTAGAGGAATTCAGTGACTGTATTTGAGAATTAGAGTTAGAGCCAGAGCGCACTGTGGCAGGACTTACACTGATAGAATTTAGTGTAATTGTCTGAACTGAGACTTGCCATGGAGCACTTCAGGATAAACATGCTATAAGTTGGATGAAATTAGTGGTCAACTGCCTTGTTCCCTTTCTGTTTGGATGCATACCATCAGTTCTGTACAGGCTTGAATTCATCCAAAAGTAGTCAAAGTTAGAGATAAAGTCATATCCTGCAGCAGAACAAAAGTTTTTTAACCAGGAATGTAGATGGTAAAGTCGACTAAACCGTTCAGAGCTAGATGAGATAGTTGGAATTCGGCCTGACATCACACAGTGCTTTCCAAGACTCTCAACTGTGTAACACAGGGACTCAAGGTCCTCCTGTAATTTGCTAGAATTTCTGGCGATAACGTCATTGGTTCCCACGTGAGCTAAAACAATGTCAGCAGTGGAATGTAGGTCAATGAGAGCCGGTATGAGTCCAGTTAAATCAGTTACAGTGAGACAGTATGTGATAGCACAGGGGAGAGTCAGATGCCTAACGATAGAGTCACCTACTATCAAGATCTTCGGGTAGGTGCTTTCCTAGGTGTAGGAGCGGATCTGAGGCGTCAGTCCAACAGCCGTGGCGATACAGTCAAATAATGAGTTTCCTCAACCCCTTTATGGAGGAAAGAGCCACCAGCAGCAACATGCCTGGAAGTGCCAGCAGAGACCAGTAGTCAGGGGCAAGGAGATGAGGATAATGCCACCACCAGCCAGGTCACAGAGCCCAGCAATGAGATGGAGGGTGAGGAGGCATATACCCTCTTCCTAGAGCCTGTACCCCCTGAGCCCAAAACCCCATCATCTACACCCACACCCACACCCACACCATCTACTTCCAGGGAGAGGTCTAGGGCACAGAAGAGGGCACATGATGGCATCCTCTCTCCTTTTGAGAGGCAGCTGATGGGTACTATAGAGAGGGCTGTGACCCAGACAGACTCTTCTGCGAGGGTCTTCTCCCTGACCTCAAGGCCCTGTCAACTCGGATGAAGGCAGATGTGAAATTTAAAATTCATTAGCTGATTTTTGAGGCTCCCTGCCAACAGGCAGATGAACAAGAGGGCTAATTTTGGATTTTTTGGGGGGGTTGGAGGGGTGGGCTGTCACTTTTTTGTTAGGGAAATTGTCGTTAAACTCCCAGTATTTGTTGTTATTATTATACAAGTCAAATTTATTTAACTCTTGTGTCTTCCTGTTGACTACCCTCCTCTTGTCCTCCTGGGTCATATTGGTTTGACTGGTTATAAAGCATGCAGCATATAATTATCACCCAATTCTGTGTTTCACCTTGTTGGTCAACCTCACTCCAAGTCACTTTGTATGGTGTGAACAATATTATTTTTGAACCAGAAAATGAAGAACAAAAAAATGACCAATAGCAAAAGGAAAAAATGCCTTTTAGTTTAATGTGGTTGGTTCTTAAAAGAACCTTTCTGTGGATGGTTCTGAAAAGATGATCATCCCCTGGGTTGCCCTGGGTTGCCAAGGTACTGCACCCTCAGCTGTAAAGTAGGAAGCGTAGATCTCCCTCACACGGATGGCCTCCCGTGCAGTGTTGTTGCTCCCCACTCTTCTCAAGCCCTGCAGCACTGAGATCTCCCCCTACAGAGACCATACTTCTGTGATCAGTTCCCTAATTTAATTTTAACAATTTTTTCAATCTTCTCTGGTGTTACTTAATTGACATGAGACATTGGAGAGGTTGTCAGTCTTATTCTATAGTCTGTAATATTTTATTTATTTTATCATAACTTCTCGGAAGTTACTACAATTATGCATTCTTTGTGTGCTTCTGAGCACACGGGCAGCATAAACAATGAAGTTACATATGATGGTCTGGCAGACCGTTGTGGTGCTTGGAGGCAGTTGACAGTGACAGTTTTTGGCTCTCTCGATATCGCTCGGAGCCCGAGCAATTTTTCTCCCGGGTGATTATAGGATCAGTCGCCCGTTTGCATTGACTTTGTATATAAACTTGGCTCTAGCAAAAAAAAAACAAAAAAAACAAGGTGAACACACCTTAAGAGGACAATAGAGAATGTCCCCTTGTAGTTATGGAAGAGTGACCCAGAGTTCTTTGGAGCCTGGATCACTACATGCTTACCGTCTATGGCCCTCCAATCTTCAGAGGTTGGGATAGGCATGTAGTCTTCCACCAGGCAATCCCATATTGCCCTGGCTACTTCTGCCACAATACGGCACACTGTGGAATGCCCCACATGGTAGCTGTATACCTATGGTGCAAAGAAAAAAATCCCCAGTTGCAAGGTATCTGTTGAATGAGAAATTTTGGGGTTAAAGATTACATTTACATTACATTTAATCTACATTAATTACATTCATCAATTAATTAATTAATCAATCATAACAGAGTGTGTGTGTGTGTATGTTCATGTGTACATACAAACACACCACATACATGCATGCACTAAAAAGGGAAGAGGTGAACAGACATGTTAGAAATGAACGATGTGTTTCATTATAGACAGCTAAAAAGGAACAGAGGGGGTAAAGTGGGCAAGAGAGGAACATACGTTTTTTGAATTAAATTGTTTTAATATAATTTAATAATATTATATTGTGCAGACATGTTTTAAAGTTACTTAGATTATTTTATCAGGAATTAATCTGTTTCATCTTGCAAATTGACTGACCCATTTTTGCTGATTAGACTGCCAGACTGAGCCAGAATACACTGATGAAGAGCTTCGTGAAATTGAAGAACAGAGGAGGAGAGAGAGAGGCGCAACAGGTAGAGGACGAGAGAGGAGGAATGGCTGCTACAAGGCTGCGTAGCTCTGGAGATTGGTGGTATACCTGTGGATGCTGTGCCCCAGTGCCCACAGAAGAGGAATGCCTCTGTTGCAAGGAATGGGACGGGTTGCAGCCTTATTTTCAAGGTCTGGATGTGACCGAGGACAAGACACCGCCACCTGGAGTAGTATCCAGCTGGGCTTTATCTAGAGCTCGTGATATTTCAGCCGCGCTTTGGAAAGCAGAGCTAGATGGTAAACAGACATGACACCACACCAGTAAGGTAAGACAACACGTTTACATGTCATTTTCTGTATGTTCTCTGACATTTATCCTAACAATATGAGGCGGTCTTTGTGGGAAAAAAGCTTGTTTAGTGGACTAACTTTGCACTTGAAGTATGCCCTTTCACTTACGTTTTAACAGGTCTGACGCTACTATGCGCCCCAGCTGTATCTAGGCTAACGGCTAACATGCTAACTATTATTTTTATGTCACTAGTCACTTGAAACAAATTTAGGATGATAGCAGACAGGTTGAAATAAACCTAAATTTCCCTTTAACTCAGCTCATCTAACAAATGAGGGACAGCTGATGATTCAAGAGTTGAATGGTCTGAACAATCTTATTTTATTAACCCAATCCAACACAAAATCATAAAGTCCTTATTGATCACAAAAATACATTTAAATATACAAAATATGGCTAAATTAGCTACTAACCGGTGTGTGTGTGTGTGTGTGTGTGTGTGTGTGTGTGTGTGTGTGTGTGTCTGGGGGGGGGCTTACCACAGAGATATAGCCAGGCGTTCACCGGGACCAATGACTCGCCGGTAGTCGTTGTCCATCCTGTGGATCCGTGGACCAACCTTGGTGAGGACATCATCAAATTGACTTTCGTCCAGTCGGAAATAGCGCTGAAACCAGGCATCATCCAAATGTAGTTCCTGCACCAGCTGGTGAATTTCCAGGAAATTTGCAGGACTCTGTGCGACCGACGGCTCCGGGCCCTGTGTTTCCTCAGCAAATACGCCAGTGCAATACAAAGGAGGCTTCCAAAAGTGCAATCCATGGTGAAAGAGGAAACCAAAGATGTGCATGCTATATAGGCTACGGTTTTTTTTCCCTCCAAATAAGCTCCCGCTTATTTACCACCAATTACATTTCTCAATGGTCCTACAACAGGAGAGTAAAATCATAATAATATTAAAAGACTCAAAAAGCTTTTGGTGGGAATGCAGGTCCTAGTGAAGATAAGTTATTCACAGAGCGTCCTGTCCTTAAAAGAGCTCCTAAGGTTAAAAACGGTTCGGAGTAGGAAGGTGGACTTTTAAGAGGCTTTAAAGTTTCTTAAGCAGAGGAGAAAATGGTGGAAATACTAAGAGGTTCGAGAAATATTCTCCAAACATTGGATGACAGTAAGTAAATGAAATGCTACAGATTAGATCATGCAGAGATAATCTGTGGTTGATGTCATTAGGGATACACACATATTCCCCACCTAACGCTTTAACGGCAGAAATAAAATGATCACAACACTAAGATATTTGGATAACTGGAAAAATGCAACAGTGCAGCAGTGATGACTTGGGTCTGTCTCAACCTTCCATCAGCAGAGTGATCACACAAACAATGACAACACTTTCACAGTAAGCAGTCCATTTCATTTCCACTGGGTGTCCTCACCTTGCAGGCTCACAAAGGGGTGTGTCTGTGACAACCAATCCCATCTGTTCAAAGAATGCATCATATCTAGCAACGGGGTCAACTACACCTCTTCACTAATGTAAAAGTTTATGTCCCTTCCTTGTTCAGAGGGCTCAGCTCCTTGAGAACGCAAAACCTGTCACACAACTCTTAGTGGCCTGTTCTACAACATTTGTACCTTCAGTGGGAACCAATGAGCTTGGGACTAAGCATCACGGCCATCGTACTGATGTTGTAAAAGAACTGAGAGGCACTAACGCACTGCTGGTGTTGGTCTTTAAGGGAAAAAAAAGTAGAAAAGTGCAGTTAAGATCTTGATTCTTAAATGGTTAGAAGGACTAATTATTTTCTTGTTGTGGGTTTGTTATTATGAAAACTGTTTTTCCTTAATATATTATACCTTACTTCTCAACATAGAATTAACATTTTTATTTAGCTCAAGCAACAGAGCCCTTGTTTTAAAACTATATTTTTTGTCATTTGACTGCAAGTGAAGTCAGTCAGAAGCAATGGCTGGTATAGAAAACTCCACTTCACAGCAGAATAGACAGTGTCAGTGAAAGTGATACTTGGAGCCTTGTTTGAAGTAGAAGATCTTGAATGTCTTCTCAGCCCGACTTGTTGGTTGCATGTACAAACTCAGAGCTAGAGGGAATGCGGTCAAACAAATGAATAAGTAAAACACCTTACTTCTCTTAATTCACCATTGAGCTGTTGATCAGCAGGCAGTATCAAGTACCTACAGCTGTGAGTGATATAATGCTACCCACATACTGAGCTGGGCAGAGTAAATTGCTCAACATGACCTGAATATGTATTGTAAGAGAACAGTGACTGGGCCATCAGATGCTCTGTTGTCTACATCCTGCAGGGTTTACACTTACTTACTCTTGCTGTCTGGCTGGCCCACCGACAAGTGTCCCAACCCAGCCCAACCAATAGACTTATAAAAGATTAATGACAAATGATTCCAAATATAATATTTCCTGCTGATCTGCAAAATGACTTCTGAAGCAGTTGTGCAGTCTTAAAGTCAGGTCTGTTTTACACAATCAGCAATGAGGTGAAGAATAATAATGAAGCTTCCATTTATGCGTTGTTTGTTTCACAGTTCACTCAGTCTATTGCTGACACTAAAATGTGAGGTGCATGAGATTTGATTATTTTTTCAAGTCCTGATGTGCCATGGCTGGCTGGCAAATCAGCGGCAACACAAATGAAACGGAACAAACCAAACAGCTCCAGTCATCTTGAACAAAGCTAATAGAAACAAAGACTTACACAGTCCTGTTTAGTTAAAGCTGCTTTTGTTTTCATTTTGTTTTTATCTTAGTGCTGGAGGAAGTTAGTGCTGTGGTGTTTTTGCAGTGAGATTAACTGTTAGTTGAACAGTTATGTTAGTTCCTTAGTTTCTCTGTTTGAGTTTGAGCTTTTGTAGGTGAAGCAGTTTTCTTGTCTTTTGAGTTACTGGTGTTACTTAGTCATTTTTATTTTAAGCCTTAAACTCTGCTTGTGAACACTAACAAAAGTTGATTGTACTCACATAACCAAATTGTTGACAGACTGTTAAATGGATAGATCAAACTACTGGATACAGTTAAACTTTGACCTTACGATGGCATTAGGAAAGCATCATAAAGAAGAAAAGGGACAAAAGTGTGCAATTATTTTATTTTACAAAAGCTCTGTCACCTTACACCCCATTACGATTCACTAACATTAAAGAATGACATGAGGGTTTACAGTATTTATATGATAATGTAGTTAACTCTAATTATCCAGCAGTTTCCAAAATTAGTACATCTGATTAACTCATTACAAATGGCGCCATATCCATTTTGAGACAGATGTGGCATCAGAGATCCATGACTCTGCTAAATCGGAATTTTTAAAAATCCATCATGTGTCCACAAAGCTTGTAAGACTTCTGCTTGTCACTTCACATTAGTATTCCAAAATGATTTTTCTTTCAAGCCAGTTAATAAAACAAGGTTTTATTTTTTACAAATAGTGGGTATCTGACTGTGGAGCTAAACTCTTTTATTTGAAAAAGAGTGGTTACTTGTCCAGAAATGCCAGAGAGAAGATTTGAAAAGTTGGAGTTCTCTTTAACTCACATTTTCAGTCTTGCTGAGAGTTGAAGTTAATCAATCTTCACTTAAGTGAAAAAGTAGGTCAACCCATCTGTAATTAGATGCTATTCAAGAAAGAAACAAGCCTGGTGAAAAAAAAAATCCTGTAGGCTACACAAGACCATAGTAATTTAACCAGAAATATCAGCCCAGTCATCAAAATAAAGTTGGCATTTTACATTTCATCAAATCATGAATATATTACATTTGTACGTTTCATACTTACACACCTGTCAGTGTGTGTCCATTGGCTTTTCAGGCTCCAAACATGGGTGTTTTGTAGCGACCCATGAGTGCTCTTCCATCAGCTTTTTAGGCTCCAAACTTGGGTGTATGTAGCAATCTGTCGGTATGTTTCCATCAGCTTTATAGGCTCGAAATGTAGGTGTTTTGTAGCAACCAGTTGGATTGTTTCCATCGGCTTTTCAGGAACTAAATGTTGGTGTTTTGTGGCAACCCATTGATGTATATCTCTGTTGGCTTTTTTAGGCTCCAAATGTGGGTGTTTTGTAGCAACCTGTCAGAGTGTTTCCATTGGCTTTTCAGTCTCTAAACATTGGTGTTTTGTAGCAACCAGTTGGCGGAGATAGGCCATGAAAAGTGTTTTTTTTTAATTGAGACATATTGAGACATTACCGCTTTTCCTGCTCGGATAGTGCCCCTATAACTGGGTATTTTGAGACAAAACATGATCTTTGTCTACCATAACTGAGTGATTTTTAATGCCTAAACCTATCCACGTGTTAACCACAACACTGTCTAAATGTAAATTTCAGCCTATCTACAACATAATAGTGTAAAATTGTAACATATCTTTTGTCAGCAGAAATGTAGGATGCCAACATGTTTTCTGGTGACCGGGCCATATATCAATTATAGATAATCTTTCACAAAGTGAACCTGATTGGGACGAATACAAATAGTATTATATAATTTCATCAGAGAAGGAAATTGTAAAGGAAGTGATCATGTCTGAGAACAATGAACTTCCTGTCTGAAATGTTTTCTTATTATAAAGCAGAATCAAAATTTGAGAGGGAGACCAAAGTGATGCTAATATACAATCTAGTGTATTGTAATTATTATTGTTGTCTGTAATTTCAAACAAATATCATTGTCTGTAATTTGTGATGTTTTCAGTGGGATACTTGGAAAGGCCAAAGTCCTGAAAATACCATTTTCATGCATGGTAATTTGAGCTAAAATTTGCTTTGGATATGTGCACAGTCTTTTTCCTTCAAGATGTGATTTATTTTGCAAATGTTGCATGCAATCAGTCCCGTCTCACAAGAAATAAATTTTTGTATATCTAATTTGAAATAGTACTTTATGTTCAGTGGCAACATTTAGTTCAAAAAAGCTATAAGTAGACTGATATTCATATGGGACAGGGAACAGAATTTAGAGAAAGCAGAGGGAGTGGATCTTTCGAGCACAGTGTCAAAATTAATTTACCTGGGTGGTTGCGAACAATGAATTTTAATATTATGCACTACAAAGTTGAGCAACATGACTTTCCCTCTCCCCTCCCTCTGTCCTCTGTCTGGCATACTGCTCTGCATCTTTAATAATGTAATTCTGTTCCAGATTACAGAATGACAGCTATCTCCTTGCAGATAAAACTGGATGAAGCAGTCACATTTATGAGATGATTTGGAAAAAAGAAAAAAAAAAAGAAAGTCCCGCCTCTTTTAAAACTGTATGTGTATTGTCAAATCAGAGTGCTAAATCTTTGTTAAGCTTGCTAAATCTTAAACATGAACCCAATTTTAATACTTCGTAATGTAGCTTTCATTAATTTTAAAAATGTTTTATTTTAAACTTTATAACTTTCATGTAACAAAGATCCCCTGCAGATGTTATCACTTATTCAGCAGTAAGCCGGACAGTATTCAGAGTATTTCATTATTGTCAGATATTTGGGTATGCAGATGTTTTGGTGGGTTTTGTTTTAGGGATGCACCGAAATGAAAATCTGTGGCCGAAGCCGAACCAAATTAAATTCTTGGCTGAATACTGAGTGCCAAATGCCGTTGTTTAGAATTTCATTAGTTTTAGCAGATGAACACCCTCCAGATTAGTGTTGTCATGGTACCAAAATTGGGACCCACAGTATGATACCAGTGAAAGTATCACAGTTCTGAGTAGTATCACGATACCACAGCAAAAATGAGGCAGATTTGCCTTTTGTCATTTATAAAAAGATAAATCACTTTTCTATAATACATCAATGATATTTCAATGGAATAAATTACTTACTGACTTATTCATACTTCAAAAACAGCATCAATAAGTGATTAACATAGCAGGGATCGAAATAAAATAAATAAATATAATAAAAATCAACCAAAAATCAACCAGCCACCCTCCTACCCCTGACAAGTTAAGAACAGTCCCTTAAGTGCCTGTGAGGTTTGTGGACCATTAACTGCCACAAAGAGAGAAATGTGAACAGCTCGTTTCTCCTCTGACACGTCACATACCTGTGTGCCGCCACGGCTCAGCTGTCCAGGTACTACTGGGCAGTCATGACACCAAGAAAAGGAAAACAAACCACTGCAGCGGCATATTGAGTGCCAGGTGACCAGCGCGCGCCGTTATTGGACAGCGCATGGACACTCACCCTCTTGCAATTGGAATTTGAACTTATCCCACAGTAGTGGTACCTGAGGTACCGTAATACTACGTTACTCCAACATTATGGTATCATATGTACAGTGGTGTTTTAGTACCGTGGTCTACCGTTGGTACCAGGATACCCTGCAACACTACTCTAGATAGTTCAGTATTACATTCTTTGCAAACTGCTTTTCTTCTATCACTCTCCAACACTTTGAAATATCGCCACACTGCCGACATTTTACTCCGTCCGTCACCGCACGCTGTATGATTGCATTATCAAAACACGCCGCTATTATTCAGCCTTGCTTTTCACTTATTGCACCAAATACCGAATGTGTGTTTTTTTGCAATATTCGGCCAAATATATTCGGTTACCGAATATTCAGTGCATCACTAGTTTTTTTTTATTAACTTTTTTGTAACAAAACTACAATTCTTAACTAGTAGGTGTACTTAACGTACACCTCTTCTCCATGAGACGGGCTCCCGGCTCAGTTGGAATTGGAGCGTTAGCATGGCAGCCAACTAGCTAACGTCCCCACGCGTCCGGGAGCCTGCTTCTTGGCTCTGACTCACGGAGCTCGCTGGAGCCGAGAAGCAGGCTCCTGGAACATTAGCATGGCAGCCGACTAGTGCGAATGCTAACGTCCCCACGCTTCTCAGCTCCGACTCACTGAGCCTGGTGGAGAAGCGTAGGGACGTTAGCACTAGTTGGCTGCCATGCTAACGTTCCAACTCTTCTCCGTGCTCCCGGCTCAGTTGGAGTTGGAGCATTATCGTGGCAGACGAGTAGTGCTAACGCTAACAGGAAAGCAGGGAAATAGCTAAACACAGCAGAGACCGAGACTGAGTGAAAGACACTGCTAACTTCTAAACTAAGCCAAACTAAGTTGGCTGTTTAGGTTTTATTTGCTTGCTCCTGTAGCGAGTGAATCGGCCTGCAGTGAAAGCGGGGCTAACTGGTGCTTCCTCCTCATGCTCCACTTCACTCAGCTGCCAGCACAGACAGTTAGAGAGCAGAGGTAGAGGGAGGTGTGGCTCATGACACACTTTGTTTTGGTCTACAGGCAGTGCACAACAGCAAACCTAGCGGTGAAAGGATTTTGCTTTTCGCCCCTTCAAGATATGTATCTGGGGACAAATCTGGCCCCCTAAATCAAATTGACAAATAGTGAACTCTCAGAACTAAAGCTTGGTTACCAGCCTAAATTCAATAGAAAGCAGCAAAGGAAAATGTGAATTAATGTGTATTTGCATCCACTTCTGTTATGTCAATATTAGGAGTTTAGTGCATCAAAGCGGGGAACTGGCAAGAAAAAGCTACTTAACGCCAGGGTCACTAAGGTTGGGTCGGTACCGCATCAAGTCGGTAATACCGGATTTTCGTCACTTGAGGGTGCAATTGACTTATTTAAAATAAAAAAACGACCTTGGGACAACAGAGTGACAGTAACACATTGTTTCTTTTATTCCTTACAAATAAATTTTGCAACTTACTCAGTCAGTGCAAACAAGGGTTGCCTCCTTCATCTGGCTCAAAGCCAAAGTGTTGCCATAGTGGCGCATTCCTTGAATTCGTCAAGACTAATTCATCAATCATCAAGATTTATTAATAAAAGTTGTTAATGTTGTACATGTTTTGTTGTTATTTTTCAGTATTCTTAGGCCTATGTAATATTTGCTGTTGTGTTTTTGAATGATATAGGCACAAGCCGACATTTTGGCGACTCTCTCTGAGCCCTTCAAAGTGATTTTTAATTAGTCACGGTAATACCGTATACCCCATGAAAATGTGAGGAAGGTTTAACGGTAACAAAATTTGGATACTGCCCAACTCTAGTTTGAGATCATATACTTCTACATGTAACAGTAATGTTTAATGATATTTGTGTTTTTGTCTGTTTAAGGTTGTCATATTTTAGCCAGTGTTAAAATTAAGTTGCACTGCTTTGAGGTCTGTGGATAAGCTTGGCAAAGAAAGCAAGTTACTTTCAATAGATCCCCACTTATAGCATTTTTTGGAGTTGTTGCACCTGTTGAAATGGTGATAACAGCTTCAATTAAGGAAAAATACAATCATATTAGTTATTGTTAATAGGATGTAAAGTAATTTTTTGTTTCTCAGTTATAATATGATGGTTTTTAATACACATTTCTCTCCCTTTACAGAAAAAATAATCTGCAGATGCAACATGCCTTACTGTGATAAAGGTCATTTCCATTGTCCATTCTGTGACACAACTGTAATTCGTAAAGACTTCATATCACCACATGTGACTGACTGTTTTGAAAAATGTGTTGGGGTGGTGTCACCTCTTCATCAGTCCTTACCATCATCACCTGAGGACTTTATTGTGCAATCACTGGATCATTCATATGCACTTCCCCCTTCAGTGTCTGCACCAGCTATAACCACAGAGCCTCCAGTAGTCACTCAGGAACTTCCATCTTCCCACCTCTCCTACCCTCTATCTCAGACAGCATCACCCAAGACCCCCACACTTGTCACAGATCAGTCACCCCCAGCTACAACCACAGAGCCTCCACTTCCATCTTTCCACGTGAAGTCCCCTCACTGCACCATTGTATTATACAAAAAGAATTTGGCATTACATATTCAAAGACAACACAGTCAACAAAAAGATATCACAGCCAAATCTCATCTTAAAAGCACATGTGTTGACCAAAATAATACGGCAGGACGTTGAACTTGAAGGGTCCAAAACTAACACTCGCCACTCGCCACTCCCCAATTACGGGTAGATTTTGTTTCTGGCTAGTAAATTTTTAAGACCGCTCACCACTCTGGCGAGTTATTTTTTTACCAGCGAAAAATGCATTTTTTTGTTACTAGAGAACGATGCTGGTATCAGCTGGTTTTCTGGCAGAGTCATGTGTATTTCAGGCAGAGATGAGCTTTGGTCACGTAAGTGCGTCACATGCATTTGCGACTAAAAATAGTTTTGTGCGAGCAAAAGAAATCATTCAGGAGCACGCTGTGCAAGTATGGATTTCAACCTGGTTGTGGGATGAACGGGGGTTACAGACACGGACAGGAATACGTATTCCTGTCAAATACAGCTCCGCGGCGCAAGATAACGGCTTACCGGCGACAGAGAAACCTGGCTCCAGGTCCAATAATTTCCTCTTTCATTGGTGTCATGATTGCCCAAAAGTACATGAACAGCTAAGCCGTGGTGGCACACAGGTATGTGACGTGTCAGAGGAGAAACAAGCCGTTCACATTTCTCGCTTTGTGGCAGGTAACGGTCCACAAACCTCACCGCACTTAAGGGGCTGTTCTTAACTTGTCAGGGGAGGAGGGTGGCTGGTTGATTTTTGGTTGATTTTTATCAAATTTATTTATATATTTATTTATTTATTTATTTAGTTTGATCAATTATTCGTCGTCGTCATCCTCTGCTAATCTGGGTCCGGGTCGTGGGGGCAGCAGCCTCAGCAAACAAGCCCAGACAGTGTTCTCCCCAGCCACCTCTGTCAGCTCCCCCGAGGGAACCCCCAGGCATTCCCAGGCCAGCCGGCCGATGTAATCCCTCCAGCGTGTCCTGGGGCGGCCCCAAGGTCTCCTTCCGGTTGGACATGCCCAAAACGCCTCCCAAGGGAGGCGTCCGGGAGGCATCCTTACCAGATGCCCGAACCACCTCAACTGGCTCCTCTCGATGTGGAGGAGCAGCAGCTCTACTCCGAGTCCCTCCCGGATGTCCGAGCTCCTCACCCTATCTCTAAGGCTGAGCCCAGCCACCCTGTGGAGGAAACTCATTTCGGCCACTTGTTCACACACACGTGCTGACGTGCTGACGTATTGCGGTAAGCGAGTTGTGTCATTTCCGGTGTTTCTGTGACAGCGTCTCTGTACTGCGTCTCTGTACTGCTCTGGTGGATTCTACTAGCCTGCTTTCTCACTTCAGTTGCTTTAACGTTGCTTTAACGTCTACTTCAAGTCTTAACCCACACTGGTTCTGTTTAAGCACTTATAGCTCTCCTCCTTTCTACGACTTTCTCGCTAATCTCTTAGCTGTTGTTTGCACGTTACCAGCCTTGGTAGCTACATTAGCTTTACAGTTAGCGATGGCTTCTCCCTCTGCTCTCTGTTGCTCGCTGTGCCAAATGTTCAGTTATGCCTCTGCCTCCTTTAGCGACAGTGGTAATTGTAATAAGTGTAGCTTATTTGCTGCGTTGGAGGCGAGGCTTAGTGAATTAGAAGCGCGGCTCCGCATCATGGAAAACCATTCAGTAGCTGCGGTTGTTAGCCAGCCCCCTGTAGCCGGTGCAGAGCCACATAGCATAGCCTTAGCCTCTGCTAACTGTCCTCTGGTAACTCCCGTTCAGCCGGGAGGTTGGGTTATGGTTCGCCAGAAGCACAGCTCCAAGCCGAAGCCCACGGCTCACCACCAGCCTGTTCACGTTTCCAACCGCTTTTCCCCACTCAGCGACACACCCGCTGAGGATAAAACTCTGGTTATTGGCAGCTCTATTCTGAGAAACGTGAAGTTAGCAACACCAGCGACCATAGTCAAATGTATCCCTGGGGCCAGAGCGGGCGACACTGAATCTAATTTAAAACTGCTGGCTAAAGCTAAACGTAGATTCAGTAACGATGTTATTCACATCGGCGGCAATGACACCCGGTTACGCCAATTGGAGGTCACTAAAATTAATATTGCCTCGGTGTGTGAATATGCAAAAACGATGTCGGACTCCGTAGTTTTCTCTGGACCCCTCCCAAATCTGACCAGTGATGACATGTTTAGCCTCATGTCATCATTTAATCGCTGGCTGTCCAGGTGGTGTCCAGCAAACAATGTGGGTTTCGTTAATATTTGGCAAACTTTCTGGGAAAACCTGGTCTTATGAGGAGACGGCATTCATCCCACTTTGGATGGAGCTGCTCTCATTTCTAGAAACCTGGCAAACTTTATTAGTAATTTAAATCCCTGACAACCCAGAGTTGAGACCAGGACTCAGAGTCGCAGTCCTATACGCCTCTCTGAGCTTCTAGTTCAGTTACCCAGCCATAGTTTTCATAGTTTTATACAAACAGTGTCTGTCCCCCGACCACCTAAATTATTTAAATCTAAAATTAAACAAAGAGGAGTTGTGCATAACAACCTCATAAAAATTAAAACCTCTTCTGTGACAGAAAGACAAAACAGGAGAATTAAATGCGGACTGTTAAATATCAGGTCTCTATCGTCTAAAGCAGTGTTAGTAAACGAATTAATATCAGATAATCATATTGATTTACTCAGTCTCACTGAAACCTGGCTGTGTCCAGATGAATATGTCAGTCTAAATGAGTCCACTCCTCCCAGTCATAATAATACCCACATTCCTCGAGGCAGCGGCCGAGGAGGGGGAGTTGCAGCCATTTTTAACTCTAGTCTGTTAATCAGCCCTAAACCTAAACTAGATTATAATTCATTTGAAAGCCTCATTCTTAGTCTTTTACATCCGACCTGGAAAACCTCGCAGCCACTTTTATTTGTTATAGTGTACCGTGCTCCTGGCCCGTATTCTGAATTTGTATCTGAATTCTCAGAGTTTTTATCCAGTTTAGTTCTTAAATCAGATAAAGTTATTATTGTAGGCGATTTTAACATTCATGTCGATGTTGACAATGACTCCTGGCGCGTTTATCTCATTATTAGACTCCATTGGCTTCAGTCAGGGTGTACATGAACCCACTCACTGTTTTAACCATACCCTCGATCTAGTTCTGACGTATGGAATTGAAATTGATAACCTAAAAGTCTTTCCACAGAATCCTCGCTATCGGATCATTATCTGATTACTTTTGATTTCTTTTACTCGATCACACGCCAGCAACAGTTACTATACTAGATGTTTATCAGATAGTGCTGTCGCAAAATTTAAGGAAAAGATTATTCCGTCATTAAATTCAATACCAAGTCCTCAGTAACAGAGAGCTTTCCCGTGCCGACTTTGATCATTTTGTCGATAGCGCCGTGAGGCTCGCTCACGAACAACACTTGACTCTGTAGCTCCTCTTAAAAGAAGTTAAAAGCAAAGAAAATTCGCTCCTTGGTATAACTCTCAAACCCGTAAGTTAAAACAAATATCGCGAAAGTTTGAAAGGCATTGGCGATTAACCAAACTGGAAGAATCTCGTTTAATCTGGACAGACAGACAGTCGCAAAACTTATAAGAGGGGCCTCCGCAATGCCAGAGCAAACTATTACTCAGCATTAATAGAAGACAATAAGAACAACCCCAGGTTTCTTTTCAGCACTGTAGCCAGGCTGACTGAGAGTCAAAGCTCTATTGAGCCTTGTATTCCTTTAGCCCTTAGCAGTAATGATTTTATGAGCTTTTTTAATGACAAAATTCTACTATTAGAGGCAAAATTCATGACCTCCTGTCCTCAGATAGTACCTATCTAACCTCAAACACAGCTGTAAAACCTAATATATATTTAGATTGCTTCTCCCCAATTTCTCTTCAAGAATTGACTGTAGTGATTTCTTCATCCAAATCATCAACGTGTCTCTTAGACCCCATCCCAACTAGGCTACTTAAGGAGGTCTTTCCTTTAGTTAACACTCATATATTAGATATGATCAATATATCCTTATTAACAGGCTATGTCACACAGTCTATTAAGATAGCTGTAATTAAACCTCTACTAAAAAAGCCCACCCTGGATCCAGAGGTGTTAGCCAACTATAGACCAATATCTAATCTTCCCTTTATGTCAAAAATCCTTGAGAAAGTAGTCGCAGACCAGCTGTGTGATTTTCTCCATGATAATAATTTATTTCGGACAAAGGACTTGTCTCTGTACTTGTTTTATTAGATCTTAGTGCGGCGTTTGACACAATTGACCATCAAATTCTACTGCAGAGACTGGATCACTTAATTGGCCTAAAAAGTTCTGTACTAAGCTGGTTTAAATCTTATTTATCTGATCGTTTTCAGTTTGTTCACGTTCATAATGAATCGTCATTACGTACCAAAGTTTGTTTTGGAGTTCCGCAAGGTTCTGTGCTTGGACCAATCCTATTTACTCTATATATGCTTCCTTTAGGTAACATCATTAGAAATCACTCTATAAATTTCCATTGTTATGCAGATGATACTCAGTTGTATTTATCGATGAAGCCAGAAGAAAGTAATCAATTAACTAAACTCCATAATTGCCTTCAGAACATAAAAACTTGGATGAGCACCAATTTCCTGATGTTAAATTCAGACAAAACTGAAGTTATTGTTCTTGGCCCCAAACAACTCAGAGACTCTTTATCTGATGACATAGTTTCTCTTGATGGCATTGCTCTGGCCTCTAGCACTACCGTAAGAAACCTCGGAGTAATATTTGATCAAGATTTGTCTTTTAATTCTCATTTAAAACAAACCTCAAGGACTGCATTTTTTCATCTGCGTAAAAATTAGGCCTATCCTGACCCGAAAAGATGCAGAAAAATTGGTCCACGCTTTTGTTACCTCTAGGCTGGATTACTGTAACTCTCTGTTATCAGGTAGCTCTAGTAAGTCCTTAAAAACTCTCCAGCTAATTCAGAATGCAGCAGCACGTGTACTAGGAACTAAGAAACGAGATCATATTTCTCCTGTTTTAGCTTCTCTGCACTGGCTCCCTGTAAAATCCAGAATTGAATTTAAAATCCTACTGTTAACTTATAAAGCTCTAAATGGTCAAGCTCCGTCATATCTTAGAGAGCTCATAGTGCCTTATTATCCCACCAGAACACTGCGCTCTGAGAACACAGGGTTACTCGTGGTCCCTAAAGTCTCCAAAAGTAGATCAGGAGCCAGAGCCTTTAGCTATCAGGCTCCTCTCCTGTGGAATCATCTTCCTGTTACAGTCCGGGAGGCAGACACCGTCTTCACATTTAAGACTAGACTTAAGACTTTCCTCTTTGATAAAGCTTATAGTTAGGGCTGGCGCAGGCTTGCCCTGTACCAGCCCCTAGTTAGGCTGACTTAGGCCTAGTCTGCCGGAGGACCCCCCTATAATACACCGGGCACCTTCTCTTCTTCTTCTTCTCTCTCTCTCTCTCTCTCGTATTCTATTACTGCATCTTGCTAACTCGGCCATTCTGGATGTCACTAACTCGGCTTCTTCTCCGGAGCCTTTGTGCTCCACTGTCTCTCAGATTAACTCATATCACAGCGGTGCCTGGACAGCGTGACGTGTGTGGTTGTGCTGCTGCCGTGGTCCTGCCAGATGCCTCCTGCTGCTGCTGCTGCCATCATTAGTCATTAGTCATACTTCTACTGTTATTATACACGACTATTGTCACACATGTATACTGCCAGATATTAATACATACTTTCAACATATTGTACCACAGTAGCCAGAACTATAACTATAATATTATTACTTTCATTAATGTTGTTGTAAGCTACTGTCATTACCTGCATCTCTCTCTCTCTCTCTCTCTCTCTCTCTCTCTCTCTCTCATTGTGTCATGTGGATTACTGTTAATTTGTTATGCTGATCTGTTCTGTACGACATCTATTGCACGTCTGTCTGTCCTGGAAGAGGGATCCCTCCTCAGTTGCTCTTCCTGAGGTTTCTACCGTTTTTTTTCCCCGTTAAAGGGGTTTTTTTGGGGAGTTTTTCCTTATCCGCTGCGAGGGTCATAAGGACAGAGGGATGTCGTATGCTGTAAAGTCCTGTGAGGCAAATTGTGATTTGTGATATTGGGCTGTATAAATAAAATTGATTGATTGATTGATTGATTGTACTTGTGATCTCATTCTTTCGGTCACTACACAGAGCTCGTGACCATAGGTGAGGGTTGGAACATAGGTCGACCGGTAAATCTAGAGCTTCGCTTTCTGGCTAAGCTCTCTTTTCACCACAACAGACCGGTTAAGCGCCTGCGTCAATCTGCCTGTAAATCTCCCACTCCATCCTACCCCCACTCGTGACCTCGAGATACTTAAACTCCATGACCATGGCCTCAGATTTGGAGGTGCTGATTCTCATCCCAGCTGCTTCACACTTGGCTGCGAACCGTCCCAGCGAGAGCTGGAGGTCACTGTTCGATGGAGCTAGGAGGACCACGTCATCCGCAAAGAGCAGGGACGAGATCCTCCCATCACCGAACCTGACACCCTCCGCCACTCGGCTGTGCCTAGAAATTCTGTCCATGAAAGTTATGAACAGAACCGGTGACAAAGGGCAGCCCTGGTGGAGTCCAACCCTCACCGGGAACAGGTCCGACTTACTGCCAGCCACGCGAACCAGACTCGTGCTCCTTCGGTACAGGGACTGGATAGCCCTTAGCAGAGGGCCACCAACCCCATACTCCCAGAGCACCCCCCACAGGATGCCCCTGGGGACACGGTCATAAGCCTTCTCCAAATCCACAAAACACATGTGGACTGGTTGGGCGAACTCCCATGCCTCCTCCAGCACCCTGGCGAGGGTAAAGAGCTGGTCCATGGTTCCGTGTCCGGGACGAAAACCACATTGCTCCTCCTCAATCTGAGGTTCAACTATCGACCGGACCCTCTTCTCCAGCACCCTGGTGTAGACCTTACCAGGTAAGCTGAGGAGTGTGATCCCCCTGTAGTTGGAACACACCCTCTGGTCCCCTTTCTTGAAGATGGGGACCACCACCCCAGTCTGCCACTCCAGAGGCACTGCCCCCGATGTCCACGCAATGTTGCAGAGGCGTGTCAGCCAGGACTGCCCTACAACATCGAGAGCCTTGAGATATCCAGGGCGAATCTCGTCCACCCCCAGGGCTCCGCCGCCGCGTACTTCCTTCACTACCTCGGTGACTTCTGCCCCAGAAATTGGACGACCCACCCCTGAGACCCCCGGCTCTGTTTCCTCACTGGAATACGTGTTGGTGGGATTTAGGAGCTCCTCAAAGTATTTCTTCCACCACCCAACAATGTCCCCAGTTGACGTCAGCTGCTCCCCACCCCCACTGTAAACAATGTGAGCAAGTTGCTGCCTTCCCCCCCGAAGCGCCGGACGGTTTGCCAGAACCTTTTTGGAGCCTGGACTGACTTACAGATTTTCTCAGCAGAACGCCACACAGTGAGAAGAAAAGAAATGATAGGTCCTAGACAAAGCTTTGAGCGCTTCAGGGGAATTGCGGAGTGCACCAGATCTTGCAGCCTGTGAGGGAAAGCAAGCTTTTCCTCCACAGGTCTCCAAGAAACTGTAGCATTAGGATTACACCATGTTGAGAGGAGGCGAAGTACAAATGACCAAAAATAAAATTTAAAATTTGGGACAGAGAAACCGCCCTCAGATCTGCGTCATTGTATGATGGACATTTTGAGTCGAGGATGCCCCCCTCCCCATATAAATTTTGAAATTAATGAATGTAATTTGTCCCAGTAGTTGGTGGGAGGTGGTAGAGGTAGCATGGAGGAGTAAAAGTTCACCTGAGGCAAATGTCCATCTTAATAATGGAAACACGGGTCCGCAGTGAATGAGGTTGATGTAACCATCTGTCTAAGTCAGTCTCTATGTGGCTATAGATGCCTTTAAAGTTTTTAGAAGTGATATTGGCTAGTGATAGGTAAATATCAATGCCTAAATATTTAAAATTCTTTACTATAGGGATATGAGAAGGGAGTGCTGTTGAATCTAATATTGAGTTTAAGGGCAATAATGAAGACTTCTGCCAATTAATTTTGTATCCAAACATGGAACTGAATTCCCTGAAAGTCTCAAGAATGTGTGGTAAAGAAGAAGGTGCATTATCTGTAAACAACAATATGTCATCCGCATACAATGCTATGTGATGTTTAGTGTCACAGAAAGTGATAGGAGAAATAAAAGGGTGTTGTCTTATAGACTGGGCTAGAGGTTCTAGAGAGTGAGCAAATAATAATGGTGAAAAAGGGCAACCTTGGCGACATGATCTCGAAATAGGAAACTGTGTAGAAGTGTTGTTCCCTGTTACAACCACAGGTGAAGCATTACTGTAAAACACTAAGATTGATAAATTCAGAGTTAAAATCAAGACGCTCCATGACCATCCACAAGTAATCCCACTCTAGCCGATTGAAAGCTTTTTCAGCATCAAGAGATAAAACAGCACAGGGCAAGTCAATATCTGCTGCAGCATGAATGACATGTAATAAATGACGCATATTATCTGAAGCTAACTGGGTTTTAATAAAAACCCGCCTGGGCATGGTGAACTAGTTTAGTCATATATGATTCTACCCTGGTGGCCAACACTAGCGTATACCTTAATTTCTGCATTCAAAATGGACAGGGGTCTATAATTACTGCATAGAATGGGATCCTTATTGGATTTAGGAAGAACTGCTATTATGGCAGAGTTGGCATCCTTAATAAAAGATCGTTTTTTTTTAATGGAAAACAAAATCATGTCGAAGAAAAGTTGCCCAATTTCATCCCAAAAAACTACATAAAACTCAGGGAGGATACCATCCCAACCAGGGGATTTCCCCTTTTTCATTCCTATAAGTGCACTGTGCAATTCATCCAGGGTGATGGGAGCACTGAGATCCTCTTGAGTGAGTGAGGGGAGATTCAAATTACCCAAGAAGTTTTTACATTTATCTTTATCTAAGGTGATTTCTGAGGAATATAGTGAAGCATAAAATGAACTAAATTCAGCATTAATCTCATTCGGTTCAGATGAAAGAGTTTGTTGTGATCTAATTGCTATTATATTAGAGTATTTAGCATTTTGGTGTAATCTCACTGCAAGGAGGTGACTAGGTCTGGAGCCATTAAAATAGTAGTTCCTTCTTGTTCTTTGTATTTGAAATTCTGCTCTTTGCCGCAAGAGGGCATTAAGGTCCACCCTGGCTGAACTGATTGCTCTCCCCCTTTCCACGGAGAAATCCAGCCTCATTTGTTCCAGCTCCAGGTAATGGAGTTTTGATTCAAGCTCTGATATTCTACCTAGTCTGGTTTTATTAAGGTTTGAAGAGAAAGAAATAGAAGTGTTTCTAATACAGCCTTTAATTGCATACCAAAGCAAACGGGGATCTTCAACTGAACCAACATTATCACACAAAAAATTGTTCAGTTCACTTCTTAAGTGTTCACAGAAGTCCTTATTTTTTAATAGAGTAGTGTTAAAGCCCCATCTTGTGGCCCTATCTGGTGTATCCCTAAGAGTTAATTTTGCTAATACTGCAGCATGGTCAGATAATCAATTAAGGAGAATATTTACATCATCAACCTGTGAGATGACAGTTGGAGAAGATAACAAGTAGTCTATTCTGGAATAATTTTTATGTCTGTTGGAGTAAAAACTGTATTTCCTGTATAAAGGATTTGTGTTACGGAATAAATCATCATACTAAAGTCAGATACAATACCTTGAAATGCAGCAGTTGCAAGATTATGTAAATGCTGGTTTGCTTGAGATGAACGGTCGAGCGTAGGGTTCAACATGGCGTTCATATCTGCACCAATAATAACTGCAAAATTATTTTGTAAATCTGATATTAGTGACAGTGACATACTTATAAAATTCTGGCTCAAACTGGTTAGGAGCATAAATGGTAGGGCTGACCCAAAAAATTCGAAGCTTCGTTCAATGGCATGGGATTTGATTGTGAAAAAAAAAATGGAAGCTTTGGTGCTTTTTTCCCCCTTTTTGGGAGAGGCCTTAAACGCAACACTAACCCCCACCAGTCCGATACTGACAACGAGCGCACTCCGAACTGGCAGACATGTCCAAGAGGTCATCAGATGTGTGGTTGCACTTTAAAATATGCCCCAACAACCCCCAGAAAGCAGAATGCCAGATTTGCCAAAAGCAATTGGCATATCATAACTCAACAACAAATTTGGGAAATCACTTGAAAAACATAAGCAGTAACTAGTAGGCCTAATAGTATGGTTGTAGTACATGAGGCGCACTTGGCTATAACCTAGCCTATAGCTAACTTTACATTACAAGGTTGGCTAATAATAACTGAAACTATCTGCTTTTGTAGGTGCATGCTCTGGGTGCTTCTGCCTCATCACAAGGCACATCATCACAGACAACACTTGACTCGGTGTTTAATAAGAAGGTATTGGAAAACAGAAAGCGAGCCATAACAGATGCATTAGTCACGTTCATTGCTGAAGACATGAGACCAATAAATACCGTGGAAGGGAGCAGATTTAAACGCTTAATTAATACACTGGAGCCAGGGTATACTTTGCCCAAGCGAGAGAGTATTTCAAATGCTCTTACAGATAAGCACAAATGTGTACGCAAGAAAGTATGTAGTGACATTAAGAAGTGCTCCTCAGTTAGCTTCACCACAGATATCTGGACCAGTCAACAAATGGAAGCATACATGACAGTGACAGTGCATCTGATAAACAGCGACTGGGAGTTAAAAAACTTTGTGTTAGAGACCAAGTCAATGCAGGAGAGTCACATAGCCAGTAACACTGCAGAAAGACTGGGAGAGGTGGCTGATGCTTATGTTGTATCTGCTGAGAAGAGAGTCGCGGTTGTTCACGACAACATGGCTAATATGATTCTGTGCACTGACATGCTGAAACAGGAGGAGGCGTGGGGGGTGTTAAGGGCGTGCACTGCGCAGGACATAACTCCAGCTTTGCATAAATGCAGCACTAAAACATGACCCTGTATTACGCACCGTGGCTGCAGGAAGGCGAGTTGTTGGGCATTTTAAAAAAAGTGCAACAATTTAAAGCGAGTTGAGAAGCAGTGAGCACAGGAGTGAGTGAGTAGCACTCCTGTCATATATTTAAAGCTCAGGTAGGACTGCTTTTATTCGTTTCCCTTTTTAATGAAACCTACCTCAAATGACGGCTTTATTTTTATTTATTTTGTTCAATTTTATGTAAAGCAAAAGAGGCAATGTCGTTCATTTACAATTGCACTTTAACGTGTTGTTATTAAGCATCAAATGAAGGAGAGAGGTCATAGTTTATTACATTTATTTATGTTAAGGAAAGATAAGCAATGTCGTTATTTAAGAATATATGCGAGCACTAACACATTGTTTTATTTTTTGTAATTGTGTTTTTTGAAACCTCAGATAAAGGCTTATATTTTTTGTGCAATTTCAATCAAGAGAAGAGGAGTAACGCCGTCCGTTTCCGTTTTCTTTTTTTTTTTTTTCTTTTTTCTTTAGCCTACAGTAGGCCTATGTAACTCAAAGAACGGGAAGCAATGTCTGTTAGGCCTATAAGAGTTCATGTTCCAGGTCCACTTTGTATTTTTAATTGATTGATTGTTTTTGGTTGATTGCCAAATAAAGGCTGGCCCCATTAGGCCGTGTAAAGGAGTCATCCGGTCTGATTTTTGCAAGCATTGCCTAAAAATGTTTCACAGTAAATCAGAGAACGAGGATATTATTGCCAATGGTTATTTGAAATGGATAAAGGTATTTTTTACTGGTGAGTTAAGGGAGAATAGCCTATATATCATGTATTTAAAAAAGAAAAAATCTCCGACAAGGAAATATTGAAAGCCCGACACACAGTGGAAACCTGCTATTGTCCTGCTTGAACACAGACGACTAAATTCTTTCAACAATGTGACTAAAAATAATGATAAAATAGATTTTGTTGATGTAAAATATGCATTTTCCAGTTCCACCGGTCCGCTCTGAGTCTTGTGTCAGAGACACTTCGGATGCTCTGAGCTGCGCATCTGTTTGTGCTGCAGTGTGCGGCGAGGGTTTTAATTTAGTGTTCAGTCAAAAGTTAAACACTACTTATCACCGACCATTAGTGTTTTTTTCATTTGTGAATATTTCTATCTTAATCCTAGTGTTGGAAGAAATTATGTTTTCGCCATATTTTTTTTTTTAAATCCCTTTATGATTTGTCTTTTCCCATCTCTTGGTGTGTCCTAATCGTCCTCCTGGGGGACGGGGTTGAGAAAATCCTTCGCCTTTGTAGGCTCATCAAACAGGTGATCTTCACCGCCATGGGTTAGCTTCAGCCTCGCTGGATAAAGCAGGAAAGCTTTATAGCCCTGCTTTCTGGCTGTGTCCATCACCTTGGAGAAGGCTCGGCGTCGGGTGACAGTGTAGTTGCTGTAGTCGGCAGTAAAACGTATGTTCCTGCTGTCGATCATGAGCGGAGCCTCCAGCTCCCTGGCGGCCTGGAGGATGCGGTCTCGGTCAGTGAAGCGGAGCATCTTGCAGATAATTGTGCGTGGTCCAGACCTATCCTTGCGGGTTGGTCCAATGTGGTGAGCTCGCATTATTTCAAACTGACCACCAGCTAGTTTCCGGAACCATGTGGGGATAGATGAAGTGATATATTCCAGCATATTATCGCTCTCAGCACCTTCTGGGATGCCAAGGATGCGGATATTGTCGCGGCATGTGCGGTCTTCTTGCTGGGCCAGGGCTGCCTCCAACTCTTTGTGTCTCTTCATGGCAGTGGATTCCACTTTCGTGACCCAAGTGTGGAGTTTGTTGCACTCCTGGTTCAGTTTCTTAATATCTGCCATGCAGGCCGAAATGTCTGCTTGAATCCGGTCCAGTCTCCCCACAAAAGACGCGAACTGGGTTTCAATAAATGTCTGCTGGTCTCTCAGGGAGCCTTCAGTGAAGGTAAATACTTTGTTGGCCACCTCCACGCCGACGCCAAGTTCTTCAGCAATTTCTTTCTGCATTTTCTTGCTGGCGCTTCTCAGATTCTCGGCTGCCATGCACACAGTTATGTTCAGTAACAGGATTAACTTGTTGTAGTTGGAGAATCAAACTGTTAGGATAGTTTGTAAAGATACGAAGAGAGCAGGAGCGAGAGCGAAAGAGTCACACAGCCATCTTGCTGCAGGTTATTTTATTGATTTTGATCCCCGCTATGTTAATCAGTTGGTGCAGTTTTATTTAAGTACAAAAAAAAAATGACTGAACAACTTTAACTTGTATTGGAGTAATACTTGACCAAGATTATCTTTACTTTCACTCAAGTCATGTCGTTGAATACTTTGTCCACCACTGGTCAGACATTCATGTTTTTATAGGGCAGGCCCTGCTGTTGTAGTCTGGTCGAGCTCAACTGTCCAAAGGAGACAGTAATTCATGTAAAATTCATTAATGAAAGATTCTTTTTGCACTGTAGTAAGAATACTACACAATTTATTAACCCAAATATTACACTTAACTGTTGAAACAGTTATTCATATTTTAGAATACATTATTACTAATATTAGTGCACACTATTAAAATATTGATTGAGAATCGCATACAAGACCCACATGACATGCTAAATAATACTAATAGCAAATTACAACACTTCAAAGCAATTTTTATTTGGTTGGCTGGTAAAATATCCAACCTGGCTGTTAAGTGAAAGAATTAGTTTTGGACCCTGGTAGTAGACAGCTCACACTAAAATAAGAGTAAGGCAAGAGTAAGAAAATGGATTTTTAAAAGCCTTTAAGCGGAGGTGCAAAAAGGGGGGAAAAAAAGGAAGAAAGACAAGCTAGAGAAGCAGCTGTGATTAAAGATGTCCTGCGAATTACGTTTTACAAAAAACTTAAAGAAGACGACGGAACAGAGTTGGCTAACATTGAAGGACAGCCTCCAGTGCTAGCTAGTCAGCTAGAGCTAGCTAATGCCTCTAGCCCTAACATTAGCAGCAGCACGATCCCGGAGGATAGGCCAACTGTTTCTAGCAGTGGAGCACTGGAGCCAGTGCCCCTAACAGTTAGCCCGGCCAACACCAGCAACAGGTCCTCGGAGCTGGAAGAGGACGGTGATCCAGTGCCTAGCACCAGCAGACAGCCCCTGACCAGAGCCTCAACTAAATATGGATAACGAAGAAGCAGAAAAAGCAGCCACCAGAGCCGCAGGCGAGCCGCCCAGCAACAATCCTGCTTTATGAGGGGTGATGACGGATAACCTCAGAGAGGAAATTATGGTGAAAGGTGCTTTTGCTTTTCAAAATCGGACCAAAAAGTACCCAGCATCATGGTGGACAGAACCGGGGAGGGGTAAAACGCTCTCACTGACCAACGACCTGCTCTCCAGTAAGCTTCAAAATGGAGAAATTACCACCCATGAATAGATAATTTATTCCCCCTCCACCGGAGAAATATACTGCTATGCTTGCAAAATGTTTTCAGCACATAACAACGCATTTGTATCAGGATTTTGTGACTGGAAACATGGTGGTGACCAAGTCAGGGAACGTGAGAAGGGACCCGAACACAGAAAGTGCATGCTCATTCTTTTGCATCGTACAGAAAAGGAGGGAACTGTTGATGCTTTCCATGCAAGGAAACTTAAAGCAGAAGGTCAGTATTGGAAACAAGTGTTAAGGCGAGTTGTTGCAGTGATTAAATTCCTGAGTGAAAGAGGACTTCCTTTCTGGGGAGATGATGAATGTTTAGGGTCAGCTGTGTTGTGTGGCTATTATGATGGCATTGATGTAAAATTTCAGTGCTGATTATTATTTGTGAGTGAGTGTGATTGAGTTGAGTGAGTGACTGTATATTGGTGAGCTATCAATCTGCTGTTTGTGTCAGCCTTGAGTTAAGGGTGTGTGTGTGTGTATGTGTATGAGGGAGAGAGAGAGAGAGAGAGAGAGAGACAGACAGACAGACAGACAGAGACAGAGACAGATAGACAGACAGACAGACAGACAGACAGAGAGAATAAGGTGTTGTTCATCACATCAGTGCTGAAGTCAACATTAGTTGCTGGTAACTGGTTAGTATGATTTGTGTGTTAATTGGCATGTTAGTGGCGTGGTGTGGCATGTGTACAAGGACCATTTGAGACCTGGTGCCCAGGGGCCCCTGGGGTGCTAATCCAGCTCTGCCTGTGGAGCCAATGAGCCTTTTGCTCTTAACCAGACCAGACAAATACTCTTAAGCAGACAGTGTACTTTTAACTCTCTGGGTGTTTCTCAAAGTCAAAGAATGATCTTAAAATGGCCGAAATTCAAGGAGGTGACCTCCTCGAACCCCACCGAAGGACTGCTCCAATGTCAGGGATTCTTTCAAATTTCACTGAGGACTGAGTCCTTTGTTCAGTGAAATTCCAAGGAAGCATGTGTGTACACTCAGTGGGTATAAAATCCCCATAATGCTTTGCACACGATTTGCCAGAAGTGAAGGTGGGGCCTCTTCAATGAAGCTTGTGCCAGCAGAGTTTTTATCATGCAAGCGTGAAATAGACAGAAACCTCATAATTTTCACTTTCCAATACATCCACTGCAGAATAATGAGATTTTTAAAATAACGTGATTTAGATAAAACATAAAAGTTTTTAAATTAATCATTTACCGCAGAGATGGGGCGCTAAGTGTCCACCTCCCCTCCTCCCACTATTCACATAATAACGACATGATAATTGCTTTCATTCTGTCAGCTTGAAGTGGTGTATTTTTGGGGGGAATCGCGGTGATGTCAGCCACAGTAAAGACATTGGAATATCCCGCAGGTCAATGCATCACTCATTTGTTTTAAGGTGAACATATTTCAGAAGATTGCACAGCAGTATAATGTACAATCGTCACGGTCAGTTTCAGAGCAGTGCGGCCCATCAAATACGTTTTTCATATTAATGTAGCAGAGTGTGTGGTAATACACACAAAGTATGGAACATTTTGAAATCACACTGATTCTGTGTGTGAGTCTGTGTATATACTGTTAATGATTATTCAAAACTTTTTTTAGCTGTTGTCTTTACTTCATTACTCCACTTACTCTTAAGTATGATTGAGAAAAATATTCTCCCTAAAAGTCATGTGACTCTGAAAGTACTGCTACATTTGTTTAAAATTGTACAGCATTAAAGAGTGACAAAATTATCACAGTACTCTGAAACCCCCTCAGTCTGCTGAGGGTTAATGACATACACCTGTGGACACTTGTCAGCCTGTTCCCATGTTTGTTCACTGAATGTCAGGAAGGACCAATAACTTTCAGTTGGTTGCAATCTCAAACTTTACCGCTATATGCCACTAAATCCTACACACTAGACCTTCAAGTAAAAGTGCAGAATAACTAACAGCAAAATGTACTTATAAAGAAAACATTGCCCTCCTTAGAGTGTTGTATTTTATATGTATTGGATTGAAAAAGATTTGTGTTTAATGTGTGATAATGAAAGGATGAATAATCATTTTCACAACATCATAAGTGAGGCTTGAAAGGTAAAAAGCCCAGCACTTACTTAGTTTAAGAACCCATCTTGTGGTGTAAATTGGAGTATGACATGAGCAGGGGAAGAGCCTGCACACTGGGGAAGGCCTCACTTCTGTGCCTTGCATGATTATTCCTGAATTGATCAAAGAATTAAAAATAGAAAAATATGGAAATGAGGCTAGCCTAAACATTGTTTCCTTCTGAAGCGTGGATGATTTTTCCTCTTCAACAGTTTCATCTTATCCAGTAGGATTTCATTTCCAAAATGTCTAGACCCTGACAGTTTACTTTCCTGCTTCTGTGCACTCGTACCACGCAATACAGGCCTGCAGCAAAATGTTTCCTCCTCCTCTTCCTGCCACTGTAGACCTGATCCCAGCCAACCTCGGCGGTGCTTCCTTGTATCATCGGCTGGATTTTATGCTGTCCACAGCAGCCTCACACTCGAACAATTGATTATTGCTGTACGTGATTCTATACAGGTACTCAGAGCAAAGTAATGGATGGACTGCTGTTTCCTCCTCCGAGTTAACTGGAAGATTTGGTGGGTTTGATCACACACAGTTCACTCCACAAGCAACACTTTCATCATCCAGCGCTGTTTCCTTTGGATCCACATTTCTCCCTGACCTTTTGATATCACCTTTAATTTCTACCTCAGGGAAAAGTAAAACACCTTCACACTCAGCGCTTGCTAGTTGGGTTGCCTTCCACTAGATTAAGTGGTGATATTCACACAAGCCTTTTATTTTGTGCAGATATGGGGTTATGATTACTATGTTTAAATAAAGAATGATATACACTGAAATATTAATTTAAAAAAGTTACCGACATGTAAATGAGGTAAATGGGGTCACATGTAAATGAGGTAAATGGGGTCACATGTAAATAAGGTAAATGGGGTCAGAGAGGAACCTCCATCATAAAGAACACTACATGGAACAAGAATTATTTACCAAAAAGACAATGTCAAACCAATTTGCTACATACACTGGATGTCAGATGTAAGCATGTTCTGTGAATTGTATGTATTTATTATGTTTTCTACAGTGCTGTAACAGAATTCAAGCATCACAGCAGTACAATGTACCAATACTGTTACAAGTCCTGCATTCAAAACGTCTTTGTTTTTGGAAAAAAATGATGAATATTATCAGAAAATCAAAATCTGTTTGATTGGCCAAGCATGTACATACAGTGTGTAACCAAGCTCAGCACTAACTAATTAAAGTAGGTACCGGTGGTACAGAAGCCTTATTCTCTACAAATAAAATCATGTGGACCAGCGCATCAGAGGTAGGCAGGGCTCAGGAGAATTTGAGTCTTTAAACATTTAGTATTAAGTAGGGACATCCCGATCCGATCCTCGGATTGAGTATCGGCGCCTATCACATTATTTTTATAAAATCGGAATCGGTAATAAAAGATCGGAGGAATCAAAAAAGCAACAATGGCCAGGTTTTTCCATCCATGTTGTTCACTGTTGCCTCCGCTGATTGATTGCTTATTGATGTAAAATAATATGCTGATGGTGACATTTTCCACTGGTCCGCTGCACCGCTGAGTCTGGTGTCTGTGACACACATGCCCCATGAGTTGTGCATCTGTCTGCTTGCCCTGCAGTGTGCCGAGGGTTTTAATTTTTAGTGTGAAAAAAAAGACAGCAAAAATTAGCCTAAGCACCCTTCAGAAAAACAAATTGGAAGGGGGATTAGACGCTCCTAACTTTAAACATTACTATTTAGCTAACCAGCTACAATACCTATTGAAATGGTTATATCCTAACGAAGACTACAACTCCTGGCTCGAATTAGAACAGGCGGACTGCAACAATATAAGACTCTCTGACCTCCCCTTTATCACCACTACACTCAGACGTCATAACTGTTTTAAGAACCCAATGATTGCTTCCACCCTATCAGCCTGGTGGAAAACACTAGAAATCACAAACTCTCCGATAGAACCTTGCTTGCTCTCTCCAATTTGGCACAACCCGGATTTTGAAATTGACAAAAGACCTCTCCATTTTAGCACATGGGAGATGAAGGGAGTAACTCATCTCCATCACCTTTTCCAAGACAATATACTTATGACATACACAAACTTATTTCAAACTTTTGAAATAAGAAATGGCAATTTTCTACAATATTTACAATTGATAAAAACAATCAAGAGGAGAATTCCAGCGCCTCAGGACACTTTGCAGCCACCAGAATTTGCCAAACATATTACAAAGCTTTCTCCGAGCAATAAGAAGAACCTTTCTAAGATCTATAAATTACTGTCAAAGACCAGTTCTATACATTTACCAACTTTAAAATGGGAAAAAGACCTGGGTGTATCACGGACCCTGACTTCTGGACTCAGATATGCAAAAATACATTTAAGATGACAAGACACACTAATATACAACTTATCCAATTTAAAGTACTCCACAGAACACACATCACCCAACAAAAGATGAATAGAATGGGCTTTAGTCAATCTGACACATGCACTCAGTGTACTCAGAACACTGCAGACACCTACTTTCATGCACTCTGGTTATGTTCACCCGTCCAGCACTTCTGGTCTACAGTCACTCAGAAACTCTCCTCCATTTTGGACTGCAGGATCCCATTATCTCCCAACCTGTGCTTAATTGGTGACCTGATGACAATTGACCTCCCAAACAGCCACTGCAACTCTCTTCTTGTAGCTCTCGCCATCGCCAAGAAAACAATCCTAGTCAACTGGAAAGATAAACAGACCCTCAACATCAAACATTGGCTGAATCTCCTTGTAGAACATATTTCGCTGGAGAAAATATCTGCTGGCCACAGAAACCAATTAACATACTTTACAGAAAAATGGTCACCATTTATTCACTCACTAAACGTGTCTGTATAGTGCCACTCAGCCTGTGAGCATATGCCACCTGTACATATAAATATTACAACTCAAGAAAGACTGTTGTGTAATATGTAACGTGTTTTTGTTAATGATGTAACCCCTAATCCCTCTATCTCTCTCACCACAATGTACCACAGCGGTTCATCAGAACTCAAGGTCTTAAGCATGTGTTAGGTGCACCTTCTTCCCTTTGAATCCGGGCCTGCTCCCTAGCTCTGTGGGGGATTGCGGGGCGGGGGGTTTTCCCCTGGGAGCGGATGCTTCTGGACTGCTCGCCCTGTGTGCCTGGGGGGGGCGGGGTCTCCTCGTGCTCCCTGGGCCTGGGGCGGCGTGGCCGGTCCCCCCTGGGGGGCTGTTTCCGCCCCTGGTGGTGCGGGGTGGGTGGGCTCCCCGTTCGCTCCCCTCCTGCCCGTCCCTCCTCCCTCCCCCCTCTCCCCGTCCCTCCCTGCTCCTCCCTCCCGGCCTTGGGTGGGCCCGGGGTCGTCCCCTGGGTTGGGGGGCCTGGCGTGGGGGGTGGGTGCTGCCCGCGGGGGGTGTTCTGGTGCTGCGCAGTGTGGGCCTGCCCGTTGGTGTGCGGCCGCCGGTGGGGGGCGGGTCGGATGGGCTGGGGGTCCGGCCTTGGGTCTGTGGCGGTCTGGGGGGTACTGGCGGGGTTGCAGGTTGGTCTGTGCTCCTGCGCGTCGGGGTTCGGGGGGGCTGGGGGGTGCCCGTCGTCCGTGCACCCTGGTGGTGCGCCTTGCCCTTCTGCTGGGGGCCGATTTGCTACGGGCGGTGTGGCCCAGGTCGGGACCACTGCGGGGGCCTGCCACTGCAGTTGCCAGTGGGGCGGGGTTAGGTGGGGGCCCGTTGGGTTTCCCTGGGGCCCGCCTGGCCCGCTGTCCATGGGTGCTGGGGGCCTCGCGGCGCCGGGGTCTGGTTGGTGCCACCTCCTAGCCCCTCCCATCCATTCCTCCGGCCCTCGGGCCGGGCCTACACTGGCCTGGCCTCCTAAACCACATTTAGTTCACTCACCACACATTGCACAGTTTTAATGCACCACATACACTCACTCTTCGAGGTGCAGACCACGGATGGATTGGGGGGCTACATGATGGGGCAGGCTATGGGACAGTGGTGTCCGGTAGCCCTCCATGCTGCCCCCCGGCCCATCCTTATCTGCTCTCCAATTTTAAAGCACCACATACACCTACATTTTGGGGGACAGATGGGAACAGGTTCCAGGTGCCTTATGGCTGCTCGGGCTGCAGGACAGCAGTGGGCTGTAGCCATCAGCCTTGCCCCCACCTGTCTCCTATGTCCCTCAATTTTAATGCACCACATCACACTTATGGGCACTCACATTCACATTCACGGTGTAGGGTTAATGTTTCTCCGTCAGGGATCGGAGAATCATAGTAAGAGGGGGGGTGGTGGGTTTACACACACTGTAGATACGCATGGCATGGCTAGTGGGGCCCGGCCCTCCTGGGCTGAGGGTTGAAGCCAGGGAGCCCATTTACATCATGGTGGTTTGGCTGGATTCCCGGTGTCCGGGGGGTCCCGCGGCCCCGTGGCGGGTGGGCCGGGTGGCGCCCTGGGGGCTCTGTGGGTTCCTGCCGGGGTTCTGCCTCCTGACCGGCTGTGGTTTATGGGCCCTCTGCTAGGGGGTCCCGATGGGGGATTGACTGCTCGTGGCGGTCCGCTCTCTCGTGTGTTGGTGGGGGCCCATCCTGGGGGGTTCGGGCGGGTGGCCCTTCGCGGTCCCCTGGTTCCCGATGCGCCGGGGACATATGCCTTGCAGTACCACCGCCTCCTTGCCTCCCTCGTCCGCCCGGGCCTGGGTGGGCTCTCATTACTGTCCGGTCCGGCGTCTGCTGGTGGCTGGCGCCTGGTGCGGGCCCGTCGTGCGGTGCTGGTTCTCTCCCGGGCGGTGCCGGGCCCCGCGCCTGGCTCCTTGGGTTGGGGTGGTCCCTGGGTGCATCCGTGGGTGGGGTGAGGTGGGGGCGGGCGGGTGGTCGGGGGCGGGTGGTGGTTGGGGTGGTGGGGGCGGTCCGCGTCGGGCGGTGGGTGGGCGGGCCCTCCTGCCCCGCCTGTCTGGGGTGTGTCTCTGGCTCTCTGGGGGTGCCGGCCTTCGCCGCCCTGGGTCCTTGGGCCTGCGTGGTGTCCTGCTGCCTCTGCGGCTCCCTGGTCTTGGGGTCTGGGCGCTCCTGCGTTCTTGGGATGCCATACTGCCCCCCTTCCCCCGCAGGGCTGGCCCTGGACCCTGGTGATGGTTTTCATAAACACATTGGGAGGGTTCAAATACATGCATGCATGTTCAATACTTCAGCTCCGTGACACATCGCAAAGAACCGATGGGATCACTCCAAAGGGGCCCACTTGCGTCTCAGACCTACCACACCGCGCTGGCAACTCTTCTCTGCAATCGGGCTTTCCCCCTCCACCAAAACTCTCACATTTTTGGTGTTCAGTATAGACTTCTCTTTTGTTTTTGTTTTTCAGTACAGTATAGTAGACATGTATATGTTTATTTTTGATAATCTGCATGAAGCACAACCACCTCAAGGCTACAATACATCAACTACACTGCCTGTTTCTCCCGTTTTTTTCTTTCTTTCGTTTGTTTGTTCATTTGTTTGTTTTTCCTCCTTCTTCTCCGCATGCACTGTCACTATATAACTCAGGACTTAAGCACCTACCCCCTCCCCCTTGCTTGTTTCCTTACTTTCCCCCTGACACACTTTGGTGTATCACGGCCCTCTCTGACTCATATTAGGAAGTTTTTCCAATAAAGGCTGTTAGGCTAGTCTCCAGGGAGGGTGGGTGATGGTCACAACCACGCATTATGGGTATAAAATACTTGACTGCAAGATTAACAGTGCATCAATCTTCACAAGAAGCTTACACCCTTTAGTGGCGCTAAGCTATGAAGACCAATGCAGACAAGTATTTAAAAAAAAAAAAAAAAAAAAAAAAATTTAGTGTGAAAAATCAAAAGTTAAACACTACTTACCAGCAACCAGAAGTGTTTTTTCGTTTGTGAATATTTTTTTATCTTAATTCTAGGGTTGCAAGAAACTACCTTTTCGCCATAATTTTTAAGTTATTAAGTCGAGTGGCAGTCCCAGTGCGCCTACCTACGCATCATTGTTTGTAATAGTTGCGAGGAGGAAAATAAATTATACATTCATGGATACTTCTTGTCAAAGCTTGAATGCCAAGAAAATGTAATACTTCATAAAATTTTAATACTTTTTAAGGGCCTTAATTTTCTGACGTTTGATTTATCAACTTTTAATACTTTTTAAGACCCCGCGGACACCCTGTTAATGCTTTGCAACGTATCGGATCGGACTTGGTTTCAAATTAAAGGACTCCTATCGGATCGGATGCAAAAAAAATGTGGTCGGGACATCCCTAGTATTAAGTAGCAATGACCACCCACAGGTGTTTGAAACAGGTATTACTGTATTAAATTTGTATGAAATGAGAATAAGAAACATGTACAATAAAAATATATATCAAATGCAACAAATGTGTCACTTTTCTTATATGTTCCAATACGGTCTCACTAAAAACTCAAGTGCATACAACACCTCTCTTTCTTTACCTTCTACAAATAAAAGAAAATTTCAATAAGTTAAATTTAAGACTTTTTAAGACCTTTTAATGCCACCTTGAATGGAATTTAAGACCGAAAAAAACTATAAATATAAGCGATGGTTGGGGGATCCCGCTGTACTATAACCAGTGCTTAATTTGTAAAATTAGAAGTAGGGGAACACTTTTGGCCTCTGAGAGAGCAGTGTTCCCCACTCCCAAAAGTGGGGGAACACTTTTTTAAGCAGCACCAGAGCCACTTCACCGCAACTCCAAATGGAATGGTTGTGACATCTAGTGTTGTCACAGTACCAAAATTGGGACCCACGGTACGATACCAGTGAAAGTATCACGGTTCTGAGTAGTATCAGGATACCACAGCAAAAATGAGGCAGATGTGCCTTTTGTCATTTATAAAAAGATAAATCACTTTTCTATAATACATCAATGATATTTCAATGGAATAAATTACTTATTGACTTATTCATACTTCAAAAACAGCATCAATAAGTGATTAACATGGGGGGGATCAAAATGAAATAAATAAATAAAATAAGAATCAACCAGCCACCCTCCTCCCCTGACAAGTCCCTTCATAAGTAACGAACAGTCCCTAAAGTGTGGTGAGGTTTGTGGAGCGTTACCTGCCACAAAGAGAGAAATGTGAACGACTCGTTTCTCCTCTGACACATCACATACCTGTGTGCCGCCACGGCTCGGCTGTCCAGGTACTACTGGGCAGTCATGACGCCAACAAAAGAGGAAATTAGGCTACTGGACCTGGAGTCGGACTTCTCTGTCGCCAGTAAGCCGTTATTTTGCGCCGCAGAGCCGCCGTAGGCTATTTGACCGCCGTATTCCTGTCTGTGACCCCCGTTCAACCCACAACCAACAGGATTCGCCTTTCGTTTCTGCTGCTGGTTGAAATCTGGACTCGCACAGCGTGCTGAATGATTTATTTTGCTGGCACAAAACTATTTTTAGTCACAAATGCGAGTAAAATGCTCGCATGTACAGCTCTGTGGAAAACAAATCACTGCCGACAAGTAAAAAGACATAAATAATAACTTTCACTGCTCAAAGATACTCACGTCTGGAAAATCAGAATCAGAATCAGAAATACTTTATTGATCCCTCAGGGGAAATTATTTATGTTACAGGTGCTCCTTGCAAGAGAGGAAAGATAGGTGAAAATATAAGAAATTTAAACAATAGTATTTACAAATATATAGTTAAATAAACAGGAATTATTAATTTTAGATACATGAATTTTAGACTTTTTAAGACTTTTCAAGGATCAGCGGATACCCTGATACATTTACAAATCAAAAATACTTCTCAATCAACCTCAATTTACAGATGAAAAGAACATGAACCTTGTTTATTTTTTTTCTTGTTCAGTCCCAAAAAAAAAGTGGAAAGAATAAAAATTATGCAGTCTTAGAGAAATATCCTCCCATGTTCTGGCAATAACCAGTCTTACCCGTATTCCAGTTTAAAGCAAGAGTTCAGAGTTCAGGATTGTCTCATGAATTTGATTGGCTCGCCACAACTGCTGAACTCCAACACTACCCCGATGCAGCTCAGAAACAGCAGAAGCAGAATCCACTCTCATCCAAGGATGTCGAATCCAACACAGGAGAAACACAGAGGAAACAAAAGACCTGGCCTGAATTGCCAAAAAAATAAAATGAAAATGGTTCATATCCACTCTCTTGCATTTTAACACACTTGATATCATAAACTACTCCAATTACACAGATTTATATATCTACTGTCGTCTCATTTATCTCATTAAATAACCTATATCACGTAACTAACAATCAGAAATAACATCAACATACACAATTATATGCTTAAAGCCTCTGGAAATCCAAATCCACAATAGCCTTCTAACTATGTAATTTAGGGTCTTATGTACATAATATTAAACATGTAAAAACAATTAGAAATCAGTTTCCATCCAAATTTGAAATATCTGTCTTTTAAGTTTTTGTACATTCTTGAAATTGGGTTTGATTTGGCCATGGTTATCTCTGAGATTTATTACGCAATAAATTCCAAACCAATCATAAATCATCTGTCAGTTGTCTCATCCCGCCCCCCAGTGGCAGCGCAACAAAACCTTTCTGCAGCAGCTAAATCTGCCTCTTTGAGTCTGAGCCAACAAACAGCTTTCTAGTCTGATGTTTAGAAAATACAGAACATAAACTCGCTGAACCACTCGGCTGCGACCCAGCGGTGGCTCTGCCTCCAGCGGGTCTCCAGCAGCACTTGAATCAGGGTGACCGGCTCCAGAGCCCGGACAATCCGAGCCTTTGCAGCTCATGGAGCTGCAGGAAGAGGCAGCTTGTGAGCGGCTGGGCTTCCCCTCCGGACCCGGTGCCGGCTCACGGGGAGGGGACGTAATGTGCACCCTTCCTCACCCCTAACCCCAACCCCAAGCGGTTAGCTTTGCTACGCATAAACATATCCCCAGTCGCGGAGGTGATGCTGCGGAAAACAACACAATTTTAGCCGGAGGGGAACATTATTCAAGGCAGGCAAATACTTCTACACAACACCAGAGAGACGGCCGGCTGGCGCTGGTCTCTCCCGCTTTGAGGGTCGGTGTGTGTGTCAGAGTAAAGACATTTAATCTATTAAGACTGGATGTGTTTGAATGAAAAAGGCTATTATCAGAAAAATGTAGCAGATTTATGTTTTCAATGAAAACATATCTCAATGAAGAAAGGCAAAGCGCTAGCCTCCCGTTGTCATTCATCTCAGCTAACATTGCATGTAAAAGTTTTGCTAACTTTTCTACGAAGTAACATTAATATGAACATTTTGAAACTTACCATTCAGTGACCACCTGAAAGCAATCATTTTCAGCTGGCAGGGCTTCTGCTTCATCCTCTGAATCATCAGAGGGCTGCTGAGCCAGGGAGATGTCAATCAAAACGAAGGAGCTGTCAATCAGAGCGTTATCTGCCACGCCCACTCTGTCCTGGCAAGTTGTTAGTCTAAACAGCAAAATGAGCTTTAAACCAGGTTTTCTAATAGTTATGAATGGTTATTTTCACTCAGACTTTTGTGGATGATTAATGAGACACCCGACTTTGATATAATATATGCATTTTTACTATTTCAAGCTGTGTTTCCAAAAGCTTTAAATATTTATGCACACATTTTTAATAAACATCACTGCATGAATTAGTTTCTCCAACCCATGCTCTAGTTACCCGCTCATGTTTACCGCCACCATGCTAATGTTGTGTACCCACCCAACGCGAATTCGCAAATTCGCGCATCGAGATTACAAACAAAGTCAATGCAAAGACGTGATTAGACGTGAATTCCCGCCGGGTGGCACGATGGACGAGTCAGGCACAACGCGATGGACGCGATAGATGCTTAGGCGCGCTAGCCGTGAAATTCATGTCCATTGCCTCATCACTCGAGTTGAAAATATTGAACTTTTGAGGCAAATTAGCGTGACGCTGTGCAGCGAAAGCCAATCAGTGTTGAGATTCTCCCGACATCACTAGCATCATGACGTCAGTGACGTCTTGACGCCCTGACATCCAGTTGTTGATGCCAAGATGGAGGAGAAACTCATCGTTGCGGTGTGTTATGATGTGTGTTATTACATTATTATACTTTTGATCTGTTTATTGAAATTGAATCACAGCAAAATGTGGGTTCATACCACTATAGTGTCAGATAAGCCGACGTATGACTTGCTAGATACAGTGAATATTACTGATTTTGACACAACAAAAACTACTCACTGGAGACAGATGGACATGCGCTCCACAGTTGAAATGGAGCGCCTATAGTTGGTGTCCTGCCAGGAGATCCTGGCGCCAAACCCTCGCCAACAGGTCCTCAAACTGGGCCCCAATCAGCCTGAAGTACCGCTGGAACCGACCGTCGTCCAGGTGCAGCTCCTATAGGAGATGATGGAACTCGCCAAGCTCAGTGCGCCTTCGCAGGGTATCATGCACCCAGAACCGACTGCGGCGTCAGACGTTGTTATCTAGTGAAAATGGGTGGGCTCGTACTTGACGCGATAAGGCGAATTTTACATAAATGGCCCAGCGTCCAAACTCAAGCGAGTAGCACGATGAATTTTCATTTACTCGCACGAGTAAATCACGTTCAGCGCATTTGGTGGGAAGACATGGCAAAAGAAATACACAGGCAGGGCGTGAATTCACAGCGCACTGGCTTTAACCGCTGCCACGTTCAGACTTTACACGGGACCCAGGAACATGAATTAGCCCTTTTAAAACAATAACAAAAAACAAAAGCGTACATAACCTTCACAAATAATTGTTATTTAACCTTTAAAACAGTTCACATAGTTCAGCATGAACCAGTTCATTCAAATAAATGAGCAGTAAACTCACCAGAAAAATTCAGTTCAAACAACAACTCCTCACTGGTGAAAACCCACGACTCACACACGGCAGTTTCTTCATCCGCTTTTAAGAGACAGGTGACATGGGAATACAGTAGACAGCGGTTTTAAAATTATTTGACGTCGCACAACAATCATATTTTGTCCAAACTCATGCAGCTAACAGACAACTGCTAGCAACCAAAATGGCTAACAGTACGTCAACTTACGTCTCTCCTCATATATCCGCCGCTCGACAACAGCAAGGCAGGAATCTCTCCACAACTGAAGCGTTGTATCCTCAACCCGAACAGAATATCAAGCTCTCACAGCACAATTCTCCGCAAAATATCAAGCTTTTCAGCACAGTCTACTGAGAAATTAGCACTAGCACTCCACCACATGCCTGGCTTTGACCTCCTGGCAGTGGAAGGGAAAGTCTGGAAACACACGTACTACACAGGCTCTGATTGGACACGAGGTGCTGCAGTATCGTATGATTGCAGTATGTCAAAAGCATTGCGAGATTACTACATGAAATCACGGATGTCATAGCTATTTTATTCCCAGTGTCACCTGAATCTTTACAAATGATTCAAAATAAACACAAAGATCTTATTTGAAATGGCAGACTTTTCTGGGTATCATAGATCTATGTCTACTTTTCTTCTGATATCAGTGTGCTGCTTCATTTCTGATTTAAATGTATTTTCTTTAGGGAAAAACACCAATGGCAATAAAAATATAATATAGAATATCATTTTTTTTGTGTGTTAAGCAAAATTCATCATTTCTAGATTGAAGGAATTAAAAAATTGCTATGTGAAGAACTAGAGGTGTAATTTCATCTGGAGTATCCACCTTATTTTTCACGGAAACACAGAGGCAAAATCGGAATGCAGCCAGCCTCCGTTTTTTTTGTGCGACACTTCCAGTCCAGCACTCTTGACCACTGTGTAAATGGGAATCGCCTTGTTGTTTACCTTGTTGAGTTTAGCTATATGGTGCATTCTACCGAATGTGTGCAAAGTTGGGCTGGAAATTTTGAAATTTTGTATGTTTTATTTCCAGAACTTTGTCCCTATATATATATTGTACCATATGTAAAGGTCACATATCTAGTAAAATGACTGTAAATTTTTATACTGTATTTTCAGACTGTTTTGGAATGTTTTTCCTCTCCCAAAATTTGTCACTACTGAAACATATAGTATTATAGTATACAAAAAAATACATATCAACCGGTTATGCTTGTTCCTTCTCTTGTTTAAAGATTTAAATTTTTACAAATTTTGACTGAAGGTTTTCACAATCAAATCTATAAAAATTAATATTTTAACAAATTTCGAAGTTCAAATTATAGAATTCTTCAAAATCTAAATGCAGTCTTTCTTTGTAAAATGCATAACGCTGATCAGATTGATTTTAGAGTTAATAACTGATGAAACAGAACATAAATGTATGATGTACGATTAGCATCATAATACTTTAGTTGATAACTCAATATACCTCATTTTTTACAAAACACCCAGTGTTTCGGTAGTGACTGTCCTGTTTCGGTAGTGACCATTTTACTGTTTTTAAGGTTGCATCATATTTCCTCAAATGTATGCCTTATGGTGGGAATTACAAATTCAAAGACAAATGTTTTGTGGTCAATAAAACAATTAAATTTTTGAGAGGGCAGAGCAGAGTAGAGTGGAGCAGAATAGAGCAGAGCATAGTAGAGTAGAGTGGAGAAGAGTATAGTGGAGCAGAGTATAGTAAAATAGAGCAAAGTAGAGCAGAGTAGAGCAGAATATAGTAGAGAAGAGTAGAGTATAGAGTAGAGCAGAGTAGGGTAGAGAAGAATAGATTATAGAGTAGACCAGAGTAGAGTAGAGTAGAGCAGATTATAGAATAGAGCAAAGTATAGTAGAGTAGACCAGAGTAGAGTAGAGTAGAGTAAAGCAGATTATAGAGTAGAGCAGAGCAAAGCAGAGCAGAATAGAATAGAGTAGACCAGAGTAGAGCAGAACAGAATAGAGTAGAGCATAGTACAGTAGAGCAGAGAAGAGTATAGTAGAGCAGAGTAGAACAGAGCAGAGTATAGTATAGTAGAGCAGAGTAGAACAGAGCAGTGTATAGTAGAGTAGAGCAGATCAGTGCAAAGTAGAGCAGAGTAGAACAGAACAGAGCATAGTATAGTAGAGCAAAGTAGAGCAGAGTATAGTATAGTAGAGCAGAGTAGAGTAAAGTAGAGCAGAGTAGAACAGAGCAGAGCATAGTATAGTAGAGTAAAGTAGAGCAAAGTAGAACAGAGCAGAGTAGAGCAAAGTAGAGCAGAGTAGAGTAGAGCAGAGAAGAGCAAGACTTTGGACGACAAAATTATGGGGTTTAACTACTGACCATTCCATTTTGTCACTACCGAAATGATCACGTCACTACCGAAACTTTACTATAGGTTTCGGTAGTGACATTCCTAGCTATTTTTAACTAAAGAATGCTAGCAGTCACATGGCTAACAAGCATATATTTGAAGAGTTGTTCACACAGAAAAACATAATATTTTGCTTTTTTTTTTTTTTTTTTTTACATAACTGAAGAGAACATGTGTTTGGTAGTGACAACTTTAAAAGTTACACACTGATTTTCAGACTTTGGAAGACATTTATTTAAAAAATGATGGGAGTCGGCGACTTACCATGCAGCCATCTGGGACGGGGGTGAAGTACTACCCCCCTTCTCAGAAATTCAGGGGTGTGGCTAAAATCCAGACTCAACCAGAGCATTAAAACTCTTGTGTTTCGGTAGTGAAATGAAAACAAGGGACACTATTTTTTTTTAGCATAGTTTCTTAATTTAAAAATTAATCCGACAATACATCTAAATCTTTCAACTTCTTCTGTTTAAACTTAATCACAAAGATGTTTTAAATTACACTTTTGAAAAAAATATGAAAAATGTTTTAAGTGTTATTTACATGAATTGAATTTTAGAGGTCAGGGTTGGGGACAGCTACTTCTCAATCGAAAGTACCCTATAAATGGTGATTTTGTATTTATTTAGCTTATCACTTTCTCATTTAATGTCCTGGGTTTAAATAGGTCATAACATAATCTTTGTAAATATCTATGTCTGAATACTCAATTTTATTATTGTCCCATTATTGCCTTGGTAGAATGCCCCATATATATATATATATATATATATATATATATGGGGTATTCTGCCGATTTTGTGCAAAGTGCTGTCCCTTATCAAGAAAACAACAAAAATAACATTTTTTTCACATTTTTCACGTCACTTTATCACCATAGACTAATCTGATGTTTGTAAAGTCTATAAACGCAATGATTGAACAAACATTACTATTTCTATGTCAGGCGTGCTGGATTCATTTCAGAAGTGGGGGCAAAAAGTGCTGTGCGTCTGGGGATTGTCACCGTGTGGGCGTGGCTACCTATGTAATGGCCAGTTAATAATAGGGACTAGTTAAAGGTGCGTAGTGATCAGGGATTGAAGTACAGCCTGAGTTGACTGTGAGCTTGCACAACAGCGGCATCAGTGTGTTTTAGCGAAAGCAGCAGTATCTTGCAGCAAGTTAAATGCTCGTCCTCTCATTAAAAAGATGGTGAAGAAAGGCAAAGAGTCAGATAATGTATTTAATCACGAACAGTGTTTGCATGAAACCTGAACACTTTGAACCCTTTATGGATAGGGCTGTACCCAAATATTTGGATATTGGAATATTTGTTTCTATGGGTAAGATAAGATAAGATAAGATACACCTTTATTGATCCCACAATTGAGAAATTCCAGTGTTACAGCAGTCAAGGGGAAACAGTCAGATTAAAGATTTCAAAATTTAAAAACGTAAAACAAACTAGGCATGCAAAAAGAGTACAAAAAATACAAGAAACAGCAATAAATAATAATAATAATAATGAGCAGTGAATAAAAAGTGAGCAATGGATTAAAGTGAACATATTTAGTGCAAAGTGAATATTGTATGTGCAAATAAACAACAACACTGGGGACAGTTATGCTTATTATGGTGTCCATAAAGTGTCCATAGTGTCCCTAAAGTGTCCATGGTGCAGTTTACTGTGAGCAGTGCTTGTTATGTAGCCTGACAGCAGCAGGCACACTTTTGGTGAATCAGTCTATCGCTGAAGGAGCTCTCCAGAGCTTTTATCTCCTCCTGCAGAGGATGGGAGTCATTAGTCCTCAGAGATGACAGCTTGGCTGTCATCCTCCTTTCTCCCACCACCTGCACAGAGTCCAGAGAGCATCCCACGACAGAGCTGGCCTTCTTGATCAGCTTGTCCAGTCTCTTCCTATCTGCAGCCAAGACGCTGCTGCCCCAGCAGACCACTCCGTAAAAGATGGCTGATGCCACCACAGTGTCAAAGAAGGTCTTCAGGAGCGCCCCCTGCACTCCAAAAGGCCTGAGCCGCCTCAGCAGGTAGAGTCTGCTTTGGCCTTTCCTGTACAGTGCTGTTATGTGGTTAGTCCAGTCTAGTTTATTGTTAAGGCAGGCACCAGTCAACAAAGTCCTGGTTCAGTTCTCTGTACTCCCTGCCGTCCCCATCTGTGATGAGGCCAACGATGGCAGAGTCGTCAGAGAACTTCTGCAGATGACAGGTGGGGGTGTCGTATGAAAAGTCTGCAGTGTAGAGGGTGAAGAGAAACAGTGCCAGCATCGTCCCCTGCGGGGCCCCCGTACTGCAGACAACCAAGTCCGATACACAATCCTGGGTCCTGACATACTGCGGCTGGTCCGTGAGGTAGTCCAGGATCCAGGATGTGAGGTGATTAGCCACCCCCATGTGCTCCAGTTTGTCCCTCAGAAGCCCAGGCTGTATGGTGTTGAAAGCGCTGGAGAAATCAAAGAACATGATTCTCACAGAGCTTCTGGGCTTCTCCAGGTGGGAAAGAGCTCTATGCAGGAGGAAGATGACGGCTTCGTCCACCCCAATGCCAGGCTGGTAGGCAAACTGCAGCGGGTCCATTGAAGGGCCTACTGCAGGGTGGAGACGAGACAGGACCAGGCCTCCAGAGTCTTCATGAGGTGCAATGTTAATGCCACCTGTCTGAAGCTGCTGAAGTCCTTGGGGTGCGGAGTCTTGGGCACAGGTACCACACAGGATGTCTTCCACAGCTGTGGTATTCTCCCCAGCCTCAGGCTCAGGTTGAAGATGGTTTCAACTATCCTGCACGGTTGGTTTGTGCAGGACTTCAGGAGCCTGGAGCTGATGCCGTCTGGACCCGCAGCCTTCCTCGTCTTTATCCTCCTCAGCTGATCTCTCACCTGACAGGTAGTGAAGGACAAGCTGGAGCAGGGGGGCTGTGTGCTGGGGGGTGGGGGAGGTGTTGAAGCAGTGTGCCAGGAGTGTAGGTGGGGGGGAGGTGAAGGTGAGGATGAGGGGGGTTGCAGCCGTGATGTCTGGGCCAGGGGAGGGGCAGACTGATCAAATCTATTGAAGAACAGATTCAGATCATTCACCCACTGTTGGTCACCTCTGGCCTGGGAGTCTGGTTGTTTGTGTCCTGAGATGGTTTTCAGACCTCTCCAGACTCCGCTGACATCCCTCTGCTGCAGCTGTTCCTCCATCTTCTTTTTATATCCTTCCTTTCCCCGCCTGATGTTTCTCCTTAGTTCCTTCTGCACGGCCTTCAGTTCCTCCTTTTTTCTAGAGTTAAAAGCTCTCCGCTTCTCCTTCAGGAGAGCTTTTAACTCTGGAGTAATCCAGGGTTTGGTGTTGGAAATGCAGAGTACAGTCCTGGTGGGTACGGGGTTTTCCACAAAGAAGTTTATGTAGTCCGTAATGCATGATGACTGTCAATGTCCTCCCAATGGGAATCACTGAGTACATCCCACACAGTGGCCTCGAAGCAGTCTTTCAGGGCCTCGGCCTCCTCAGACCATCTTTTCACAGTGCGGGTGGTTGCTGGTTCTCTCTGCACCAGAGGTTTGTAGACAGGCAGAAGATGAACCAGGTTGTGATCAGCTTTTCCCAGGGGGGGCAGGGGGGGATGAGTGGTATGCCTCCTTGGTGTTGGCATAAAATAAATCCAGTGTTTTATTGTCTCTGGTGTGGCAGGAAACATACCAGGTGAAGGTGGACAGGGTGGTGGATGGACAGGCGTGGTTGAACTCCCCAGAGATCAGAAGGAGGGCCTGAGGGTGCTGAGTTTGCAGCCTACTTGTAAGAGAGTGGAGAATGTCACAAGCAGACTCAGCCTTTGCAGACGGGGGGACATACACTGCAACCATAATGACATGAGAAAACTCCCCGGGTAGATAATATGGTCTCATGCCAAAAGCCAGCAGCTCAATGTCCCTGCAGCAATGCTGTTCCTTGATCGTGATGTGCCCAGAGTTACACCAGCTATCATTCACAAACACAGCCAGCCCCCCTCCTTTCCTCTTACTGCTGTCCGCTGTCCTGTCGCGTCTGATGAGCTGGAATCCGTCCAGCACGGCAATCGTGTCCGGTACTTCCGCATTCAGCCATGTCTCGGTAAACACCAGCCCGCTGCTCTACCGGTACTCCCTCTGATGGCGAGTCAGCACTGACAGCTCGTCCATCTTGTTGGGGAGCGATCTTACGTTCCCCATGACAATGGACGGGAGGACGGGTTTGTACCGTCTCCTCCGGTGTCGGCGCTGCACTCCGGCGCAACATCCCTGTTTCCTTCTCCGCAGCTCGCAGGGAATATCATGCCTCTCCTCGGGCTGCACTGCGGTGTGATGCAGCGCTAACAGCTGGTCCCGGGTGTAAACAATAGAGCCATGGCTGGGCACCAGATCCCCGCACATGATCATATCCAACGAAAAATGGGAGAAAGACCGCTATAAAGAGAGCGGTCTTCGCCTCCTTACCAAAGCAAAACATAAGTGCTAGCTAGCTAAACTGAAAAAAACTCAAAGTAATAAAGTTAAAAAGAAAAAAATAGAGAAAAAGCTCAGCGGTGAGCAGGAGGTGCTGTAACAGGCGTCCGCACTGGGGGCGCCATCTTGCTAGGTATTCGTTATGAAAATTTGGTATTCCATATTCTTTTTTTTCTTTTTTTTTAAAACATATTTTTATATAGGCCCAGCTGTTTTTTCGTTATCTTTTGAATTTAATATGAATTATGGAACTGTTTTTGTCAACGTTTGTTTCCCCCGTTTTGTACAATTAATTATTGTTTAAAGTTTCAACAAGTTTCTGGAGTGTGTGACACAAGTGTGTTTTGAAAACGACCGCGGACTGTCACCTGCTCAACGCATCATTACTGTGATGTTTGCTTCCAGAATTTGCAGGAATTTAACTTAATCCATTCTTCCCTCTACCTGTGAAATGTTCCCTGTGCCACTGGCTGCAACACAAGCCTAAAGCATGGTTGATCCACCTTTGTGTTTAACAGTTGGACAGGTGTTCTTCTCATGAAATTCTGCACCTTTTTTCCCCAGGTTAAGTAAACATCAGAGATGCTTTGCTACAAGGCACAGCTGCAGGAACTACACAAACTATGATGATGCAAGTCTTCCTTCCATGATGGTATCCCTTGGAGCATCCATACTGTTGGAAACCCTTCTGCATCGTCAGCAGGTATCTCAAGGTCACAGGTGTTTTGCCCCTCAACCTGTACACCACGCCTGAGTGGGGCAGCGAAGACTGACTAGCCTTTGCCTGCAGAAGGGTTCCAACTGTGGGCTCTCTTCATCCACAGCCATCTAGAACTGGTCTCGGCTGCTGAGACTATCTCCCTGGTGACTATCCTCAGCTGTTTGGGCTCCAGGCCAACCCTCTGGAGGAAATAGCTCACTGATCTTGCTGGGAATCCACGGCAGCCGACTTCAATAGGGAAAATGGTTGCATGCCATCCTTTGGCAACAGCTTCATCGACCAAAGATACCAAACATACCTTTGCTCATTATGTCCAATAAGTTCTATTTTAACTTCATCAGTCCACAGGCGTTCCTAAAAGTATCAGGCTTGATTAGATGTTCCTCTGCAAGCTTCTGATCCTGAATTTTGTGGTGAGGACACAGGAAAGGTTTCATCTGATGACTCTTCCACAAAGGTCATACTTGTGCAGGTGTTGCTGCTCAGTAGAACAGTGCACCACCACTCCAGAGTCTGATAAATCTTTCTGCAGTTAAGTTTTGATTTGCCTTTCTATCAATCCTACAAGCAGCTCTCTCAGAAATTTTCTTGGTCTTCCAGACCTCAACTTGACCTCCAGAGATTCTATTAACTGCCATTTCTTAATTACATTATAATCTGAGGAAACACCTTCCTGAAAACACTTTGCTATCTTCTTATAGCCTTCTCCTGCTTTGTGGGCAGCTAGGCAGCTGTTTAGAGGAGCCCATGGCTGCTGATTGTTGGGACAAGGTTTCAGGAATCAGAATAATCATAAAGATTTGAAATTTGCATCACCTGGCCTTTCCTAACGATGATTGTGAACAAGTCCTAACAAGATAATTATGGTCTGACACCCTGGATAAAGTTGTCTTGGAGCTTAAATATCTGGGCTGCCCAAACTTGTGCATCATGCTGGTTTCCTTTTTTTTCACTTTAAAATTGTACAAAACAAAAATATTACACTAATCTTGCTTAAAATGGTGGAAAGCATGTTTCATCGGGACAGTTGTGGCTCAGAGGCAGAGTGGATCATCCACCAATCGGAAGATCGTCTGATCCCCGGCTCCTCCAGTCTGCATGCCGAAGTATCCTTGAGCAAGATACTGAACCCCAAATTGCTCCTGATGGCTGTTCCATCGGTGTGTGAGTGACTTAAAAAAAAAACAAAACTGAGTAGCAGGTGGCACCTTGTATGGTAGTCTCGGCCACTAGTGTATGAATGTGTGTGTGAATGGGTGAATGTGACTTGTAGTGTGAAAAGCGCTTTGAGTGGTCAGATGACTAGAAAAGCGCTATACAAATGCAGGTCCATTTGAAATGAAATTTTGACCCTGAGTGTCCAAACGTGTGTAAACACATACAAGAAGTCTGACTCCAGTTTTTTATTGCTCTCTGCGTACACAGAGATGAACAGACATACAAGTAAAACAGAGACAACAATGCATTAGTAAACAATAATAATGTAATACAATAATGCAATGGTGCAAAGTGCAAAGGATGTATAATGTACCAGGTTGTTTTATATACATGAGGTGGGTGGATGTGACAGCATATGCCGTGTATACAGTGCACTTATACTGGCAGTGATATTTACATATTTAAAGTGTATTTCAACTATAAAATACATAACTTAGATGAACAGTGGATGCTCAGTGTTACAGGATTACTGCACAGGAATTGCTCCTTGTACTTCATTGATGTTGCCTGCCCATTTCCTGTCTCTGGAGGTGTGTTAGTCCTGGATGGAGGGCAGGCTGGCACCAATGGTTTTTTTTTCTGTATTTCTGACTGTCCATTGTAGTCTGTTCCTGTCCTGTTTGGTGGCTGATCCAAACCACACAGTGATGGACGTGCAGAGAACAGACTGGATTATTGCAGAGTAGAATTGGATCAGAGCTGGCACAGGAAGAACATCCTCTGCTAGGCCTGTTTCTTGATGGTGTCTGTTTTGGACCTCGGGCATCTTCACTTTGAGGAATGGGCTAAGCTAGTTGTTGATGGTCACTAAATAACGAAGGTTTCTTGTTAAACCACTCTTTTATTTCCTTTGTTCTATTCCTGATAATGTGAAGCAACACAGTCACAGCAGCACTATAACTGTGACCAACTATTTAATGGCTTCAACAGTGCTGATAAATTAGACTATATCCTCTGACAGTCAGCTATATAAATTCCAGTAAAGCAGTAGCTTAGATAATATGCATTAACAGAAACCAATTTGCATCTGACTTACAGTATTTCACACCACATCTACAAGAGCTATCAAACATTTATAAATGATCTACTTCATTTTAATTCATATCCAAGGCAGTTGCTTCAGCATGGCAGATCATTTTACTTCCTCTACATCTAATATATACGAACGAAACCACATCAGACTTCACTGTGTATCTACTACAGTGTATTTAAGGTGTATGGTCACTTAAACCACAATAGTATATTTAAGTACAGGGAAAAATGTCCAGAAGGAAAATACTGAATAGCACAAAAGAAAAAGAATACACTTCGTTAGCTAATAATTATCTTTCCAAACAACCACACTGTCTGAATATTCCCATTACTGTTTGAGGAGGGTATTTTATGTTGCATCAAGAAGGTTGCTAATTAAAATCCATACCCCTAATGAGTTTTTAGCACCCCTATTGGTTAACATGATTACCTAAGATAAGAGCAGTAAATTGAGGTCCTTTTAATTAAGTGTAAGATTTACAACCGTTTTCACTGAAGAGCCTTTAAATTGACTCCCTTTGTACTTCCCATGGCCAAGCAGCATCACAAAGGGTCAAACCCTTAGATTTAAGTCCTCTGAAAGTACATTTACAAATTCAACTGCATGCTTTGCAGTTAGGACTGGTGCCTTCAGATGTAAGAGGTGTCAGGATGCTATGGCACAAATATCTTCCAAGTGAAGTTTATTTAGGTTTATGGGATTTTGTTTGTTTGTTTGTTTGTTTGTTTGTTTTGTTTTGTTTTGTTGTGTTTTTGACTGAATAAAAATGCTGTGATATTTTTCCACTGTGAACATTGGCTAGTTGGAGTTTCAAAACATGTTGGTCATTTTTGGCCAGATTAGCTGGCTCTCAGGTGGACATGGGGAAATTTGATATAGACATTTATGGACCCCAGGGACTCATATGTTATGTAGAACTTGTAATCTGGATCAGGATGAAATCTCCCTTTTTCAGAAACTTTGAAGACAGTTAAGAGCACAATCCACTAATCCATGTAAAAACAAGATGGCAGCCATTTCTGTTAAGTCAGTCTGCAGCCGACTGCGACACAAAAGTGGACAAAGTTCAAAACCTGATCACATTTTATGGTTGAAACTCGTTTATTGCACAATGCACAATATATATCAAGCCGATAAATTATCGGCCGATCATGGGGCATTTTTTACAATTATGCATTATTCCAATAATTAAAATAATAGCCAATAAATAGCACCGATTATACAAAGCCAGACTGCTTTCGTTGACTTACCAAGGGCAGCATCTACGCACCCGACACAGTGGATGGCTGTTCATGTTTGCGAGTCGCCAATAAACACAAAGAAGAAGAAGAAGAAGAACAACTGCAACACGCTGTCGAGAGGGCAAAACATGGTGTGGTGTGGACATCTTTCACAGTTCTGTAGGAAGACAGCAGGATTGCGCCAACGGTCTGATCTCCAAACACCTTACAGAGGTTAGACACATCGCTGAGGGACCGTCCTCAGATTGTTAGTACAAGCTAATTGGCAGCAGCAGCTTACATTCAACACCAAGTCTTCAAAAGACTTATTAAAAACTGTTAGCCATGTGATCCTGCATTTAGCTACTTGTATTGTTATCTGGCAGCCCAATCTGGAGCACGTCTCTCTCTCTCTCTCTGGCTGTGTGTGTGTGTGTGTGTGTGTGTGTGTGTGTGTGAGACACAGCTGCTTGTTTGTTTTTGTTTGAGTTGAGTGTTAATGTGTGAGGTCAATCAATAGCTCATTGCTATTCTACTTAGTAGTTGTAAGCTAGTCTATTGTGGGATGGTGAGATGGTGCCCGGGTATGTTTATAAAAATGCAGCGTGATGATATAAACATTTCATACACCAGATGTAACACAGACCTGCTGATGCTTATATGAGTCAGCTGTCACCGTTTGTCTCTGTTAGTAGAGACTCCTCTCTGCAGTGTAGTTTATAAACTTTACTGGTACACCAGAGAATTACACAGTAACACTGGGCTTCATAATCTCCCTCTCGCTTACACGTAACTATAAATTTAATACTGATTAAAAGTCATTTTACTTTCATAATCTTGTATTTATTATGTTCATCTGTAGTGTAGGGTTATATGGGGGCAGGAGCATTGAGTGTAGGCCATTTGAAAATACCCCAGAAAATCTCCCTGTTTTTCACAGCCTAATGTTGGCAGGTATGGAAGAGTCAGAACTGTTCTCTATCGTCTCGAGACTATCTCTCCACTCCGTTACATATTCCATATGTACGGGATATGACCCCCGCTGCTTGTCAGGGTACTTGGATAATTCTTTAAGACACACCGGCTTGCCCGGCCACGCCCTATTGCGTAGCTATAAAGCGCCAGCGCAGGCGTGCGATCACTGATTGTTTGATCTCCACGTGTGCGTCAGGGTGCAGTGTCTCTCAATCCACGTAAGAGAAGGAGCTAGGGTGCAGTTGTTGAATCCGCTTACCTGTTGTAAGTCGGGGCGTCTGTCTTTGGCAGCCTCCCTGGATTACTGTATCTTGGTGCTCTTCCTGTCTGTTTTCTGTAGCGAAGTCATCCTGTCTGGTTGAGCCGGAGGTCCTCCGGCTCCCGGCGGTGGTGGCTGTGTTCCTCCTAGCGTATTGCTCGCGGCTCGTGAGCTAACGCGCTTGGTGGATACACGCCTGGTGCTGACTGTGTTGGTATGGTGCTCTCTCCCCAACGTATTGTTCACGGCTCGTGAGCTGACGCGTTCGGTGGTTAGGTACTGACTGGGTCAGCTGCAGTGTTGGTCGTCTGAGGGGCGGGCCAGAGCTGAAGCTCCGGCTCCCGGCTCTGGCGGTGTCCTCTGCCGGCGTATTGCTTGCGGCTCGCGGGCTAACGCGCTTGGCGGCAAACGCCGGTCTTCCCTCTCCAACAGTCTCCCCCTCCAATAGTTCAAGCACTCCCTTGTCCACCCCACCATAGCGTACGGCTCCCACGGCGGCCGGCACGCAGTTCATTACAAGAAACAAACACACACACAAAAAAGGAAAAATAAGTAGTTAGCTTGGTGCTCGGCTAACAGGAAGTGATTGAGTACTTCTGGGTCAGTATGGCGGCTCAGGAGGGACATTGTTGTGTGGGCTGTGGGGTGGCGATGCCCCTAGAGGATGGGCATGATAGCTGCGTTTTATGTTTAGGGCATGAACATGCTTTAGTTTCAAGAGAGAAGCCTCAGTCGTGCATGGATTGTTTTATTCTGCCTGCACGTACCAGAGAGGCCCGTTGCCGATTTTTTGCTCCAAAGCATATGGGTGCTCAGGTTTATGAGGGACCACAGCTTAAAACTAGGAGAGTGGTTGTGGCTTCGGAGGAGGGGAGTGTTCTGGTGCCTGGCAGGCTCCATTACCTCCTCTTCAGCCTATCATGGTTCGGCCTCCGCTGAGCTCTTTTCCTCCCTTGGGGGAGGAGGAAGAGGGGGCGGAGGAGGAGGATGTAGATGTGGAGACCATCTCTTCCTCCGAGGATAATGTTCTCTCTTGCGCACAGCCGTCTGTGAGTGAGGTAACTAGGGGAGAGGTAGCCCATCGTTTTGAGAGGAGGTAATTAGCAGGGCCTCTAGGGCTCTGGGTGTTGCCCTTCCCGAGAACCCCAGGGCTACATCCTCTCGGTTTGAAGAGGGTACGGAGGTGCGCCCTGCCTCTACCCAGGTGCCGCTCCTACCTGATTTCAAGGAGCTGATGTGCCAGCAGTTCCACACTCCAGCCACTGCCCACAAGTGGTCTGCAGCATGTCGCCGGTTTTCCAACATGCACGACAGGGACCAGATTGCTTGTGGGACACTTCCCCCAGTGGACCGGGCCCTCACTCCATTGGTGTCCCCTCCAGCTCCATACTTGGCAATGCCACCTGCTCTAGTAAATTGCAGGGTCATGGATAGCCTGCTCGCCAGGCTACATAAAGCCATGTCGGTGCAGACTCGGCTGGCAAATACAGGCGCTATATTGTCCCTTTACCTCCGTGACTTGTCTCGGCAGGTTCAGGTTGACACCAGCGTCGGTGAGGAGCTGCAGATGGCCTCCTCATGCCTCTCCTCTGTGATGAGGGAGCAGGCTGAGGCGGCAGGCAGTGCCTTAGCTTCCTTTTGGGTAGCTAGGCGCCACTTGTGGCTGTCTCAATCCCAGCTGCAACAGGGTGATAGAGACTGCCTGCTTAAAGTGCCGGTGGAACCCACAGCCATGTTTGGCCCTCACGCCGCTGCCTTATTGCAGCAGGCGCAGGAGAGCCGCCGCTGTGCTAAGGAGGTTTCGGTGGGCCTTGTCAAGCGTGTCGCAGGCTCCAGGCCTAGACAGCCTCGCTCTCGGCCAGCACCAACTCCTGAGGCCTCGTCATGGGGTCAAGGGGACCTCAGACTCCAGCTAGAGGCCTCCCGGCAGCATAAGCGCCGCCGCCAGGGCAGGGGCAGAGGACTGACTGCTAAGGCAGAGGGGTCCTCTAAGCGCCCTCAACCCTCCTGACAATCACCGGACTCGGGCCAACCAGGTTCCCCCGTCTGCTGCTCACAGGAGGGCCTGGTTGGCCCTGGAGGCCGACCCGTGGTTTCTACCATGACCCACGGGTACCGCATTCAGTTTTTGCGCCGACCGCCAGTTACAAGAACACCCATGTTTACAACAGTGGCCGATCCTCACCAGGAGGCGGTTCTGCAGGCAGAGCTGTCCGCTCTCCTGGAAAAAGGGGCCATAAGGGAGGTGGCCTCAGGGGATCAGCGGGCTGGGTTTTTCTCCGCTACTTTCTGGCCCCGAAGAGGGACGGAGGGCTTCGCCCAATTCTGGACCTCAGGGGCTGAATCAGTATCTCCGGCCCCTGCGATGCGGATATTGACGGTCCCCAGGGTGAGACAGGCAATCTCTGCAGGAGATTGGTTCGCCACTATAGACATGAAGGATGCCTACTTCCAGATACCCATCTGGAGGGTCACTGGCGCTTCCTGTGGTTCGGCTTTGCCGGCAGGGTATCTGAGTTTCAGGTGCTGCCGTTCGGTATTTCTCTGGCACCACGCACCTTCACTCGATGTATGGATGCGGTTCTCTCCCCTGGCGCAAGGGCATCAGAATTTTGAACTACCTCGACGACTGGCTGGTTTGCGCAGTCTCAGAGGAGCAATGCCGCCAACACGTAGCCCTGCTGTTGGACCACGTTGGGAGTTTAGGCCTGCGCCTAAACTACAAGAAGAGCAGGCTCGAACCGGCCCAGGTGACCTCCTTCTTGGGTATGGTCCTGGACTCGAAGAGCGGTACAGTTGCTTTGACCCAGGAGAGGCAGCTGGCCTTCAGGTCCTGTGTTGCCCTGTTCGGCGCGCTCTGGTCGACTGGGGTCTCTGCCTTCGCCTAATGGCAGCCATGGTGCAGGTAGTCCCTCTCGCTCTCTTGCACATGCGGCCTGTACAGAGGTGTCTGCTGAGCTTGGGTCTGTGCCCTCAGAGGTCCCACAAGACCAAAGTACTGGTCTCTCGGAGGCTCCACAGAGCCCTACGGTGGTGGAAGGTCCCCCGAACATCAGGGCGGGCCGCGATCTGGGTCCAGTGATCTATCGCCAGCTAGTGTACACCGACGCATCCCCGGCAGGGTGGGGCGCGGTACACGAAGGCTGTGGGGTCAACGGTGTCTGGACCGGCCGGTGGCAGGGTCAGCACATAAATGTCCTGGAGCTGAGGGCGGCTCTTCTCGCTCTGCGTCATTTCTTGCCGAGACTGAGGGGTCACCATGTGATTGTCCGCACCGACAGCACAGTGGCGGCCGCTTACATCAACAGGCAGGGGGGGCTGGGCTCCCCGGTCCTGTGCAAGCTGGCTACAGTTCTCTGGCAGTGGGCTCACCCCCTCTTCCTCTCACTCAGAGCCGTGCATGTGCCGGGGGTACTGAACTCCGCGGCGGACATCATGTCAAGAGGGGGCCCCCAGCCGGGGGAATGGAGGCTCCATCCGGAAGTGGTTTCGAATATGGCTTCGCCTCGGCAGGGCAGAGGTCGACCTGTTCGCGTCAAGGAGTCGTCCCATTGCCCGCTCTTTTTCTCCTGCGAACGACGATCCCCCCTTGGGCTGGGATGCTCTGGCTCATCCATGGCCCAGGGTTCTGCTCTACGCCTTTCCCCCCTTCGCTCTTCTCCAGCCTTTTCTTCGAAGAGTTCTGGTGGAGCATGTGCGGGTGATATTGGTGGCGCCTCTGTGGCCCCACATGGCGTGGTTCTCAGCCATTCCGCCTCTGCTGGACGGGCCACCATGGGAGCTCCCGCGCGGAGGACCTTCTCTCCCAGGCGAACGGAGCCCTGTTCCACCCCTTTCCAGCGGGGCTCAGGTTGGTGGCTTGGCCCCTGAGAGGGACAGGCTCCTGGCCTTAGGGTTACCAGGGCCTGTCGTGGCTACGATTCAGCAGGCCCGGGCTCCATCCACAAGGGCGGCTTATTCATACCGTTGGCAATTGTTTGCTGCCTGGTGTGGGTCTAACCAGGTGGACCCCTACTTAGCCTCAGCTCAGCAGATCCTGCAGTTTTTGCAGTCTCAGCTGGAGGCCCGGAAGGCTGCGGTAACACTGCGAGGATTGGTGGCGGCAATCAAAGCAGTGCGAATCGGTGAGGTTGCACTGGATGATGAGGACTGTGCCCTCATTTCTCGGTTTCTCCGGGGCCCAGAGGCTTGCGGTGCGAGCTGCTGGTCCAGTTCCTCGTGGGACTTGGATGTCGTCCTTGGGGCTCTTCAGAGTCCCCTTTTGAACCCCTTGGGGGTGCTGATTTGAAGTGGCTTTCCATTAAGACCGCCTTTCTGCTTGCTATTACCTCAGCCAGGAGGGTGAGTGAACTTCATGCATTGTCGGTGCATGGCGACTGCTGCCGGTTCTCCTCGGATGGTTCTAGTGTCGTTCTGAGACCCAACCCAGCCTTCCTGCCTAAGGTCCTGACTGAGTTCCACCTGTCTCAATCGGTTGAGCTTAGGTCTCTCTCCTCTCCTGATGCTGGTGAGGCGCTGAGCAGGGTCGGTCCGCTCTGTGCCCAGTGAGGGCCTTGACAGAGTACATTCGGCGGACTCAGGCTATCCGGAGGTCCGATCAGCTCTTTGTCTGTTACGACCCTGGATGTCTGGGAAGACCTTTGTCTAAATCCAGACTGTCACACTGGGTGGTGGACGCTATCCGTCAGGCTTACATCCTGTCAGGTGTGTCTGTTCCATCAGGGGTCAGGCGCACTCCACTCGGGGTGTGGCTGCCTCCTGGGCCTTGTGTCGGGGGGCCTCCCTTGCCTCCATATGCTCTGCCGCCACGTGGTCCTCCCCGTAGAACATTACCAGGTTCTACCGTCTTAACGTCGCTGCCAGCCCCTCCCTTGGGGAGCGGGTGCTGGGCTCGGCCCAACGGTAGACACGTTGTCTCCCCTCGGCCTTGCGTCTTGCGGGCCGAGTGAGCGGCTTCCCTGTGGCCAGCCTGGCCCCTGCGTCTTGCGGGGCCCCTGGCTGGTTCGCTTTGGTTGCCTTGCGTCTTGCGGGCTTCCATGGCGCCCCTTTCCCTCTCAGGATGGGCCCTAGCGCCTGGCGGGGCCTACTCCTGTGTCTTGTATATATTGTATATTTGTACATAGTTCGTTTGTTGCACGTTGTGGTGTGGGATTGTGGGCTGCACCGTCTCCTCTCGGGGTGTCTTAAAGGTCTACCCCGTACATATGGAATATGTAACGGAGTGGAGAGATAGTCTCGAGACGATAGAGAACGGTTGGTTACTGTGTAACCTTGGTTCTCTGAGTGAAGAGACTATCTCTCCAGTCCTTAGGCCGCTCGGAGACACATTTCAATCAAACTATCAGTGATCGCACGCCTGCGCTGGCGCTTTATAGCTACGCAATAGGGCGTGGCCGGGCAAGCCAGTGTGTCTTAAAGAATTATCCAAGTACCCTGACAAGCGGCGGGGGTCATATCCCATACATATGGAATATGTAACGGAGTGGAGAGATAGTCTCTTCACTCAGAGAACCAAGGTTACACAGTAACCAACCGTTCTTTTTGTGTTTGCTGTGTTAGCAGTAGTGATGTCAGTTTGATTTGGCTCAGTCAGGGCTGTAGAATATTAAATCAGCCATATTTTCTCACAACATTTTAGCCTTTCTTACCCTCAGGTGTACATAAACTACAGGTTATACACTTATTTTCAAAATACAAAAATGTGAAATTATAGGTTATTGTATTGGTTATCGACTGTGAGTAGCAGGTAATTATCAGTTATCAGTATCATTTGAAAAAAATCCATATTGGTGCATCCCTATTTACGATAAATAATGTTTGTAGTTGGGCTGGGCGATATGGACAAAAAAATCATATCCTGGTATTTTCAGGCTGAATGGCGACACACAATATATATCCCAGTATTTTCTACAAAGTGGGATACATGTTCCATTCCAAGCTGATCCATGGCTAAAGGCCCCTGTTATTTTTTCTGCATGTGTTTACACAGCAGGGCAGATAAAACAAGTTTCCCTGTTGGAGGTGAGCTCTTTGCAGAGGTGCAGTAAGAGCTTGTTGTCTGCAGCTCTTCATCAATATCTCACTGTGGCTGTTTCGGATTTTACTCTTCCTTCCTGCCATATTATTACACTTGTCTTAAGTGAAAAAAAGCGGCTATTAAAGTTTCGCTAATTCTGTAATAAACATATTGTAATTCTAGAGTCTTCAAAATAAAAGTCCCCCAATATGTTGCTTTGTAAAACCTTTTATTGTGAAGTAGCAAAATAATGAAATATTGTTTTTTTGAGCAGCATCTCCACACTAATATGGCTGATATCGAACATGAAACAGTACAATAAAGTATCTACTATCTTATTTTCGGCTTGTTTGAGGGGGAGAAACGGGCTGGTAGGGTGTCGGCTACGGTGGCGAGACGCTACCGCTACCCGCTTGAGTGTGGGCAGCCTGGCGATTGGACCTTTTCCGGAGAAGGAGTAGTTGGCACCGGGCGTCTAAACAGCATTAAGATTAAAACAAACAAAAAAAAAAAAATTGAAATTAAAAATGCATACCAAACAAAAGTTTGGGTCGCAGGAAAAACTGCAAGTAAGGTTATTTTCTACCAGTGGTCCTCTGGGCTGTCCATGCAGCCATCACCTCAGCCTTTTCCAGGCAACTGCACCACAGAGAGCCAGGAATGAGTGGAGGTGGGTGTACAATGACAAAACAGTGCAGAAACAGCAGTTTCTTTTTTTATTTATTTATTTTTTTTAAGGTTCTTTTTTGGGCATTTTTGCCTTTATAGATAGGACAGCTAAGTGTGAAAGGGGGAGAGAGAGAGAGGGAATGACATGCAGCAAAGGGCCCCAGGCTGCATGCGACAACAGCCTTATACATGGGGCGCCTGCTCTAGCCAGTAAGCCATCGACGCCCCTGAGAAACCATAGTATAAAGAGTGAGAGAGTCCCTAGAGGGCAGGCAGGATGGGGGGATGGATGGGTCAAACACACTATGGACTTTCACCTTAGAAACCACTGTTTGTGTCCCATATGAAAACAAAAGTCAGTGGAGTTATTTTAATAAGAAAGTGGGGCGCTAGTATGTGTAGCATGCTATGGTAGTGACGAATGTAACATGACATGTCAAATGACATTGCATGATGTTAGTAACAACTGCAGTTATTTAAGCCAGCTGTCCTTTTCTAAACCTGACCATGTTCTTTTTGCCTAAACTTAAAGAAATAAATGTAAAAATAAGTAGGGATGCGCAGTATTGGATTTTTCATCAAGTCTCTGCTGTCGTGGAATTAACATCATACAGTATTATGCATGCATGCTCTTATCGTGATGGCCTACCAGCAGATGGAGACATGAAATAGAATGCTTTTCGTTGTATGTAATATTAATTTATTGTGCAAAATAAGAAAAAGCATGTTGGCCTATTCATTTTAGAGCCGATATTGGCCAGTTTGGCCAATTCCAATGGTTTATTTTAAAGCTATTGTCAGCTGACACCGATGACGTGTTGATATTATAATGCATCCCCAAAACAAGGTGTTTAACCTACATTGTATGTTTATTTTGAAAAATAAACGAACAGAAACTGCACATTTCTTGTGAAAATGGAAGTTTACTTTAAAAAGACACAATGCATGTAACAAGCAAAAATTGACACCCAGTCCCAGAATGTCCAAAACTGATGCAGGAGGGTACATAACATGTCATATTTTGATGTTTAGGTCCACTGACAAAGCAGCAGTATTTGATGAGTTTGGATGAAAATATGAAAATGGCCAAAATCGAGCTATAGCCCTAACTCGTAGAAAAGCTGCATCTGTAACAGGTGGAGTTTGGACCCAAAAGCAATGCCAGGAACAAGCAGAACAGTTTATACTGAGTTTTAATGCACCACTTCAATAAATACAGGGAATGCAGACTGATGCCAGAAAAGCTGAGGTTCCAGCACCAGGGGTACTCACTGAGAGGACAGCCTCTCTGATGCTAAGTTGGCTGTGGACAAGGGAGAGCGGGACAGCAGCGATGAAATGTGGAGTCAGCGGCACACACTCAAAAGGCTAAGCGTACTGCTGCACAACGAAACAATCCACAGCTCAGAAGATCACAGGTCACTGAACAGGTAAACTCACTTTGGAGAGCTTGGTGATGGTCTTTCCAGGCAGCCTCAGGAACCAGACGAACAGGAACCAGGAAGGCCGAAGCCGAGCTTGTGGTCAAAAACAGAAGGTAGAGTGGATTACCAGGGAGTAGATGAAGCAGGAGAGTCAGGGATGGGTCGATACCAAGGAAGCAGTCCAGAAACAAACGCTGGAAATACTTGCATGTAGGCAAAGAACAATCTGGCAAGGAGTGTCTGTGAAGCGCTTTATAGTGACAGGGGATAATGATCCATAGGTGAGCGGCGTTAGCCTGATGAGGTGGGTGTGGTGGACCAGCAGGAGTGGGAAATGTATGAACAGGCGATAGGCTGGCAGGTAGGTGTGCTGACGAAGTGGATTAATGGAAAATTACTGAATGAGCTGAGGAGCTGGCGTGTACTGATGATGAAAAGTGCCCTCTATGACAGCATCACACTGCTGGAAAGAATTATGTCAATGCAGTTATTAATTGCAATTATGTCAGAGGTTTAAAAGTGTTTAAATCTATGACTTATCTGCTAATTTCCCCACTTTGACCCGCCTGCGGGCAATCTAGACAATATCATTAAATGGACCCAGAGGACTGTGACTTTAGTCATGTGCACTGCACAAGCTCAGCTAGGGTTCCCAAGAACGGCCGAGTGAGTTTAGTGCCAAATGGGTTGTTGGTGACTTCTATAAGTTGTGCATCTCTAGTTTTGGTCCTGAGTGAAGTCTTGTGACAGTTATAATGCAGTGAAATCTGCTAGTGAGGGTCCCAAGAGGAGGAATTCTTTATAATAAATATAAACTTACCAAATAATTTGGTTTGTGACTAAATACCTGCAAAACATCACATGACACATGCTAAGTTACCTGTGAAAATGTTGTTGACAGAAAGTTGAACTCGACCACCCTACACTAAGCGTCGCGGTGACGCAGACCTCCTGTCTGTTTCTGTAAGCTTAAACCATTTCCCTCAGTGGAGATGAAGCTTGTATTTACTTGTATTTCACAGATAAGAAACAATAAATTGTGAAGACAGTAAAGCCTCCACTAAAACAGCATTGTAAGTCGTGTGTGTGATTTATCCTTCAGGGATTTATCCTGGCTTCATATGAGCAGAGGAAATCTCCACTCGTCGCTAGGCTAATTTATACAATGTAAAATGCCGTAGGCTGGCGCTAATAACGTTAGCATGTTGTCTTTGATTGGAAAACATGTTTAGTATAAGACAGTTGTTTTGTCGGTGAATGTTGTGAGTTGTAATGGAGCCAAATTATGTACCGTTACCTTTGTTACATGTTGCTGTTGTCCCTGGTTTTATATGAGAAGGCGGAAAGGTCGCTAGACGCTAGGCTAGTTTATACAATGTAAAATGCCATAGACTTATGCTAATAACATTAGCATGTTGTATTGGTGGGGGAAATGTGTCCAGATAAAGACAGCTGTTTGTCTGTGAATGCTGCGAGTTATAGTGAAGCCAATTTGCATACTTGTGTTTGGAATTGTCTCTATTAAGCCATATTTAATGTGTGTTTTGAATCAACTAAACTTTACAGCACTTAACAGAGTCCTCCACCGCCGACTGGCGTTTTGGAGGTGTAACTGCAGAGTGACACAGACACACCACCGCCGAAGTAAAAATAATGTGCAGATTTTTTTTTTTCCCACGACTAATCAATTAGTTGAAGATTATGTATGACTTTAGTCGACCAAGATTTTCTTTGGTTGGCTACAGCCCTATTTATTTCAGCTAACTAAAATGTTTTTTTCACACCTAGTTTCACTTAACTATAACTGTAATGTAGGCTCCACTGCACTTCCCTCCTGTCAGTCAAATTGAAATTGTTTCGAGGTTAAGTATCTAAAGGTCAGTGTTATCTGTTCAGTGATGTTTATTACTGATAGACCACGTCATTTTTGTGCACTTTTCCCCAGGAATAGCCTCCCTGAAGGCAAGTGATTAGAGTACCAAATGTAAAAGCTCTCATGATCCGGAGATGCATTGAATCATTTGGCAAGAGAGAGCAATAAAAACAGACATTTACATGAAAAAAATGTCATGGATTATTACTTGAAACATTTGGAATTCCACACCAAAACCCCATGGCATTGCCCCCTGTTTCTGTGTGATTAAACAGCAATGCACATAGAGTATTAAATTGTACCGTAGCACAGACAGTGGCAGCCCCTCACTGCCACTCTGGCCCTGGAGGTGAAGTTGCCTTGGCCCCTTTGTCTAGGCTGCAGGGTAATTGCTTTTCTGCGCCGAGGTTATTCATGTTTTGCGATTGGATCACCCAACCTAGACCAAGGGAAGCCACATTTGTGGCAAGGTTGGGTTGTTTTAGTGCTTTTCCTCTGAGCTGATTGTTTCAGCGAGGCCCTGTACCCGCCAGCTAAAGCAACTGATGATACTGGCATATTCTGTATTCTGTCTACCCCACTGTGAGGAAAACTGACTGCTTTTTATTAAAACTCATTTCCCATCAGAGACACCTATCCCCAGTCTATTTATTTCTACCTATGAAGCCTATTAATTTTTTTTACTTTGACCCTTTTGGCTTTTAAAAACACAGCTGAGTCCTCTGTGTCTGTTCTAATGGGATTTTTCAAATGATTTATTCGTCTCTGATTCTCCTCAGCTCAGGTTTTAATTGGTTTTTGAAAAAAAATAAAAATGGCAAGAATATCTCGCATTGTGTCATCACAAACTGTGTGACATTGAGATGAAAAGTTAGTATTAGTTTCCAGAATTTTAATGAGGTGCCTGTTTTCTAAACATTCCAGTTGGTGTACAATCTAAATTCACTGGATCATATTGTCATCACCCTGGTGCTGAAATAAAATTTTAAAATAATCCTGAAAAGGAATCATTTATTTCTCATCAGCTAAGCAAGCAGTTTGTCGCTGTTAGTAGGTTTTATTACCCATGCATTATGGTGAACTTCCAGCAGTGTGCTGCAGCAGACGAAGTGTGTGCTCTCTGAATACTGACACTGATCTCTGACTGACGTCTCACTTCATCCTGGCGTATATTTGTCTGACATTTTGCACTGGGTCTTTTACACATCCTGCATATAGGCTCTTTTGATTTTCTGCAAACCCATGGGTCACAAATTATCAGATTGTCTTGCTGACATTTGGCATGGTCAGAGTAGCTGATACCTGACCTTTCTACCAACTAGTCCCTCCAGGCTTTCAACCGTTGCCCAGCCTCAGTACACTAGCAGCAGTACGAATTGAACTCTTAAATATTCCGCACCTAGTTGACAGTGCAGAGATTTTATTAGACTTATAAAACATGCAGGGGTGTGAAATTGATTGTCTCATTTGACCGGGAAAGCCAATGGTGTATGGAAAGTACACCTGGTTACAGGGAGGTGTCAGTGGAAGTGAATTATTGATTGGGAGAGCTGTTTGATCTGCTTTGGGGACCCACAAGTGGTCATGTTTGTCAGTTAAAGGCATTCATGATCTGCTCAGATGTTTACTCAAAAACTGACTCGATTTGTTGTTGCATGGAGCTTTTCAGCAGTTGGATGGTGATGTTTATACATCAATACCTGCAATAAACATAAAAAACACCAAAAAAAAAAAAAAACTGTCTACACATTCATAAGAATTCTCTTATTGTTCAGACCGGGTCGTATTCCCATGATTGTGACAGTTTTCACAGTAGGTCATAATTATGTTGCTCTCTCCATCTCATTTCTCCAGAATGGGACTAAACAGTGTTTATTGATGGCAAGTAGTGCTACTAATTTTGGCAGCTGTTTTTGATTTAGTCTTTTATTTTATCCCTCATAGTTTTAGTCTGGTTGTATTTGATGACAACTCAAATCATTTTAGTCAATAAAAAGTTGTTACATTTTAGTCAACTTTTAGTCATTACTTTTAGTAATAATTACTTTTTCTCCCTCTTTTAACTAATTCAATTAGGCTAATACAGGTGCCAAAAATTGGAATCAAGGTTGTATAAAGTGTTGAATTTTGTTTACACCTACAAATAATTTCTGACATTGACAAGCTTGCATTTCTGCAGCAGAATTTTTGATGGGTTTCTGGTATGATTTATGAGCACAAACTCAAGTTACTGATCATTACATTAAAAGCCAAAAATCTCATACAACCACAAATAAAAGGGGTGGGAATCACCAGAGGACCCACGATATGATATTATCATGATACTTAGGTCCTGATATGATATTACTGTGATATTGCGAGAGGCTGAGTATTGTGATAAAATTTATTGCAATATATTGTGATTTATTACCTTTTTTTCCACCTGCTCATTATCTCCCCACAGGAAAACTTTGTCAACCTCAGTTTTACCTCATAAGATAAATTTTACAGTCTGTTCATCTGACTTAAATCATTTTTATTGAATGTGATGCAAAGCAGACAAACTGACCAAACCAGTCAGAAATGCTACATACACCTGACAAACTGAACAGTTGGCAGATTTAACGCCCTCTGTGTTGCCAGATTAAACATGAGCAAAGCACTTTACATGCAGGTATCCCGCTAACTGAATGGTGACACCCATGTCAGAAGCGTTGTCTGTTACAACAACAATCCCCCATTCTTGTGCTACATTTTGCAGGAGGTCTGCAATGTTTGCTCCAATATGACTTTTGTGTACTGCTCTAGTTTTAAGTACGTGAGACAGCAGCCAGTCCCCTGTGAGATATCACAAGTTAATTCCACCCTTCCTGCTGTACTCAAAGATTCCCCAACTTCATGCCTCATTTCTTTGTAGAGCTTGGGTACAGCTGTGTCAGTGAAAAAAAATGTTGGGACAAAGTCACATACCAATGTCGTGTTTTTAGCATGTAAGAAAAAACTTTGTTTTTGACAACGCTGAATGGACGCAGATCTTTGCACATGAAGTAGGTGATGGACTGTGTTCTTTTCTTAGCTCTCACAGAGTTGGATGGTAGTTTTGTGTGTCCAGTGTTGGTTGATTTTTTGGCAGAGCAGGTTTAATGTTTGCTTGGCTGTCAGTGGCTAACGCTATCTCCGGATGGTGGCATGTGAGGTGATCCCTCATTTTCATAGTATTCCAAGACTATTTTATTTTCATATGACACAACTTGCAAATTGCATGTGTCATATCTAAGTCCTCATTTCTTTCATGTTGAAAAATCCAATATAAGTCCAGACATGTGATTTAAACACAGATGGAGCATTTTTTATGTCTTTTCCCAGTGCCTTCATCTTTGTTTTGATGAACTTCTTGCCAAATGCTGAGACCTCTGCTGACCTCACCAGGAAATAAACATCAGCACCATCTAATGAACCATAGAAGCAATTGATTTTATTATTCAAGTACCAAAAGTTGTATTAAAATGTGCATTTGCAAAAATTGATAATGTATATAATAAAAAATCAGTACTTTGTGTCTGTGTATTAATTCAATATTGCCACGCAAAATATTGTGATACTATGCTATATCAATTTTTTCTCCCCCACCCCTATTAAATAACTAATCTGAGACAAATAAATAACTAGGATTTGAAGGTTCACTGTAAACTCTGACTTACTGATCTCACCGTTAAGAAGTAGAAAAATAACTGTTAGTCTGGAGGTTTACATTCATGTCCCCTTCCCAGAGTCTGTGATTAAAACCGGACTTTGTCAAATGGCTACGTGCTCTGCTGCAGTTAAGCTGCCTACAAGTGAAGGTAGCTGGTAGGTAGTAATACTGGAGAAAACCAATTTGTGGTTACCTCTGAGGGGGAAGAGATGGAGGTAGGAAAACAGTGAAAAGACCGTCCCGCATGACACCGTAATTCAAAACTGCTGGCGTTCCATCACCGCTCTCCAAACTGAGGAGGAAACCAGCAGAACAGCATAACCCGCCCTACTCTCCCTTGAATTGGAAAGTACTTGTTGCCTTTGTTGGTTGGATTGGTTAGGTTTAGGCAAGAGGAGTGGGACTGGTTAAGGGTTAGGGTAAGAATGTCAGGGTGAGCCAATCAGAGGCAGAGTAAGGCACAATTTGATTTTGGGACATATTTGTAACTGGCCTCAGTTAAAGTGAAATCATACTACATATGAAATATGAAATATGAAATTGGCTAAACAGCTAGCTTGGTTAGCCAATAAGTTTCCTCATAAGTGGCTCCCTATAAAAACTGCAATGCTAATCTAAGTGGAGGGCCTTTTATTGTGTTTATGTTAAATTGGACTTGGAGACAAGCACACACTTTATGTTTATTTAGAAAACTTTGTTTTTTTGTTTGTTTTTTTCTGGCTGGAGTTGTGTTTCCTGACTCTTGCGAGTACAAAGTTAATATGACCCATGGTCAGAACAGCCACAATTATGAAAATATACCCTTGGTTGAAAAGTACTGGAATAATTGCATGATTTTGTTCCAATAAAAGGGAAACTGCCTCTAAAGCTCTTTTCGTCTTTAGTCTTAGTAAATCTGGATTTTTTTGTGCTTGTTAGGGTTGATGCTGAGTTGACAGGCTGCAAACCTTAAGGGTGGGACTTGGCTGCCTCCCACATATCGCTGTCAATCAAACATTTGCTGAGTTGAAGCAGTATGATTTTTAACATTGAATGTTCCCAAGGTGATTTTCTATAGCAGATTGTGTCTGTAATGGTTAGACTCAACACTAGCATGGAGATTACCACCGCCCACTGCCGGCTGCCCTGAATGAAAAACTGGAGAGGGGTGATTACTCATTGGCCCCGCAGCACCTCCAACAGCAACACCACCACACACACATTCACCCACACGCCCACACACTCGCTGACCTTGGCCAAAGGTTTTGTCAATCAGGCAGGGATCTCTTCCTACACTTGGTTGAACATTGGCTTTCAGCTGGCAGGACACCTCTCTGGAGCAGCTGCTGCGCCTCCTCCAGGACAAATCTGCCTGCTGGCTCAGAATGAAAGGACCACACAGATGTTACTTTACCCTCACCTCAACCTTCACTACCACTGTTTTTCCACTTTGTGCCCAAGCAGCTGGGGTCAAAAATTGTAGTATTCAAAAGAAAATATCGATAACATGACTCCATCTATTTTTCAGGTTGGATTCAATAAATGAGCTCTCTGGTTATGTTAATGTAATAATGTGATACTTTGAAATTTCAGCTTCTCACATCACACAGTGCTGTGATACAAAATTGATTCCATCCATAACTAGAGAGCAAATTGCTATGTGATCACTCCAGCTGCAACACACAAGCCACACCTTAAAATGAATATGGGCCACAGTTGGGGGTCCAATGGCCCTTTCCCTACTTCCTACCCCTCTACTTCCAGTTTCGTTGCTCAGACCACAAGCATGTTCAAACCCTACCTTTATTATGATCTTAACTACACAGTTGTAAAGTTTAGTGACTGCAGCTTACACGGATGTGGTGCTATTCTGGTAACAAAATCTGTCCACAGACAGACAGACATAAACACCTGCAAAAATACTCAAAACTGCTTCTGTGGCATAGACCGCGGAACCGGGGGGGGGGGGGCATGGCCATGAAAAAGAAGAACAAGAAGATGTAGCCTAGAGACAGGATGTCAACACAGGAACTTAGTGCACATGCATGAGCGTTTCCACTCCATATTTATTCATAAATGGATGAATATGCCCTGAACCAGCTTTCTTTCAATTTGCCACTTGCTCCACCTGTCTGTCTGTCTGTCTGTCTGTCTGTCAGCTCCATCTGTCATGAGACAAACATGAAAGAAGACGTGCAGTTTATTGTGTTTCACCGGCGACGAGCTGTCATTACGCGCGACTATTACGCACAGCTGCGCGCTCTTTATAACTCACTGTGTGAACCTATGTTGCATAATAAAGATTTGCCCCCTCAGTAACTTCATCCTGGCGCCGGGCTTGCCTTAACCTCAGTCACTGCGTGATTATATAAAGGTAGAAAAATAAATAAAAGAGGAAATACAGAGGAGGAGAATAGAATTTGAAACAGCCTTAATTTCATTAAAAACTAAATGAAAACAACGAAATAGGAGCGCTATTCCTGACCAGTGCGTCAAAAGACATGCAGGCCAGGGAAACGAAACAAACAACCCCATGAATCTCTTCATTAATAGCCTGTAAAATGGCGTGTTTTCTCCTGCGGATCGGGAGAAGACACAAAATCAATGCATCTCTATTATTGTGCGGGCATAAATTCTCAGAGTTTTGCGGGAGCGGGCGGGAGTGTAACACACGTTGCGGTTGCGGGTGGTAATGGTCAGAAATTCGGTGTTCTGGTTACTTTTCAGTAGCTGCGCAGCTGCGCTTGTTTTGTTGTAGGGTGTGTGTGTGTGTGTGGGTGCGGCTCTGCACATCAGTCTGAAATGAGTGCTGACTTGTGATGATAATGAATATGATGTTGATTTAGATTCAGGGCAGCAAGATGAGTTTTGGTTGTGGTTGTGGACTGGATGTACTTTGTTGTTTGCTATACTTTCATCTGTGCGTTTATGTGTAAATAGGCTTGGCCTGTTGTGTGTGAATGTAAGCATGTGTTTGTGTTCATGTGTGTACTGTAGATGTGACTGTGTGGCATCGGAATAAAAAAAAAGTTAACGTTATTTAATACATCAGTAATATTGTCTGTTTCAATGCATATGCCCCCCCACCCCCTCCGCGTGACTTGAAATTATGGCCCCCCTTGTTCAGATGCGTTCCGCGGTCCATGTTCTGTGGTAGTTCCTGCTACAATACTTGTCACCAGGACCACATGTTGCCATGATCACACACACACTGATTCACTGGGTGAAACAATGCCAGCCTGTCGCAGCTGGTAATTAGTAGTCTTTGTGGGAATTTATTTACCTCAGTCGCAGAAAGAACTCGGCCTTTATTTTAAACAGACTTCAGAGACAAACCTTTATTCCTAAATTTCCCTGTTTTAAAGGTATATTTGATAATATTAAGCAAACTCTTGTCGCTGGTAATGCAAACATACTTTGTTTACTTGCAATCATGATAAATACAGCATAATCATGCAGACTCACCATGTTGCTCCTCTGAGTTTGTCTTTCTTTTTTTGTTTCCACAGATTTTTTTCTTTCTATAACTAATTATTTGTAGGCAGGTCTACCTTTTTTGATCACTCTTAATCAACTGTCAATGAAACTCAAAACTTCTCACAATATTTTTTCACAATAAAAGTCATCCAGTGTTTCAAAGGGCATTGCTGATTGGATTTTATTTTGAAATTTCTGCAGGTTCCAAGTGTTCCACAGAGAAAAACCAAAAGATAAACAAAAAAATTCTGACTGACAAGTAAAGGTATAAGTATGTAAAATCAAAGCAACTGATTCGTTATTTTTAGTTGAAGCTGAAGTTGCCTGAAGCATTCTGGTTAAGCACTCCACCCCCATTTTGTAGTGAAAACGCCTAAAATGACATACCCAAATTAAATTGACTGTAGCCTCTGAACCGCTCTGACTACATGCACTCTAGGTGATACAGAGACAGAGTAATGGGCCTCTGAAGTCAGTAAAAAGTTGAAGATTTTGCCTAAAATAAAATAAAAAATGTTTTTCAGGATGAATAACTGTCTGTGGCTTCATCTGAGCAGGTAAATGACACTGTGGGGCTGTAGGCACACTATCAGTGAACACTTGTTTCAAGTTTGAAGAAGATTGCTCAAAGTATGACCATTCTAGTGTTTTTTCCATGAAAAGATCCAGGCGAAGCTCCACATGACAGACCGCTCACTCCGTTTCAAGACAGTACTATCAGTGATCAAACAACACTCAGCTAGCTTCAAACATCGTACCTTATTGAAATCAGGCGTGATTGTGATAGCTGATGTTGTTTATGACACAGAAACACCATAAAATATCACCAAATAAAGCCATATGAAACGTGAAAGTTGTGATCCTTCTTTCTAGGCGGTATATCTCAGCCAAAAATAGTGGTAGGAGTGAGAGCTTACCTTTTATAAACCAGCTACTTATCCAGTTGCTGCTTGGCATGAGATCACAAGTAATCCTTTAACTTTTCACCTTGAAAAACAGCATAACGTGACTTGTCACCATTCATCGCGATTTTGGACTTCGTGTGTTTAGGCTGCTCTGGTGCGAAATACATAAGGAATAAAAGTGTGATACCAAACATCACATGACGCAATGCGCCTGTGAGATACTATCTAACAGAGGCGGGAGGGAGCGCAGACGCTGGCGTCCGATTGGACTTGGAGGTTAAGCCCCAGATCCCTGTGACCCTGAACGTGGTAAGTTGCTTTAGGGGGGCTTTCACACCTAACCTGTTTGGTTCTGTGAAAACTAAGCAGCATCCTCCAGGGCTGACAAATGAAGCCAACATGGAAGTGCCAAAAACTGTGGATCTTTGAATGGCCCCTTGAGGCTGGCTCAAGAGGCTAGTCAGTTTCCATATACCCCAATGTTAAAATGCCCAACTTTACAGCAGAAATAAACATATTTACAGCTTGGTACAAAAAATATTTTAGTCTCTATAGCTAACATCCTCCTTCAAGACAACTGTATAGAGGTTTTCTTATTTATTTTTTATAACTAACCCATTTACTAACCCATATCAAGGCTTTAAGTTCAGTATAATTAAGGGTGGGGTGCTTTGAGTGACAGGCTGCCTGCGGTAATGCCCTTCAGCTTCTCAGTTGAACCACCCCTCGCTCCTCCACAGCTCCACCCTCTCATCCAAACATGGTCACTTCTGGCACAAAAAAACAAGATGGCAATGGTGGACATACTGAACTCAAGGCTTCAGAACAGGAGTTCACAAACCCATGGGTGCCGTCACAGTAGCCACACCCATTATTTTACAGTCAGTGGTTAAAACAAACTAAGGTTCTTTGCCCAGTTAGTACAAATCATTTGGGCTGGTGTGATAGCTGTCAGTCAAACCCCAGTGAAGATCAAGCAACCAAACTGAGACCACCTGACCTAGCCTGGTTCCAGACCATAGACCCCGCCCACTCAACTGAGTAGGCTTGCATCTCTGGTCTGGCATACTTCAATGAATTTGCGATTTATCTCGTCCAAACGATGGACGGACCAATGAACGCTGGGAGTGGGGGCAGGTCTAGCGATTAGCCAATCAGCGCCACGCTGATGTCAAGCTGTACGAGGGAGGAGTGGCTCAAGATACTTTGTTTTGCTCTACAGGCAGTGCACAACAGCGAAAGAAGTCAGTGAATAGGAACCAAACCAGAACTAAAACACAACAGTGTATTATTTGTTTCCTTGGTCCTGAACGAATGAACCAAATTACAGGCCTTTGAGCACCTTTAGATAATGGTTAGACGGCCGCATGAAGGCATTTCTGCATTGGCTTCAACAAGTAGTCATACATTTCTACCATCTAGAGTTGGGTCTGGGGTATATGGTTTCAATTATTATCACAATATTAAGTATTTTTTCCAATATCAATATTCATCTATGGTGGCAAATGTCTGAAAAATTACATACATATGTGTTCTACTAAAACACACAGTCCCTTCTAATCCTGGTAGGTTTTATATTTGAAGCATCTGCACTAAGTGTTTCCTTTCACTGACTCAAGGGTGGTTGAATAAAACAGAAGGGTAGATGTTTAATGGTATGTCTGTTAAAAAAGTGAGTCAGGCCAATATGACTGTTTTTGTACTGATGAAATTAGTGCAGTGAAAATGTGGGACTGTCCTCCCCCCAAAAACAAAACCACAAGCAGCCTATTAAGACCTATATAACGTTTGGTGTAGGCAGCAACCTCTAGTGGTGGTAGTAATTATGACGGGAGCAAAAGAGAAGTCAGATGACGTATAAAGAGCGACAAGTCTACTAAGTGTGGCAGTTGGGGTGAATGGATGGGTCAAACAAACACAGGACTTTGCTCGAGGAGACTGCTGTTTGTGTCCCGTGTGAAATTAAGAGTCAGTGTTGAGTTATTTTAAGTTACACATGTATGTAACATCATGTTGCATCATGTCACGTTGTCATACGGTATCACATTATGTGAGGTGTGTAATGTGATACACTGAATCATGATTCCTCTCTTCAACCTATCCTAACTGGTGGGGGCACCAACTGAGGAGATGCTCCTGTGGTTGGAATCAGAGGTTCAGAACAAATGACATATTGTGTGTTCCCTATCATATCGAGATTATCTCCCCACCCAGTAGTTATATCATAACTATGGGAATTATCCCCATATGGGGTAATCGACGTGGAAAATTAATAATCTTTAAGACACACCACTTAGGGGCGTCGGTAGCATAATGAATAGTGCCGGCGCCCCATGTACGCAGGCACTGCCTCGCTGCATCGGCCGCGGGTTGGATTCCGACCTGCGGCCCTTTGCCGCATGTCACTCTCCACTCTCTCTCTCTCCCATTTCATGCACTGTCCTGTCCATTAAAGGCCAAAAGCCCATAAAAATAATCTTTAAAAACAAAAGACACACCACTTTACCCGGCCGGCATGCGCCAGGCTGTAAAAACCCCACCTTGTGCATGCACCCACTGATTCATTGGTTTCCACCTGTCGGAGTCGACGTGAGAGTAGGAAGAAAAGAGAGAGGAGTTTAGGGATTTTTCCACTTACCTTTGTTTAGGAGAGCTGAACACCGTTTCTTCTTTTTGAGAATAAGGAGTGAAACAGTTAAGAGGAGTGCCATATCCGTGTATTGCAGCTGTCTTTTTACGCACAGTGGAGGCATAGCAGCTCACTCGAGCCTGACTTAGTCAGGGGGCAGTGTGCTGTGTCGACGTGCAACGTTTCTCGGGGGTTTAGTTGCCTGCTTAAACCCAACAAAGGGTTTAACCACCGCGAGGTGTAGCTGGTTTTCCAATTCACTCCTTCGGAGGCTTCCCATTTCCTCATTACATCACATCTCCCTCCAGCTGTCCGGTGTCAAAGAAAATAATCCATACTGTGGCCACACTTACATCTGTTGCCTCAGGGAAACTAATTAAAGACAGTTAGCAGCACTATTGCTATAGCTGAAGAGTGCATTCTCTGGTCGCGCTACAGTGACGTCACTCTCCAATATAAAAAAAAAAAAATTAAAAAAAAGAGAGACGATTGCGAGCCAGCAGGGCCCTTCTTGTGTGGGTTGTAATGTTAATATGCCAGTAGAGGATGGCCATGACAACTGTGTGTTATGTTTGGGAATTGAGCATGCAGTGGCTGCTTGTGATAATCCAGCTTCATGTATGAACTGCTTCTGCATGTCTGCTAGGTAAAGGGAAGCCTGTTGCCATTCATTTGGCAGACTTCAACCAGCCCTTTCTCAGGGCCTGCAGCCAGCCGATCGCCCTAGTTGACAGGTCCAGTAGTAGGGGATAGGGGCCCATCACGGGGCTCCCCCGCCTCTATTATTACAGTTTCAGTATGGGGTGAGTGGACTGTATCACATGGGAACTTCCCTGCTCCTGGGCCCTCTGCTGGGTCAGATAGGAGCGCCTCCTCCCCTGGGTTGGAGGAGGAGATAGACATTCTTGGCCTATGGCCCTTAGAGAATGATGAGTTGGCCTCAGAGGGGCAGCAGGTGCCTGTAAAAGAGCATGACCAGCAGTCACCTCTTCTTCAGGAAATTATTGGCCGGGCTGCTTTGGCTCTGGGGCTTGACCTGCCAGCTGGTCAGGGTCCTGCCCCTCCCCGTTTTGATGATGAAACAGGGGGGCAACCCACACAGTTCCTTGTGCCTCTCCTTGCTGATTTTGAGGAGGTGGTCAGGAGTCGGTTTACACCGACGGCAGGGACACACTGGTTGGGGCTCTGTTGTTGTATGGCTGTGCTTGACAGTCGGGGGAGGATAGGCTGTGGGCCATTGCCCCCCATGGATCAGGCTTTGGCTGTCTTGGTGGTTCCATCAAAGTCCCTCCTAGGCAAGGCGAACTGTCTGAGAAGACCTCAGCCTGCTTGGGGGCAGGAAGATCTCCGGGGCCGGCTGGATGCAGCACGGCGCAGCGAGTCTAAACACGTGGCAGTGGCCAGGGGCCACCCAAGACCATGCCTGTCCAGTCCTGACGTGACATCACACCCAGCCTTCCCTTGCCCTCAGACAGCATGGGAGGCTTTGGGGGCAGACCCCTGGGTTGTTTCAACAATGACCCAGGGGTATCATTTAAAATTCTAAAGCGTTCTTCCTCTGATGAGGGTGGCTGCATTGTACATTATTGCAGACCACCAGCACAGGGAGGTCTTGCGCTTGGAAATCTTCACTGTCATGGTCTCATGCAGGATGGGAGGCTCAGGCCTGTCTTGGACCTCAGGGGGCTGAACAAGTTCCACAGGCCCCTTAAGTGCAAAATGTTGACCATGTCCAGGGTCAAGCAGGCTGTCCAGGTAGGTGACTGGTTTGCAACCATTGACCTCAAGGATGCCTATTTTCAAATCCCAATCTCACTGGCACCCCGCACCTTCACCGGGTGCATGGATGCGATTTTGGGGCCTCTGCGGCAGCAGGGTCTCAGGATACCTGCAGGGGCTGCTTGACGCAGGAAATCACCTTCAACCTTTAGAGGCATGGTGGAAGCTATCAGGGCTGCTCGTACAAGGGATTATTGGCTTGTAGATGGTGACTGCAGCCTCATCTCTCAGTTCCTGATGGGTGTGCAGAGGCTTGCATTGCAAGAGCTGTTGTATCCTGCCGGATGACGCTGGTGTCATGTTGCGTCAAAACCCTGCATTCCTGCCAAAAGTACTCGCAGATGTTCATTTGAATCAGTAGGTGGAGTTGCAACCCTACAACCCCTCCAAGGAGGGTAGTGAGGGTCAAAAAGACTAAAATCTCTGTCCTGTTAGAGCCCTGAAGGTCTATGTCTTGCACACTGCGGTGTTAGAAAGACAGACCAACTCTTTGTCTGCTTTAAGGCCCAGTGCCAGGCTAGGCTGTTGCATTGGGTTGTGGAGACAATTCAGCAGGCTTACAGAGGGGCTGGCATGTCAGTACCTGTGGGTAGGTGGGCACACTCAACACGAGGTGTAGCTACCTTGTGGGCCTTGTGGGGTGGTGCCACCCTCTCAGAGGTTTGTGCAGCTGCTACATGGCCGAGTCCATCCAAATCTGTCAAATTTTACTGCCTGAATGTGGCTGCTGGCACCTCCTTTGGGGAGTGTGTGCTGAGTGCCACCACACAGTCGGCCATGTAATTCCATTTTCCTGAGCTAGGGGGGCACCTTATCCAGCCAAAGTGACGTCATATATTATTCTCAGTGGCCTGGCAGCAGGCTGGCCAACTGAGCGGTCTTCCTGCACCCAACCCCTGCATCTGGCAAAGTTAGTCATGCTTATAGTTGCGTCTGGCACCTGAGCATCGGTACGGTGGCACACAGCGTCTGGCGGTGTCACTGACCGTTGAATGCGCAAGATGTTGTGCATTTGTTTATAGTTCATTGGTGTTTTTCCATATATACATACCTATTGGGTATTTTCTGTTGTTTCCGGTGGCGGTGACGTCTCATTCGAATACCGGGGGGTGCTTGTGGACCTGCATCTGCTCTGTCTCCTGGGGCCCCTTGCAGTGTGTCTTAAGGGCTCCCATAGTTATGATATAACTACTGGGTGGGGAGATAATCTCAATATGATAGAGAACGTTCGGTTAATTGCAACCTTGGTTCTCTGAGTGAGGAGATTATCTCCCCATGCTCAAGGCCGCTCAATACCCGGTCCAATCAATGTTAATCTGTGGATACATGTGCAAGGTGGGGTTTTTATAGCCTGGCACATGCCAGCCACATAAAGTGGTGTGTCTGAAAGATTATTAATTATCCATGTCGATTATGTCGATAATTCCCATAGTTATGATGTAACTATTGCATGGGGAGTTAACCTCCTCACTCAGAGGACCAAGGTTACAATGTAACCAAACGTTTGTATGGGTTGAAGGACTTTTTGGAAAATGTATGTCATGATGAATAGGAAACAAAACTGGCAGTAACAATATTTGCTGGTATTGCTCTCTTGCTTAGTCATGAATTTGTACTTCAGAACAATCTGTGGAGAATAACATGATATAATCCCACCTGAGATATAATCCAGCTGTTTGGTTGTATTGAGGCTGTGATGTCGGTTGACCATCATTCATTGTCAGGACAATGTCTAATGACAACGTAAATTTGATGTAGAATAATGACAGCAAAGAAATGGATATTTTGTTGGTTTGAAGTTGTGTTGCTAAGTAACCAAAATCCAATGTCTTCATGCCAATGTCATCTTGACACAGAATAACAACATATGGTCCTAAGAGTTGTAGGGAGAACAAAGTCAACGTCTGCAAAACTTCACAATGTTAGCATCCACACAACATAAAATTCTACACCCTGAACTCTGAAGTTGTCAAATACTGGCACATGGTCAGGGAGTTCTGGCATCAGGCACCAATGAAAAAAGCCGTCCTTTCACGTGATATGCAGCTGTCATTTTTTAATGACACCTGGCGGCATTGGGGGAAATGCAGCCAGACAACAGCCTAAGTTAAGGGGGCAGAAATCTGAGTAGGGAGGGCTGGAGGGGTGGTGGATGGGTCCAACAAACCCTGTTCTTTTTTCCTTAACCCAACCAGATGCTTTTCGCTAAACGTAACCATGTGCATTTGTTGTTTATAAAAATCTTCAGTTTGCAGTGTTGTACCGATGTAGTGCATTTATTTTGAAAGAGACTGTATGCAAACTGTACATTTCCTGTGAAAACAGAAGTTTATTTTGAAAACAGACAATGCATGTGTTACAGGTACCGCTGGACAGCACCAATGTAGCAGTTAGAAAAAAAAGCCTTGACCCTTACTAACCTGAAAATCAGGAAAACAAAATAAGACACCGGAGATGTGGCTGCTCTCTTCCAGGTCCTGGCGTTATTTATTGAACATTATTCACCATATTTCTCAAACAGTGCATCTGTAATATCTTGTTACAACTTGTATAATCATATTCAATGTCCCGTTTTCACAGAAATACATATCATTTATGTTGTCAACATGTAAACACATATCAAATAAACAACAACTTTTCCATACTTTCCCTCAGTAGTTTCATCTGGACATATCACACTTTAAGCTGTAACTTAATTTCTGAGAATAATCTTATCTAATCTTATCTGGTTATTATTTACAGACACTGGAGAGGAAGTGAACTTAACAACATTAACCTTACACAATTTCATAAATACACTGAACCAAAATAATTTCGCTTGGTTACACATTCAAACAATAGATTATAACATGACCTAATGCAATGATGGAGCCAGGTAAGCCAAATTGGATATAACAATACAGGGGTTTACAGCGCTACTAGTAGCCTAGCTGCTAACAACTTAGCATCGCCGCCATTACACACGGCTCATATAATGTAAACAAACCTTCTCCTTTCAAATAACGGCTTTTACCATTACTAAAACGTGCACATGCTTGATGACATGTAACTTAAAGTAAGTTGGGCACCTTACTAACCTAAAAATCAGGAAAACAAAATAAGACACCAGAGATGTGGCTGCTCTTTTCCAGGTCGTCTGGCGTTATGAGAGGAAAACGGAGCTACTCACAATCGGCCACCGTCCCTGGCCAGGCCACAGGCTCAGAGTGCCACCCACTGGTCTGAGGTGCATATAACGTGTCAATCCTTGTCTTAAAGAAAACATCTTTCACTGACTATTTTAGGGTACAGGTAGATATAAATCATGTCAATAATCCCATACAAACAATTAACAAAATACCCTATGACCAAATATAGTGGGCGTCACACATGCAACAGGAAAAAGTTGACATGGCATCCTACAATGTCAATAACCAACACAACCGGGGTACCTTGCACATCATATCTTTACATGTAACATCCATGACCAAACGCTGATATGTGATGAATTCAGAGTGAAAATGTGTTGAATTATACTGTTGTAAGATATTTATTTGAATATCGTCAACCCGATTTTCATTCCAACCAAAAGTTGACATCTGCCTAATGTAAGTGTCCAATTTTTTTCTGACGTCATATTAACATCCCATGCCAGCTGGGATTATATCATCACAATGCGATTCAGCTTGTATTCAATAAACAATAATAGTGACACACTTCCCAGCTTTAACTCGGATGAAGGTTAAAACCTTAAGAATTTAAATCTGCATAATGTCTTGGATCCTGTTCTTCCATGACACATCTGGGAAGCAACAACTGTCACCACCATTATTGCTAAGTGAATGTGGGACCGCAGAGAGCTTGTAAACACATTGCCATAAGCTAACTGTCCAAACAACACAAGGCTCACTTCACGCTACATTAGAAAACGTGTCATGTTTGAGAACAGATACAAAGCTCAAGATCTTGTCTGATATAGTCGACAGGATTATAAGTACATATGATGGATCTTGTCTGTGTCTGAGCCGCACAATTGATCTGCGATGGCTCTGAATAAGCTCTGTTTCATCAGCTAGTTCCTTCACAATGTCACATCCCTGCCTTGACTTAATGTAGTCTTTTATAATACCACAAAGTCAATATCCCGATTTGGATTCCTCATGCAGGCCTGCAGAGAGTAAGTCAGGGCTGTTGGTTGTTAAGTATTGCAACCTACATTAACAGCAAAGAGATAAACTCATGCATCCCGTATTATGAGACAGACCCATGCATCAGAGCTCATCGGGGTTATCAGCGTTCACAGATCTGTGCTGGGGTTATGGAGGAGAAATCTGATTATGTGGGACTGCAAGTTATTTCCCTGCAAAGCCAAAGCCATTACAGAATCACATTACCAATAGCCGCACATGGAATTATACATATACATGGACACTGCACATTATTAATAGTTACATAGTAATTCTGTTTAATAAATGAAAGGCAATTAAGAACTTTAAACATTCTGATCTCAGAATATATCAATAAATAACTGCTATGTGTCAGTAGCCTGCATCTATGGATGGATTATGAGATGGCCAGGCCCCTGCGCATGTCTATGATTTTTTCAGCTTTTGCTGAAACCACCAATTCTGCATGACAATAGCGGGATGCCAGATGATTGGGGGGTACTAAACGTATATCTGCACACACTGCCTACACTGTAAGTTGAAAATTGGCAGGTTTTCTTCAAAAGCTGTAGCAAATCAAGTTCAGCCACTGAAAACCAGATAAGCACAGGGGAGGTATGCACATGTAAACAAGAAACATACTTTAGATACATAAAAGAGGTAGAGGGTCATTTAAACCCTACATCCCTCTCTAAGGAGAGGGAGGGATGGCGGCAGAGTTCCTCAGTGTTTTTTGGCAATGGTTGTTTCAAAGCTACTGATGAATTCAAGCTGTGCAGTTTCACAGGGTGCTCAGCTTTAAGACGCCTGTTTGAGTCAGCACTTGACTTCCTACTCGCAATAGTAGGTTGGCAGCCAATCATCAGGCCTTGACGTCTGCTATCCTACTTTAGTAAATAGGAAAAGTGATAAGTGATAGAACCTGTCATCACCTCGGCAGGCGATGGACACTCACCTCACCTTTGTTGTTGTTTTGCATTGCTTTGAGGTCATTTTGCATCTCTTTTTGGTCATTTTGTGTCTCTTTGTGGTCATTTAGAGTCTATTTGTGGTTGTTTTGTGCCTCTTTATGGTCATTTTAGGTCTCCTTCTGGTTGTTTCTTGTGTTTTTGTGGTCATCATGTGTCTGTTTGTGGTAATTTTGCATCTCTTTATGGTCATTTTTAGTCTCCTTGTGGTCATTTTGCATCTCTTTTTCTTAGTTTTGTGTCTGTGGTCACTTTGCATCATTTTGTGGTCACCATGTGTTTCTTTGTGTTTTTTTGCATCTATTTGTGGTAGTTGTGCATTACTTTGTGGTGGTTTTGTGTCTCCTTGTGGTTATTTTGCATATGTGGCCATTTTGCATCTCTTTGTGGTCATTTGAGTCTCCTTGTGATGGTTTTGCATCTGGTTGTGGTTGTTTTGTGTCTCTTTATGATCATTTTGCATCTCTTGTGGTTATTTTGAGTCTCCCTATGGTCTTTTGTCATCACTTTGTGATTATTTTGCATTTCCTTGAGGTTGTTTTGCATCTCTTTGTGGTTGTTTTGAGTCTTCTTGTGGTTGTTTTGCATATCTTAATGATTCTTTTGTGTTTCACCGTGTTTTTGGGGGGTATTCTTCATAGTTCTTTTGTGTCTCTTTTCATTTCTTTGATGTTGGTTTGCGCCTTTTTGTGGTCACCTCCCTGTCCCTGTGCACTGCCCTCTAGAAGTTTTACTATGGGTGTCAACAGTCTATCATTGGCCCCATTATAGCTCCTCTCAGAGAGTATATCCACATAGTTACAATGAGAATAGGTGTCACCCTAAAACGAGTGGTGCGGCTGAAGGCAGGGAAGTGGAGCAATGCTGTGCTTAAGGTTACTGCTTGGTGGGGGGAACGAGGCTCCTGTGTGAAGCTATGATAAATAAAATGGAAGGGGAAGGCACTGTCTGTGCAATCCACCAAGATTAATGACCAAAGCACTACATAAAGTGAAATAGTTTATCTCAAGCCTAACAACATGAAACTTGTAAATGCGCCTGCCATCATTCTTTCCAGGACTCCGCAGCCATGCTCATGTTGCATTCATGGAGCTCAGCCATTACACATTCAGAAAGGAAAGCCACAGAAAATATTCTCCCCTCGGACTCTACATTGGCTATTTGTCCAATCTATAGGTGGCTAGGGTGCTGCCTGTCTTCATATTTTGTGTCTTTTATGTTGAAAACTTGGCAGATTCACAATAAAAGCAAAGCGTTGTGTTTCATACACAATACATTCAAGGTTATGCAGGCGAGAGAGGCCAGGATAACATCAATTCCATTCAATTTCCTCAGGACCTTGAAATGTGGGCCATGCTTTGTGTTCCTCTTCTCAGCAAAATACTGATGAACAGCTTTCACTCTTCACTAAAACGAATTTAGGTTAATTTAAAGGGCCAGTGTGTAATATTTGGCCTGGTTTATTGTCAAATCTGAATCTGAATCTAAATCTTCTACCCATTAATATGTTTATATAAGTGTATAATCGCTATAAAATAAAATTCATTTGGTTTTCGTAGCCTTATAATTATGCTTTTATATATATATATAGAGCAAAGGCCTTGCTTTAGAGAGGTCTGCATCTTGCGCCGCCATGTATGTACGGCAGACCGAGCGGACAATCCAGCCAGCCAGAGAACGCATTTTGCGTGTATAAATAAACCAACGAAGACAGCGGAAGGAAGGAAGAAGGAGGAGGAAACAGCAGAGAGTGTTAGTAGTTCGTTGATAGAGAGTAGTGAAAAGTTTTTTTTAGTTATAAAGTTTGCAAATGGACCACAATTACCACACAACAGGAGAGAATGAACCCAAACTGTCATCTGTGAGGAAAAGAAGACGCAACTTCACTCCTTGTGATGCACTCTCTGCGGCGCTTTTCCTCCTGATGATATATCTCCCCAACGATGGTAGCACCGAATCCCATTCTGTGCATTCAGCCTCTCTTCTCGCCCACTCAGCATCAAACACATGGAGTTCCTCATCTCTATGCTCCAGCTCAAACAGGTATGGCTCTGGGTCTGTGTCCGCTACAAGAAACTCTTCAAAATCGCATTCAAAGTCGTCCATTGCAGCTACTATAGTCCGGAGATATTGCTAGGCTAAATAAACAGCTGAGCTCTGTTTACAGGCTACGCTGTCAGTCAGTGTGTGGGCTGGAGATTGGTGGCGCAGAGAGGGGAGGGGGTGCCCGCTAGGTATGCTAGGTGTATGGAGTGTGTGTGTTACTCTAGAAGAGTCAGAGTTTGGGATGGAGTCTTTTACCCCCTGGAGTGTTACCGGAGTTTTTGGAGCGCTCAAATAAACTGGCCTTTTTCCCGAACGCTACTCTGGTCTCCTGCTCGTGAGGGATTCATTACAGTATCGTAACATGGCTTAGATTTCTAAATAAACATTCACCTCATTGCTAGATAGACCTACTCCTGAAAAACTCATGTCTGTGCAAGGCTTTTTGTCCCTATGAGACCACCGTCATTTACCCAACGGAAGGGGTGAGCGAGTGAGCCCTGCAATCTAGAATTTGACCACTGATGTCACTGTTTTCAACCCATTTTACACACTGGCCCTTTAAAGTGCTTGGAGTTTTGGTTGAACCAATGCAGGAAATTTAGTTTTGAAACCCAGTTAGTCAGATTTAGCAGAGCTTTGTCACCACTGCCACTTGCGTTGATGCATTATCAACAGTTTAAACAATGTTGCTCAGCAGTGCACCACTCAGCTTGGCTGCAACTGAACTGGTGTTTTCTGTTGGAACAAGGAACAATCATTGATCAAGAGGACAGCAGATAGGGGCTACATGACAGTATTTCTCAATGTGAAGTCATGTGGCATTATTTTATAAAGACTGTTTTCTAAGGCTGAGCTATTACACAAGTGTAATATGAAGGGTGTTTCAGAATCTGTTTGGTCACATAAATGGGCTTATCTACTGTGGGTCTTGCCGTGGGTTGTGTGTGTGTGCACTGGAGCACAATTACATCAAAGGAGGTCAGATGTGGTAGCAGAAATTTTTCTCACTGTTAAGAGTGCAGAGAATTAGCGCATTGCCAGTGGCTATCAATTTTGTTTTTTTAATCAGTCCCATTGTGTCAAAGAAAGAAAAAATAGATGGACATATTCAGCTAGTCGATCTACGCCTGCTTACCGAGCTGAAATGACTCATCACAAAGGAAAAACGCCAAGGTCTTGTATCAGCTGCTGTCTCTATCCTTCAAAAGCAAAATTGAACTGAAAGTGAATTCAGCATAGCATTAAATCCAACCACTTTACCGATGTGAATGAGCAGTTACTGCTTCCAGGACTCTCAGTATACCCAAAAATAGCTGCTGAAAACATATTTTGCATCTCTGGGTCTGTTTTCCTTTTTAGTAATGCATTTGTCTTGACCAAAGTTGACAATGTGATATCATGATAGATATTTCCAGCTGCTACAATGCAGTTTAATGGCAGAAAATGTATCATCTTTGCAAAACAGAATGATAAACATCCGTCAGAATCAAAGTGTAAAATTCTCTTTTTAGACCCACAGTTTTGCATTTAAATATTCAACAGTCACACCGTAAAAAGAATCCATCCAAAAACAGGCAGAGACACCTATTTCCCCACAACAGACCAGAAAGCAGTGAAGCCACAAAACACAGAGGAAAAGAAACAAGTAACAAGTCTTGTGTTTTTCAACTAGAGACGCTACTTGAGCTCCCTCGCTGTTACTGACACTAATGCGGTTGTTATCGCTTCCTCCCCCTACAAATAAAACCCAGCAGGATGCAACAATTGCAGGTGAGTCTCTGGGGAATGGCTGTCTGAAGGAGAAGTTCAAGTAGACAAGACAGGTTGAGGGAAACAAGAAGGTAAATCACAACACTTCACATCACATCACAAAATAACTCATGAAATGCAATCTTAAGATTCTTACAATTTTATCAAGGCTGTTTTGACGCTATGTATGGCTGGTATTTCTCCAGCAATGGCCATGGAACACATTTACATTATGGAACTGCCTTTCCATATTTTCCATGTAGTAGTGTCATTGATATTTATTGTTTTCATTGTCACTATGAAACAATGCACATACTGTACCAGAACTTGATGTGGAAGTCCTATTCATTTTCTGCATAGACAATGTCAAGCTCTGACAGCTGGAGCACTTCCAAGGCTCGGATGAACATGACGCTCTTACGGTTGAACCATCAATGAAAAAAAGATGAGCAGTGTGTTATATACATATTGTCCTATGTTAATGAACCATATGTTGAGGTGCAAAAAAAGCAAACATCCAATTACAGAGCTCAAAATTACTTTATGTGCAGTGGAAGATTTGGGGGAAGCTGAGATTTCACTTTTTAGAAACCCTTTAACACATTTAGCAGCTTAAATCACAGATGTATGAGGAGAACTGAAATCAGTGTCAGGGGCCTGTTCATTGCTATGACAGTTGCTTAGTGGTGCATGAAGCCAAAAAAACTTGATTCCCCACAGTATGAAATGACCTGGATCTTCCACAGTGTGGGGCTCATAGAGCAAGTGCAACAGAGATTTACAGCACCTAAGTGCTTAACTTCTGTAAGCTGAGCAGCTAACTTCTGGCTTAGGCTCTATTAGACTTTTGAAATGTTATCAGACCAAATGCATGAAATCCAGGGAGTGAAATGAGTAATTTCGCAAGTGTTATCGCACTCAAATAAAATGTATCTACTGATTTACAGACGTTTCATTTACAATTCAGGTCTGTGGGAAAAAGTATTTTTGGGTCTCATGGCATCACATGACGGACCTGAACATTGTAATTCCATGTTTTGCTACACTTTAAAATTGACTTCAAAGCCTGGTGCCATTCCATGGGGTTGTCTTAGTTCACTTCTAGGTTACTTTTGAATTTGTTTGGCTATTGCTGCACAATGTTTGGTAAGTTTTGCCAATTCTAACAAAATAATGTTTTGATTTACTCGGACTCGTGCCTCTGACTGGCTTCTTCTTCATAGTATCAGAGGCTCGCGGCCGTGGGTACAACTATATAGAGTACCTCATGGGGATGACGTTTTTCTGCAGGCCGACATGTTAGCGTCGCCCTGGTTCCCTCACCGAAAAGGCTGTGATATTTTTTCAATTAGATTTTGAATTATTGCAGAAAATGAGATCGGTGGCAAACAAATGTTTATGATACTTACACATTTTGCTCAGCAAGATAATCTTCACAAATGAACACCACTTCAATGATTTCTGAAGCCTAAGGGAGATTGCCAATTGTCGAAAGCTAACATTAGGCTATGAACAACCTACACAGCGGTCACATGAATTAGCGTCCCCACCACATTAAGGCTGTAAAGCCGTATTCAGCTTGATGACATTCTATAGTCTCATTCAGCCACTTGTTAGCAACTACCTTTTATAAGATATAGAAGCTTCAAAATTCACGAGTGGGGTATTTACTTACATATTTTATATCGTAAGACAAAAGGTGAAAGTCTCTTAAGCTTGTGTTAACTACAGTCCGTATTACAGGTCTTTAAACAAAAGCCCATTTAAAAAACACACTGACTTTGAGATGAAGGAACCACAAGAGTAGAAATGCTAACTGATTTCCGTTTTTTAGGATTCATTCCCGGGAACTCGATTTAGTGCCACCCACCTTGCCATATTGAATATAAAAAAAATAATTTTCATAAACAAAGCTGAAATAAACATATTGGTGGCCATACCATAAACCTGGGGTATTGTTACTTTAACTTGGAGACTCTTACTTTTCTATTTTGAGCAACACTGATTAATAAAAGAAAAATTTACAGCTTGAGGCCCAGTTACACCAGATAATGGCACAGCTGCATTCCCATTACATATAGCAATTATTCTAGAGACTTGGTGACACAGTGACTTCTTTCAGGGCTAGCTGGTGAACTACACTACTGTAGCTGGTGAGCTAATTGCCAACCCTGCTAGCAAGCTAGCAATATGCTAGTCAGTCACAATATCTCTTTTAACTTTTTTCTGTTTTGTCTTAAATTGGTTGTGCACTCCACCCTACCATTTTGTTGCCAAAAGAGAACAGAATTTCCTTCAGTAAAGAGTTTTTGAAGAGGGAAAAGTGCTCCCTGTTAGCTGTGGCTCACAATAGTTCATCAGAGATGAAGATGAGAAAAAGGCAATGCAGTGACATAATCTTCATTTGTATTTGACCAGTGCTTCCTAGTTTGATAGTTTGACTCATACTGTATAAAAAGGATGACACGTCAGCTCCCTGGAATACTGTATAGGTCATAAACCCTGCCCCCTCCACGTTAGCAGATGGGACCTTTGCCAAACTAAAAGTTCAAAGTGCTCATCAAATAAATTTTTCCCAAAGATGGTTTCTGTCATTTTAGGTAGTCCTTCTCACACTGATCTTCAAGTGTTTATTTTTTCTGATGTTTGGTTTTAATTAGTTATTTGATGCATGTGGTTTGACATGATGACTGACAGCTTCATGTACCAATCGGTGTGCCCTTCATCAATGGTGCTGTTGATGATTGGTTGGACGGCTGGTTGGACAGAAACTCAATACCATGGAGATCACTTCAGGTTAAGCACTGGCTCCAAATGGCATCAATAAAGCAAGATGGCAGCAGCTGTATCAGGGATATTTTGGCTTCATTTTTCTACAATAGGAGGAAGTGAAGACGCGTCATCCATCTTTATATATCGTCTATGGCAGGGGTCGGCAACCTTTTTGACATGGAGTGCCAGTGTGAAATTCTCTTGTCAATGAATGTGCCATAATCAACAGTAGGCTAAAACAAAGTTAAATTACGGTATGACACAAAATACAAAAACATTTCCAACACACCTGGAATTTTATTCCATACAGGCCACATGCAAGCATATTTTAAAGATTTTTTTTCTGTTATTCACAACAGGGGCTTACAAATTATGCATTGATCCCATTTCAAAACACTGCTTTCAGTAACTCATTTAAAACATATTGCACTGGGAGAGTAACAAAACAAAGACTACAGTGCATCAAAAAATCTGTAAACAGCCACATATTTAGACTACAACCAAGTGTAGGCTGAGGCAACTACAAATAGATATTTTCCTGTTATTCACAACAGGGGCTTGGGATAAAGTCAGTACAAATTAAAGCTGCTTTCAGTAGCCTACCTCCTTTAAAACATATTACACTGGGAGGAAATGTCAAAACAGAGACTACAGTGCATCAAAACTGCATTATATCATAATAAAACATCCACATCAACATTTTAAGGACGTGGGCAAACAGCCACATATTTAGACTACAACCAAGTGTAGGCTGAGGCTATTACACATAAACAGGTGCCTACCAGTCAGTGTGATCCTTGGCCCTGCTTTGCTTGGCTGAGCTCCATTATCTGGGGCTCGTAGTTCGTCACTTTAAGCTGCAAACATGCCTCAGAGTGGTCCGTCGTTAAACGACTGCGGAGGGGCTGAGCACATTTTTCATGTGTGAGAATATCTGCTCACAGAGGTATGTTGAACAAGACTGACAACAGAGCCAGTGCAACGTTCTGTAGACAGCTGAACTTCTCTGGTACAGATGTCCAGCAGGTGAGGATGCAGGCTCCGTGATCATGCACTGCTGTGGTTTCTAACTGTTTTCGGAGTTCTGCAAACTTCTGCACCCACAGTGTTGAGCTCGTCAGCTCGATCAGCTGCATTTCTATGTCCTGTACATCCATCCAGTCCATCAGAGATACATCCAAATCATGTCCATCAAAGCTGTCGGGCTTGATCAAGAAGGAAAACATTGGTCCGTACCTCTTAAAATCCCCAAATCACGTTGTGAACTCCGACTCAAGCTCACGCATGTATGCGGCTATTAGAGCGGTGCTGATGTTGCGCTGGGAGGACAGCTCTCTCAAGTGTCTGAAGTAGCGGAAAGTGGAGGTAGCAATATCCTTTGAGAATACTCCCAGCTTACCGACAAAAGCCGCCATGTGTCAAACATGTCCAAAACAGTTTGTCCTGCACCTTGCAGTCTGAGGTTGAGTTCACTGAGGTGTCCGTAATGTCCGTGAGAAACATAAGTTTCACAATCCACGCCTCGTCCTCCAGTTCTGGGTAGTTTTGGCCTTTTTCCGCCAGAAAGGCCTTGATAGCATCCAAGCAGCTGACAAATCGCTCCAAAACTTTACCGCTGCTCAGCCATCTGACTGCAGAGTGGAGAGGGAGATCTTTGTATGCGCTGTCCATCTCTTCGAGCAGGGACTGAAACTGTCGGTGTGTCAGCGCAGATCATTTAACTATGAAGTTAACAACCTTTGCCACCGTAGCCATAACTTCACCAAGATCTGAATTTGACATTTTTGCACACAGATTTTCTTGGTGTATTATGCAGTGGAGTTTCATGATGGGGTGACTTTTCTTCAATCAATTTGACAGCTCCCTTTTGTCTCCCAACCATGGCGGGGGCGCCATCTGTTGTCACCGCAAACACTTTGCTCATGTCAATCCCCCGATCCTCAAAATGTTCAATTGACGCCTTGGCTATGTCTTCGCCTTTTGTTGTGTCAGACATTGGCTTTAAGCAGCAGAGTTCCTCTCTTACAGATGAATCACAGTACCTTGCCATGACTGCCAAACGCGGGATGTCGCTTACGCCCACGCTCTCATCAAGTGCAATGCTGAATACCGTAGCATCTTTTAACCCCGCTGTTTGCTGATCTCTGACATTTTCTGCCATTTCATCGACACGCCGCTGAACACTTCTAGCTGACGAGGAATGTCCTTGATTCTTGACTTGATTGTTTCTTTGTTTGGCAAGTTTTCAAAAAGCACATCTGAGCAACTGAGAAAACCTCCTTAATATATTCTCCATCGGTGAACGGCTTTCCATGCGTAGCAATGCAATGAGCAATGCGATAACTGGCTTCAGTGGCGTGATTTTTAGCAGTGGCAAAGTCTTTGAGGGTGCTGGCTTGTTTCCCATACCTGGACACGGCGCGTTTAATTGACTCTGCTTTATCTGCTTGGTCTTTGAAAGCCGTCTCGTGCTTTGTCTCAAAATGTCTCTTAACACTTGACGTTCGGCACACAACATTCTCAAAACATAAAGTGCACACGGCACGGTCCTTCTGAGACACAAAACCAAACTCCTCTGTCCAAGAGGGCTGGAATGCCCTAACTTTAGCTTTTTTAGCAGGCGGCCTTGCCATCAGCAAGCTAACGTTACGGTTACCACATCTGAAGCGTGGGTCTCTGTGGTAAATGTGGGCAGGGCAGCAGGACAGCGGCTGCACCTGCAAGCTGTGTTGTGTGGGCGGGAGTTCGCGCTGTCACTCAAACTCACGCTGTCACTCATGAGCTGCTACCATGATCCTTGAGGGGTGATTTTAAACGATAGGCCTACCGAGAGGGCCTTTGCCAGTGTGCCAATGATTATGCTGCCGCGTGCCAACCGTGGCATGAGTGCCTGAGGTTGCCGACCCCTGGTCTATGGTATGATCACCGTTCACAAGCAGTGAATAACATGATACTTATGAAAGTGTCCCATATCCAATTGGAAAAAAAAACTTAGTTTGTGTGTCCACACTACTCTGAAAATATCAGATCTGTGTCACATGAGAGAAAAGAAATTGGATTTGGTCCACATTTGTCTGTAATTTGAACATAACCTCTGACTTCATACTATAGCTATAGTAGAAAAAGCTGTTGGAATGTTCAGAAAGGTCTGAAAGCTGAGGTTTTTCATCACAGGGATTACTACATACATTGACCTCATTATCTAAAAACTATGGCCACATTTAATATGAGAATACTTCATTGTCCCACTATGTATATATATGACACAAAATATGGAAAAACATGATATGTCCCCTTTAAGACACACTCGGTACTCTCACTCTTACTTACAGTACTTGCCAGTGTCAGTTAGATGCCTGAATTGGTAATGCAGCCCTCCTCTTGTATTTCCACTGACAAACAGACAAACCTTTCGATTGCTGTATTCAGGCACAAGCTTTAAGTGTTTTAAGTGGGCATTCTCAAGTGTAGAGACAGTGCTTCTGTCTCCACAATGGGGACTGACCTGAATATCAATATGTTCACTTTGTTCCTGCTTAGAAATAACAATCTAAAAACATCATCTTGAAGATACACTTGTTTCTTTTATCTATGCGGCATTAATGTTGGCATTTAGCACACCCCGGCTCTCCCCTCTCACGTATCGTATTCCGCCCCTCCTCATTTTCACGCTTATAAATTTCAATGCCGTTTCCCTCTGAAAGACTCAATACAATTTCCCCTGACTCACCAGTTTTCTTTTAATGTCTCATCACAAACCAAACGTGTGATGTTCCCACTCCAACTCAATGACCTTGCTGGGGGAAAATGATTTTTTTTTTTAAGTAAGAGAGGAGACCAAAATTTGAATCAATGGATAGATATATCCATCAGATGATGAGTGATGTCTCCGTGAATACAGGCTGGGTGGGTAGAAAAGAAGCACACCAAAGTCCCAGCTGCCTGCCATGCATCAGTCTTTCACTGTAGCACATTTTAGTAAAACTTTAACTTTTATAGCTGCAAAATTTCAACACTTCAGAGTCATAGTATTGCTGCTTGGGTTCATGTGCAGGTAAAATAAACAAGTGATGAAAGCCTGTGAACAAGTTGACAAGTTTTCTTGAACTTCACCTGTTAATTGGGAGCGGGTAACGTGCCAAAGGTCACACATCCGCTGAGGCTTTATGTCAGAAAGTACCTGTAATTAGAACATGTAGTCAACACTACAACATGATTTACAGAGTGCAACAAGTTGGCAAAATCAAGTGTTAGAAATCACACCGTGGCCTTAAAATCTGTTGGAAAGATGTACACACACACACACACACACACACACACACACACGCACACGCACACACTCTAAAATGACAATCTTTGCAGAGGTCCTATTCATCTCTCACTTTCAGATCCTAACAAAAGCCAGCCTCTGTATCAAGGCCCTGCATATGCCACAGATGATGTATCACTAAAAAAAAAAAAAAAAAAAAGGTCCCTGGCCACAACACTTATTCGGCTCGGATCACTTGATATATGCAAAGGAATTACCAGGCTGACATTCTGAGAGAAAAGGCCCAGGCTGAGGAATATCACCTGCTCTGATCTCTTTTTGATTGTTCATTTCACGTTAACTCACATGCCACCTGCGCACACGCCGAATGCGGGACGTTGACAGACCGAGTCACGAAAACAAAGAATAGGTGCGGAGATGGAGCCCATCATGGAGAGGCACATCACTTTCTAATGAATGGTCGTTGAGTCTCCCAACTTGTTCAGCCTTTGCAAATGCAACACTTTGCAAGACAATTTGCATTGAGTGGCAGAGGTCATGCCAGTCATACCGCCCACATTGTCATCTGCAGGTCCTCTTCATAATTTGTTGTCACGAGCCTGAGCAGGGGCGTCAGGAGTGTCAGGTGAGAGTGTAGCATCCAGAAGAAGACAGAAAGTGAACTAAATGGCACAACATAAGCCATTTTCTACTACTTGGGCTTTGAACTCCTTTTCATTTTTTCAGATTTTTGAGGATACCTGTCAGTTATGACTTCATTAATCCTCCGAGAATTATTGATTCAGCCCAGCAAACTAGACTAGCTCCAACTTTAATTTTTTATCTGCAGCTCATACGACTTTTTATCTTTTTTTCCCCTCATGATAATATCTCTCACAAGTTCAAACGACTGGCACTTTCTTAATATTGGCAGCACTTTGGATTATGAAAACCCTCATACTCGCAAATCCATTGAAAGCCATTCTCTTTGTCTAAATATAGTAGCCTTTACTCTCCACTCTCTGTGTTCCTCGCTGTTATCTGTTGGTGAAGGAGTCGCTCTTATCTGCAAAAGAAGTTTCCCCTGCACTTCCAATTCTGCCTTGTTGTAACTCCCTGTCCTTTGAAAACTCATTACTTCCTCTCTGTCTTGACTTGTTAGCGCTTGTCAGCTATCCCCTTATACTCCCTCATTTGTGGGAGCATCTGAGACATTAAAAATTAATAAAGTCTCCCATATGCAAATGATGGCTTCTAATGTTTCCATGGATATGAGAAAGCAATACTCAGCTTATTCAGCTATGACCACTGATTGCGAGTTGTGCAGCCCAATAACAAAGATGTTTAATAAACCCCGAGTTGACAATGAAGACATCAGCTGCTAACTAATTGTGATAATATCCTGTGGCCAATTAAATGAGTCACCAAACACTGGCTTTACAGCTGATCGTTTATTGAATCATTAGGGAACACTCAGCTTTTATTTTCCATGGAATGCCATTTCAAAATGATTGTGTTACTCGGTATTTAAAGGTATATTATGCAGGATTTTCCTAAAAAAAAATGTATAGACTCATGCAGAAGTACTCCCTCTCAATCATTACTTAAGACCCACTAGAAGAGTGTGTGTGTGTGTGTGTGTGTGTGTGTGTGTGTGTGTATTTATCTGCAAAGACTCTGCCCTCTGCTTAAATTTTTGTATTTTATGTTTTCGTAGTCGGCATGTTCCTGAGCATAGCTTCTGAGGTCGGGACTTTATAAAAAGGTAGCAACCAGCAGTGGTGCGTGGTCAGGGAAGGCACAGGTCGACCCACTGTTCACAGGGCCTGCAGGTTGACCCATTGGTTGGGCAGTTCAGCTAAGCTTCTTAGAAAATGCCGCAGGTTTCAGACAGGTGGGTCATTAAGTGACAAACATTGTGCAATCATTCACCTCCCACCTTCTTTCCCTCTCTCTCTGTCCCACTCTTTCACACAGCGAGCAGCTTTATCATCAGCGCTACTGCGTTTAGGCTTTCTGTTATCCGTCGGTTAAAGTACGACATATTTAAATCTCTGCGGTCATTATGACCCATAAAAATATTTCCCTCTCTGAATATATAGACCTAACTCCCTGTCCTAACAGCGAGCCTCTGTCCACCCTGAATCTGTTAAATATGCATTTTTGTAACATAAACCGACCACTGTACCTATAAGCTGTGCTCTTATGTAAACAAACCACGCAGATTCTCAGCTGTGCACTCGAAGTCATACTTAAGACATAACCACTTAAACGATGGGTAAGTACTTACTGTCTTGCTGTTTGTAGGCTACTTTTTAAACAGAAAACATGTTTTATATTGTGATATTTACTGGAAATGACATACAATAGAGCCAGTCGTAAGACGGTTGTTATTAGCAATGGTCATTAACAGAAACTTTCAGCTCTGGTTTGTGGGTATATGGGTTGGTTTTGGGTCACTGATTAACATATTTGTGGGTTGGGCAGGGCGGATTGGTTCTCATAGCGGGCCGGGTTGGTTGGTTTGGGTTAAAAAGAAAAAAAAAAAAACCTACGCATCATGAGTAGGTAAGGCAGGCAGTGCCTACCATGGTTCCATTGTAATATTATGGTCTATACATGTTATTTCTATTTTAAGGCTAGTTTGTGTATTACTTCAATAGACATTACAATGAGAAATGTAGCAGTTATGGGGAAAGGCAGTGCTTTTAAAAGCCAATTCATTGTGAAAGCAAGCTGAGCTTCAATCCTGTATTCTAAAGCATAATTGTCGAAAGGTAGAACTGCTGTGCCTTTTTATGTGAATATGTCAGAAATGCTCTTTGTTACTTATATGATACATATAATCCAGATTCCACACTGGAAATGTGCACAGTTGGAGTTAATTGATAATTGATCTTTTCTTCAGGAAAAATCGACGAATGGTTATTTAAAAGCCTATTTCGACAGATTGGTGAGTCAGTGTACAATTTCATGTTTGGCCCAATATTGAATTGACCGGTGTGTTTGAATTATTGCTCACTGACCACAAGACAGAAACATAATTGGTTGCTGTGCCATAATTAAGGATAAAGATGGTTGCAATCTGGTTTAAACTGGCTTTTATAATGCAGTGCCCATCCTGTAGCTGACCTCACCGCAATTCTCTGGCGATCAGATGCCAGACTGTAAACAGCAAAAGCTATGAAAGAGGAATCTCTGAAAATTGTAAACAGTGCTGAGAAAAAATAAAATGTGAGTGAAGAACCAAGCACGCCTAGATCATTCTCAAACTAAAGTGCATCCAGGCATGGCTTTCACTTTCCCTTTTGCTCACGATCACTGGGGGAGAAGAAGGGGATAAAGAGTTCTGTGAAGTTGGCCTGTTTCCTGTTGGACAGGTAGGTGGCAGCAGTAAGCTTAGTTAGCTTACTAAAGTATCGGCTTTTCCATAACAAAAAAATGTAGCATTCCTATAATAGTAGCTTCGTGATACCTGCACCCAGAGTCCAGTTGGCGGCCCGGCTGACGACCGCCCGCTCTGAGCTGCTCCACTCCCAAGTCCCTGTTTGTGCTGTGCTGCAACAGCCCCAAGTTCCTGAGCTGCTTCCCTTCCCCGTTGACCCTGCTGAGCTGCAGCAGCCTCAAATTTCGGAGCTGCAACTGCCTCCTGCAACCCCTGCCGGGCTGCATCACTCCCATGCTCCTCTTCATGCTGGGCTGCAGCAGCCTCTAACTGCAAGCTTTTTTGGTGTGGTTAAGGTCTTTTGGGCAATGGTCTGGGGATCCATTAAGTATAGACCAAGACAAGGTGAAAACCAAAATCAACTTGATATCATGAGATTGCTGCTGTTTGAGAGAAAGAGGGTATGTATTCTGTGGTCTGTATATACTGCAGTATCTTAAGTGAGCTTTGGTTTTTCATCCTTTCTGGTTTACTTTCCAATTTGAGTTAGGCTACATTTTGATCAAAGCATATTGAGGCTAACATGATGTGCGATTATTTTGAGGTCCTTTCTTGTGATCTAAGGCAAGATATGAGAAAAAATTCAACCTGATGGGGCTTGAATTTTGCCATAGTTTGTCTTACTATTATTATTATGACTGTCACTATTTAAAAAATGATTTAAGTACAAATATGAGTAAAGTACTTTGAAGTGGCCAAGCCTGGGCCAAAATGCAAGTCCAAACATGTGGGCTTGGAGTCTCACTGTTATAGCCTACCGTTACTGTAAAATTTTATTATCCTCATCAGTTAAAATGGGAGCAAGCATAAGAGTGATTTGACTCGGGGGACCAAGGTCTGTTTGGCAAGGTCTGTGCCACCAGCCACATTTTCATTTGTGATTGCTCAACTTGTATGACATAAAACAAGAGACTTAGATTTGTCTAGTCTGTAGTCCAGAGGTGATATTCCCCCATGCTATAGTCACATAGCAACAACAACAACAACAACGACAGTGTGTGCAGGCCTGCCTGTGTCCTTTAACAATAACATTTAACAATTAATAATTAATAATTATTAATAATAATTTAGCTAAAAAAATGACCTGGCTGCTGTCAGTTACATGATGACCTTTAACCGTGTTCATCCTTGACGTGCCCCGACACGTCCTCACGTGCCCTCCCTGCTCTGACTGCAACTGACGACACCGTGATGCTGCAAACTCTGCAGGAGAAGAACTGACGAGTTTACAGGAATTATTTATCTTCAAATAAGTAAGGTAAGTAAGTAGGTTTTGCAGCATGTGCATGTTGTTTGGTGTATTGTAAGGCAGCCGACGAAGTGAAATGAGCATGTTGTATGCAACGTTACCTGTTACCAGAGTCAGATACTCTGCTGTCCCTAACTTGACAAGTAGTGGCCTGGCCATTAGCCGCTAGTTAACCGAGGAGGGCGGGGGGCGGAGGGGAGTATGATCGGCTTCTTGTTTCTGTCTTTCTTTTGTCATGGGCGAAGTGTAGTTCTGGCCACCGTTTTGATGGTTACAGGGCTTTCCCCACCTTTCTGGAGGGCTTATATTTCACTAAAATTATGCAATATGCATATCCACATAATGTTGGACTATTATAATTACAATATTAAAAAAAAAAAAATGCACTGTATTTCTATATTTTGTAAAGAAAATGCATTCAGAACAGGATTAGAACAGATGTATATTTTAAATATGACAAAATATTGCTTTCACAGCAGCAAAGTTAATGTTTACAACAGCAAAATGATTATATAAACTGAACAATATCTCACTAGGAGGAAATAGGAAAATGTCAGTAAAAAATGTCATTTTAACTAACTAATATATTGTGTGTATGTATACATCTATAAATGCATGTACATATATATGTGCAGTTTAAACATTTAATTAGCTTTCTGCCTTACACAAAGTGGATAGTCAAACAAACTGCTTTATTTACTTTATTCTTGTTATTATTATCACTTTATTATTATAGCACTAGGAATAAATAATTAAGGAGAGATTCTGGATCAGCACCATGGAGCAAACCTGTGGCCATAGTATACAGTATTTCCCAAACTTTCTTGAATCTGTTGTCTTATTTTCTCTACTTGCAGCAGCTCTTGGTGTGCAGCAGCCATCAGTCCTGTGAGCATCTCCCCCTGTTTACTTCAGCAGTCAGCCTTGGCTGCAGCCTCTCTCAGCAACCAGTCTCCCGCAAACCATCAGCACTACAGCAGGTCAGTCACAGTGAGCCAGTTCCAAGCACTGTCAGCAATCTTTGTATCTTGTTATTATCACATAATACTTGTTTAATCAGCTACCATCTCTCCCATGCTTGTTTTAATGTCTACAGTCTCAGATCAACACAGCCCTCCAACACTTCAAGCAGCAGCAGCAGCCCCAGCAACCCCTTAACAGCAACTGTATAGCCCATCAGGTAAAACACAGGCTGCTTTTGCTTTGCATTGTCCCCACCTGATGAAATGGGATGGGGACAATGATATAGTATGATGCGATTTCATGTTACATTCTTTATGAATATAGGTTGCTATAATTCAGCTAGTTATGCTGTAAGTTATGTCGTCATAAGGTATTTTAAAGTCTTGTTCCATATGCCCCTTTTTAACTTTCAGCACCTGCCCCTCCAAAGGTCTCTGCACGGGCCTGTATGTTGTGGTCACATGTTTAAAATCATATAAAATTGAAATGCCGAGGCCATCACTAAATGTGTCACACAATAAGACAAACTTGGCCTTGTGGACGAAGCTACCCTCCAGACACGCCACTCCATCTGAATCCTGTTGTGTATAATGTTGACATGTAATTCATTATCTCACAATAAGAACTGTCAAAGGGAACTGTATCTTTTGAGCCACAGAGATTATGAAAGGCTCTGACAGGCTTATTTGTCATGTGGTTTGATATGTATCCAGTAGGCTTGGTTTATGATTGTTTGTTCCATTGTATTTGCCTGCAGGCATGGTTAGAAATCCATCTAATAAATGCTGAGCCTAATCCCTGATGTGGGATCCACAAAGATGATGATGCAGACGTTGAGAGGTGTGTTACTGGTGATTTCTTCTTCAACAATATGGAGACTGGGAGTATTTCAAGCCCCTCATGTTTACACAGTGATTTATTAGATAGATTTTTTTTCGGGCTCTGGAATATATCGTCTGACTTTTTGACTTCAATCTGACAGTATGCAGCGGCCAAACATGTGTTTGATGGCATTTTTAGGCAGTAAATTGTTTTATCATTGTCAGTTATGAGGCATTAAGAAATCTCCAAAGGGATCAGTTTCCATCTGTAAGCCTTAATATGGTAAACAAACTCATAATGAACACGGCTGTGAATACATCCAAAATTTAGAAGGCAAAATGATTTCCAAATTCAGTGTTTCTCCTGTTGTTTCGTGCTGGTAAATGTATGATATGTACTCCTCTCCTAATGGTTTACCCTGTCTCTAACTGTGTGATCGTAGTTCTTGACAAATGAGCCACAGGAAGTCACTTTATTTTGTGTAAGAAACGCTGGTGGATGCTGACTACAGCCGCCTCAATTCCCTGTTTGTTAGCATGGAAAAGTTGGCTGCAGGTGAATGTTTGGCCAATGTTATCCATCACCTACAATCAACTATTGATGTTGCTATATGTGCACCCTGTTGCTGCAACATCATTGCTGCTGGTGGTTATTTTAAGGGGCAATAAGTAATGTATGGGTCCCTGCAGATTCATTTTGGAGTGGGGTGGGGGCGTAAAAATCTCACTGATGCCTCTTTAGGTTTACAGATGGTGTGAAAATACCATAGAAAGTGGAAAGAGAAGCCATTCATTTTGTGTTGTGACCCAAGTTTGTGCTTTTCATTTTCTGTGCATTGATCTCTTCGCCTTGAGGCAAAAGGTTGAAGGCTGATGCTGTGATAGAGGTAGAGGTTGGAAATTTTGGGTGTGTACTGTTACAGTACAAGCCAATTAAACTTTAAGTTCACACCGCAAGCGACTTGGTTGATGGGTTGCTCCTTTCTGACAGGCTGAAGGCAGCATTAGGGACTCTGATTCCATAGTAGTCCGCAGACACAAAAAAGGTTTGACAGGACAAAAAAGATAAAGTATTGTGTTTTGGAATGCCACGAGTGCTAATTAGATATCTGTAATGGAAAAGTTGCATTGAAAAATCAATACATTTGCTTTTAAGCTCACCATCAACCCCAACAATGCATGCAAGCTTCCTCCAATCATTATTTTGGAGATGCTTATTTCTTTAGCCCTTCAAATGAAAATTGTTACACACTGGGAAGCGTTGACTGGCTGTAATCAACTTCTTATTGATTTTGCACTCACAGGCAAAGCTATTGGTTGTGGAACAAAATTACATCAGTATGGAATCAAGGAAGCGTGGCGATCAGAGTGCCTGCTGACATCCAATGACTGTGAAAAGTTAAGGAGCTTGTTGACCCTCTACACATTGGCTGAGTTCCCCTTATCACTCTGTTATTGTAGTTCAGTGTAAATGTAATTAGTGTTAATAGCTGGATGGTTCTTAAGTGTAGCACCCTGTAGATGTTGTGGGCCTGATTCAGTTGCCCCTTTTACACTGCCTGTTTAAGGCAGGAATGTTGTGCTGTTGTACCACCTTGCCGTTCTGTATAAAAGATAAAACATGTAAGGGCTGGACAGAGTTGTCTCGCCTCTTAGCTGGCAGCAGAGGTAGTAACAGCAGCAAGTTGGCATCTCAGTCAACGGGACTAGCAGCAGGAGGGGACCACGAATGGGATGGATGTGACATTTTGACAACGTTTATGCGTGCCAGGAGATTTAAAAAGTAGCGAGAAGCAGGTAGCAGCTGACTCAGAGAAGAAAAACTGGGAAGATGATGAGGTCCAGGAGCTCCTTACCCTCTGAGCAGATGATGAGATCAACCACCATATAGCCTAAAGCCTCCTATAGACTTCAAGATTTTTGCAATCCTTTAAGTCTAGTGCAAGCTACACTGTGAGACATGGATCTAATAAACTAGTGTACGTCATCAAGCTGTATGTATACAGACTGTATGATGACAGCGCCTACTGAATCACACTGTGATACTATGTATAATGCAATAGCCTCCTATACTGAGTGTACAAGGCTGCTGCATGGGTTATTAATTCTCCTACTGTGAAGCACAACATAGAGGGTCTCAGCTGCAGTTCCGCTGCTATTTCCTTACATGCTTTGTCCACCTTTCTGTGATCATGGTAAGAGCAGGAGGACACATGATACAGGCAAGGCTTCTGCTGCCACAACTCCACAAGGTTTTCCTCTTTGCTGGAATCCCACATATTTGTTTTAACGTATTTTGCAACTATGGCGAGCTGCTATCTGTCTGTTTGTTTGGGTTTAGCGCCAGCGCATCATTTCATGCTGCGTTCCTATTATTGGTCGTAACAGCAGTCACACCAGTGTGAGATGGCCATCCCAAATTTCTGACACTGTCAGAAATTTATCCCAGGCTGTCTTTGATCACCAGAGAGGTGACCATGTCCCCAGAGCCAGTCTGCAATGCCAGGGATCAGCATGCAAGGGGCCCCGCCCCTGCCTGCCAACACACACACAATGCACCCTGATTCCTGTCCCTGAGCCTGACTGGGCCCCATGGCCCAAGGCCCGGCCACCAGAAGCTCACTGTCAAGCTCCCCTCCAGGTATAGCTCTGGGGGGTGCCCCAGTGTCCCCATACTGGGCGAGGTATCCAATGTCAGAATATGCTGTGTCATCAAGGTCATCTTGAATCACCCTTAGTCTGGCCCCTCCCCCGGGACCTATTTGCCTTGGGAGACCATACCAGGGGCTGTTAACCCCGGACAGCACAGCTCCCAGGGTGACAGGGACATGCAAACCTCTCCACCATGTTAAGCTGGCGATTCTCAGAGGATACTAGGGGCCAGAATGAGTTTCCACCATGGGGTGGCTGGGCTCAGCCTTATAGGGAAAGGAACACAGACATCCGGAGGGAGCTCGAAGCCGCTGCTCCTTCGCATTGAAAGGGGTCAGTTGAGGTGGTTCAGGCATCTGATTAGGATGCCTTCTTGGTGCCTCCCGTTAGAGGTGTTCTGGGCACATTCCACTGGTTGGAGGACCCGGGCAGACCCAGAACATGCTGGAGGGTTTACATATCTCATTTGGCCTGGGAATGCCTTGGGGTCACCTAGGAGGAGCTGGAAAGCATGTGGGGGGGGGGCTTGTGCTTGGCCTGCTGCCCCCATGACCCGTTGGTCATCTTTCCTTTGGAACAGCCCAAAATTGCAGTGTACAACAGACTTAACAGGAATGGTAAAAGATTGTTATTGCTATGCTATAGGGCTGTCAGAATGAACTTCGCTATTCAAAAACAATTCGAATTATTGTAAAAATCAGCATATTCGAAGTTGGAAACTAAGGTTTGAATATTTGACTTCCAGTACGACGCAAATAGGCCTGGGACGATCAGAGATCATATCGTATATTGGCGATTGGAGGGTTGCCAGGCGATTTGCTGGATATCAAGGCGATTGTGGGGAAAAACAAAAAACGGCACTCTACCGTGCATTAAGAGATGTTTTTTGGGGAAATACATGACTGTCAGAGAAGCCCCATTTACAAATAGACCTACAATCCATCTCCTCTCCTCTCTTCTCCTTTCTCTCTTCTCAGCGGAGGGTGTGTTCAATAGAGTAATTGCAAATAAATATTGTTTTATTGTGTAACTATTGACATGTTCACAAGGGCTTTCATAAATTCCTACAATGTTGCGGCACTGCCGCCTTTTCAGGTTAAAAGTTAATGACAGCGACTTGAAGTGAGGAGGAGCAATACGTCTCCGGCTCGTCTCCGGCTTGTCAGCGCAGCAGTGTCGGTACTGACACCACTGCGCTGACAAGCCGGAGATGCTCACTTTTGCATGTGCAAAGTATTAAAATAACATCAGTATAACACAAAAAATATAAAAATGCGGTTATAGGCCTAGGCTATAGCCTATACCAAGGAAAAATTTGAATATTATTCGAATTTTTAACATAAAAAAACATTAAAAATTCAAATCTGATTTTGGGGAAAGATTGACAGCCCTACTATGCTATACTATTATTGTTTAGAAAGCACTGCCTAACATGTATGATAGATGTCACATTAGAGGCTACAGAGCATGCCTCTTTTGCTTGTGGAACATTGGCATGTTATCTAAATTCAGACACTGGGGCAGCATTATGCCAGCATCATTTGGTTCTATATAAAAAGCAAAGGTGGCAAAATGAAGGGTCTTTACTGCAGCCCTAAAACAAGGTAAGGGAAGGCAGCTATAATTGTACAGCACATTTCATACACCAGGGCAATTCCAAGTGCTTTACGGAGATGAGAGATTCCCACAATGATAACCTTAATGTCCACCTTCCTTTCCAAAGGTCTTAGCATGTTTCAAACAGTGCTCACAGCTTCCCCCTTATTTCATTTGACAGATACTCATTGGATGCAGCAAGTTTCAGGTAATGTTCATTCTCAGAACTCCAATTCATTCATATCCTCCATGAAAGTGGGTCAGTGTTTATACTTGCTAGTTTCAGGGTTGGTTTGTTTTCTATGGCATAGCACTGTTGGCTTGATGGTCACTCTCTTGTCACAGGATACAGTATTCCACCAAAAGTAAAGTGATGTGAAGAATATGTAGCAATAGCATAAACCCTATTTCAAGATTTGAGAGGTGGGTAAATGGTATTAAAATGCATTTACCCTCCACAACAGCTCTGAATGGGACTCCAATAACATGAAAAAGACTGAACTCTTACCCTGGGGTGGACAGATGCAGTCAGTAGGAGGTTTGACGATGTGTTGTTGTCAAACAACACATCCTACAACCTAGTTCATTTCAAGCATACTGAACCCTTAAGGGTTTATACGATCTAGGTGCTCAATCCAATCTGAATGGCACTCAGGATACTTAAATCAGATTGCATCTGTTGATAAATGTAGCTTCCCAAAGTTCCCAGCCATTTGTCTCTTTTTCAATTTGCTCTGTGTGTTTCCTCGATTTCAAAGTACAGATGGAGACTAGTAATAGTGACCACAAAAACATGTTGTGTTTGAACTGTTTGTGGAACGCTTAGTGACAGAGACAACTTATGTGTATGGGTCTCTGTTGTCTCACTACCGTGCCTGTGGGAGAACACTCTTTGAACAAGATTGGCAATCTTTGATCTGTCCCGATGGAGCAGATAGTGAGGTCAGGAGTTTATATATCTTAAACCCAGGTTGAGGCTGGTGAGAGAGAAAGAAAAGGGAGTCACAGAGAGGGACAGATCAATATTAGGGGTTAATATGTCAATGATAAAAAAACAAACCAAGCCACTCTTTTAACCACCAGGAGCATTGTATTTACGCTTGACCAACAATACAGCTCACATCGAAGTTCATACTATCATCACAGTAAAAGGCACCAGAGGAGGTAAATCTGTCCATCCAGCCGCCTCTCACTTTACCTTTAAGGTCACTTTTATGAGTAAAACCTCACATCCTGACCCGGCTCAGCTTCCCTCCCCGGCTGAAAATTACCTGGGTGAGGGAGTGACTCCGGGCCAAATCTCAGGTGATGGATTCTCCATGAAAAAGGGGGGCAGATTGTGATAGATGGGCAGGTCCCAGAGCCATTTCTCAGCTGCCTCCGCCAGCTGGGCTACCCATGGTAATGGCCTCTACAGGACACTGCAGCATGGTGCTTTTTATATTTGGAAAACAGAGAAGTTGTCAGGTTCATGCCAAAGTCAACATTTAAGTCACCTCTATGAGAGAATAAGGGGTGTAAAAATAACCAATGTGTATCTGTATCAAAAAAAAACGATAAAATGTCAGGCTGATGACTACATTAATTTTAAAAAAAGGAAGGAATAAAAACATCCAAATTAATTTTGAAATTTGTTAAGTCAACCTTTTAAAGTAACTTTCTTTCTCTGTATGCTCCTGGGTGCCTTTAGTGTGTGTGTGTGTGTGTGTGTGTGTGTGTGAGTGCTCCCTGTATGTAAGCTGTGTGTGTAGACTGTTTTTTTTCCAACGCTTCATGCAAATCTTAGCATTGTATTTGCACTATGTAACACATGCAAAAGTAGCCTACCACATAATATTCAACATACTCTCACAGAGAAATGTGAAGTGGATATGACACTACCACTATCAAGTTTCACTCCAACACTGCACCTTCGACAAGAAGACGAGTTTCACGTGGTTCACAATAGGTAGATGCAAGGTTTTGGATGGATGGCTTGACAGTACCTTATATAAATACTACAAGAAAGGAAAAAACACAGATGTCTCGTTACTGCATTGCTTGCACCCAGAGTCCCAACCTTTTTGCCTCAGCCCAGACATTAAACTTACCTGAGTTTTTATTTGCATGCCATTATGGTACTTGGCTACAATTGCCTATTAAGAGTAATTAAATATGATGTGAAATATGATACACTGAAATATTTACTCAGATGTCGCATATTTTCTGAAAAAAACAAAACAAAACAAAACACAGAGAAGTCTGGAAATTAGGGTATGGAAAAGTATGGAATTTTGAAATTCCAAATGTGTAGGAACCCTGAAATGGTCACACTTTGGTTAGGCTTAGGAAAGACATGACCTTCTACTGTAACTCCTCGCTGTCAGAGACAATTACTGCAAGTAGTTTTATTTGCAAGTATAGACACCCTTACTTAATGCATATTGTCCCATTGTTAAAAAAAAATAAATCTCAAATCTCAGAAACAATAAAAGGTAAAATGTTGCTAAATAAAATCTGGTTTGAATTGTAGTGTGTCATATTACAACTTATTAACAGAGATAGGACCAAGTCACACATGTGCAAGTCTCAAGTAAGTCTCAAGTCTTAACCTTCAAGTCTCAAGTAAGTCCCAAGTCATTTTTTCTTGGGCAAGTCAAGTCAAGTGAAGTCACAGGTTATGTCAAGTCAAGTCAAGTCAAGTCAAGTCAAGTCCTGTAATAGGTCAGGTCAAGTCCAAGTCAAGTCACCTTATTATTGTAATTTTACCTGCAGAATCTGATCTTAATAAAGTGAAAAGACAAGATATAAGTAACTGTCACTGAACATTGACTTCATCGCTGCATTGTTTACTTTGCAGGGATGACCCCCATGCGTGCGCGCACGCGAGTGCACACACACACACACACACACACACACACAAACACAAACTAGTGGCCAAAATCACCCATTTAGCTCATTTAACCCTGTGTTGCTCGTTCATAAAACGTACAGCCGGTCTTGTGATGAACCGGTTGTAATGTTCGCTCACGTTTTCTGGGGTTAATGTTAGCAAATAAATTAAAAAACAAGTTCCACCAAACCGACCCACCCCCCCACCCCACCCCCGTATCGTATCAAGCTAACGTTAGCTAACTACTGACTAACCAGATAATATTAGCTAATTGACAAGCACTAACTGGGCAGAATGACTCTTCAAATGACGAACAAAGTTTGAAGTTGTCGCCTGGCTGTCCGAGATGTTTATGCCGCATGTCTTGCACTGTGCTGTTCGTCTTTTGCCGTAATAATGGTAATTCCGAAAGCCGAAGACGATGACTCTCGGTACCCCTCCTGCTGACATGTTGATGCCTGTCTGATATAAGAGAGTGTGTTTCTCCAATAAACACGTAAGGTACGCAGAGAGGGCATGACTGATTGACAGGGTAGTGATCCAATCATGACAACGCCATTCTCAGCCTGCGCTCCTACCGGGTAATCGACATTATTTTTTAAATCAATTTATTAATTTTATATTCTAACCGAAAACATGATGTGAATAACACTCAAGTCATTCAAGTCATCGTGTCTCAAGTCAAGTCAAGTCCCGAGTCAAGTCTCAAGTCTTTTATTTTTTGTGAAGTCAAGTCAGAAGTCATCAAAACAGCGACTCGGGTCCAAGTCACAATGACTCGAGTCCCCATCTCTGCTTATTAATGAAGTGGATTGTTGTCCATGTGTCTACATAAACATCCAGTTGTCCATGAGAGGTAAATGTAAACCCCCTCCAGCCATTTCGGTACATTAAAAGGGATCAATTCTTTGATTTGTTACAAATAAACTGGAAATGTAAAATGCATCACTTCCTGTGCACCAGAGAACAAAGCACATTTAACACTGTCATTTATTAAAAATTCACTGCTTTAACCCATAGCCAAAGATAAGATAAATCTTTATTGTCATTGTACAGTCATACTTGTGTACCACAGCACAACGAAATTGGGTTACTGTCCACTTTGGTGCAAAAGAAGGCATATAAAAACCAAGATAAAATAAAATACATGAAGAGTATATACAAAATATACAGTTATGTGTGATCTAGTGTGCAGGTGGTAAATAGATTATTGTTCATTGCACATGACCCACTGTTGAAGATCAACGTGGGATTAGCGAATTATGATCATTTGTTACCTCTGATTTTCCCCCGACTTGGTTGCCATATTTAATAGCAAGCTCTACAGAAAGAGGGTGTTATTTCCCCCTCCTTCCCCTCCTTCTGATCCACCCCGCGCCTTGAGAGGTAGAAAAATAGGCTTGCCGTTTGAGCAGCTTATCTGCAGCAACATATGAGGAGAGCAGCCCAGTGAAGTTCCAGGAGAATGTCTTGTTTTAATTGCTTCTTTAAAGCCTGAGCAGCCGCACTGAGGGAGAGGGTACATCTGTAAAATAGCATGGTGGCTTCATAGTGTACTGTGGGGGAACAGCAGGACTCTCTCCTTACACTTACAAAGAGCTTATTCATAGGTGTTCATAAGTTGCTCCACAACACAGCAGCACTGAGTGGGGCTTTATGGCTTAAACTTCTGAGAAAAAAATTAATAGGTTACATAAGAGGAAGGAATTTATAAGCTGTTCAAATAATGGCAGTCAGATACAAAAATATATTTAAAAAGATAGTTCTTGAACTTATCAGGGATGGTGTGTATACTCATGATACTGACTGATTAAAAGGGAACATTTTTTGCTCCACAATATCTCTTTCACAGTTTTTCACTTTAATGCAGCATTAAATCTCCGTTTTGCAGTATGGAGTTTTGCTCAGAAACCTTGTATAGACATGGTGTCTAGTTGGGCTCTAAACACTGTGGTGGTGCCTTTTAATTTTAAAATGAAATAATACATCAGGGTATAAGTTCTCAGACTGAGTGAGCACGTACTGTAGTAGGTGAAGAGAAAGTCAGAAACATCTCTGGTGACGATGGCTCCCTGAGGCTTCATGTATCAGTGGCTGCTCTGTTTAAGTCAAACATGGCTTCAAGTCACTTCATGCACACACAGATACAAGATTATCTCAGCAAATACTGGGCACGGTTGCAGCGAAGTTGTATTTTTGTCATCTTCACTCCAAGTGAAGAATCATACTTGCTGTAAGTCTTTTTTGTATTTAACCTTTAAAATGTGGGTTACACAAAAATACAGTAATATCAGCAATAAGAAAATAGTTTATGATTTGGAAATCCCAAAAGTCATTTATGGAATTCACTAGAAATTATTCAATTCAATCTCTTCATTACATGAAATCACAAATATGATTTCAGTAAAATGAATAGTTGTCACTTTCTTTAATATAAAAGTAATAAACAAATGTCAAAGGCACAATTACATAATCGTAAATCTGATTTTTCTGATTGTTTGTCCCACTGGCTCTGCTTGTGAATTCCCCTTCAGCTCACAGACTTTAAATTGTGACGACATCACAGATTTTGAAATTTCTTTCATTGGCATGATCAAAGTCTTACAAATATAAAACCTCCATGGATCAGAAGTTCTCAATCGAAAAAGTTATTATTGACCTTGTTTGCAGTTGGAGGTGGTGACCTATGGAGGAAATGCTTTTTGGGCGACAGGGATTTTATTTCACTGTAGTACCATGAGTGGAAAAAATTGGAAGCAAGAGCAGCAGTCCTAGGGGTCTGGACAGACACCATATTGTTTCCTGTGTCAAAACGGGCCCTCGTTCATTCCTATGAATGTTGCTCAGTTGTGTATGAAGCCAAAAGAAGCTGGATTTACGCCTTATGAAATTACCTGGATCTTCTGCATTGAGGTGAATAGAGAATGCAGATTAGAGACTTACAGTGGCTGAGCAGCAAACTTCCAGTTTAGTGCTCTGCTGACTTGAATGGGGATAAAATGATTCAATCATGTGGCTCTTCCAGCCTTTTGAAATGTTATCAAACTGAATGGATCAACTGCTGATGGTTAAATGAGTCATTTTGCAGGGGTTGTGATGTTAAAAAAATGTATCCATTTCCACACTCATCTTTCACAATCAAAGTGTATGGGAAAAAGTCTGTTTGGGTCTATGGCATCACGTGACAGACCTGGATGATTTAATTCTGCTTTTGGCTACTGTGTAAAACTTGCTTTTAAGCCTGGCGCTGTTCCAGAGGGCTTGTTCAAAACGGACAAGCTTGCATTAAGTCACCCATCAGTGGGGGCATTTACTGGCCCAGTGCGGCAAAGTCCTTTTCTGGTAGTTGTAGGTTTTCTACCTCTTGAGCAAAAGTGAATGCCATAGCCCTTTTTCTCTGTTTTCTCTGGTCACATGGCACCAATATCAAAATCATTTGCATCTTTCTACTGCATAGACAGCACATGAGTATTATGAGAAGACCATCTTTCCAGCAGTGAAATACTTTTCCAATTAATAACCTGGACCTTAACATTTAGCACAAATGTAATAATTCACCAGTACTGAATGTCAATATCCATGTGCTTAAACTGGGCCAGTACTCATCGATACAAAGTATTTGCACAATAGATTTCTGTCCAACTAAGCATCCTACACTTTAACCCAGTGCCACCACTTTCTAATGAATGTAATTACTCATGGTGTGTGTATGTGGTTAGTTTGAGTGTTAGGCACAGTAGGCCTCTTGCAAAGTCAAGTCTAGTTAGCTCACTGCTTCCTTACTTTACACCCCCAGATTTTTAATTTTTTTAACACTCGTAGTTTTCAGCCACAGCAGATTATCAGTTTCAGCACAGCTCTCTCTTTTTAAATATTTTCACAATTGCAGTACCAGTAGACCTACATTCAGACTTTGATGTATGCCAACATACCTTTCATGAATATTCATACAAACATATTTAAGGATCCCCTCAATACAATAAGTCACTTTCCACTCTCTGTATTACAGTTATATTATCAGAGAATTTTTCATCAAATTAATCTCTGGGTTATCCAACAAAGATGTTCAGCAGCTTTGTTCAGAATGTCTGGCTGGCTAAAAATCACATAATGAAGAGCACATAGCTCAATGTGCTTTGCAGGTTTGTGGTTTACACTTGGCAGGGTTTTTTTTTATTCCAATTCATTGTTGCTATCCATCTTACATGTGATTCCTCAATCATATGAGAAACACAAAAATCTAAAATGAGAAATGTATTTTCCTTTCACATTTGTAATGATTTTTTGATGAGGACTTTGTTAATGAATCCACCTTTCACTGAACAGATAATAGCATCATCCCAATGCAGTTAACACTCAATTAACAGTTTAAATGTGTTTGAGTGCCACATGATGATTGGACTTTGGAGACTTAAGAGGAATTTCCAAATTTCAGTTCAATCTCAGAAATATTTAGCACTACTGAAGATAAAGTACAGACACCTGCCAGTATACATTATGTATCAAATTGGCTTTAAAAAAATCTATATTTGTAGGACCCCAGAGCTCATAGGAAACAAAACCGCTGTAAGCTTAAAAGTATCACTTCTTGAATTGCCACCTTGACTTTATTTTTTTCATGGAAGAGCCCTTCAGGGGGTCTTGATTTATTTTCTGGATGCAGTTTGAGAGAGGGGACAGCCAGCCAGAGAGAAACACAATAAGAGAGAACCATGTCGAATAAATGGGCAGAGGCAAAATACAAGGTGTGCCAGGAGTAATGTCGGCTCCTGAGTCCTCCAGTCTCGCTCGTTCGGCTTGACGTCAGAATAAGAGGTGAGATGGCTTTAGTGACACTGACAGAGAGCACCGGTGAAAGTGTCCAACGTTTCGTTTTGGGTGCAATCACAGGTGATGGAGTCTGCCTGTGCAAACGTGTCATTTTCCTTGTGTGGGTGTATAGATGCCATGTCTGCTTTTGTGTGGCAGTGTGGGCTTGTCAACTGATTATATCGGAGCTGTCAGCTGTTGTTTAAAAAAGGATGATAATTGGACAAGGTGCAAAGACCCTACCTCAGGTTCTGTTGCTGCTTTTATTCTCCATGATTTATTTTGCTCCCCTTTAGCATCTATCACATTGCCTTCGGTGTTCTTCTTCTAAAAGCAGTGATATACAAGGCAAATGTTGTGCAGTTATGAAGGGCAACACTGTTCAAGGAGTTGTTTTCTCTTGGGGACGTGTTGCCAGGAAACAGCAAGTGTACACATGAATACATTTTGTGTCTTGTGGCTCGATTTGTTGCGTGAAAGTGTTGTTTATTTACCTCACCCAAAAAAATGAGGTGGATAACCACACACACACACACACACACACACACACACACACACACTTATTGATGATTTTGTCATTGAGCTAAGTGTGGAAACGTAATCAGCATCACTTGTTTTATTCTTCTTTAAAGTGCAACTTGCAGGTTAATTTTTTAAAAAAATATATACATAACCTTGTCTGAATATTATCATATGAGAAGTTAATTCAGAATTTATTATGGTTTACATGACATAAGGGCACAAATTCAGAGGAAAAAGTGGCTCTTTTTAGCTCCTCTTCTAAAAACGCTTTTTTTTTTCAACATCGCCTGATACCATGTCATGAGAGGGCAGGGGCGACTGGCCAATAGAGGGCAATGGTGCGCCACCCCTCCTTGAGCCACAAAAGAAAAGAAAGATGATAATAAATGTATGATTATCATCATCATTATTGTCATATATACACACAATATATTAATTATTCTGATAATTTTCACTTGAAACAGCTTGACCTGCCCCTGAATATCCAATCAGATGCAGTGCAAAGTCGCGTTCCGACCCTTTGGGGCGATATCAGCCTGACTGGAAATCGCCCCGATTCACTCTCATAGATTTTCATGTAAAATTGCTTTTTTTTCTAAATGCAGGCACTCCAGTGCAGTCTCTATGGGTTCCGGGAGGGCTTGCCCCAACATGTTTTCGTCATATGTAAACCACCAAGTATCATTCATGTGCTCCTCGGATGGTCCGATTTCCCATGTCAGGAAGTCATTCTTACTTCATTGTGTGTTCATGAGCGTTTAGGTGGTAATGTGGAGACAACATGGACATTACAAAGAAGATGTGTTGTATTTTATCACTCAAAATGTTTAAAAAATGCATCGCCAACCGTTTCCACTGAAATATTGCTTTACGGTCGGAAACTCATTTTTCTGATTATTCCGACATCACATGAGGCAGCGCCACTGCGCAGAGGTCACATCCAAGATCAACATGGCTAACGTTTCCAGCTGATCCAAGAGGCTTTTTAACCATATAGGTTAAAAAGGAACAACACATAGTGCGCCCAAATTCACACCTGTTCGTTCCTCTCTATGGATTTTCTCCGCAACCGTTAGCGAGAAGCCACTCATATCACATGAAACAGCGGAACTGCAGCTTTGTCGCACACTTGTCAGTAGTCCAATGTTTTCACAGCAAAAAACAATGATAAAGTTACAATAAATTAATGTATAACAGAGCTTTCATACAGCTTTGCACACACATTACTCTTGAATGGATTACTCGCGAATGCAGGGTTGCACAAAAATGCCACGCATATCACATGAAAGCACAGGACCAGAGCTTTCATGTGCTACCAGAAACATCATTGTGCTGTCATCCCATCATGCTATAAATACAGATTGATTGTCTACAAAATAAAAACCTGACGAATTTCTTTACAACCCATCATACAGATCTTGTTATCAGTCACTTGATATAGTGAGGAATATCGAATCTTACCACGTCTTAGGCTTGCATGTGTTTGTCCCTGTCTATCCACATTTGTAGTCTGGCTTTCAAGACACAAATATCTTCATATTGTCCAGTTGACACTCCATCAAACTTTGTATGACAAGACCAGCACACTTCACCTTTGAGCACCCAGACAACTGTAGCCTAATTATGTTGCTGACAGGGCCATAGTCACCATATACATTGAGGGGGACATGTGTCCCCCCAATGCCCAAAATGTTCCCCCAGTATATAACTGAAACTGAAAAACAACAAAAAAGGTTTAGGACAGGTCAAAGAGCAGTGATACTATGTGATGTGCATTGTATTAAGTTGTAGGGTATGCCTGCATTTATTCTTTAATCAGAACACAAAATGAATTTCCACTTAGCTATAATAAAATGTTTTCTGATTAAGACTGACAGTGACACAGTGAATACCTCACTCAGTTTTATTTGATTAATGGTAAAACAGGTCTCTGTTCACATTCAAAGGTATTTGTGTGGGCAAACTGATGACAATTACGTAGTCTGTTGATGACCACAGTGGATTGTTCAGTCATTGTAGAGCCAAATTAATTCAAATTTACCCATTGAACGGCTCACCTCAGCCATCATAACAACAATTGCCCCCTCCCTGAGAAATTTGCCAGGAGCCGCCACTGTGAGAGGGACTCTGCGTCCTTGACCCTGCCTCTGTCCAGTGCGCAGTAGTAGGTGGTAGTGAGTCTGAGCGGTAGTAAACTTGTAAGTTAGTATTTTTTTGGTTGTTAACAGTGCATTTCACCATTTGTGATTATGCCGAGTTATTGTGTTTGTGCAGGTTGCACAAACTCGAGTCTGTCAGGACATCGAGTCCACCGTTTTCCGGACAGAAGAAGGAGTGGAGTTAGTTTTCGTGCCTGGGTGCGTTTTGTGCAGGTGAAGAGGTGCGATTTCACGGCTTCACCTGTGACCAAAAATGCGGTTGTGTGCAGTGCTCATTTTGGACATGAGGATTATGTTCCTGGCGGAGCCCACCCGCCCTCGCACATACCCCCGAGGCTCGGGTCTCCTTCTCCGCTGGACCCGAGGCTCGCGGCCCCGCACGGGGGTATGTGCGTGGCCGCTCGGGTCTCTCCGAGCCTCGGGGGTATGTGCGAGGGCGGGCGGGCTCGGCAGAGAGGGAGGCCTCCGTGTTTGAGACGGGAGCGGGCGGCATGAGGATTGATGGGCAGTGTGAGGCATGTTATGTCTGGTCTGGGGGTCAGATTCTCCACCAGAGCCCAGAAGGCATCCACCTCCCTGCAGCACATACTCTCCACAGCTGAGGACATGGGCTGGCAGTTCCCACACAAGCACCTATCATACAAAAAATTATCAGGAAATCTTCGTCTCTCTCTCTCTCTCTCTCTCCCTCTGTCCCCCGTGGATGTCAATACACGGAGTTATAACATGCATAGCAAGATATATCTGATCCAAGCTGATATTTGCGCATTAGTTACTGTTATGGGTAAGTAGCATTAGTTATCTAATACTGGCAGAACTACTGGTAGCTTTGTTATAACCTAATACGTGATGGCAAACTTAATGTTGTGATGTGAACACAGCGTTAGACATCGTTAGCTGTCGTTAGCTAATGCTGGTCGCTCACCAAGACACCTGCCCAGTTCTCCACTGGTTCTCCTTCCATTATTTCTCCTAACCCTGATCTGTTCCTGGTCTCTTGGATTCCTAGCAGGCTCATAATTTTAAGCCTGTGGGCCATCATATGCATATGAATGTACATTTTCAACCTCTTCAGTCTCAAAACTAGTACTGGGATCCATGTTTATTAATTTTACACTCAATCGAACTCGGCCGGACTCCCTTACACTACGTCACTTCCGGTTAGTGGGTTTTTAAATGCGGAAGCAAAATTCTCTCAAAAAAACGACCCCAAAAGTCACTGTAGTGTGTATATGTTTTTGTTTTTTGTTTTCATCGAGTTTCTGCATCATTTTCCTACACATTTATTCACCATGGTCTCCAGCCTGCAAGTTGGGCTTTAAGATCAGTGTAAAAAGGGTTCAGGTGTTTGATGTGATGTGGTAAAATTTGTCATAGGATGGTCAGAGGCAGGCTGCAGCTCCTTAAAGTAAGGGGTTGGAGTAATCTGGTCCAGATCATTTTTTTCACTTTTTACAAGTGCAAGTATCATCCACGTGAAACATGTCAATATCCTGATGAAGGAAAATCCTCATTGGGGTAACTGTGTTCTAGAACCCTGTGCGGGACTGTTTTCTTCATCCCGCTCCTGCCCGCTCCCACTGAATTTCTGACCATTACTGCCCGCAACCACAATGTGTGTGTTACACTCCCGCAAAACTCTAAGAATTTATGCCCGCACAATAATAGAGATGCATCGACTTTGTGTCTTCTCCGTCCCGCAGGAGAAAACACGTCATTTTATAGGCTATTAATAAAGAGATTCATGGGGTTGTTTGTTTCGTTTCCCTGGTCTGCATGTCTTTTGACGCACTGGTCAGGAATAGCGCTCCTATTTCGTTGTTTTCATTTAGTTTTTAATGAAATATAGGCTGTTTCATATTCTATTCTCCTCTGTATTTTATTTATTTTTCTACCTTTATATAATCACACAGTGATTGAGGTTAAGGTCTCTTTTCTAAGGGAGACCTGAATAAGAAACATTAATGAGATAAAGATAAAGCCTATGCTCAATAACACCGGCATCATCACACCTCTTTATGTAATTAACAAATAACAACAAGAGTAGGCTGTGAGTGGCTCAAGTAACACTAATAAATAACATAAAATAAACAAAGTTAACGAATGAAACGAATGAATTTAACAAATGAATCACTTGGCCATAATATTGCTGTGGAGGAAGAGAATGTTGCTGACCGACTGTGGTCCCAATCCCGTGTGTCTCTCTTCCAAGATGCGCCCACAGACACTAAAGGCCCGCTCTGAAGGCGCACTGGATGCGGGGATACTGAAGATGAAACCTGCCAGCTTTGAGAGCACTGGGAAGTAGAGGGCTCAGTGCGCCTTCAGACCTTGTTTGAGCTTCTTTTCCACATCATTTGTTAACTCCATCCTGTTGCTATAGGCTACATCCTGATCCCGCAGTGTTTTTTTTAGCCGCCCGTTCCCGCCCGCAGCAAAGTTCAAACCACCCGCTCCCGCAAGATTTGGGTCCCGCAGGAGCCAATCCCAGTGCAGCCCTCTGCTGTGTTCAGTCTCTTACTCTTGTGATCAAAAATGATCTGAAGCTCAACCCTAAGAATATTCTAAAATAGTTTCCTTATAAATAAGAAATAAAGAAAATTCAGATCAAACCATATCACGGTTTAAAATTACAACTTCTGGTATGGTCCCACCCTTTTCCAATTTAAGCCACACCCACTCCTGTTTCAGGATCAGGATAAACTTTACTGTCCCTGTCCCGGGAAATTTGTTGTAGACAGTAGTGCTACATACAGCTGCGAAAACACTTAAAACACCAACAGAGAATTCACACAATAATACAACAGAGGAAGGTCTACATTCACAGTGTTTCGTTATAGGTCTACACAGTATTGCACCTTTCCCAGGGTATTGCACCTATTTACTGCAGAGCAGCAAGTACCTTAGCACCCAACAGAGGTCAACAAGGGAAGTGCTAAAGTGAAAATAAGATAAAAAAAAAAAAAGATCCAAACAGCAAATAAATAGTATCTTTAAGACAATTAGTTTAAAATAGACAATAAATAGATAAATAAATAAAATCTAAATAAATAAAATCTAAAAAAAATCGAGATAACAACAAATGAAATAAAAAGATACTAACCAGATAAAACCAAGGGGTAAAGGCACAGGAGCATTTTTAAGGCCAATTTAAGATTTAATTTAATTTTTTTAGAAGAGTGATGGACGTTGGGAGGACGGAAAGCTTGTAACGATTTGTTTTATGTTTGCTATCTCCGTAACGTCTCCTGGAAGGTAATAACTCATATTCAGAGTTGAGATGATGGCAGATTTTACCAGTTTCTCAATTTTAGATTTGTTCTGTATGGAAAGTGTGCCGAACCAGGCTGCAAGACCGTATCTGATTAGACTGCATTATAAAAACTGCATTATAAAAAGTCAACATAATTTTTTAGCTCAAAGTCTGGCCGCTCCAAGTACAGATACAAATACCGCTACAGATAATTTGGTTAGGTAAACAGATACTGATACAGATAATGGTGTATTCGTTCATCCCTTGTTGATACGTTTTCCAGTTGTTTATTTTTACATTAAAATGATCAGCGAGGGCAACTTGTGGTTTAGAGTCTTGCCCAAGAGCACTGACGTGTGGACAGGAGGAGCTTGGCATCAACAACTTGCTTTACCTCCTAACCCCAGTCCACTCTCACTGAAAATACAGTCATATCAGCTGTACTAGCAAGTTTTTGTGACCCATACTTACCGTGTTTTGTAAGGTGGCACCCTCTAGTGGTGGTAGTGATTATTACAGGTACAGAAGAGGAATTGAGGTGACGTAGTATAAAAAGGGACAAGTCCTATAGGGTGGGCTGGTCAAAAAGGCACAGGACTTTCACCTAGTAGACAGATGTTTGTGGCAGGAGGTCAATTCTTCTTTTAATGACAACATAACATAGTATGCTGGTATTTGTAGCGTATTAGGTAGTGACTTATGTGATTTCTGTCACGTGACATACGTGACATTTGGTTAGTAACAAAAGTACTTTATTTAAAGTCAAACCATGGTGATGTTTTGTGTTGCCTAAACCTAACCACTAACTTTTAAAGCATAACAGTGACCATTTCATAATGTTAAGGTTGTGTTTAAGGTATCACATAGGTATCACAATAATGCAATCAAAATCTTTTTCGGTCCAGTGGATGATGCTGATGTTTTTTGTTTTGTTATGTTTTGTTTTTTTCCTGGTGAGGTCAGCAGAGGTTTCAGTCAGCAGAATGTGGCAGGAAGGTCTTAAAAACAAAGATGGAGGTACTGGGGAAAGAAATCAGAAATGCACCATCAGCATTTAAATCAGATGTCTAGACTTACTTCGGATTTTTTAACACGAAAAAAAAAATGCAGCACAAGATTGGTGCATTGTGGTTGTAACAGACAATGCTTCTAACATGAGTGTTGCTCTTCAGTTAGCGAGATACCTGCATGTGAAGTGTTTTGCTCACGTGCTTAATCTGACCTCACAGAGGGCATTAAATCTGCTAACAGTTTAGTTTGTCAGGTGTATGCAGCATTTCTGACAGGTTTTATGACAGTGTTGGTCAGTCTGTCTGCTTTGCATCAGATTTTGCTGCAATAAAAATGATTAAAGTCAGATAAAAGGACTGAAAACTTTATGTTTTGAGGTGAAACTAATGTTGACAAAGTTTTCCTATGACGAAATAATGTGTAGTTAGAAAAGAATGGTAATAAATTGCTTTAAATGACAATACATTTTATCGCAATACTAAGCATATTGCAATATTGTGATAATATTGTATCATGGGTCCTCTGATGATTCTCACCCCTAATATGTTTTACTCCAAAAGGTAATGCACCAAAATTTGTACATATCCTGTGTAGATAATGCAGAATAGCTACTGCTCCACCCGGCTCAGTTTGACAAGGTGCTGAAAAACATCAATGAGTCCAAAATAGTAAAAAAAAAAAAAAAAAAAAAAATCCACACACTTGCATCAATGCAGTGTCTCACTTTATCTGCCAAGCTTTCAGTCTACTTGACCTTCATCAGAGCATAGCATACATATCCCATGTAATCATAGCCAGTAATGTATGTATAACCGTGTATTTGAGAAAACAACGATTAGATGACCAGTGCACTGACGGGACTAAAGAACGAAGCGGTCCTTTAACAGGGCTGTTTTGGGTGGTGGATGGGTTACATTCCCCCATAACTTTCCCCAGGCAACCAGTGTGTGGGATCGTGTAAACTTATCGTGAACTTTGAATCAATTTAACAGAAGACATTTATTCTTAAATACATGCATGAATACATAATGCACACATATTCAAGAAAGGTTGCAGGGGTAGGGCAGAGTTTCAACAATGTGTACCACAAACAACTGTTCTGTCGTCATAAAACAAACTAAAAACATAAAATGGAGAGCTGTCTGGTGTCGCACAGAGGCTACTTCCGAAAACAATTGTCCAGCCAGAGAAAACAGGAGAGGAAAATGCCCACAAAGCTAAAAGCCAAACTGTCTCTGGGAGAAGCTGACCTGTCAAAGCTGGGTGGAGTTGAGCTGTTGTAGAAACATTCATGTCACTGCTGTTATGAAAACAAAATGTTTACAGAGACAGACATGTGAGAAACTAACCCCCAACACACACATGCACAAAAAGAAAACTGTCATTTGGGTTTTCAGTGAAATTTCAGGTGGCTGTCGAAGGGAATATCGTGCAATCGCTTGAAAGGACCGGATTGAAAAGGCTTGATTGATTTTGTTATTCAGTCTGAAACCAAGCAGAACCCTTTTAGCATTCCACCCAAGTGATTCATGAATAATCTAATTTCTCTCCCAGCTAATCATGGGGTTGCTTCACACGACGAGTGAGCCGACCGTTCTCCCAATACTCACGGGCCCTCCTCGTCCCACCTTTATTTTACCTCCACAGTGGACTGCTTCCTGCACTTTCAACATAATGTCTGAACCAAGATTGTGGAAGAAATATTACCAAGCACCAGGCCATCCATCATCAGGGCTGCCCGGGCTATGAAATACAGGCCGGGCCCTACCAACAATGAGTCCTATCTTGTATGTTAGACCTCATGCTTGTGTATTTATCACCTAAGCGGCTGCACAACGTGTGATTCATTGAACAGTCTCGCTGATACAACATGCTGACTACATCTCTGGGCAGTCGGCCCGCTTCTCTATCTATGATAATACTCCACACCCCGTTTTTTCCCCAGTGCCCTCACAGGAGGCTGTGTATTCTGTGTGTTTTTGTTGCCCCCTCTCTCACACTGTTGTTATGCTTATGAAAGTGTGTTTATATCACTGATGTCTTTAGGGCGGCCACATAATAAGACCTGCTGCCTGAGGGATGTGTCAGCATGAATGGTAGAAAAGTTGCAGATGCCACAGAGGGATTTGAAAAGAAGTAGAATCTGCTTTCTGCAGGCTTGTTTCCAATCGCCAAGGTTTGGTCTAGTAAGGACACAATGAAGTTAGTGCTTCCTCAACCAATATTCAAAGTCAGTGGTATTTAACTTGCATTCCATACATTCATGTATACCAATATAGCAGTTTGCATTATGCAAAAAAAAAAAAAAAAAAAAAAGGCTGTTTGACATCGCCCTCCAAAAGCACGGCACCCACTTTCCAGACCCCCTGGTTAACACCCTTAGCTCTGTCAGCATTGTTGCTGTTGTTAAGCACTGTTTATGGAGTTAACATTATTAGCTGCTATCCGCTGGCACAGCCACCTTCACGTTAGAACATGTCTGGAAAACTCCTACACTCTTTGAAAGGGGCGATTTTTGAAAGGGGTGCCTTTAAAGAAAAACTATACTTTATTATAATTTAGATTTTATGTTCACAGCTATAGGGCCATCTAGTCTATCGATTTTGATAACCTTGTACTCACTGAAGTAAAGCTGCCAGCCACTGCCAGCATTTTTGATGATATTCACTAATCTTTCCTTTTAAGGCCCACAGAATAATTTGTTACTCAATGCATGAGTTGATGACGAGAATCCATCAACACAACGTAAATTTTAACTGTTAATAACCGTGTGATGCTAACAGTTAGTCACCGTGTGTATGTGGCCAGGCAGACTCACAACTTTGTAGCAGCAGCTGCAACCCATACAGTCTGTAGTGTAGTGAAGTTGCACGCAATGCATTGATGGAGGTGGCAGTTCAGTGTGTTGATTAGCCAACAAAATGTTCAAAAGTATGGGTACTCATCACGCCACTCCAATTTACATTGTGGGTAGGTACTGTATTGGTATTGGTATCACTTTAAGCGTACTGGTATTGGTACTGCCGGTGTATTTTTTTTTTTAATAAAACTGAGACCTAATGCTCACACACTTCTCCTGTGCAGTGAGGCACTATTGAAGCCATTTCAGGTGCTCACTTTCAGTTTTATCTCTATCATGTTTTATTCTCATCTCTCATTCTTTGTTTATTAAGTGGTAGCTAATTTGGCTAAACTGTTGGTTGCTCTCAGAAATTAATTTAGTGAGGATTATGTTTTCACAAGGATGAAACGAAAAAAATTAAACCCAAATTTATATAGTTTTCTCTAACTTTAAAGTATAATTATTAAGTATAGATTTAGTTTCTGAAGAGACAAATTGTACGTGCAGAGGAGGGTCCTTTCTACTTATTTTGTATGTCTGAATATTTAATTTTCAGGCAGCATACAGCCCAACAATATCCACCAATCAAAAGGTACAGTAGCCTGTATGTCTGAGAGGCAACATCAAAATTATGTAGCACATCAATATAACACTTGATGCTGCTCATAAAGCCTATTGCTATGAGCATACAATAATAATTGAAGGAGACCCATGAGTGTATCAACAGTTTTATTAACTCGGAGCTTCTCTCATCTGTATCACAGCAGCCACACTGTCAGACTTTGTGGATATATGTTGGTGAATAAATCAAACTGCAACTGTTGTGTTGAAGTGGACCATGCCCTCCTGCATCCCCAGTGGAAATTACTCCCTTGTATCTTGTATCCCTTTCAGTTACTGTTGATCGGATCAATTTGTCTGAATTCGTGGCAGGATTGCACTTACTGCGGATTGAAATGCTGTATGGGCATATTGTCTTTAAAGGATGACTCGTCGCTGCACTGAGCCATCAAGACAGATGCTATTTCCCTGCTTGTTGACTAGAACTGAGCCTTTGATGGTGTTATTACAACTGCATGCTTTTCTGGACTTGCCTTGGCTACTTTCCTCCCAAGTTCATTATGCACACAATCTGTGACAGAGTACATTAGTTCTACGCACTGTACAGCTGCCAACCCCAGTAATCTAATAGTAATGTATAAATTCCTTCTGGCAGGCCAATAAAACTCAGATTAGTTTCTCGGCAAAGGTACACTCGTGCAGCAGTTGACAGACATGTGAAGAGAGCATTAGCATATCATCGGCACAGGCTCTCTAGGGACGGAGACGCTCAGTACTTCCCCATCACCTCCGCTGTCTCCAGTACCAACAATACAAGCAAAAGCACTGATTTGGTTAACAACTACTTGATTTAATACATGCTCCGTATCACTGGGATGTTTTATGGATTCATCAGCATTGCAGGTGGTGGGAGACGGAAAAAAAGCAGAAGGTGTCAAATGGATTATGTAAATGAGAGCGGAAAATCTGTTTTATGCTGCTTTTGTTTTTATGTTGTTTTACCCAGAAAACTTTATTATTGTTTTTTTTTTTTTTTTAGGAGACAGTGATAAAGACAAAGTTGGCTTTGCAAGCTGGAATTGAATTACGTGAAAATGGGACAAAAGTGCATTTTGCTCTTTTGCATTATTCATGAGGTAATGTTACTTATATTATTTTTTGTATGCAAAAATGAATATACTTTTTTTTAAAGACTCAGCAGTCAGCTTTTAAATGTGTTAAGCGATCATAGGATAGTTAGTCATCTCAACACTGTAATGCTTTCATTTGCTTCTGCTCTAAAAGGATGTGTAATAAAATGAAACCCCTCACACAGGGAGGCTTATTTTCCAAATCATGATCAGATGCACAGTGAGCATATAAAGATGATAATCTGAGTCGTATAGTGTCCTCGCTCTGTGTCGAAGGGTCACCTTCCCAGAGGAGGCGGTGGGAGGCAAAATTATGTTTTGCGGGCTAGCTAACACTAAACTGCTTTTTCAAGGTCCCTTATACCTACTTCCCCCTATTATTTCCCCTATTATTAAACGCCCAGCCTCAAGGCCTGCTCTATATTCATGACATAAATGCTGTTCATACCTAATATTTGTGAATAGTTCCCATCGTGTTCCAGTAAACAGCGGCTGCCCCTCGCACGACTGGAGCTGCACTGGCACCTTTATTGATCTCCATGCAATAAAGGAGCACAAAACCACCTCTGGAAATTAGATTTTTATACTACAGAAATATGGCGGCTGAAATTGCATTACCTTAGCACATTCATAACATTTTTTTTCTTAAACAAAGTTAGAAATTAAATCCCAGTCCTGGGGGTTGTTGCTGTTTTTCAAGTTTACTCTTCACCACAGCTGCCATCAACAAAGGATCTTTAGTAACTAAAAGAGAACTTTGTCCTCAGGGATCATAAGTATCAGGGCTCTCTTATTTTCGTGTATGGTAAGGTTGCTTTAGAAAGGGATGGTGCATTCAAGTTTTTTGATAACACAAAAAGTGGGACTCGATGATTTACTTTGCTGCTCGTTTCTTTTTTGCAAACACACACCATCACGCTCCACTTTTTTTCCCATTGCTTTAGACTGTGGATGTAATATTGCAGGAGCATAAAATGATAACCATTTTTTTCCGCTGGGGAGAAATATTTCCATCAATACGCTCCCGTAGTTGCACTCATTTTCTACACATCATCCATGGTGTCACATTTCCGGTGATGTGGATACTGCCTTCAATCAAATGTCTTTTGTATTTGTGCAGTCATGCTGAGAGTTTGCATTTGTATTCATACATATTCAATGCAAAGGAAAGCTTCTGGTGTGGCGCTCATGCAATGTAATGTATTTCTGTGCAAGCCTACCAATCAAGGCATACAGACAAATGGACTACATGATTACCTTTGACTGTTTTATGACCATTTCAGAATGACTGCTGGAAATTGTCCTCATGAACTACCTTAATGTGGTGAGTTCTGTGATTTTTGCCCCAGACTTGAATGCAGGGTTGTGAATAATCATGAGATCTTGGAGACACATTTTTCCTCTGTAGACCACCACAATCATCATATTACACTGTGTAATTTTTTTTTCTCTGCATATCCCTCTGGCACCCACACTAGTCAGCATTTCCCCAAGCAGGTGGAGTGACAGAGTCCTGGACAAGGACGCTCTGTTAGAGAGTACAGTCTCATGCCAGGAGTTGTGGGATTGAACCTATGGCTTCCTGTTTATGGGATTTAACAAGGCTTGATTACCAGTGAGCAACTGCCCCCAAGCCGTGACTGAGATTGAATAAGGTCTCAGCTAACTGTGGGGTAGTAAGCAACCAGTGGTCTGTTCCTCAAAAGCAATTTCATGCTGACATGTGCTGCGTTTCACAGAAGATTGTTGCTGGCAATTAGCAGATACATTTGCTCCTTACAGTCCTTTTCGTGAGTAAATTAAACTGAAACTGTTGGGGTTAAAGGCACTGTCACACCAACCCAACGGTCAGCCTTCAGTCAGAGAGCGTCTGTCGCCCTAGTTGGTAGACTCAACATGTTGAATCGGCATCACTGATGCATCAGTGAATGAAATCACTCTTACTGACAGTTTAGCTCAGCACACAAAAAGAGAAATGGAAGTGAGGAAAGTAAACAAAGAGCTAGTCAAGACGGAGTGAGACCAAAACAAACTTGTTATATAAGGTAAGATTATTTTTCTTTTGCCATTGAGCTCTTAGTAGTAGGAAGTAGAAACATTTCCTGATGGTTTGTGTCACTGGTGCACAGTAAATTTGCTCTGATCTTTCAAAATTGGACTGTGTTGTTAGTGTGCTAACTGGCTACCTAGTGTCAAGGTGGTCTTCTGGGTTACCTTATTGAATGAAGATTACAGTGTACCGCCATCTGCTGGTGTGGAGAGTTATTTCCTCTTACGCAGGCGCAGAACATATGTGCTGATTGGCCAGTGGGCTTATAACTGATCTGATACTAAAGGGTGGCACTGCAATCTGTTGATTGAAAGAAGTGACACTCTTGCCTGACAAGTACTTAATGCACAAACGGCTAAACACTCCAGCCTATTCTTTTTTTGCTCTGAAAATGTTGCGCAACCCTTTTCTGTGGACAGTCAGCAAGGTGCAGATGTTCCTCTGTATCGTCGGTGAAGAGGAAATACAGTGAGAGCAAGAGACGGAGCACTGACATGGCTATTACCATTGGATAATCACCCCGGCTTCATTTAAGAGTGCTGTCTGTGGTGGAAATACTAAATAGATCTCAATTTTAGTTTTTGATTTGTTTGGTGGAAATCTGGCCTCAGAGATTTACGCTGTAGCTATAAAAGCATGGAAAGTATAATCTGTGTGCAGTGAGTAGCACATGCAAGCCATGCTATTCCACTAATACACTGCTTTCTTGATAGAAACAAAGCAATTTGCTGGCAAAAAAAAATGCTTCTGGAAAATGCTTCTGATATGATGCCGGCACATTTATAAACATGATTGTAAAAGATATAAACAACTGAACATTTTTTTCTAGTACAGAAATGCTGGTAACATATTTGTTAGGTCTCAGTAATACATAAATCACATTTACTCTGACTGTAACAATAACTGTTTACAGGAAAACTCCACATGGTGCCTTTAATCAAATTATCACAATAGCTGTCATGCAGCAAACCTGGGCTAGGCTCAGAGCAAAAAGGCTTGAAGGAACATGCGGGGGGTCTCAGTAGAGGCCCACGGGACATTTTTGCCTCTGGGCTCCCTAGCAGGTTAATCTAGCCCTGGGATGGATGACAAAAAAACAGGACCCCAGTGTTGATTTTGTTTTGTAAATATACACCTCCATGTAACATGTTCCTCTCAAGCATCAACCCTCCAGCAGCATCTGCCAGAGAGAAGAGGCAATGAACTCTCCTCCTGAGGGACATTACTATTGATAACCCAGTTACGAATCATTTAATACCATTAGAGTCCTTCTACCCCTGTGCCTCACATGGAAATATCATTCCTATCCCAATCTCCCACGCTATGAGAGATTATCAAGGGTGATGATGCAGTGGAACGTCAGAAGATTTGTCAAGTTAATAAAATGAGCTCCAGGGAGAGCTATTTCAAGGCATCATTGAAGTATGTTTAAAGTAAGTGAGAGTTGATGGTGGCCACGGCGGTTGTGCACAGAATCCACTGCAGAGAGGGTAAATCAAACACTTGCTGACTGATATTGGTCACAGTTGATGCTTGAACTCAAGTAATGGCTGTCTCACTACTTTCTGGAGAGTAGGAGGAGAATTTATCTGAAACAACCGGGTAGAGTACAGAGCCATCTCTGTCTCTGGCTCTGTCTGAGAGCATTTTGGCTGTACCTTAACAATTTGTGGTTATAGTTTTCTGCAATTAGCAAATGAGTGAAGAAAATGCTGCAGAGCACTCTGCACCACAATGTAATGAGAGTATGACATTTGCAAAGGGCTGTATACCAACAATAACAGTTTACATCAAAGTGAAAATCATGCATAATTTCAGCTCACATCTGCAAGCATTAACTGAAAAAAAAGAACAAGTCATTTAGTGTTAAAATTATACATCGCATCCAAAACACACAAGTATGAAAGATGTGTTTGGCAATACATAACCTGTCTCTCTCTAAACTTTTGAGTGTTCAGTGAAACAAACCTTCCTTTCTTGCTGATTTTTTAACTTGTGACTCTTAAAAGTGAAAAGAACGACTTAAATTTCCCTCTACTGTCTTTTATTCCTTCTTTAAAAATAAAAGCAAGCACAAAATACTAATCAGCGGTGGCCAGAGTCAACAAAAAGGTACTCAAGTTAAAGTATTGTTACTTCATAATGATACTGACCTAGGCGTAAGGGGTACTCATAAAAATAACCGCTTGAGTAAGAGTAAAAAAGTATCTAAAAAAATAAAAAAATACTTAAGTAGTGAGTAACTACATCATTTACAATTTATTCCATCTATGTACAACTTATGTCCAGTTAATTTATAACTTAACTAGACATAGCAACCATGATGTAACCCATACAGCATTTTGGCTGTTGCCATATTGTTTTTTTTTTTTTGTTGTTGTTGTTTTTTTTTTGGAGCCAGCAGTGACCATATTTGGATGAAGGGGTGGAGCTGTGGTGAAGTGAGGGGTGGATCTGACTGAGAAGCCAAGGGCACTTTCTGCAGACAGCCTGTCACTCAAAGCAGTCATGCCTTTAATTACACATGCATTTGAGCCGTAATGAAATATAAATGGGTGAGTTATATAAAAATTCACTCCTCATACAGTTGTTATGAATGAGGAAATTAGCTATACAGACCTAACCCCTTTTTTGTACAGGGCTGTAAACAAATGGCTGTTGTAGAGTTTAAGCATAGGTGTCTATGGGGCTTCGAGAGCCAGCCTCAAGTGGCCATTAGCGGAACTGCCGTTTTTTGGCATTTTGGCTGTGGCTTGATTTTTCAACCCTGGGGCTTGCCACTTGTGTCTTATGTTCCTATAGGTGCTCAACATGTACCAAATGTGAAGTGCAAATGACAAATAACAAAATATGTGCAGTTCAGCACTGATTAATCTCTCAAAACAAAACAACAGCAAAGACAGGCCACATCTTGGACGCTTCAGCATGTCACATGGATCTTTGAGTGGCAACAGTCAGCCCTGGCGGGCGCAACACCGCTAGAGCAGAGCGCAGCTGGGCCTGGTGGAATCCAGTGGTTACTGAATTCTTGAAGGAAAGGTTTGGACGCAGTCTGCAGCGTGTGTGTGTGTGTGTGAGTGTGTGTGTGTGGGTGTGTGTGTGTGTGTTTCAGTCGCCAAAACTTAAAGCTCTGTTCCATTTATGGTGCTATGATGGTAGGCTATCCCACTGTATTGGTCACTGTCAGACAGTTGCTGTTGTGTGTGTGTGTGTGTGAGCTCAACTGCTAAATGAATCAGTAAAAGTAGCCAGAAGCGTGTAGGTCATCGTAACAGAATATATGTTGACATATTTTATTGCAAATGTACTTAAGAGTAAAACGTATTCTGCAAAACAAGTACTATTAGAAGTACAATTTATAACAAAAATTTCTCAAGTACATGTAACAGTAAATGCAGTGCATTATCACCCACCACTGCTCCTGACTGTGCTCTTAGATACACTTTTGAATTGTGTTGGAGCTGTGTGGTTCCGAGGGGAGAGCACGGCCAGGATTACTGGTGGATTCCCACAGGGGCCACATATGTTGAAAATATATGCATGCTCATGGTACTACTGGGCACTTTGAATGAAAGCCCCCATCAAATTGCTTATGTTAGAGGTTGGCTGCACTCTAAAACATTTTAGCAGTGTTAAAAATGTAGCCTATTGCTGTGTAACTGCTTGTATTCCTCAGGATGATAGGCCAATAGTAGAAGACATAATGTCTTGTCTCAGTGTTTATATAGCCACAGACTTTGATGGCAGAAAATGTGTTAGTGATGTAAGGCATTAATGGTAAATGGTGAATCTGATCAGTCAGTCTTTCAAAATAAGAGGAAGGACTTTTCGGAGACATTTTGTTCTATTGGCCAACAATCATACACAAAGAAAAACACTGCAGAATAGGCAGAGTTTTAAATTCTCCACTGCCAGTAGCCTCAATGAAGCAGAATGCCAAACACCCACAGGCCCTTTTTAATCCAAAGACAGGCCCAGTTGTTTATGCATTGTGTTCCTGAATGCAGGACACACAACTCAAGTGTGCTAGATCGTCTGATCAAAACCAACACCAATGACATTTGAACAACACAGTAATCAGCTGCATGTTTATCTCTGTAATTTCTACCTGCAACTCACAGCCAGCTGTGTTTTACGCTCTCAGCTACTGTAGTCTGCTGCTTTTTTCTTCATTTTTCTGCAATAGTATCTTTCCTTGGGCTTGCCTCTTGAAATTATGCATATTCCATATGTCAGTGACAAGTGTGCTGCTTTTGGATTGGTGTGCCCCTGTGGGCTGATTGCATTCCTCTGTCAGTAGAACCTGTGGCACCAATTACATTAGTACACCCATCTGCACAATAGTGTTTTTTTTTTATCTCAGTAATGATAATGTTCCTGGTTATGTTAATATGGTCATACAGCCAGATTTAATTGACACCAATAAGTTTGGTTTCATTCTCTGGCAAAAGGTATTCAGGGAAACAAAGCAAATTGAATTCTCATGACGTAAGGTATAAACAAGACTAGGGGTCTACAGCCATGCTAGCAGCTCTGTGAGGCTGTCCTTTAGCCAAATCGTAACATCAGCATGCTAACATGCTCCCAATAACAATGCTAGCATGCTAATGCAATGCATGTACAATATTTAACACGTACACTATCTTGGCCTTGAATGTGGGCTTCAAGGTATTTAGTCCTTAATTAATGTTGGACATAAGGATCTTTTGCCCTGATGATAAAACCTGTTCTTCTTCCCAGGTTGTTAAAGCCGCTACAAGGAACTTTTAACTGGATATGCAGAAGTCCCTCGTTTCTGCTGATGTCTGTGCGTGACCTACAACAGCAAGTGAGACCATCGGTGTGAAGATAAGCTATTTCTATATAGTGTATCTCCATACCTTTAGGAAACTGTGTCCGGGTCCGCCCCAGGTCGCTTCCAGGACAAAACGATTTACGGCACTCAGATGTCACACGTCATCTTACCTAGCTGCTTACATTTATAGTGACGCTATTCCTCCTCCTCGACCCAACGTCTGCGGGGAGTTAAAATAGCAGCAATCACCGGGTAAAAGTTCTGTGAAAGCACTGGACTCATCAACAGTCAGCCACGTCTCAGTCACACAGAGAAAATCCAATCCTCAGGAAGTCAGGAAATCCTTCAGGATAAACGTTTTGCTCGCTGGTGATCTAGCATTTACCAGCCCAATCCTGGCAGGAGCCGGCGGGTCCACGGCGTTAGCTGTCCGGGAAGCCACACACAGAGGCCGCAGGTTGCGCAGATTCACCCCGCGCCAGCGGGGACGAGGAGAGCAGGGGCCGCGGGACTGGAACACTTCATCCGAGCCAATGACAGGTACCAGCCAGGCGTCGACAGGGTCCAGTGAGTGCTGAGAAATAAAGAGGCGAGGCACCGCTCCATACTCAGTCCAAGAAGCCATGGAAGTGCTCGCCAAACAGGCCTTCAGCCTTACCAGCCGACTGCTGCGTTCACCCTGATGGCGGTGGCGCTTACACTGGAGAGGTGGAGCTGAGGCGCAGCAGAGGTGAGCTGGGATCCCCAGTAGGAGCAGGGGCAAAGTTTTCCCGTCTTGTTGTTTCATTCAACCCCAAAACAAACGCATGTGCGAGCCAGGTAAGCGTCTTTACGACAATACTCGCTAGAGCTCATGGGAAATGTAGGCTTCATTCCGGCAAAACACTACCGCTTTTGTCCACAGGGTCGCCAAAATCAACTCAAAATGAAAGGCATGACAATCAGTATTAGACAGTGGATGGGAAAAGGCTGGATGATACTGTCAGGTGAAAAGTCAGTGGATAAAAATGATAACTATTCAACTTCTGGTGGATATATGAAGAGGTTGAAAAGCCATCAGCAGTATCATCATCTGGGAATCATGAATGTCTGTGTAAAATTTTGGCAATCAATCAACTGGATGCTAAGATATTTTTTACTGAATAAGTGAAAACTCTGACCTGCCAGTGGTGCACATAAGAGGAAAAGTGAGAGGGTCATTAAGGTGGTTAGAATATATCCATCCATCCATCCATCTGCAAACCGCTTCATCCTTTTGAGGGTCATGGGGGGGCTGGAGCCTATCCCAGCTGACACTGGGCGAGAGGCAGGGTACACCCTGGGCAGGTCGCCAGACTATCGCAGGGCTGACACATAGAGACAAACAACGATTCACACTCACATTCACACCTACGGACAATTTAGAGTTATCAATTAACCTAGTCCCCAATCTGCATGTCTTTGGACTGTGGGAGGAAGCCGGAGTGCCCGGAGAGAACCCAGGCTGACACGGGGAGAACATGCAAGCTCCACACAGAAGGGCTCCCACACCCGGGATTGAACCGGGAACCCTCTTGCTGTGAGGTGACAGTGCTAACCACCACACCACCATGCCGCCCCACACCACCGTGCCGCCTAGAATATATCCTCTGGGGATAATGAATGTCTGTAAAAGATTTCATGACATTCATGACTAAACTCATTATGGATTTATAATATGAGAATGAATGGTTTTATGTTATAGAGCAAATATCAGATGTGTACTTAAATGGAAATGTCTCTTACATTATAACCTCCTCAGAACTGTAGTGAAGTGCAATTTTGTTTATTGGCTTGTGTAATGGTTTACAGAAGCAATTAGCAGTTGGGTCTGTGATGATACAGCAGCTTGAACTTAGAGGCTGTGTGGGTACATTTACATGCTTGTCATCATCCTCTGCTGTATGCTCTAAGTTCTCCTGCATGTGGCTTCATTACTCTGCAGTGTGTGCTTCCCCCTCTCTGTTCCAGTGTTCTACATCCAATCTATTTCCTTAGTCTGAGCATAGTACAACAGGATTAAAGATGCATTAGATTATCCCCATGTCCAGCTGGGTGGAATGAAGAGAGATCATGTAGAGTACGTTGACCTTGTTCTCAGAGTTATCTGCCAGCCCCTCACCTTTGCAGAGGGCTTCTGTATTTAACATTGTATGGGACTACTTAATTAGCAGCCTTGGTCTGCTGCCAAACTATTGTCAGAGTGTTTCACTGACCGCTGTCCCAGTCCTCTGGACTAACAGCTCATGTGGCCAGGGTTTGTATTTCTACAGTAACCATAAGTGGTAAAACTTCCCAAATTACTGAGTGCAACAACAACAGCAAGTATGGTAGGTCAAAGTTGAACCAGGAAGTCATTATGTGAACTGTAATGGATGTTAACAACCGAGAGTTTGGGTAATAATTTTACTGGCCTTTTCCAAATTGGTTTGCCTGACCTAAGAATTTTTTATAATCTGTCTGATCCTGTGACCGCTCATGTCCAGTGGGCCCATCTTTGGCAATATCACTGTGTTCCCAGACCTCAGCATTGACCTTTTTGAGAATACTGTGACCAAAAGGCCAGATGATCAAAGTTGGAAAAAACTCAACAAACATAAATTTGTCTACTTTTTTAACTCTTACTGGTGCTGTTTGGTGCTGAGCAGGTGGACAGTGTGTTAATCAAAATGTTTTTGGCTGAAAAAGGCTGCCTGTCTCTACCCCTCTCATCAAATAAATCGAAAAACAAAGCTGTGGGCTGTTAAACCAAAACAAGCTGCTGAAAGATGCTAAAACACTCAGAGGAGCTGAGGGAAACAGCAGGATCAGGTTATAATTTCCTGTGGGTTCATCCTTTGCATAACATTGTTCACTGAGGACCACTTTCATCAAACTAAACTTAATTTCCATTTCAGTTTTGTATTAGCAGTTGTATGGCTCTGTTCTAGGGCCTCTCTGCCTTTCCTCGGGCCTGCGCAGAAAGCCCAAGTCAGAAAGAGCACACCTCTCTGCCCTTCCATGCAACTACATGGAAAGCCGAAGGTAGAGAAAGCTCACCTCTCTGCCCTTCCACGTGCAAACAAGGAAAGCCCGAGGCAGGGAGAGCAGTAGCAAAGGGAACAGAACAGCGCAAGCATCAGTGTCAAACAGAAATGACATTTCACACCAAACATTAAAAAGGAGGAGCTGGGATGGAGGTGGGTTGCAAAGCGGCTTGCAGAGGAAGCAGCAACAGTAGGCAGGCCAAAGCAGTTTAAATAGGGTGCCCTGAATGAGATTTGCCAATTGGTTGCATAGAAAGGAAACCACGATCTATCAGCTGACTCCCTTTCATTTATCAGCTGCTCCATCAGTTGACTGGGCTGCTTGGCCCTAACCCTTACCCTAAACTAATGCTATGCTCAATTAATTTGACCTATTGTTTAAAAAAAAAAAGATTGGTAATTTAATTCTTCTATTTTATTTATTTTTTTGTAGAAGTTACTGATGCAGAATCAAAGTTATTGATGATTCAATATTTCGAATATTGGAGCAAGCTGCTATGTTACCTTGACAAATTCAGTCACACATTTAAATAGCATGTTAGCTTAAAAACAAATGTCAGCCTAATTCTTGAAAAGACAGTAGTGCCACATATTTTATTCCATTCCAAGTTCTTATACTCTACCTATATTAGACAACATTAAAAGTATGATAACTGGAATGAGAGGCAGGTCCTCAGAGTCAGAGTCAAAGGTATGCACTGCAAACTTTATTCCGTAAACTGACATTTCCACAACTTCACATCTTAAAAAAGTAACATGGCAGGATCCTTTTTAATACTTCCGAACTATCAAAATGCAGCCTACAAAATCATCCAAAGACAGAAAGCAAGTTGTTAACATAGACAGTATGAATCTACAGAAGTAGCAACTGTGACATCGAATTTGGCATTTGGAAATAACCTCAATGCTAACTACTAGCTTGGTTAGCACAGAGCATTCACAGCTATGGTTAACTGTGATAAAGCTAGTGCTAATGTTAATTTATGCTAGCGAAAAAAAAACAGGCTTAAAACCATTTTTAAAACATGTAGCCTACTTACTGGAAAAACTGAACATGCAACTCCCTAGAGGTTCTTCTAGTAAAACCACATCCTGGACAATGCAGTTAACTTTTATGAACTGTAAACACACTGAAATAGCGAAAGCTATCACTTAGGGCTTATTTATGGTCAATGTAAGATAAAGAGACAGCCGGCGCCTTACGTCTGTACTCTCTGTCCATTTTGTCCAGATTTTTGATTTTTTTTTTGACTCCGACCTCTAGAGTCATCTATTGGGTGTATGCCATCATGAAGGAGGCATGGAAGTATGAGGGTGTTGACTTTTTACAACCCCTGAAACGGACATATCTATTTCATACATAAAGGGAGTATAAATGAGCCCTAAGCCAGCACTCTGTGAATCTAGGGTTATGCCATGATTACATTGCCTAACAACTGTGACTTGTTAAGGTATGGCGCCCATCTGTTGCTCAGCCATGCCCTTAATTATGTATAACTTTTTAGCCTTAATAACAATGAGGTGGGAGAGTTGTATTAAATCGACCCCAATACATTTGTCATGAATTGGGAAATTAGCTTAAGAAGGGAAAAAAGCTGTTTTTTTTGTTGTTGTTGTTGTACCAGAATGTAAAACTGTTGTTAAGTTGGGCACTTTAACATGTGGGTCTATGGGGACTGACTCGCTTTTGGTGCCAGCCTCAAGTGGCCATTCAAAGAACTGCAGTTTGTGCAACACATTGTCACACTGACCTTGTCACATATTGACATTTGGTCATGGACTTTTTATACCCAGAGACTATGTGAAAGCTACTCTGGGTGCATTGGTTGTTGATATTCTGGGATGCCATGTCAGGTTGTGCCTGTTACATGTATGATCTTTTTTCAAAATACACTTCCATTTTCAAAGGAAATTTAATGTTTGCATACAGTCATTATGTCACTGCAACATCGCAAATTTATTTATTTATTTTTTCCTTAAAAAAACAAATGCACTTCGTTAGATTTAGGTAAAAAAAAACAAAAAAAAAACCAAAACATTTGGTTGGGTTTAGGAAAAAAGAACAGGGTTTGGCTCTATAATCTTACAGGACACAAACACTGCTCTTCAGGGTGAAGTCTGGGGTTTGTTGGACCCATCCACTAACCCTCCCACCTGCTCTACTTGGACTTTCGCCACCTCAATTTTTGTTCTAGTCCTGCTGCGCTTCACCCTGACACCGCTGCGCTGGTAAACTAGAATGGCAACCGGCTGTGTATCATGCTGACAGTAAAGGACAGCTTTTTTCATTGGTGTCTGACACCACAAGTCACTGCTTAAGCGTTGGATTTTGACGACTTCGGGGTGAGATCGGGTTAGTTTTTGGCACTTAAATGTTGGCTTCATTTTTCAGACCCAGAGGCTACTGCTTGGTTGTTAAATCAAAAGTAACTGTTTACATCTAGACAAAATATACCATAATCTCCAAATCAGTGCTAATTCATGACACTCATGGGTTAATTTTTTGCTCACTGCTAAATCAAAGCAAGGCATAAGGAGATTCATTACAAAAAAATACAGCATGCTATGAGTCAGACATTAAAAAGGTTTACAGGAGCAGTGAAATAATAAATACCAAGCTTTATGAATCATGTACATATTTTTTGATTCATGCATTATTTCATGTGATCATTTACTAATAGATACAACTGATTATTGACATTGGAATCCTTTTCTCCTTTTCTCCACACAGAAGTTACAGAGAAAGACTCATGCACTGCCTCTTGTGATAGCAGAGATTCAGTGCAGATCTCATCCATCATTTATGCAGAGCTCTCCATTACAGGTTCATTTGAATGAGGGGATAGTATAGCCCTCCCTTTTTTAGCTCTAAAGGTCAGTGATTGAATATAGTCCTCATGCAGAAAGTAACCTGATTTCCCTCTCATAGTTGAGCAGTAATTCCCAGGCTCTTGCGGTTTAGTAAATAACAGCGCAGACTTAGTATGCCACAGAACTGTTGCATTAATCTTTCACTGGAATTGGTGGGATTACTCTCTGTCAATTTACAGTTTGGAATTGGGTTTACTATTCAAAGCATTGCGACATTCTCCTCTGCATAGACCCAGTGCATGTTGTAGCTTATTTGATTCAACCCAGCATGTGCCAAACCACCTCTAGTGTCTGGGTAGCTATAGTATCAGTTGACCAGCTGTTGAGAGGAGGAAATGAGCCTCAACATAATGATCATCCTGTGGCTCTATGCACCTGGCCATTGGTTTGTACTGAGTCTTTCAAATTAACTTTGGACTAATGTCTCCAGGACGCCCTGCTCAGTAGGTGTGGGCGGATACTGTGTCTCATTCTACTGTATCCATCTCCAGATGGCGGAAATACTACTGGTGTCTCAACATAGTGCCAGCCTCACTTAGCAGAGCAGGGCCATCTCACCTTTCTAACAAAAGGTGTGACTGTGAAAGTGGAGATAGAGGCCTTGAGGCTCCGTCACAGATTTCCTCCTTTAATGCACTTTGATTGATGATACTTTAAGTGGTTTAGCTTCCTTTGTTTCCGCAGATCACTGCTTCAGAACAAAGTCGTATGTCTCTCAAGCTAACGTTGATGTGAGCAACACCAGAGGCAGCTCAATTCAAAGCAGCAGTGATTTTCAGGAGCACTGACAGCAACAGCAAAGCAAACAGTCAATAGACAGCAAGGTGTGAAGCCTCTCATCTTTTTAATTTCTGTGGGTCAATACACCATAGGTCTCTTTGTCCTTGTATTCATATTTTATGGAACAACCAAGCCGCAACCTTCGGAGCTGAAAAGTGAGGCCAACGCAGAAGTGCCAAAAACTCAAATGGCCACTTGAGGCTGACTCCAAAAGTGAGTCAGTTCCTATAGACCTATGTCAAAATGCCCAACTTTACAGCAGAAACCAACATGTTTACATACTGGTATAAAAAAAAAGTTTGGTCTCTATAGCTAATTTCAAGATTCATGACAACTGTACAGGGGGTGACTTTATATATATAACTCACCCATTTAAATTTTATTAGGGCTTAGAGTTATGCATAATTAAGGGCACAGGCCCTTTGACCACAACCCAGTCACTAGAAAATATTTGACATTATATGGATACCACAGATATGTTACATTTGTACATTATTATGTAGCACAGTTGTTCCCAACTGGCAGGTCACTGTCCAAAAGTGGGTTGTGGGTCCATTTTGAATGGACCACCAGTGACTGGCAAACATGTTTGTAAAAATCATACTTCATTTTAGAGTACAGGGAATTCTTGGCACAGAGCTTTTATTTTGAAGTGCCTTTTCCTGCTGTGGAGTGAGTTACTAACAGAAAGATATTTGACAGAGACAGCAAACTAGCTCAACAACATTACCAAACACAAGCTGAAGCTGAATTAAATTGTGTGGACCTTGAACTAATGAGTAAGGAGAAATCTGCAGATGGACCCCGTAGCTGGACCAGTTGGGAAACACTGCTGTAGCAGATACATTTCAACAAAGCTTTGGTTAACATGTGGTTAGATTTTGGCACAAAGATCAGTGTGTTGTGTTTAGAAAAAAAGATCATGATGTGGCTTGCAATACCCATTTTTTTTTGTGGCGCAGTCCCGCCTGGAAAAACAGCGAGGGGTTGCTAAATCGCTTTGGTTGGTTGTTGTTTTCAAACAGTGGACTGCAGGTTAGGGCATTAACAGAAAAGTTGATTTGTCGACGTGTCGACGTCAGCGGCACAAGTTGTGTGTTTTTTCCCTCTCTCTCTCTGTGTGTGCTTGTGTAGGGAATGCAATCCCTGCCTCTGATTGGCTTACGCTGATACTTGAAGTGAACATACTTGGGCGTACTATAAGCGGAATACATTCCGCGAGGAATGTCCGCAGTCATTCGGGCTTTCATAGTCGAGCGCACTTCCGCGTTGTAGTTTCCTATAAAAATGTCCGTGAAAAATCCCCACGATGTGAAAAATACATGCCGAGCAGTCACTGGTGCGCGGAGCGGAGTCCGCGCGGTCGTAAAATCTGAGCTTTGTGCGCACAGGGCTTGCGGACATCTGCTTTGAGTCCGCACGGACCTCCGCGGAGTCCGTTCCGCGTACGTTCCGCCCGAGTATGTTCGGGCCTTGACAGACACACATCACATGTGTGGAGATACTTCACTTTCCTCCGCCGTGTCAATGTGATGACATCATCAAATGACTTGTCAACTCGACTTTGACTTTATTGACAGATAAGTCAACCTGAAAAAGCAGTACTGTAAGCAGTGCGCAAACTTGTCAACCAGAGCATAGCTCAACACAAAGCTGAACAAAACAAGCTCCTGGAAAAACAACTCGCTCAGCAGAAAGTCTACTATGAGGACCTAATGCAGAAGCAAGCAGATATATTCACCAAGTTAGTGCGGGCTTTGATGGACTCTAACAACGAGTGTTTTGACACAGCAAATAACAACTGGCACAAGCTCAAAAACAGCCTCCAATTCACCCAACACAAAGTCGGCCTATCAAAAAGCAACATTTCCAAACTCACAGATGATAGCGAGCGACTAGAAAAAAGCTGACTACTTCGAAAACCAGTCCAGGCGTAATAACTTGGTCTTCACCGGCATCGAGGAATCCCCGAATGAAACCTGGGCCAGCTCGGAGAATAAAGTGCGCTCCATCATCACCACCAACCTCAATCTGGACGCCAACTCCATGGCCATTGAAAGAGCGTACCGAACAGGAAAGCTTGACACCAACAACAAAGGTCATTGACCCATCATAGTTAACTTTCTTAACTACAAGGACAGAGCCACTGTTCTTGAGAACACAAAAAAACTAAAAGGTACTGACATCCACATTAATGAGGACTTTTCTGCCCAAGTACGTGAGCGAAGAAAAGCGCTTCTCCCAGACATGTATGCTGCACGGGAGAAAGGACTCACCGCCTATCTGAAATATGACCAGCTGGTAACCCACCCACCACGAAATAAGAGAGGACAGTTTGCTCACAACCCAACCAGCCCTGTCAGACCTGCAGCTGCCACTACTCCTGCTACCTCCACCCCGAAGTGACGATGCCCGCAACCACAAAGGTGGCATTGACCACCTAATTACATTTTTCTGACTACTCCTTCTTAAAACCATGCCAACTGGCACAAGTGTAAACAAAATTTGTCCTGAATGTCAAAAAAATGTCAAATCTCAAACCATTACCTGTGGCTTATGCAGATCGAACTTTCACTTAAGATGTTCACCAGTCTCGAAGCTGAACTCGAATTCTGGATGTCATGGACCTGTGAAAATTGTCTAGCTTTATTCCCGTTTGCTAACCATGAAGATGTCAGTACCTGTCTCCCACCTGACAATGCTTTCAATATTACCTCTTTTGAAAATATGATTTTTAACCCGTTTGATCTCAATATGGTGAATAATACCAAAATAAATGATGTTGATCCTGATGTAAACAGTATCCAAAGGATGAGGGAACCCTGCAAATATTACAGTGAAAGACAATTTGACCACCTGATCAGATCTCTCCCATCTGACTACTATCTGTTTTCTGCCTTCCATCTCAACATCCGTAGTCTCCCAAAAAACTATGACCACCTATCCCAATTTTTAGTTTCCATGAATCATAACTTTTCAGTTATTGCTCTTACAGAAACCTGGCTTTCAGAAGACACAAAAAACCTTTATGATCTTCCTTTATACAACTCATTACATTTTACCAGAGGGAAAAAAATGGTGGTGGTGTAGTATTATATGTCCGTAATGACTATGATTATGTACAGAGAGCAGATCTGTCGGTAAACTCTGAGGGTGCAAACACCGAGTGCATTTTTATTGAATTAACCATGCCCAAAAATGGTCGTAAGATAATCATTGGCTGTATATATCGTCCACCAGATACTGACATTAATAACTTTAACAACTACATGGCAAGCACTCTGGATCAAATAACTAAAGAAGGTAAAATGTGCTACATCCTTGGTGATTATAATATCAATTTATTCAAAAATGAAACACACTCTCCAACTCAAGACTTTCTAAATAATCTCTACTTTAACTATTTTTACCCTATTATTCATAAACCCACTAGAGTGACTAACAGATCTGCTACACTAATAGACAACATACTAACAAACTCTCTAAACAAAGTGCTACAGTCGGGTGTATTCTATTCTGATATCACTGATCATTTTCCAATTTTCCAATTTACTTTACTCCGTAATCACAAAGAAACACAACCTGTTACCAAAATAACTTACCGTAAATTTAATGAAAGCAATATAGTCAGTTTCTAACAACTTCTCAAAGACCTTTCCTGGAACAATGTATATACTCAGACCAACTGTAACTGTGCTTACCAAACTTTCATGGAGTTATTCAACACTGCCTTCAATAAATGTTTTCCCTAAATCACTGCAAAAAAATCCTCAAGACAGGATTCTCACAAGCCATGGTTCACCACCGGGCTGCTAAAGTCCTCAAAGGAAAAAAATAGACTTTATAAAAAATTCCTAAAAAATCCCACACCCCTAAATCAAGTGAATTACAAAGCATATAAAAATATATTTACTCATCTACTCAGATCAACAAAAAAAAATACTTTGATGAAAAATTTAAGGAATCCTCAAATAACATCAAAGAAACCTGGTCAATCATGAATCAATTATTGCACAAAAAGAAATCTGTGGTAAAATTTTCATCAAACCTCTCTGACAGCGGGAAAACATTTACTGATCCACATGAGATTGCTTGTAAGTTCAATTACTTCTTTGTAAATGTTGGTGCCTCTCTTGCAAAAAAAATCAAAAAACAAGATGGTAGTCCCCTGGACTATATTGATGGCTGTTTTCCCCCATTTGAGAACTTTGATCGTCCTGATAGCAGCGAGATTCAAGACATAATTGACAAGCTGAAACCTGCTGCTGCAGGACATGATGAAGTCGGAACCACTCTAGTGAAAGAGATTAAAACTTCTATCGCAAATCCGCTCACATTCATATTCTCTTTATCTTTTAAAACAGGTATAGTTCCAAATGATCTCAAAGTTGCAAAAGTCATCCCCATCTTCAAGTCAGACAATCCAAGCTTATTCACTAATTACCGCCCAATTTCAATATTACCTTGCTTTTCAAAAATTCTCCAAAAATTAGTCTACAAAAGGAGTCTGCATCATATAAATTTAAATAATATACTGTACAACCATCAATATGGCTTCCGCAAAAATCACTCTGCATACATGGCACTATTAGAACTAGTAAACAAGATTTTTACTGCACTGGAAAACAATGAATATGCTGTAGGAATCTTTCTTGACCTATCAAAAGCCTTTGATACGGTCAATCACGAGATACTACTGTCAAAACTACACAGATATGGTTTTCAAGGTAATGTCCTCCTCTGGCTAAGAAGCTATATCACCGACAGACAACAATATGTATATGTAAACAACTGTAAGTCCAATATTGCAACTTTGAAATGTGGTGTGGCCCATGGCTCAATCCTTGGTCCCTTATTATTTTTAATCTATATCAATGATCTAGCCACAGTGTCAAATACCGTCTTCCCCATCTTATTCGCAGACGACACAAACTTTGTTCTTTCCAGCAAGCATTTCAAAACCCTCATAAATGAAGCCAATACCGGCCTCCTAGTCTTTTCCAAATGGTTCCAACTGAACAAATTATCCTTAAATATCAAAAAAAACCTAACTTCATCTTATTTACAGGCAGGAAAAAGCATGAACCGAACGAAGCAAAGCTCTTTATTGAGGGCATCGAAATTAATAGAGTATCCTCTGCCCGCTTTCTAGGGATCACGGTGGATGACCAGTGCAACTGGAGAGACCAAATTAATTGCAAAAAAAAAAATCAAAGTCTGTAGGAATTATCAGAAAAATCAGTTCATTCCTCAACAGATCCACCTTGCTCACATTATACTACAGTCTAATATATCCATACCTAACCTACTGCAATCTGGTCTGGGCTAACACCTATCCCACCAATCTCCACAGGCCCATCTGCTCCAGAAACGCTTTGGTAGAACTGCTACAAATTCAAATTTCAGGGCTCCATCCTCTCCGCTGTTTTCCAAATTGAACATTATGACTATATTTGATATCAACATCATGCAAATCTGCGTATTCATCTACAAAACAATCCACCTAAGTCAAAAAATTGATTTGACTATCTTAATATGCTTTCCCTTGAGCAACACCGTTTTTGCTAACCATACTCATTTTTTTCTCTTCTCTTTCTATTTATTTATTTATTAGTGTTATTACCACATCATTATTTTTACTACCATGATTACTATTATCATTATAATCACATTCTGTTTATTTCCCTATTTTATTTTATTGTTTTTTTCTCTCATTTTATTTTATTTGTGTATATATGTGTATGTATATGTGTATGTATGTATGTATGTATATATATATATATATATATATATATATATATATATATTTTTTTATTATTTTTTATTTTTTTTATTTCTGTCTACCTAACACAGGATATGACAATAACATTATTACTGAGTTAAGTGATTGTTAGGTTTAGGTGAGGTCACTCTATAAGCCTTTCGGGTTTCCGACCTTACCTGCACATTTCTCTGCATCTTTCTCTCTACCAAGAGAGATATGCATATGTATTTGTCTTATTTTTTAAATTTATATATGCAAATAAATAAACAATAAACAATTAAACAAACAAAAAAATCAAAGTCGTTAATGCCCTACTGCAAGTGTATGCCATTCACCATCTTCTCCACCTCCAGATGACAAAATCAGCTCATACACTATGTCACCTCAGAAACATTGATATAATACATGTGAAGTGTACAAGGCAAACATTTTCTCTTGGCCACTGAGCTGTTGAATGACAGCAGACAGCCTATAGTATCCTCGGACAGCCCATAGTATCCTCGGGTTCTCGGTCTGATCCACCCTTCACTTCTCCACAGCTCTACCCTCTTGTCCAAATCTAGTCACTGCTGGCCCCATAAAACCAAGATGGTGGCAGCCAACTTGAGGCTTCAGAACAGGAGTTCACAAACCAATGGAAGATGTCATAGCGGCTACATCCATTATCCATCCATTTATTTGCCATGTATGGCAGCAACATACGTTCACGCAAGAGGGATTTAGCAGTTTTGGTCACCAGTTCCACCATATTGCTTTCAGCATCCAAACTTTAACAAATATAATTCAAATCAGACTTTAAAGGAACAGTGTTTAAGATTCAGGGGGATTTAGTGGCATCTAGCAGTGTAAGGATTGCAGATTACAACAAAGTGAAAGTTTTCCAGGTTAGAATTCAGTCAGTGTTAACTATTCAGTAGGTTTTTACCGTGAGCTGAATTATCTGCAGAGGTCTTTTCCTCTCTAAAACAAATGGACCTGGCAATTTAAACTGGTAAAAATACTGAATAAAGCAGTTTCATGTTACAAATCAGTATTTCCCCAACAGTGTTCTGTCGTGCACAACTGCTAATGTGTGCTTACCTTTCGTCTCTGATAACTTAAAATCCACATGTTCAGGGGGTTTATATAGGGAGCCGAATTATCTGTAGAGGTCCCTTCTTCTCCAAAACAAGCGCACCGGCTGATTAACACCAGTAAGAACACTGAATATAAGAGTTTCATGTTAAAAAAAAAAAAAAATCAGTGTTTTTCCAACGCTCTCCTCATGGAGGGGCTTTTAAGTATGGTGGATGACATGAAAACACAAATGGCCCTATCTAGCATCAATGTTTTGTCTTCATATATGAGAACCTGCTTCCTATGTAAAACACACAACAAATCTTATTTTCAGGTGATTATACATTAAAGAAAACACACTCTTTATATTATATTCCATTTCTGACAATTTATCCCCCTAAATCCTAAACCCTGAACCTTTAAAACAGATACACAAGTCGCCAGCCTCACCAGCCACAAGCAGCCACTGATGCTGGAAAGGCATGCAGACCAGCAGAACTTTCATAGCCGGTGAAGGACATATTGAAAAGGATAACATGTCAGGAAAGGGGCTGATACAGGTGGAGTTGCTGTGCGGGTACTTGTGTTGTAGTCAGGCTAGCTTGTCTCCTACGAAAGAGGCTCTCCTGGCATGTGTGGGAAGTGTCAGTATGTAGTCATAGCCACAGCAAAATACATGCTGTTTAGAGTGGTCGAATTGTTGTTAGTCAGCCCTAAATGTGTCGAGAAGCTCAACGCAGTTGTCATGGGCCCCATGTGTTGTGTTCACTGACATGGAGGAGAAAGAAATCTGATGTTCAAAAAATCCTCAACACAGAGTTGCTCCAGAGTGTTGTGCAGTGGTGGAAAGTAACAAACCACATTTACTCCAATATTGGACAGTTTGAGATATTCATTTTAACACATATGTCGAATTTCAAGTATAAAATCAAGTATGATGAATTGTTATCGATTAAACTACTTAATAATAGCCTATATGAAATAGTTAACATTAGCTCCACGTAGACCAGCTAAAACTTCACAGTGAAGAGCCTCACGGAGAGCACACGTAAGCTATGTTAGCTAACGTTGATTAATGTTAGCTAAAGTTCATTCAGTAACGTCAACCCCCAGAAACATCAGAATTCGAACTTTTAATTTGATGTTGTGTCATGTTTACTCACCTAAAAAATTCCACAGACTTTCTCCACCGTCATGTCATCTTCATGCAGACTTACTCGTCTCCCACCACGAAAAAAAACCCAAATGACTCCATCATGGATAAAACTCCCAGACAGACTGAGGGCGGGCAGCAATGCGTCATTGTCTAGTCTGCCATTTCAAACGAAGTAGAAGAACATTTTCAGGATCAAGGCAAAGCAAGCTTGATGAAAAGAATTATGGTCATATTTTATTTCCCAACTTGTTTTTAATAAACACATAATAGAAAATCAGAGAAAGGCTCGTTTTCCGTTTTTTCCGATTTCCAAACGAGAAACGGGAGATGACTCGTTTCCCGTTTTTTGTTTACCTACATCAAAACGAAAAAAGGAAATTGGATCGTTTCCCGTTTTTTGTTTACCTCCATCAAAATGAAAAACAAATGGCCGCAAAGTACATGGACCGTCACCCCTGTCAGGCCTCTTGTGATTCTGTGATGCTTGCATGCTGTCTAAAAGCACACACTGGGGTGGCGCGATGCTGCTGGAGTTTGGTTTGGTTCTGTGTAAAAATGCAAAGGTGACAAAAAGAGTTTGTGATGGCCCTACAATCTCTGTGTGAAATGGGCTTGTGCACTCCTTAAAATTAAATCTGTATATTTGTATTTTTAAGGAAAAGGACAACCAGTCTTTTCAAAGAACAATAGATCACCTAACAAGAATAGATACACAACACATTAAAACAGGATTGTTAAATTCAAAGTGTGAATTATACCCATATTAGTCTATGCACATTAGATAATTATTGATTTTAACTTTAAAATAACAAAAACAAAGTATATCATGATAAGATTCCTCAACTCTCCATACTGACATAGTTTTTAATAAGCCCATAAACTTTAACAGCATCATAAAATTCCTGAAATTCAGTTATGGCTTTTAGTTTTGGTGTGCCACCCCAAGACTTTCTGTTGCCTCATTTGGCCATTTTGATGTGACTGCACTTGAATCAGGATATTTCCATTACTTCTTTTACTTTATAAAGGATCTGACTACCATTGTTGTTTGGTTAAGAGCCCAGCCCAAAGTAGCTTAAAACCAGATCCTGAACACAGTTCTTATTCTTTAAATCAGATGAGCACATATGTGCCAGGTGTGGCCACAAGTCTGTAATATTTTCATTGAGTGTTGCTTAATTGACGCATGTAAAATATCTGTGCTTGTAACCTTTACAGACCAGCTGATGGTCGGCTCCCTCTGCTGCTCCTTTTCACTGCACTTCCTCTCCAAGATCCCCATTTCTCTGCTACATTTCTCTACTGTTCAAACTGCATGTGGAAGCAGCGATCCGCACTTAATATGCCGCAGTACTGTTACATCAGTCTTTCCCCGGAATTGGTAAATGCATTCAATACATGATTTTTTGTCAGTGAAGCAGCTTTTAAAGCATTATCTGTCACACCAGCGAGATGAATGGAAATAATTAGCATGCCACGCACACATCTCATTTGAATGACGACTGAAGGGACATATTCACAAAAGGACACGTAGGCTCTCTATAGTCCCGACTGTGCGAGACATCAGATGGCTTTGATAACAGCAGCCTGGTGGTCACCCCAGCTGGGGGGCTCAGATCAACCAAGAGAGACAGCTGGGGGCCCAGCAGAATAGACCATCCACAGCACAGCATGAACTCTATATCATCACTGCCTGTTTTTCTTTCCCCTCCTCTGTTTTTTGGGCTCTGTAGAACTAAGTGACGGGTGTCGAAATGGGTTTGGAGGCTTAACTCGCCAATGCTGATAGGCTTTGGCATTTAGGTGTGTAATTATTTATTTAGCTCCGTTTTTTTCCCCTCACATGAAAACAATTGTGTTCATGCCCTGATACGTGATTTGGGTTAATAGAATTGAAATACATTCTGACTACAATCCCCAATGGAGCTTTTAAGCTAACAGAGATGGGGAGCAGTCTGTAGGAAAGTGATGGAGGGGCTATAATTACTTGCCAAAGATGTGGTTTTTATATCAACAAATTACCAGGTGTACAAAGCGAGCTCTGTGGTCTCAGAGAAACGGCATAGATAAAGCCTCTCCGCTTTTTCTTCCCGTTGTTTGTCTCTTGACTCTAATCCCATCAAAGACTCCCCTGCTTTTTGTTTTTCTTCTCCGAATGCTAAGATCCTCCCCCGTCTTGGGCTTACCTCCCCTCAGGATTGGCATCTTGGAGTACGCTCATTGGTGATTACTCACTTCCAGACAAACATCTGGGAGCGTAAATACAGCTAATCCCCTTCATCACTGCAGTCTCTCCACTACAGTTAGTTCTTCCTAAGAGTAAATACCAAAACAAGAGAAAGGACTGACAACAGGATAAAGTTGCCTTCGCAAGAGCCACCAATACATCTACAGCATTTGAATGGAAACATGACTCAGTGACATGTTCCTTGTCACCTGTTGAATGTAAGACCTTTGTGGCTCTAAGTGTTTTTCTTTGCCGTAGTTAAATGACAAGTGAACATAAAATGGAAGTCCAAACAACAGTGTGTGACCTTGGGAGATGAGGCTGACACTTTTAGTCCCAATAATAATACCTTCTTCAACGTTGAGCAGGGCCATTACTTTGGCTCAGGAATATGCCCCTTTTCTTAAAATACACCTACTGTTTTTATTTTGGAGAACAAAATTAGTCTTTTAAATCAGTTATGGTACCATTGATCGCACCAATGATACTTGCAGGGGCGGATCTAGAAAAATATGTATGGGGCGGCAAGAGGGGGACAGGAATTTTTGAGGGGTGGCAACATATGGCAGACGTATATATACTGAATTTAATCACAGTTATCACAGTTTGATGAGAAATAGTATGTTCACACTACATAAGAGCACGGGCTGCCATTTACAAACTCATACAGACAAACTTAATCTCATGCAATCAATGTCTTGCATTTGAGGTTTCATGTGAAACAGTTCATATTAGGAATGAGTGTTGAAGGAGGTTCAACAAACTCTGAGTCTAACCCTGAACTCTGAGTTGATTTACCCTGAGATGGGAAACTCTGAGTTACCAGTTCCAGAACAGCTGATTTGAGTTAGTTCAGTCAACTCTGAGTATGTTCACTCTGAGTTAAGCTGACAATAAAAAGCCATCATCAATGGAGCTCTGACTCCAAGATTCACCATGGCAACGGGTAAATAAAAGACAGCGCCTCCATTTTAATCCAGTGGATGTAGAGCTATTAATGCATGTGTAGCAGACGGTGCACGTTCATCTTTAAAAGAAGAGCCTGAGTCAGAGTGAGGAAAGTGTAAATAAGTTAACCATAAAGTTAATAAAAAAGTTTTATTCAGTGTTGTCCGTTTATTCATCATTTATCAGACTTACATTTTCTTAATGAAGATAATGTGGTGGAATCTGACTGTGTATCAGGCTGTCGATACATTACATTATATTAATAATATATAATAATATATTTGTTCAGATTTAATGTGATGGGGAAAAACACAGGAGGCAGCAACTGAAAAATAGGAAGATTTAAAACATATAGGCTAGGCTATAGATCAAAGACATAAAGACATGGCTGTAAACTCACAGTCTGACCCAGTAATAATATGTTTGGTGATTTGCACTTGAAAAGACGTTGAGGTTAAAATACAGTAGATTTTAAAATGTTGCACATCTATTTGTATCTTGACTCAACAGCATTCAGTGACTTTATTTCAGCTACAAATGTAGTAAATTTAAAGACACTGAAATGCTGCACCATTGCTCACTCAGAAATATGAACATATAATCCCCAATATTAGGCTATAGGAATTATGTTCCATCAGTGCGACCAATGACATCAGTGATAGAGATCATTAGTCACTGATACTACGTGTCTAAAGCTTCATACCCATTTTTAAAATTTAAATAATTAGACCTACACATTATGTGCAATAAACATTTGGGAGCTGCTCTGACAGACTGACAGTCTGATCCTTGTGCACAGTGTTATAAAAAATAATAAATATAAAAAGGACAGAGGTTTGATTCTGAGCTGAGGGTGAATTCTCGCTGTGTAATATTTGAATGTAAAGACAAAAACTGATGTCCAAAGAAGTGATTGATGTGCATAAATTCAGTAACTTCAGACAGTCCTGAGTAACAAACTAATATCCAGCAGGATTTAGACTGTGACGGACGGTAAATCTCCGCTAATTAACGTGCTTCAATACAAGCTTTGACACGGACTGAATGAATGAGGAAATGAAACAGCGTGAAGAGAGGGAGGAGACAGAGAAAAACCTAACCAGCAAGCAGGTTAGGTTCACAGACTCAGTTGCCATGGTGATTGACTCAGAGTTTGATTTACCTCTCTTTCTGGAACTGAAAACCCAGAGTTTCCCTCATTTCAGGGTTAACATACTCAGAGTCTTCACTAAACCCGCTTTCTGGAATAGGCTACCCCTCTGGCCCCACTCAGTTTTCCAAACAAAGCAGTCTCTTGCCGCTGTGGAGTTATCTCGTGCTGCATTCACTGCAGTCGGACATTGGAGATTCGCACTCGTAAATGTCAAATTGGCCATAACTTTTCTTTGAATTCGTTGCTGCCAACTGGGGTGGCAGCAGGGGCGGCATGGCTTTCTTTTAGAGTGGCATTTGCCACCCTATGCCACCCCGGTAGATCCGCCCATGGATACTTGGATAACTGTGGCAATTCTAGAGCGAATACATGCCAATGAGCGCTAACCTCGAGCCGATTGCTGGCCCTTGTGGCGCACCGTCTCATTCGAATGTCTGCCCTATCAACTTCAGTGGTACTTTCTGTGCCTACCATGGTGAACAAGGGTAACGGGGAATCGGGGTCGTATTCCAGAGAGGGAGCCTGAGAAATGGCTACCACATCCAAGGAAGGCAGCAGATGCACATATTACCCACTCCTGACTCAGGGAGGTAGTGACGAAAAATAACAAAACAAGACTCTTTCGATGCCCTGTAATTGGAATGAGTACACTTTAAATCCTTTAACGAGGATCAATTTGAAGGAAAGTTTGGTGCCAGTAGGTCCAATAGCATATCTTAAAGTTGCTGCAGTTAAGGTGTTCAAGAACAAAAGTGCCTGAATGCCAAATAGTTGTATTTTATCATGCCATTTAAACAACACATATGGGAATTTTTTTCAGGCCTTTGCGCACAGAGTCCAAAACTGTCACACGTCTTAAAGTAAATATTACCATACATTGTGTCGATCATGTTTGCACATTTTTTCCAAAATGTTCCTCTGTCATTAAGGTTTTTGGAACAGGTTCAATTTTATGCGTTATTTTGTCATCCGTCAAAAGCCTTCAAAGAATTGTCTGACCAAGGAGCAGTGAAGAAAATGTGGCGGCGGCACACGTCTGCAACGAGAGAGGTGAATGCGTCAGCAGTATCGTTTCATAACTCAGTATACCTTCAACAGGTTAGATACTAATATTCAGATGGATGCGTATGAAAATACGGAGTTACTTTGCAAAGAGCAACACAGTCAGCATAGAGAGAAGGTGATGATGGATGGATGGGCTAACAAAATGTCAGACTTTTACGGGGGAGGCCTCTAACTATACTTATACTAAAAATAATAACCAAGTGGTAATTATTGTAACCATGACAACAAAGGTCCTCTCACTTAATGAATTAGTATTTTTATCCCAAACTATCTAGCTAATATTACAGCTCAGGCTCATTAATGTTAACGTTCACATCTCAGGCTGTCTTTAGCACAAGCCTCTCTTCTAAGAGTAGATGCACATTTTCTCCTGCACAGTGATAAAGTTGGGGGGTGCAGTTCAGTAGAAAGAAAACAGTTCCTACATGAAACTGCTCAGAACAAGGTCTGTGGATTATCTTTAGTAACCGGGTCATGATTTCTGAGACACTGACTTTTTGTTTGTTTCTTGGCCCTTCAAGCTGAGTGCCGTCTACTTCCATTATGTTCAAGAGAAGGCTGACATCTCCACAGCTGATAGCTCCAACACTCTGCAACTCAATCCAAAAACAATCTAGATTGACAAAAAGCATTACAAACTGAAAGAGAAAATACGTATTATTGAATTTAGGGTGACCTATCCCTTTAATACAGGATAGTCACATCATCAAACTGATAACGCTTCAAAGTCTCATCCCGGAGGGCAATTACGAATGATATAATTTGTTGTTTCAATTGGAGGATGTGTGGTACATTTTATGTTCATCATGGCCATGGTCATTAATTGTAGGTCTGCCACAGTACACTAAGGCGTGATTTATAGTTTATACATTAAGATGTCATGGCACAGCAATAGAGCAGACACACATAGCTTGCTGCAGCTAAGCTGTAGCTGATGCAACCTTGGATACTGAGCCAAAACTGTCTACTTGTCTTCATCACATCTCACCTGAATTACAGAGAGAGCCTGTGCTCTGGCACTTGGAGAAAAGCTTTGTTATTGCCTTCATCTTGTAGACACAGCCATTCTTAGTGGAGCCAAAATGTTATGGCTATCACGGACTTTAATTGGGAGCGTATCTATGTTTCCAGGGTTCTATGTTGCCTGCTCAACCAAGCGGGAAACATAGAACCCTTTTTGTGTAAGCAGGGAACATATAACCTTTTTTGCAGGGTTAAGTGGGGGACATAGAACCCGGGAAACATATAACCCTGGAAACATAGGGATGACCCCCTTTAATTTTACTTGCTTTGGGGGAAACTGGTTTGGTTGCCCATGCATAATAAAAAACAGGAGACTGCTAGAAAGATAACAATAAGAACACTTTTAAAATTAGACCAAAATCAACCAAAATACGACCACATAGTTTTATTTTTACAAGGAGAAATTACATTTGTATACCCATATTTACATTTGGCGGTGACCTCTAGTGGCCGTAATAACTATTATAGATGGGAGTGAGAGGTATTTGAGAGAGAGGGATGGTTCAAACGAACACATGATTTCACCCAGGAGTCTGGTGTTCATGTCCCGGGTGAAACCAAACATCTGTCAGTGTTTTCATGTCACGTGAGATAAGTTATGATGTTACGTTTTGTTAGTAACAAACATACTTATCTTAAACCAAACCACTATATTTTATCATGAGTATAACCAAGAGTTTAAAATTGCAACTGTTAACTATCAAATATGAGCATTTCTGCTCTTCGCTGGTAGGAGCGCTACTTTAGCAAACACTATCTGTGAGTTGTATAAGTATGGGGTGCCGTTTGTAAAGTGTCTCACGCTGAAAATAACATCAACATTTTGCCACATTTAGCTTCAAACAAACAAGTATTGTGATTTTTTTTAACGTCACCTTTTACCACATTTACAGCAATATTTCTTAACTTAGAGATATATTAAATAGTTAAATCTAAATATTAAATGTGGCACCTAAATGTTAAATGTTAAATCTAAATATTAAATCTAAATCTAAATCTAAATGTTAAATCTAAATGCTAAATATAAATATAAATATAAATGTTAAATCTAAATATTAAATCTAAATCTAAATGTTAAATCTAAATGTTTTGGGTGAAACTAAATATTTAGCTAATATGCAAATTCACACTGCCGGTCACCGGAAGTACCAAAATAAAAGCTTGAGATGGTCAGACTGTTTATAGAATCAAATAACGAATTAAAACCAACTTATCGGGGGAAATGGACACTTGAACATACATTAGCGTGATAATAACTACCTAAAATAACAAGAAACGTGTTTGGAGAAATTTTATTTGATGTGTACTTTGAGCTGTTAGTGTCCCTTCTGAGGGAATCACCTTGTTGTTTACAAATACTTCCAGCGGAATAAACCAGCGGAGTTTAGCAACATATATATATGCACATCTCACGTTTTTCACGTCACTGTATCACCGTTTAGACTAATCTGGTGTTTGTAAAGCCTATAAACACTATGACTGAACAAACATTACTATCACGGTCTGAAATTAATAACATGGTTATCGTAGTTTAGCGGGGCTAACTGTTAGCCCCGTTAGCGGTGTCTGTAATGACTCACTAACTCTAAACGGTCCGTGAAGAAAATATTTTTTCCAGCGGATGTCTTAGTTACAACATGATTGAGCTAACTGGAGTAGTTTCATGTCGTATCCAACAATGGGAGACATTTAACAGATGACGTCCTGATAGCTTTGCTGCTGCTGCGGCCACTGGTGCTTTCTAGACATCGTGATTTCCCAAAACTGAATAAATACCACACATCGCAACACAAAACTGCTTTGCTAGCTCAATCATGTTGTAACTAAGACATCCGCTGGAAAAAAATATTTTTTTCACGGACCGTTTAAGAGTTAATGAGTCATTACAGACACTGCTAACAGGGCTAAGAACTGACGGTTGTTAGCTTAGCTTAGGTTGTTAATCCCTCCGAAGGGACACTAACAACTCAAAGTACACGTCAAATAAAATTTCTCCAAACACGTTTCTTGTTATTTTAGGTAGTTATTATCACGCTAATGTATGTTCCATCTCGAGCTTTTATTTTGGTACTTCCGGTGACCGGCAGTGTGAATTTGCATATTAGCTAAATATTTAGTTTCACCCAAAATATTTAGATTTAACATTTAGATTTAGATTTAGATTTAATATTTAGATTTAACATTTATATTTAGCATTTAGATTTAACATTTAGATTTAGATTTAGATTTAATATTTAGATTTAACATTTATATTTAGCATTTAGATTTAACATTTAGATTTAGATTTAATATTTAGATTTAGATTTAGATTTAATATTTAGATTTAACATTTATATTTAGCATTTAGATTTAACATTTAGATTTAGATTTAGATTTAATATTTAGATTTAACATTTATATTTAGCATTTAGATTTAACATTTAGATTTAGATTTAGATTTAATATTTAGATTTAGATTTAATATTTAGATTTAGATTTAGATTTAATATTTAGATTTAGATTTAGATTTAGCATTTAGATTTAGATTTAATATTTAGATTTAACATTTAGATTTAGATTTAGATTTAGATTTAACATTTAACATTTAGGTGCCACATTTAATATTTAGATTTAACTATTTAATATATTTCTAAGTTAAGAAATATTGCTGTAAATGTGGTAAAAGGTGACATTAAAAAAATCACAATACTTTTTTAAACATTGTTTGAAGCTAAATGTGGCAAAATGTTGATGTTATTTTCAGCGTGAGACACTTTACAAACGGCACCCCATATATAAGGGGGTAGGAACAAATGACTATGTGGATGAATGGGTTGGAGGGCCTGTGTTAAACACACCTTTGCCCATTTCAACAATGTCAAGGGAACTGCTGTTACACTCTTACTTGAACTGGTATGACCAGTAGCTTATGGTGGCTGTGTTACTGTTATATTACTGGACATTTTATCATTTACCATGACCAAATGTTAATGTTACTTACCGTACTTTCAATTTCAAATGGATCCCTGTATTGCAGCTGAAGCGATCCCATCGCAAGATGGTCTCTAGCAGTCTTTCTTTCTTTCTTTCTTAGCATGGAAGTATTGTGGTCTCTGTACATATAATGATTGAAAATGTGTGGCTTTGAGTCCTCTCAAACTGAAGATAAACAATGCTGTTTCCTAATCATTGGCTTATCTTGCAGGTGGTTCTTTTATTTCTGAGCAGTAGTGACAAAAAGTCTTGAGGTAAATGATGGCTTTAACAGCTCAGTCATGTTTGGTAATGTGACTCTTGCAGCCCATTTATCTCATAAAAGTCTACCTTGGAGGAAAAACATTCTCCATGTGTTTGCCAAATGCAACGGATAAAAGGCAGCAATGGTGGAAGGAAACTACTGCAGCACTTTCCAGCTCTCTCCTCGCACAGCTTGGCTGCAGAGGTGAGCTGATTAGCTTCATCATCTCAGCATTTCACACGCAGCAGTCAGGTGTCTTTTCTGTAGACATCATTCTGAGCAAAATCGAATTAATTGTTCATCTTGGCTTGATACTTCGAGCATGTAGCATTGATAGTTGTGATCATAGATTCTGTAAAGACGGGTATACAAACAAATATGACACACATTTCTACCAACAGTATTAAAATGGATGAAAGGGAAGTATGAGCTAGAACACAAACCATGATTCAGCTGTGTGTGAGCGTATAATGAAACCATCAGACAGGAGAATTGCGTAGTAGTTATGGAGGTACTTAGTCACAGAGAGCTTTTCATCAGGCCTTTTCACACTTGACACCTGTTCAATAAAAAACCCTCAATGTAAACCACATCAAGTTTTCACTGTAGCAGCATGAGGTACACTTGTAGAGTGTGAAAAGAGGTCCAGAGGTATTTGTTCTAATTCAATAAATAATCACTATTTTTCTCTCACATGGGATTTAATCATCACTCTGATAGCTCATGTGGCTCAAGGTATGGCCAAATGTGGTTATATATGAGGAGCAGGGTTAGTTAGTCTCTCAAAACCTCACCTGATTTGATAAACTGATGCACACACCCCCAAGTCAAAATGAGTCATCAAAGATATTTTCACCACTCCACATCAGGAGGAAAGAGAGCAGTGATTTTGATATAACAACTACTGTTTTTCCTTTCTGCATACAAAAGATTACTAAACAACACTGACACATAATACAGGATATAGAATTTGGAAAATATGATTTTATTTTATTGTCTTTTTAACCTCCTGCGACCCTGTGTACTCATATGAGGACAGTACACTTTTGGTTTGCTACATCTTATACTTCATTCTGCTTAACTTAGACCTGTTGTTCTCATTTGTGGACACTTTTTATAAGCCATGTAATGGTTGTAAAACCAATATACACTAAAAACATGATGGCAGCCAGTCTCCAGTTGAATTTGGACCAATTTCAGCAATAGCAACAAACTAAGAAACTGTTAATTAGGAATTACTTGTTTGAGGACATTGAGACTTTATTATTGTATTATTGCAGCATTTCACACAGGTCAATTAGGTGTGACAGACTGTTCCTACAGACAAAAAGCTTGGAATATGGAGCGAGGAAAATGTATTAAGAGAAATATAATGACAAAATCACAAGGCTTTTAGATATGTTGCATCATTGTTAATTATTTTTTGTTCAACAATATTCAGGCATTGAAATGAACAGTTTTTAAGAGTTTGACTTAAACAGTGACCCCAAACTCATAGTTACAAAACACTGAATGAATATTGCTTTGTTGTGATTTTGTTTTTGCACAACAATGTTCAGGCATGGAAAGAACAGTTTTATTCTTTATTACGCAGTCGTGACTAATAAAAATACCCCATTGTCCTCGTCATTTTTTTTCAAAAACAATTTATCACACAAAAACAATTTTATCAGGTCCTACTAATCCCAAAAAGCTTGGAGAAATTTACAATGCATACCAAACAAAAGCTGGGGACTCAGGAGGTTAAAGGTTATTTTCTTGTGAAAAAGCCATAGATTCAGTTGGAATCTAGGATACGTGAAGATACTTTTAAAAGCACTTTTTGAAGCACATCTTATATTTGGATTAGCTGCTTCTGAGTGAGTTAAATAAAAGTGATTTAAACCACACATCTATGTTAGTTCTAATTAGAGGGTATGTGCACACAGAGGTGGCCTGAGGCTGCTCATAAAAGCTGTAACGGATACCCCATAATTTGGTGAGATAAAACAGACAAAACAATGGAAGCATAAAAAGGACACCAGCACAAAACTAAAAGTCATCAGCCAACCTGGTCTCCTTTCAAGTACTGTATTTGGCTGATTTAAAGTATTTACATATGAATATAATTTCTAGGTGAAAAGGTTGTGTGTCTTGTTTTCTTGTATTCATGCCTGGGCTCCAGCAGTAAAACTGTCACCACAGAATTTATTTTTTTATATACATGCAGAATGTTCTTGGAAACGGATTTCTTCAAGATGATTGAGTGGGTTGCTCTTGTCAATAAGTCCCTGTCTGGCTGGCTGGCCGGCAGCTGGTTTTCAATGAAAACTCTTTTAAAATGCTGAATTTCTTACTCTTACCTTGGCAGCTATTGTTTTCTATTCATTTCACTACTGTATGAAAATCTCATTACAGACTGAGACTTGAGACGTGAAACTTAGATGAGTTAAGCGATCCATCACAGTGAACACAGTGTCTGCTTGTATTGTTGTCAAAGTTACAGTATTGTTGATGTTTTAAGTCCAGACTGATAAAAAAAAAAAGTTGATATTGTATAACCATAGACCAGTAAGGCAAGTTGAAAAAAATGAAATCAAACTGTGATGGATTACTTGGTGTATCTCAGGCCAGTCTCCGCAAGTTGATTTTCATACTGTGGGGAAATTAATGGAAATTAGTTTCTGCATGAAAAATGCATGCAAAAATCTAAAACGTCTTGTATGCTTCAGAAAATGGTCAGCAGTAACAAACGGGATTTGTAATATTGTGATAAATGGACCAGAAACACACCAAATGCTGAGTATCGTGCTACACAAAGTTTCTCAAAGGGTCAGTTCACCACAATTAAAAATAAGTATAGTTTATTTTGCTAAACTTGACATATGATTTGAAATTAATATTCTGTTCACCTGAACATCCTCATCATCATGTCCTGCCTATTCACGGAGAGGTAAATATGATTTTATTGGCCTACTTTGACACAGCAACTTAAAAATTGCAAATACTTTACATCAGAGGTGGGATCATGTCTTTGTTTTGCAAGTCATAAGTAAGTCTCAAGTCTTGTACTGAAGTCCCAAGTCAAGTCCTAAACTCTGAATTTTTAGTCCCAAACAAGTAAAATGCGCTTTTCAACTAATGTAATTCCATTTTAACAAAAGGGTAATAATGTTAGCTAAGCAGTATCTCGCTATGTTAATATTGGCCTGGACTTGTTGCTCTTTGCACAACTTTAAATGTTGAAGTTGTTATGTCTCCATCTGTAATTTTCAACCCACACATTCTGCATACTGCATTGCATTTTCTGTTGACCTCTGCATAAAAAAAATATATTTTTGGCAACATGTTTTAAAAAATGTTGGTATATTTTTTTTCCCAAATGGCGCTTAGTAACGTACCGTTCCTTATAGTTCTCCCACTTGATTGGATACTGCCACAGGAAGTATGCTGGGCTTTAAAGCCAATATTTGTAGTTGCCCAACAGTGGAATTACATCCATCACTATGTGGCCCTATATGACTTTTCCCATTGATTTACACGGCGAAAGAGACATCTGTAAATCCGTTGATACATTTTTCAAAGCGTCACAACCACTGTGAAGTCGCTCATTTCACGATCAGGATTCCATCCATTTGGTCCCACAACATTTGGAAAGTCTAAAAAGACACAATTGAATGATTTTATCCCCATTCAAGTTAGCAGAGTGCTAAACCAGAAGTTGACTTGGCTTGCAAAAGTCTTGTGTGCCTGATCTATGGGCCACACAGCATGGAAGCAGTGCGAATCATTGGGTTATTTTATAAGCAGCAGTTGAACTTCTTTGGCTACATGTGCTACAGAGCTACTTGCATAGGAATGGGATGGGGCCTGCCTCCAACACTGTATCCAGTTCTCTTTACGCATTGATGATTGATTCATGGCACATTTTTTAAAATCATACTTATTAATCTTTGAACTTGGGGGAAGGTATCAAGTATTTTCAAGTCAAGACACTCCAGTCCAAGTGAAGTCATGAGTCGTTTGTGTCCAGTTGCAAGTCTTTTTTGATTTCAAAAATGTTGAGTCTAAAGTCATCAAATTTGTGACTCGAGTCTGACTAGAGTCCAAGTCATGTGACCCAAGTCCACAGCTCTGAAACATACATATGAAATACTAAGTGCATTATATGTGTTGAAATCTCTGTAACTGCTTGTCATGCTGTGCTATTAGAAATAAATTCAGTGTAACAAAAGTTACCTTTGTCTTAGATTGTCACAGAAATGCAGCACTGGATGAAAATAAAAACAGGAACAGGGCATCAGCAAATATACACTCAAGTATAGACTCTGTACAACTTGATATTGCCCACAGTTTGACAAATAGTTTGCACTGTCACATATGCCATTGATCTGTGGTGAGAGATAAACCCACATCCTGTTGTTCTTTAATGTCTGAAGCATCCCTAGACAGGAATATGCTCAACTGCCTTCACTAGCAAAGACCGTTCCCCAATTTGCTATCACGGCTCTTTTTTTGATTCTGATCCCAATTCAATACCCTTATTAAGCCATGCATCAGCATAACGTCCAGCTGTAAATAGTGCAGAAATGTTTAATCACTCAGGCCAAACTGCACATGAAGCTCATTAACTGCTATGATGTCTCAATTTCTTCTAAGATGCCCCAGATCAGTGCTGTGTTAATGCTGCCAAGCACCATTTACAAGGGTTTTGCTCACAGCTTGTGTATCAGGAGTGATTCCTCAGTGGGCAGGGGGGCCCATTAATGATAAGTTCTTGTAAAGTGCTTTAATTAAAAGTGGTTTTGAGGTCTGTCTGTCTTTCTATTGTACTTAGCGAGCTAGCACAAGGAAGCTTTATAAATGTTTTATAGTGTGTTTTCAGCTCCCGTCTTCCATTAATCATTCCCAGCTCTACCTCCTCTTATTTTTCATGTGACTATGATAATGGGTATCTGCCACTGTTAGAAAAATATTAAAGATACACATCAGAGAGGCCACATCCACCCTTATTTCTCGGCATAGCTAATTTTTTAAGACAAATTCAAGCTTTCTTATCTCTTCACAAAAAGCGCTGAAGCCAATTTATCTGGTTGAAGTATTGCTGGAGGAGTTCAAGTGGTGTAACAGCGATCAGGAGAGACAGTCTAGGAACAATGTTCATCTTCAGCAGCTGCTGCTCTCTGAGTAATATCTCAGACCTGGGCTGGATTAGGACAGTCAGAGGCCTGCTGTGGTATTTGCAAGCAGTATAATGCACAGTGTTGAATGTGCATATATGATATTTTGTCCTGTAGTATTTAAAATACCTAATTCACTTCAATAGAAGTCACGCAAAGTTTGCATTACAGTGTACTGTGTTACAGAAAACGAGAAAATCAACCCATTATTACGAGAGAAGAAGAGTTTTTTTTATTTTGTCATTTTAATCTCTTCTTTGAGATTATTGCAAAAAGGTTATTTCCTCTTATTTGGCTCCTTACAATGTTTATCAAAGATCAGGAGTGCCATGCCTGCATAGATGGGTTCTTGAAAACTAGTAACTGACTAAAGCTGAAAACTTCAGATCAAGCAGTACCCAATATTTAATATACTGACATTCTTAATTACATCAGATGTTATGTGTAATACGTTGGTAACAAAGTGTCCTCGTGCACAAAGAGATCCTGTGTTTAAAAGAACACTGCATTTTACAAAATAATATCTCTCTTTTACTTTTACTAGAATGACATTTTGAAAATGTGATTACTTTAGACACAACATGAAAAAATTAATAAAAATTTGCAACTCGACTGGGAGTTTCACACCAGTGACTTATGACTTCACTTGGACTTGAGCCTTTTGATACCTTCCCATAAACCCAAGGATTGGACTTGCGCTTGTATAGCACCTTTCTAGTCTTCTGACCACTCACAGCCCTTTTTACACTACTGAGGCACATTCACACATTCACACACTGGTGGCCGAGGACTGTACAAACCTGCTACTCAGTATTCATTTGCACGCTCTTCTTAAGTGTACCATGAGCAGTGTTGGGCAAGTTACTCTCAAAATGTAATATATAAATTACATATAACTAGTAACATATATTAATCTCTGTGTAGAGGATATAGGACCATTAGCCCCATTAGGCAGAGGATCAAAGTCTGATAATTACGAGATATGGATAAGTATTTGTGGGCCTATGATATGAAACACAATAAACAAATATTGAGGTTAGCATTTCAAATTGCAGGAGTGCGAATTAAAACATCATAGGTGGAAGACCTACCTGCCGGTTCCCAGTGTGCCACTCGACTACAACAGCACCGGAGAGAAACTTATGCATAAGACCAGGACTGTGTGCTGGCCTTGCTCTGCAGTTGTAGGGGATGTGAATGAAAACATCCAACATATACTAACATCACCCAGATGTGTCGATCATGGGGACAAGGGGAAAAAACAACAACTGTAGGCCAGCTCCTTTTCCCCGTTGCTTTTAGGCAGCCTTGGGACACAAAAGCTGAACGGGATACGGTGTAGGTATATGAATGGAAATACACTGGACATTCAAAAAGGTAATGTGTCGATATGACAACACACAAGAACCTTAGGGGATGTTTCTGTAAGGTGGCGCACTGGCGGAAGTGGAGTGGTGTGGATGAATGAAAAGTCAAAACAATAGCTAGATTTCGGGTGGTAATGCATATCATGACACTGTAAATGTAATAACATTACTTGATATCCTGTTGGTAACGCATTATATTATTCTGTTAAGTAATATATTACTGTAACGCATTACTTTTGTAATGCATTACCCCAACACAGGCCATGAGTCAATTCATTTCCCTTCATTTCCTGGATCAGCTAACATTAACACTATTCACTCCCAGTGAGTTGACACTTCCACAGGTCCACTTTGTTTCAACCAATCCCACAGCATCCCATCAAATTGCAGGAGAGAACCCTAAAGAACCATCATTACGTTACTGAGAGACAGTCGAAAAAATGATTAAAAAAATTCTCGAAACAGATCAAATAAATACAAAATTTAAAAAGCAATCACTGTTTTTGTAAATTTAATACATTATCTGTCTGGTGTCAAAGGGCATTACATTTGGTGAAGAGCGCATTATGATTTGTTTAGGACTCGAAACTTAAAGTTTGGGACTTGGAACTTGACTTGGACTTGTCAGACTTCAGTGACTGGTAGTTTGTACTGCTGGTGAACTGTATTTTACTGAGAGATGTTTCTGATATGTTCACTGAGGATACACAAAATCTTACATTATATCATAGATATCATTAGACGAAATGTGTATGGATACTATACACATGAAACAGAATTGAATGAAAGCTCAATTTGAAGTAAACAGCTGGTAGAGGGCATACACCATATCACTATCACCATCACCATATTCCAAGCAAGATATAAGAATATTTCATGACCTACAAGAGGAGCACAGGGGTTAATGATGATCCTGCATACATGTGACAAAGAGAAAGAAACACTTGGCTTGTCTTGGCCCCCAAGAGGGGGATTAAAGAAAAGAGCTAGCAGTGTAGTTTAGCATAATTAGCTTAAGAAGGAGAGTCAAAGGTAAGACTAGAGCCTAGGTGGGAGAGGGAACGCTGTTTCTGGTTGAACTTTCAACTGCTCCATGTGTGTATGTGTATGGATGTGATTTAGTGCATCTGTTCTCTGGACAGTCAGCTGCTGTGGTAGGACATGCTGTGAGTCCTGTATCCCCACTGGGAGTCAGACCAGGGACACATTACCTTGCACAGCACATCCTGCTTGCAGTCAAGTTCTGTGTATGCATGTGTTGGCTGAATTGTTTTGCAATTTGCTGGTTTGTTCCTATAAAAAATAAGTAGATCAAATAAGTAAAGTGGTCCTGAGAGGGGTGTCCACAAGAGCAGTCGAGAGTGTCTCCTGCAGTACAGAAACCACACAGCATTGCCACCTAATTGTTTATTCCTACTTGTGGAAGAGCAGTTAAAGCGGCTGCTGTCATAGTTAATCCAGTAAAAGCCTTTCAGCCTAGTCCATTTTGGCTTTCAACATCAGACAAACAAATTGGTTGTGTGAGTTCTTGCTGACAGCGAGACAACAGTCGTATCTGCTACTGAGACACATTACCCACTTTTTCTTTCAATCTGACACTTGAGTATCAAGCCAACTGTCAAAGAGGATTAAGGTCCTGTTAAAATGTTATATGTAGCTCATGAGCAGTGCTACAGTATGTACTGTATGTGGACTGGTACTTTGAAGTTAAGAGTTGTGTGTCAATACAGCATTACCATATCGAGTGAACTTATTATTTGATGTACACTGATTTAATGTGTAATTTGATAACCATTTTTTAGCCCAGTCGCCAGAAGGAAATGCTGGCATTGTACATTCCTGCAAACAACAAATACATTTCATTTGTACATTTCAGATGTATCTTTTCAAGATTGGAGGGGATGGTGAATGGTGTGACACCGAGGTGAGCCACCTGCCAACCTGCAGACCGCTGTTCTAGACCAACAAACAACAAAACTGGTTGGTTTTTTTAAGTGAGTCATTTCTTTTTAGCAGCTTTTTAGCCACCAAACATGGGTGCCTTTTAGCGACCCATCATTTTGTGTTTACCAGGGATAGTGTAACGAAAAATTGTTGGCATTTTTTACAGAGACATCACTGTGTTTCCTGCTGGGATAGAGCCATGAAAAGCACTTGTATTGAATGGAGACATCGATACGTTTCCTGCCGGGATAGTGCCATGAAAGCATTTAGTTTTTACTGAGCTGTCAATGTGTTTCCTGCTAGTATAGTACCAAAAAGGTTTTTGTTTGTTACAGAGACATTGCTTTGTTTCAGGCCGAGTAGTGCCACAAAAAGCACTTATTTTTCCACCGAGATAGTGCCATTAAAGGCAGCTGTTTTTTAGCGAGACATTGCTGTATTTTCTGCCAAAACAGTGCCATGAAAAGGACTTGTTTTTTTACCGAGGAATCAATACATTTTCTGCCAGAATAGTGCCACAAAAAGTATTTGTTTTTACTAAGACATCACTGCATTTTCTGCCAATGTAGTGCCATAAAAAGGGCTTGTTTTTCACCAGGGCATCAATATGTTTTGTGAAAACGAAAAGTATGGAGCTATATTTGTGTCTTTATTACATGCGAGAAAATAAATGATATGAGAGGGAAAAGAAATGTTTGAGAGAAAAAAAAATATTTGAGAGAAAAAGTTTTCACACTGACAGCAAAAAATAATAATATTTGAGACTAAAAAAACTTTTGAGACAAAGTATTTTGTCATAGAATATAAAAAAAATAATTTGAGATTTAAAAAATGATTTCCAAGAAAAAAAACTCTCAAAAACATTTTTTTTTACTCTCAAATATTATTTCTTTGCTATCAGTGTGAAAACATTTTCTCTCAAAAAAAAATTGTTTCTCTCAAAACATTTTCTTCTCTCTCTCAAAACCTAAGTCTTTGCTCTCGTGTCAGGATTTTGCTCTCACTGTGAAAATAATGTCATGGGCGGGGCCACGTTCCTATTGGCCAGTCTCAATGGAATTGACAGCTAGGTGAGGATCGTCTTGGGAGTCAAATTCAACTGAATCATTCATCCACCATGGTGGATTCACCAGCATAGATGTGCTGCGTTATTTGGGAGCGGAGACTCCAATGTTTGGGTAAGATGGTGACACACACTATTGATGGGTAGCTAGTTGAGCAAGATGGTTATCAAAATCATTCCTATAATGAATCCCTTTTCTCACCTAACGTTATTTTACTGAGATTGTGTTATTAACTGCACTAGCCAGCAGACGGATTAAAGCACACTGTAACGCGGCTGTGCATTCATGCGGCTTTGGACCTCTGTGTTATATTTGGAAGTCCGTCTCCTGTCCCCATATTTACCAGTGTATGAATCTGTGTGACCTTCTGTTGATAAGAGTAGTCTACAGGCAGGTCCGTCCCTCCCTAAACGCAGAACACGCACTGTGTGTAGGGCCTCATCTTCCATGGGGGGGCCACATTTTGCGTGAGGGGACGCATTTGAGGCGCGCGTAGAATCAGCTCGAGGAAGGAGAGAAGAGACCTGACCGCCCATGCATCGCTGCAATGATTGACAGCACTTGACATCTGAACAATAAGAAGGGTGTGCTGGCAGGCACTTGCAGAGCTGCAGCAGGTGAAGAGTTGTCGACATGTCGTCCAAAAGAGCCTCAGGAGTATGTGCGGGGACAGGAAGGCGGGCGGGCTCCACGGAGGGGGAGACCCGAGCCTCGGGGGTATGTGTGGGGCCGGGAGGTCGGACGCTCCCAGAGAGGGGAGAGGGAGAAATATAACTAAATAAGATGAAAATAGAAAAGAATGTCTCTGTATTTTATTTCCATTTTCAGTGTTTAATTAAGGTGGGGGAGGCAGAGGGCTGAGGGAGATCGGACGCCTCCAGAGAGGGGAGAGGGAGAAATATAACAAAATAAGATGAAAATAGAAAAGAATGTCTCTGTATTTTATTTCTGTTTTCAGTGTTCAGCCAAACTACTGTATCTACAGTTCATTTGTTATTGCCAATAAAGGTTGTCAAGTTAAATGGCAAGTTGTTGTACGGTCATTTTGTACCTATGATACATTTGGGATGGGGGCCTCCAAATAAAATTTTGCTTAGGGCCCCAATTTGGTCAGGGGCAGCCCTGTCTACAGGTTTGAGTGTATTCCCTGGGGTGCAATTCCACAGGTGGCGTGTCGGTTCATTTCTCTCTCCTCTCCATTTGGCCACACATGCATAACGTTAATGTATGCATATCCGCTCCCAAATAATGCAACACATCTATGCTGGTGAATCCACCATGGTGGATGAATGATTCAGTTGAATTCGACTCCCAAGACAATCCTCACCTAGCTGTCAATTCAATTGAGACTGGCCAATAGGAACGTGGCCCTGCCCATGACATTATTTTCACAGTGAGAGCAAAATCCTGACACGAGAGCAAAGACTTAGGTTTTGAGAGAGAGAGAAGAGAAATGTTTTGAGAGAAACAATTTTTTTTTTTGAGAGAGAAAATGTTTTCACACTGATAGCAAAGAAATAATATTTGAGAGTAAAAAAAAAATGTTTTTGAGAGTTTTTTTTCTTGGAAATCATTTTTTAAATCTCAAATTATTTTTTTTATATTCTATGACAAAATACTTTGTCTCAAAACTTTTTTTAGTCTCAAATATTATTATTTTTTGCTATCAGTGTGAAAACTTTTTCTCTCAAATATTTTTTTTTTTCTCTCAAACATTTCTTTTCCCTCTCATATCATTTATTTTCTCGCATGTAATAAAGACACAAATATAGCTCCATAGAAAAGCAGTTGTTTTTTTTATGAAGACATTGTTATATTTTCTACCAGGACAGTGCCACAAAAGACATTGCTGCGTTTCCAGCTGGGATAGTGCCATGAAAAGTGGTTGGTTTTTTACTGTGACATTGAGGCATTTCGTTCAGGGACTGTGCCATCAAAGCAAAGTATTTTAAGACAAAACATGATCCTCTCCTAGCGATAACCAAGTGGTTTTTGTGCCTCAACCTCACCACACATAATTGAAATGTAAAGTTCCAACGAATCAGCATCATAATAACGCACAACTGAATTTATCCAAGGTTTGCAGAAATGTACAGTGTCAACAATTATTCTGGCTCTTGAGTTGCTCTTTTTCAGTCTGCATCATATTATGTTTGCATGGTATAATAATTTTTAATGTGATTGCTAGAAACAGGTGTTTTTAACTGACCTGAAACCACCCCGTGAAGTTTCAAGATGAGATCACGTTACTAACAGCTATAGCCTAGGGTACTTAGGTACATATTTATATAAACAAGGATCCAGTGATAAGCTTGATATTTGTGCTGATGGTTTCATAATATTTCCCTGATCAACAATGGGCTGAGAAATGTAGCAATAGGCCAATACTAAGTAGGGAAGAAGACTGCACGGTCAGCAGAAACACATAAGCAACTTTGAACCCCAGATTGGGAATGTTTTACAAGAAATGAAATGCATTCAACACATCTGTGAGGCCTCAAGGATACACACAATGTGCTTCGGTGAGAAACATTCAAGTAAACACAGCTCTTTTTTCCTTGCTTTGAAGAAAACTCCACAGGGTAACTTTACCACAGAAAAATAAGCTTTTTTACAGCTTTCAACTGCATCTCTTCACTGTCAGTCTCAACACATGGTCAGATATTGGGTAGTAAGCCCAGTCTCTGTTTAAGGATGCTCTTTGGCATTGAGTGTAAATTGCCCTGACATGCTGTAGAGAGTTCTCACAGTAAATAGACCTTTGAAATGATTGTAAATTAACAGCAAAGGTCAGTGGAAATCTGACTTATCCCACATTAACAGTGTTGGGCTTTATTCTAAAAGTGTAACATATTACTCATTACTTACTCTTTTCAAAAGTAATACTTTATTACTCCACCCAACAGTAACTTGTTACTCTACTTGTGATAGGGTCCATGTCATTGGTTCGACAGCCCATTGGTTTGACATCCCATAAGTCCGACTGTCCGCGGTGCTGAACGGCTTGCGGCGGGCGTATGGTGCACTGCGACCAGCTTGAGGCGGAGCAGGCTCACGGCTTATGTGTTTGTCACTTTCTTTTTCATTTTAACCCACACCATGATCTTTTGCTAACCCTAACCAAGTGGTTTTTGTGCTTAAACCTAACCAAACCTTAACCACAGGGCATCATGGTGATTTTGGAATGGACTTCAGAATAATGAGTTTAATATGGTCGGAACAATGGGATGTCGGACCAATGGGCTGTCAAACCAATGGGCAGTTCCCCTTGCGATATTACTTTTCTGTTACACTCCTTTAAAACCTCTTGTACTCCACCCCCATTTTGTAGCAAAAATGCCTAAAATGACATACCCAAATTAAAATGACGTAGCTTCTGAACCGCTCTGCCTACATGCATGTATGAGGTCTTGCCAGAAAGAAAACTCTCTGAAGTTTCTTCTGAAAGTGTCAGGAACAATCTAGGTGATACAGAGACAGGGTCATGGGCCTTTGAAGTCAGTAAAAAATTTAAGATTTTGCCTAAAATCAAATAAAAAATGTTTTTCAGGATGAATAACTGTCTGTAGCTTCATCTGAGCAGGTAAATGACACTATGGGGCTGTAGGCACACTATCAATGAACACTCGTTTCAAATTTGAAGAAGATTGCACAAAGTATGACCATTCTACAGTGTTTTTTCCTTAAAAAGATCCAGGCGGAGCTCCAAAAGACAAGTTGGTCACTCGGCTTCAAAACAGTACTGTCAGTGATCAATTAACACTCAGCCATCTTCAAACATTGTAATGATTGAAATCAGGCGTGATTGTGATAGCTGATGTTGTTTTTGACACAGAAACACCATAAATATCACCAAATAAAGCCATATGAAACGTGAAAGTTATGATCCCACTTTCTAGATGGTGTATCTCAGCCAAAAATAGTGGTAGGAATGAGACTCTTACCTTTTATAAACCAGCTAAGTCCCCACTGACGGCTCCACATAAGATCGAGAGTAATCCTGTAACTTTTCCCGTCGAAAAACGGCATGACATGACTCATCACGATTTTTGGACTATGAGTGTTTAGGCTGCTCTGGTGCGAAATCCATAAGAAATAAAAGAAAAACAATGTTATTTTTGAAAAGTTGAGAGCTTCCTGAATCTGGTAATACCAAACATCACATGGTTTGATGATGAAGTGTGTCTGGGAAATACCATTTAACAGAGGAGGAGGGGAGCAAGGACATCGGCGTACTGGTGGAGTTAGAGAGGTTAAATTGGTAATTGCGGATCTTCCCAAAAATTCATAAGTGTGCCTATGTCTATGCCTGTGTGCCTGGGTAATTGCTGGTACGTTTTTTTTTTGTTTGTTTGTTTTTTTTTAACTTGGGGGTTCCCAAGGCCCTGCCTGAAGGATGGAAAGTCACTTGTGGAGCAGCATTTCATCCACGACCTATCGAGCCACAAGCTTAATTACTTCTTTATAGCCTGCAGCTCCCCATGAATAAATTTTGGTAGTTTAGCCAGTGTAGTGCTAGAGCCGACCTCCACGGCCAAGGAGGACTTACCTTTGCTGGGGTGTATTTCCTGGAGCTTCACGTTGTTGAGCTGTCGGTCGTAGTAGGTGTTTCAGACCGGTGGTTTGAGGACATGTTTTTTGCAGTAGAAAGAGTTTTAGTACGACTACCTGCAGCAATAGTGTTCTTGTTATCTTTCCTCCCGACAAGCTCAAAGTATGGGAATATTTCCAGCTGCTAAGGAAAGCGTTTACATCTTCAAAACTAGCTTGCTGCTTTGTGACGTGCACGCACAGTGCGACGATTATGAAAATGAGTCCACTTATGTGATGTTGTATTTTAAGTCCGCAGTGTGTTTGGTTTGGGGGTAACTGTAATATTATTACTTAAACTTTGTTAGTAATTAGTTACACTACTGGAACAAAATAATATTACTACTGTGATGCATTACTAGTAACAGCCAACACCAACACCAATACTGCACATTAACACAAAAATTTTAGTTTAGTTTATTTCAGACATAAAAGGTACATTCTGTTCATTGTTTGTAATTCAGAGTACATTGTCTGAAAAGGTGTAGGCAGAAGCCAAACCTTATTGTGCCCACTCTTTAAACATTTAAACTAAATGATTTATTAAAATGATTTATGTTCTGCAATTTCTCTTAGTTGGTATGGCTATAATTAAGCAGAATTTTTCAACACAGATTGTACAAAGTTTCTATTAGATTCTTTTTTTTTCACTTGTCTTTTTATATCTGTTAACATAGAAACCAACACATATGATAAGCAGGGCTGCAGCTAGGACATTATCAGGTGCAATTGGGCTTGGGCATGGTAGGTCGGCTCTGTTTAGTGGGCTCGATAGCTCCCCCTGATGCATAGAAGACCTCAGCTGGAACAAAGTTGTTGTGATATTCACAAAATTTGGGAACAATATCCCTCTCTTAATTTTGACGTATTGCTAATTTGTTTTTATGAACTCCATGCACCTGGAATTTGGCCATTTTGAATTTTGTGTTTTTCATGTATTTTATTATTACGTTTTTTCAACTCCTCCCAGAGGGTTTATTGGATTTGTTTTAAATTTGCATGTTAAAATCTTTTGTAGATCGTTGAATGGTGTGACCCTAGTGAGGTGTTGAATTTCTATGTTTTGCCACATAACAGGAAGTTGTGTGTGACTCGACTGTATATTGTCAGATCTGCCCCAAATTTCCTATGCTTGAAAAAGTTTTTTTCAAAGAGTTACTCACAAGCCTCTCAATTACACTGGCCTGATAGAAACAGTAAAGTCATATTTTTATTGACTTAACATTTTAAGGGCAATAAAATAATGACTTGCCCCCTAAACATTTTTGTCAGTCCCTGTTGCACTTTCAGACTAACTTCTCAGACAGGGTCAATATTGTCACCCTATACTGGTGACATGCCTGAAACGAAAGCTAATTGTACCTTTTCACTGTTGTGATTAACCCTCCGCCTGAACAGTCAACACAAATTCCAAGTCCTCCGGCTACACCACAGCTCCTCTGAACATTGTGTACCACCTCCCTGCTGAAAAATGTTCTCCATATAATGCCTATGCCTCCACATGGTGCTGGTCAAAGTTGCAGTCCTGATCATGATAAATGACATTCCCCCTTCTTCTCATTTTTCCTATCCACAGTGGCTTGTCGTATCTTTAAGGAAGAATAATGTGCCGATGCATCTGGTAGACCTCGAAGATGAGCACCTGTAGTTCAAAGGCCATAGAGAATGAAACAAGGCCGAATTCTTTTAGAGACTGAGTGAGACCAACCAGACAGGAATCTATGAGTCTTAAGCTTCAGTCCTTGGCTGTGTTCAACAACTCTCAGTGGAGCTCAGCATCATTTTTCTCAGTCTGCCTAGTCATCGTTGTGTATATTGTTTATCTGCTGTATGTCTCATAGGTGGAACAGGATAGGAAAAGAAATGAAAAGTTGAAGATGGAATTGGAGTTATTTGGTACAAATCAGATATCAGATATCTTCTTAAAACAACAAAACAATGTATAATATACAGTGCAAAACATTGCAAGTTTTTTGGGATATGGATCCTATTCTTGTGGTATTCTATAAACCATAGCTGACTTGTATTTTAACACAAGAAAAATATGTCTTATACACTTTAGTCTAGACACAGCCTTTGGACTGACTGCCCAACAGCCATTATCTATATCAATATCAAATATTTGAAGCTGTCTAAAAATACCACAATATCACAAAAAAGTGGTATAATGGTATTATGATTTTGATGAATATATTACACAATGAAGTTTTGAGAGAAAAAAAAAGAAAAACCTTTGTGTTCCTTAACATTCACAACAACACGACACAACAACAACTAGTAGCTATACAGTTACCACTAATAGACATTTGAGCAGATGTTTTAACATGATTTAAAAAAATAACTTAAATTAGATTGATATAACCCAAATAATTGGACTACATCAAATTTGGCAATGAAGATGGCACTAGTTAGATATTTAAATCTGCAACTTTTTTTCTTGTCCACTTGGCAGCAGAAACAAGTTGTGAACACAGCATTGACAAGATCCTCCTCCAAAATACGATTATATAGGTCATTTTTTCAAGCAGAAATTACAACGTCTGTTTATGTTTTGTTTGTTTGTTTGTTTTGCAGTGACCTTTAGTGGCCAGTGTAATTACTATAGAAGCAGAGGATGAAGTCAGGTGATGTAGTATAAAAAGTGTCAAAGTCCTCTTAGGACAGATGGGTCAAACAAACACAGGTCTTTCATTAAGGAGACTGGTGGTCATGTCCTCTGTGAAAACAAAAATCAGCGTTATTCAACATAACACTATGTCAATATATGTCACGAGTGATTTCATGTGATGTGACATATCTCATGAGATACATTATTAACAAATATAATTATAACAAAACCATGAAGTTTTCTTTTTTAAACCTATGCAAGGAGTTTTGTTGCCTTACCTAATCATGTAGTTTTGGTACAACTGTGACCTTTTCACAGCATTGCCCATATGTTTAAAACTGCAACCAATTCAGGGGCCTGTGGGTTGTTTTCAGAGGTGGGAATGTAACCTATGTGATTGTATTGTTTGGAGGACTTGTTGACAAATCATCTTGTTTCAAGTTGAAGTGGTAAACTTATTAGCAAACAGTTGCTTATTTAGACATCTAGCTGTTATGGAGCAATACTAGCATTCATTTGGAGTGCTGTTTGTCTACACAGATGGAGTCCAATATTCACTTTTTTAGCTCTGTTTTTGGTCTCTACCAACTCCTCAGAAAAATATCTGGCTCTTTAGCTGCTAATTGCTCCACCATATTCACCAGCTAGCTGTTAACTGTGTCTGTCTGCTGTATGGTGCAAAGCAGGTGGGGGAAAAGTGGGTTTTTAGAGGGGTTTTTTTTGTTTGTTAGTTTGTTTTTGTTTTTCTTCTCTGAAAACAGCTTCCTGCTGTGCCAAAAACAACACCATGACAGCAGTAAGAGTGAACCAATACAGTAACTTTTGGGCTGAACAGCAAACAAAAAGCTGTAACTCACTGTAAAGCTCCATAAAGCTAAAAGCAACTGCAGATTGAGAAGACAGTTCTTAGGTTCATCACAACTAGTGACATTGTTTTTACGTTGTCATTTGATATATTCTTTATATAAAAAATATTGGCAGCAGCCATTTTAAGGGATCCCCAAAGTTTCATGAAGAGGGTAACATGAATGTGTGCAACAAATTTCACGGCAGTCCATCCCGTAGCTGTTGAGACATTAAAGTGAAAATCAAAGATGTCCAACAGCTGGTGGCACAAGAGTAGAAGTCAGGGGATCACCCAAGTCAATCAAATGGATCTTCATCATGGCAATCCAAGTGATTATATGATAATTCTGTTGGACATTTCCAAGCTGTGCATGTGATTAGACGTGATTACAAAATTGCAGTAATTTTCTGGAGTTTTCATTTTTAATACATTAATCTGTTCTGTAAGTAGCCTGTGTAACTAAATTACATAAAAAAATAGGTTAACCTGTGATAGGTCCACCAAAAACATGCCGCAGGCCAAGAGAGAATTTTCTGCCACTAACAAGAAGGAGGCCACAAAATAGTCTTTGTTTGGTAAATTTTAAATAAGAAATCCAGGTACTTTTTTTTTTTTTTTTTTTACCTTTTTTGCGGTGTAACTTTTCAGTTTAAATGTGATTCAGTGAATTTAAAAGAACGACCTAATTGTGAGACAGCCAGAGTGAAGTGACACATTTGCCTGGAAGGTACCATGGCTCCTAAGCCCAGGATTTGCATGGTCTACCTCTCATTGAAAATCCATAAGCATAGCACATGTCGCATCTGCATGCATGCAAGAGTCACCTCATCTGTTACACCATCTCCTGGGGCTACCTACAGTAATCTTCCAATAGACAAAGCAGCCTTCAGGCAGTCCAGCTATCAAACACTCTCACTGACAGTTTGTTTATGGATTTTCAGCATGTTCCCTTGAAGAAATTAAGGTTTACCCCCACAGGATGTTCCACATTACGAGCCACTCAATACTTTTTGACACCAAAATGGCGAGGACAGTGACTCCTGTGCAGGGAGTTTCCAGGCAAGCTTGCTCACCGAAAGCAAAAATATATAAATAAAGATGTCCAATAAATTTGAAAATGCATCAAAGATGTGCACTGTGAACTCCCTGGGAGAAAATGTGTTTGATAAAAACCCAGCCTCATGTCTAGCATGATAAATGGCATCTCTCCATACCCCCTCCGCCAAAGAGGCAGCGAGCAGTAATAAGAATACAGTAAGTAGTGTCATTCATCCTGTGCTTGGAAGAGCACACTTCAACCGCTACATGTCAAGAGTAGCACTATTCTGCAAATAGAGTGCACCTTCTAGAAATAATTGAAAGGTCCCTGCATACAAGGTAATAGAATTGTCTTCTCTTAGATGTTGCTGCACTGAGCAAACGCAGAATCAAAAGACCAGCGGCGTTCCATTTTGTAGTTTCTTCATGCATTTTGTTATGTGTTAAATCTGGACATTTAAATTAACAAAATGTTAGCTCTGACATGAAGCACTCCAACAGAGGCCACAAGCAAGTTAATCTAAATGTAATTCAGACATGAAAATTGACTACTGTTGTGTTGGCAGATTTACATTTGGCATTATAATAGCTGCTGTGATGCAGAGGAAATTCAGATGAAAATGTGGTGTGTTTGAGGATTAAAACATAGATAAATCACTGCAATCGAAAGACCTTAATTTTGATAAAAATAGTCTCTGCCTTACATTTGACTTTGGAGGGCTACCTGCTTTACGAATATGTCTTAATGTGCCATATCCCCAACGCAATCACATTCATGCTTTTTATTTAAAATAATGGGGCCACTGAGCACAGGCCCAGGAGCCTAAAGTGTAAGGTGGGCCCCCCTGGCCCTCACCTGCAATATGTCACTCAAATGAACACATACTGACCCTGAAGATAATCAAAATGACCACAAAGGAACTGCAAAAAGACACAAATAACAAAATGGAGGGAAGAAACAACTAAAAATAGACACAAAATAACCAAAAATAGACACAAAATAACCAAAACAGACTCTAAATTACCTCAAAGAGACACAAAACTACAACAAAGAGACACAGAAACTACAAATAGGGCAACTCAACCAAAAGGAGATACAAAATAACCCCAAAAGACACCAAATTAGCTCAAATTAACAAATATACCAAAAAGGGCCAAAACAATGAAAATAAGACACATAATAATCAAAAAAAGACACAGAATTACCTCAAAGAGACACAAAAAAAGGAAAATTGAAGAGGGAGAGCAATTGTGTGAGGTGAAAGGTGCACGCTGGTGTTCTATGAACAACGGCAGGTTAGTTATTGTCCATAAGGTGCTGATTTGATGCACTCCTGTTAACAGGGTAAACAGTTGCAGCAGCCACAGTGGCCGTGACACACAGCTTATGGGGGTGGTTAAGGTACTCTGAAACCTTTACCGCCTGATGATAGTGATTTCGTCAAAGTTTGTACTCCTCTGCATCATAACTCTGTCAAATCTAAACACACAGACATCAAACACATACTGTATTTTTAGATTCCATGTGACTTACACCCCGTAGGATATCATTATCGCTGATGTCTGCTAATAAATGTTTACAAATCTGCTCAGAAATCACTGAAAAAAGACGCTCCATATAACTTTATCTTTAGTATCGCAGTAATTTGTTAGCTGTCTGTGCCATGGGTACATGGCAAACAGGATCTGTGAATAGCTAATTCGGTGTACATTAAATAGTGCCAATTTTCCAAAAAGTAATTAAATAAAGGCTATGCAAAAAACAAAGTCCAAGTTATAGCTCACAGTCAATTCACATGTATGGTTCTGGGAAGGTTCAAGTAAATATGGTGCAGTTAAGTGCAAACTTCACTTAAAGGTGCTGTATGTAAGAATGTGGCCAAAACAGTTACTGCACTCAAATTCAAAATACTGCCGCGAGTCGTGTCCGCCCCCCTCCCCTACAGATTCGAGGTTGCTGCTTGTTGTGGTTTCCTGGATATACTGTTGTAGTATAGCTTGACTCCCGAATGCAGGGTGAGTATATGTTCCTGTGATACTCGCATGGGTGCAGATCTGAAGTTTGGGGGGGACACAATCAGTTGTGATTTTTTTTTTAATTGCACGCGTGCAAATCATGCCCACAGAGTGCTTGAGATTGCCAGCATATTTCACGATTTCATAGAGGCTCATCACCATCACCAAGTCATTCAAAAAGCACTCCAAAGAGAATCATATGCTTACCTTTACTGTTTATTTCTCTTAAACAGCCAGTAGTCCATGGAACCAGCCATCACCCTCCTTTTCACTGCTTCATTGTTAGTTAATGCTACTTCTAGTTTCAGGGTCTCAGGCATGTTATGTCCACTCACGTTCTCATCTCTCGCCTCTCACGGATTCCCATTTCTCCTCATCATCTTCCCTTTCTCCCAGTATATAGGACTACTGTATACATTTGTTCAATTTCAATCATTTAAGCTATTTAGAATTGGGGGGGACAATTTGTGTTTTTCAGAATTTGGGGGGGACATGTCCCCCCCGTCCCCTCCGGGATCTGCACCCATGGATACTCGTACAATTACCAGGACATGGAGACGAGGTTTAAAGTATAACAGTAGCCTTTACTGGTAGCCATGTCAACAACAACAGACACGAGCAATCGAGTCCTTTTCAAATATAGTACAGGCGAACATAGTCGAGTACCGAGTGCTCGATCAAGATATATCACACTGCTCTGTGCTGAATTGCTGCATTGTGCACCGACGTCCAGCAAAAATAGAAGTCCTGCGTATCTGTTGTGGAGGGCTCCGGAGTGCCGCAGCTGAGACGGAGCCGGAACGCAGCACAGCCACAGCTGGTGGAAACACACACATTGACTAGAACTGAATCCTATTGGCTCCACTGCCGTGCTGGAGTGCAGACGCAACCACACGCATCTGGTGGAAATTGGGGGTGATCTGTTTGCCCACGGGCGGCTGCTGTAGCAGGGCCGCGTTGCTGCGTCCTTGATCTTCGGTTTTCTAGCGGACCGTTCGAGCAAGTCCAGCTTCTCTGATGCTAACGCTGCTGCCGGGATACAGCTGAGGAGGAGCCGGCTGCTAATGCTATGTACCAGGACACTGCTAACGCTGCTGCCGGGATACAGCTGAGGAGGAGCCGGCTGTTAATGCTATGTACCGGGACACTGCTAATGCTGCTTGCCGTGCTGCTAACGTTTGTTTCTCAAAAAAATCAGTCGGGTCGATGACCCACCTGCACATGTGCTACAATGTATGATCAAAAATGAATAACAGTTGAAAGTATTCAAAATGTCCATCCCCGTCTAGCTATGATGCTAGTTAGCCAACTTTGGCTAAAGCTTACCTGTCAAGGAAAAGAGTAGCCACTTTGACATCCGATTTCAAATTCTTCTCTGCTTTCAACCGTCTCCACCGTTCAAAAGCATCTCCTATAGAGACCCTTGCTTTGCCTCGAGTTTTGTCTTGGCGTTTTTGGGAATCATAACGAGGTTGTTTGGGTGTAGTCGCACCGTCAGCCATTGTAGCTCAGTCGTAACTGTAACTGATGCTGAGACTCTACTGACTGCATGACTGGTAGATGGCAGTGGGTGGCGCAACAGGCCAAAACACAAATTCAAAACATAAACATGATTTGCAGACCGTAATTTTTTTTTTAAATGCGAATATTCTGGCTGTACTATTGTTGTCGGTGGGATCAGTATGTTATATTAACATTAATCCTTAGTCTCTGTGACATATTAGGAGGATTTTACGACTATTTGCTTTAGATTTCTTACATATAGCTCCTTTGACTCTGATATCTAACAAATTGGTGCCCAATGAACTAAGCGCCCCTACAGGTTAGTTTGGGTTCAGGAAAAGAATGACAGCTTGGTGTGTCTTCATGTTACGTACTTAATGCAAAGTTACATAGATTAGGTTTAGGAAAGTTATGTAGGTTAGGTTGAGAAAAAGACACTTGGTTGGGTGTCGTCATGTTACGTACTTACGGAAGTAAAGTTATGTGGGTTAGGCTTAGGAAAGTAAAGCTGGGTAGGTTTAGGAAAAGAAACAACATGGTTCAGTGTCATCACGTTACATATTTAATGCAAAGTTACATAGGTTAGGATACAGAAAGTAGAGTTACATAGGTTAGGTTTAGGAAAAGTAACATGGTTAGGCAACTTCACATTAACATATTAAGAGTAAAGTTAGGCATCTAATATAAGGTGACAACATGATGGAAAACTCACAGTACTCAAACACCGCTCTCCTGGTAGTCAGGTTCACTGTGAACAAAAATGTACTTTTGTGGGAATTTTTTGGGGATTTGTTGACCTATACATTTTTGGAATCTGCAGACCTTGGGGAATCCAAAAACCAATGTTGCCACTTGCACAGACACCTGTATGGCGGCCATTTTGGAATTTCAAAATGGCCGCCATAAAATACAGAATTTCAGCTACCTTGGCCTCTAAACAACCTAAAAACTCAATTAAACATGCCAGTCAAATGTTTTCTTGGTCAAGGAATCCAATGGTGACTTCAAAATTATGCTCAAAATCGTGCTGTGGTGCCTCCTAGGGGTGGGAAAGAAAATCGCTACACTTCTTACTGCCCCCTCAAGTCACATACATCACTGATTCTTGAGAGTTGGGAAAAGCATGTTGTGGTGTAAAAAGACAGTCCCTGATCAAGTAGAATGGTTATACTGCATAGGTGATTAAGAAAACAAGATTTTGTGACTATCATATAACCATATTTAATGTATAAGTTCGTATAATACTGAGTGTGGAGTATCTATATGTGTTGAAATGTTGTTATACATGACAAAGTATTCATAATATACACTCACATTGTATCCATTTACTAAAGCACATATGCACTCAAGTGTAACCTATTATGCTTTGTGAAATAATAATACACACACACATTCAAATGTTTGTATTGTCTAGTGCACATTAAAGGTTCATATTGCATGAGAGCACATAAGGGCACAAGGGACTGTATAAAGAAAGTCCCTAAAATCCACGGTTTTTAAAAAATAAAGTGAAAGTGAATCTGGAGCTAAGGGTGGGAAACTCTAGGCTCAAAACGAAAGTATTACACCATTAAAAATGGGCCTGCTCAAGATTGGACAAAAGAAAAAGGTATCCACCAATAGGATTGGGTTAAAGTGGGAAGGATTAGCAGAAAGAGGTGGAGACACTGCCCAGTCTCCACCAGCATAAAAGCAGGTGCATTGAGAAGCGGTTTTCAGTCCAGTCCCGGGGCTTGACTCGATGAGTTGTATGTGTTGAGCTTGTGAACACATTAAACTCGATTGCATCGGACTCTGCCTGTCTCCAGTGTTTTCTTGAGTGCTGACTAGTTGATTTCAAGATACCAGACTGATATCTGAGGACAACTGAGAAGCATTGTTGAGGACAAGGTCGGGTGCCTACAGGCCCACTTCCAGACACCGATTTTTGCCTCTTCAATGTCCCACATAGAAAAGTGAAATTTATATCAAAAATCAAGCAATTCATAAACCCCATTAAAGCAGGAAAAAGCATCGTCTGCGATATCCCTGAGGACCCCTTTCCTCTGCCTGTGGTGAATGCATGAATACCACGCTCTTGTAAGTTAACCATTTTTTGATATTTTAGACAAACAATGTCAATATTCCTTAACAGCTGGACCAGTTGTCTGTAGAAACAGTGCAATACATATGGCATCGGGTACTGTGGAGATTGAGCCAATCTGGAAGGCACTCGGACAAGAGAAGGCAGGAGCATTACCAGCATTCCATGCATTCACTGGACCTGACAATGTTGGGAGATTCTCCAGAATCAGCAAAACTAGATGGTTTCAACAGTACATGAAGGCTAACAAGGACATCTTCTCCGCCCTGGTGAAACTCTCTGACGAAGGCGACGTGCAACAGGAAGTAAAAGATGCGCTGGAAAAGTTTGTGTGCTCAGTGTACTGCCTGAAAGGCATTGATATAAAAAACATTATAGACCTAAGGTGGCATCTCTTCTGCAAGCACCTGGCTGAAAGCAGGAAGCTGCCTCCCACAGTCGATGCCCTTGCAGAACATATTGAACGTGTCCGGGTCCAAAGTAGGGTGTGGTGCCAAGCCACTGTGATGTGGCAAAAACCTTTTGACCCACTCCAACATGGCTACTATCAAGACCCCAATGGCAAGATAATGCCTACTACAACAAAGGTTGCACCTACACCACGGGCCATTCTAGAGATGGTCAGGTGAGTGAGTGAGTGAGTGAGTGAGTGATTTTATTTTTGAGACAGGGACAAGGTACAATAAACATTCGCCCTATAAATAGGGAGATATGCACTGTACAAGGTTGTAGCTAAATAGCTAATTTCCACCCATAGGTGTAACTGTAAAACCAACTGCACAACCCAGCGGTGCTCATGCAGGAGACACAATCTGGCCTGCACAGACCTTTGTTTGTGTGGAAGTGAATGTGAGAATGATGCAGACTGCGGTGGCCCGAATGATGCCGAGGAAAGTGATGAAGACCTGTGAAAGCATAAGGGTAAGTTCAGAGAATCTCCTTCCATGATTTCTTGCATGAGTTTTTTTTCTAGTTAAATTGAACATTCCCTGTCTCTATTTACCAGCCATTCATTAATATCCAGTTTCTTCTTTTATCCAAGACCATTGCCAGCAATTCCAGTGTCTCCACACTCAATCCCATATGATTGGACTCATCGCTGAGAGACAACAGACCCGTCCTAAGACTCACTCTCCAGATCTGGACTTACACTGGGTTAGCCTAACCTCAGCCCCCTTGTAAAGAATTTTATATTAAGAGTTTTTGAGTTTTCGGATTTTGAGTTTTCTGTGCCGACCGAGTCCCGACTGTTACCAGACTGTGGTGTAATAAATGTATATCACATTTATGTATGGATTATAGTTTTAATTTACCTTTGTCATTGTTTATATAATCATATGCAGAAATTTTAAGTATTTTGTCCCCGGACTTCTGACATGGGGTCATTAAGGGGGATTAGAGTAACAATTTCCTTTTCCACTTCTTGGGGGTGCCACAATTTTCTTTCCCACCCCTAGGGGGCACCACAGCACGATTCTGAGCATAATTTTGAAGTCACCATTGGATTCCTTGACCAAGAAAACATATGATTGGTATGTTTAATTGAGTTTTTAGGTTGTTTAGAGGCCAAGGTAGCTGAAATTCTGTATTTTATGGCGGCCATTTTAAAATTCCAAAATGGCCGCCATACAGGTGTCTGTGCAAGTGGCAACATTGGTTTTTGGATTCCCCAAAGTCTGCAGATTCCAAAAATGTATAGGTCAACAAATCCCCAAAAAATTCCCACAAAAGTACATTTTTGTACACAGTGAACCTGACTATGGGGAAAAAATTGTGTTGTGTATGAAATACCTGAACCTTCCTCTTTACGCGGACTTCATGTCTTTTTACTACTTCCTTCTTTGCTCCCATCAGCACATTCATCCTATAGTCCCAGCCTTCACGATGATATGGTTTATATATGAATTTCCGGCTCGTACTTATGTGGATTATATAATTCTGGTGCATTACTTTTTCTAGGTGTACCTATGAACAGTGCATGAGAACTGCTTGAATCAATAGTACAGTACATACTGTACAGTTCAAGGCAGCCATTGGTTTCCATTTATCTCTACAGTGTAAAACTAATTAAAACTTATGTTTAGTATTTTCAATGACAATGAACATCAAGTCCACATATCTTTCAGTTACATTTTCAGTGTGCAATGATGCAGTTTTTAAGAACACACTGATTTTAAAAGTCTTCCATACACTAAATCACAACAAAAAAGTAACTCTGACAATAAAATTACAGATTTCAGTGAAGGACTACACCCAGTAATTAAAGCCAGTCTCAAGTGTGTGTTACCTGATTTTCATATCATGCAAAAGTGAATGGAAACCAACCATATAGGTCGACAAAATACATTTTTAAAACAAAGCTGCACAGTGATTTTTATTAAATGGGCTAAAACATGGTGCTCTAGATGATAACTGTTAAGAAACCACACCAGCTGTAGTTTTACTGCATATGTTTTTAGTCCACTGTGTTTTACAATTTATAATATCGGAGTGTTTCATTGTTGTTCTTTCTAAACTGTCTGTGCTCCCTCTCTGTTACAGCTCACTTACTTCCTACCCAGGGCGCTGCATGCTCGGTAAGAGCCTTAATGAATATAAAAGATAGGTTTTTTGGTAAAGCTGCTCTCAGACCCTCGGGGCTTGTTGATGTGCTGGCCACTGGCCCAAATACAGTAAATAGTCTTGGTGGTGGTTCAACAACGTGGTTTTGTGCATTGCTATAAGCATAATATGCAGTATCAGTGGCTTGGTTCAGTAGTAATGTCTTTTAACAGTCTGTTATAATTTAGTGTGGCTCACAGGATGTAGACTGTGTGCGTAAGTCTGCCATTGGCACCAGCTCAGTGGCCTAGTAGTAGAGTGTCCGCCCTGAGACTGGGAGGTCGTGGGTTCGATCCCTGGCCGGGTCATACCAAAGACTAGTAAAATGGGACCCATTGCCACCCTGCTTGGCACTGAGGGGTTGGAATTGGGGGGTTAGATCACCACATGATTCCCGAGCGCGGCACTGCTGCTGCTCACCGCTCCCTCAGGGGGTGGGTCAAATGCGGAGAACAAATTTCACACACTCAGGTGTGTGACAATCAGTGGAACTTTAATCTTTACTACAGAGGGAATTGCCCTGCCCTTCCTTTGTCTACCAACACTAGTTTGCAAGGGTACTGCTGCTGCATCCTGGCATCACCCAAGGCAAAAATTATGATTGTGATTGGTTTGAAGAAATACAAACAACTCGTGGCTATTATTTTTTTTCTCCTTTGTATGGGATAATGATGGTTTCAGCCAGACCTGTGTATTGCATGGTTCAGCGTCACATACCACAGCATTAATAGCCTAGTTTGCAATGCTGGTCGGTAGAAGGACTTTTTAAATACACTACACAAAACTCTACAAGAAAATACATAAAAATAAACACAACACAAACAATGACACAATAAAATTGTCATAAACCTTTAATGACAGGCACAAGATCATTCATGACTGACCCCTTTTGAAAATCTATGCGTTTCAGTGTAAAAGAAAGGGAGATCTGTCTGTCCTAACAAGGATTTATGAATGGGCACTGGGAACCAGTTCCTCATAGACACACCCTTAGTTACTGGGCCAAAAACCCCGAGAGCGTGTCACCTGGGCGAGACACAAAGCTGCTGACCACTGTTCAATACCAGCAGATAGAAAAACAGTTGTTTTTGAATAAGTCATCATTGCATTTTCAGCAGCTTTTTAAGCCACCAAACAGGTTTTTCTTAGCGACCTGTTGCTGTTGTGCCACCGGGGATAATGCCATGAAAAATGGTTGTTTTATACCACCATTTATACACTGCTGCGTTCCCTGCTGGAATAGTGCCATGAGAAGCAGCTATTTTTTTTTACCAACATACAGTATCACTAAGTTTTGTGATGGAATAGCGCCATGAAGGACGGTTGTTTTTTACAGGCACATCACTGTGTTAACTGATGGGATACTGCCAGAAAAAGCGTTTTTTTTTTTTGTTTTGTTTTTTTTCTCCAGACACTGCTTGTTTGATTGTGTCATGAAAACTGGGTATTTCAAACGAAAACATGACCTTTTCCTAACCCAAAGTGTTCTCATCCCAACTCGTCATATATCGCCATTTTGTCAGTGGACTTTCACGTCTACGTTTGACGTGCTAGGTATCCTCCTGCATCTGTTGCTGATGCAACCTGATCTCACAGAAATACGTGAAATGACCACGACCTCTTAACACCGCATTCTGTGGTGGCAGCACGTAATGAGTTAAAATTACGTGCTGGTACCATGGAAACAATGCCAATGTAAAGTCAGTTAGGATCCTTTGTCATGGTGGACACACAGATTCCCTGATTTAACAACGTCATGTCAACCTCGTTTTCCTCAATGATATCGTTAACATTTCTGTAAACACACAAAAACACTAAAGTGTCCTTGATAACTCAACAATATGACAGGGCTAAGGGTTTGTTCCAGTCCAGAGGATACCCACAAGGCAGCGGGTTCTATTTACCCATAGGTGGGGCAGTGGTTGGCGGACGCCAGGGCATGTCCACACACCGGTGGGCCTGCACACCTCGCCTCTGGGGTCCACTGCTGCTCCGAGATCCCCTGCAGTTTAGCCTGGGACCGCGAGGTCCCGGTATCCATGTGTGGCCACTGGGAGGCACTGCAGGAGTCTTGGTGGTGGAGAGGCCGTGTACCGGCAAGAAGAGACTTACGGACTCGGCACCTCTTTTCACCCCCGCAAGGAGAGCTAGCCGGCGGCAGTAGCTGTAAGCAGAGCGTAGCAAGCAGGAGCAGCATGCAGCATGCAACATGCACTACCTACGAGCACTTCTACCACACTTAATGTGTGATAAACTATGATAAATGACATAAAATATTAAGATGTAGGCCTAACATAAAATAAATTCGTTATTAAGTAAACTAAAACATATACCCTACTGTAGATAAAAGTAGAGCATGCTAAAAGTAAATACAATAATTGGCTAAATAGTATGTAAGCAATAATAAAGTGTCTAAACAATAATAAATTGTATCTAAGTTATCTGTTAGGCTACCACTCCACTGTGTAAATAGATTTTAAAATTTCAATATAATTTTAATATTATTTTTGCTTATTTCTTTACTTTTTAGTAGTATTGTATTGTCTGAGGATGACTCATTTTAGTAACTATCTACAGTAAAAAAGAAAAAAACAAGCAAAGAAACAAACAAAAATCATTTTATACACTGGACCTTTAAAGGGCTCTCTGAAATTAGAACTGGCATAGCTTGTGTCCAAAAAATGAAAAAAATCTAAACTTTGTCGTAGAGCTAAACCAAATACATCATTGGAAAGGTCTCAACCTGGAGAGTAACATATGTCAGTATGAAGATTCTGCATGGCTCCTGCTTTCAGCCATTCACCTTTGAACCTTGACCTCAGTGCATGTTTGAGGGTTTATAACTCAGCAACAAAAGGGGGTACAGACATGGGACCAACTGTTATAGAGAGCTCTTGACCTCAGCTGTCATGTGAGTGTAGTCAACAACTGGGGGTGCTGTCAGATATGGATAAAATATGGATAAAATCTTAAAATCTAATTACACAAGTGTGTTTACCATCCCATTAAAGTCCACAGTGTACTCTCAATTCAGTATTTACAACTTCCAAATCTAGGAAAAACACTTAACTTAACTTAAAAACTACAACAAGCAACATAGTTGTAGTTCTTCTGATTTGCAAAGTATGGCTCTAAATAGGGTTGAAAAAAGATATATCTACTGAATATATCAAATGTCTAGTAAAGCTGAACTAGTAATGACACCGCACCTAGATGAAATATGTTAAGAAAAAGTAAGGATGATGGCTAATTTCAGATATTTTAGATAGTTCTCTAGAAACTGTCGTTTTTGAGACTGGGATTGTTTCGGTTGTAGAGTTGTCAAATAGTGTCGTAAAAAAGTAAATCTACTGAATATATCAAATATCTAGTACAGCCGAACTATCATGTTATTATTATTATTATTATTATTATTATTATTATTATAATTATTGGTGGGAAATTATGACAGAGAAATATATATGCCGTTTTAATATCAAGAACACTTTAGTGTTTTTGTGTGTATACAGGACGTTGTTGAATCAGGGAATCCGTGTGTCCACCACGACAAAGGATCCTAATTGACTTTACATTGGCATTGTTTCCATGGTACCGGCACGTAATTTCAACCCATTATGTGCTGCCACTGTGGAATGCGGTGTTAAGAGGTCGTGGTCATTTTACGTATTTCTGTGAGATCAGGTTGTGCTGATGCCGTTTCAAGTTATACCTGTTACATAGTGTCTTTGCAAATTGCACTTCCATTTTCACAGGAAATGTACAGTTTCTGCTGGTTAGATGCATACAGCCTTTCTCAAAATAAACCTCTGTTGGTAAAACACATTACATTTATGTCCTTGTGCAACGACAGCTTGTGGTAAGGTTTAGAAAATAAACCCAACGGTTTGGCTCAATATTCACACGGGAAACAAAAAGCAGCAGGTGAAGGTCCATCATGAAGGTTCAGGGTGTGTTCAATCCATCCACCTCCCCTCCTGTTCAACCCATAGCGACGTTCCAGCTCCTTATATAACATTGTTACCTGCAGCGTTTAAAACTGACGCCGTCTGGCGGCGTATCATACCACTGTTGTTACCAGCGACCCTAAAAACTACCACTCGGTGACGAATTATACCACCACAAATGGTGCTTGTTTGTGTCTGTGTCTGATGCAGAAGTCACTGACAAAGCAACAGTATTTGATGACTTGGATGTGAGAATGGGCTGCCTAACCATATCCAAGTAGTTTTTGTGCACAACTCATACCATAAGTTAACCACAGCATTGATGAAACATAACGTTTCATATCCACTACAAAATAACAGGCAAATCTAACATATCAGTGATGGGCAGAAATGTACAATGCCAACTTTTTTTTCCGGTGACTGGGTTGGTCACTGACTACCTTAGTATCCTGATCCTGATCAGGCATTTATGGGTGAGTTAAAAAAAAAAAAAAGAAATGATCAAAACTTAATGTACGTATTTTCTTATCCTCCTATCATGAATTTTAACTGCAGGATTCTATATCATTACAGGAGAGTTACATGACATAGGTGATGACATTCATTCATCACTTTCTGGTTAAATGCTAGACTGCATTTTATTTTACTGGTACTCACTCTGTATAATTACAATTTGATCTCATCTAACATCATATCATTGACCTAAGCATGCTACACTGACTGCAGTGAATGCACCATAATGATATTCTAAAAGATGGTATATGATGCACATGTTAACTTTGTATGTGGTTAACCTACAGTAGAGACTGCAATCACCCCTGTATTTTCTACATGTAGCCTTCAGTCTGACTCTGAGTCTAATGGAGGCAGAGGGATCAGTCTCAGATGAGGGGAAGCTGGCCAGGGGAGCAGTGAGGATTAAATGATGAAACTCAAAAAAAAAAAACCAAAACCCTGTGTTCTTGATTTTCTGTGAGACAAAGCTGAAGCTTTGTTGTAAACGTCAAAACCCCTCCAGCAAATCAGACTCAATTCACCCATGGCATTGTGTAATGAATTTGGATGGATGATATTTTTAGAGATGACCTTTCTGTATCATGTTATGTATCGGCATATAACCATTAAATTGGGAAATGTTAGAACAAAGGGAAACAAGGGCTATGTACTTTTTAAAGGTAACTTTTCCCTTGTCGATCGATACAGGAAGGAGAGCTGGAGATGGAGGCAGACAGCAGAGAGACAGCACAGACACCAACTGCAGTCAGGACACTGCACTATACCTATGACTGCATTACAGCCTGTCTGTGCTTAGTTTGTTTATGCAGCTGTTAGTGTTAAGTGTGATGGAAATATTGCCACAAATTATAATAATTAAAGCGGTGATAAAGTGATGTAGACTAATGTTGGATAGTGCATAATAGAGAATGAATCATGCATTCAGGGCCACAATAAACCAGAGCAGCTCTATATGCAGCACTGCTGTCTGGAGGCTCAGTGCTGTAAAAATGTGCATGGGCAGCAGATAAGAGACATTTCTTGGCTCATAAATCTTTATAATTTTTCATCATATCTGAAAAAAAAATTATTGATTTACACAGGGCCAGTCCCAGACATTTAGGGGCCCTACACAGGATTTGGTTTGGGGGGCCCCTCATTGTGACATGTTGCCTTTTTGCAGTAACCTTATCTTTAGACTACTGTAAATACAGTATTTGTCTATTGCCCCCTAACCTTTTGCTTGATCTGGTTAAAGTTTGATGAATATTTTAGTATTAAGTTCCCATTGAAAAGAGTGCACAAGGCAACCACATAGTGAAGAACATACATTTGTACAAACAACTAATAATATTGTGCAAAGTCTGGTACAGTGGTAAATTGACCTATGGCATACATGTGCTTATTGTCTATAAACAGTTAGATGTATTACACTGAGGACGTACGTATGTGTGTGCGTGTGTGTGTGTGTGTATATATATATATATATATATACACACACACACACACACACACACACACACACATACATATATGTATACACACACACACACACACACACACACACACACACACATATACAGTACAGGCCAAAAGTTTGGACACACCTTCTCATTCAATGCGTTTTCTTTATTTTCATGACTATTTACATTGTAGATTCTCACTGAAGGCATCAAAACTATGAATGAACACATGTGGAGTTATGTACTTAACAACAAAAGGTGAAATAACTGAAAACATGTTTTATATTCTAGTTTCTTCAAAATAGCCACCCTTTGCTCTGATTACTGCTTTGCACACTCTTGGCATTCTCTCCATGAGCTTCAAGAGGTAGTCACCTGAAATGGTTTCCACTTCACAGGTGTGCCTTATCAGGGTTAATTAGTGGAATTTCTTGCTTTATCAATGGGGTTGGGACCATCAGTTGTGTTGTGCAGAAGTCAGGTTAATACATAGCCGACAGCCCTATTGGACAACTGTTAAAATTCATATTATGGCAAGAACCAATCAGCTAACTAAAGAAAAACCAGTGGCCATCATTACTTTAAGAAATGAAGGTCAGTCAGTCCGGAAAATTGCAAAAACTTTAAATGTGTCCCCAAGTGGAGTCGCAAAAACCATCAAGATCTAAAACTAAATTGGCACACATGAGGACCAACCCAGGAAAGGAAGACCAAGAGTCACCTCTGCTTCTGAGGATAAGTTCATCCGAGTCACCAGCCTCAGAAATGGCAAGTTAACAGCAGCTCAGATCAGAGACCAGATGAATGCCACACAGAGTTCTAGCAGCAGACCCATCTCTAGAACAACTGTTAAGAGGAGACTGCGCCAATCAGGCCTTCATGGTCAAATAGCTGCTAGGAAACCACTGCTAAGGAGAGGCAACAAGCAGAAGAGATTTGTTTGGGCCAAGAAACACAAGGAATGGACATTAGACCAGTGGAAATCTGTGCTTTGGTCTGATGAGTCCAAATTTGAGATCTTTGGTTCCAACCGCCGTGTCTTTGTGAGACGCAGATAAGGTGAACGGATGGATTCCACATGCCTGGTTCCCACTGTGAAGCATGGAGGAGGAGGTGTGATGGTGTGGGGGTGTTTTGCTGGTGACACTGTTGGGGATTTATTCAAAATTGAAGGCACACTGAACCAGCATGGCTACCACAGCATCCTGCAGCGACATGCCAACCCATCCAGTGTGCGTTTAGTTGGACGATCATTTATTTTTCAACAGGACAATGACCCCAAACACACCTCCAGGCTGTGTAAGGGCTATTTGACCAAGAAGGAGAGTGATGGAGTGCTGCGGCAGATGACCTGGCCTCCACAGTCACCGGACCTGAACCCAATCGAGATGGTTTGGGGTGAGCTGGACCGCAGAGTGAAGGCAAAGGGCCAACAAGTGCTAAACACCTCTGGGAACTCCTTCAAGACTGTTGGAAAACCATTTCAGGTGACTACCTCTTGAAGCTCATGGAGAGAATGCCAAGAGTGTGCAAAGCAGTAATCAGAGCAAAGGGTGGCTATTTTGAAGAAACTAGAATATAAAACATGTTTTCAGTTATTTCACCTTTTTTTGTTAAGTACATAACTCCACGTGTTCATTCATAGTTTTGATGCCTTCAGTGAGAATCTACAATGTAAATAGTCATGAAAATAAAGAAAACGCATTGAATGAGAAGGTGTGTCCAAACTTTTGGCCTGTACTGTATATATATATATATATATATATATATATATATATATAGGGTGGGTGTATAGAGTATTTAGATATTCATGTGGGTATGTATCCACCTTATTTTTCACGGAAACACAGAGGCAAAACAGAACGCAGCCAGCTTCCGTTTTTTTGTGCGACACTTCCGGTCCAGCACTCTTACCACTGTGTAAATGGGAATCACCTTGTTGTTTATCTTGCTGAGTTTAGCTATGTATTTATCACATTTTTCACGTCATTGTATCACCGTTTAGACTAATCTGATGTTTGTAAAGTCTATAAACACAATGACTGAATAAACATTAGTATTTTCTCTGTGTGTAATTAATAACATGGTTATCATAGATTAGCTGGGCTAACCGTTAGCCGTTAGCCGTGTCTGTAATAACTCACTAAACTCACAAAATGGCCCTTCTTTCTCCAGCGGATGTCTTAGTTACAACATGATTGAGCTAACTGGAGTAGTTTCATGTCGTATCCGACAACTGGAGGCTTTTAACGGGTGACGATCCTGATGTTAGCTTTGCTGCTAGTGTTTGCTGTCCCTGTCAGCTGCAGCCACTGATGCTTTCTAGACATCGTGATTTACCAAAACTGAATAAATACCACACATAGCAACACAAAACTGCTTTGCTAGCTCAATCATGTTGTAACGGTTGGATGGTTGATGCGTACATGCTGATTCAGGTGCTATCAGAGCCGATCCACACATCACTATGGCTTAATGATCAACTCAGTCAATTAAAACAACCCGTCCTGTGTTAGGAGTGTATGTCGCTGACAGAAAGAAAGAAAAGGGAAAAAAAGAGAAGCAGTGTACACCTCACATATTTATTTCTCACAGTTGCGCACATGTTTGGCTGGCATGCAGAAGCACCGCCTGTGTGTCTGTGTGTCATGGGTGCGAGCTGCAGCTTCAGCTGCTCAGGTAGAGAGGCTTAGCCCGGTGTGTTTTTTCGCTGATTCGGTTCTGCAGGTTCTCTGCTGGTACACTGGAGACGGAGATCAAGCAGTTTGTCTCACTCGGGATAGATTGTGCTCTTTTGGTTCATAGTTTATGATTGACGTGCGATTTATTCGCGTTTAGAGGGAATAAATTTCCATTATAACGGAGACGTGGGCACAGTTATCTATACAAAATATACAGACTAACTATCTAACTAACTAAATGGTTGACTAACATAAACAACTGAAAAAAAAAAAAAAAAAAAAAGTAGCTTGCACCGTTAGCTCTGGTAAGGGAAAGCATGAGGGAAAGCGGCTGACTGGAAGTCACGCACAAAAAAACGGAAGTTGATCACTATTTACTTCCATGTTTGAAAATAAGGTGGATATAAGGTTGGCACACAGAGTATTGTAATGAATTTATGTCTCTATGTGATTATTATCTGACTCATGGATAGGATGACATAAGATTAAAACAAGGCAGCGATAGAGGCGTAGGATTAAATAAGTTTTACTTCTTCCTACTCCTTTTTGAACATGTAAACCAGGGGTGTCAAACTCATTTTCACCAAGGGCCACATCAGCATAATGGCTGCCCTCAAAGGGCCAGATGTAACTTATAAATGTAACTAAATGTAACCAAATGTAATGTAAAATAAATGTAACTACTCCTTAATGTTAAATAACTTTGAATTTATTACTTATTCAAGTTACAAATATTACAGTTGCATAGAAAAAAATATGTTTGCTTGTTGCTCTGTTATAACATAAATCCTTTTAATTTGTCAGGTTATGAAACCCACATAAGGGGTCACATCAAGGATCAAACTATCCAAGTGAATAAAGAAAAATAACATCAAACACAAGTTATGACATTAACTTTGTTCAAAACGGGTTAGGATGTGGAAACACTGCCGTCTAGTGGCGGGAAGCTGTCACTTCGCGGGTAACATAATCGACATGCATTGTGGGAAATGTAGTTTTTGGTCAAATCACGCTTTCGACCTATTTAATTTTAGACAATCAGACCTTTTAAGCTCTCGCGGACCACATAAAATGACGTGGCGGGCCACATTTGGCCCGCAGGCCTTGAGTTTGACACATATGATGTAAACGGTACTGACAGATCTAAGCTATTCAGTTTCCTTTTGTCTTGTTTTCTGTTTTGTTGTTGGGTTCTTTTTTTCTTTTTTCTATTTTTAACTGTTTATATGTTCAAAATAAAGCAATCAATCAATCAATCAATCAATCAAGTCAATTAAGCCACGCCCCCCTCCACTCACTTGGACAAACTATCAACATAAACTATCAATCAGTGACCGGCGCTATGACAGGTGTCACAGTACACAGCATTTTGCAGGAGGCAATTGATGATTTTTTGGGACATAAGGAACAGATGTCATTGAGAAGTAACCAAAAGGGCCTAAACTACAGATTGGAGGGATATATTAATCATTTTATTGTTGAGCAGGTCGATGAAAAGTTTAAATTACAAGCCAAAATTTACAGGTCACAGTGTAAGCGTGATAAACCGCATCTCGTTGCCGTCACCATCAAAGTCAAATAGCCACTGAAGTTAAGGTTTTTGGCCCAGAATATGAGAAAAGGATAACAGCCTGTTTTAAGTTAATGAAGCTAAGCTCCAGAAGTTAACGTTAGCTTAACTAGAGCCCTTTGGACAACAGCTAATAATGATGTACGACCACCAAAGTACAAAACTAGAACAAAATAGGCTAATGAACTCCCAGCAAACAAGGTGACATGATGAACAGCGCAGCTAGGAGCTAACATTAGGCTAACTTTAGCTAACGTTAGCTAGAGATGTTAAAGATAACTTTATATTTCTTTCCAGCAAAGTGACAATATGTTGCCTCAAACACAGTGTTGACTTACCTTAGAACAGATGTAGACATCATTGTTATTGTCAGCTTATTCACGTTGAGGTGATGTTGTGGTCTAACGTTACCACACAACTTTATCCAAAGGAGACACTTTTCTCGGTTGAGATGTGGTTTAAAGTGTAAAAAATACACCCTGTCGCCCAGCCTCTCAGGATACCTTGTGTCGGAGTTGCATGTACCCCATGCACACTGTTTGACCATTTTTAAACTTCAAATCTCAGGAAAAGCTCATAGAACCGAACAAAACTGACTTTCTGTAAGCCATTTCAATGAACGTCCTGGCAGAGAATGTCCGAATGTATGGGAATAGCTATACGCACTGTGACTGGCTCATCGCGTTTGAGGTTGGGACTTGGCCCAAAAAAAAAAAAAATGACATAATTTTTAGTAGGTAAAACATAAACATTTTAAGTTTAAATCAGCAGTTAGTTTGGAGCACTAGTTTGTAAAACTATAGGTACAGTAAGTAGGTTAGTATAATTTCACAAAAAAAATCTTTAATTGATTGTTCATTGAAAGTATATTTGTGCTTTTTTTTTATTATCATATTTTTTCTTATGAGGAAATAATTTGTAGTGACAAAGTAAATTTCAAACTGGTTAAAACCACAGACTGCATAAAGATCCAATCACTCCAACTGTACAAAAATGATGCCAAAATATTCTGGATATGACCATTGCCATCTTGCGCTGGTGACATCATTTGAAGATTTGAAGCCAGAGTGTACACAGTAGTGATCTCTAATGTACTGAGTTCCTGCCCATACACCCATCCAACTCAATCATTAGATCACAAGCACACCAATTAACACACTCAGCTGTCAATCATGATGTCACACCCCCTTTTCATAGCATCAAATAACTAGTTAAATGAAAATCTTCAGAAAAGGAAGACTTGAACATAGGCTACAGCTGCATGATAAGAACTATTAAAAATGACAGAAACCATCTTTGGTAACATTTGTTGACATGTAGCTACTCTGATTTTTTTCAGTCTGGCCCATGTCCCTTCTGCTAACATGGAAGGGGCAACCACCAGAGGGGAATGTTTTGGTTTGGCTTGTGGGGAACTGTCATGCTGTTCATTACTAAATACAGTCTATGGTTGAAATGTCCACAGCATGTTGTTGGTATTAAAATGGTTGGTATAAAAATGACACAAAATGTTGAGTTTTTGTTTTAGGAAGTTAAGTTTTTAGTATGTAATTGTCTTGTGTTCAATAAATAAATCTTTTCTAGCATGCCCCTAAGCATACTACCAAAGTATGCCACCTTACTACCTACAGTGTTGTGACATTAACCACCAGCTATTACGTGACTTCATTGAACCAGTAACGTTGTCTGTCCATCACTTTAAAGGATCCGAACAACACAATATGTGCCATCAACATGTAAAGGGACATCATGTATGTAAAGATAACCTCACCATGATGTTTGATCAAAAATTGTTAATTTGTGATAAAACTGCAGATTTAGCATGTTGTTTTTCACTCCTCTCAGATTTGTGTGATTTTCCGCCAGCACCTACTTTGGTTCTAATTGAGCAGGATCAGCCAAATGAATCATGTTTCTTGTGACAGTGTTGGCACAGCAATACCAGTCCAAGTTCAATAAGATGTAATTTTCACAGTGGTGTTGTGAGCAACGCTGTGTTTGAGCATGATGGTAACCCGACTCATATGTATTGGATCAGGCTGGTGAGAGATAAGCTGGGGAATTTTGGACTGTTGAAGGTCAGATATTTGAGCCTCTTCCTGGATTTGTTCCATAATATCATGCCACATGTCCGCATCCTCTACAGCCTGCTCTAGAAACAGACCATTGACTCCATGTACACCCAGGGAATCATTTTGCACTTTACCTAGAGTGTATCAATTATCAAGTAAATTAAATTTAGCCATATTGTCTCTGGTTCATATTGCAGATTACGTGAATGTTTTTAATAATGCCAGCAGCAGTTCACCAGGTGGAATCCTGATATTGCTTGTATAATTGTATTTCATTGTAGTCTAATATTTCTTTTATTGTGTCTAGTTCAGGGATCCTCAGCCTCTGCAGGCAACACAGTAACATAGACCACAGACAGAGGAGTCAAATAAACATTCAATATTAGCAAAAGAAATTACTGTAAATATACAATTTACCTATTGTTCATGAGTGTATTGTACCGCTGTATTGAAATACTATATTGGGTTTTACTTATTTTAATCTATAAAATGGCAAGTCTTTTCTGGAGGCAGAAATAATGTCATTGATTGCTTTTAATCTCCATGGGCCAGCTAAAAAAATTGTTTCTAACATCAGACTCACACTTAGTGAAAAAGCCTTTAATGTGTGTGTGTGTGTGTGTGTGTGTGTGTATTTGTGTGTGATTTAATGTGTGTTTTGTTGAGAGTTTTAAAATCATTGTTCCAATTATATTAAGACTAAAGTGCAACACACACCGCCGCCATACGCGGCACGTCAAAACACCCGGCTCCATTATATTCTGTGAACAAACCCGCGCAGGACGCCGCGCCGCTCTGCTTCAGCCCACTGCTCTATTTCCAGCAAGGCCGGCGCTGCGAGAAAAGCTTTTTATGCATGTCTCGGCCGCCGTATGCTTAGGATGCTTAACGTTATTAAGTTTTTCAAATTTTTAATGAGACGATTTTGATAAGAAACTCACCCGTGAAATCCAAGTTGTTGTTGCCTCAGAGTTTTTCCTCTTTTTCCTCCGTTACTAGCAGTTGGCAACCGTTGGCAACTAGTGTAGGTACAGCCACCTAGCGGGCTGCCAATGTATGTTGGGGGGTGGCACTTGACGGCCACAGTGCCGGGCCAGCAGCAGTTTGTGTTGCACTTAAGGGTACAGTCAGAAATGGAATATACTGTACGCTTCCTGTTCACTTCCAGTCAATGAAAGTGAAGGGCGCATAAAACATTCCCTTCCAATGGCAGAGCAAATTCACATCTTCACATCACGTGGACTTCAACTTTTGTGACCGGTGAGGTTGCAGCCTCAACTAATAGCAACAGGTATGTGTGGAGGAGACATTGATTGTTGCCGTGTCTAACCAGCCAATATTGTATTATATTGACCATGAAAAATACAGACAGACTTTTAAAATACATGTGAACATGTTGGGCGGACTGAAATTGTACTAAATCAAATTTCTCAACGTTGTAAGACACCCAGGTAATGCAATTTGGAGTTGAATTCCTCCTGCATGTATACAGTCAATCAGTCTCAAACTGGCCTGGGCGATCTGTGCATGCTCCACATTGAATGCAGAAAAAGAAGCCGGTAACAACATGACAAAATCTACATCCAGAGCTATGCATTTTTGGATGGATATGGAGACACTGTTCCAGCTGCGTCAGCTCAAAGAGTTAAATATTTTAAAATACGTGGATGTAGCTAACTTGCTTGTCAATTGTTTGGTCTGTGATGTAATAGGTCAACCTAAAAAAAGGTCCAGTACTAACAAACTGAAAGGGGGCATATTGCCACCTACAGTATCATAGTGGAGTCTGACGTATCTCTCAAAAAATTGAATTGATTGACCATAGCTGGAACTGTGCATGTAAACATAATGAATCTGTCAGGAGAAAGTAATATCAGAAAACATAAGAACATAAGAAAATGCAAATTGTACCAAAACCATCATACTTAGCGGTATTTATTAGCAAGCTAGCTAACATTAGCTAACAAGCTAGCTTTCTGTGTTCGTCACACATACACTACCAACATTCTGCATGAATATTGCCTTGATAGTCACGCGCCTCCTTTCGCTCATGTGGGACTGTGAAGGCGCCGCCCACACAGTACTTAGGGTGAAGATGGGTGGAGTTAAAATGTAAATTTGATGGTGTTACCCCACTTTATGTCCTAATACTGGTCTAATTATTGAAATAAGTGAGAGCAGCTGTATAGGTGAACTATAGGTGTGTAGCACCTTCAAGAGTAACTCAGCACCCCCTGAAAATCTTGTTTTTACTTCCCACCATGCTGCTGTGATGTGCAATAAAAGTGTTCTGTGTGTGGATGTCAGTACACAAAGACATTATTGTCAGGTGTGGTTATCTGTGCAACAGAGCAGACGCCTGTCAAAGTCAGTGGGCTTGTTCTGAGCCTTTCACTGTGGCTTAGATCAGACTAAGACCGACTTTAGATAGTTTAGATAGCAAAGTAGTCTAGTTATTGACTATCTTAAAGAGATAGTTCAGATCTTTTGAAGTGGGATGGCAGTAGACGACAAATGGCACGCCCCCAGTTTAGAGGAGCAGGCAGGAGTACAGGTAGCAAAACCTATTTTAGCCACCTAAAAAGACCCACCTAAACAAATATATAACAGTTTAAGTGCATGCTATACTGAGAATATATTTTTACTACTCCTCCTTGCCGCAGACAGCTCCAGATTCCATACTCCAGACTCCATATATTCTAGCTCACAGAAGAAGGGAGCTTCTGGTCCACCACTGCCTCCATCAGTTAGTTTGCTCCTGTTATTGTGTGACTGGTAAAGCTGAATTAACCCTTTTAAATGCCAAAGTCACACAATAACACAAACAGACTAAGTGATTGAGGCAGCGGTAGATCAGCAGCTCTGTCCTGGTATGTGAAATTACTGTTTTTCTCAATGGAGTTTGGCTTTGAAGAGAGCAATGTAATGGCTTCTGTTCCCTCCTGGAAATCATTTGTCTGATGGCAAGGTAAAGCAGTGAAAATAGTTCAGTTCAAAAGATCCGAACCATCCCTTTAAGTAGGGCTTTTTGGCTAAAAGTTCTGGGTATATTAAGACTTTTTTCAGACAAACAAAAAAGAAAACATGATCGAGCAACTCCATCAAATTGCTCATCTCTGTTCACTTCAGGAGAAAATGTTTGCCTTCTGGAAGAATTCAACTGTTACAAGAGTGTAACAAAACAAAAACACTTCCAATGGCAAAAACCCCAGTGCAGTGCAGACCTGTAGCAGAGCTGATGTGCTTTGGCTTCTTAATGAGGCAGGAATCAGATCTTCTGCTAAGTCATCAGGATCAGGAAAGTTTCCGAGGGCAATCCAAAACAACTGACAATGTTGTATATTTCCTACAGGTTACTGCACCCGCTAAACCTCTCTCTTTCTCATTCCTCACTCCACGGCATTGAAAGCAAACCTCTAATTATGAGCTGTGTTTTTCTTTTTCTTTTCTGACATTTGGTGCCACTGATCAGCAGGTGTCATGGATTGTTAGTCACTGATTGTTACCATGGAAACATGGCTCTTAGTTCAAACTTAGTGTGAGGGTAGGGTGGCTAACTTTGTAGGCTTATAATGAATCTCTCGATTTTATAAAACTGTCTGGTATTGGGCCAATCTCAGAGTAGAATAAGACACTACAGACCAGTTTAAAATATCTTTGTAAAACCGGCCACAGAGGTGAAATAGACTTGAAACTTTCAACCAGAGACCATTGAATCATTGTTAAACAGCCTGATATTAAGTTACTCTTTAAAGAGAGGTACTTACTTGAGGTGTCTTTGCTTGATTGTAAAATGTCTGAGCCTAACACAGATAGTCACTGTGGTTGCCTATTCCATCACAGCTCCACCAAACTTTCTCCAGTTTGAGTAAATCTGGATTTCAGACCTCAGTAATTGATACCAATGGCAGCGAATAGTTATGTGAAAGTAAGATGAAGATTAAACAAATAAAGTTATCATTTTAATAAAATGTGACTGTGTTTGACAGAACAGTTTCCCATGACAGTTATCAGGTGGATTACATCATGTTCATAGGTTGAAGTGCATATTTGGCCTGCTAAAATTAAAGAGATACTTTGCCAATTTTCAACCAGCTTTGTATCAAAACAATGTGAGTAGTATGTGCAAATGAACTGTGGTAAACATCCCTCCATCTTACCAGTGCCTAGATATATATCCCCCCACCCCTCCAGCAAAACTCTGCCAAATGATGCAAATTTATACAAAATACAGCCTCCTGCTGAGTTTTGCTGGCTCTCCCAGGCTGTTGCTCGACCTACAGGCCATACTTCCACATTTTCGTATTGCCTGCGACCCAAGCTGCCAACCACAGATGCAAAGTATGTAGAAGCAGATCAAGACAGAGAGCCGCCTCTCTCGTGCCCCCTCTGTCTCTCAAAGCTGGAGCGAAATCCAATCAAACAGTAAAATTAGGCAGTGCTGATTGAAGATTATGTTGCTGTATTGCCTATTTCTTGCCTAAATTGTTGTCAGAAAGATATTTCAGTGCTGTGTTTAACGGTAATAGCAAGAGTTTGTGCAAAGGAAGAGGGCCATACTCATTCCTGGACAGTGAAAATGGATGCCAAAAAAAAAACTGAGATCAAATGGTAGAACTAGTTTTTGCATTATGTCAGCCACCAGTGGGAGCATTTATTGGTCTGGTGCGGGGCAGTGTATTCTGGTAGTTGTAGGTTTTCTCTTTCTTGACCAAAAGTGTCCTTTTTCTCTGTTTTCTCTGGTCATGTAGCACCAATTTCAGAAGTATTTGGGTCTTTCTACAACAAGGACATCCTAGTTTAATTAAAAGTCCATCTCTCTGGCAGTGAAATACTTCTTTAAGATTGTGTTTGTTAAGGTATATGTTTCAGTACTTGGTTGTGGGCCAGATGGAAGCTCTGGATGCAGTTGCTAGCATTGCTTGCTACATAGTGCACATTTTTAAAGCCCTGATAAAGACCTTCAGTGGTCATGCATCTTGGCTCTTTAATGATTCAGCCACTGTAACAAAGGCTTTTTAATACTTCCATTCTAGTTCATATATTTTTGGAGTGTCTGGATGTCTTCCTGTGTATCATGGTGCACAATGACTGCAAATTCACATGTTGTTAAATGAAAATGGTTATGGTTGGGTTATGGTCAAAGATGGATGGTGAACAAGTGTGTCACTTTGTGTTGAAATGTGGTTGGGACATATGTGGCTCAGACAAAAAAAAAAAAAAAAAATTGAAAGGGTCATTAACATGTTTTGGGGCAGTGTCATGGGAGGACTGTGATGTGACGGGGACAAAATCTGCCTTTTCAAAAAGTGGTGGGGACAAATGACAAACTATGGTGATGAATTATACTCACACATGGATTTTAATCTCTTCTCTGGAAAACTAGTTTTAGTCTCTCATGTTGGAGGAAACTGTACAGTTGCTGGGGACTATTTTCAGATGCCGATTTTTAACACACTATTTACAGCAGTAGGACAGTGTATGTGGAACTGACTCAAAATAAAGAATGTGTGTTAGTGGTAAGGAAGGAACATGCCACTGAGGTGTTTTACATAGTTTTGAATAACAGTGGAGCTTTATGGAACAAGAATGCGATATATCATGCCTTGATACACGCAGTACTTGTTAAAAACTATGACAGATTACAAGAAGTCCACCATCATTCCTATGCCCAAGAAAACAAGACCAGCCTGCCTGGATGACTACTGCCCAGTGGCACTAACCTCTGTAGTGATGAAGTGCTTTGAACGACTGGTAAGGATTACATCTGTTCCTCACTAACCAGCACACTGGACCCACTATAGTATGCCTACCGTCTCAACCGATGTACAGAAGACGCCATAGTGAGCATCCTCCACACCACCTAATCTCACCCAGAAAAGTAAGGTAGCTTTGTGAGATTTCTGCTCATTGACTACAGTTCAGTATTTAATACTATAGTTCCCTCCAGGCTAGTCACAAAGCTCAAGAAACTCATTATGCACATGGATCTTTGACTTCCTTAACACCGAAGCACCCAAGGCCTGCGTTTTGAGCCCCCTGTTGTATTCCCTGTACACAGACAACTCCAACATCATCATTAAGTTTGCTGATGACACAGGTGCAGTGGGTCTGATCACAGATAACAATGAAAAGGCTTACCTTAAAAAAGTGGAGGAGCTGACCTGCTGGTGTCAGGACAACAACCTATTCCTGAATGTCAGCCCACTAAAGAGATGATGGTAGACTTTGGGAAGAAGCAGGAAAGGGACTATGCCCTCTTTATATCAAAAGGTCCTTGTTGGAGAGGTGGCTTGAGAAAATTCCACATATCCCCTCAAATACTGAGGATTTTTTTTCTCCCTCGTGCTTCGTTCAGCCAAACACATTACAGGCACTGCTCTACCCTGTCCAATGGATATTTACACCAGGCGCTGCAAGAATAAGACCAGGAGAATCAGTAAGGACACCAACCACCCAGATACCTGCCTTCCCTTCCTGTTAATGTAGGGGAGAAAGTACTGTACACATCAGGCCAGCATTTGGAGGCTGAGGAAGAGCTCCTACCCTCAATCCACAAGAATTTGGACTTTTAATGGAATTTGTCAATCAATCAGTCAATCAATTTTATTTATAAAGCCCAATATCACAAATCACAATTTGCCTCAGAGGGCTTTACAGCATATGACATCCCTTACCACTGACTTGCACTGCCAAATGAAGCTTGGAGATGATAGAATTGCTACTTGCATTGAATATATACAGGAAAGTCAAAAAGGGTGGTTGGCTATAGGAAGAACATGACCTATTAACATCTCATGTTCTAAGTGTGGCTACAGATAGGCTACCAAAACACATGTTCATGGTTTGGGAAAGATTACATTCTTGGTTGAAGCCACTATGTGTAGAATATGAAAAGGTCTGAGTTTGGTGGCTCCCAGTTGAGGTATCAAAAAAAGCACAAATCTGACCTAGGGGCACTGAAAGAATGGGCCATAAGTGACACACAGACCACACCAATTTCATGGGGTTATGTCATTTTTCAGTGAAGATCACGCCACCAGATTAATTTGATGTCATGATCATAGAAATATTAAAAATAAAGAGGCTCTAATATAAAAGGTCAACATGCCCCATCTCGTTCTTCAGGTCTGCATTGATTTCTTTTTCAATACTTTCAATTCAGATTTAAAATTGGCCAAAAGCTTTGCTTAATATGAATAACCATTAAATCTTTAAACATTGTTTCAGGAGCAGTCAGAACTATTACTGTGAGGAAATGCATGAAATCTGACATTTTACAGATATGTTCCATAACCTAAACAACATTTTTTTCTACAAAACATATTAGCCAATGCAAATCAGTTGTATATTGGCATAATTTTTAGGGGACAGGTTGGCCTCACAGCAATGTAACTACAGTAAAACTCATACTAATCTGCACGGTAATCCTACTGCTACACTCCAGTCAAGTATAGTTGAACTAGTTGTGTACCATTCTTTCAGCTCTCATCATCCATGAAAACAAAGGCCTGCCCACTTTGTTTTATCTGCATGGCTGGAGGCACTTACACTGATTGCTCTCCCAATCATTTTAAATAAAAAGCTACAAGAGGTGAATCATTTCAAGTGTTGTCCTTAAGTGCACCTTTCACATCCATTGTAGCCCTGTCACAAGTGGCCAGTCCAGAACAGGATGTTATAAAAGTGGTCAGCAGAGGCAGATGTGGTAAATTGGAGTTCTCAGTTCCTTTGTTTTTGTAAATATGTCTTAACTAGAACATCCTTTGTGTAATAAAATCAGATTTGAGTACCTGACCCACAATGGTGGCAGATTTACCATTACATTTTTTTGGCAAGGTTTGATGTATATGGTTCTGCAATTTCACAAAGAATTAACCAAAAGCGTACCTCTCATATATAGCTGAGGACTGTGGATTTTGACAATGGAAATCATGACTGCCTCTGGCAGATTTTATCAGCTTTTGCTAGATGTGAGCTGATACTAATAATAAATCTGCACGAGTTAGTTGAAAACTGTCTCCAACTGGAGCAGACGTTGAATTGACCGTTCGGCAGACGTAGAGTGGTTCCAGAGATGGTCCTTTAGCTCTGCATCTGTGCAACTGCACCAAAATGGTTTGCTTACCCAGTCGGGCCAGATAAGCAAGGGTGTCAGCTGAGTAGGCGGTCATTCAGTGCGGGCCAGGACAAATTAGCATTTACACTGCTTAAAGAATATGGCCACATGCCACCAGGACTACCCTTCGAATGTGGTATGATCAATCGGATCTCAAGATGCCTTGGGGACACATTTGGTGCATTCACCCTTGTACTAGGAGCTGTCCACTTGTGACTCAGGATGCTCACATATTAATACAGGTGTAAACAGGGCAGTAGAGTATGCTTAACTTTTACAAGAGAAATTATTTGCGGATGAGAAATAACCTCTGCAACAAAACAGAGCCATGTTGTAACTCTAAACTGACAAACTAGAATCTTGCCTCACACAGGATGAATGTTTAGTCTTAAAAGGAATGTTTCAATATAAAGCAACCCCACAAAATAACATAGTTACATACTGACATGCACCCTGCCTTTGGATACAATAGACTGCTACTGTCGGTATAGTTGGCTGAGCACACTAATGTTTGCAGCTGACGGCTTGCAGTTTTATCAGTTTTTTTTTACACTTTAGCATTTCTTTCTGTGGCTTTTGTAAAGGTTAAAAAATATATCACCTTCCAAACTCTGTTGAGTATCACTTTTATTATCACAGCTTTAGCAAACTGTCAATTGATTGTTAGTACTTGAAGATGAACAAGAACAAGGTGAAACTTCAAGTGATGTCAATGATAAGTTCAAGGGCTCCACTGACATACTTTTGATTGAGAACAATAATATTAAAGACAGCTCTAAGACATAGCAGATATCTTCAAGAGATGAAGAAATGTGCACAGTATAACAAGAAAAAAAAACAATTTTAGATACTCCAGCAACCGTAAAAATTTTAAACTTTTGCATTTAATTTGCTTCACTTTTGGGTTTCTGCCAACTACCAATCAATGACTAGCTCAGTCAAGCTGCCATAATGATGGTGTCTCTGATAAATGAAATAAGAAACACTTATTGTCATGGAAACACCAACAAATTCCAATTTAAGCAGTTGCACGTATGAAGGTCACTTGAGTCGGTATCTAATTTTCTCTATATCCATAAAGTCAGATTTAAAGCCATTCCGTAAAGCTTTCTGCTGGCCACACATCTCTGTCAGATGAGAGTGAAAACATAATTGAGTACAGAATATCTGCAACACAGAATCAGGTCAAGAACTTCCTGACGAAACACCCTGAGCTTTGCTTGATGGAAGGGAGAAGCAGAGTTGCTGAAAATTTTTACAGATTGAAGAGAAAAAAAGTGGCGACTTTTTGAAATGTTTATTTGCAGTTATCTTTAAGGAATGCTAAACTCAAATAAAAAGGGTTTCAAGTCAAAGGCATGCATAATGCTGAGCAAACATTTATTTTCTATTGGTTTTAAGTTTGTACTTTTTTTGCTGCTGAGAAATGTGATAAAAGAGGGGGAAAAAGGCTGGCGTTAGGCCTTCATTCCAATAAATATGAAACAAGGACATTGCAGATGATACAGACCAAGGAGATGCATCTTGGCAGGAAATTCTTTGTAACTGCACATAATGTACTGGTAAACAACTTTTCCACATAAGAAATGTTGTAGACCTATAAGGTTCTTTCTCTTGCAATTATTTAGTTTTCAATCATGTCATTCATTTTCATTCATTCATTTTCAATCACAATGACAGATAAACAACAAGCAACACAAATCATGAACAGAAAAGTAAAATGGTTCTGGTCCTGTGCAACAACAGACCTACATTACACACTGCACATAGCAAGATGCTCTGGCAGTGACACGGACTGTCCTTCAGCAACACAACCTTGCCTGAAATATTTTGTCCTCCAACCAAAGTGTAGAGTAGTATGATACTGAATCATTAGCTCTGAGGAAAACAGAAGAAAAACAGAAAATAAATCTTACAAAACCGTTTTCCGTGTTTAGTGAAAGATAATTAGACAATAAGAGCAGTTTTTGCCTCCCCTGGTGAGCCAGCTGTCACTGAGTTTCCTGTTTATGTTTGTGGTTTGTGGGGATTCTGGCTCAAGAACTCTTCAGTGGGGAAAGGCTGGCTTAACCACCTTTGGCCCTTAGAGTGAAAATTAGCTGTGGGCCCCTGACGACACCCTTTTTCTCCCACTAATAATGTTAGTCATTAGTTTGTGATAGTTTGTGTCTTGGTCACATTAGTGACCACAAAAAAACTTCACAGTGATATGGCTCTAAAAATGTTACCTAATGATGTATCAATACATTTCCAACAAATTGTGAAACAATAAAGAGTCTCAATGAAATATTTGCAGTGTCACATGTTTAGTGTAAATTGTCACATGTCCAGAGTTGTTCCTCTCTTCTTCCTGGTTGCACCACGAGACGAGGATGGCTGCATCAAAGCTCCCAAACAAAAGGTTCGTAAAGTATGCTAACATAAAGATAGGACAGACATTTTTGGTACACGTTATCATTAAGGTGTCTGTTATATGAGCATTTGTAATTACTTAACTTTGTTCAGTGAGGTCACAGAATTAGTGAACATGTTGACGTCAACAATAATCTAAATGTTCATGTACTTCCACACACACATACTTCTTGTTCTACCTAACCTTCTACTCTTATTTTTTTAGGCTCATTTTGAGTGAAGTTTTGGATATGTGGGATTCAGGTGACAGCCAAGACAATGCATACAAACTTACAGTTCTCCCTCAAAATAATAATAATAATAATAATAAAAAAAAAAAACGCAGTCTTCAATGATTGTGATAGCGATGGGTCAGATATTGACAATGAGAGGGAGACAGGCCATTTGTCAGCCAGGCTTTTATAAACAGATCATGACAGGAACAACATTAGCAGTGATAATGACCTCCTGATCTTATTCTAAAGTTGTTGCTGCTTTGTCAGTTATTTGGGCATCAGACACCTGACGCTAAAACCCACCTTTCAGGGCAGTATGTAATGCAGTCGGGTGGCATCAGTATGTAACACAGCTTGATGTAACCTTTGGCGGTGTTATGATATGCCGGTCAGCCGGACAGCACCGATCGGGGGGTATGATATGCTGCTGGATGGGGTCAGGTTGAAATGCTGCTGGAAACAACATCTGGGTAGGAGGGCTGGTGGATGGGTCTAACAAACCTCGAACTTTCACCCGGGAGCCTAGTGCTCGCTTCCCAAATGCCAAACCAAAATGTTTTTTAACCTAACCACTTTTGTTGCCTAAACCCAACCATGAGCTTTTGTTGACATCCACCCAGTGTTTATAGCGCATCCTGGAATGTCAACAGCAGATGCAGCAGTATACCTAGCACATCTTAAGTGAATGTAAAAGGCCACTGATAAAGCAGTGATAGTATGTATAAGGGTTTTTGATAGGGGTGTAACGGTATGCAAAAATCATGGTTCGGTACGTACCTGGGTACACAAGTCACGGTTCGTTTTTTTTCAGTACAGTAATGAAAAAAATAGACAACTATTAAATATCTTTTACTTATTGGTAACCTTATTAAAACATACCACCACAGCAGTTAACTCTTTTTACACAATTTTTGAATGAAACAAATATATATAAAATCCTGCTTTTTCACATTGTTTGAATGAAAATAGAAATATAAAAGTGAAAAATAAAATCCTGCTTTTTTTAACACATTTTTTGAATGAAAAATATAAATATAAATTTCTGCTTAAACAGTTTTACTCAATAAAAATAAAAAGTATAGTGCAGCTGGTCAGCTTTAAAGCCTGCTCAGATTCAGTTTTACTAGGAACTTACTTAGCTTTCCCACTTTGTTAAAGTGCAGTAAACAAAACATGCTTATATCTAAAGTGCAGCTTAAACAATTTTACTCAACTCCCATGGCATTGGTTATTTCTTTAGCGCAATGGTCAGGGAAACGCTCTTTCTTTTTAAACGACGACGATATCGTAGTTCGCACCAGATTGCTCTTTCTAGTTGTGCCGGTTAACGTTCAAACTCGGGTGGTGTCGCTTTAGATGCGTTAGCATGTTAGACATGTTTCCAAGTACATACCCGATCGCTGTTCTGCAGTGTCGGCACACTGCTTTTGTCTGCTTTGTTTATTTCCATCTTTGTATTTTACCCTGAAACCAAAGTGTTCCCGAACGGAGGACTTAAGGTTTGCAGGTGGGTCTTCAGGTTTGTCAGGCTCATTTGCCATGTTGTCAAAATGCTAGAATGTGCTGCACAAAGTGAAGGCGGAGATTTACGGTCGGACTCGGTCCGTCACTCAATTATGTCCGTCGTGGAACTAGATATTTTAAATGGTTCGGCTCGCAAAAATGGAATTAAAATAAAACAAAATAAAATAAAATAATATCCTGCGCCCAATAATTTCTGGTTGTGCCGAACCAAAAGTCGCATACCAAACGGTTCAACACAAATACATGTACCGTTACGGCCCTAGTTTTTGATATGTAAAGTAGTCACTCTAGAATGTAATAGAGCATTCTAGTGACAATGCTGGGGACTGCCAGTAACAGGTTTTTTTTACCTACTCTTCCATGAAAATTAGAAAAAAAATAATGATTGATTATTTCAAAGGGTTACCAGTGACAGATGATTTGGATAGTTTTGTGTCTGGGAAAAATTTGCTAAGGGTTAAGTATGTGCGCATTTATATGATAAAAATCATCAAGTCCTAAAAACAATGTACTTAAAGGACTTTTTCCCAGGTGAGCATCATGTAGTCTTAAGATATGTAACAGTTTTTCTTTTAAGAAGATTTCTTAAACAATTACTAACTAATGGTCTTGTGTGATGGGCACTATTTTCCCCAATTACTTCTTGTAATCATTTTTTTCTTCTTTTTACTTGCTATTACCAGTACTTTAACTGAATTTTATTCACGTAGGCAGCAGGGTGGTGCAGTGGTTAGCACTGTTGCCTCATAGCAAGTGGGTTCCGGTTTGCACTCAGGCTGTAGCCCTTCTGTGTGGAGTTTGCATGTTCTTCTCGTGTCAGCATTGTTTTTTTCACAAATAAGTTTCATCTGTACATTTTATATGTATCAAATCAATATTTTTAAAGTAAAGTAAAGTATGTTTTTTAAAGTAAAGTATCTGTTGTTGCGTATTGATGTTAGCTACCTGTCAGTGTATTTCCAGCAGCTTTTTAGTAATCAAACATGGATGTTTCTTAGCAACCCGTCACTGCTTTTCAACTGGGAATAGCCCCACCCCCCTTTTTCTTCTAACAGAGACATCTACGGCTTCTCCTGCCGTGTTTGTGCCGCCAAAACTGTTTTTTAAGCCCAAAGACGATATTTTCCTAACCCATAACCAAGTGTTTTCTGTGCCTAAACCTAACACATCCACCACTGTGTTGCTGAAACATAAAGAAACGTAAAGTTTCACATCCACTACATCATAACGTGCAAATGTAATGCAATGGTGGTTTGAAAGGTGTACAGTGCCAACCTTTTTTTCCAATGATTTGGTTGTGGATGGATTTTCATTCTTGTTACAGTTTCTATAGAGAAATGCAGGGCAAAGTACCAGTAAATCAGTCAATTATTCAATCATTAATACATCTGTTGATTGATATTTCAACCAAATATGTTACTATTTGCTATACTGTCTTCAGAGAAATGACAGGGATAGAGTACAGCTCACTAGTATTAGAACTTAAATACTGTTATTTTATGAGCATTGTTTTTTTTAATATGTGAGTGATCTTTATCAAATGATCTCCAGTATAGTACAGTACAGTCTCCATTAATTCTGACATCAAGGTAACTGCTTCAACGTACATGTCCATCTACCTGTGTTTAATGCACATTTCAGTAAAATGAAAACACAACAGAGTGGAAACACTGATTGTACCTACATGCAAGCAATGAGGAGACTGTAACTTTCTTCAAATGAACATATGAAAGAAATATGTCATATTTCCATATGGTTGTCCATGTGGTTTTCCATTTTCAATTCCATTCCACTGGTTTGCACACATACCTATATAACTTAGATCCAAGTGGCTCATAGTGTTCTTAACCTTGTGTTATTGCTGAAAGGTTTTTGTGACAGTGACAGAAGTGTTTTCTGTGCCCCAAATACATCTGAAGGATTTGTAGTTTTTAATTATGACCAGAAAACAGAACAAGAATGCCAAGAAACATTTCTAAGAAATGTACTTGGCAGTCAGGGGTACTGAGGGCCTGTGTGCTCTGCTGCTCTGCTCTGATTGAAGAGGAAATAATAAGTTATTACACTGACCACATATCTTGACTGCCAGTCACTGCTACACTCTCTCTTCAAATGTATCACCAGGTTCGGGAATATTACTGGAATATCAGCTGCAGCTGTGTCATGTTGAATTATTAAGTGAAATGAACTATTTTCATACTGTGTTTTTTCTACTTTGACCAATATTACCTAAGCCTAAGCGCATTAGCAGCACTTATGACTGATGCATTGCAGTTAGAAGAAATGTTTGAGTGATTAGGCCTACATGTAGCCTACCCCTCGGTCCCCTCCTCTCCCGCCTCCCTCACTCTGCCATTGGTTAGCACGAGGCAGGCTCCGGGATGATGATGCCTGGAAAGGGGGTAAACTCGGAGCGCGCGGCTCTCCTGCTGCGCACACACGCACAGCAAAAGTGAAGTGAAGATGCTTCTGTCCTTTCGATCAACAGTCCAGCTCGTAAGCCATTCACTTCCTCCTCTTCATTTTCTTCTCCTTCTCCTCCCAGAGCGCCAAACTGTCCCCTTGCCTGGTTTACAGAAGGAACTTGCGCAGCCGGGCTCGGCCAGCTCGGAGGAGGCGAGAGGAGGCACCAGAGATCCGGAGCACCGTCACCCCTATAGCGTATCCGTGGAGAACTACGCGTCGGTATGGGTGCGCTGACAAAAGGACGTTACCTCTCCATGGCGGGCCTCCTGCTCCTTGTTTATTGCACAGTATCAGTGATCTCCAAAGGTAAGAGCTGCGTCCGTGTGTATGCATGCTTACTTTCGGTGTCACGGGGTTTTAAACGCCTTTCCCCGGCGTGTTAAAAAGGCAGTGCCATCCCAGTGGTTACGCACCACTTGTCACGTTTCTGTCGTGCTTGTAAAGATTTTGCATATTTCTGGAGGTTTTCAAATACACCACTGTGCACATTGAATTTTCAACGTGTGTTTCTGATTCATCCTCGGGACTTACTGTCACTGTTTGAGCTCTCTCTTTCTTTTCTCTTCCCCAATGCGCAGCAGAGATGTTGATTCATCAAGTCGCAGCTCACACTGTCAACTTCCCCACACTGTTTATCTTTTTCATACCCCCCTCAAATCGATGTTAATTGTGTCATTTTCACGTCTTTAATGGATCCATCATCATGACCGCGCTGCACCCAGGAGCAGCCTGGGCTGTAATACAGGCACGCCTGTGCAACAGGCATGTCAACGCATTTTTCCCCTCTCTCTGGGAGTTAACTGTGCTGATTGTGTGGACGCCTGTCTTCATTTGAAAACGATCCACTCTCTGATATCATGAGCTGGATACAGTGTCAGGGAGAATAAAGGGGATATGGAAGGCTATTTGTGCAGGGTGAAGGGCCAGGCTTTATGTTGACTTCAAGCAGAAAATAAGAAAAACATTGTGCTACTCACACCTGAAACAATTTTTGGCAGGGCAGGAGGTCCAGGTTTCAGTCAGGTGCCATGCATGTTTAGGGCAGATGTTGATCATTTGTTTAAAGCCATGTGCACAAAAATAATGAATATGTTTTACACATATGTCGTAGGAAAAATACACCTGAATGTGAGGCGGCTGTGCCAAGTGGGAAGCATTTGAGGATTGGGCATGTTTGCCAATTTCATGTTTTTCTTTGTTCTTTTTGTTATGGAGAAGAAAAATCAAGTAAAATGGGGACTGATTTAGAGCCTATATAGAAACAGATTTTCCCGTTTTTAACTGATATTTGATGCAGGCTTTTCCATGAGGTTTTACTGAGTTGTAGCTGCTGCTTTGAAACTCACTCATTTACATCAAATGTCACAACACAAGCACACAACTCCACAGGCAAATGTCTGCCTTTCAGTGATCTGATTGTGACTGTGCTGATTGTATCTTCTGAAAAAAACTGCTCATCATTCTCTGTCTGCTGCTTTAATGGCTGTGACATAAAAGATTCCTCAGAGTGCTGTTGCTGTATGTGAGTGTGTACAGTGATGGTATTTGAATCTGATGTGATATCACTGTCCCCCACCCACATGGTCTAAAGTCACTGTATGGCAGCCAATGGAGCTGAACTGAGTGCAGTAATAGATTGAGGTCACAGCATCACGACTCCATTGCCCACTGCAGTCACTGAACATGGGTGTGCAAAGTTCCCTGTTAGATGGAGCGCAGAAGCACTCCAGCTTTTCCATTTCATTTGTGACTCTGTCTGACTGTTTCTATATTATGTCTTGGTCTCTGTATGTATTGGTTTATTGTGAGAAACTGTGTACTCAACACCAAAGTAGCTAGGCTTTTGATAGTCTAGTATGCAGCTTGCGTGTGAATAGTATTCTGTCACAGGGCAGTGTTGTTTTTACTTTATTTTCGTGAAAGGGTAGCAGGTGCCATTTCTTGTTGTTGTAATGTGAAAAATCTGTAAAGGCCACTTGTAAAAACAGAGAAAAAATGAAAGCATGTGAAAGTGAAAATTGAAAAAGAGATCTAAATGCATAATTACAATACCAGTGGCTCCCACCATTTTGGCTCGTGGCCACTTAAAACCTTCTTGCAAGCTTCATTATAACAAGCTGCATACAGTATATTTACAAGAAATTTACACCAGCTATTTATAATTTATTATATTTATTGAATTTTGGAGATTTACAAGAGACTGATTTAAAAAAAAGAGTGGTAAAAACTGAAGCAATGGAGGCCGAGATATCCTGACTTTTAGTCCCCAGTATCTGGGAACTGTGGGATTCCCATAATGTAGCTGGATGGTGTCTTTCACTGAAACATCTCTGCCTGAAAGAGTCACATCCTTCAAAACCCACACCTCTGTTTGTAATGTAGGGTTTCTGTGTGTTCAGTCTCCTAAATAACCCTGATGACATTGTCAGGGTTATCTGATGACATCATTGGGGTTATTTCACAAGAAAAACAAAGAAGAGAGAAAATCTGAAATATTGAGAAAGCATGTATTTTTATCTTTAATCTTACAACCCCCCAGATCCAGTGGCAGTCCCAGACTCTGCAGGTTCTTCAGCAAAGAAACCCCCCTCAAAAAATCATTGTCAAAAAAATAAACGTGGTCAATTGTACTTGATCAAATCAGTCTTATGAGAAGTTTAAGGGGGTTTATATGAGTCATTGCAACTGGTACCTACATCAATGGCTGTGGGGGCCTCTTTTGCCTTTTTTGGGGGGGGGGTAAACATTTGCCCAGTTTGCCTCTTTTGATGGTGCACCTACTCGGATTTCTCTTGCAACCTCTACAAAGTTCTCCATTTTTCAGATTTTATCTCCTCTTTGTTTTTCTTGTACAATTCTGAATAGCATAGTTAAGTTAACCCTGATGACATCATCAGGGTTATTTAGGCTTGACACTGAACATGCTTAATAGAAATCCTGCATTACAAACAGAGGTGTGCACTTTGAAGGATGTGACTGTTTTCAGGCAGAGATGGTTTAATTAAAGACGCCATCAAGCTTCATCATGGGAATCCCAAAGTTTCCGGATCCTGGGGACTAAAAGTCAGCATATGCTGCCTCAATTTTTACCACTCTATTTGAAAAATCTGTCCCTTGTAAGACCCCAAACTTTATGGTGGTGCAATAATAAATAGCTGGAGTATCCCTTAAACCTCTCGTAAATATACTGTATGCAACCTGTGATAATGGAGTTTGCAACCTCTTTGTGGGCCCTGACCCCTACTTTGGAACCCAGTGATTTAGACTGTAGAGAAAAAGGCTGATCATACCAGCAGATGTGCAACGTTGCTCTCTGCAAATATGCGTTATCTAATAGTTTTCATGTTGAATTTGTTCACTAGCAATAGCGTTTGAAGCTGAGGGATTTCAATACCTAGAAACCCTGGGAGGAGCCGTCTATCAACTGTACTTAAGACTCTTGTTTCTGAAGCTATGCTGCTGTACTGTATTCGAAAAGAAACTTACCCAAAGATTTCAACGAGGCAAAAGATCTGACAGCTGTGAGTCAGATGTTCTCTGGACAGAGTGTTTGTTCACTGCTGCTTAGGAATCAGTTTGAACTCAGACTTTATTCAAAGTTTAGATTTGTCACTTCCAGTGTGCAAAGAAGAGGCACTACCAGAATTTTATATTAGGCAAACAGGCCAAATCTGCAGTCTGTCTCCCACAGAGACTTGGACTGTTGTTGGTGTAGCCTGGAACAGGATTATTTTATAATCAAGTAATCTTCCAAATATTTTCTTGGTAGGAGTATTATTATAATTTCCCAGAGCCCAAAGTGGCATCTTCATATTAATAGCATTAATATAAAACTCAAGGTAATCATCATATGGGTTAGGGTAAGGTTTTGACAGCAAAATCCTCACATTTAAGAAGCTGAAACTGCTTAAAAATGATTAAATTAAATATCAAAATAGATAAATGATCTGTCCATTGACTAATCAGTCAATCAACCATTTAAGCTCTAGATGCAGCTGCATAAAAATCTCACCTAATGGACCTTGAATCCCTCCATCATGCCTGCAGGAATCAAAGTGACATTTCGTGCTGTCTCCAGCTCATCCTGTACAGCACAAACGCCCTTCAGTGTTGCCATTTCTCTGCACGTCACATCACTCTCAAAGGCCATAAATGTAACAACAGGTGTCACACGGATATTTCCCCAAAACGTTGACTCCATGAACCAAACAGCAGCAAACACAGCAGTCCGGCCGCAGCGGGACTTGACAGCGCTAGCTCGCACTCAGTGAGGTTTAAGCTCTCAGGGATCAATGGTGATGTTTGCAGGCCCTGTTGGCTGGAGACAAGCCTCACGCAAGCGGTCACGGAAGAGGAGGGCTCCTCCTGTGTGACACGGCCGTGAGTAAGCGTGGTGTGGCCCAGGGGGAAACTTTAAAAGGCTTTTTAATCGTGCTTCACAGGACTGGTCTGGAAACACATCATTTTAAGACACAGCTTTCTGAGCAATGATATTAGATGTGACTTCCTTATGAATCAGGTATTACCATGTACCATTATCTCCTAATGAAGGCCTACTTAGAGATGCAGAGGGACTAACTGAGTGCACTGATATGTAATATCCCTTATAACCTGGCTTCTGATGAGGCTCTTGTTGATTTCATTTGACACGCAGGCGTATTTATTTGGGACTTGATGATTAATTTATGTGATGTGTGATTTAGTGAGAGAGAGCGGGTGTGTATAGAGTAAGAAAAAATAATGAGGAAGGGGATTATCTGATATTTGATTGAGGATTGTTGATGTCACCCAGTGCATTCGCCAGTAATTCAACACGTTCTGCTGTAAGTTTTCCTAATGCTATGTCTGATCATAAGAATATGTTATGAGACCAGGGTATGGGGCCGCTAATGTTTGCCTTGCTGGAAAAGAGTCAGATTGCACACATGCATGGACCCCTTGTGGTCACCTCATTTTATAAACATTAGCAGCAAACAGCGTCCACAGATGCACAGTGGTGTCAAGTCTCGCTGAAGTAGCCATTGCCACATGGCGTGCGATGCCTTGTGATGCCATGTCTCGCTCTTTTCTGACATGTTGACTCCTCAGTTCTCCCCAGGCTTTAGTTCACCCTTGACCTTGCGCTGCAGATTGTACCTCTTTCTTCTTGCTCTTCATATTGAACAAAAAAAGAATAGAGACAGCACCAAGGTTGCACAAAGCTACTTTTGTTTTCTAGAAGAAAAAAAAAATCTCAAGGTTTATTTTTTTTTTATTTTATTTTGCCGTGTACATGGCTTTCATGAAAACAGACAAAGGTCAAATCAGTTATTTTCCCTCAGAGAAAGTAAAGGGGCTCTTATATTTTCCCTGCCGATCCCAGAATGAATCATCATAGTCAGGCTGCCGTGGGTGACAACGTGCGCAGTTCAGTGCCCAGATTTACATTTAAATGAAACCAAATGGCTGTACATTCAGAAATGATATACAGTAATGATGATGGTAATAAAAGCAAAGTCCTCTTTCATATTGGACCAGCTCCTACTTGGGATTGCTGTCATTTGGGGACTATGCAGGTACAGTCGGTGAGTTATGTCTTTGCTATGTCAAGACTATTACCTTCACATTTCAACGGGCAAATTCATCAACACGCTGCCTAAGAGGCTTAATGTAGTCAGCAATCAGCCCTGCAGCTCATTGGGTTCTGCTGTCCGCTCTGTGGCTGAATGGTACTTAGACATTCAACTTTCTCCAGCTACCGTATGTCATCTGTATCTGTAGGTTTACACACTGCAAAGGCCTGGATGCATTCAAGGTGTCTGATAGCCTGGTTCCAAACTTGTGTTGGGGGTGATCATCTGGGGATGTCATCCTCCTGTCCCGGAGCCAGAAAGGTGGTGACAGAAAACCACAATGGCAGTAAAACTGGACGAGCCTGACGCAGCTGTAGGTTGTTTTAAGTTGATTTGTGTAAATAATGTGTGTACCTGCAGTGATTAATTCACAGAGAATTTTTTGTAAAAATTAGGAATGCACTGACTGTGAAATTTTGGGGTGATACCAAGGTTTTTTTTTTTATTTAGTTTGTTTTGTTGTTATTTATTTCCTCTTTTGTGCCAGGGAAGCAAAGAAATCGTCATTATAAAAATTAACTGAACTGTTTTGAGGTCATTCAGCTCTTGTTTTCATTACCATTGCCTACGCATTGATGAAATAACCTTTACTATAACCTTCTGTCACGTGAAAAACATGTTTTTTAAATAACTGCTTCAAAAGCCTTTCTGTTGTACACAGTAATTTTCAATTAATTATTATTTCTATTTCATCTTACTGTGAAAACATCAACAAATTTCTCCTGTATGCAACTTATTTATTCAAGTTTATAACCAAAAACTACATTTTACAAGAAAGCACTTGAACACATTAAGATACCATGATAATTTACCTTCGTCCAATGCTCATTTTTATTGACTAGTGTAATGTAACTCAGTGCAGCCTCCTTCAGCAGTTAGGTTAATTTTTCCTAGTGGCCACTGGAAGTATTGCAATGAAAAAATTCCCTGCTGCCTTAAAAGCTTTTTCCCCATGCACCACGATTATAAAAGACAGATCTGGTCAATTAAGGTCAATTATGACTCTTTCTATTATAATCTTTTGATCCGTAGAGGTTTTGTGTTTGTTAAACGTCCTTAAGCCTAGAAAAATGATTCAAAAATTAGTGACATCATCACAATATAATACGTATTAGCTGAGCGGGAACTCGTGGGCAGAGCCAGCAGGAGAAACACTGCTGTGCATACTCAGTGGGATGCATACTGCGGATATAATCCTGTAAGATAGAACTTTTTGGTGTATCTGGTCATAGATTATGACTGGAACTATTTGATCTGAGAGGATTTTTGTTGGGAGGAGCGGGGGAAGCACGCACACTTATCAGTGATTAAGGATTTGATTTGAAGTTATTTTATAATAACATGCAGTTATAAGAGAACTAGAATGGATGAACATGGCATCTTTATTGTTAAGAAAATGAAACTTCGATAACTAAATCAAGCCATTTAAGGAACATAACAGCATTATTTGTAACCTTTAATGAAAAAAGAAAAGTCTGCGCTCCTGACTCAGGGCTTTCATGCATTTCCAAAAGTGGACCTTCTCTCAGTTGATCTACTGATGAAGATTTTAAGCAGGGTCGAGACATCGTTTTCATCCATAAGGTCACTGTGAGCATTCATAATGGCCAAATGTGTTAGTCTCTCCTGCGTCACGGTGTTGCGCAGCCAGGTTTTCAGCCTGCGCGAGGCTGAGAAAGAGCGCTCGGATGCCGCGACAGATACGGGCAGGGCCAGACAGAGCTTAATGAGCTTCTCCACCTCCGACAGCATGGAGTGGGTTTAGGGCTGCAAGGTTTGCAGGATGGACACAACATCCTGGATGCCAAGGCTACTGTATGTAGTCAGGCAGGCTGCATATCACATCAAAAGCATAGATGTATGCATTAATGATATGAAAGAGATAAATGTAAGTCAGACAAATTGAGTTCAAATTCAGATTCTTTATTTTTTTAAAGCGTAATGCAGTAGGTAGGGAGGCTGATGGGGTGCGGGGGTGCGGATGGGAGGGGGTGCAGCCGCACCCCCCGCAACCCTAGTCAACAAGGTGGCTGTCGGCCAGTACTGATGATCAGACGAGTGATCCCTCGTGAAAAAAGTGATTTACAAACATTTATTTATTCATTCATTTTCCGCAACTGTTTATCCTGTTGGGCATCACGGGGGGCTGGAGCCTTTCCCAGCTGACATTGGGCGAGAGGCTAGGTACACCCTGGACAGGTCACCAGACTATCACAGGGCTGACATGTAAAGACGATCGACCATTATAACCTTTATCAGGGCTTTCAGCAGTATCTCACAGTCTGCCTCTGCAGATGGAATTTGCCCAGCCTGAGGAAAACCAGAAGCTGCAACCCAAAGCTGCGGAAAAAGTGAGTAAGAGGACCTTGAGTCCAGATTCAATAGTCTAGAAATTTTCTGCATTTTTTTTAACCAAATGATTAATCAATTAATCATGAAAATAATCTGCACATTGATTAATAGTGAACATATTTGTTAGTTGCAGCTCTACAGAAGCCAGATGATGAAACTGTGATGATTACAAACAGCTTCAAATACTGACATTTTAGTTACCTATGTTCTCTCTTGCTCCTTCACCCTAAACTTTGCCATTTCCAGAGAATCAGCACACTATGGGGGCTGTTTTTAAGAATTCCTCTGAAAATGTTTGAGTCATGATGGCCTAGCTTGCCCCGGATGAATGCTGTGGCTTCCGTTATACTTAATCTGAGGGGACGGCAATCAGGACAGGACAAGAAGGCCCACTCGGTCACAGTGCTAAATCATGTAACGAAGCGGCAGATCCCCTTCATCCATCTCAGTCAGGAGATTCAATCAGTTGTGCTCTTGGAGCAACACGTCTTCATTCCACAGTCCTGTCCAGACTCCAGCCAAGTAGGTTTCTTTTTAAATATTGCAATCTTTGCATGAGCCCTGACTGATACATGGGGACCCATCCTTTTTTTCTGTATTTTTTTTGTGTCTCCAGCACTTGTGAAAGAACTCCCTGAGGATGAGAAACACTTGGGATTTAAATGTGGTAGGCGGAGAATTCACTGTACTGTATAATCATGACAAAAAATGACTTCTGCAAGGAAAACTGTCTTTTAAAAAAAGAGCTGGAGACAAAGTGTACTTCTTCTGTGATGAGGTTTTTTGACATCTGTATTCATATTTCATTCAGTATTTATTCATTCTAGACATTTCACATATATCTTACACAAATTTAGAGTGGCAGTGATCTAATCTTAATTTACTCTGCATTGTTAAGTGTACATATAGCCAGCAATCTGAAGTGCAAGGGTCAAAACAACAGCCAGACAGCATAAGCAAAATATATTGTAAATATCCATGGAATATTCATACATCATAAATAATAGATAGGAGCTGTGGGTAGAAATAAGAAGAAAAAGTAGTGTTTCTATCTCTGTATGGGTGTTTCCACTTGTTTTGCACAGCCATCTAAACACACACATAATAAAGTGATATACAAAACTGTGTTTAAATATTCATAGCTATTAATTGAACATCATCTTCATTTCTGTAATCTTTGAAGATTCTTACACATGCTCTAAATAAACACATTTATTGCTGCAAACCAATTAATCACACTCGTACTGTGGAGCAATTACTCTCAAGCATCAGCACAAGTGAAACAGGGTCTTTATGAAAAAGCAGCTCTAATGTGTGTTTTTTTCACATTAATTTGGTGTTTGCTGTGGAGCAAATGTTGGCACTACACCGGTGGGGTGATATACTCCAAATTTAGAGGTGTCAGGTTGCGCAGGCTCCATGAACTTCTTCATATCTGTGTTTACAGATGGTGCACACCAGATGAGCTTTTTACAAGGCTGCTTTATGATAGCATCCTATTTAGCAAACCTCCAAGCAGCCATAAGGCCTACCGGGGGATGTGTGTGTGTGTGACTGTGCCTGCATACACACACACAGACACATATAGTAATTAGGAAACCCACACACAGTCCTGTGTACATTTTTTAAATTTATATATTACATTCCTGGTTTTATATAGCATCTGGGTGTGGAATGTCTTCTGTAGAATCAGAGTCAAGTGAAAGGTGAGGCCTCATCTCTTATCAAGTCGGAGAGAATTCAATATTGTTATCGAAAAACATGTCCCGTTGATGTATGGGTCATGGCTGAAATCTATGTCAGCCAATCTCAAGTAAATGGCCTTTTGAATGACTGCAGTTTCTAAGTGAATCTCACATAGTCCATCCATTGAAGGTAAAGGAGTTTCATTACTCTGTATACTGCATGGTGTCAACCACCTTTTGTTTTTATTAGCCATATGGATGGCAATGTAGACCTGTCAGTCCAGCACTTTGGTCTAGACTGACGGATCTCACCAACAATTGGATAGATTGCCAAGAAATTTTGTATAGATGTTAATTATCGTGTGGGGTTCAATCCTATTGACTTGGTAATTAGGACTAGGTATAATTTTAAAAAATTACGATACCAGTACGCACAGAAAAATGTTGGTTTCTCAGCAGTTCTTAGGCACCTGTGCTACTTTTATTGTATTGTTCTGTAGAGGTTCTTTACTGGTTCTTAGCATAATTTAGTTTAGTTTAGTTTGGTGAGGAAAGAATAAAAACACTAAATTAAAATAACAAAATAACAAACAGTGTATTTCCAGAATATAACATGTTAATGTTGTGGCTTGCAACCACTTTGCCCCAGTGTGGAATATTCCAGATTTTAAAAGGTAACATGTTATGTTTCTCAGTAAGTGTTAAGTATAGGATCCTGATTTTAAGCCTACATTTTGTAAGAAATGATTAATAATCATAAATATTAGGGGTGCACGATATTGATCATGTTCAGTTGATGATGATAATAATCAGTTGAGTTTAATAGTGCATTATGCATAATTCATATTTCCAAACAAATTACAAGTATTCATGTTATCACAAACCAAGTGACCAGAAGAAAATATTGACACTGTACATTTCTGCAAACCAAGAACTAGGGATGCAGGAGATTGGATTTTTTGCTGATATCCGATATGCTGATATGTAACTAATTTGACAGATAACTGATACCTATATCAATATATCCATTTTTTCCCCACCTAAATTTTGTGATTATCAAGTCTTTTCTGTCGTGGGATTAACATCATATTTTATATGCATACTCTTATCGTGATGGCCCACCAGCAGATGGAGACATGAAATTCACTGCTTTTCAATGTATGTAATGTTCATTCATTGTGCAAAATAAGAAACCGCACGTTGGCTGATTCTGATTCTTTAACGCCGATATTGATACCGATGACGTACCAATATTAACAGCATGTTTGCTGATTCCAGTATTTTGTTTTGAAGCCAGTATCGGCTGATACAGATGACATGCCAATATTATCATGCATCCCTAATTAAGTAAAAGTGTCATTTAGAAGCACACTGACTTGCCTAGGTACTGTCTGGCATCATTCAAGGCCCCCAGGCTAAAAAAATGAAAAACATTATAGCGCTACATGGAATTTGAATGAGTTCTATATAGCACTATTTGACAAAGAATCAGTATAGCTCCACAAAATGACTGCCATGTAGCACCAAAACAGTTTCCTCTATGATTACGAGCGAATGAACCACTTTTGGATACTGTTTAGCATCATTTTAGTTCAGAGTATACCAATACCAGTACCCTTAAAGTGACACCAATAGCAATAGAGTACTTCATTTGATACCAATAATGTGAATGGAGTCTAACCATACTTAGAATGTTTTGGTGGCATCTCAGTACACGTACCTGACAAGTCATTCAAATTCATTGTGTTCAATTTCACTCAACCATTAGCGGGATTAACAAAAGAAGTGAGGTGTTTCTGTGTTGGTGTGAGTTTCGGGACCATTTAGTGGTTCAGTGTTGGATGTTAGGCACTGCTGCTGTGTTGGCCTGTACTAACAGGGCACACTTACCAGTAGGAGAGTGGCCCTTGAGACAGCAGCAACAGAGAGTTTGCTGATCTGGTGGGAAAAGGATCTGGGGAAAAGGACTTGAGCCTTTTTGATAGTTCTTGGTACTGGGTTATTTTGGTCTAGACTTAAACTTCCATCCATCTATTTTCGTAACCGCTTATCCTCTTGACTTCCTGTTGACTTTGGCGATCCTCTGACATTACCTCCAGCAAATCACTTATTGTGCGGTATGCAGGGCTAAATTTCATTTACAGTAACAAAGAAAGCAGCCTGTATAGTAACCCAGCAACATGAGCAGCCTCTATTGAAAGGCCAGTGGTTATAGAAAAGCCTCTCCAATACATAGATCACAGGTATTTTTCTCGGACGCCTGATGTATGGCCTTTGATATGCCAACCCTGATGGTTCTCTGTTGTTGCTGTACCCACTTTCATGGCCTTGGGTCAGCTGTTCAAACATGTCCTCTGTTGATCCATGGTGCAGCAGCAGGCCTACCGGGACATAACAGTGCTGAAGGACAAGTTGTGATGAATGAACTGCCGAGCGCCAGTCTCAGCTCGCCGTGTCCTGTCCTGCCTGGAGGACCTCTCTGTCTCGCTGGTGGGTACATGTTAGTCATTGGACCACACTGTTTGTGACCAGTGGTTGCTACACACAGGTGCTGCAGAAAAGGCCAGAGAAAGGGTTTAATGGTAGGTTTTTATCTTTCCAGATATTAGTGGTAGGTATACGGTGATTTGTTAATAAAACCCTTTTTTGTTACCTGCCCAGGGGCAACAGATGTAAATGACAATTTTTGCTTAATTCAGCATGCTTACATCTTGTATTTCATACTCATGTTCATTACCTTGGGCTACCCCTACCAAATAAACAACTGAATAGAAATAAACCTGTCATGTGAAGGACTGAATTAAGATGCAAAGGAGCATCAGTCGTACTGTGCTCAAAGTTACTGCAGTCCTAGAAAAATCAATGTAACCACCAATCATCCAATAACTTGTAAATCAGAGCAGGTCTACTGTTGTGCTAAACTAATTAGTCGATCAGTCAGTTTAGTTAGTTAGTTTTGTTGATTGAAAGAAAATAGCCACAATTTGTTCTCATTCTTAGCAAAGCATTAATTGCATATTGAATATCTTTGGGCTGTGAGAGCTTTCAGACAAGATAAGGCATTAAAGACATGACCTTGGATTCTGGGAAATGGTGATGGGCATTTCTCACAAATCCCTGCCTTTTTTGTAGACAGTTCATCAATGAATGAAAAAAAAATGGACAGATTAATCAATAATAAAAAAAGAAAAAAAAATAGTTGCAGCCTTACCTGTTATCTAATTTGCAGCCCTCTATTCCTCACATTCAGACACGTGTTACATTTTTATATCATATAGCATGGCCATGGCTTTAAAATTATAATGATAACTCTTAGAAATGGACATAAATTGAACACTTAAAAAAACAGCTTTTATTTTATTTTCTATATATATTTTTTGGCAACCAGCCATGGCTAAATATTGAATGTAGGAGTAGGTTCTTAAGTCCCAATACAAAATTGAAGCTACAGGATAGGGTTGCAACCAAGGATTATATTGTTATTGATTATTCTGTGGATTATCTTTATGATTAATTGATTAAATCAATGTAAAAAAAAAAAAAAAAGAAAAATGCTCATCACAATTTCCCAGAGTCCAATGTAAAATCATCAAATTGCTTATTTGGTTGAATGGACAGGACAAAAACCCAAAGATTCTTCATTTTATAAATGACAAATAAAACTAGAAATGTTCACATATAAGAAGCTTGTACCAGCAAATGTTTGACATTTTTGCTTGAAAAATGACTGACATGATTAATCGATTATTAAAATAGCTGGTGACTAAATTTTTGTCGATTGACTATTCAATTAATCGACTAATTGTTGGAGCTCTACTGCAGCACCAACAAGCAAAGGAAATGATATGAGGGCATACTAAGAGGTATGAAAATACAATTTTAAAAACATTATCTAAGATCTTAATTGCAAACTCAACTTTCAATAGAAACTGGGACCATATTTCTCTAAATATAAACAAAAATACTGCCGGTGCTTCATTTGAATTACATAAATGAGTGATGGGAATTTGGTGAATCTATATGTGCACAAAGTTATGTACAGATATGTAATAAACAAAGGATAACTATGATAGACATAGACAAAAGGCGTCAGATACAGATGAAATTGAACATTTATAGGCTAAGATTTAATGTGAATTGAATGAATTACCAATCATGTTTTTATCTAGACTGTAAATGATTATTTTCATATACCACAAATTAGCTGTAGGACACCAATAAAATATTAATAATAATAAAATGATCATTTACAAAACACATACAGTAGCAATAAATTAAAATGCTATATAATATCAATTAAATAAAAGTTTGTAACATTATCCTTTGTATTTTTGTCATTTTGTGAACAAGGAAAATGATGATTGTGTGAAGTGATTTAACTATTTACCACACTGACTCTATATAGAATTTTCTGACACTCATTATGAAGAGTTGAATGAGGGTGACTGAGTGTCACCGTGCTGCTTGTGGCCTGTAAACTCTAATCGTACCTCCTTCCTAACCCAGCAAGACATGAGTTAGCCGGACTCCCCAGTTACCAGGACACAGCACTGACCATAGCTACACCCAGCAGCACGTACCTGTTCAAGAGAAAACAGGCCAGCTGGGTGTCACCTTGTCTGCATGCTACTCTGCCTTGCTGTACTTGCAATTTTTTAAGCGCTAGAGGCTCACACACAATTGAACAGCAGGTCCGTGCCCAGAACAATCAGAAATAAGTGTCACAGGCTCAAAGGGAGAACAGTGCACACACTAGCGTTAGGTAACCTGTGACCAGGAGCGTTTTAGGACAAGTTCCTTTCTTTTTAGGTGAGGTATGAGGCTGATTTTACATTTCTTAGAATTTTATGTAAATGATTCACTCAGCATTAAAGTAAATGTATGTATAATAACACACTTGTAAAAACTTACAAATATTCATAGTGGGATATATTGATATTGATAACACTTTGTTAACATCTTTCAAGTTAGTTAACCATTGAAAATGACAGTTTTGAATTGCTTTTTAAGCATGTTATTTCATTTGAGGAGATACATTTTGAAATCTTGAGCTCATTAGGGTTTAATGGAGTTAAAGGTTTATTTTTGATACATCTCCCAAATTATAAAAGGGATAAAAACTATTTATTTTGCATACTTTGGTGCATATTAAAATGTTGTCATATTAAAAGTTTCTTAATCATTGTGATGGCCTAAATTGTGCCACTATCATACATTCCCTTAAGAAACATTATCTTTAAATATGAAGGTGCCCACAAAGCCCACATTGCACTTTTTTGCCTATGGGGTAGTCCATTATTGATGAGTTTAATCACTTTCACCATCCATTTAATGAGGGGAACATACCTTTGTAATCAAAACTCCGCCACTGGACAGCCAGCAGAATCATGTCAAGGTTATTTTGGGTGCAGAGTGTGGAGTATGAAAGCTCAGATTAACTGCTCTAAAATTTACCAAGATATTCACCTGCAAAGATACGTTGTCTCTCAAAGATTATTAACCTTAGTTTAAACACACATCACAGACTTGCAAGAACCTCACAAGTAGGACTTGAGTGAACATCAAGCAGCTTTGGAGACTTCAATCTCATCTGCAAATACTGACTTGATTGACTCAGTCTAATTGTAGCAAATATATTGCTAACAAAACAGTATTTGTCACACATGGATTAGCCCACACAGTAAAGCTTCTGAGTGAGCGCCACAGTTTTGAAGAGAGACACTGTGTTCGATAGACTGACTGACCCTAATTTGGCTCAGGCTGATCAACATCTTGTACAGACTTTAGAAAAGTAACTTTCCTCATTAGAAAAGTTTATTTCTCAGTTCGGGGTTTTCAGTTCAAACTTTTCAGTTTGCATTAGAGCAGTGTCACATCATTTCTCCTGTGTACATGACTTCTGATGGGGGCAGCGTTAGGCCAGACAAGTCACCATCAGCTTATGGAAAAATCTGTAAAATGTGAAAATAGCAGCAGTGATTGCCCATCAAAGCAGCAGCAGACTATTTTTTTTCATATATATATATATATGTATATATATATATATATATAGATAGATAGATAGATATATGTGTGTGTTGCTATGGCAATGACATGTACATGGGAGTGTAAATTAGACCTAGATGTTGTAATGGGTTTCTTTTATACGATAGCTGTCACGAATACTACTCCAGAGTGTATTCTTGATTGAAAGATGTCATGTTCAATTGATGATTGGTTGAGCTAATTAACATTTTATATTTGACGACATGAAAAACATCATGACTTGTGCTCAACCAGGTTCCATACATGTTGGCTACTAGAGCACACTGACTGTATAATGTATGACCATGCTGATAAAACACTGTTAAAACAAACCTATACAATATACTTTATAGTTATGAGTGAACAATTTGCACTTGGATTGTTTGAGTAGATTGCGTCTCATGTCTTGAGCAAAGAGTAACTACATTTAACATTTTAACATTTTAACTAAAACATATTAGTTAAAGAATATCTTACATTTTTCAATACATTACACAACTGATTAGTCATAAAAAGTGAGTGACATTTACTCTTGATTGTAAGAAGGCAATTGTTCTCCTACTGAATAATAGCTATTAATAAGTAATCAAAATGACTAATTTCCCAGGTAATTTAATTAAATTAATTGAAATCCATTGACTTAAAATATTGTCATACACAGGAGACAATACTTTTACTACTTCTAATTCATTAATTTTTCATAACCGCTTGTCCTGGTACAGGGTCACGGGGGGCTGGAGCCTAACCCAGCTGTCATTGGGCAAGAGGCAGGACACACCCTAGACAGGTTGCTAGACTATCACAGGGCTAACACACAGAGACCAACAACCAGTCACGTTCACATTTACATCTACAGGCAAGTTAGAGTCACCAATTAACCAAACGTGTGTCTCTGGACTGTGAGAGGAAGCAGGAGAGTCTGGTGAAAACCCACGCTGACACAGGTTGGTCAAGCTGGTGGGTTCGAGCTCATGCTAACCACTGAACCACCTTGCCGCCCACAGACAACGCTGATATCGCCAATTACCAAGCTCAGCACTCTCCAGTCACACGTATGAAACCGACTTCAGCCTTGTTGCATGAGTGCTGATGTAACTGCTCATCATAGTGCAGGGATTATTTTTTTATTTTTTTTCAGTTGTTACTGTTAACAAATAGAGAAGGTATAATTTACCCATTATAATTACTTCACTTGCTGACTAATATACGCACTTAAAATTTAAATGATATGCATGGGTTTTAATTACCGACCTCCAAAATCATTTGTTACTGTGTAGGGCTGGGCGATAGAGGAAGATGGGAGAAGAACCCCCCCTCAATAACAAAATCAGGTTATTGTAATATTTTTAAAAGACTCAATATTATTTTAGCATGTCCAGGATGGCGATGCACATACCAACACACTGTTGGGAGAAATAAATTGGCAGAGAAGCCAGTGTTTCTCATTGTAGCACAAAATGAAAATCTTGTAAAGGGGCAGTTTGCCCCACAATTGGGCATCAAATTGCACTAACCTCAATTTGAAAAAGTAGCCTAGCTCTGAAGAAGCACAAAGACATTTTGAAAGCTGTCACAGGTGCAGCACATTGATGATGTTAGAGGACTCTGATTGGTTGATTGCAATGTTGGTCCAGATGTATGTAGGATGCTGATCCAGGAACATGTCCTACTTGAGAAAAAAACAAACAAAAAAAAAATACATACACAGTAAAGGCATACTCCTCTGCTGCTGTGTTTTATATACCCACATACACGCACTAATTTTAGTGTAAAAGGGTTATGAGTCAAGTCCGAAATTATGAATACCAAGTCAAGTCTTTTATCAGTGTTAGTCAAGCAAGTCCTCAAATTTGTTGACACAAGGAAACTAACCTAGCCAGCTATCATTTAGGTTACATTCCTTATTAAAAGTCAGATGTGAGGAACTCGACACTGATCAGCGCTCTCGGTTTGTATTTGCCGATTCTAGTAATATTCTCGGCAGTTAACCGATTAATGGTTAACTGTTGCCATCCCCAGGAAGGAGCCTCCAGTTGTTTCACTATGGTTTCATTACTTTTTAGTCACAACACAAAGGATTACATTAAATTAGACAGCAGTATATTGATGCTTTAAAAATGCTCCACATGCATTTTTAATATTTTGAAAGCTCCCAGCTTTTCTTTCCTCCTCAAAGGCACCTTCTTGACCGCCTCCTTGTTTCATGGTCTATCTGTATTTGACAGTCTGCTCACTCAATGGCCACATTTCTCATATAACATTGCTCACTGCAAGTATCAGCCTGCATTGACAAATGATCAGAACCAGCCTCTCGACAGTCGCGGCCACTATGAAGCGCACGGTAATATGAAAATACATTTAAAACCTGTCACCATGGCAGAGACATCAGGCATTAGTTTACAGCGTGCAGTGATGGGTTTCGGCACATCTCAAGATAGACTTCTGGACAGGAAAATGAGGTAGCCATGTTTTGATGACAGCAGACAGCTGCTGCTGTTTCGTCCGAGTTTCTTAGCTGGAAGGTGATGAAACACCTGGCATGTGTTCCCCCTCCAACACAACACATATTTTTTCCTTATTCATGGGTGACGAATGCATTAGTTTTGAGTTGAACCATATTAAGGCAGTTTTCACTGTGTTTTAATGAGTAGTGAGAATTTGATGGGGGAAACAGTGGGCTATTTCACTGGTTCTCTGTTGATTTAAGAGATCCTGACAGCTTGGCTTGTGACCTGGTAAAGCATTTAGAATATGAATATTGTATTGTATTCCGCTTTGCTTTGTCTTGGCGGGTGGGTAGTGGCTGGGTAACTCTTCAGTTCCTCATGTGCCTAAGGCATCCTCCTACTGCCTCCTTTTTATGCTTGAAATTTTCTCTTTTGAAACTCATTTTGGCTTTTGATACAATCTCGGAGTTCTTCAGGGTCAGCACCACTGCGGATTACTCAACCCTCCCATGTAAACCAACATGTATTCATCTCAACCTTGTGGGCCATGTTGCATCTTTGCTGATTTGCTGTGGCTTGTGCCCACACAGCATCCGGGGAAAATAGTTCTTTAGTTGTTGTTGTGTTTGTCTGTTAAAGCTGCATTAGTGTTAGTCTGATTTAATAGCAGTTATGCAACAATGTGGCATGCACTGTACTGATGGCCTGATCCTTCTTGTTTGGGAACATCTCATGTCCGCCGCTGGTGTCTGCATGATTCAGCACGCCTCTTCTTACAGTTTATGACATGAAATGCCATCCAGATGAATGCTGTCTAAAGAGATCCTTTTGCTAATTGGATGAACAGCAGTGACCAGTGTACAGTCATGATGGCAGTTGTGCTTCCCTGTCTATCTGCAAGTACTGTGTGAGTGTTTTATAAAGAGATTCCCTCTGGCCATAACCTTTGACACATGCTGTATGTTACGATGGCATGCTATTTGTGAACAAGTACCGTCCTACTGTACATTGCATTTGTGGCAAAAAATATATATAAAACTAATGACTGTTCCATTTATTTGATTTTGATCTGAATGCCAAAAGGATATACTGAATGTGTTTTGCAACCATAGAAAGGTGTTAACTGTATATTTAACACTACATCCATAAATGAAAAGACTTGTTAGCTGAGTACAAACAGGGCCTTGTCCACACAAACATGGGTACTTTTAAAAACAGTACACAATAGAAAAAAAACACAATAGAAGTGCTGTCAAAAGCGTGCCAAACCAACAGGCAGCAATAGCCTCTAATCATAACCCTAAAGCCATGCATAGAAGAATCAATCAGAGGCCTGAAAAAAAAAACTATTACTGGAAGGCTACCTGCAGCAGTGACCTCCATAGTGCATTATGCTGCCTCTGTCAATATAGTGGAAGAGTAACTGTACATTTTTCTGTACAGTACCTACAATAGCTGATAATCCGATAAATTGATCACATATTGGGAATGTATATGGTTACTTTCTTGCCTGAAAAACTAGCTTTTTTGGCAAGTAAATGATGATTAAGCTGGCGACGTTAAGCGAAGTAGTTGCACTTTGGCTGTAACACCAAAGTAAGGACACAAAATCACACGATGTCAAAGCACCCTAGTTCAGGCAAAGAATAAGGTAAATAGTGACAATGCCATCAGCCTGTAAGAAAGGGAGTGAAAACTGAGGAACAAAAAGCCAAGAATTGATTTGTTAATAGTTGATAACACCATCAGATCACTTTAGCCCTTTTCGTAATATATTCATTAGCTCAGATCACTCTTAATAGGTAAAAAGCTTGTTCTAAAGCATCAGTCAAATTTGTCCCTTGACATAATCGCATGCCTACTATAACAAGACCTTCCCTTGGTCTATGAGAATGGCAATTGAATGTAATGTTCTCAATAGAGGGACACACACTGAGATAAGAGTCATCACTTTTCATCAACCCCTCTGTGCTCAGGGCATGTGAAATTCATATCCTCTCTGCAAGCCAGAAATCTCCTGCAAAGTAACAGAAATCATCTGTTGACACTAAAAAGCTCTTAACGTCACTCACTAGCAGGTCAAGGATACACTCTACCATTAGTGTGAGTACTGAGATAAAGCCAAAGTTTGGGGAAAGAACATTTCAACATGATTTATAGGCAATGGAGCGTATCTATTAACTGCATCAATGATGTTCTGCAGCAATATGAATTTTGATTAAAGCCTTGTTTATGCAAAATTATTGATTGAAGCTGACAAATCCATCGAACACACTGTGAGAGTTGTATACAGTTGGAATTTGCACACCAGGTGGTTATTCAGTAGTTTGAAAGAACCAGAGTAGGTTGTGGAGAAATATCAAAAAATACAACCACTGTCGCAAAATGTCACTACTGATTTTCTTTAGAATACTCTCAGCATCCGTGGTGAGGTACTGCAACTCAATAGATGCATGCTGTATATGTAGACTGTGTGGAATAAATTGAAGTAGTCCATCACTACCTTAAGTCCTTGAGTAATGAGTAGCCCGCAGGCCTGTATGGAAAGCAGAATGGTAATTGCAGACAAAAAGGTTTCGAAAACCATTTCTCGACATTTTGTTGCACTTCAGTGGCATCGGAATATTCCACATTTAGTTCTGCCTCCATCTGCCACAGGGGAGGACAGGAATAGAGAAACACATGTCACCCATTAAAGAGAAGTGAAAAGGCACAAGTAAAAACTAATAAGACAAATATCCAGTAGAGAATTAAGAGGCATAATGGATTACATAAAATATTAAGTATAAAACCTTAAATCCGTGTCATTTCTTATAATCCCCATGAGCTGCTTCTGCTTCAGAAACATCAAGTGCTACAAAATACAGTGCTGCACTGACTGTAAAGGCAGCATTGATTGGAGGAGCCTCTTTTATTGCTTTTCTAGTGATGATAAAGATGGGAGCTTTGCTCTTCAGCCAGACTTGTACTGTAATGAATGCACATAGCTGTTCTTGAGGAAGGTTTGTATTTCCCATCAAATCTCAAAGGATATATGAGAAATGTTAGTTCACACAATCCATTAATGTTAGTTGTAAGAAAGAAAAACTCCATAAACTGTCTTGAGCGTGACTGCTCATGCTCAGATGTGATTCTTGTTTGCTGCCATCTGGTCTAAAACAGCACTGTATACACAATGGTTCTTCTGCCTGCAGACTCTGACAATTGACCAACTGGTGGAAAACTAATTGCTTTAGTCGCCTTTAGTACGCTGCACTAACCTTGGGTAATTTAACAAAGAGTGCACACCAAAGGAGGTCTGGCTATCTCGCTTATCCTCCGCTGCATCTGTCCCCCGAGCAGCCTACTATTGATAGTTCTATGTCGTTTGCTCTGCGCTCACTTGGAAGAACAGTGTAATTGAATCTCCATTTGCAAAGCAACACAATCAATGGGGAACAGGGTTGCTTAAGAGTTTACATTTAATGGTATGGACATTGCAATAAGGGGAATAAAATTAAGGTTTTTCATTTTTATTGTAGAGTCCTTCCTGGCAGCATCAGTTTCATCATCCAGTCGCTGTTACAAAGTGTTACATCATCATGTTTTTATGAACCACTCCAGGGTTGTGTTAATTGAAATCTAACTTAATAAAATAATGGAATGGGTCATTTACTGTAGAAAATAAAAGGACACAAATTAATTGGTCTTCTTAAAACTCTATTTCCTTTGTTCATCTCTGCCACTGAAATAGATTGAAACCAAACACCTGCTGTAGTACAGAGATTTAAAAAGGCACCATAGTTATTTAGTATTCCACTTCCATAAAGTTGGGGGACTTATGAGAGACAGATTTAAGAAAAAAAAAAAAAATAAATAAAGCAACAGACGCTGAGATGTTTCAATTTTAGTCCCCAGTGTGGGTAAACCTAAAGTCCCAGGAAGTGTGCCAGGCTTTGAAGCCAATTTTACACAGTGGCCGAATGTGGAATTAGAACTTCCAGGTCAATCATGGGATGCCATGGGCCCCAAAAGACTTTTTCCCATAGACTGATATTGTGAAGAGACTAGGGCTGTAGTCTTCTGGTCGACTGGTCAATTATTTGGTCGATATGCTCTCATCGGACCAACTTCTCATTGGTCGAATAATCGCTGTGGTACTTTCACAAGGAGAAAGTGCTACATCAATAGCTTTCCAGGATTAATCCATTATTTCTTGCGCCAGAGGGACAGGCTAAGTTACCTGTGAAAAGTTACCCTTTGTTTACACAACGTTAAACTCGCCCACCCTAATGTTCAGTGTCGCGGTGATGCAGACCTCCTGTCAGTCTGTAATGTTAGCATGTTGTATTTGTGTGGAAAACGTGTTTAGTGTGACAGTTGTTTTGTCGGTGAATGTTGTGAGTTGTAATGGAGCCAAACTATGTGCCGTTACCTTTGTTACATGTTGCTATTGTCCCTAGTTTTATATGAGACAAGGAAAAGCTTGCTAGTTGCTAGGCTAATTTGTACAATGTAAAATGCCATAGGCTGGCGCTAATAAAGTTAGCATGTTGTATTTGATTGGAAAATGTGTTTAGTATAAGACAGTTGTTTTGTCAGTGAATGTTGTGAGTTGTAATGGAGCCAAACTATGTGCCGTTACCTTTGTTACATGTTGCTGTTGTCCCTGGTTTTATATGAGAAGAGGGAAAGATTGCTAGCAGCTCAGTTAATTTACACAATGTAAAATGCCATAGACTTGTGCTAATAATGTTAGCATGTTGTATTGTTGGGGGAAATGTGTCCAGATAAAGACAAGTGTTTGTGTGTTAATGCTGCGAGTTATAGTAAAGCCAATTTGCGTACTTGTGTTTGGAATTGTCTCTATTAAGCCATATTTAATGCGTGTTTTGAATCAACTAAACTTTACAGCACTTAACACAGTCCTCCACTGCCGACTGGCGTTTTGGAGGTGTAACTGCAGAGTGACACAGACACACCACCGCAGATTTTTTTTTTCCCCCACGACTGATTTATTAGTTGAAGATTATGTACGACTTCAGTTGACCAAGATTTTCTTTGGTTGACTACAGCCCTAGAAGAGACATCTGTAAATTAGTGGATACAGTTTTTTTTGTTTTGAGCGTCACAACACCTGCAAAAATGTTTCGCTATCGGGTTTGATCCATTTGGTCCAAAAATATTTCGAAAGACAAGAAGAGCTGCACAATTCACTTATCCCTAAATTAAAAGGGCACTGTTTTATTGAGTTTAGCCAAGGGCTAAATCAGAAGTTAGCCTGTTGCTTTATGGGCCCCTCAATGTGTAAGATCCTGGTAATTCTATACTGCAGACATTTAGCTTTTTTGGCCTAATACGCCACTTTCATGGGAATGAGTAGGGCCCCGCCTCCAACATAATACAATTTGATGATATCTTTTTTTACACCCTCTTTCCCAGGTGGAGAGAAATGCCCATTTCTTTCATCTTTAAAAAGAACTCTCCAGACACACAGCAGACATTCAACTAGAATGGTTTTATAGAAAAAAAGACAACCCTCATAACTTCAGAAAAAAGTGAAATAGAAAGCAACAGGAATAACAACATTTATTTTGATGAACTTTCTTTGGTTTTATGACATGAAGTTGTTTTTTTTTGTGACAGAGCAAAGACTAAGAACGCAGAGCCATACAAGTGAGTCAAGCTTTAAATAATAGGTCTTCCATAATGCAATTCAGAAGCATGTTTTACTGTATTAGGCCTTCCTTCCCTGGTGCAGTTGAATGCCAAAACTGTACATCCCTATTTTTTAATGCAGCTTTCTGTTAAATGACATCACCATGACAGAGATGTGGACAGATAATGGCTTTAGAGGCCGATTTAATAATGATAGTTAGCAATGTCACCTCACAGCAAGAAAGTTCCTGATTCGAACCTGGGGTGGAGGGTTTGAACCTTGGGGTGAGGGAGCCCTTCTGTGTGGAGTTTACATGTTCTCCCCATGTCAGAGTGGGCTTTCTCTGGGTATTCTGGCTTACTCCCACAGTCCAAAGACATGCAAGTTAGGTTAACTGGTAACTCTAAATTGCCCCTAGGTGTCAATGTGAGCGTGAATGGTTGTCTTTCTCCGTTGTGTCAGCCCTGTCATAGTCTAGCGACCTGTCCAGGGTGTACCCCGCCTCTAGCCCAGTGTCACCTGGGATAGGCTCCAGTCCCTTGGCAACCCCTAACAGCATAAGTGATTATGGAAAATGAATGAATGAATGAGTTTGGAACAGGAAAAAGCCGATAGCCAATTAATTGGCTGATACCACTGGAGCTTTACCCACTGATCATTAATGAACACCCCTCCCTTCTTCAGCTCCAGTCAGTGATGTAGGTCCCCATGTGACTGCTGGACGCTGTGCAGCCATCAACCAATACCGCAGCCAGGTTCTACCAATAAAAATAGTTTGTAAAACGTCCTGTTGGCAGCGATTTATAGGCCAAATTGACAAATAGGTCAACCTCTACTATGACATTACCAGAGTTCAGTTGTCAGACTTCAGACATATCCCTAGTGAGCCACAAAAGACACTTTAAAATGGTTATTTCCCGGCTGAATAGTACTCTCCATGATTAGCAAACTGAACTTGATGTGTAAAATCAGTAGAGTGCCCTTTTAATTTAGTATTTGTAGGGTTTGACTTTCAGTTATATTTCATGAGGCTGATGAAGGTATCTGTCCAGACAGGCAGCGAGGTTTCACATGATGTTCTAATTTGATAAATGGCATATCCCTCTGTTGTTTGCCTTTGAACGGATCTGGTATTAAACTCAGATAAATGTTACTTTGTTGGGATTGTCCCTGGTCAAAGGCCTCTTTTAAAGGCCATGTTTGTCATAATCAGTTCTCTGCTTCTAAATGTAGTGAACCGTGCTTACAGGAGAAGACAAGAGCTTAAATGTCAGCTGCAGACTGGGTACGAATCCTCTGCAGTTTGGCAAGGACATCTTGTGTGGCTCTCTTTGGCAGACGGCAACTTGAAGTCGTAATTGCTTTTTAGCATCACTGGGGTTTGAAGTCAGAGCGAATGTAAATACGATCAAATGAGATTCTGATGGTGGCCTGAGAGGCGAAGGGGGTGAAAAGTAATAAGAAGAAATGATATCACTGGGGAGAACAAAGTGCAGTGATTACATTTATTTCCACTGGCCTATTACTGGAGCACTGGGGGAAAACGAGCGCTGAGCTTTCTGTTTTTGCAGTAGGCCACAGGCTGTTAAGAGCCCACAGGCCTTTTTTATTCATGACATGTCAGAAAAACAGCTCGCTTTAACGTTGTCCTTTGAGAGTTCTTGGATGATTTGGACTGAAATCATTCGTGGGGAAAAGCATTTTTATGCTTATAAATGTCTGGTTTTAAATATCTAAATGTATGCCTGTTGAGGATGGATGTTTAAACTATTACTGCAAATTACCCCTTTTCCCTGTTATCAAATCTGCCAGTGGAATGGATACTTGTCATCTATTAGCTTTTGGTATTCACTTCCTGAAATAGACTCAATATGGAAGTACATGTCTGAAAACTTGGAGGACTAAATCAACAGTAAAACCTCTTACAGTCTTTGCTTTCTATCATGTCTGTAATATTCTTGTACGCTTAGGGTTAGAGGTTAGGGTAAATCATAAAAAGTAAAGTTCATGGGAATCTTGATGGGCAAAGAAATCAAAGCATCTGCTACATTTATCATCATATCATTTCCAGGTGTTCACAGTGTCATGCTTATTAGCCGCTGTGTCCTTGCTCATGCACATCACAAGTCTAGGTGGCAGTGGCAGTTGCAGCGTCCTGACTGGCAGACTTGATGGATACCCCTCTATTATCAGGGCGTGCTTCTCTGCCCCTCGTCCTGTGGGACTCCGCCAGTGCGACATTTATTAATCGACTGCAGATAATTCCTAATAAAACAGCAGAAGTGCCAAGGCTGCACCACTGAGATCTGGAATGGCATACATTGCGTAAGACATGATGCATTACCATGCCAATGCTTTCCCCTGACAAGAAACTAATATTAATGTGAGGACTGCAAGCCTGGTGCTTTTTTGGCTTCTGAAGTTGCACATCTCAGCTTGAAGACTGGACAGCTGCATTGTGCATCAGCGTGACATGACTTTTCATAGATGGTCAGATTATAGGGTGTAGTCACTTATCTCACAGCCGCTGCGGTTACTCAGATACTTCAAATGAAGAAGGCATGTCAGAGCTGTTGTCACAGTTTTGCCTTTCTTCAGATTTGATTTTGTGCCTCTCAAAGAAGGGATTTTCAAAGGCATGGCATTGTTTCATGCCCAGCATAGTGTGTTGAATTTGCAAAGCTTCTCCCATATGCACTTTGTTATGCTTTAAACTGGGCTCAAGGTGAAAGTGACCAGATATCATTCCTCGTATTGATTATTTTCATTTTCAATTAAACAGTGGATTATTTTCTCCATTAATTGTTTGTGCAATAAAATCATAAAAATGGTTATTACAGTTTCCCAGAGTGCAAAAAATGCTTAATTTGCATCCACTAAAACTACTGAAATCCACAAATAATTTTTATCAGATGTTTTGTTTTAACTCTACTCACCTGATTGTCATGGTACATTTATTGTCACACAAGAGCTCAGGCATACTGTAGCTCTTTTCAAATGCTGGGACTTTTCCAGGAACACAGGAAGCTTTTTAGGGACTAGAGAACCTCACCTGCACTTCAACCACAAGAGCCAGCATCTAAATGATATATTTTGGCTACAGTTCCTGGCCTGAGTCCCTGCTCTGGGGGCATGGATTTGCATTTCCGAGGATAACCAAACCTTTCTTGGACTGTAACCTTGCCGTGGTGGAGAGACTTGCATATTCCAGTGACCCTGAGAGCTATGCTGGAGGGGGTTTCCATACCCATGGAATGTTCAACCAAACTGGACAGGTTGAGGGGGAGGAGAAAGACAAATTATAAAAACGTTGATGAATGAACACCTAATGATAAACCTGGTTGAAGAGGGTGCCCCAGCAATGGGGACTATGACGCTTCCTTTCCAAACCTGCAAGGGAGCTGGGAAGCCGACACACCTTATGACACCAAGGAAAAACACTGAGTGAAATGGAGGACATTCGTCAATGGCCTATGTCCCCTAGAGGAGCAAAGGGCTTAAGTCAAGTAAGTCAGAATTACAAAGGCATGGCCAGCCTTTCTTTGCCTAACTCTGCCGTTGACTGGCTTACTCTAACACTCTTACCCTAACCCTAACCAATCTCACTCTTTTTCCCTAAATATAACCAATCCAACCAACAAAGGCAAGGAATACTAGCCAGTCAGAGGGAGTGTCGGGTGGTCATGCCTTTGTTATCCAAGGAAATGCAAGCTCGCTCTTCGGGCAGTACTTTCTAATGGACCAGAAGCCATTGGGGGCTGGTTACCAGAAGCAGTGGCAGTTACTTTGGAAACATCACAGTACACATGAATGTGTCTTTGTATTGATGTTCGGTTATGTGCAAAAGTGTATCTTAAACATGAACTCAGACTACAAGAGAGTTGTGTTGATTTATCTCTAATTCATGCCTCCCTCCTGAGAAATCTGGTCTGGGACCTCAGTCAGTACTGATGTTAAGACCAGATTATCAAGTAATATGAGGGGTTTACAGATCCAGTCTTAAACCTCCTGAACTGCTTGCAGATTTATCGGGACCGCCCCCATATTTCAAACATGTTTAAAATTGAGACAAAGTTGTTGACATTTCTGTCAAAGTAATGCCAATGTTTTTTTTGTTTTTTTTTGTAATACCAGCCCAGTTTGACATTACAACAGTGGACAGTTGAACTAGCAAACTAAACGTTGGCGTTACAAGCTATCCTTAGACCTGCTGGCTTTTTTTTTTTTTTTCAGGATGGCTCAGGCATGACCTACCATATCTGCCTGACCCTGATATTCTTTTCGTAACCCTAAGAAATCTCAGTCCTCTTTCCCAAACCTAACCAATTCAACTAACAACTGCAGCGAGCACTAGCCAGTCAGAGAGAGAGTAGGCCAGTCACAGAGAGAGTAGGCCAAACTAATGAAAAAAAACATCCCTGCGCTGCTGATGGTGCTTCTTTCTAGCCCTTGAGGCTAATGTTGGCTAGCATACTACTATTTACAGAGCTCAACCCTCACCTCCAGTTCTCACTGAAGCATAAACAACCACTGATGATGGCTGCCCACCAATCATTTTCACATCCAGACCCGTTTAGCATAATACTTTAGTTGTGTCTGCAAAGCATTATTAACATTACAGCAAGTTGTTACACCATGTCAGTCTCCATTTTGTTTACATCTGCTTCCCCATGAGATCACATTAGGTGGTACATGCTCCCTCTGACCTGATAATGTTAATAATATCCTTTAGTTTGTGATGCGCCATTATTTTCCCATCTTGTAGTTTGTGCATGTTTGAGACCAGAGAGAAGAGACCAGAGAGAAGAACATCTGTTTCTTCTTATGTGCATGATGCAACACAATTTTAAAATCATTTTAAAACTCCTGCAGTCTGAATCTGGCCAAAACAAACTATCATTCTGCATTTGAGTCCTTCCTGATTCAGCTCCTGTGTTTAGTTTGTTGTTTGTTATTTGGTCAAAAAGGGGTATCGGTGATCTTTCAGAGCTGATGATGTTAAAACAACCTGTCTAAGGACACAAAGTCTGGCTAATATCAGTTGTCTGTCCCTCCTCAAAAATCATTTTTTTAATGTACTGTCCAAAATAATTCATAGGAGTCTTAAGTGTGCTCTGGTGCTAGGGGTACAGTGACACATTTGCATGGAGTAACAAGTGACACCCACTGTAAGCCTACCTTCACCTTATCTCTAACTGTTTGGCCGGGATATGTGTTTCACTCTGTCTGTGTGTTGCTCCAATTCTAGCACTGCAGGCCACAGTGAGGGACACTTTGTCAGCTTGGGCTCATGATCAGCAGGGGTTTGCTTTTTGCTCATATTTCCAAACAGGCAGGCCCGCAACAGTGACATGACACTATCACCCACAAAGTCATAATGTTCTGGGACCTGCTCCATAAGCCCAGTGCCCTTTGTGTCATTGTAAAAGCCAAGATGCTGCAAGAACATCTTGCCAGCACATAAAGGCTCCCATCTTTTGTCAGGCAGAATAATGCACTGCACCACTTAGAAATGAGCTACTTACAACTGAGTGATTCTGTATGCATATACAATATTATATTTTGCACTTCCCTTTGAGTCATCATTGTTTGCTACTGCTTTTTTTTTTTTTAAAAAAAAACAAAACAACTATATATATATATATATATATATATATATATATATATGTGGAGCCAGCCTAGAGTGCATGACTCACAGTCATGGGGGGGCTGCTTTATTGTTTTGCCAACGGAATTCCATTTCACAGCTCCATGCTGTGAAACGGTAGACGCAAGGCAGTACACAAGATGGGCCAGCAGCCAACGCAGGAAAGAGCTTTTCATTAGTCTAATATTCCTCCTGTGCATTGGCTGCTTTATTATGCTGTGTTTCTCGTACCGGGGAGACAGATAGAGGCAGTGATGGGGAGATGTAGCAGAACCTCTTGACCTTAGATTTAAATGATTTGAAATATTCCCTCTGAGCTATGATAAATGACATAGATTTATTACTGTGCTCCCTATATCTCTGCCATTTGTTTTCCACAAGCCAAGGAGAACTTGGTATAATGTTTTAGAGCAGCTATGCCAGAAGTTTCGTCGAAAGGCTTTTGCACACCAAGACCGTATTTTCCGTGTGTGTGTGGGTTTTTTTTCCCAATAAAAATCATTATTTCTCTATTCCATACAGTAATTTGCAATACAAGAAAAAATGGAAAGACACATTTGCTGTCTTGCTTCTCTTCACTGGAGTTACCTTTAGGCTTTTGCCACTCTCTGGCCTTGTCTTGCATTTGGCACCGCAGCTAACTGAATTATGAAATAATAGTGTGGCTATCAAATTGTACTCCAACCTTATTGCTGTTGTGCATTTCTGGGTTGGTTAATGTTACCTTCTTTGTGTCGTGGAAAATTTCACGAAAGGCATTGCTTCTAGGCTTGGGCTTGGGTGAGTTTTCTACACTCTTAGCTTAACACAATATAAACATACAAAATGTCAAGAAAGGTAATATTCCTACACATATTCTGCTTATTTAACAGAGAAATACAACTGCACACCTTCTGAATTAAAGTTTCCGTTACTGACATAAGACTAACTTAATGGCTTTGTGAACTCACTGTACACTTTTTTCAAACATGACAGGAGCAAAGTAAAATCCTTCTTGTTATGCTGTGTTCATGCGACAAGAGACACAGCAACAGCCTGCATTTCATTTTCACTGAAAGCCAGTGACATGAAGGTACAAACTGAGGCCCAACACTTGTCGCTGCCGATGGGTGTGACGTGATACAACCCAAAGTTGTGCTGAGTCAGACTTGGTAACTTCACGATTATTTAGCTGGTCACGCTGGTGCGTTGTTGCTTGCAGGGTGAACACAGTATTAGTCTTGCAGTTAGTTAGTCCACCATTCCAACAATCACCAGCACTGGTTTGGTTAAAATAAACCCTTAATTCACTGAGCTAGATGCAAACATACGCTTTTCCCTCCCGGTGTCATTGTGCTGTTGCTGGTCGGCTTTAGTCCTATAATGTTATTCCCACCACTTTTCTCAGCTCAGCTGCATGTTCCTACAGTAGAGACTGACCTCTGATGGTGCGTGATGTGCACTACGTACATCCGCAATACAGTATTTCCATATGAGATTATTAACAATAAAGAATAGCTGTATCTTTGATGGCATTGACAATCATACCGTTGGGACTTCCAAATACCCTGGTGTAGGCCACCGTAATACCGTGATACTGCCCAAGCCTAATTGCTAACATATATTTCGACTTATTTGTCCTGCTGGCCTGCTGTCCGCTGCCCTCTCTCCTTTGTTCTGTTGTGGACATGTGTCTTGCAGGTAACACCACATTTTCTTTGTCAAATAACTTTCTAAAGGCATTTGATGAATGCAAAACCCAGAAAATCAAACCAAAAACTTTAATGAGGGACGAAAATTTCCGAGTTGGTCTGTAAATTGACACGTGAAGGTGTATTAACTTTTAAACATTCCACAATTTCTGGAAGAAAAATATAAACTCAGTGTGCAAAGGCTTCAACCCTCTGTTCCTTATGCCATTTTTACGTGATTTGTAAAAGATGAAAGCAGCAGTACAGCTGCTGTCCAGTTGACTGTAATCCCTCTGGTTGTGCAGCAGTCAGTCCGGTGTAATGCCTGTCATCACTCAGGCCACAGGGTGGGATCTGAATGATGAGGGCAATGTTTTTCTAATGGTATTTGTGGTGAGTAAAGTGGGCTGCAGTTGCTCACAGCTCCCACTGCTCTCCGCAAGCTGCACGCTGACAGTAAAGAAAAATGAGGCTGAAATTTTTCCAGCAGTGCAGATTTAGTTCACCATTATTGTCATTAGTTTACATATGCCGTTTAATACAAACTTTACCCCAATCACCGTAGAATAATAGCACTTGCATTTTTAGCATGTATGCCCCGATGGGAATGAAAGCCCTTGGGGTTAGATCTGTCAGTTAGTGACATCCTTTCACCAGAGAACTTATGGGTCTGGCAGACTGTGAGCCAGAGCTGTTTGGATGTAGTAATAATCTTAATGGTTGGGTTAAGCCTCAGTGGGCATCAAATGGAGTTTAAAAAAAAAAAAAAGTAAAAAAAAAAGCGCTGTTGTTGTTTTTGTCACTAAGTATGTAAAACACAGATTATAAAACGCTGCTATTATTAATCCTGGTGCTGTTGTTGCTGAGAGGGAAAAAGAACTGTTGTGACTGTTACAGTTATTGAGGTTATGGATAGAACGTGGTCATGGTTAAATATTAATAAAGAGCCAATACTAACTGCTGGTCGAGATGAGGTGCAAACCAGGGTCTCCAGAGTCAGAGGCAAATGCTTTACCTTACTTTTAGTTACGGTATATGAACATTGTATTATATTATTTGCTGAATTGGCACTGAATGTTGATATGAATTGTTTACTGCAGAGTTGTGCGGTTTTAACAGAAGTTTAATGAGAGCAGGTTTGTTCTACATGCCCTAAAGGGAGCCAAGGATTTTCCCCTGAAAGTAAACTTGATTTATTGTTATTAGTACAGTAAAGTTACATTAAAAGAAGTTTTTTATGTGTAAACAGTCAAGTTTGGTCTCAATTGCATATGGGATATGATGCAGATTTGGTGTGTATTCATGAGTGATTTAAATCTTACAAACAAGATTTTGCATACAGCCCCAAAAGGTAGAAACAGCCCTGTTAGCTGGTGCATCTAAATTGCTAGACAAGACGCAACTGTCACGGGGAGAGGCACAGCATGTTGCCAAGTACAAAATGCAAATCTTACAGCAGCCTTAAAGAGTGCTGGATATAGAGAGATAGAATTTTGCAGAAAATTAGCTCCGGGGTAAACAAAAGTTTATGATACTAGAATGTTTTGCTTGACAAGACAATCAACACAAATGAACACCACTTTTCTTATATTTGAAACTTAAAGCCCAGTTCTGACCAAAGATTTGCGACGAGATGAAACCATTTCAGAACGTTGCAGAGAAAAGTTGGAGAAGTTGGAACTGGCTGGTCTGAGCTCGACTCAAACCAGGGGATGGTTTCACCTGCACCTCAGCTGGTTAAATGGCTTTTAGAACCTAGTCTGCTGGTCACGTCAAAATGACTGCAGGCGGTGTGTTTGCTTGCTCTTTTGCTCTGTCCTGAGCTAGTCTGAGTGGGCGGAAGTTTGCTGCAGAGATCAGCCTCTCATTGGGTGGAACGAGCCACCCGCTGAAGTCCCGCCCTACCACCTCTGGTTGCGTAGCAGTTTTCAACCGTTTTCAACACGTCCTTTACTAACTTTTGCAGTGTTTGATCTTGCAGGGATGTAGCCATTTTTCTGCCATGGTTCGTGTCCTGTAGGCGATATTTTTGTGGGCGTGTTACACCAAAACCTGTTTCCCCCCGGCAATATTTTTGCAAGCGCACCGTTGGCTGTGGCACCGCCCAGAACGATTGTGATTGGTTGAAAGAAGTACAAGCAGCCGGGGCGTTTTTTTCTCCAATCTCAAAGTGAGAATCGGCCCAGCCAGACCTTTCTTTTCTTGAGAAAGGTCTGGTGAGCAAGACTAGTCCCGAGCCCTCTGTTTCCATCCTCACTGTGTGCTGGTGTTGGACGGTGAGTCGCTGTTGCTCACTGTATCTGCTTATTTGTGTGTATGTGTGTTCAGCCAGTTTCATTTTCATCGCCGTTAACGCCGCTACTGTAGTTTAGAACCCACCTTATGCATATGTACCAACCCGGTCTTACTTCGAAGTAACTGAAATCCAGTGCTTGGGCAGCAGTGTTGAGTATGGGTTACTTTAAAAGTAATCAAAGTACATTACTGCGTTACTTTTTTTAAAAAGTAACCAATTACTTTACTGCGTTACTCCCTGAGTAAAGTAACTCAATTACTTTAAAAGTACTTCCAACGTTACTCCCTGAGAAAAGTAACTCAAGCACTTTTAAAGCACTTTTGAGTATTCTACATTTCCTATTGGGCAATGGACCACAGGGCGCTAAGCCTACATTTTTTTGTCTCCAAAATTAAAGTTATGGACCACTTGCCCTTCACTGAGATCCAATTCTCCCATCACAGCCGTCACTTTGACCAGTAGAAACACACAACGATCTGCTGCCGTAGACAACTGTATGACAACAACACCCCAGCGTTTTTAATATTTCCTCTAGGGATGTTACCACACAGAGTAAAAGGGGAAATGATGGTGTGAAACAGCAGAGGCACTTTGTCAACCCGCTGAGTTAACGTTACTGTCATTAGCATCAAGCTAGCAAACAATGGTACATCCTCACGGTCGGACATAAAGTAATAACATTAACAAATAGCGGTGGGGCTTTTACTCACCACAACTGCAGAGGCTCCCAGCTTCCCTCCATTTTCTAAATAGGCTTTTATTCTGAAACATTTGACAGAACTTCCTGTGGAAGATACAGTAGCTTGATAGTTTACTTATGGCGCTTCAAATGTAGCTCCTGCCATCTGCTGACGCTTTTAGGTGACTACAACAACATGTCGGCTGGCACACGAGCAGACACAATGACTTAATAGTGAAAGTAATAAAAATAGGACAAGAATAACCCGATGACATCACACACACCGTGAAAGACGACCGGGGATAATTGGTGAGTACCAGCATGTAGTGTGTACCAGGCATAATGCAAGTCCTGAGTCTGAAATATGTCTGTCAGCGAGTCCTACACCACCTTTTTTAGACTCCACCATAGACAACGGCAGCATTTCTTCTCCACGTAGCGAGCCACAAGCTCCGTGACTTCTTTCTGACTGATATCTCCGTTATTAGAACCAAACAGCTGAGGGAGCAGCGTTCTAAAAGTAACGGAAGTAACTGATGTTTTGTTTGAAAATGTACTTAAGTATTTGATTACTCAAACAGCAAACTAACGTGTTAGGTTACTCGTTACTGCAAAAAGTAATCAAAGTACTCTAACGCGTTACTTTGTAACGCTACTTTGTAACGCGTTAGGGTAACGCGTTATACCCAACTCTGTTGGGCAGTGACTTCCAGCATCAGACAGCAACGAAAGAAGCCGTCCTTTAACGACAGCATGATACACGGCTGGCTGCCATAACAGTTCAGGGGCACCCAGCAGCATCAGGGTGAAACACAGCAGGACGAGAGTGAAATATTAAAGCGGCAAAAGTCCAAATAGGGTGGGTGGGAGTACAGATGTGTCCAACAACCACTGATCTTCACACGAGAGGCCAGTGTTTGCTCCCAATAAGATTGTAAAGCCAAACCAATTTCTTTTTACCTAGACCCAACTACCGGCAAGTGTAGGCACAGCATAACCACGTGCCTGGTTGAAGGAAAAAAAAATTGCTGTGTTTTACTGATGTAGAACATTGTCTGTGAAAATGGAAGTGAATTTTGAAAGAAGACAATGCATGTATCAGGCAGAGCTTGACATGGTGTCCCAGAACTTCAACAACCAATGCACCCAGGGTACCTTGCACATCGTATGTAGATGCGGAAAGTCCATGACCAAATGTCAATATGTGACGAGGTCTGAGTGAGAATGTGATGAATGTACACATCACCATGGGGTAAACTGTGCCATTCAGCCCTGCCAGGTTGCTAATTTACTCTAAGAAATCTCTGCTTCTACTACGCCTGTTGGGGTTTAGGTAAAAACAGAGATTAATTCTGCCACTAGAGCAGCTCTGCCTCAGAGAAAAATTTAGATACCTAAAACTCCAATCTGTGATTAGGTTCTGTTCGAACAAAAATTATAACATTTTGTGATTCCAGCATTAATTAAGTTGATTATGATAAACCATTTGTAGGGAAAGAAAATGATCTCTTTTCTCTCTGTGGAAATTGATGAACATATAATTAACAGGGGATATAATACTGTGGGCGGACAACTTCTGATGATATACAGTCTGGGATATTCCCGTTCTTAAGTGTATGGAAGAAGTTTAATTGTCAAGACAAACATTACATGAGCAAATACTCCACTATGTTGCATTACTTAGTTAATGGATTGTACTTGGCATATTGGCTTATGCATTTTGCCTAAATGGTTCCTTAGCTTTTATCACTAATCCAGGAACAGTTACTCCTAATTAACTCTATCAGCAGCCTTTCTGTGGTACACTGTTTCTGGCTCTGCATCTAAAGAATCAGGGAAAATCAATTAGGGGGATAGGGATCTGTGTGCCTAAAAAGCGCAAAGGCTAGGGTCCAATCCCTAAGGCTGGGGTTGGCAGTAATGTTGCAGCATCTTTGTATACAGTTGGGTTAAATGCTCTGTGCCTGCAGTCCTGGAAATGAACACTGTTTCCTCAATGATGATGTCTAAATAGATGTTCTCCCTGGATCTGAGGACAGGTCTACAAAAAGTGGCCAAGTCACGCAATTAGGCTTCAAAGTGCCAAGTGAAGTGACATAAAAGAAGCATTTGTTTTCCACTCTGTTGCAATTGGATGTGAATAAATTCTTCAGCTTTTCCCTCTAAGAATTGCAGTGTGAGTTACCACTGAGTGCTGCAGAGTGAGGATAAGGGGGGGGCTTCAAACCCCAAGCTGTGCAATGCTACCTTCTCTGCCTGAGTGCAACTGCAGCCCTCTTCAGAAATTGACAGCAAGAGACAGGTGCAAATTATGTCAGCTTAACCATATTATAGTGTTAGGCCACGATGGTGAAAGAAGGGGCTGCTTGATTCTCTGTCATCATTTTTAATGGATGAAAGTGCTCTCCATGTCTGGATTTAGAAGCGGGAGAGGTGTGTCCTGTGCCCCCCCCCATGACCGGCATGGCAGACAAAGACCCTCTCACTCTGGCTGCTGCACCTTTTTTTTTTTTGTTTATTTCTTTTCATATCAGCTCCTGTAATAGATTGTAATGTATAACCATTTTTCTGCGTGTGCTGCAGAGCTGGTGTGAATCATTTCAATCCAATAAAACTGGGAATTTTGTTTTCATTGGCCGTGTGAAATAATTTGGTATTATAACACAGTTGACCTTCTCTTTTATTGCTGCACCAATCTGTCCATTGAATTCCCTTGTACTTCTTTATATCCCCTTGAGTCCTTCGAATATGAAAAGATATTAGCTAAACCAGGGTATCAGAGTGGGCGTATGTACTGTATGTTGGCTTGTGTTACATCTGATTTGAAGTGTAGTCTTTTCTAAGTTCTAAAAAGTATGTCTTTGTCTCTGTTTGGCAGGGCTGTAGTCAGCCAAAGAAAATCTTGATGAAGTGAGATTCTACCTACTCCTCAACCAACTGATTGGTTGATTGGGGAAGAAAAATCTGTAGTTTAACAAAATCAACCACAGTGCACTGAGTGCACTCTGCCAGCTTGGGGTGTGTATCCAGTAGGGATGTATCAATTGTGAAATTCTGGGCTGATGCCAATGTTTAAAATAACAATTTGGCCAATAGCCTATACCAATGTTTTTTTGTTGCTGCCCCTTTTGTGCCAGGGAAACATTCATTTTCATGAAGCTGAACTGTTTGATTCAGTCCTTCATTACACTACCTTTGAATGAGCGCAAAGTTGATCATGTACGTTTGTGAAAGAACCTTTAAAATAACATTCTTTCACATGAAAAACATAAATTAAAAAGCATAACATATCATAATTCCCTCTCTAATATCTGTTTTATATTTCAGTGAAAACATCAACAGATTTCTCCTTCAAACAACTGGAATTATTCATGTCTCTCGCCAAAAGCTACATTTTACAAGATTACATTGAAACGTCCTGAGAACATTATAATTAACCTTTGCCCAATACTTACTTTTCCTGACAAGAGCATGAACGCATCATAATGTAACTCAATGCACCAAAGTGTTTTTATTCCTGAGGCCAGCATTGCAGCGGGACTGTGGAGCGCCACATATTTACTGTGACGAGGCACTGAGTGTCTATTCTGCGCCAAGTGCTGCACGTTTGCCATTTTTCTCTCATCACTGTCCCTTCAGCTGGCAGTAGAGGAGGGGCAAGATAAATACCACCAAAATCAACTGTAACATCATGTAAGAGTGCTAAACAGTGACAACAGGATTAATAGAAAAGAAAAAAATACTGCTGGCCACATGGACGGGCGGGTCCGTACTCTCATCTGATGTTCATCATCTTTCCTTTTTTCCAGAGCAAGCACTCTATCCTGGGACCACATTTTTACTTCTGCGGATATTCACACAACCAAAGCTTCTTAGCTGCATAAACGCTGTGACTCCAAAGCTACCCTGCACTCCCAGCTGGGCATTTTTAGGAGAGCATCTGGTGTTTTCCACTGGGAAAAAAATGCTTTGATGGGGTCACAGCCTTATCATAGTAACACCAGTGACTGTCCGAGATGTGCAATACTGCACCCTCCCCGCTACCTGTACACCTGAACAATTATTTTGGAACCCGACCCGCCGACACAAGAGCAGCAGTCCAACCAAGCGGCAACCAGTTGGGCTGCAGAAAGACCTGTCACTGGAGTCAGTCCCCATAGACCACCATGTTAAAATGACAAGACAGAAATAAACAAGTTTACAGTCTGGTACCAAAAATAATTTTGGTCTCTATTGCTAATTTCCCCATTCATGGCAACTATACTGGGGGGGATATTTCTTTAACAGCCATTATATTAAGGCTTTAAGTTTTGTATAATGCAGGATATGGCGACTTTGAGAGACAGGCTCTGTAGTTAGTGTGCTCGACTTCTCAGTCAGATCCACCCCTCGCTCTTCTACAGCTCCAGCCTTTCACCAAACAAAAACAAGATGGCTTTAAAACGAGAGTCCACAAACCATTGGGTGAGGACACAGTAGCTCCGTCCATTACTTTATACAGTCTAAAGGCCCGACCTAAAACCACAAATCCCATAATAACCACGTATTGTCAAATAACTCAGTTAGGCAGCACCTTAAAATCATTTTGAATATTTTAGGATATTTCATACATGTGAAACATAGATAGTATATTTAAAAACAAAGGTAATGTAGGAAATGATTTTTTATTTATTTTTTGCTCACTCTCATTGAATTGAGCAGCACATCTCCATAGTTACTGTGCCTGTTGGTAAAACACCTGACTGAGGCTGCTCTTAAATTCCAGTTGGGCCAATACTTGAAATCAGCAATCAGAGGATTAAACATTAAATTGAATTGAATTATTATTCTCATTTTATTTTAATATATTTGTCATTCAACACCTGTGATATGAACCGCATTGTCTTTATTTCATCCAGAACTGAACCCAGAAAAACAATTCAGACAAAATACCAACCCATTTTTGCAGGTCACCAATCAGGTATGCCACAGGTACCCAACCTGATGCAGAACTCAGGTTTCAGGCATGCATGATATGTTTCTTATCATGATTAAGAATAGGAATACAATTCTTTGATTCGGAGTAAGGAGATAGTGGCACATAATATGAATTTAGTTCTGGATTTCCAAGAACCTGTTACTCTGAATAATTGTTTCGCCCTTTAATTCTGCCTTTGGAAGATGTTGCCATTTAATGCATCTTAAAAAAAGACCTTGGGAAATGGATTAATGTGAACATAACCTTGAAACAGTCAAGCTCCACACCCCTTTAATTTTACTTTCAGACCAACCTTGAGATGAATTCCTACTCTACAATTCAACCTTTGCACATAAGCTCTTGCTGCACTGCAGAATCCATCACTCCCCGCAGTAACGCCTATCATTTCAATGTGTCACATATAGGAAGAAGGGCGATACATAACCGTTACCTGCCATGTCAGGACATTGTTCATCACTCACAGTGAGTAGTGAGAGTCGTTCATTCTTTTCGGCGTCTCAGAAAGGGACCCTGTGCTTTGCCGTTCTTCCCATCTCCCTGAGGGGGAATTAACACTAATGAAATGGTAGAAAGGGAGACACTGGCTTTGTGGTAAATGTGCGGGTGAATGTACTAGCCTGTAGGGGTTGATACGTTTTGTCTGAGAGCACTCATTGGTTTTCTTCAAACGAGCTGCGAGACAAATTCGCCCTCAAGTGCACACAGCAGCGTATATCGAGTCTGGCGTTTCACATGCAACGTGGCCCCAGTTGCCTTTGCAGGTACAAGCTTGTTTGCAGCTGACATTGTACTGAGTCAGAGTCATTCCCAAAGTACGGAGAAATATTGCAGGATAAGAATAGCAACCTCGGTATTAAAGTAATTATCATCCATTTCCAGTTTGCTGCATCTCGGCAGAGAAATCAATGAATTAAATGTTATTAAGTTGACAGTGTCTGAATCTATTTTGGTTTCCATAATAATTATCATATTTTTCCGTGTGTTTGTAGAGATAATACTTGACCTTCTCTTTTCTTAATCTAGTGATTTGTACCACAAAGAATCCGCTGTGCAATACATAGGAGGACATGCCGCAATATGTTGCTGAATTTACGTGATAAATTAAAGAAGATTATGTTATTTTGTGGCATGATGAGAGAGCGCCTTGGTTGTGGGATTGTACCAATTACATTTCAAAGAAGGAGGATTAAGGAAACCTTTAGCTAAAAGGAAGGAAAAGTAATGTTTCAAAATTTGCAACACTGATTATTTCTAAGCATTCTCCGGCATAAGCATTTTAACTGAAAGACAGATTAGAGTATAGAGTTGATAAAGAAGGAGAAATTAACCCTTTGGGCCTAATTAACATTTTCGAGATTAGCATAATATTCTCCAGTGGGATGTCACTTCCTCTTTGGCTCTTTTTTAAATTAAACATCAAAGCTGAATTGGCTCGGAGTTATCCCAAGTCTCCCAATTTAGCAAGAAGGATGCGGACCCCGAGGACCACCACCAGAGAAAATCAGTGAGGGGATAATGAGGAAGAGGAGGTGTCAAAGGCTCCAGAAGGTCCTGCATTGGGAGATTATTACTCTAATGGCACTGCTTCAGCAGCTTGTGCTGCCCACTGAAGATTCATCCTTCAGTCACTTTGTCGGACCAAAGAGAGTTCTTGTTACAGACCTCATCGTTTTCACTTCTGAGAGCAGTAGGCGGCTCGCTCTCCTTCAGGAATCTATTGAATTTTGAGAGTACAGTGAGCTCTGGTGTGACCGCTTCATTAATTTAAAATGCTAACAGTTGGATTCATACTGACACTGAATAGATGTAGATGAAGTGCTGTTTTTTTCTAACTGTAAATCTAGCTCTGCCTACTGTGGCTTGACTGATGCTTCTGCAGATATATCAGGCCGAGACCAGCTGGTCATCTGACTCTAATATGATGAATGTGGTGCAGATGGATTTATTCATCAATACTACACTTGTTGTCTATGGGAGGCCCTTTTTTCTGAATTGATCAAAATACATGCAAGTTTGTGTGATTATGGACACAGCCTGATTAAACTGCTTGGGGGGCCTAGGGCATAAACTAGGTGCTGGGACCCTCTGTTCTCTCTCCTCACTGTGCACTGTGTACCCTATTCTTAGTGTTACACAGCTTCAGGTCTGCTGTGCTGTAATTTGATTACCAACAAATTAATTTAGGATTATGCAGCATGATACAGTAGCAGCTGAAATAAGGAAGGTCTTAAATCTGGGGTTTTAAAGGGCCCCTCTTCAGGACAGGGCCTCATGATCAGGTGATTAAGCAGGACCCACATTACATGTTCGGGAGTAACTAGTTACATGTAATGTAACTCGTTACTACATATGTAGTGGCAGTTATTGAATGACAAAATAAGTAAGGAGAAATAAGGAGAATAAGATTAAGAAAATATGTGTATAAAAATATATGTAATTAAATAACAGTTTCTAATCAAAATGTTGGTGATAACAAAGGGGTGACATCTGAATATACCCTTTACAGTAAAAAGTTTATATGTAAAATATGACATTCATTATGTTCTTACAATCTTTTACACTGTACGGGAATGCCTTTTTTTGGCACAGCCAAATTGTGCCATTTTTCAGAATTATTGTCAAGTTTAAAACATTTGTTAGAAAAGTAATCAAATAGTAGTCAAATGTAATAAGTTACTTTAGTTATTACATTTTAACTACATTAACTGCATTTATAACAAGTAATCTGTAATCTATTACATTTCAAAAGTAACATTTTCACCACTGCCTACATTAAGGCCCTTATTATGTCAGCTGGTAATGATGATAATAATCAGTTGAGTTTGATAGTGCATAATGCATTATTTCATATTTCCAAACAAATTACAAGTATTCATGTTATCACAAACCAAGTGACCAGAGGAAAATATTGAGATGAGATAGAATACTAGGGATGCAGGATATTGAATTTTTTGCTGTTATTTAATATGCCGATATGTAACAACTCATTTGACCGATACCAATATCAATATATCCACTTTTTTCCCCACCTCATTTTAGTGATCATCAGTTCTCTTTTGTAGTGGAATTAACATCATATTATACATGCACACTCTTATCGTGATGGTCCACCAGCAGATGGAGACATGAAATAGAATGCTTTTCAATATATGAAATATTCATTCATTGTGTAAAATAAGAAAAAGCATGTTGGGTGATTCTGATAGTTCATTGTAATATCAGCCAATACCAATGATGTGTGGATATTATTGTGCATCCCCAATGAATCTGTTACATTTGCACATTTCATATGTATCATGGCATTTTTAAAGCTGACTTAGTATATGAGCTGACTTTGTCATTGGTAGGTGGAGGGGATGGAGGATAGCATGACACCTCGGTGAGACCTCTGCCAAGCAGCAGACCCCTGTTTGAGACTAACAAACAACAAAACTGGTTGTCTTTTATCACATCATTGCTGCGTTTTTTAGCCTCCAAACGGCGATGTTTTTCTGCAACCTTAATGACCTTTCCCACAGGGGATAGTGCCTCGGGGTGGAGGAAAAATTTGATACAGAAAAGTATCACGACATTTTTGTGTAGCAGTATCGTACTGTATCATCACACAATGCTTAGTAATGATATTCAGTGTTGGTGGTCGTTACTCAAAAAAGTAATGCATTACACATTACTTAGGAAAAAAGTAATCCCTTACTTTACTTGATTACTCACTGGAGAAAGTAATTAGTTACAGTACTTGTTACATTACTGGTTACTCTGTAAAATTGCCTGAAATGCAATGTCACATAATTTGCCAGTTAACGATATAGCATTTAAACTTACATATGTGTAACAATCCTGAGGTAGGTATAGTTTACCTGTTTACCTCAGATTTTGATGTTACTTGTTGAAAAGAAACTCTTTGCTGCTTGTGTGGGGTCGAGGCAGGTGACTCAGCTTGGCTCTGTGGGTTTCTCGCAACTAGCTTTGTGTTAGCATGTTGTCTCTGCAGATGCTTAGTGAGATTGGATGTCATGTTTGCGGCAGTAGATAGCAGTTTGTGGCCTGGGCAAAGTTTGCACCTCACTGTCACATTCTTGTCCTTCCGTGCAACAAACTTGAAATAATGTGAATATCTCCACCCATCAAAACTTGTGGTCGTCGCTGACGGCGAGAGGGGAACTGCTGTTCGCACTGACTAGAGTCAATTGGCCAGAGTGACGACTCTTGCCTGAACCTAACCAAGCGGCAATCGTTATCATTCCTTGTGCCCAACCCAAACCAATCACTGCTTCCCGTCCCTCTGGCCCGTCTATTCTAGCACTCCTTCTTCTTCTTCTTCTTCTTCTTCTTCTTCTTCTTTTGCTGTTTATTGGCAGTTGGCAAACAATGAATTGGTGCATTACCGCCACCAACTGGAATGGAGTGTGGATCAAAATGACTCATATTACACCCCCCCACTCCAAACGATGTGGAAGCATTTACAGTCAGCAGCTGTGTTGTGCGTCATATTGTCCCAATAATCTTGCTATCCTGCTGAAAATTGATGAATTTATGTCGCGCAAGTAACAACTTAAGTGTTTGATTAGTAACTGTAATGTGATTACTGCATTTAGGGACAGTAGTGCCTTACACTAGTTACTGAAAAAAGCCATTTTGGCAGTAATGCGTTACTTTGTTACTTTGTAACGTGTTACCTCCAACACTGTTGATATTTATATCAAATAAATCAATAATTATATTACAAATACAAAGTTAACTTAAGGTAGCCCACTTGAGCAATAAAACCAGTGGCTTTTTCAGTCCACAACATATATTTTGCTGTAAATTAAATGACTGAAGTGAGATGAACACACTGACTACTTTATTTTAATAAATAAAACTGATTTTGACTAAGTTTTCGATTGGGGTAATAATTTGCAGTGGAAAAAAAGTAATAAAGCGCAGTATATCAGAATATATAATCAGCGTATTGTAACACCTTTAAAATTGCACTAATATTGTATCATGACGTATATAATATCATATTGTAGAGCCTCTGATCCTCTGATGGTTCCCACCCCTCATAGTGCCACATTACTGCCTTCACAGTGGGTATTCACTGTGGCACTATTAGTCAAAACAATCTTTTCCCAGCCATTCAACAACTTTTTTTTTTTTTTTTTTTTTTTTGCCTAAACCAAACCACACAATTACCGTATCATTGTTAAAGACAAAAAGAAACAAAAAGTTTCAGCATATCCACTATTTCATAATGTACAAATGTACCTGTGGTTTGCAGAAATGTACAATGCCAGGATTTTATTTCTGGCCGTTCGGTTTATGGCACACAGTAAAGCTAGGTATTTGGGGTCCCTGCAGCGATGTGGGGGTCTGGGGGTCCTGGATATGGGTAATGATTATTTCAGTATTATTACTGGCAAGGACCTTCCTATGCAGTGTCATTTCTATGTCCCCAACTCTGTTGTCAGACTAGTTCAGGGCTTAAATTTAACATAGCATGTCATGTATGCATGTTGAGCATGAACATTCATTTTTGACATTGTAATTTGACACAAAGATCTCAAAGTTCTAGTCTGACATTTTCAGAAATACAATACACTTTTCTAGGTCTGTACTTAAAGGTATACTTGCAGAATTTTACTGTGTTTAACTGTTGCTGTTTGTTCACAAGCTTGTCAGTGAAAGTTAAAGTTAAAGCCACCCCCAGATTCAATCTCATCTGGCATTTTGCCTCATTATATTTGCATTGTTTTGGCGCTGTGTTTCTTGGATGTCACATCTCAAGCACAGAAAATAAGAAAATACAGGCACACACTTCTTGTTTCTCCTAAGTGATTATAGAGAGGGATTACTTCTGTGTGACTCTATACATTGGTTTTCAAAAAATCCTTCATTGTGTATCTTTAATGCACAGACATCAGAGTGCTATCAAAGTTACCATTTTACTCACTTAGTGTATTTCTTAAAATGTTTAACCATTTTCTCTCAGTGTCACAAAGTCCCTTTTTCAGACCTGTTTGCCGCATGTTACAGTCTTTATCAGCATCAGTTGTAAGGAAAAGTGCTGTTTCATGCGGCTGGCAGCTCTTGAAAGAGCCAGGCGGTGGATGTTGTCTAACCACTTAAATTAGTATCTGCTATTAATGTTTGCAATTAAGGAATAAATTGTGATGTATGTATTTATCATGTTTTAGTGCTCTATACATGGAAGTGAAGTAGTGAAAGTAAACATTAAACTATAGCATTATAATTACTATAAAAAATATAATACTATAAAATTATAAAACATATTCTTTACAAACAAAACAATGGAACAAACTTTTCCGAGCATTTTCAAAACTACAGTACATGGCAGCTAACATGTGAATGCTTTCTCGTACTGCACCGGTGGAGGTGACCGTCGTTTATCCAGATGCTGTCTTGTAAAATGATTTCAGAGGTTTGCTGTCTTGCTGCAGCATTTCACCAGTTAACTGTGCATTTTACAGACTTTAGCTCTTGTCAAGTTCTTCTTTGTCCTTGTAGTTCTAAAATGTACAAAAACATCTGCTGCTGGATTTGGGACTACTTCACAAACAGTTAATGCTCAGCGGAGTCAAGGAGAGGCATGTCCTCGATAAATGTTGAATCTTTTCTTACCTGCTGATAGAAAAAAAAATGAGATCCACATTTTTCAGAGATCAATATAATAATAATAATAATAATAATACATTTTATTTGAAAAGCGCCTTTCAAAACACTCAAGGTCACTGTACAATAGTAAACAAAGTAATAAATAGGAGAGACAACAACACAAAAGAAACAATACAGAAAAAAAAACCTCAGGAAATAAATGTAAAGTGCAATCAGAGAGAGTATGCTAATATCAAGATACAGACTTGGCATTGATCTGGAAAAAATATCATTGATATTTTTACCCAGGCAATTATTTTCATCCTTGGTTTCAAAATGAGTTTGAAGGCCTCTTCATGTCCTAAATCAAAATATTTTGGCATGAAGGAAGTTAGAATGAAAGGTTAGTATTAGGATTTTATAAGGATCCCCACTAGCTAATGCAGAACATCAGATACTCTTTCTCGCCCACACAAACATGACTACAGACAAGACACCTTCAGGCAAAACAACCAAACTGTATTAAAATCAGAAAAGTACAACTAACAAAAGTGTTCTTGCAAACTTAGTACTTACATATTCTTATGTCCAATTATGTTTAGACCCTTTTAGTCAGTCAGTTTAGTCAGTGACGTCATTTTGTTAGCTAGAGACAAAATATTTGGCCTGTAGGCTACTTAAGAGTCTTAGGGAGTGGACGGAGGCGATCATCAAAAATGTTCACATGTGCAGTAGAGATGCGCGAATGGCATTTGGGTGCACCCGAATCCTCGTGCACTCATCAATCATTCACCCGCCACCCACCCGACGTAATTATCTTCTAAAATGTAGAGACCTGCACCCAACCCGCGCCAAACATTAAGTTGTTGTATTTACATTTAAATTATGTCCAGCCATTCGTAGACATACACAGTACTGCAGCTATTGCAAATGGCAAACCTGGCCTCAGTTTCTTTATCGGAGTTGCTAACAATGACACTGGAGCGCTCCCAAACGGAACTTTTCCTTTTTTTTTTAGTTTTAAGTTCTCCGGATTTTAATTTCTCTCTCACTGTTTTGGCATCCATGGCAAGGAGGTTTGGAGCTGGTTTGATTCAGGACCCCAACTGACAAATCCACCCGCAATCCACCCAAAATTAATTACAATGTAAATTTTTATTGGCCCACCCCATATCCGCAGATGTCGCGGATATATCCGCAAGATTTGCATCTCTAATGTGCAGCACACGCTTCATATCAGCAAGACATACCAACATATTTTGCCATTTTCTGACCTTTTTTTTTATACTAAACAACTAATGGATTGATTGAGAAAATATTTGGCAGATTAATCAACAATGAAAATAATTATTAGTTGCAGCCCTAGCTTGAAGTGAGTTCCATGCAACCATAGCTGGATACAATATTGTGCGGAAGATATGGAACATCTGGACATTCATGGATGGATACAAAAATATTGTAGGACTATCATCTTTAAAACACAACAGTCTAACCATAGTCAGTATCTGTACTTCATGTGAAAAGTGAGTCCCAGCTACTTCTGCAACCAGTGTCTGGCAGACAGGTTTGACAGCAGTGCATAAGCCAGACTCCAAGCCCTTGTCAGTAGTTAGTAGACACACTTACTAAAGTACCCAGAATGAGGTACCAGCACACTTAGTTATAACAGTGGTTTTCACTGTGGGTGCTCCCTCAGACAAAATCAAGACAACTGCTACCACTGACTGGCTTACTCTCCTGTAATTATTATTTCTGCCTTCTGTAAGGGATGCACAATATTTTGGATATTATGATATTGGATTCAATATCCGATATGCAGATATGTAATTACTCATTTGATCGATAACCTATATCAATATATCCACTTTTTTCAGCACCTAATTTTAGTGATCATCAAGTCTCTTCTGTAGCGGAATTAACATCATATTATGCATGCATACACCTATCAGGATGGACCACCAGCAGATGGAGACATGAAATAGAATACTGTTTAATCTATGTAATATTCATTCATTGTGCAAATTAAGAAAAAGCATTTCGCCAATTCTGATAGTTCATCTTAAAGCCAATATTGGCAGATACCAATGAGGTACCGATATTATTGCGTATCCTTAACTTCTGTTTGGTTCCCATAAGGATTCTGGGAGATGTTAACTGAAAGTAAAAAGTTACTATGGATTCATTGAGTTAGCTTTGGCCTACAATTTTAACCATGTTGTTTAGTCTATATTTGTTTACATTTTGGCACCATTAAAAGTATGCCAAATTAGCTATTAGCAGTGTACCCATGGATTTACAGACAAATATCATTAAATTGCGTTTCTACAAAAGAAGATTTAAAATTTGAGGATTCTTAAATATGTTCCAGAGGAATAAGGAATGTCTTTTTTCTATGAATTGTAAGTGGATTTATGCATGTCAAAGATAATGATATAATTAATGATATAATGATATATAAGAGAGAGTAAGTCACTCCAAATCTAAGTATATCACTTTATGTGATTGGGTATTCAGGCACTTAATCTTTAAAACATCTTGCCACAGTATCTGCTGCAACTGTTGGCTCTGTTGGTAAGCGAGAAAAATCAGCTGGTCAAACAACAGTAAGTAACTTGATGTTGTTTTTAGAACACTGGCATCAAACTGTCCCTTTCACCTCACACAGTTTCTGTACTCTCCTGCCTTAGTGTTTGAAAAACCTCTGAGTTATAAGATTTCATCTTTTAAAAAAACCAAAAACCTCCTCCCCAAATCATTCCAGCCTGTCCGTGTTGATTCTGATAACAACCGACTGGAGTGTTGTTTTAATCTGTCCTATTTAGTCATTCATCCATAATGTGTTGACATGAAACATAACTTTTAAGCTGATTTGAGCTCAGTCAAACGGGACCGTGGAGTTACATGTTCTAATTTAGTTAAAATCCCAGATGTTAAGTCCAGGCAGCCTGCCAAAAAGGTTACTTAGTAAAAAACACCTTTTATTTCTTAATGGAAAAGAATCCTGTTAAACCACCATCAGCAATTCAATGCTCTGGTAATTTTTTTGGCATGGTGTTAAACGTGTCTGCTAAAACAAGAGGGCAATATCTACATGGAGGTTTATTTGCTGTAAGTGTGTAGAGTGCTGGCTTGCAGCAGTAGCCATGTAAGACAACTTGGATTCATCCTCCAGCACATAGTTGACTCTTGCAGTTTTTCAAATAAAGTCTGAGGCATTAGGTGAAACTTTGTTAGTCTCCCAGTTTGCCTCAGCAGGTGCTCCTGATTGCTCTGTGCCCATACAGAGCCAAGGCAAAGCAGATGAGTGTATTTAATTGTGGCTCTGCTGTGTGGTATGTCAGTAAGCCAGCCTATACCACTGACTGCTGGCAATATTAATATCCCAGCACCTCCACTTATTTATTTAACTCATCTCTTATTTACTCTTCAGGCTAAGACCTTATTGCTCTTCTACCCCCTCAACCAAATGTGACTGGTGGCTGGCAGCTGTGCTGCGATATGGCCTTGACACTTTGATGCCGGGGCTTTTGATAAGAAAGGTCTCACCTGGGTAGTGTCAACACAGCTATTTGCTAGGCTTCTCACAATAACTACTTTTGTTGGACGATTTATTGTCCCAATAATAATTGAACAATATTATTGTCATTTTGTGACCAATTTTATGCCACCGCTAATATAATATAATAGCATAATAATGTAAGTGCCCACTTTTAAACAACAATGAACTTTATATTCTTAAGAATACTCAGACATTGGAATTGGAATATGGTAGGAGTAGCTTGAAATTATACAGTTTAAGCCCGACCAACAAAGTAAATCAAGTGATGCCTCTTGAGAATAATAGACATGCTTAGCGAAGCTCCGAGAACACAGTAATGACCTCCATAATCCGGCCTGTATGTGAGTGAATGATGAAGTTTTTGGAAAGTAAAACTACAAATGACAGACTTTTTGCTTGTTGCCAGGGGTTCCACAAAGTGCAGCTGTAGGCTACCGGAAAGCTACACTGTGTTGTCTTGGAAGTGTTGTTTACCTTTAAGGAAAAAAGGAGAATTGCTGCACCCAATACACCCCACAGTGCTGGCCTGTGACATAAGCAGTATAGGTGAATGCTAAGGGCGCTATCATCCATAGGGGGCGCCACAAATGGAGAAATCTAAATGTTTTTTGAAATATGTTTATCTTTTTGAAATATACATAAGGCCACAACAACATTAACTACAAGCAAAGCCTACAAAGTAACAGAGAGGCCTCCCAGCCTCCACTGATTGTCACACACCTGAGTGTGTGAAATTTGTTCTCCGCATTTGACCCATTCCCTGAGGGAGCGCTGTGCTCGGGAATCATGTGGTGATCTAACCCCCCACTTCCAACCCCTGATGCTGAGTGCCAAGCAGGGAGGCAATGGGTCCCATTTTTATAGTCTTTGGCGTGACTCGGCCAGGGATCGAACCGACAACAGGGGTTGCATTAATTTACATTTTGAAGCGTCTGTAAAGTAAAAATTAGTATTTGGCAAAGGTAAATTATAACGTTCTCATGATGTGTTTAATGTAACCATGTAAAATGTAGCATTTGGTGAGAAACTTGAATAAATCCAGTTGTTTGAAGGAGAAATTTGTGGATGTTTTCACAGCACTGTAAAATAGATATTAGAAAGGGAATTATGAAATATTGCATATTGTAAATAGACTTTTTGCTTATTTTTTAAGGATGTTTTTATATGAAAGAAGGTTATGTTAAAGGTTGTTTCATAAATTTGTATTACTGAATTGGTGCTCATTCAAAGGTAGTGTAATGAAGGACCGAACGACTTTAAAACTGTTCATTTATTTTCTATAGTGAATAACAAAGCTAAAATGCTATTTTAAACATTGGTATCAGTATCGGCCCAGAATTTTAAAAATTGGTGTGTCCCTCGTTCAATTAGAAAGTTATTTTGTACACTTTATTATTATTTTACAATGTCATATTATTTTATTGTTAATTCTTCTGAACTGGTTAATCTTAGTTATTTTTTTTTTTATTAATTATTGATTTATATTTATATTATAACATATATAAATCATGTTACTGGAAGCAAATTAGCACATATTTTTTATCTCAGTTTTTATTGTTAGCTACATTGTTGATTGGATTTTTGCAATAAACGTGCAGTTCTTCGACCGCCGAGCTGCAGCAAACGACATGTTTTTTGGGGGTTTTTGTAAGGGGGGTGCTGGGTGAAGCTCACCTAGGTCATCAAATGTGCTAGGACTGCCACTGCCTTCCCCCTACCACTTAGGGTGGATGAGGAAGAGTTTGTTTGTAACGTTCGTACATCCACCATCTAAACTGCAGTCAATGAGCTGGGACACAGGCACCAGCCAGCTATGGACAGCATGCTGCTCACCTCTGCAGAGCCCTGCACTTCCTAGGGCAAAACCGTTAATTCGGAAAGTTACATTGCTGATGCTCAAAATGTTCGAGTTTGCTACAATGTAACATCTCCAGTCTCTCTTTCTTCATCTGTTGTTGAATGTACTGTAGTAGAGTAACACAGTCTTTGCTTACATAGTTGAAGACATGCTCTTCTCTCTGCAGAGCCCTGAAGCCGTACTACCGCCACTGCACAGAGCCACACAGCAGTGCACACTTGTTTATTCAAAGTTTATTGATATTGAACATGTAGCGTGTCCAAATTGCACCTAATGCAACACTGCACGTCCCTGGGTCTCCAGCAATTCACCCGCCAAGTGTGAAGTCGATCTTATTAACAGTTCTTGAGATATGCATATGAAACACACACACACACACACACACACATACACACACACACACACACACACACACACACACACACACACACACACACACACACACACACAGATTCCTTGCTTTATGGTTAGATTTCCATGTCACATTCCCCCTTCTTTGATGGCATATGACGCCTGAATATTTGACTAAGGTCCAGCAGCTAAATTGCTGCACTTGTTACCGCTCCTCTAATATCAGTGCAGACTGGCAGGGTAGGATCACAGGTTGCTAACATTAGTCTGCAGAGCACAGCTAGTTGCCAAGTAATGAAGCAGTGTTATTTTATATATTTGATGACTAGATTGATTGATAGCATGAATCTTAAGTTATGAAGGAATCACAACAACTGAAAATGAAAAATGGGATTGAGCCAAAATGTTGGTGACATTCTTATGTAAACACAACAAGCAATATCCAGGTCAGCAAAATGATTTCAAGAGTTCATGTCTATACATCGTACGATAAGTCTATAACATAGCTATCGTGATAGGCCTACCATCTGCGTCTGCCATCTGCTTTGGGGGATGCTATCCATCTCAAGGTGAAAGATGTACCCCTCAGCTGCCAAGTCAAGGTCAACCTGATAAGCTGACTGAGGAGGATGTGAGCTGTTATGGATGGAGGAGATTCTCCTTGTTCAAGCCTGCTGCCAGCATGCTTTGCAGTCCAGTTGGACAGAGCAGAGCTGTCTGCTGGGTCTCTGTGTGCAGTAATCAGCTGCTGTGGGAATCCAAGGTGCCGTCTCCTCCAGGTACATGATTGATGCATGATGATGTACATGATTGATGCAATTAGTCACACAAGGAAAATGTCGAGTGTAATTACCACCACGGTGTGAAACTGCACTGAGATCAATTTCTTGAATTTTAAGACACAAAATATATGACAGTGAAAGAAACTGAACAGCAAATCCCCCCATGTTCCACAGTTGCAAATGAAAGAATGAGGCACACAAAACATGATCATGATATTCTGCCGACCCCTTATATATGGAAAGAGATTTTCTTGTTTTCTTTCCTGAGATAAATGCTTTGTGTGCCCCAGCATTGTGGTTTGAAACATAATTTGCTGTTTGGAATTTTAAGGACAAAAAAAAACAACAAAAAAAAAAAGCAGCGTACTGGAGCCAAGCACATGATGGATGTGTCACTTGGCTTATTTGACGAGTTAATTGAAAGCTGTGCTCTGTCCTCGGCTAGATTAAGTGCTGCAAATGACGGGTTACTGTCAATGAACAGGACAAATGCACCAGCCGCTCACTTAACTGGAAAATCAGTCAACAGGGTTGCAAAGGAAATTGTTCCATCTCAAGAACGCTGTTCACATAATTCTGTCATGTGCTCCATTTGCTTAATTTGATTCACATGTAACTAATTCATTATAATGCAAAACAGCCTGCGGTTATCTGCTGTTGACTCACTGAACATTCTGTATCAAATTGGGAGTGAATTATTAAATACGGTCATTTTCTGCAGAGAGTTCAGAGAACATAAGAATTTTAGCTGCAAATATTGAGCAAAGCAGAAAATCTACACGGCAGCATCTGTGCAAGGTAGACATGAATTACAAAAAGATGTCAGGGTGTAGTATTTTTCTGCCTACAGGAGTTGCTGATGTTTCTTTCTCTTGTTTCCTTGAGTGCTTCTGAAGTCAATTTACTATATGGTCCCCCAAGAGCAGGTATAAGGAGCCTCCGGCAAATGTATGGAGCGCTCCATGGAGAGCCGGTGCAACTGACAGACTTCCGATAGCCAGCCGGCATAGAAACCCATTACAGCCGTCAGTCTGGCACTGGCGAAATCCATTATATGATCACCAAGATCAATCCATAAGGTAGCTTTTTTGATGTCTGCATTTGAAGCAGCCCAGGGTGATGGATGATTTTAGCCTTCGGTTTTCAGGAACCTGTTTGAAATTCTGCCTCTTTCTCAGATTGGCCAGTCGATATGTTCTCAGAAGCCACAGCTCTACATGAGTGGGTCTAGGTGGAGGTGTGGGTACAGTACCACTGGGAGAAAAGAATTGGGAACCACAAAGCAGGTTTCCTGATGCTCAGGAGATGGTAAACTCATTATGGTCCACCACTGCGTTGCTCAACAGACAACACACTGTCCCCTCATTGAACAACTCCATTACACATAGCACTCTCAGCATAAACATATTTTCTTCCTCGAAATGTATTGACATGACATGATGGATCGCCAATGGAAAGCTGCCATCCATCAAGCCCATACTAGCCTGTATTGCTGTGGGGAACAAGTATACTGACAATATTTCTCTGGGTTTAAATGAGCATGCTCATTGGAGGCAGCACGGGTCATTAGTTTTCCCAAATATCCAAGACACCCAAGTCTCCCATTCTATTTTTAGCTTAATGCATTTTACTGCAGTAGAAGGTAATTCACATACGTGCTAATGTAATTGAGCAGTGATGTACTGCATGTTGACTCCCCTGATTGAATGACTTGTCACGCTCCATAAAGGCACATTGAGAAACCTGCTTGCTTCTTGATATAAACGCTTCAAATCAGACACGGCCATTAGTTCAAATTCTGACATTATCCGACGACTTCACATTGTTCAACAACCTAGGAAGAAACCTTTCAAAAATCATTGTCCAGAGTAACTGCAGAGAATTACTCACTGGAGATGACTCAGAACTCAGTGAGCATTGCCCGACTGTTCTAATGGCTTTTCGCAAGAATTGCTGTGCACCATAATCATTAACATTGAAATATCCCTACTGTATTTGCTGAGTGTGGAAAGCCTATCAGCCACTGGTGTTGACCCCAGTCGTCCTGCGACTTGCATTGCTGTGCAGCAAACAACTCGTGTGGCTTCTGGTCGCACTTTGTCTAATGACCCTGTGCAAATGAGCTAATGGGGATCCAGCATGATACCTCCGTCCTACCTCTAGGCTTCATCGTCCGTAGCAAATTGTCACAAGCCTAATGACCATCTAAATGAGCAAAATAGAATCTGGACATGTGTACATGCTCAGACGAAGAGGAGCAGTGGGGGTGGTATGGATTTTCACACAAGAACACATGGACCATAGACAAATGGACACCATGCGATACTGCCAATTGGTCTGTGCTGTTTGGTTAGCCTGTCAAGCATCCCTTTGACACGATGTGAATCCCAGTTGGATTATTTCCACCCTAGTGCCATGACGAGGCCAATCTTGATTTTGTATTTCTCTAGGTAGCAGCTCCCCCCCCGCATGTTTCCAGCATGACCCAACCCCTTTGTGTTGCGCTCTGAACCAGAACCTATTGCTATATTCAGTTTGCAGAGCTGGTCAGCCGCAATCTCTAAAGCAATAGCAGTTATTTGTATTTGTTTGTGGTCCCTGTCCCATTTTCTGGCACGCTGAACCAGAACTGAACCAATATGGTCCGTTGCCAGGTTGCCGCCCAATGTTCCTCTTTTCTTGAGTGTAATTCGATATGGTGCTATTCATCAGGGCTCATTCTTTCTCTGATCAGTGGGATCTATAGGAGATTTCTTCTTCACCTTATTTCATACTTCAGAGCACCGGGGGGTGGCAAATGAGGATAATGTGCAATATTGCAAGAAGAATTTGTTACACCTGGCTTATCAAGACCACCACAGACAGAGCAAGATGCTGTGATCGAAATAATAATCACACATCAGTTTGACTGGAGAGCAGTCAAAGCTATTGTTTTCTCTGAGGTACACCCCCAAGGTTATTATTAGCTGGATGTTAACATTTTGTACATTTCCAAATTACACACCCTGCATGCAGCTGGATCCTTGTTGTTTATAGGCAGTGCGGTGGTAATCATATTAAAGAAGCATTTGAGTTGTGCTGTCTTTTAGCCATAATTACACTCATTAAGGACTTTTGATACAATGCACGCACAGAGAGAAATAAGAAATGAGAGGTGCAGACAAACAAAATCAGTCCTCTTTCTGCACTTTAGCGTGCCAATTAGCATATGATAATTAGTTATGGACAATTGGCCTCCTGGATGGTTTCATTAAAAAGTATCACACTGGGACCTCATTAGCAAGCTAATATAAGGGGAACTGTTAGACCTGTTTTACTCTGGTGGATGGATCTCGTTTAAACTGGAGCAGTGTGATCAAGGCCTGAGACGTTTGAAGTCCACCCGCAAGGAGTGTCAAGTGGTGCGTTTGATTTGTTCATGTCTTAACTTGTTTTTGAGGTTTTTATGAATACCTGAGCATTATGTAAAGTGTTTACAGAACGTTCAACGTGCGCTCAATATCCCCAGGCGTGTAATTATTCACGGTGAATTGACTGATTGCGGCCACCTTGATAAGCAGAGCCAGGAGAAGACAACAACAGGAAAAAAAAAAGAAAAACTGTGCTAATTTGAAAGAAGTCAAACATAATGCCTCCAAATCCCCCCGCTGCTTTTAGCAACTGTCATTGACGGGAAAGGTTACTGTCGCCTGCTGCCAGCTGTGGGGGATGCAGAGGAGGAGGCAAAGGAGTCTCCCTGGATCTTATCAGAGCAGCCCATCCAGTACGGCGTTCCACTTCCCTGCCCTCCTCTCCCTGGGTCTCCACTGAGCCTCTGACAGCTCCAGGTTGTTTCACAATAAACCAGAGGAAGGCTGTATAGGAGCCATACTGCGAGGATAAAGAGCAAGGGCCACACTCTATCTGCTTTTCATGAACTCATCCATTCCAGCCCTGGGAGGAGAAGTAAGCCATTGTGGGGGGACTTCATTCTTCAGATCACACACACCAGCTTCAAGCTTCCTTCCTATCCCTGCTGCCAAACCAATGCTTCATGTAGATGAACTGAGCTAATCTTTCCCAAACCCCCTCTCCACCCCATTTCCAGTTGGAGCAGAGAGAGTTACAAATAAAGTCGGGTAGTGAGATGGAGACAGTGTTGGCAGGACTTCCTAACAAGATTTGTTTCATAACAGGGAAGGGAGTTGAGCTGCGTGATGAATTATTGATATGAACTCGACGGTGACCTGCCACAGATCAGGGCACAAAAGTTCCTTGCTGCAAATCCTTGACAGCACTCATTATAAGACTGAACCAGCTGCAGCAATATGTCCCTCCGTACCTTTGTTGCTGTCCTCAAGGAATAGCTCTTCAAATGTTATTGGGTGCCAGATGGTAAAACCACAGTGTGACAACAGGTGTCAAAAGCTAAAGCTCCTGGAAAACAGTGAACTCTGTAGTGCAAATTGCTCGACAAAATCTGAACCTGAATGGGTAATCGCACTTGTGGAGGTGATTTCCTTTGAGATTTACGCTACTTGAAGAAGCCACACAGTGTTCTGAAAAATCCTCAGGTATCTATCCATCACAAAGAAAAAGGCTTTATGTGAAACTGCACAACAGGAAAAAAAAGTCTTATTTTCCACAATTCTTTTATTTCATTCCATTTCAACTGTGGCATCTGAGTGATAAAGGTAGTTTGCTCACAGCAGTTTGGAACCTGGTTGAGGCTTATTTATGAATTTCCTTTACTGAGCACGTAGCAACCGCTGCATCCAAACCTCGCAGTGATGCCATCAACCTTGGCCCCTCTGGTGAGTGCTGAGTGTTTAGCTGGGAATATAGCACCTCGATCTAATAATCACATTCTCTATGATGAAACGGCAACAGCCGCATGGTGAGCGTCATTATTCAAACTAATACAGTGGATGCATACTCAGTAATAACCTGAAGCCCTGCCAAGATCTGACTGAGCAGAGCAGCAGAAGACAATGGCATCTTTCATATTAATTTCAGATAATTGTCTATACTTATTAAGTCACCAGGACCTCGGCTGGCTGAATCTAATTGTCTGACCTTAATTACCATTGGATATGCTTTGTGCAGCCTGGCCGGACATGATGGAGTACAGGGAATGCAGAGGGGGGTATTTGGGCACTCATGCTGAAGGCAACAGTGACTGAAAGTGCAACAAAACCATTCATAACAGCAAGTGCTGCACATGGAGTAAAAGTGGTTTCCAGAGCGCTGCATAATGAAAGTCATGAATAAAATCCAACACTTACTGTGTGAGATGTAATGCGGAAAATACAAAAGATTATACATACAGTACATATACAGTAGGTGTTGTTTCATAACAAAATCCCATGGGAGCTGATAAAGCAGTGCATTTCAACAGCTAGCTTTAAGTTTATATCCAGTCAAACCATATCAGTTTGAGACTTTGATGAGCATTAGACATTAAGAAGCAAAGCTAAATGTTTTCTTTATGTCTTTCTTTTTCTGACAAAAAGACACATTGTGGTCTCCAATTAAAAAAAAAAAAAAAAAAAAAAAAAAAAACTACAACATGGGACTTATTTGGACATCCTTATCAGTATTAAAGCCCATATGAAATGGTAATTTGAGAGTATCTAGATTCAGTATCATGACGTATTTCCAAGTGAAACAGGATAGGCAGACAGAATATAACATTTGGAGAAATTTGATTTGATTGTTGAAAAGTGGGTGTCACATAACAGTGAGGCCCAGGATGTGTACCACGACTGGCTACTAGGGGTGTGCCATATCATCTTGTTCACGATAATACCGGTATAATTTTTAATATGATATAAAATTCATATTGTGATACTCATGATATTTCAACTTGTTGACATGTTGACATCATACTGTCACCCATGGCAACAACATGCATGGCTGAAAGTGAAATCATTACAGACTCCGTGGTGGTTCCAAAAAGAGGAGCAGCTTCAGTAGTTTGGAATAAACTATGGCATTCTTAGGCCTGGGCGTTCTGAATGTTTTATGAACAGCCCCGGATTTCTCTGACTCTTTTAGCAACTTAGCACTCAGAGGGAACTCATTCAGCAGCTCCTCCGCCAGCAGCCCGGCGCCTCTCCCTCTGCTCTCTCACCTTGTGCACACGGTGAGAGAGTCAGTGTCGTCAAGTGATTTTGTCATGAACCTTTGGTAAGTGCCAGGCGGATCAGATTTGGCCTAGTCAGGACCACATTATTGTGCTGAAGAAGAATTACGTATCCTATATTTATATGAATATTTCCTTTCATAAATATTGCAATAATTTCAACTATTATCTATTAATATTATATATATATATTTTTTTAACTTTTTGCTATTACTTGTTTTTTGCCCACTCACCCACCTCTGTTCATACTCCTATTTAATGCCGTTTGTGTAAATGTGTATGCTTGTGGGTTTGTGTATGTGTCAGCATGTGTTTTCCTGTTTTGTGTACTTCATTTGTGGAGATGTGTGTGGGTGTGTGTATGTATTATATATGTGTATACGCTATGGTTCTTGTTTGGGGGAATCAGTCAGCATTCTAATGGCAAGCCTAAATTAGTGGCCAGAGGGAGGCTTTGCCATGACTCTGTGACCCCCAGATATGTATATGTGTACCATGCTGTAATGCTCGCAGCTCGACAAAGAACTACATATGTGTGAATGTGCAATAGTTATGGTAGCATAACAGCCTGTCACAGGTTACAGCAGGATGATTAGAGGAGAACTGGCAGAGCATGGAAAGCTGGGGAGAAAAAAGAACTCAATCATTTAGGGTTTTGCTAAAAGAGAAGGATATCACCTGTTGATTTATATATAGAGATCCCTGGGTACATTTTTTTGTATTTGGGAACTGTTTAAATGTGTAATTTGTGGTGTGCTATTAATACTGGATACAGACACTCTGAGTTACTGTTGTCGTTTACAATCTGAAGAAATGAGAGATCATTTTTCTTTAGTTTTTACTAAATATCTGTAGGCAAACTGTTAGGTTGACATGTAAAACTATATCACATATTCTGTTGCAATTCTTTGTTCTTAAATTAATGATATATTTTCATATTGTCAAGAATATCATTATCGCAAAAATACCCTGAAATATATTATTTTAAGGCCATATCACCCACCCTTAATGTCCATTGCATGCTCTACCTAACGTGAGTTGCTGAAGCAGACTACTGTAAAATGCCTTGCACATTATCTGGAGCTGTCATAGATAGTACAGAAATTCTAGTCAAAGGGCCTGTATCCATGGTATTTGGGAAAACAGTAACACACCAATGTAGTATGCTGTTGATAGCCAGCTAAAGCCCCTTTCCCACTGCACAAAAAATCCACTAACACCCACTAACATGACCTTTTTACTTAATGGGAAGGGTACAATGGGCATTCACTCCTGGATCAAATGACTTTTCAGTAGGCATGAGAATTTATCAGTTCCAGATGGAAATACAACATCCGGGTGGAGACGCTTATTTTATCCCCTTTGCCGTTGCGATGCAATAACAGGCTGCCAGAAAACACAGTCTGTCTCTGCTCAAGCAGCATTCAAACATTGTTCTAAGTGTGAGAGACAGAATAATTGACAGATATAAAAATGAAATAACCACCATAACATTCTTACTAGCCTCCATGCTGCTTTCTACTGTTTACTAACCTGTCTCCCAGCCTGTCCGAGATGTCAAATGTGACACACACTGGTGTACTGCAGAGCAGTCATGTTTTAGTTACTGAGCTTTAGAGGCACTAGAAGGTGTATGTGCCAAACTTTGGTCAGGGCCCGGTAAGCTAGTTCCACATTCAGTCATTTATAGATGTAAGAGTGAGTTTTTACATTCAACTCCTTGCAAGTATGAGAGATATTTAAACTACTGAATACTAAAATGCAGTGATGTGGCAAGATTGCTACGACTTAAAATGGGTATAAAGAACACAAGCAATCAGATGAGTTTTAAACAAACCTCCTGGTTAGCTAACATTATTTGGAAAGTGAAAGTCCTTCCTCAACCTTTTTCTGACAATCCCAAACATGCTCAATGGGCGACATGCCTGGTGAGTATTCAGGCCATGCAAAAACTGTGCTGTTTTGAGCCTCCAGGAATAGAGTACTGCCAGAGCGTGAGATGTTTTTGCTTCACTTTTGGGGAGCTGTCATGTTGTCCATCTTCATTATACAGTCCATGCTCGGTACAGTGTAAACCAAAATTAATCTGTGCCATCAAAGGTAAGCATTTGTCCTTGACACAACAACAAACTGCTGTCAGGTCAGGACCCTGTTGAGAATGATGAGATGGTGTACAACCAATGTTGCATCAGCAGTCAGGTGGCTGGTCTCAGAGGATCTTGCAGGCTAGGATGCTGGATGTGGAGGCCCTGAGCTGGTGTGGTGTGAAGCTGGTTGGATGTACTGCCAAATTGACGGAAACAACATTGAAGACAGGCTTGTGACTTCTGTGGCATTGTGTGAGTAAACTGCACAGTTTTGAGTGGCCTTTTATTATGACCATCCCAAGGCACAGCTGTGTAGTAATGATGCTGTTTAATCAACATCTTGATATGCCACACCTGTCAGGTGGATGGGTTATCTTGGTAAAGGTGCAACTACTCACTAACACATATTTTAACAAATTCATAAACACAGTGTGACAGGGATATGTAATCCTTTTGTGTGCATGGAAAAAGTCTAAGACCTTTTTTTCAACTCATGAAATTAATATGTATATACATACAGATGCATGGATACATATGCATATATGTGTGCATATATGGCTAAACTGTTGATTTATTTGCAATGCGTCTGAAACCTCATTTCTCCTGTCCCATAGGACTTCATTGTGGTCATGCTGACATCTCAAATCTCAGCCTTTACTAGGGAGTATAGTGCTATCATTATCTGTAGAAATGGTGGCCAAAAGTAAGAAAAAAAAAGTTGTAATAAACCTAAATTATGCTTTGACTCCCCTGTCATCATGAGCTGTACAGTACCAATCGATCACTGGCTATAAATCACAAACTAACCCAGAAATCACGTCAAATAGGGTTTTAATTTGTTATTTGCTGATACTAAAATATTTCACCCTATTTTTTTCCTCAAAAGCATTTTTTGGAACAGGGATTTTGATTTCCTACCCCACTGTAACACACCAGATTTACTTGGCAGTCAAACATGCACCCCTATTAACCTGCCTTCCTGTGGCTCCCGATTGGGAGGAGGGGGGGGCCCTGATCGCTGGTCAGACTGAGGAATGTGAAGGGAGCATCACGATAATTAAAGTTTCATTCCCAGCCAACATGCAAGCTGCTCACGAGCAGACTTTGAAAGCTCTTCTGAGAGGAGGGCTGCACTGTGATAGTCCAAATGGGCTTTTCTTGTTTGCTAAAATCCTGCTGCTCTCAGGTGCTTCGGCTTTTGAGAGATCTGTTCAGATGCTGCAGGACGTACACCACTTGGATCTTTGCACTTTTCTTTGTGACTTTTTCACTTTAAGACATTTTCAGAATTTGGATCCTTCACTGGCAGTTTTTCTTGCCAGTTTGTGTAGCACACAGTTGGTTTTGTGTCTTTGGATTCTTTGAAATGGTATCAGTGCTCACCTCAGATATGATCCATGTATTATACCACAGAACTCTAAGGCTCCTTAAAGCTCCCTGGCTTCAAACATAGACTATAAAGGTATAGTTCCTGTGTGTATTAAAAGAAAGGGACCAGATTTTGATTCGTTTAGTCTATGGAGTGCTTTTCACAGAAGGTTGTTGCACCATATACATTACTTTGACTACATCATGTAGATTAAATCACCAACCAATCTGACACTTTCTTGCCGCTGAACTCGACTGATACACCAAATCCCAGATGAGACTCTCAAATTATCATACAGATTGAAGTGATTTCCGGTGTGTGATTCCTTTGATTTCCAGTACATAAGCTGGAGGCAGGAGGTCTGGCTACCTTGAATAGCTGCTGATCAGCTAAAGGATGCAGAGCTGCTGGAGGAGAAACCCTGCAGGCTCCTGGACTTCAGCCTAAATGGATTTTTTGGTGGTCAGGGTGATACGGGGAGCAGCAGTTATGCAAGGATCACTGGTGGTCACTGACCAGATGTTCGGACATTAGAGGCAATGAATAACTAATGAGGCCAGGAATCACCTCTTCCTTAATATTACAGGAGAGAAAATGAGTTTTTGTGATTATGTTATTGGAGCTCCAAGCCTTGAAGACTGAAATATTTCTGGCTAGTTGCCTTTTGGTTTGTGGATATTGACAGCTCAGCTCATTATAATACATAGAAAAATCTGTTTTATAGCAAGAGAACAGTTGCAAAAAAAAAAGATTCCCTCTGAGGTAAACTCCAACACATAGTGCCTTGGAGAATTAATATGACATGTAAGGCCATGTAAGATCTTATTTAAAAGCATGTTGGGCATAGAATAGCTCTTGCATATTGAATGTTGAGTGCATACATGCATGTACATGTGCATGTAGATTTATAAGTGCAATATATATGTATATTTTTTTCATATGTTGTGTGCCTTGCCCAGTACCCCTAGAGATTGCATCCATATGGGATTATTCTGCAAGTCATAATTTACGTTCAAAGTTCAGTGCAACTGCAGGAAGTAGTCTGCTCTTTATATAATGAGATGAAAATAAAGGTTGTGGAAGTTGGTAAATGGGCATTCAGTGTGAAAGACTTTAATTTGCAAGATTAGAGTTTATGTCCTGTCACAGACCTGCAATAGACGTGGGTTTTTATATTTCCCTAACCTTAACCAAGTGTTTTAGTCTTACTGCTGATCATGTTATGATCTTTCCCTAACCTTAAAGCAATTTCAATTTATATTTATGTGATAACATAGTAATAAATGACAATGTAAAAACAATGTGACAATTTGGAAAGGGTTGCTTGTAGTGATAAACCTACAGAGAATTTTCACCTATATCTGCAGCTCCCCCCTGTACCACCTTTTTCAGACATAGCAGGCAACTGGTTTTTTTTTTAGTAAAAATACCTGTATAAAACTGTCGAACACCACCTGCCCAGCACCAAATGGCAAGTAGACCAACACAATGTCATTCCCAGGTTGTCAAATACTTTGTCCTTGTCACGCTCCTCACCATCTCACAGCGACACACGGAGCACTATATTGAGCCAAATAATATTCATAAATGAACACCACTTGCATGATTATTCAAGCCTAAATGCAATCCCCAGGAGTAAAAAGCTAATGTTAGGCGACGGAACACATCATGGTCGCATGACCTGATGCCACCATCTTAACAAGACTGTAAAGCTGTGTCAGGCATGTTGTGGCACAATGTCATTTAACCACTAATTAGCAGCCATCTTTTCCAAGACACATAGAAGCTTCACGAGTGGGGCATTCAGTGACAATTTCAGGCATCTAACCAAAACCCATCAAAAAAAGCCATTAACTTTGAGACTTTGAGAGTTGTAAAATGCTTACATTTCCTTGGTCTTAGGACTTATTCCTAGGGCACTCTATAAGTATGTTTGTCACGTAACAATGACGTCATGTGTGATTAATGCGTAACAACTACATGTAATTACCCAACATCATGATGAAACATTGTTGACACAAGACCTAGATTTGCAAGCGATGTAATGCTAAGGTCAAACAAAACTGACTTGTTGTTCCACATTGGACATGAGCTGTGGTCTCCTGGGTGAAATTCTTGTTTTATTTGACACGTCCACCTCCTTTTCCTCTTACCCTACATGGACCATCTTGCTCTTTATACTACTGTATATCATTTGCTCTGAGTGTCAAGTATTGCCATGGATGGATTTCCAGATATTTGTTGACTTAGGGATTAGAATGTGCTGGGTTGACACAGTTAACAACTAGCAGGTGAACATAGTGGAGAATTTAGCCCCTACAGAGACAGATAATTCCCTCAGGAGTTGGTAGAGACCAAAATCAGAGCAAGAGGAGAGTGATTGTGGACTTGATCAAAGTGATAAAGGAAGCACGACACCAAATGAATGATTACATGGCTCCGTAACTGCTGGATGTGTAAATAAGGAACTGTTTGGCATATAAGCTTATGTGATAATATGCAAGCTGTGGTCACAACTTGTTTTTGATGCCCCCCATCTGGCCAATCCCCCCCCCCCTCCAAAAAAGCAAACAAAAAAGCAAACAGTTATTGTAGCTTTAACCATACCATCTTTGCTATGTGCCAATTTTAAAAAGCAAGACTTTTTCTCTCTTTGAGCTAACTACCTAAAATACTTTGACCAAACTCCTTCTGTTTAGCCCCATAATGTTTCAAACTTTTTATTAATCAGTTTTTTTCATTGCATCTGATGTGCTTCCACCATATTTCCTTCTGCTATTTTATATGCTAGTTGTTTTGCAGCCCCTATTTTGTCTCATATTTGGAGGCTTGGTCCTGATAATTGGTCAGAACTGCTGCTATTGTCTCTCAATAAATGACCTGTTTTTGTGCTTCTGTATTGAGTATGTACTGTGAGCTGTGTTGCATATCTCTCTTGAGGGATCTAGACTTATTGTTCTCAATCCCAGGCCTTTGGTTTGTAAACAGAAAGTAGCACAGAAGCAGCACAATGGTAGCTGGAGAAACAGTAACTCTAACAAAAGAAAGGATATATATTATACACTGAAATGGCAGCTACAGAAAATCTGCAGATATGTGTAGCACTGCAGCATTTGAATAGAATCCTGACAAGATAATATATGACATCTGCTGTTTAGTTGAAGCTTTGATATATTACCTTACAGAACATGCTGAGTGCATCTCCATTTTTAGTGGAGGGTTTCCAGAGGAAACTGAACCTCTAACCCCAGACATGTTCGGACCACACTCTATCCATTCCACTACAGAGGCCACTCCATCGTAGGAACATGTTCCAGTTAATTGAATCTGATACCAAGTCTATCATCATGTACTGTAAAGTCACTTTAGCTAACCTTGACATGAAAACGGTTGCTTTGGATTTCTCCCAGTGGAATTAATCTGCTACTGGCCGTCCTTTTGTCCCTGCAGTGATAATATAATGAAGAATGAGACAGTGACAATATTTTGACATTCATCTGTGTGGCTGTAATCAGTGCTGAATCAATATCTCATCTGTTATCGTTTCATTCAACGGCCTCTCCACAGAGGGCCAGTCTCAGTTGCAACACGATCAGTCTTTTATCAAAGCATTGAGCCTCCCTGGATCTCTATGTGCTGAATCCTGAGCCGACAGAGATGCCCTTGGTGACATATAAAGACAAAATCATGCCAATGAATCATAGAGGCGTGGACTGGAATTGGGGAGCTAGACCAGCCAGGTTAAATTCTAAGCCTTTGAGCCACCATGACCACATCCTCCCTCTCTTTTCCTCCTTCTTTTTCTTCTTTACGCTGATGGCCATCCAGCTCTGCGGCAGCTCAACTCCCATAAGACCCCGGAGAGGCCAAGTCGGAGGCAGCAATTAAACGGCCATGCTTGGTTTATTTATTTTCTGCAGAGATTACAGCAGGCGTCCTTCAGACTTTTTCTGTCCTCCGCGCCGACTCCCCTGACAGTATTTAGATGATGCGTGTAAAATATCCCCCTCAAACCCTTCCCCCGACCACCCTCAAAACGGGACCAGTCATGCGGGTGTAACATGGCGACTTATTTTGCATAGTCTGAACAAGCGGCAGACGGGTATTTTCCAAGACACAGGAGCTATTGGATGTGATTTACGTAACTTCTTGCCAAGAAGCCAATGACAAAAGCCCCGACTTCATTCAGAACACTTCGGAGATTAAGTGCTCCATTTTGGTGCCATCTTCATTCCCACATGTCATGTATTGTTGAATGGAGGGAGGGCTCTCGTACCCTCAGTGTAGTGTAGCTTTTGGCATGCTTTGTTGTATTCCAGGCTGTTCCACTGTGGAATTATTTACTCACAGTTAATTCCTACTTCTGTGAAAATGTTTCCACGCCAGCGTTTTTCCTCTATATTCTCCCTGAATATTCCCAGGGCATGAACTGAGCAGGGTGATGAAACAAACACTATATTGGATACAAAGACATTTTCCATCTTTTATTTCTCTCCTATACATGAACACATTACGGAGATGAGGACATTATACTAAATATAAATGCTTAAGGATTGGTGGGGGTGGAACACGCTTCCGTCAGCCAATTCATGTAGCTCTCTTGGCTTGTTTTTTTCCCTTTAAATTATGTCTTTTACATATGCACATAATTAATCCTTCTCTCTCAATGCTGGGACCTCTTGCCTGAGGTAACTGGATGTTTTTTTTAATCCTTGCGAACTCAGACATTTCGTTCTTGACACCCGTGACAGCCTTTTCTTTTGCATATTCTTCTCAAACCACAAACAGACAACTGTCTCCTTAACACTATTTTAGGGTCTGTTGCTAATACTGTTAATCTCCCTCTTAGATGAAATATGAGCGTATTTGTCTTCTTCTCTGCACTGGTCTGGGTTCAGCGTGGCCTTTCAAGCTATGAATGAAATACTCTGGGGACTTAATGAGTCAGCACTTTAAGTTTGAGACACTTAATGCATGATTTAGTGGGGAGTCTCAGTAGACTGTGATGACCACTGCTCTCATTTATCTACTTACCATATGCTTAAATGTTCAGTGTGTAGGAATTAGGGGGATATATTGGTGGAAATGGAATATAGTATAATAAGTATGTTTTCTTTAGTGTGAAATCACCTGAAATTGAGAAATGTTGTGTTTTCATTATGAGCTGTTTATATCTAAATAGGGAGCAGGTCCTCATCTATGGAGATGTCATGGTTCTCCACCATGTCTCTACAGTAGCCTGGAACAGGAAACCAAACACTGGCTCCAGATAGGGCCATCTGCGTTTTTTGCATTGGCCACTGTAGTAAGCAACCCCTCCGTGTTGTTTTTTTTTTTTTTTTACTTCATTCAGTGTTCTACTGATTTAAAGCAATGGATCAAATGGAGGAAGAGACCTTGGGTCTTGGTAAAGATGTCTGGATCTTAAGTTATATGAGAAAAAAAGGTGAGCAAAAGTTAGCAGGTGCTGGGCTACCGGCATGTCTAACTAAACAGTGTCGGAGAAACCCAGATTTGTGACATGAAACTGCTTTATTTGGTGTTATTACCTGTTTAAATCACCTGTTCTGTTGTTTTTGGAGTGAAAGAGATGATTCAGCTCACGGGGAAAACCTCCTAAAAGTCTTGGTCTTAAGTTATCAAAGAAAATAGGTGAACACATATCAGCAGGTGCTGAACCAGTGGCCAATCTCTGGCATACCAAGCAGTATTGTAGAAACGCTGATTTGTAACATGAAGGTGCTTAATTTAGCATTTTTACTGGTTTAAATCATAAACTATTGGTTTTGGAGAGAAAGAGACCTCTGCAGATAATTTGGCTCCCGCTAAAAACCTCCTGACCAATGAACGCTGAAGGAATTCTAACCAGGAGAAGTTTCAGCTGGTTGCAGTCTGCAATCCTCACTGCTACATGACATTGTCTCTCTAAATCTTACACACTGCTCCTTTAGGACAGTAACATATATCCTTTATGAGCTTTACAATTATTAGCCTAAAATGTAACCTAGCCACCTGCAGAGCCTGTACCTCCTGTGATTTGAATATGCTTTTAAAGGTGTTTACATATAAGCAGCATAAAATGGCTCACTGCCTTGCTTTTATGTTAATGGTGAGAGTGATCATGATAATAGCTTCAATATTTGAAATGGCGGTTGCCGTTGGGACCACCACAAGTGGCTAGCTAATTAGACAAGCTTCTTCTTAGCACCTCATTTTGTACCTGTGACAAAGTTAGATAGGAGCATGTCAAGTGGAAATGAAATAGAGAATTGCTCATTAAAAGTGAACTCAGTCAAAGGGAACGTTACAACATAACTAATTCACTTGAGGACTTAATGGAGGACTTAATCATGCAGCCTTAGTAACATGCATGTTCATTTGGGGCTTTTTTTCATCAGTCCTGCTGTAACTGTGAGGCTACGACAAGTGAATAAAGCACTTCTGCTACATTTGGCAGAAAAAAGGTTTCAGCAAACAACATTGACATTAACACCTCTTTAAACCTATCTGTGCAGATTTAAGGCACAGCAGAGATGGAAAAAGGAACATGAAGGGGAACAGAGCACATTTAATTACTCTGAGCATCCATGTGGTGTAATAGCCGCCTGCTGTTCAAACAACGAGCAGAGCCTCTTCAGCCTCCCCACAATGAAAGCTGCTGACGCCGCAGCTTTCCTCCCATCTTATAGTCTCTGCCCTCAATCTCTCTTGATCAGGAACTTCAGAGAAAACTTGCAAAGTTATGCATTTTTTCAGAGCCTACAGCAGGAGAGGATAGCCCAGGATATTCCAAGTGATTCTGACAGTAAATGACCAGGAAGGAGAAAACCCAGGCAGAAGAGAGCTTTAGCTGGATAGCAGCCTGGCTTTATATACTTACACATTGAATGCATCAAGAAAATGGGACAAATGCGTGTTTGTCAATATTTATTTTCTTGTATGTACAGTATTAATTGTGAGGGCTGGGACGATATGCGTACCCCCAATAAGATACTGTCATTTTACCTGAGTGCCCACTGGATATGTATGGTGATTTGTAAGTGTTGCTGTTTGCAATTTATTGCAATTTTGTTTGCTTTGGTAAAAACTGAACTATGGAAAAAAGCTAAATTATACACTTCAAGACACTGTATATCATTAGACATATTCCCAAAAGCAATGCACATTTCATGTCACTCAATCTTTCAGCAGCATCATATAGTACATAGAAAAGTGGTAAATACACTAATGACTGTTTTTATGGACATATTTTGAACAATTGTATTCCAGTGAAGCACTGGAATAAAATAATCTCTGTAAAAGGTGCTTTATTAAATAAACTTTATTTGCTTGCTCACTAGTGATGTGCAGGTCGACCCACAACACATGGGTCAGGTGGTTCAAGTAAGCTTGTTAGAAAAAATTGTGGGATGGGTAGGTCATTAAGTGACAAAACAGCATTCCTAGTAAGTTATTTATAACTTACAGAAACATTGTGCAATATTCCACCTTCCACCTTCTCCTCCTCTCTCTCTCTCTCTCTCTCTCTCTCTCTCTCTCTCCCTCTCACACAACAAGCAGCTTCGTCATCAGCACTGCGCTGAGTTTCCATTATTTGGTTTTTGACCAGGAAAATCTGTTGTATCTGTCCAATATATTTAAATCTCTTGAGTCATAATGTCAGGTTAAAGTATTTCCCTTTGAGAATATATAGGCTTAACATTGTCATAACAGCAAGTGAGTGTCATTCTGTCCACTCTGAATCCATTAAATATGCACTTCTGCAATGTCAAATAAACAAACCGTTGTACCTATCAGCTGTGCGCTCATGTAACTTAGGATATCAGCTGTGTCCTTGAGATCATACTTAAGATTTAACCACTTAAAAAAACCCACGTTTTATATTGTGATATTTACTGGAAATGACAGCATTTGAAGCAAGTAGGTTGTTTTTTAGCGTTGTTCATCACTAGAAACTTTCATCTTTGGTTTGTGGGTTTAGATGCTGTTTTTGGGCAACTGACTAACGCATATGCTTGCGGGTTGGGTGGGGTGGATAGGCTGTCATAAGAAGGCAGGTTGGTGTGATTTTTTTTTTAAAAAAATAGTAACTCGTGTCATCACTATCACTTACTAAACTGTATGTATGCAATGAAATGAGTAAAAAATATTTACTATTTCTAGTAAACATAAAATGCAACGTGTAGCTGTCCCTGCAGTTTGTATCTTTTCCAGAGCATACACTGATTTATTTGTGGTGGCTGTAACAGTATCAATGTTGACCACCTATTATTGATATTCCCTTGTTTTAGTGTTTGAAAAAGGTAAAATTATCTTCTATTGTGAAGTTGCATTCAGCACATTGATTTGCTCAGACCACAAATGAGACAAAAACTAGCTAGCTAGCTAGCCACTCCACAGTCCCTTCACCTGTTCCTGCAGCTATGAGACTGTAGTCAGGGAGAAGAGTGGGCTGACGCATGGGAGACATACATAGTAATGGCTGTAGCAAATGGCTGGTAGAGTTCAGCAGTTCACAGTGGGCTGGGTTAAATCTTAGTAACAGCAGCAACAGAAAGTTTACTGATCCGGTGATTAGTCCTAGTTGAGGTGGTTGAATTCAAGTTGCTATTCAAGCAGCTGAAGGTCCATGTAGTCAGACCCTCTGCAGTGTTTTGCATGGACATCTTGGACTGGATATGGCATCACATTACATAGATTACCACAATGAAAGCAGCATTTTCTTTACACCTCTGCATTTGAATGAAATAGATTCAGGGATTAAAAATCAATTTAAAAAATCTTAAAGGGAAAAATCACAATACTTAAGTGATTAGTGTTGATTTTGTGATACAGCCAAAAGAATTTATAATTCCCCTTTGCTACAGCTTTTTTTTCAGATCATAACTTGGCATATTATCAACATTAATATGTTGATAATATGTCAATAGGAGGAAGTTCTTCCTTTCAAGCTAACAAATACCTAATGGTAAGACAAGCCTCCTCCTGGACAGACAACTGAAAAGCCACATTTAAGATGTTTAACCTTCAAAAGACTTTGGCTCATTTACTGCGGTCAAGAACATTCTAGGAGCCTTTCAAAGTCAATTGAGTTTCCACCGAAGAGTTAGGCGAGTCCTTTTCCCAGCTCAATCTCCAAGGCTATTTTTATCCATCCGACTGACAGATCAAGTGGCACTGATCAGCACACCTGCTTCTCTGTGCTGAGGGGGAGAGGGAGCAAAAAACTAGAGCTCATACATCAATGTGTCACCATCCAGGACTGTCCAGTGGGCCCTCGGGAGCAAGCTCCCACCGCTAGGTCATGACCAGAGACCCACCCAAAATCGCATCCAGATTGGGCTGGCCTCAATGCCACAGTAAACTTCTGTGGATTTGAAGGTGGGCTAACTCTTAGCTGCTGGCTGAACCATTATTTTATTTAATAAGTTGAATTTTAAAAGGAAGTGAAAAAACAACTAGGGCGCCCAGGGATGCTGATAAAGTTTTGATATATTAAAGCTACTCAAAAGTATTTCCACAACCTTGCCTCAGCCATCTTCCCTGTTCTCAAGTTGCCAGAATATCCACCCCCACTGTCAATCCCACAGTTTGCTTGTACTATAGAGTACTTGAGAGTTGTCTGACATGCAGTATTTACGGTGTATGTGTCTTCCTTCAAGGAGTGAGAGCAGCAGCCTGTCAAAGCGCAGCAAACATTTCTAGCAAGTCGTGATGGCCATTGAACCGTAAGGCTTTTAGGCAGTGACTGCTGGCCTCGGTGGCCGTTTGTGAAGAGTGATATGACAATGGTAGTGCATGAGTCTGACAGATGGAAGACTCCTGACTCCGTCCCCTGCTGGGCAGGTGAAGCCTTCTAATTGGGACTGCAGCAGAGAGGCAGCGTCTGTAGACCTCCAGAGGCCTTGTCACACGCCTGCTGAGTGCTGATGGTACAAATGTTCCAACGGACAAGGCAAGACAGAGCAACAAGGTCTTTCAGAGGGTTGCTTGTTACATTATATTGTAGGAATACTGCTTAGTCCTGGAAGCTTTTTAGTGCTTGAGCCCCACAACCTCAGTGAGATCATATAAGATCTCTGTTTGGGTCCAAAAAATAAGGCCAAAGCCTGCATGAACTCAAATACTTTCCATACAAACCCAACCTGAGCCTGAACCACAGCAGTGGTTTTAGTCCAAGTGCAATTAAAGACCTGAACTTCCACTAGGCAAAAAAAAAAAAAAAAAAATTAACATCAAAACATTTTTTTTACAAGGTAAGCTGATGTGTTTCTTCGCACTACTTCTCTGTCTCATCCCTCTGTTAGTTCAAGAGTCTGCTGTTGGCTCTGTGCCTAGAGATGGGAATTGACAAGGTTTTACTGATACCAATGGTACTATCGACTCTGCATATCAGTCTGATTCTTTAGCAGTTCCCAGTCTGATTCCATCAGTTTTCTGTCAAGGAAAAAAAAATAGGCCTACACAGGTTTTCAGCGTCAATGCAACTGTTTTATTAAATCTGAGTCTGGACACAGATCATCTAAAATGGGTGAACTGAGAAAATATTTGCACCCCATTCATTTTGATTTAAGTTTTGTAAGTCGAAGATAAAAACCTGCTAATATTATTGAAAGGAAATATTTAATATATTATCCTATATTTATCCTTTTGGAATACATGGCATCCCTGGAGTTTAGGCCCATGTTGCATAGAAAGATGCTTTAGCATATTGCTGATGTTTCCATCCTTTCTTGAAATGATCATTTTACTGACATTACAAGCTGTTGTTATTTTTCTTTGTAAAATGAAGCCACGCTTGGGACCATTACTCTTCTTAGCTATGACTACTGGTTGTTGCAAGCTTCAAGGAGTGCAGACACATGAGTTTGCAATGCGTGATTGTCAGGAAAATATGCCAGCATTGATGAAAGGAATTGATAAGTAAGATTCTGACGGATCGGACAATTTGGAAACAGTTCTTGATTCCCATCCCTATCTGCGTCTCACAGGGGACATGTCTAGCAGAGCAGGCTATGGCCCTCTGTGTGCCCCTGGCTTCAAGTATACACGGCAGTCCAAAGTGTATGTCACGCGGATGATGATCACCACTCTCCACTGCATGTTACGCACATCTCTCCGACTGCTGGGGGAGCAGAGGCAAACACTGCCAGCCAAGTGGCTTTGCAGTTTCCCTCTCTCTTTCTCTTGTTTTCCCTCCAGTACAATGCAACTCTTGCCATTTATGAAAACTGTCAGTTTCATGTATCTCCAGTACAATGCATTGGTGTTTACTATATGTGAGCAAATGATCCTCTAATTATACTGTTTTGTCAGTTTAAATCTAATTCTAAATCTCAGCATTTCCATTAGTTAAATGGGTTGATGTCAGCACAGCCCATATATTATTCATGACATTACACAGTATATTAGGTCTGCACCAATAAATAAAGAAATAAACAAACACTAGGAAATTGGCGCAAACCTCCCCTGATTCAAGCCCAAGGGAATTTTGGGAAATGACATCCTGGTCTGGACCAAACCCGATGGGTCAATCAAAGCTCTAGACCATATGACATAATGCTGTTTTGGGGCTTAGAAGCTTTAGTGATATTTACCTGCAAATAGGGATGCACAATAATATGAGCACATCATTGGTATCGGCTAATCAGAATCCGCCAACATGCTTTTTCTTATCGTGCACAATGAATGAATATTACATCCATTGAAAAGCATTCTATTTTGTGACTCCATCTGCTGGTGGGCCATCATGATAAGAGTATGCATGTATAATATGATATTAATTCCACTGCGGAGGAGACTTGATGATCACTAAAATTGGGTAGGGAAAGAAGTGGATATATCAATATGGGTATTGGTTATCGGTCAAATGAGTTGTTACATATTGGCATTTTGGATGTAAAAAATAAAAAAATAAAGCCTTTGAATACAGATTTAGACGCTGATGTTTTTAAACTGTGAGTAATTTGTCAGCCTTGAGGCTACTGATACATTGCTAATGTTTTTTTTCCCCTCTTCTTTTCCTTTATCTTCTATGTACCGGACACTGTGCTGTCATCCACCAATCTGCCAATCAGGTGAGTAAGCCTTGCAAATTATTCCCGTTAACACATTTTACTGCAGCTGAAGTTTGGATCTTTGTCATGCGAGAGACCTTTTGAAATAAAATGTTTAACTCTGTGGCAGGATTAAATTGCGCTGTCTGAAATGTAGAGAAAATCTCATTCAACTTGACAAGCTAGAGCTCCAAACAACAGACTAATCTAAACTGTTGAAATCACCCTTTATTACCTCACCGGATTTGCCTCATCTTTATTCTGTCACTCACACACGTACATGATGTTGCTTTAATTGCCAAAGGCACGCTGTGGGCAATGTTTCACAGTAGAAACCTCTGACGGAACACAGCAGTTGTTGACGGGTGGTTATTTGATCAGGGGAGTGCACATCAGAGGCAATGCATGGATCACTCTATTAGGGCACTCGCTGTCTGTTTCCTGTGGGCATTCCCTTATGGTCAGCTGAGGTCAAATTATCTGCTGACCTCTCAGTTGACCGGTTATGCTTCCTCCGATAAAGCTCAATGCGGGCAGTTTTAAAAACTCCCCGTGGTCGCCCTCTCCTCCTGTTGTTGTTTTTGCTGTTGCCGTGATGTATCGGCCTAATAATCAGTGCTACACAGCCAAGCAGGAATATATTGTGAGCCAGTTGGCGGTGCCTTGGGAGAATCTGCTTTATAGTGGTAGTGAGTACATTACATATTATTGAAAGAGTAGACAACATGCACCTTGAGGCTTGTTGGTTTGCGACGGACTTGGGAGGACGTATAAATCTGCCGGTGCAATATTCTTCAGCTTGAAGAGGATTTTCGCATTGTTGACAAGAGTATATTGAATCCTGATCTTAAATTACAATCTGCTGTGTGTCCAGTCTATCCATGAAAACTGGAGCTACAGTTTAAGAGAGCTGCTGCACATGTTGTTTTTCTGTGAGAGGAAAACGCTGGTGCTTGGTGCTTGTGGGGTTGTTCTGTGTGTGTGTGTGTGTGTGTGTGTGTGTGTGATTGGTTGACAGTATATTGTACCAAGTAGCTAAACTGTCACCACTAACACTGGCACAGATTTCCGATTACTCTGAGAGAACAGAGCAGCATATTGGCTTTTTACTGCATTGAAGATTTGGCTCATAGAGACGCTTTGATGAATGTCTTGACACATCTGTGACCATTATTTTAGAACACTCCGGAAAAATCAATAGTGTTTGCTCCGGCTGCCCAAGGCAATGATACCCATGAATGCTTTATTTACCTCTTTATGCGTGAAGATTTGAAGCGCTATTCAGTGTTGACTAATGAATCAACTGCCCTGCCAAACACTTCAGCTATGGTGCACAAGAGTATCTAATCACCTCCAAATGTCACTCTGGCTGTCTCCCATTCATATTCCATTCACCCTCCACCTCATCAATAATAGGTAAGGAGTGAGCTGAGTGGAGACGCAGCGGGGAGAATGTGTGTCCCTGTGCCCCTGTGAGGGCCCACGGAGGCCTGGAGGCGAGGATGGTTGCTAGCCTTCTCCTCCTGTTTCTCCGAGTTAATGAGGCAGATGTCAGTTAGGCCAAAGGAGCTCCTCCTCGGTGCATTGAGTTTAGAACCAAATCAGGGCCCACCTCTATAATTGGCACCTGATGTGTCGGATGAGCTCGGTATGCTGACATTCATTACACTTAATAATGCACTCTAGGCTCCATGCGCCCCACTCTAACCAGCTGTCTGCTCACAACCTTAATGCCATTAGGCTTCAAAGCCGGGGTGTCAAGCATTGCTTTTGACACAAGTCTACTGTGGTGGAGGAGCAAGCGAGAGCAAGCTATTTGTCCACCAGGCTGTCTTGCCCGCTTGGCTGTCCATCACTCCGCTGAGCTGGAGAGAGCCATGTTGGGGCTGAAGAGAGATCTCCTCCAGCCTGATGTAGATATACCCAGGGCACAGGCAGCACTTTCAGAAGAATGCATGATTGTGGCTGGCTGTCATGTGGGCAGTGTCAGGACAGCCTTATCTGGCCCAACGTCCCTGTCATCAGGTGTGCTGCTAGTGAGCCATGCTGGCTCCTGCTGCCAATCAAAGCCCAGTGGACCAATGTCCCTGCCAGAACGCTGTCGCATATGCCGAGTCCAGAACACTCTGCTGGCAATAGTGGACCAGCCTGTCCTCTCCAATCAGGCTCGAGTTCCCCAGTATTGCTGCGTGTGCAGGAAGCGTGTCTGGGGAGAGCAATGCTCCTTCAGCTCAAGGATCACAGGCCCCGCTCTACTGGAAAAAAACACACAACTGTCTCCGATTCTGCCCCTTCCACATTTTCCTGGTGTGCTAATAGCGTTACTTGTCACACACTTTTCTCTTTGTCCTGATCTGCTGTACGCACAAAGCTTATGTGTACAGTCCTGCACCATATAATTCCTGTGGTTGACACTTTAAAGAATGGGAATTTTCTTTTTTTTTTCATTTCCTTGTATTGTGAGTAATACAGTGAAACTAGAATTTTGACATTGCATTTTGAGTTCTAACTCAAGAAGGCAGAATAGGAGCTCTTCCTACTGAATATGCAAGGGTGCGGCCTAAATGCATTCAAACATGCTCATACAAATGGCGAGGTAGGCAGGATGGCAGGCACTGTCAATTGACGAGCCAGCAAAGGAGATTCAAATAGGCAAAAATGCACCAAGAAGTGTTGGTGCTGTTCAGATTTGAACTGATACCTGGAATTTGATAGTAGTACCTAACAGTACCTTTTATTTGTTGTAAACATACATCCATACTTTCAACTGCGGCAAGGCTGTAGAAGTCCACATTGGAGGGGACCTCATCTGTCTACAGTACATAAATTACACATGAAGCGCATATTCTAGTTTTTCACTTTTGAATACATTTGACAGTAATGAAATAGAGAAACAGTCAGTGTTTGACATTCATTGTACCAACCCACAGCAGTCGAGCAACAGCTTCTGCTGAGCATCGCTACTTGACCAAATTTCACACAGAACTGCAGAACACCCTAATATTAGAACCAGTCAACATATTCTCACTCGCAACGTGTCACATAACCCCACTCATTCAGTGGGCTTTTGATGTCTGTGTACAATGCCCTAGGTATACTGGTGTGTCTTTTGTTGACAATTTACACCCGTTGAATGCATTGTGTGTTTTCTAAATACAACTCCATTTTCACAGGTACAGTGCTCATCACATGTATACAGTCCTCTTTTTTAAATTAATGTACAGCATCGGTAAAACACCTTGTACTAGCGTTTATTTCCTTGTGCAACAAAACATGTGGTTAGGTTTAGAAAAAAAAACATCGTGGTTTGGCTCCACATTCCTTTGGGAATCAAACACTGGGCTCCTGGGTGAAAGTCTGGTGTATGTTGGACTCATCCACCACCCCTTATATAGAGACTCTTCAGCTCCCTAGGTTATATTGTGTTCTGGTGACATTTCAAACAGACGCCGTCCATTGGCGTTAAAATATTACACCACTTGGCAGCATGCCATACTGTTGCAAAAGGATGCTTTTTCTTGTTGGTGTCTGTCATGGAAAACACTGACCAAGCAGTGGTTTTTGACAATTTAGGAATGACAGTAAGTTGAACCAGTAGTAATGATAATGGGAATTTGTTCCCATTCATGTGTGTGTTCATTTATGATTATGATTACATTTGCTAATGATTATGATGGATGGTGATGCGTGATTGCCTGTTTCATAGCAATTTAAAAAAAACCAAATAGATAACAAGAACATTTTTAGTATATTTGAAGGTGGAGGGAAAAACTGTCGGATTACAAATCGGAGCAGAGGGTCCTGCTCTCTTATTCTGTCCAGAGACAGCACTTCTCCGCTTAGGTTGCAGATAGATAGATATATTTATTCAGTGCCCTTTTATTAGGTATTAACCTTGCGTTTACGTGCATATAGTCGAAGATAAAAAGACTAATAATAAACCCTTCAGGTTGGGGGTACACCCGTAAGATGCAGCTGAGATGCAAGCCCTCACTGAGCCAGTGAAGACAGCTGCATAGATTAAAATGACAGCAAATCTGTTGCACGAGACAGGGAAGGTTTCCATATGGCACTACTGGGCCATGTTCCGGCTGTCCTTCATTGTCTACAGTAGTGTTTCTGAAATGAAGAGGGTACTTCGGAGTACTGCAGACGTTTTATGAAATTTTGTAAATTTTTTAAGCCATTTGAAAAATATCAGTCATGCATTATTCTTTAAATAATAATGCTTTAATATATTAAAATATGTTTGATAAACCAGATTTTTATATTCAGTATTCCAGTTGTCAATGCAATGAACTGTCAACTGCTGCAACAAACGCAGTCACATTCATGTTTATGTTTGTTTATGGTGTGTTTCTACTAAAAATGTTTTTCACTTGTCAAGGAATACTAGACTGAAAAAATATTTCAGAGGGGGTACATTACTGATTTTGAGAACCACTGATCTAGAGTTGGCCGCCATCAGCTGGAACGCAGTACACTCACTCACCCAGTTCACTCTCGGGTAATGAAATTTGGCACAGAAGCAGCAAAGAGTAACTCCTGAACTAAGCATTGGTACTCTCCTACTGCAGTCCTTTATGAGCAAAAAAAATAGAATGCTGAACAACTGGGATGCACAATAACATCTGCACATCATCAGTATAAATGCAGCACTTTGGCAGTGACTTGTGGCGTGAGACACAAACAAGAAAAGGTGGCCTTTAACGTTGGCACTATATGCGGTTGGTTGCCGTTATGGTTTAACGGTGCCTGGCTATGTCAGGGGAAAACAAGGCGGCACAAGGACAAAAGTTAAGGTGGCGAAAGTCTGAGTGTGGTGGGTGGGAGGCGTGGTGAATATACCACTTGTTTGTTGTTGAAGGAAAAAAAAGTCAATTGCACATTTTGATACTGATGTAGTGCAATTACTTTGAAAGAGACACCGTATGTAAACGTTAAATTTCCTGTAGAAAGAAGTGTATCTCAAAAGAAGACGATGCATTTATGAGGCAGAACTTGACACGGTGTCCGAGAACGTCGACAACCAACGCACCCAGGGTACCTTGCACGTCGAATGTGCATGTGGAAAGTCCTCGACCAAGCACGTCAATATATGACGAGGTCAGAGTAAGAATGTGTTGCTCCATCTGCTGGTAGGCTATCACGATAAGAGTATGCATGCGTAATATGATTTTAATTCCACTACAGAAGAGGTAATTAGGTAGGGAGCAATGCGGATGTATTGAAATCGGTATTGGTTAACAGCCAAATAGGTTGTTATATATCGGATATCGGAAAAAAATCCAATATCGTGCATCCCTACTGAACAATGTTTAAACTTAGACCAACTCCATTTCTTGCTAATGTAAAGGACCACAATGCCAATCAATCTTGCCAGCTCTGGCACACTTTTCTATATCATTTTAAATATGTTGGAAAGAAAATATATTGCAATAAAGGTGTTACCCACAAAACACTGAGCAAATGTGGAAAATGAGCATTTGTCAATGGCCACTAAACAACATGATGAGCCTCTGCTCCCATCGTCACTGTGGTGATGTTAAAAACTGGCCATTAGAAATATGCAAATGATGTGCTGAGTACCAAACATGGCCGAAAGCTCCAGATTCAGTAAGAGACCGGAGACAGCCTGTCTCTTTGTATCCGCATGTCTGAAGGCAGTGCGAGGCTGCTCTGCAGCTGCACGGGCTGAAGCTCAAGACTCTGTCTGAGTCTGTACCAGACACTGATTCATTGTCAACCAGATATCACTCACTGTATGAGCAACAGTGCTGATGGCAGAATGGAGGGATTCACAAAACAGGTGTTTGACTCTGCATGTTACAGACATTTGCTTCTAATAGGACAGACTCCATGCACAGTAAATGAGCAATGTTAGCAGTCCAGCTAGCATACATTCACAGGTAGGTCTGCTAAGATAAGCTGCTGGCTAAACCCTCATTCACACATTCAGACTCACAGTAGCAGGCTGTTTCTAGCCTCTCACAGGGGGTCATTTACACTCTCACATTTTCTTCAAGTAAGACAGAATCTTATTAGATAGAGAAGCCTCTTGTCCTTTTTTTTCCCAGCATCAGCTTTTCCCACATTTGTATAAAGTACCTTTACAATGATGTAGCATAACTGGTAATGATGCATATGATGTGCTAACCTGTTATGTAATATGAAGGTAGGTAACTATGAGTTGGCTCCTCAATGATTCTATTGATTCAGCTGAATTCCACGAAGTTGCTTTTGCCAGCGAGTCAAGCAGAGTGAAATTAGGAGGGATCTAATGATATTCATTTAGCCTTTCTATAATGAAGCCTCATGTGTTTCAGCTTATGAGAGCGCCAAATGAATGCAAGGCCATAGTAATCATTTCCACCTTCTGATTGTGCAACAATGGTATATAATCACACTATGGCTTTTTGTTTGATCATCAACAAGCATTTAAGTTTATTGCTGAGACAAAACCTGACAAAGAAGGATTTTATAGTTTTAATCATAACCAATTTATTTCAATCTGGGCTATTCAGAGGGGAAAATGCCTCACATTACAATGATGCATTATGTATTTATTCATTAGCACGGCAGTGAGTTAAATGATAGTTGAGCGTCTTGTGGCAGTAGGATCGTTGAGAGAAAGAAATCGGATGCATTTTTGTCTCTGATATTGAACTGCACAATAAAGGCTGTCAGCAAATTCTGGGCAAAGTGGAGCAGCTGAGACAAAGGAGAGATGAGAGGCGTAGATAATGACTGGTGTTGTTTTATTCATCTGCGGGAATGAATGCTGACCAGTGTTTGTTTGTGTTGAACTCATTGTGTTTGCAGTCAGAACTGTGAATCTGTGAGTGTGTAATTAATTCCCTTCTGACTGCCAGCCAGCATTGGCTTCTGACGTACAGGGAGGAAAATCGAGTCTGGTTTGCACTGTCGACACTGCACTGAACACAACAGTTGTTTAGGTGACTCCCTGACCTCTTTGGAAAAAGACCTGATGGAGTGTTCTTTTCAAACTTTGCAGCTACAATGTGTATCATTTACATATCAGGAAATAAGTTTTTCTTCTCTCTATTGCTGTCTGATGACTTTTACATCTAGTTCTTTTTTTTGTATATTAATATGCAGCTTTTCTCTCTGAACTCCAACAGTACGTATTCATAATCATTAATTGAAATATCTGGCTGTATGTCAAGAAACTACACAAAAGGAAATCTTTAGCTTAAAATTTCAAAGGATAGAGTATGTAACAGTTTTGCCAGGTTGCATAACAAACCCATGATGTTTACTATATCAGCGCTGTACATTACCCAGATTAAACTTTATGTTCCAAACTCATAATCTGCTGCAGCTAAATATCACATCCAAAGGAGGCAATACTTGTGTCCTTGCAAAGAAGGATTGTTCCAAGTCGTGTCTGAGAGAACAGCTTCTCATAAGAGAGCAGGCAGAGGAAACATCTTTACTGTAATGTTCAGCTCAGTAACATATGATGCACACCTGTTCATTTCCCAAGCTGTTTTAACCAAGTGGCAACCGACACAGAGGTGCCAGAAACTGCAGTTCTTTGAATGGCCACTTGAGGCTGCCACCAGAAGCCAATCAGTCTCAGTTGACCCCCATGTTAAAATGTTTACAGCCTGGTACAAAAAAACAGTTTTGGTGTCTTTATACAGTCTATGGATTTAACCAGCTCTGAGCTTTACAACATAGCACTGTATGGATGCAGGTAGTCATTTTTACAATGAAATTTTGGGCTTCCTATTTTCTTTGTTGTTTAAGGACCCATTCACACTGGTGCTATTTGGTCCGCTTTAAACGAACCCTGCTTCACTTCCATGGATAGTTCGGTTTGTTTGGAGTGGTGTGAATGCTCTTTCAAACTCTGGTACCGACCAAATGAGCGCACCCTGGTCCGCTTGAAAACTAGGGGTCTCAGTTCACTTGCAAGTGAACCCTGGTGTGGGTGAGCATTAGAGAGGAAGTGATGTAGAGTGCAGTGCATTTTTAGTAGGAAAAAAAATGCTATATATATGCTTTTTTTTCGTCTTGGTCAATGGTAGTTTTGGGCAATACCGCCCCCAAACGAGCAGCTGTTGTAACTGCGTGACGTTGTCCAGGCCGTGTGGTACGCTTTAAAAAGTGCATTGTGAAAGTGAACCAAACCAAAATAAGGTGTGAAATTTTTCAGCATTCCTGGCCCAATCAAAACTATCCTGTGCCCTAAGTCACCATCCACAGAATCCTTGACTGGCATGTTAACTTCCTGTGTTGTCGGTCAGTCCAGCTTTGGTCCAGTTTGAAATATCTCAACAACTCTTCTTAGATGGTTTGCCACCACAGTGTGTTCTGGGTGAACCCCTGTACCATCCCTCTAGCACCTCTAGATTGACACTTTTGGTTTGTAATGTCTTGACAATATTTGGATGGATCGCCATGAGCTGTAATGCCATGGCCGTAACATCCTGTCTAACACCATCATTATGTCAAAGGCTTAATTTGGCCAATACCTTGGTTTATGATAGAATACCTGAAAAGCTAAAGAAATTTCCATTAGCCTCAGTTGCTTCCTTGCAAATATCAGCTTGCTAACAAACATGCTAACAAGCATGTTGACCTTAAATTTAATGTTACCTAGATACTTTGATGGCGCCTATTCATTCCAATGGAGGTGCTCATCTTGCACATACACCAACAGAAGTTCACTGAATATGCAGTAGGTATTTTTCTTCAACTGGCCCCACCCATGAGTTCCTGCTCGGCACAAAGACTATACTTTGTGATGATGTCATGGATTTTTAAAAGTTTTACAAGTATGAAACCTTCATGGATTAAAAAGTCATAATACAAAGAAAGATTCATAATTGACCTTGTTTGCAGTTGGATGTGTCCCGTCAGCAGTTGTATTGGCTGCAAGGCTGAGCAGTGTTATGCTAACAGGCATTTTAACCCTAATCCTGAACTAGGCTGGTAAACATGGAAACTTTATACCTGCTTAACACCAGCATGTTGGGATATACAGGAGAGTATACCCACTTCCTCCTTGTGAACCTGCCTGTTGTATGTCCATGTCATCAACTACCACACCACTTTATGGACACATGCCCTTGCTGCCTAAGAACAGCCTCACAGAGCCACTAACTAATTATTCCCTAGTGTTTTTTTGTTGCCTGAGTCCACATATTGAGATGCAGCATGTCCTGACAATATGTAATTAATTCTAAACTACAAAATATGTTACTAAAACTACTTGGGGAACGTAAGAGAAAGATCATATTAGATCATAGTGTGATGTTGAATGTTCAAAGAAAGCAACATTGACTGTTGGTTGCAGGCAGGATGCACCAATCTCTGGTCATCTCCGAGACTCTCGTGTCAAAGGCAGGTTTTTCTTACACTCAATTATCCACACAAAACTTTTTATACAGGAAATTAAGCTTTTTAAAAACTTTTACAAATAAAAAAATCCAAGAAAAAAGATGTTATAATACTGGGTCTGCTCTCTGATTGACAGTGAATGTCTGTGGAGATACAAAAACACATCAGTGTCTGACAGAATGATGGAGTTGTCTAATTAGCTGATAAAAAACCAAACATTTTCCACTAGATGAAAAGTTATAAATGTAATCTTTTCCATCAAAGACTGGTGGACCTGCAAATGTTTATCATATTTGGGAGATTTAACTCTGGCACAAAATTAATATGTAATTGGTATTCCAGTGTTCTGTATATAGCAACATACCAAAGCAATGGCCATTTAAGCGCCAACACTGTTACCAAGTACAAAAAGAACCACAAAGGAAAGGCAGAGATAATTGTTCTTTTCCTGTACTCTGTGAAAAATTTCGGTGCTCTGCCTTTTCATAGACTGGCTGCACAGGACGAGCCGCCTAGATGAAACAGCCGTGCCCTCTGTGTACTTTTGCCCTCTGTTAAACTTGGCAATGAGCAGCACTTTCAAGTCTGCCGAATGTGGGTCACACAGCGCTCTGCTTGTGGTCTCTGTGGTCTTGCTCTGCATAAATAACAGCACATCAGTAGCTACTTCAAACAAGCTCCACAGGGCTGAGACAAGACTCGCTGTGCCAAACGTTGGTGTAGGCTTTCCTGTTTCTTCAGCTCAGTCCACCAAAGGCTTGTTTTTGGACACTCGTAGAATTGTTAAATCATATCGGCCCAAACTCTGTCTGGGTGAGAGACAGAAGTCTTGAAATCTGAACTTCTCATTGGGGATGCTGCTGCTCTGATTGCACCTACATCAGTTGTAATACATGATAAGGATATACATATAGGGCTTATTTTTCTACCCAGTCCATGGAATATACAGCATCTCTGAACTGACAATATAAACTGTCAAAGCTGAAACCTGTCTTATGCTGTATCTTGCACTGGAGCTTTTCAGCAGCTTCTCTATGGAAGATAATGAGGCGCCCAGTAGAGAGGTAATGTTGAATAAGTGGGATCCTCTCCTGGCTCTTGTTAAGTGTCAGTGAAATGGAGTAAAACCTTTGGCAAAGCTGTCCACACCAACATGAGTCAAGCATATTTTTATTAAAGCCCTTTAAAGGCCTGTCTTGAGAACATCTTTGTCTGTCATGGAAGAGAAATCCCATTCACCTCTTAAACTGCTTTTAAAGACACTTTCTGACTTGGATTGTTCATCACAGCGCGGCTGCCACTCTTCGTGACATTAAGCAGTAAGCTGACCTGGTGTGAAGGTCAAAGATGACAACTTCAGCTTTATGGAAATCTTGCAGAGGTTCAGTGTTTCCTTGTAGGAAAAAAATCATTAAATAAAAGATTACATTTAAAAGCACAGTAAAGAAAACGGCATTGCCAATGGCAATAGTGATCATGATCACTTGTTTTCTTCAACACATGGTTGAGTGTAGACTGTGGTGGCATGATGCAGGAACCTGTTCACAGCAATATTGCATTTTCAAATTAATAGCCAGCTGTTTGAAATTTACTGAAGCGAACAAGTTCTTAGATTGATGACTTCCTGTGCATGTTAAATAAAGAAGTTAGCTGCACGAAAACGTGTTTAGCATGGAGTTGATTTAAAGTAAACTTTTGCCATAGCACACAGTGGTGCTTCAGTGTATTGCCATTTCAGGTGATTGTGTTAAAGACTCGCCACAGAAATCACCATTTGAGATCCTTATAAATACACAGGATGGATAAAAACTTTAAAGAGTTGTGTCATAATATACCAACAAGAGCTCACAAACCTAGTTCTATGAGAGTGCAAAAGCATTCACTGCACCCTCAGTTGGAATTTGAATAATAAATAATATGATAACAAATGATAATATTGTAATGAACAAAACAATTTGAAGGCCTGATGAAATTTACACTTTTCCCCTGACAGAAAAAAAACAAAACAAAACAAAACAAAAAAACATGTGCATTAGTCATATTTTAGTAGACTTGGGACTTCAACCTGGTCTCACTCTGAAGTCGTCTTTTCGACTTTTTCCACATGATAGGCAGCTGATCGCCGTTATAGTTTACCGATGGCCTGAGATGTCAGGGGGAAATGAACAAACACTGACTTTCAGAATGGTTTTTGATGCTTTTGTTGCCTAAACCCAACCAAACATTAATTAGCAATGTTGTACTGACATAGTGCGTTTATTTTGAAAAAGACTATATGTAAACAGTGAAATTCCTGTGAATATGGAAGTGAATTTTGAAATAAGACAATGCATGTAACAGGCAGAACTTGACATGGCATCTCAGAATGTCAACAACCAACACAGCCAGGGTACTTTGCGCATCATATCTGGACATGGGAAGTCCATGACGCAATGTTGATATGTGACAAGATTGGAGTGAGAATGTGTTTGGGAGTTTGAGGGTATGAGTGATGCCCTGACTCAAAAAGCAAACTGATAAAAAAAGTATACATTTTTATTGTCACAGTTTTGTTGGTAAAAGGTATTAAAAAGCAAGTGGTAACATTAAATCACCTGTTGCAAATACCTTAAGGTGCCGTCTATGCGCTGAGTTTTTTTTCTTAGTTGTGTCAAGAAAGCAGATAAGCTCATTAATGGCAACATTAGCATTATATTTTAATAAAACAATATATAAAATTATATATAATATATTATTATTAATTAATTATAAATTTAATTAAAAAAAATAATAATAATATTTTGGCACAATGTGTAGGCCTAGTAGACGAATCGACCTAGACATATTTTATACAGTGTGTAATAGTTTAAGTTCAGTTTAAGCTTGTGAAACTAAGGTTTTAATTTTATCCTAACCTAACTTGATATCACCAAATTGTTTGTGGGAAGTCTAAAGGCCTGTCCCAATTACTCCCCTTAGCCCTGGCCCTTGGCCCTACCCCTACATTTGCGCGTTCCCACGAGGTGTAGTGGTGTCCCAATTCCTTTTTGCGTGTAGGGGTAGGGGGCATAACGAGGGGTAGTAGGTATGAAACTAGCCCTTTGGAGCGAGGGATTTCAGATGCTGACTTGCCAGCGAGGGGTAGACATAGCCATGGCTACCACTGAGCAAGAGATGGGGAAAAAAGTTTATACATAGCAAACGTTACCATCGTCAGGTTGCTTGTTAGCTAGCTAGCTAGCCCGCACTATCTGGCTTCTGTCATTTGTCCTGTTCTGCAAAATTGTTGGACTTTTCACATTACGTTAACACGCCAGCTAGTATAACAATGCTGCCTCGTAATGTTAGCTGGTTAGCTAGCTAGCAGAAGTCCTCTGTCATCTGTCGTTCATCAAACAAAGCATTTTGAATGCGGCAAACGCGATCGGTAGGATGAATGAGACTCCATTGTAGATGCCAGTTGGAAATGTAGATGGCTCACAGCTTCCTGTTTAAAGTATTAACATATGCGTGAACATAACCGACCCAATTCCTAGGGAAAGATTTCTACCCCTGCCCCTCGTTGCTTCATTTTGAGGGCCAAGGGGTAGTGGGCAAGGGGGGGTATTGGGATTGGGCCTAAGTGTCATGCTAGAAGCGGGTCATGATTTATGAGGTGAGTAATTAGTCTGCTAAAGTAATAGCTAACAATGATCAATTTCAGTTTGAAAATGTACCATCAACCAATGCTGAAGAGATTTGACCTAAATATTATTTTTACCACAGTATACTGGGATATTGCTTGTCTGTGTCTCTCTGAGTCAAATCTGTCAGTAAACTCTGTCTCTGTGTCAGAGGTCTGGATGCTGAGGCATTTCCCTCCTCCTCCCTTCTTTTCTGTTGCTGCACCAAGTTTTCTTTCTCATTGTTTTTGCCGTCACTGTATTCATGTGTCAGAATCAGGGTGCATGGTGCGCTGCGTGTGCATGACGCGTATATTGTTTGAGCACACATAACACAACACAAGCAGTGGAGGAGCAAAAAGTACATGCGCTAGATGTGTTCACGACAACGGAACGTTGTTTGCACAGACAGTTTTACACTTGAAATACAAATGAATACAACATAGAAGAGAGAAACTCCTCCCTTTTTTGATTTTGATCATACTGACACTAGAATCAATCTTCAGAAACCAATGTAGTATCAATTTTTTGGTATTGATTTACTCACCTTATATTCTGCAGGATCTGTTTAGAACATGGACTCACCTGTCTTGTGACGTAGTGGGTGTTTATGCATATTCGCACATATGCTAAAAATGGCTTTCAACAACAGCAAACAAGTATAAGTGTAAAAGCCATAAGGAATGCTTGTATAATGTGGTGTAATGACGAAGTTGTGGTCATGGAAGGTGAAACCATGAGATAAACATTGCAAAATACTGTCTGGAATTGTTTATGAGCTATTTTAGATTTCTGTCAAGCTGAGTGGACTCTGAACCGAGGGCACTGATACATCCTGGAATGTAACTGTAAGACATGATGCTTTTGAGAAACCACTGCAAACAAAGAACACTGAGGCTGAAAAGGAATGGCACACTGAATTCACATACTACTGTACAAGACCCTTTTCAGCTGTGTTCCAGCATATTCTGTTTGTATGGGACCATGCTCTGGACCTGGAACTAGGGGTGAGGGGAAATAATCGATTTTTAGATGCATCGACATTCTGTCTTGAATGATGCGAGCATCGATTTGGAAAACTCATAATCGATTTTAATTTTATTTTAATTTTAATTTTTCAAATTACTGTAACTCCTTGACCATTCACGCTATCGACGTAATTCCAACAGATTCTGAAAGCTGAGAAGCTTTCCAGTGATATACAGTACATTACAGTAGTGACGTCATTACCTGTGAAGGAGGGGAGGGAAGTGAGCACAGCAGGAGTGACAGCTGACGAGGAGAGTGCAAGTTGGAGTGATTAAGTGGTGTTTTAGTGGAGTTTTGGTGAGTTTTAGTGGAGTTCGGGTGGCGTTTTCTTTGTAAATAATATTTAGTGTTGTAAATAATAGTATTTTTGTTTTTTTGAGAGCTTTTGCGTTTTTTTATGCCGTGTTTTTGAGTGTTTTTTGCCGTGTTTTCACCATAGTTAGTAGTTTTGCCATCGTTCGTCTTTTTTGCAATAGTTCGTATTTACAGTTCATCGATAGTTATAGTCAGTTATAGTTTTGTAAATACTGGAGGAGAAATGTCGAGGAGGTCAACGAGGGACAGGAGAGTCCCGCTGAGATTTGTGGATGAGGAGGATGGACTGGAGGAGGCTGGTGGAGTGTAGTCAACTGGATATGTATTCCCAGTTTTATTACAATAATGTTTTTCAATATCTAGTGTAAATTTACTTATTGGCTAGTTTTAGAATCAAGAATCATTTTATAATCGAACTCCTTGCCCTCAGAATCGGAATTGAATCAAATTGTGAGATGCCTAGAGATTCCCACCCCTACCTGGAATAGTACCAGGATGGCACTGTAGCTACTGGTACACCCCTTCTTATTTCAGATTAAATTCAGTTCAGTTCAGTTTTATTTATAAAGCCCAATATCACAAATCACAATTTGCCTCAGAAGGCATACTGCATATGACATCCCTCTGACCTTGGACCCTCACAGCAGATAAGGACAAACCCCCCCCCCCCCCCCCCCCCAAAAAAAAAAAAAACCCTTTAACGGGGAAAAATAATACACCCAAAGACATGTTTTTGCCTGGAACGAAGCCTGCAAAAATGTTGCATAAAATAGGGATGCACGATAATATCGGTACGTCATCAGTATTGGCCAACATGCTTTTCTTATTTTGCACAATGAATGAGCGTTAGGGTTTACAAAAGTGACGTGCACTTTAGCAGTTGCATGTTGCACGTTTTAGCACCTACCAAGTAATATAATGTGTTACCAACGGGATTTCAGGTAATATTATTATATTTATAAAGTCATGTAACACATTGCCACCTGAAATAAACTCCTTTACAACATGACATCAAACAGCAACCCCAGGGGTTGACCCAGATTTGCTGATGACTGTACATCTGAGTCATGCTGTAGCCCAATATGCGTTATCATGTTCAATGTGTTTCCATTAATACGCCTGCAACGTCTACAGCATATCCCATTCTGCTTATGCGTCCTAAGGCTGCCTTAAAGCGGTGGGGATAAGGACCTGACCTCTGGTTTGTTTTTTCCTCACCCTGGTGATCAACATGGGGGGTGTCAGTATGTGTTGGATGTGTTTCCATTATCATGCCCTACAACTGCAAAGGAACAGCGGCACACAGTCCCATTAAACTCTCTCTCTGTGATGCTGTAGCTGACCGTCACACTGTGAACCAGCAGGTGGGTCTTCCTACTCATTATAACTTGTGCTCATCATAGTAACTGACTCATGCGCCATTCCGTTTGTTGTGCTAACCTCAACATTTGTTTATTGTGCAACATAACATAGGCCCACAAATATTTATCCATAACTCATAATTGTCAGACTTTGATCCTCTGCCTGACCCTCCCTGTGTCCAAGGCCCTCAAACATATCCCTTAAAATGAACTTTAGTTCTTAGGTCATTTTGGTGACGCAAAAGTAGTGTAAGAAGTAACATATTACTCTACACAGAGAGTAATATTGTAAATGTAAATTATTACTTTCAAATTAAGGTAGTAGTACTTGCAGTATGAGTATGCATGCATAATATAATGTTAATTCCACTACAGAAGAGACATGACAATCACTAAAATCATATCGGATATGAGGGAACTGAAATACTGTGGTTAAGGGAAGATTGTGGTTTTGGTGAAATATTGATCAAGTGCATTTGAAGATGTGTGTTTCAGTTGCTTAAACATAACCAGAATTAAGTTACACATTATTCTGTATTCAAGAGCAGATGCTGTACAGACACCAAACAAAATATATCAACTGAATATTTTGCAAACGAATTTAGATAAGAATTGTCAGATGATCATTAAAAAATTAATTGGCAGCCATTTTCAACACAGATTAATCCTTGGCCATTCTTTAAGCAGAAACAAACATTCTTTGGTCCGACTTGTCAAATGTGAAGATTTGCGATATTTCTCATCTAATATCAGTGTAAAATGAATCTGATTTTGGACTGATTCATGACTGACCAGAAAAAACAAGAGACTTGAAGATGTCAGCTCAGCTCTATAAATGTGTGAAAAATAGTCAGCAGATTAACATTATCTGTAGCTGCAGCTCATTTCTTGTTTATGTTAATGTCAGGTTTCCAACAAAGTGCAAATCAGTTCCATAGCAATATCATGTTTTAAGAGCCAGGGTTACACAGTGTATGCTATACATGCAGATTAGCATCGGGATTACATTATCGTGTTTATGTGATTGTGCATCTGAGTGTATCCTGGATACAGAAACTCAGATAAACACTTAAAGCAGCTGTGCGGAACTTTACGTTTTCGTTGATTATAGTGCCCCCTTTGGTTGAAGCGGTATGACACCCACAGCCTGGTGTTGTAACATTACGACTGCAGCCGGCATTCGGCTTCATTCGGAAGCCGAATTGCAACCGGGCAATTACCGCACGCATTTGTTTTGGAGAGCGAGAGGAAAATCATAAATATTCTGGTGTAGCTCTGAATTTCTTATAAACTGAGGACAACTGCCTGCTGTATATTTGTGTTCATGGTCACAGTCACAGATAATTTTGTGGCGTTTGTTTTAACGTTACTAGACAAAAGCGGTTCACATCAGCTAACGTTACATTTAACTTCCATGTCGTCATATATTGAAGTGAAACAATGTCTAACAAGTTGCGGTATATTCTCTAAATAAAAACAAAAATGACATACCTGTCAGGAAAAGGGCCAACTCGGGATCAGTTTTAAAACCTATCAATTCTCTCAGCTCTCTCCAGTTGGTGAATGCCCGACCGAGGTTTACACGCGTTTGGGCTCGAGCCCTATCACTGTCCCGTTTAGCCTTCTTCTGTTCTTTTTCTTTTAGATGATGCTCCTTCTTTATCCGCTATGGCATCGAAAGAACACTCTCTGTAAACACGGCTCTTCTTCTTCTCTCAATTTATTGGCGGATCGCAAACAGCTTCCAGGTGCATACCACCACCTACTGTACAAGAGTGTGCAATGTGTCCGAAATCATTCACTACTCCCTACTACAGGTCATTTAGCCTGTTTCTTAAATCCTACTCGTAAACACGGCTCCTTCTTCTTCTGTGGTTTAATGGCTGCGGGCCGCTGCGGACGTACAGACTTACTTCTGCATCCGGGTGCTGTATTCTGGTTTGCTGACTTCTGCTGTGTCCGACCCGACCGAGGCTACGCTAAATAGCCATACAGAGAAAGGCTTTTTTGTCGCTGTTGGGTTCAAATAAATATGCGGATCTTCAAGGGGGGGTGATATAAACTAGGGACGGTTTTATTAATGGTAAAAAGTTCCGCACAGCTGCTTTAAGCTTTTGAAATAGTGTTTATATATTCTTAATATTTCTGCATGCAGACATTTGATCCAGATGTCTCATTGCTGTCTGTTACTATCTATCTGCACATGTTTGTGAGAATGTTCAGCAAGGACGTAGGTTTACTTTAGTTGAGACATTTTGTGCCAATATGCACACATGTGTATGTTGTGGTCACACACATCCTTACACAAATACCTTAAATCGTTATTGATTATATATCTGCTGAAACAGGACATGTTTCATATAAATTTTTCACAGATTTAAAGCAGATGATTAAATTTTATAATATAGCCAAAATCTGAGACTTAAATTTGTATCTTCATTTGATAGCCTCACAATAGATGGATCGCAAAATATATGCATAATAATTGGGAGGTAATGTGCCACCCTCATTTAACCAACTGTGTGCTGTAAACCATTTTCAAACCTCACCTGATATTCTGTAGCTTTGTCCTTTCAGTGGGCTAAAAGCTTATGATCATACACCTATGAATATTTTGCTGTGACATCAGAGGTCACCTGAGAGTCAACAGCTCACCTGTCTGTGTGTCTCTGTGTCGGTCACGCAGCTGTTACCAGGATTTCCTTGACAAAATGATGCATGATATTCCCAAACAAATTAAACAGATGGACATGCTGTGGCTAATTTACTTAATATATTCTGTCCACACAAAAATATCTCAGCTCCTGATCCACATGTTAAACAGGTGAGGGGTGGGGGATGTTAGTTGGAAGGAAGTGTTGGATGGAATGATATAGCTGAGCAATGATCACAATTAATCAATGACGCATTTCTTACTTGTGTTCTCTTAAGCCCCTTTTTTATTGGACAAAAAACCCACTAACACCCAGTAGCTTTTGTTTGTCATGGGAAAGGTTACAATTGGCATTCACTGCTGGGACGAATGACCCTGCAGTAGGCATGGTTACCAAAACCTGGTGTCAGTATTTCACTGGTTCCTATACGACCAGTACCAACCAAATTGAACCACAACTTAGATTTGCGTGCCTAATTTTGGCATGACGTTGAGGGTGCTGCGATGGGAGTCCAGAGTATGAAGTTAACGTTGCAGTACAATGTGTGTACAGTTTAGACTATTATGAATAAATGCAACTCCTCAAGACTTAAGGCAAGTTTCTTGGATGCGCCAATTTTTGCGAGGTGAAATGCAGTGATGGGAAACCACACATTCTGTCCGTCTCCATTCAAGCAGCGCTCAAACATTTTCAAAATTGAGTCCGCACCAAGTTTGAAAGAGAGACTGAATAAGTAAGAGATTTGAAAAAAAAAAGAAATCACCGTAACATTTTCTGCTTTGTACTGTTTACAAACCTGTTTTCTAGCACATTCATGACGCTGAACATGACACACCAGGAAAAATAAACAAAAAACAGAAAGGCATACCTGTCTACTGCCATTGGGAAAGGAGCCTAATTTCAAACGGTTGTCCCGCGTTTAAAAAAACCCTGCATATATGCACTATTTTTTTCTTGAAAAAGGTATTATACAGTTCTAATTGTGGGGTCGGTATCAATTAAGGAAGCAAACAGCAGATAAAGCTGGACTTGTCATCTCCTTTCTTTGACAGCAATAGCATAACAAAAAGACCGCCTGTTTTCTCTTTGGGATGCACTCCCAGACACTCTTTACCAGATTTCATTCTGTCTCAGTGTCTGTCATCCAATTCTGTGCTGACTCGGCTCAGATCAGGGCATTCAGAGACTGATCCCCCCTCCCCCTGCCGCCCCCTCCTCTCTCTGTCAGCTTTTCTTTCTTACTCCATATCTGATGCAGGAGCAGTGTTAAAGCAGGCAGGCTGCAGCCAGGCCACCTTTGAAACAGCATATTTGATTGCAGCAGGCTGGTTGTTAGGGCTGAACTCAGCTGCTGGAACCGGGCTCAGAGAACAGGCAAGGTCAGATGCACAAGTATTCATTCGCACATGACAACACACCCACACACCACACACACACATTTTCCATTCTTAATTAGCATTAATCACTGGCCCTTTTGTAAATGCTGCTGGCTGCCAATTATCAATGATTACGCACTATTAGCTGCTGGGAAGGTGACAAGGGTCAAGGCTGGCCCTTTTCACTGGACATTATTCATTAGAAATCTGCATGGCAATAGCAATGAAAATAACTTTCACCACATATTTATGATAATGAACATTTAGCTAGAAACGGGCCACCAGCAGGAACCTCACTGAGCTGTATGTTTTGGCTGGACCACATCAGCATGGATGAGTTTCTGTCATTATTTCCCTGATCTCTGAAGACAAACACTGTTAGACTGATTATGTTCAAAGTGATTATTCAATGCAGTCATGTGGGATATTTTCAATGTAATGTAAACATTTATGAATTTTTCACAACATTAGCCACAGAGAATGAATTGAGCCCCGCAAAGTGTTGGGCATGGCAGTGAAAAAAATGATAAGTTATGAATCACAATCACAGAATTGATACATTAAAAAAACCAGTTAAAGATCAATGAATAACATTTGCATTCAAATGATACATTAAGGAACATTAATCGTTAAATTGGCCAATTAATGATTCATTTTCTTTTTTCCAATGTAAAATTGAATTGCACTTTAATTTCACATTTATTTTCAGTTACTATTTAATACCAGAGAAAGAAATGAAAGCTTCAGTTCATTAGTGCAATATAAATATTCATATACAGCACATGTAAAATAATAATCTTGGCTGAGAAAGAGAAAATATTCCTCAGATTTCATGGCCTGTGGGTTTTTTCTATATTCATTTATTAAAGGATGAATTAATTCATAAATTTTAAAAAAAGAGAGAAAGGAATCACTTTTTTTTTTTTTTTTTTTTTTTTTAGTATTCCATTTCCAAAATGTGTCTCTCTCCTTTGTAAATTAAAAAGAATGCACTGGAACCCTGACACATTCAACTGAGTCTAATAAATGACTGACTGTGTTAAGATACCCTTTAAATGCTAATTAAGATATTTTTCAGGACAAGCCCTTTTAGTGGGCATAAACTGACAGTGTGAACATGCCCTAAATGGTCACATTGCAACCTGTTTTTCTGTGTCGCTCAATACTGGACCAATTTGAAATATTATTGTTCCGATTAGTTGCGTCAACACAAAAACATGGGAAAGTAGGGTCCAGGTTGAAAAAGTACAAAACTTACCCATAAAAATATCAGGCAGTTCTTCCATTGCCACACTACAGTATCACATATGTATCAAACAAACGACAGACTCAGCATGGCCTCACATGACACGCTGCGCTGTAGTGTCACTGGTGTGTTTTCAGCTTTAGGGGCAGCAGAAACATGCTGAAAACTCAACATCTGACATAATATCACATCATAAAGTTGATATAGAGAATGCGTTAGCTAACAATTGCCTATATACACACCAGGCAGACTCTGGAAAAATCTTTTCACACTGTTTTTTTTTTTTTTTTGCTAGTCATGCATTATTAGCTTAAGCATGTTTACATCGCATAAATTAGCCTAGCGGCTAGCAAAGCTTTCCTTTACTCATAGCTTAACAAAAATGTATTATTTAAACGTTTTCTCCACTCAAATGGTTAATGTCAGTGCATCTCCTGGCAGAAGAGCACAGTTGAATTTCAGCCGGCATACATGTTTTTTCAGCTGATTACTGTTGAAACAGAGCAACTAATGTTGCTGTGTTGTTGCAAGAAGTTGGTGGAGCGAGATGCATGGTGGGGCAGGTACATTGTGTTTCCTGAGTATTTTGTTTTCAAAACGGTGATGTTTATATATGACATGTGCTTTATCTGTGGATCCGTGGATCGCCTCATATTTTCTCCAAAATTGAAAATATTTCCACACTGCTGATTTATTCAGGAGTCAATAAAGTTATCCTTGTAATCTTTCTTCTAGCTGCTTGCCATTATTTTTCTGCTGCTGTTTGACAGTGACACCGAATTTCAAGATAATGATATTGATCGATTTTTTCACTTTGCATTGATAACATTGGATCGTTACTTATTGAATTGATTTATCAATTCAGACTGATGCATTGTTACAACTGTTATGTCTCCAGGACAGCCACCATGTTGTTTTTTTTATATTTTTACTTGACAGTCAAAAGCAGAAACCAATGGCAGCTCAGACAAATGTTCCTTCATCCAATGAGAAGTTGCTGCTAATGTCTGAGCAAAGAGAAAAACTGTCAATCACCCATTCTCTCTCTGTACAGCTGAGATGAAATTACTTCTCTCCCGAGCAATATGCCTATTCAGCCTTGCCAGACTACAATAAGCAAAGCGAAAATTGTGGGCTGGCGTTGCCAGGCGACAGTAATGTTTGCCTTTTTGGTGTGCTCCCTTTTCCTCAGCCTAGCTCGTCTACTCCATCTTTAGTTACTGGCTTCCAATGTGAAGAAAGTAATGGAAATAGTTAGACATAGGAATACCCCACCCCCCACCACCTTCCCAACGCAGACCCGTCAAGGATACATTCCTCCCTCTAGGATTTATTTTTTAACATTGGTGCACAATGACAACTCTAGATAGCACCCACTGCTTTCATTCTGAGGGACTGAGATCAGAACTTGACGTTTGCTGTTGATGTTTCCGATAGCTGAATTATGTTCTGCTGTCAAACTGCGCAAGCTGTGCAGGAAATATCTTGACATCTCATTTACATTTGGTTGGTTATCCATAAAAGCAAGTAAAAAAATGCACCAGCAAGCAGCAAAATGGACCCAGACACACAGGGTACATCATCAATAGCTGTTTCATTTGATGTCAAAGTTGGATTTTCCCTTTAAATATCTCCTTTTTATATCAGCAGTAATTGGATCTTTCACAGGCTTTTTTTTTTTTTTGAATTACATGAAAATGGGGTGGCATCCAATCCTAATGCCACACGTTTTAGTAATTAGCTTAAAAACATTTGCTTATCTTCTTAACTGCTGAATAAAGATAGAGCTTTGCCCCCAGTTAAAAATGCAGCACAGAACCGTGGAGGAGGGAAAAAAAGATAGATAAATAATGGAAGCAGAAGGCAAAGGGGGGGATTTGAAACTCATTTGCATTGCACAATTGATTTCTTGCAACTACCCTGTCCGCAATGTCAGTCATTCCCTCTTTTGAGTTTTAATTAAATCCCCGACTGAGTTCTGTTCGAATTTCTGATTTGAAGCCGCAGTCAATAGCAGCAAAGTGTCCAAAGATTGGGCTCCGTTCACTAAATCAATTCCAACAATGCTTCCAGGCCTGTGCCTCTGCAGAGGGAGTCAGCTGCACAATGGGTGTCAGAGGAGATAATATCTACCCGCTTGTAACCATCCCGTCCCTGCTGGGGGGAACACTTCAAAACAGGCCTATCAGTTCTCCTTCCTCCTCCTGCCTCATGATACGATCTCATTTTACAAAATTGTAATGTGATGCTGCTCATAATGGATGTTAATGAAGATTGAATTATCCACATTTTAATGGATATGGAGGCACACAGCCTATATATTACATGATAATTCTTCCTACATACTTCATGATAACATATCATTTACATGCATGTGAAGGTACTACACATTATATTTTCACACTTCATACATACTGTACACGCACATACATACTACATATACACTGCATTGCAAACCCATACATTTTTTTTGTTCATATCCGATCCAAAACCCGATTTATTTGTATGGAAAGCCTTCTGCTGATTGGATCTTAATTATATTCTCCAGGAAAAGATATGCCCCAAACCCCTGGTGATGAAGCATGGAAAATATGAGGTTTCCCAGACAAAGCGTTGCCATAGCCTATATGAATAGGAGCCATTGAGGACCCAGGTGCCTGCTTCCGCTCATTACACCTCACCTCCGGCAGGTTCTGTGTTGCATTTTTAATGAAATGGAGAGAGGAGCAACAGCTTTCATTCCACATCTCGCATTCCTTCACACAGCCAAGTCATCTGTCAGAGATGATAAACTCCAATTTGGTGAGAGGTCAAGTGAAATATTAACAAGGGCCTCCAGCAAACCGTCCAATCAATTACTAAATGATATATTCATAAATCAATGAGATGGAGCTGACAGACTGAAAGACGAAATGCTTCGTTGCAGGGAGACTGGCATATTGGCTTTTGGAACAAATTAAGATTTTCCTTCATTATACCCAGTTCTATATGTGCAAGGCAAAGTTACTGGTTTCCTCTGATTCACTTCACGTGACATTGCAACTCAGGCAGTCTTTAAATCGAGAAGACTCTGGGGGGCTGTCTTGATCTCGATCTTCAGTTCCTTCTATGGATGTTCTGCCAAGTTTAAGTCTGGTGATTGACTGGGTCATTCCAACACCTTAAATTTCTTCCTCTGGAACCAATAGACAGTCTCCTTTGCAGTATGTTTTGGATCCTTGTCCTGCTGGAAGGTTGATCTCATACCAAAATGCTTCCACCGTTTAACTTCACTGTAGGTGTGGTATTTTTAGGGTCATATGCAGAGCCATTTTTTTCTCTGAACATATGGCATCCTACAGATGCAGCCACTTCAAATTTCCGTTTGGCACATGGTAGAGTCCTAACTGATCCGTAACAGGTCCCTGTCGTCACCTAGCCGGGCTTGTAGCTCTTATGACATCCCCTGCGATGACGTACAGAATACGGTTAACTGACTGGTAACGCCCCTAACGTAGAAACCAGTTGCAATGGTCTGTCTATCCACCAGGGGGAGTAGTGAGTGTAGAAGCTGAAGTGGTTTACTGCGCCTCTTATTACTGAGAGAGCTTCCCACACAGAGTATATTTAATGATTATCAGGCTACCATATCATAGGTCATAAATATTATGCTTCAGCGTTTTGTTATTCAAAAGAATTGCATGAAAATTAAAGTGATATGGCTGGGAACCGATTGATAGTACAGCAAGAACAAAACTGTGTTTGAATCATCAGTCTTAGCGGCTGGGTTTATCTGCAGTGGTGTTTTTCAAAGACTATACGCCAACAGATATGGACTGAAGCAGAATCTTTCGTTAGATAAAAACAGCTTGTGAATATTGGAAATGATAACATAGGTATTTTCTTTTTTAATTATCATTTTGACGTTTGGACTGTACAACGCTCTGCACACGCTCTGCCTGCCGCGCGCAGCAAAGCTTCGCCTCATTAATCTGTCTCTGTCTGTCTAAACAGATTCATGGAAGCGATATTTCACAAAGTGCCGCTCATTCAGCTGTTTTACATAGTGTGAAAATGACTCATCGGCTCTTCTGTTTATCACATGATTAGCATTACGATGAACCTTTAGTTTCTACTGAATGGGTGAATGTTTCCAGCTGACTTTTGATGCAAACATTCAACAACACACTGTTACTGTCGAACTGAACTAGGCCTCTACCTTGTAAAAGTGACATTTTACAAATCTTCATATTTTAAACTAACAAATTATGTTGGTTTAAAATATGAGGGACTGTAAAATGTCACTTCGATGAGGCTGTCAGTCAGTCAGTGAGAGATCACAGGCTGAAATTGGCATTTCACCCTCACATGCAGCCACAACGACGGTCAAGCTGCACGTAGCCTGCAGAGTTTAACTGAAATGGAGCGTGGTTCTTTCACTGCACGCGACATAATGTGGTACTCTTTATCTTGGAAGGTGAGATAGCTCAAACACATAATTAACATTACCATGAACCCTTTCATTCCTTCTGAATGGGTAAGTGTTTCCATCTGAATAGGTTTCCCAGTCACTCAGATAATCACACTGGTGTGGGCTATATGAACGTCACTGTCTATGTCTGAACTACCTTGTAAAAGTGACATTTTGCAATTTTTCACATTATAAACCAAAAAAAGGATTTTGTCTCTTAATTAATGTTAATGTTATTTTAAAATTTAAGTCCCTCAATGAACAACTTTTTCAAAATGATTTAAGTAATTATTTTCAGGCACTAAGTTATTTTCAGAATGTTTCTCTGAGAGACTAACTCAATATTTTCAGATAGGGGAGACCTGGGCCAATTGTAACAACATTTTAGGTTTTCCTTAATGACTTGTGTGTTTATAACAATGATGCTACAGCAGATAAAGGTGGTCATTTTAATAACTTAAACACTGCTGGGTGGCTTATTGTAACCTGTAAAAATTTAACCTACCAACAAATTTATATTATTGCACAGAAGTACTGTATATACTGTATGTACTGCGATAAAAGTGTAATATTCACATCTAAGACAGTGGAGTAGATTAATAATGTAGCATAGAATGGAAATAGTCTGGACATTGGCAAGCTTACCGAAGGCTTTCGGGAGCCTGGGAAAATTGAAGTGGCTGCATCTGTATTTTTGCAGAAACGATTTTCATCTCTTCTGACTGCACTTAATTCTCACAGTAATCAGCAGACTTATTGAAATGTTGCATAGCAAACTTCAAACATGCTTTGTGGCAACAATTGAGTGCGCCGTGTTTGGAGAAGAAACGGCTCTGCATATGACCCTAAACATACCTCATCCACAGTGAAGTTAAATAGTGGAAACATAATGATATGAAGCTGCCTTTCTTCTCCAGTACCAGCAGAATCCAAATAATCAAAGGGAAGATGACTGGAGCCATGTTGCAAAAAATTCTTGGCGAGAATCTGTTGCTATCCAGGTAGGCCCTCCAGCAGGACAAGGAAACATACTGCAAAAGACACTGTCAGCTGGTTCCAGAGGAAGAAAATAAAGGTGCTGGAAAGGCCCAGTCAATCATCAGACTTAATCCTAACTGTGATTAATGGTGCCAATACAAACCAGACCACCCACAGGATTGCCTGATACTAGATAGATCTTGAGATACAGTATTTCACAGGATAAGTTAATAATCTGTCCTGCTGGTGGTGCTAGAATAAAAGTCAAGGGGTTATCAAACTCAGTAGGATTAATCCTATGAAGACCATGAATGTCTTTAAAAGATTATTTGCCTATCTGTCTTGTAAATCTTCAGATATTTCACATTATAAGTAGGGAATTTTACATGCTGGGGGTTCTATAATAAAAGTCAAGAGGTCACCAGGCTTAGTAGGATTAAACCTATGGGGACTGTGAATATTTTTTAAAAATTTCATCCCAAACTGCCCTGTGGTTGTTGAGGGGTTTTTTTCAGTCTGGACCAAAGTGGTGGACCAAGTGACTAACAGACAGACATTGATATCCCTACAGACAAACAAACAAACAAACAAACAAACAGCAATGTTACATGTTTCAGCTTTTCCATCATTGTCCATTATGAATGACATTCGGTTGCAGTTTCACTTGTTAATATTCTTAACAACCTATTTCTTTATTAGGTCTTTTTAAACACCAGACCATACAATTGATTCAAGCACAGCAAAGCGTAACACAGTGTACCATCCATGTGACTCCAAGTTTAAATTCTTTGTTTATAATAGGTAAGCTTGAATACCTAATTGTAACCAAGAGGGAACAATGTATCTTTCTTTTTCTTTGGCCCAGAGCAAAACAAACAGTACTGCGGTGTGTTAGTACTGTCATCTGAGAGCTAAAAGGTCAGGGGTTTGATTCCTTTATATGTGCACATGAGAAATCAGGGTTGTCTTTTACAATCCAAGTCTTTAACCACATGAAGAGTGCATTGGAGATTGTGATAGACCTGTCAGGATTGTCCACTTCCCACCCTGTGAACACCTACATAAACTCTAGCCCAATGACCCTGAAAAACTAAATGTTATGTAGACCACAAAAGAGATTACACAAATTACTGTTGTGCCACAATGGAAACTAAAAATACGAATTCAGCAGAGTTAAAGGGCTGCATTAATGCATAGAGACTATCAGGGCTCTGTCTGTATCTGTGATTGTGTGACTGTGGTGGAAGCACCTTGAGTTTTTCTCCGCAGTATAAAGCAGAGTGTTAAATAAGATTTATCAGAGCCGCCTCAGCTAGGGTTTAGAGGCCATTTCCCCTGAATCCCAGTGTGGGCCCTCTGTGGCCCTCATCAGCCAGCTTGTAAATAAATCAGCCCCAACCGTATGGCTCTCGTCTTTTGAGATTCAATTTACCTCACAACTGCTGAGCCGCTGTGCTCTTTTCTCACATCAGGAGACAGCAGTGAGCTGGACAGTTAGAGTTTAAACGGAGGGGGCTGACTTATGCAGAGTAAGTCTTGAGTTTGACAAGCTCTCACATCCGCCCCCTCTCTCTGTTTGACAGGGAAAATGAGTTAGAATTGGAGCTTTGTCAGGTAGTCACAGTTGGTAATTAGTTTCTGGCCTTTCAATTTGAATGTGCCAGGAGACGGCACAGGTAATGGTTAAGGCATTTGCCATCATTGAAAGAGCGATCAAAGCCATTCAGTCGGCCAGACACGTTCCACTCTGAAGGGGCTGCAGACCTTTTCGCATTTTCAAACAAGGTACAACTGTCTCAGATTAGGGGGATATTGTCTCTGTGATATTTGATTTATGTCTGTTTTTATTCAAATTTGGTGCACTCTACATGGACAGTCCACACAGACCTAAAGAGCTGCTATACCTGTACAGATTACAGATAACAACTTTAAGTTTAATCATGAAACAACTTGAGTAGGGTATGCACTTGTTTCCGGTATAAGTTCTTGATTCCAGCTTCTAATCGTGTTTTAATGTGTTCACATCTGTAGTAGGTGAAAACATTCTCTTTATGTTTCTGTTTGGGATTTATCACACAAACAATGACAACACTTTCACAGTCAGCAGTTCATCTCATTTCCTCTGGGTGTCCACACCTTGCAGGCACACAAAGGGGCATGTCTGTGACAACCAATCACATCTGTTAAAAGCAAACATCACACCTAGCAACGGAGCCAACCACACCGCGTCACTAAGGTAAAAGTTTCTGTCCCTTCCTTGCTCAGAGCTGCTCTGAGAACTTTCCTAAATCACTCCTCGTCTAGGGCTGCTTACTAAAAGTTTTTAGGCTAAGTTAGGAGCTCTCTGAGAGTATTCTCTGAATTTTTGTGAATATAGCCCCTGGTCCCTATATAACCAAATTGAGAGCTGCCCATACACTCGACATAAAATAGGGTGCTGGGTGTTGGCCTCTGCCAGGGTTGTCCCTTGTCACAGATGCTATTTGTGATGTTCCTAGACTGGATCTCAAGGCAGAATAGTCATGATGAGAGTCAGCACAGTTGATTGCTTCCTCTGGGTTGGGAATGAGGTGTTGCCCCGAGCAAAGGGGTTTAAGTATGCTGGGTTCTTGTTCATGATTGAGATAGATCATCAGCAGTGATGTGGGTGTTGCACCGGACTGTTGCAGTGAAGAGGGAAGACAAAGCTCTCAATTTACCATTTGATCTACCTTCCAACCCCCACCTATGAGGGTGATGAGCTTCTGGTGGTGAACGAAACAATGAGATAGTAGCTACAAGTGGCTGAAATGAGTGCCCTCCATAAGATGGCTGGGCTTAGACTGAGAGACAAGTTGAGGAGCATAACATCTGGAGGGAGCTGGGGGCTGCTGCTCCTCCAGATCAGAAGGAGCTAGTTGAGGTGGTTTTGGGCATCTGAGCAGGATGCCTCTATGGTGCCTCCTTTTAGAGGATTTCTAGGCAGGTCCAACTGGTGGGAGGCAGGCAAGCGGGCAACATGTGCTGGAGGGATTATATATCTCATCTGGCCTGGGAACACATCTGGATCCCCCAGCTGGAAACATTGTTGGAGAGAAGGATGTCTGGTAAACCTTGCTTAGCCTGCTGCCTGCTGGATTAGATGGATGGATGGATGGATAGATGGATGGATGGATGGATGGATGGTGCTGGTTAGGCACATTTCGAAACTTTGTACACAGCCAGGCCTGCTGCTTCCCAGTAGCTAGGCTAGGCTAAGCTAGGCTAATTGTAACCTGGCTTTAGCTTCTCATTTAATCCATCAGTCTTTTCCCTTAAAGGGCCAGTGTGTAATATTTGGCATGGTTTATTGTCAAATCTGAATCTGAATCTTAGTATTCTACCCATTAATATGTTTATATAAGTGTATAATTGCTATAAAATAAAATTTGTTTGGTTTTTGTAGCCTTATAATTATGCTTTTATATATATATATAGCAAGGGCCTTGCTTTAGAGAGGTTGCCATCTTGCGCCACCATGTATGTACGGCAGACCGAGCAGACAATCCAGCCAGCCAGAGAACGCGTTTCGCGTGTATAAATGAACCAGCAAAGACAGCGGAAGGAAGGAAGAAGGAGGAAGAAACAGCAGAGAGTGTTAGTAGTTCGTCAATAGAGAGTAGTGAAAGGTTTTTTTAGTTATAAAGTTTGCGAATGGACCACACTTACCACGCAACAGGAGAGAATGAACCCGAACCGTCATCTGTGAGGAAAAGAAGACGCAACTTCACTCCTTGTGATGCACTCTCTGCGGCGCGTTTCCTCCTGATGATATATCTCCCCAACAATGGTAGCACCGAATCCCATTCTGTGCAGCAAAATGGGAGCGGAGTATTCAGCCTCTCTTCTCGCCCGCTCAGCATCTAAGTTCCTCATCTGTGTACTCCGGCTCAAACAGGTATGGCTCTGGGTCTGTGTCCGCTACAAGAAACTCCTCAAAATCACGTTCAAAGTCATCCATTGCAGCTACTATAGTCCGGAGATATTGCTAGGCTAAATAAACAGCTGAGCTCTGTTTACAGGCTACGCTGTCAGTCAGTGTGCGGGCTGGAGATTGGTGGAGCAGAGAGGGGAGGGGGTCCCCGCTAGGTATTGTAAACGAGTATGTGTGTATGGAGTGTGTCTGTTACGCTAGAAGAGTCAGAGTTTGGGACGGAGTCTTTTACCCTCTGGAGTGTTACCGGAGTTTTTGGAGTGCTCAAATAAACTGGCCTTTTTCCCGAACGCTCCTCTGGTCTCCTGCTCGTGAGGGATTCATTACAATATCGTAACATGGCTTAGATTTCTAAATAAACATTTGCCTCGTTGCTAGATAGACCTACTCCTGAAAAACTCGTGTCTGCGCAAGGCTTTTTGTCCCTACGAGGCCACCGTCATTTACCCGACGGGAGGGGTGAGCGAGTGAGCCCTGCAATCTAGAATTTGACCACTGATGTCACTGTTTTCAACGGTTTTCAACCGATTTTACACACTGGCCCTTTAACCCTTACTAAGAAAAAATAAAAATAAATGTATTTCCCTTTTAACAAGTTGTTTTTTTGTTTTGTTTTTTTACCAGAATAAAATACAGTTGAAATTTTGCAAAATAATAAGTGAAATCCGAAGTATGGACCTGAACAAGAATTCTATGCCAATTTTTGATACAGATAGATAGATAGATAGTTTCTCATTTTCGTTTTGAAAAAAGTTCCGCGTTTAGACGACAGCGTTTTGATAACAATCGCCGTGCACACGGATCTGCAAAAATGACCAACAATGGTGCAGTATACATGCCAGGCCAGTAGTTGGTGGTGTGACGCTTCCGCTTCCTTCTACAGAGCGGCGATGTATAAATAAACAAAATGGCAATCGCACGAACGTTTGTCTGGAAAGATGACGAGATGGAGTTGCTACAGTAAATCTACAGTTTACAAGTTTACATGACAAGGGAGACGGAGCTGTTTCCAAAAAATTGCACTCTGGAACCCGTTTTCAAAACGCTGCGTTTTCAGGCACCCAAAATTCCGCTGTTATATAAACAATCGGCCAAAACACAACTAAAGTTTACCGTTTTCAGTTGAAATCATTGTCTTATAAACGGGACCTAAATGTAGCACAAATGTCCACTTGAACTCAAGGATGAACTGATTAGATTTTGGTAGTCAAAGGTAGGGGTCACTGTGACCTTACAAAACATGTTTTTAGCCATAACTCAAGAATCTACATGCTAATTATGACAAAATTTCACTCAAATATGCAACTGGTTAAGGGATGTGTGTGAAGCTGCCACAATTTGCCAAAAAAAATAATGAAAAAATACACTTAATACCTTAAGTGGTGGGTGGATGTAAACTGCAACTTGACTATTTGGTGAAGGCATACAACGGAAAGAGCTACAATGTCTTCACTGTTCATCTGATGTGGATGTAACATGGTCAAATAAAGCAGAGTCAGTGTTTTATCCTCAAAGTAATTGTAGCAGTACAGAGCCGACACAACATAAAAGTGTGTCACTGCCCTAACGCTTTATGTTTATCCCAGCCAGCATAAAAACGACCTCATCTGAAACAGCCTTTGATTACCATCTCTGAGAGAAATTACTAGAAGCAAATTAATTTTGCTACAAAATGCTCTTCAAACACCTTGGATCATGAAACAGGGGACATTAAAGCATAAAATGAATGTGATTTGTTTTATAAGATTACATAACAGACATGTTCTTCAAAGCACAAGGCTTGTGTTGATGTCTACAAGTCAAACAACCTGACAAGACATCTATCCATGCCTGTCTTTCCCCGTTTTATGCCTTGGGATTAATTTTTAATCTGATGAGCCTGTGATACATAAAAGCAAGGTTAGCTACAAGACAATCCATGGCAGGGATAGATTTTGTAGTAATATGTAAATCAGTGTCATCAGTATTTCTGGCAACAACATTTCTACAGTGGCTTGAAGTCTAATAAAGGGCGGATTGATTCAGCAGTATTGTGAGGATTAGGACAGCAGACGCCTCATGTTTATACATGAGAACCAAATGTAATGCTGATGAGCCTGCGGCTTACTGGTAGAACCATCGGTATCCATTAGGACTGCTAACAATGCTAAAAAGCCATTTCTCAGTGAACTGTAATGCTAATAGAGATTTTTTTAAGGGGGCTAGCACCTGGGGAAATGAAATATCATGATAAACTGCATAGCATTTACAGTTGTGATCACCTTTGAGGATGAAATTGTATTTTCTTAGATATTAGTGATATGCAGCTGCAATTTGACATTTGACACTGTGTCACAATTACACGTTATGTCATAATGGTACATTAATTCCATAATACATTTTTTTTATGTCATCCTGACATCGTTTATTTCATAATGACATATTTCATGACACATTTCATGTAATTATGGCACTTTTTCTTTTCTTTTTTTTATAATATCTTTCTTAATCAGACTTTTTATGTCATGATAGTGTTTTTAGAATAGCACTTTTATGGCACTCTCTATGTCAAAATGCCATTTTTATGTCGTAGTGGTACTTGTCATTTTATAATAGAACTTTTTTATGTCACAATGACACTTTTGGTTGTTATTTTTTTAATGTTTTTCTTAATTGGACTTTTTATGTCATGATGGTACTTTTTATTTCATAATGGCACTTTTTGCTTTCATAATGGCACAATTTTATGACAGTTTGGCACTTTCTATATCATCATTGCAGTTTTTATGTTATCATGGTACTTTCACTTTGATAATGGAACTTGTTGTATTGTAATGGAACTATTTATATCCTAACGGCACCTTTCATGACAGTGGTTCTGTCACTGTCCCATGCGTCTTTGTGTCATGAAACCCCCCCCAGAAAAAAAGTAGTATGACTGGGAAAAGTGCCATTATGTAATGATTTCATTTGAACTGGGGAATCTCAAAAAATAAATAAATAGATAAATAAATTAAATTAAATCCAATCAAATGAAGTTATCATGAAAATAGACCATGACAGACATTTCATAATAAATTAAGTTTTAATAATTTCTTAAATTATTAAATGATTGTTATTTTATTATCCAAAATGGATTATATGATTATTGATTTCATTTTTAAAAATCTAGTTAAAATTGTACTTTTTAGGATTACATATTTCACATGCTTATGGTGTTGGCATGGACTTTGCCTTTCAGTCACAGAAATGTTTTTCTTTTTCTAATGTGCTCATCAACACCTAACACCTGAACTGCTGATGCTGACAGTATCTTCACCAGCTGCACAGAGCAATGAAGCCTGAGCACAGAGGATGATTGAAATGGCTCATAGACCTGAGACAACACCTGAGTGCCTGTTGATGTGGAAATTTCTCTCCTCGTCTCGTGAAAACATGTAGCAAACGCTACGCAGTCTGCGATCATCCAGGGTTTCACACGTTTTCACCTGTCAGTGTGTCAACACGGAAAATATGCCTAGCTGGAAAAAGACCTTCCAGGGGGTGTTGAGGGGTTGAAGATGTGGAGATTCTATGATAACATACTGTAGATTTCAGATTCAAATGTGTCTGAAGCTGTCTGACTGCCTGTCCCAGCCCTTTTACAGATACTTATGGTGTTGCATTGTCCATTTCTTCAAATAATGCTGGTTGTTAATGGTGCGGCTGGTTGAGTGTCAACATTTACAGCAAGTGATGGCTGACCAGTAATGGCATAGTTATAATGGTATACCACACTAGCTTTCAGGGAAATTGCAAATATTCACTTACTGGCACTATAAAAGAGTGACAGAGTCAACAGCACTCAATCAGCTCTCAGAGCTCATCATCTTTTGAAAGCATAGCTAATGTGTATTTAACAGTGACTATGTTCTTTAGCATTCAATAGTTTTTGAGTGTATCAGTCTCATAACTTCTTCTTCTTCTCCAAATGACATCACACCAAAACAAAGCATTGGGCCATGTGTGTGCAGACGTTGTTATTCTCTGAGATTACAGATTGTATTAATTTGATCTCTAGTTTTTTACTACAAGTCAGATATTTGCTGTCCGCCCTACACTTTGAACTGTGCCATAAAGAAATTCTGACAGTGCATATGTTTGTATTTTTGCTTATTGTGGTGTCAGTATTTTTAAATGCTTCATTTCCCTAAAATCGTAACAACCTAAGCTAAAAGGCTATGTAAGTCAGTAAATCATAATTATTGTTAAAAAATATTGAAATAATGTCATAAATTTAAAAAGCACAAACATTTGACATGTTTTTTTTTTCCAACAACAACAACAACAAAAAAAAACCATTCCAACCCAAAACTTAATGTGCCAAAAGATTTTTTTCTTTGCAATATCCTTTTCATGAGCAGGATGCAAAGCTGTTTTGATAGCTTCATCTGCAGTAGTAATTTTTTCCCAATGCCTACACTGGAATTCTTTGGTATTGCATATCCCTAAAATCTGTACAACCTAAAAGCTAAAATGTCATGTAGGTTAATAAATCACAATAATTGATAAAAGTATTGACGTTGTGTTATATTGTGTGATAAAAAATAAATAAATAAATAAACAAACAAACAAATAAATAAATAAATAAATACAGCAGTCACTCCTATTGACCTTTTTGACCTGCTTCTCTGCTTGTCTGCTCCACTGGCTACACCACATGTTTTCACTGTATTTTGGACAGCTTGTAGCATGATGCAATGACATCATCACAAGCTAACAACGTCAACGTCAAATGAGTTTTTTATTTCAGATTGATTTCAAACAGAATCATGTAAAGCACGAACTCTGTCAGTTATGGCAGGACAATACTGTGTCAACACCGTGCATTTTCTAGGGGTGTTAATCATCAGAGGGTTCACAATACGATATCACAGTACTTAAGTCACAATACAATATTATCGTGATTTTAAATGTGTCACAATATACTTCGTATTGGAATAAATTATGTTGCGACATATTGCAATTTATTACCTTTTTTAAACTGTAAATTATGTTACCAAAGGAAAACTTCATCAACATCTGTTTTATCTAAGATAAAGTTTTCAGTCTGTTCATCTCACTTCAGCCATTTGTAAAAATGTATGTAATGTATGTGGAAAACTGAAAAAGCAATTGATTTTATTATTGTAGTAGGCTACCTAAAGTTGAATTTGTATTTGTAATGTTAATAATTTAAATAATTAAAAAAAAAAAATCATGGCACTGTGTGACAATACGATATTGCCACACAAAAATATCGCAATACTATGGGTATCTTTTTTTCCCCCTGCCCTAGCATTTTCACTGTCTTGTAGACTGCCTGTAGCATAACATTATGACGTCATTGCATGTGGACAATGTGATGGCACGAAAGACAGAAGTCCTAACTTTCTATTTCAAAAAGAATGAATGCTCTCAGGGCGGCACGGTGGTGTGGTGGTTAGCACTGTCGCCTCACAGCAAGAGGCTCCCTGGTTCGATCCCAGGAGGGAGCCCTTCTGTGTGGAGTTTGCATGTTCTCCCTGTGTCAGCGGGTACTCCGGCTTCCTCCGACAGTCCAAAGACATGCAGGTTGGGGATAGGTTAATTGGTGACTCTAAATTGTCCGCAGGTGAGAATGTGAGTGTGAGAGGTTGTCTGTCTCTATGTGTCTGGCGACCTGTCCAGGGTGTACCCTGCCTCTCGCCCAATGTCAGCTGGGATAGGCTCCTGCGACCCTAAAGAGGATAAGCGGTTACGAAAATGGACGGATGGATGAATGCTCTAGCTCTGAGTTTTTTATTTTAGATTGATTTTAAACAATATCATGAAAACAACAACCCCTGGCGGCTGCCCGGAAGAGGTGTGTTTTCAATATGGTTACCATTAAATTCGCTTTTGATTGAGTAATTGATTAATCTACTAATAATTAAAGCTCCACAGTGTTTCCGAAAATGGCGATATAAACAACAATCATTTTAAAAGAATTACTAAGTTACATAGAGTCTCACGTTTTGTCAGGTTTCTTCAGGCTGTTTATGTCTGGATTTACCCCTAACCTTAAATTTGGTGATGCAGTCACTGTGTGGACCACTTATAGAACTTCGAGCTTGATTTTTCCCAACATACTATTGTAATAAAGGCAGTGGAGCTGTTTGGGTTCTGACATTTATTTATTCCAAACTTCTGTAAATATTAAACCTATCACTTTCTGAGCAGCAGAGGATTTTTATGAGAAAAGAGGCTTTCCTAAACTTTCCAGGCTGAAGACATATTGTGTGCTATCAGTCAGCTGTAGGTTATATAGAGCAGCAAAATGAGCCTTTAATAATGTGAAAAAGTTTCTGTAAGCTGATGAATAGAGTGAAATGTTCAAAGAGAAAACATGTTTTATTGCTGTTATGTAGGGTCATTGAAGAAGAGTCTCAGCAGAGGATATCATGAGTGGCAGATATTTGATATTTAATAAACAGCCAATATCGACCCATCAGTTCATAAGAAACGCCTTCAAATAATACGAGGGAAAGCATCCCACCTTGAGACTAAGCAGAAACAGGATATGTGAGCAGCCCTAACATGGGGATTTGCTTCCCAATCTCTCTCCCTCTCTCTCTGTTGCCCTTTCTGGGAAGTGCAGCAGCCTGTCAATAACTGTCAGGGGCTGTCTCAGTCAGTCAGGCCTGTAAGGCTGCTTGGGCCTCTGGTGAAACAGGAGGATCTAACAGAAACAACCTATAACTGACACAGCTCCAGATCTATGCTCTGTAATCACTGGGGAGCCCACCTCTCAAACTGCAGCCTCGCCAGCCGCTTGACAGTGGACACATGTGCCATGTAATTGCTTTTCATACCATTCAACCTTTTAAAATTGATTACAGGCCATGTAATAGGCTTTACTGAGAAGCAAACAGGCGGGGTGGGGGTGGAATATTGCTTGACACTGTCATGCTGCAAAACGTGGATCTGTAAACAATGTGGCCAGCTCTTCTTTCATGCAGTGAGGCTACGCGCATTGAGTCATCACCCACAAAGGGGCTAATCCCCCCGGGGCCTGTGTTTGACAGACCACCTAACAAATGAATAAAAAAAAATGAAAATCTCTTGCTGCTCTAAGAGTTGTTTTCTTCTCAGTTACTCAACAGAAGCAGCTGCTCGGCTCTGATGTCTTTGTGCAAGTTGGCATGGTGGTGTACATAAAAATAAGATTGTGTATATCCTGTCTATGGATACCCGTTTTTGCTTGTGTGTGTGTGTGTGTGTGTGTGTGTGTGTGTGTGTGTGTGTTTGTTTTCAGTTGGGCAAAATGGGTTGTGAGCTTCTGTACATGCTTGTACAGGCGGCTGTTGGTCATTTTTAATAATTATACAAAAAGCAATATGCTGCACACATTGGTGATCCTTTCTTTAATAAGGGTTTGGACTGTCTTGTTGGACTTGGCTAACACTAGGATGAAATTAAGGTTACCGTTTTGTGTTGCTTACTTTTATACTTTACTAATAATGTAACCCAACTGCAAGAATAAATGTTTTGGCTGTGGCTCACAGGTAGAGCGGGTCACCCACTAATTGGAAGATCGGCCATTTGATGTCTTTGATTGTCTCCAGTACGCTTGGGCAAAATACTGAAACCCAAATTGCTTCCGACGGCTGTTCCATCGGTGTGTAAATGCTTACTGAGTATCAGGTGACACCACCTATGGTAGCCTTGGCCCCCGGTGTGTGTATGTGTGTGAATGGGTGAACATGACATGTAGTGTAAAAGCACTTTGAGTGGTCACACGACTAGAAAAGCGCTACACAAGTGCAGTCCATTTACCATTTCTTTTTTGCAAACCACAGATACTTTACTTTTGTACTCTGTGTTGGTGGTGTAATCATGCCTGAAAATGCCGCCAATGTCATGCTAAAAAACAGCCAGTTATGTTGTTTGGTCTTGAACAGTGGTCTGCAGCACTGGCAGCCATCTCGCCTAGGTGTCACATCTTCCACCATTCCTTCCACCTCCTGGTGACAAAGTAATCTTACATACATGTATTCAGAATATACACCATATACAATTAACTCTGGAACTCTACCTTAAGCAGCCAGGGTGAGGGACAAGAAAGGATTATAACTTGAACTTCCCAAGTGAGGGTGCTACAATTAATCTGCCACCAGTCGTTATCAGCCGATATTCGTTCTGAATAGTGTGAAGGCTGAGCAGTTGGTGCAAAATGTGAAACAATTTCTCTTCATGCTGTAAAATTCACTTCTCAGGTGGTTCTGACAAACTGTAGCTGAAAATTCACTGTCACATTTCTGGTTTCCTTCTAACCTGACATCCAGCTCACCTGCCTGTCCTGAGTGCAGACACAACGTCTCTCTTTCCCTGTATGCCACACACACACCACTGAACACTTCTGTAAAGGCTGCAATACTGTGCTGTTTTCTGACTGTTTCACATTTAGCTGTGTTTTGTCCTATATGGTGACAACATGACTGACATGGGTCGATTTGTTGCTGTGACTAGAAAGGCAGGGGGCAATTACAACAATTTTTGGTTTTGATATCATTACTTAAAAACCTCTTGAACTTTTTGGATACATTTATATTTAGGTATTATAGTATAGTATAGTGTAGTATAGTATAGTCGTAGTATGTTATAGTATCTGTGCTTTACTCATTAACAGCCATCAGTTGTTTTTACAAGCAATGTTAGCGTCTCAATGTCAAATGTTACATTTGCCTCCATGTGCAGGGGCAATGTTAATCGCAAATGGGATATGGAGAGCATTTTGCTGAATGAAATTTGAGAGATACAGCTGTGTACAAATGTATGTCTAAAGCCCTTCTCATTTCGGTAGACGCGCTAAATATTTTCTGGCAGTGCAAAATAAAACACACACTGCAGAACCGCTGCTGGAAAAAAATCCTAGGGGAAACACTGATCTTCGGGGGATTTGATTTCCTGCCACACAAGGAGGACAGCAAAAGTGGTGTTGGTGTTTCCTTCCACTCAGTTATTTTATGTTCATATAGTACATATTCCTAATAGATAGATAGATAGATAGATAGATAGATAAAAGCAACTAAATGCACTTTGGTGAATTACTGTACCTGTAATCTGTTGATTTTTCTTCTTTACTGAAACAAATCGAAACCAGCTTAAACCTGAAAAGTAGCAAATGTATGGATGGTATGCTTTGTGAAATGGTTGGCAGTACTGTAAAGCATACATAGCAAAGCATGCAAATCTACTGGTCTTTCGAGAGTCAAATCAGATTTCTTTCAGAGTTCATGTTGAGGTTAACGTGAGAGAGAATGTCAGTGCATTCACCCACAAGTATCACAAATGGAAGTGTGTGTTTTTGAGCACTGTCCTTTCAGTGTCTCCAGCACCTATATTCTGGAGTTCACTCAGCGGTCTACCAGTCCTGGTGCGTGCACAGCCTTTTCCTGCATTTTTGTTCAGGCAATCTAACTGCTTTAGTGTCAAGGATTAGTCTGACACCTCCTGACTCTCTGCCTTTCAAATGAGGAGGACTCCTGCTGAAAAGCTGAGAGGGTGCTCACCATGTAAAGCCGATACTCACACTGCTGACGCTCACCATCTTTGCCCTCCACCTATCTCAGCTCCTGTAAAAAATCCATGAGAAGTCCCCAGTGATCCTGTAGATGTGAGAGGAAGAATGTGTGGTTTTAAAGGACTTTGGCTGTGAAGCGGCTCTGTGAAATAGTAATGTCCAACTCAGTCAGGAGACCCAGCAAGGAAAAGCGTATGGTGCTGTCAGCTAGATCTTTCAGGAACCCTTCTCTTCCAGTGTGCACTTTAGTGGGGTTTGCAAAGGATTGATGCTGAGGTAAGCTGTCAGTCTAGTGACAGGAATGGGTTGTGGTTTTGAGACACAGCAGGGCCACTTAATACATCAACAGCCTTGTTTGACATCACTTAGCTTTTAAAACAGGAATGGTGTTGAAATGCTAATGCTTACATACCCACAATGACAGTGTTAACATGCTTTTGTTTGGCAAGTATTGCTCATCATCTTAGCTAGGCCTGGGACGATCAGCGATCAAATCGTCTATTGGCAATTGGAGGGTTGCCAGGCGATTTGCTAGATATCAAAGCGATTTAAAAAACAAACAAACAAAAAACCAAAACGGCGCTCTCCCGTGCTTTAAGAGATGTTTTTGGGGGAAATACATGACTGTCAGAGAAGCCCCGTTTACAAACAGACCTACAATCCATCTCGTCTCCTCTCCTCTCCTCTCCTCTCTCTCTTCTCAGCGGAGGGTGCCCTGTCAGCCCTGCGCTGACAGTGACAGGGTGCATCTCTTTGATTCAAAGCTACACAGCCCATTTGCTCATGCTTTGGGGTCGTTCAATAGAGTAATTGCAAATAAATATTGTTTTAATGTGTAACTACTGAAATGTTCACAAGGGCTTTCATAAATTCCTACAATGTTGCGGTACTGCCGCCTTTTCAGGTTAAAAGTTAATGACAGCCACTTGAAGTGAGGAGGAGCAACACGTGTGCTGCGCTGACAAGCCGGAGATGCTCACTTTTGCATGTGATGCAAAATATTAAAATAACGTGGTACTGATCGACGTAAGACATGTGCCAAGGCCGTAACTCTCCACGTGCCAAGGACGTAACCTGAAAAGTGGGGATCACCAAAATTATTACAGTTCACTGTGTAATGAAATGTGTTACATTAAAAGGCAATCTATTCAGCTGTTATGACATTTCACTCTAAGAAAAACATTTAAAAATATGATCCCACCAAAGGAAGAGCCAAGGGATCATCACTGTGATTAGTATATCCTCATTTATTAGTATTCACCTTGTACAAAATTCCATGGCAATCTATGTGAAGATATTTCGATGGCAGTTATGGTCGACCAGCTGACTAACATTGCTTTACCCAGAGCTATCCGTTAGCTGGGCTATTAACATAACGGCCAAATTTGAATTAAATTTAGTATGCATCTTTCTAGTCCCTAGAGGATAATTCCTACAGACGCTGACGACCTTTTAGCCTTTTCCTTGAAAATCCTATTACACTTACCCTCCTCTTGTTGAACTTCACCACTCTCGCGCCAAAATGGCAACTTTCCACACAAGACATCTAAAGCCTTTTTCAACATTTGGACTGCCCTAAAGAAATGTTATGATCCAGGGCAAAAACCCCTGGGTCGGCGCAAAATCTGTCACAATGGGTCGCTTTAATCAACCCAGTCTCACTTTGGAGTCATTAAAACCGGTGCTTGGTCAGTGACTTACGGCGCCAGACATCAATGAAAAAGCCCATCCCTTCATATGGGCACGATACGCAGCTGTCACGTTATTGAATAACGTCCCTGGTAGCGTCAGGGGGAAACAGTGGTACAACAACCGGAAGTCTGAGTAGGGCGGGCAGGAGAGGTGGTGGATGAATCCAACAACCACCAACTTTCACCCAGGAGGCCAGTGTTTGCTTCCCGTATGTTTGTAAAGCCAAACCCTGTTCTTTTTTTCTTAGACCCAACCATGTGCTTTTGTTGTCTAAACCCAATCACGTGCATGTGTTGGCTAAACGTACCTTGTACTTATGTGAAGAGGTCAGAGTGAGAATGTGTTGCTTTGTTGCAAGATGTGTCAGTTTTCAGATGCAACAGTTTGTCTTTATAATAGCCAAAACAACATGACCTTGTAGTTTGAGCACTTTTGAGTGGTGTCTAATGAGAATGCAACATGAGGGAAGAAACAGATAGGTAGCGGCAGGGCTGGGTATCAGTACCCTATACCTGTAAGGTATCAACTAAAATAACCCAGAACCAAGAGGTATTAAAACATTTCCAGTAAAAAAAAATGCCCACATACGATTCTTTTTGCACCATGATCTGATCCTGAACAATCTGAACTGCCCAGCAGTGGTTCCAAGCTTCAGATTCACTTGAGATCCATTCAGAATGGCCCAGTAACCCGCTTTTGGACTGAGACCCACCAGTTTGGAGCCACTGTGTTAGATAATGTAACCATGTGATGCTAGCAGTTGTCCCTATCACTGTGTGTGTCTTCCTATGCTGACTCTCGCAACTCCTGCAGCAGCATCTACAACCCAAACAGTCTGTGTTATATTGTAGTGGAACACAGTGTGTTTGATGGAGTTTGCAGTTCAGAATGCTGAGATGCCACCAAACATTTGCCAACTTCTTCACTTAATGGGTATTGAATGAAGTACTCTATTAGCATCAGAATTATTTTAAGGGTATTGGCAGTGGTATCATCATTTTTTTAAAAAAATGATACCCAGCCCAAGGTAATGGACACACAAACTTGTTTTTGGTGCTTTACCATTGTGCTTATCCACAGCAGTCAAGGATCTCACTAGTCTTGTGCACCCCTATGTTAACATAAGAGCAGGGACAGAGGACAAAGTACTGTTTTGTAAGCAGTACAGCGATTCTAAGATTCAGAAAGTCTTGTCGTCTGCACATGGCTTTAAAAGGCAGGTCTGCATGGAGACTGGCTGAGCAGATTCATGCTACCAAGAACCCCATGACCTCAGAATCAACACCACAAAATTGTCAATATGTTGTTTGTGGTCCAGCACCTTGGCATTATGGTATCTAACAAACATGGCAGCCTCCAGGGTCCACTGGCACAGCTTGTTTCCTAGGAAAAGGTCTTGCAGTCAATATTCCACAAGTCCATAGCTTTTTTAAAGCTGCATGAGTGTACACCATCATTAAACTCTGCACTTTCTCAGCCCTTCCTTGCATATCCAAACAGGCCACGTAATGCTTATTGCCCTAGCAGGTCTCTAAGAGATTGTTGATTTAAATCTGTTTTTGTTCAACATGGTCCCCTGGCTCCCAGGCTTTGTCAGCCAGCCTGAGCCGCCAGTACCACCACCATGTCATCTGTGTCCCTGTATGCAGATTGATACCCAGGGCATTTATCAGCTGCAGGTCCACTGCACTGAGCCTTATGTTAAGTCAGGTGGAAACCTGTGACTGGCAGCAGATAGGGTGAGGGAGCATTTTAGAGGCAGTGTTAAAATTAACCAGCGTAATGAGGAAATAAGTGACTTATTGGCGCCGCAGTCATTTCCTTCATTAAGGCTGATATTTATGAGCATCCATCACGAGTGGAGCAGCCAACGCTACGGCTCCAGGTTTATGGAGCGTGGATTGTCACCTTGTTCCAATTATCTGCTACCTTTGGATGTGCTGAATGTTTAAACATTCAGAGAAAAGGACCTGGTGCATCATTAGTTGTTGTACAATGTGAAAAAAAAAGTGAAAGGAGAAGCTCGTCTGGGCTCAGCAGTGTCGGGTTATTTTTATTCATCATGGCAGCAATTAGCTGATTAGAGTAAGGATGCTCAATGGTGAGGAAGGTGTTGGATGGTGGAGAATTACATGCCCCAACCATTAAATGTGTTAGTGCTTTGAATTATGTTGAAACAGTGTTTCTCTCTGGTTGAACAATTTCAGCTTTATTAGCAGACTTCCATATAAATTTGTGAAAGCAATAAAAGCTGTTGCCTTGATCTTTAGTCAGCACTGGCATTCATGCTTCTATTTCTGACATTATTGGTAATTACATTAACACAAAGAACACAAAAAAGATTTTCAATAAAATAAAATTGCCTACCAGACTGGCCTGTTTTTTATAAATATACTGTACAGTAATCCTCTAAGAATTGAACGTCTAAAGAATAATGGTAGAAATTAACATATTAATCTAAAGCTTTTTGGAAGCCTAAAATGAAGATGTCATTGTAGAGATTTGGACTCACAAGGTTTGGAAACTCATTAAAAATAATTGACTGGGTATTATAACGGGTAACATACAGTACGTAGACGCAGACGCCATGCAGATGGGAGTAAGGAAACAAAAAAACAAAATAAGCTGAGCCACTGAATCTCCAAGTCTCTGGAACTCTAAAGCACGGGAGGAATTAACAGCATTCGTCCATAAGATGTTTTGTCATTTGGTGATTTGGTGATGGTGGTGGGAAGAGCTGTCTTACACATTGCTTGACAACCTCCCATAGATATTCAGCTGGTTTGTGATCTGGGGACTGTAAAGCCTATAGCAGAGTGGTTCCCAGACCTTTTGACTTGGCCTCTTAAAATAAAGCAACGTCAGGGCGTAAACCATAAACTATTATAACTATAAAACTGGATTATATCTATAAAGCGTATTTTCGAATGCTCATTTAGGCCTACTTTTCATGTCGATAGGCTAATTTAGACTTAATATGCAGTGTTACCATAAGGCTCAAATATGTTTTGTGGCTCCAGTCAGATTATTTTGAAATATTTTTGGTCAAAAATGGCTCTTAGTTAAGGTTGCTGACCTCTTCCTTAGAGGGTCTTTTAGTTCAACCAAACACTGAACATGAGTTTTTGGTGACCAAAACATAGTTAATTTTCATTAACTGAAAACAACACTGAAATAGCAGCAGCTACAGCTCCATGTATACTCTGTGACTCTAGGGTTACACCATGGTTACATTACCTAAACAACGTTGTCACTGTGGTAGTGACTTGTCAGTGGATGGCACCCACCTGCCAATCAAGGCAGCCAGGCCAGCGGTGTAGTGGGTATATGCAGGTTTACAGTATACCCACATATCAGCCAAAAAGTCATTGGTATATATTGGAGAGTATACCCAGCTCATCAACTACCACTGCACCACTGGGCCATGTCCTTAATTAGGTGCAACTTAAGACCTTAGTAACATAAAAATTCATCCCCCTGTACAGTTGTCATGAATGCAAAAATTAGCTATAGAGACCAAAACATTTTTTTGTACCAGGCTGTTAACATGTTTGTAAAGCTGGGCATTTTAACATGGCGGTCTATGGGGACTGACTTAAATTTGGAGCCAGCCTCAAAGTGGTCATTAGAGGAACTGCTGTTTTTGGCACTGACGCGTTGGCTTCATTTCTCATTTCATTTCATTATCATTTAGAATATCAATACAGTGCATAGTTTTAGAGGAAACTATCAAGAAAGCTATCCACACATTCTCAAGCCTAACAAAAAACAAAACTTGCATGCTCATATGAGCATTGATAGGGTCACTGGTTGCCCTGTTACTTTCCGACCACAGCATCTTAGCAAAGAAAAGTCCCCGGCGATGCAAAGTGGGACTTTTTGTTCTGAAAAGTTTGTAACTTTGGAAGATATAATCTTGGCTTGGATAACTCAGACATACAAAGTCTTATTCTGACTTTAGATCAACTTTAGAATGTGTTTTTGCACAGAACGAGGACTGTGGATTTGTCCCTTGTCCTTTCCACCGGAGTTGTGTAAATTAATCACCTCTCTTTTGCTATATTCAGGTATGAACCTAAATGTGAACTGTTTTAAGATAAGATAGGAGAAGATAAGATAAGAAACACTTTTATTGATCCCACAATTGAGAAATTTGAGTGTTACAGCAGTCAAGGGGAAAGAGTCAGATTAAAGATTTTGGTGCTAATAAGGCTGCTGTGTACTTTACTTGACCACCATGCATGTTTGACCTTTTATTTTCAGTTGGTATTTTGAGGCTTCAAAAACCCCCTGATACACTGAGAAGTATATAATCTTTCAATTGAAGTCATAACATACAGTAAAATAATAACATAATAAAGACAGGGACCATTTTGTGAATATAATTTTCTCGGCTGCTGCTGTAATCAACTCCCAAATTATCCTCCTTTCAGTTCACAGGGTTATTAAAAGTAGATGCAGTACCCATTGTTTTGTTGAAATTGCTTTGCAGTTAACAGCCATTATTTATTCACACCACTTGTAAGTACTTCACTTTTATATTTATATATCAAAATTGAAATTGTGTTGGTGAAGTTAGTGAAATATTCAGATCATAGTATCTGCTCATGTAAGAGCTGTCTTGTTTTCCTATAATGTATACTCAGAAGAGAAACTTTGCACTTTAGGAAAAAAACGCCTCCAAAGTTTGCCAGAGTCAAAGCACAGTGTGCAGACGGGCACCAGCAACAATCCTTTGAAAATAGCTCTCCTGCAGATACGTGTTGACAAGGCACAGGTTGCATCAGGTTACACAATTTTCTTACATTCTTTGAGAATCCAACAGTTTGTCTAAAGATGAGAATGATAATTATCTGCAGGGTGTCATCATAAATTGTTCATCGTAAAAAGAGAGAAAAAAGAGAAAAGTAAGGCTCTGTGTGACATAGAGGATGTATAATTTATACAGCTAAGAGCTGAGCTGAAGACAGCCTCAGTGTGTGTGGAAAACAGCTTGTGGTAGCTGGTGTAATAGCTTGCCTCCACATGTGGTTATATACTATATATGGACAAAGAAAGACTGCCGTCCCTGTGAGAGCAAAACTTGGCTTAAATTGCAGGGCTGCCTGTGATTTTCAACATTAAGAAACCCGGGCCACATTGATTTCTTCACAGCATATTCTTTCGCTGTTATTCGTTTTTTAAATGCCATGTATGACATGAATACCTAATTGGCTACAAATGTATTAAATAGGGTGGAAGCAGGGCTGGAGAGGAATTAGAAATCTGACAGGAGTCAGTTTTGCATCAGATGTGTGCACTGGCCCGAGTTCCTCTGCAGATAGAAATAATGAATTAATTTCATACACCGTCCCCGAACCCATCATCCACTTTTGTCCCTCTCATCAACCATTATTCAGTTATTCACTGATTATGTAAAAACTGCTGGTGTTGAGCGTTCTGTATTGTTTTTCATAACAGTCATCTGTCACCTGTATGTTTACTGTTTTTCCTACTTGTTCCACTTGTCACACACAATTCCATGTCATTTACCTGCTTGTACAGCAAAATCTTTCTGCATGCAACAAATGTGTATAAAGTTATACTGTTTATTGTACTGATGGGAGAGGTGGTGGATGGATCCAACAACCACTGACTATCACCCGGTAGGTCGGTGTTCGCTTCCCATTGAGATTGTAAAGCCAAACCCTGTTATTTTTGCCTAAACCTGACCACGTGCTTTTGTTGAGAAAAAAAAAAAAAAAACAACATAAATTTGGGTACAGATATAGTGCACGTATTTTGAGAGAGACTGTATGCAAACTGTACATTTCCTGTGAAAACGGAAGCATGAAACAGACAATGTATGTAACAGGCAGAAGTTGACATGGCGTCCCAGAACGTCAACAACCAATGCATTCATGCAATGCACGTCATATCTCGATGTTGAAGTCCATGACTAAACGTCGATATGTGACAAGATTGGAGTGAGAATATGTTGCAGAACCAGATATTTTCCACTCCTTCGTCTTTGTTAAAGGTCCAGTGTTTAGGATTTAGGCAGATCTATTCGAAGAAACTGAATGTAACAGTCACACCTATGTTGTCATTAGTGAATACTCACCTGAAATCACTGTGTTTCATTACCTTAGAATAGTTGGTCATCTTCCACAGAGTTCACCTTGTTGCGACACTATATTTATACCAACCTGGTCTTAAAGAAATACGTGAAAAGGCCACAACCTCTTCACACCGTATTATGTGGTGCTGGCATGTGTTGTGTTGAAACAACCAGGTCTCACTCCAAAGCTGTCGAAAATTGGTGCTTAGTCAGTAGGGGTGGGGGGAAAAAAATCGATTTTTAGATGCATCGAGATTCTGTCTTGAACGATGTGAGCATCGATGTGGAAAACTCATAATCGATTTTAATTTTATTTTTATTTTTATTTTTCAAATTACTGTAACTCCTCGACCATTCACGCTATCGACATAATTCCAACGGATTCTGAAAGCTGAAAAGCGGAGCTTTCCAGTGTTATACAGTACATTACGATAGTGACGTCATTACCTGTGAAGGAGGGGAGGGAAGTGAGCACAGCAGGAGGAGAGTGACAGCTGACGAGGAGAGAGCAAGTTGGAGTGATTTAGCGGTGTTTTAGCGGAGTTTTGGTGAATTTTAGTGGAGTTTTCTTTGTAAATACTATTTAGTGTTGTAAATAATAGTATTTGTGTTTTTTTGAGAGCTTTTTTATGCCGTGTTTTTGAGTGTTTTTTGCCGTGTTTTCGTTGTGTTTTCACCATAGTTCGTAGTTTTGCCATCGTTCGTCTTTTTTGCAATAGTTTGTATTTTTATAGTTCAAAGATAGTTATAGTCAGTTATAGTTTTGTAAATACTGGAGAAGAAATGTCGAGGAGGTCGATGAGGGACAGGAGAGTCCCGTTGAGATGTATAGTCATCTCAACCACAGTAAGTAATACAGTTTGTATGCACTGGATATGTATTGCCAGTTTTATTACAATAATGTTTTTCAATATCTAGTGTAAATTTTCTTATTGGCTAGTTTTAGAATCGAGAATCATTTTATAATTGAAATCGTTGCCCTCAGAATCGGAATTGAATCGAATCGTGAGGTGCCTAGAGATTCCCACCCCTATTAGTCAGTGACTTTTAGCGTAGACATTGACGAAAAAAGCTGTCCTTTTACATTAGCATGATACGCGGCTGGTTGCTGTTATTGTTCAGCTGCGCCTGGTGGCATCAGAGGGAAACATTGTGGGACACTGGATCAGCCTGAAATATTGGCCCTCAACCCCAGAGGCTTACTGTTGTCAGACAATACCGATGGGTTCTGAGATCATACGTTGTTGTATTATGGAAGTAGGCCAGTAAATGAACAATTACTCTAAATTGTCAGTGATAACAGAAGAGAAGCCCTTTGACCAAAACCAGACCATAAGACCTTACTGGGCCATATTCCTTAATCTAAGAAAAATGGAGGGAGCATGGTTTTATGCCTTCGCGCTGGAAATAGCTGTGGCCGGAGGCATTATGTTTTGGGGTTGTCTGTCCGTCCTCAGTGATGAACTGATTAGTTTTTGGTGGTCAAAGATCAAGGTCACTGTGACCATGTCTGTGGGATTTTCGTAAATGCAATATCTCAAGAACGCCTTGTTGGTATTTCTTCAAATTTGGCACAAAGGTTGACTTGGACTCAAGGATGAACAAATTAGATTTGGGTGGTCAAGGTTAAAGGTCAAGGTGATTGTGAAATTGCACCCATCTCATTCTCATGAAAGTGATACCTCAAGAGGGGGAATTTCTTCAAATTTGGCACAAACCACAGCTTGGACTCATTGATAAACTGATCAGATTTTGGTGATCAAAGGTCAAGGTTAGTGTGACCTTGCATCTGTCTCATTCATGTGAACATAATATCTCAAGAAATAAGGGAATTTCTTTAAATTTAACACAAATGTCCATTTGGACTGAAGAACAAACTGATTAGAATTTTGTGTTTGAAGGTCAAAGGTCAAGGTCCATGTGACCATACAAAATCGTTTTTTTGGCCATAACTCACAAATTGATATGCTAACTATGACAAAATTTCACACAAATGTCTAATAGGATAAAATGGTGAAGTGATGACATTTTATATTCAAAAGGTAAACGTTCAACTTCACTGTGACATCATAATGTTTTGCATAAAGCACTTTTCTGGTCATTACTCAATGTCATATCTCAGAAACAGAACACTTATCTTGGGTGTCCGCCTTGAAACTATCCTGACTGTACAGATCTTCCGTGCTGCTGGGCGGACTGTGGGTGTGAAGCATCCGTATTTTCACAGGCGTGGATGTAAACTGAAGGAGAAACTTGACTGGTGGGCAGAGGCATACAACTACAGGGTGCTAATTCTAGTTATAAACTCATGCTGAGATACAAAATTGGTAATCTCTACCATAAACTAAAACTACATCACCTGTAATTCTATTGCATTGCTGTGCATTTTTGTGTTGTTCACAAACTGCTATGCTCTGCCTTTTTTTTGTGACTTTTTTTTTTTTTTACTCTGTCATGGATGCAGCTTTAAATGTACAGTATATGAGTGAGTATATGACTTAAAATACAGATTTTCAGTAGTATTATACTATACAACACTGTTACAGTAAAGAGAGTAAACGTAATTCAATTCTTCCATGTCTAGTATTCTAGTACATCACTAGTTTTCACCCATAATTCCTCCTGCTTTTACAGCACAGAGCATATCTATTTGCATGCCCCAAATGTGTATACATTAACATATAATGTACCTCACTATAATGGAAGATTTGATCAGAATACATCAGCCCTGTTAGTGCCTGGCTTTGTTCATTTTTTCAGGAAGCACTGAACACAAAGAAAACAGGTAATAACGGTGGCGTGAATAGCTAAAGGAAGTGTGTGTAGTAGCACTATGATAAAGACATCTAGCTGTCCTGCAGTAGGTAATATCAGCATATTATTTCCATTCATTCACCTCCCTGCCTGTTTGTTTTATGTGTGGCCTCTCTTTACACCTGCATCCATTCATTTACCCATTTAACAAGGACAACATTGATTGAGAGAGGTGGTGAGAGGGCCGATTCGATTTCAGGGGACAGAATTGGATTTGATGGTGGGGCATAATAGCTTTCATGGGCTTTTACGGCACTGAATAGCTTAGCTGGAGCTGCCTTGATGGGACTGAGGTGTAATTCTGAGAAGGATCCCAGGGATGGCAGGAGCACAAACATCCTGTTCCTTATTTTCCCCAGCCTGCAGAGCTCTCTGTGCTTTACCCAGAGGAGGTGAGCACAGGTAACCATGTGAGGCTGAGACCTACCTTCAAACTAAAAAAATTAAATTCCCTCATACAAAGTCAAGCTCTCACAATCTGAGATTGGTGTATCCAAAACCATGCTTAGATTGATGAGCTGCCACGATGAACAATTTTTCGTGAACTGGGCCAGGTGCTCGTCTAACTGAAAGGAAAGGGGCTAACCTGTTACTAACCTAACCTGACACATTGGCACATTGGCGGCAGCACAAAGGCTGTTTATGTGTGGACCAAAATCCGGGCCTTGTGGCTGAGATAAGATGTATTCAGACTCCACAGCCGCAATTTGGGTAATCAGTCCCTCCTAATTCCTCTCCACTTGGTCTGCTCTGATTTCATTCATCTGCAAATTGCTCTGAGGAGAACAGTTTTGCCGGAATGGGGGACCAATTGTACTCTGTGTATACTTTGTATGTCTATAATATGTTAGCTTTTGAATTCAAAACATTGTCCACTGAGCAATCATTTTAAATTTGCAAACACTTGCTGTTATACTGTTGTTTGGAAAATAAAAAATGCAGTTGAAAGTGTTTTTTTAGCTGCTAAATTGTATATCCAACTGAAAGGGATTTGCCCTTGTCTCTTTCCAACTAGCTATTGTTCATTTCTTGTAAAAAAAAAATGTGGGATGATGGAGTAACTGAGGTGTTGGTTTGCAGGTACCACAGGGGATGCTCAGCCTGATGCCCTACCTTCGGTGCAAGGCACCTTGCCGCACTTCATCCAGGAGCCAGAGGATGCGTATATCGTCAAGAGCAACCCCATTAAGCTGCACTGTCGAGCCGCACCCGCCTTACAGATCTTCTTCAAATGCAATGGAGAGTGGGTGCACCAGAATGAACACTTTTCCCAGGAGTATAAGGACCTCAACACTGGTAAGTTGAAGCTTTATGACCTACGTCCAGCCGGTGTTGATATGTAATGTAAGGGAAAATAAGGTTGTGCAGCCATCTGGTGATTCTGTATGATTAATAAAGGAGGGGTCACAGCTAGTGTTGGAATCCCGGAGCGGAGACGGTGGTTGATTGATTCTCATAAATTTATTCAGTTTTTCCAGGTAAAATCCCTGCAGGAACCTGGAATTTCTAGCTTGTGCTTACCTTTACCTTTTTACCTTGATGTGCTATGATTGTGGTAATGTCACTGGTTCAGCTACTCAGCTGCAGTAGCTTCCTCCAGTTGCTTACTACTAATTCCAACCATTGAGGCACAACATCTGTAAACACACCACGTCATTTCAACTAAACATCCAACCACAGCTTTGCTGTTCCTAAAAGAACAGAAACCATGTTTTCAATAGTTTCTTTACCTGCTGCTGCAGGTCAGTGTAGTGGCATTCCCAAGGACACTGGGGGCTCCATGGCCACCATGTTATAAATGCTGGCCCCTTTGGTGAAAGTAATTTGGGGCCAACATTACTATCTTCAAGAGGCTGTGGCACCCTTATTTTTTAATCTAGCTTGAAGGTAGTGGTAGTTTGTGAAGTTAGACAGTCTAAGGCATCTATTGGCACCAACCATGTTAACATAACTTGTTGGGAAGGGAGCTTAATAATGCACCAAAGTTAGGCTCAATCTTGGCGATGGAACAACTGGCATGGTCCCCCCTAAACTTGAGAAGGCTTGTTTCCAGTATTTTTTTTCTCCTTACAACCAATGTACTCTATGAAATTAGAACTGTATATGTGTCTTTTTAAGGGTAGATACGTAACACATTAAAACAGGATTGCTGTGGAACTCAAAATGTAAACTGTCTTTGCACATCAGATAATTAGCATTATTAGCTGTAAAAGAAGAAACCAGAGTGTATCATTGTGTGATTCTTTAACTCTGAACTAGCATAAGTGAATTCCTGAAATTTAGTTATGATTTTTGGTTTTGGTGTGCCACCCCAAGGTTTATGGTGGCCCAATCTGGACACCCTTATAAAAAAATTCTGAGGGCGCCCCTGGGTCAACAATGTTGAGATAGTCATATGCATCCATAGAATCATTCAGACTTTAGTAACTAGTAAGAGGATATTCTGAAAGCCAAAAGATTAAAAACATTCTATTTATTTGGCATTGTTTTTTTCCTTTCCAAAGTGCACTTTGAAGAAGTAGCAAATGCACATATAACAAAATTTGACTGAAACAAATAATGCTTCTCATTCATGAAACGTGAGCATAATGAATTTGAGAGGAAAGTGTTTGCAGAAGGAAGTTTAGGTGTATTTTGGCATTCATCAGGGTGTTTGTAGCTCCGATCTTTTTGCTTCTGACTGCTCATAAATAAGGAATGCACATAAATATTGCTTGTCATTATTAGATATTAGAAGTTTAATTTGCATTGTGCTTTGTTATGTTCACAATACGCAGATGCCCTTGGAACACATATGTTAAACATGACAAAAGATTAGAAATTTAACACATTTAGATGAATTAGTTGGCAATTAGCAGATTTAAGCTTCAGATTAAGTTTCTTAAAAATGTGAATGGGTTATTTAAATCGACTTAATACATGTGTTTTCTACATTTCTGGCCTCTCATTCTCACTTGAATCAAGAGAGAGAACCCTGATAGAGAAGTCTCTCCGATGATGCAAGCAATAGACTCGTCTGCAGCAGAGAGCTGTGACTGGGAAAAGCCTCCTGTAGCTGTTGTGTTTTTATGCATGTGTAACTATGTTTTTTGCATCGAGTTTCATATCGATATTTTTGTTTAACTTTTTGGATGGTTTCTAGAACAGAAGACGCAGAGTTAACGGCACCTGACACCTCCTTCCAGGCCTTTGATTAACCTATCCCTGTCACACCACTACTTACAGAAGAAAATAAAATGTTTTCCTCAATCCTACTTCATCTAAAATAACTTAAGCATCAGAGAAGTTATTCTTTTTCCGCTTTTACCTCATGTTTGCAGGTCGACAGGATGCACCTATCCATAGTAATTATCACTTGCTTATATGGTGGTCACTGGTTTTCCTGGGCGGAGATGTATGCTGTTTGCTAACTAATGGAAGTGTGCTGTCAATTTACAATTGATTGGCATTCATGAACATACACACGTGTCTACAATCAAATCCGGTGTAGGTTTTTAGTACCAAGGATGTTTATGTGCGAATCTACTCACGTTTACCAACATTTTATGAATGAGACCTAATTAATGTAAAAATCTCTATGTATTTATCTATTAAACAATTAATTTGGCTGTTGGAGCATATCCCTTTCTCCATTAAACTGAAATTACTTATAAAAAGCAGCATGTGAGAATTGATCTCTATAAGATCAAATATCTAAACTTGGTTGGACTAGCCTTGTCTGAAAGAGGTTACAGTGTTCACATGGGTTTCAGAGCTTAGGGAGGTACCTTTTTATTCACCTTTTAATTAATTTATGATTGTTAAATTTAAAAGAAAAAAGCATGTGATGAGAGAAATGTTTCAGTCCTGTCTGTTTCTCACTTAAATTCCTTGAATCCACTGAGGAAAAATTCCTTCACTGCTGAGAAGTTATTATTAGAGTGCAAGCATTGTTCTCTGTGTTAACACAGACTTTCACCTACAAGGTGAGAAGTGAAGTTCTAATTTAGCAGCAAAAAAGAGTAAGAAAGCATGTGTAATTAAGTAGCCTTGGAAAGTGTATGAAAGCCACAGGCTGTCATTATGTTTTCAGTTTGGTTTGTCTGTTTGTCAGCAGGATTACGTTTAAAACTATCAGCCCAATTTTCATGAAACTTGGTGAAAGGATGTAGCATGGACCAATGAAGAACCCATTCAATTTTGGAGCAGACCTGAGTAGGTGGTACACAAATTATGTTTCATTTTCGTTAACATTGCAATACAGGGCTTTTGGCCTTGGCAGAGGCCTAGTTCTTTATTTGCTACAAGTATATAATGCAATATTTTGTTCACTCACTGAAAACCAGAAGGATCTATCATCATGTATTAATGTAGCAGTTCACTCTGCATGTAGATGCTTTCAGGTTCTGACTACAGCTACTTAGACTGACCTTGAATAAGAATACCAGTGTGGCCTCAGATGGTTTAAGCCTAAAAGCCAACACAGGCAAAGCAGCTTCAGTAATCATAGCTGGCTCATGCAATATGTGCAGTATGTGCTCATTTTAAGCTCCTTGCAGTGCTAGATGGAGGGACATACTGCACCACATCAGCACAAATTCTGCTAGTTTCATGAGTCGCCACTCACAGAAATGTGCAGTACTGATTTCTAAATGCTTTTCCGTTATGATCTCATACGCTGAAATAGTGTTACACCTGTATAGTTCCTCCTGACTGCTGCTGAAAATAGTCATAAAACTGCAAGTTTATTTCACATTAAATATTTCAGCTCTTAAATAACATTTTTTAAGCTAATATTTAATTTAACTGCAGCTGCTGTAGAGTTCATGATCAGTGAGTAGGTGTTATGGGTCACCCTGCCTCAAAGAGCTTAGCCTGAAACAATGTCACGGGTGTGTGTGTGGAGAGTGGAGTTTCATTGAATTCTAGGAGGGAACACTGAATACTTTTTAGTTTGGAATGAAAATAGAAAAGTGAATACTGACACATTTAATTGCAAAATAGCCCACATTGGTACCAAGGGTTATTAGCCAAAGTGACCCCATCTGGTTTAAAGACCCTGAGAACTTGGTTTCTAAACTGACATATTTCTTGACAAAATTAAGTATTCATGACAAAATGAGCCACAAATAAAGTTTAAAAACATTCTCAGTTTTCGATTCAGATTTTAAGATTCAACAAAATAAAAGCAACCCCACAACTATCATCATATGATCCCACAGTGTTTATGTAGGATCCATTTCTGTACTCTAAGACGTTTACTGAGAAAATAGGTTTTCAGAGCCTTCAAGAAATCAAAATTCTTTACAGTCAGTGGTTGCCAACAGGTCTGATTCTGAGTGGATCACAAGTGAATTAACAGTTTTTACTGTGACTTGACATGGATCTCTTGTCAGAGGTTGTGTGATGTTGTTATTGTACCAAGAAACACGAAAGGGAGATCGCTGTTTGCTAGTGGTTTCCTATCATCAACTTTGGTTTCCTTTCCCAAAGGAAAGATTGCAGAAGCAAAAGGGTACTAAAAAATGATTGCCTTGTCGAGTGTGGCCTGACGAGGCTGGCTGCTAGTGCTAGCATCAGAGGCAGTGCTAGCTCGGACCTCCGGGTTCGTTGCTAAATGCTTTGCGTGGAGGTGATTTCAAGCTTCAAGTATTTCGATGGTATGAAAATTCCTTACTGCAGAAATTGCAGAGAACAGTGCTCCTGTCAACAGTTCCATCTGGGCATTTTTCATTCACTGGGCCAAGCAAGGTCTTCTTGTCTGCCCCCATCATGCAACAAAGCTACTGTGGCCGTCAGTTACACACCCTGTCAGAGGACACCACAGAATACGATTAATCAGCATTAACTTTTTTGACAAGTTATTTTTTCTGTAATTAATTAATAGAAATTAACGCGTTATTTTGACAGCCCTATTTAAAATATGATATTGTATTTTCACATGTATGAAATGTGCACCTGGTAAATATAGAATTTGTTGTTTTGGGTTGGCGGATCTTGTGAATGTATATGTAGATAGATATATATGTATGTATGTATGTATGTATATATATATATATATATATATATATATATATATATATATATGTGTGTGTGTGTGTGTGTGTGTGTGTGTGTATATGTATATATATATATATATATATATATATACAGTACAGGCCAAAAGTTTGGACACACCTTCTCATTCAATGCGTTTTCTTTATTTTCATGACTATTTACATTGTAGATTCTCACTGAAGGCATCAAAACTATGAATGAACACGTGGAGTTATGTGCTTAACAAAAAAAGATGAAATAACTGAAAACATGTTTTATATTCTAGTTTCTTCAAAATAGCCACCCTTTGCTCTGATTACTGCTTTGCACACTCTTGGCATTCTCTCCATGAGCTTCAAGAGGTAGTCACCTGAAATGGTTTCCACTTCACAGGTGTGCCTTATCAGGTTAATTAGTGGAATTTCTTGCTTTATCAATGGGGTTGGGACCATCAGTTGTGTTGTGCAGAAGTCAGGTTAATACACAGCCGACAGCCCTATTGGACAACTGTTAAAATTCATATTATGGCAAGAACCAATCAGCTAACTAAAGAAAACGAGTGGCCATCATTACTTTAAGAAATGAAGGTCAGTCAGTCCGGAAAATTGCAAAAACTTTAAATGTGTCCCCAAGTGGAGTCACAAAAACCATCAAGCGCTACAAACTAAACTGGCACATATGAGGACCGACCAAGAAAGGAAGACCAAGAGTCACCTCTGCTTCTGAGGATAAGTTCATCTGAGTCACCAGCCTCAGAAATCGCAAGTTAACAGCAGCTCAGATCAGAGACCAGATGAATGCCACACAGAGTTCTAGCAGCAGACCCATCTCTAGAACAACTGTTAAGAGGAGACTGCGCGAATCAGGCCTTCATGGTCAAATAGCTGCTAGGAAACCACTGCTAAGGAGAGGCAACAAGCAGAAGAGATTTGTTTGGGCCAAGAAACACAAGGAATGGACTTTAGACCAATGGAAATCTGTGCTTTGGTCTGATGAGTCCAAATTTGAGATCTTTGGTTCCAACCGCCGTGTCTTTGTGAGACGCAGAAAAGGTGAACGGATGGATTCCACATGCCTGGTTCCCACTGTGAAGCATGGAGGAGGAGGTGTGATGGTGTGGGGGTGTTTTGCTGGTGACACTGTTGGGGATTTATTCAAAATTGAAGGCACACTGAACCAGCATGGCTACCACAGCATCCTGCAGCGACATGCCATCCCATCCGGTTTGCGTTTAGTTGGACGATCATTTATTTTCAACAGGACAATGACCCTAAACACACCTCCAGGCTGTGTAAGGGCTATTTGACCAAGAAGGAGGGTGATGGAGTGCTGCGGCAGATGACCTGGCCTCCACAGTCACCGGACCTGAACCCAGTCGAGATGGTTTGGGGTGAGCTGGACCGCAGAGTGAAGGCAAAGGGGCCAACAAGTGCTAAACACCTCTGGGAACTCCTTCAAGACTGTTGGAAAACCATTTCAGGTGACTACCTCTTGAAGCTCATTGAGAGAATGCCAAGAGTGTGCAAAGCAGTAATCAGAGCAAAGGGTGGCTATTTTGAAGAAACTAGAATATAAAACATGTTTTCAGTTATTTCACCTTTTTTTGTTAAGTACATAACTCCACATGGGTTCATTCATAGTTGTGATGCCTTCAGTGAGAATCTACAATGTAAATAGTCATGAAAATAAAGAAAACGCATTGAATGAGAAGGTGTGTCCAAACTTTTGGCCTGTACTGTATATATACACAAATATATAATATATATATGTATACATCTTTGAGTTCCCCAACTTCATGGAAATACATGACTACATCACTAAAATAGCTCTTTAAAGCTTGCTCAACTTTATTAATAAAGACCTACGTAACAAGTCAGCAAGGCTTGAACATTGAACATGACTTTACCTGTTTTTATCTGTCTCATCAGTACACCTGCTTTATTGGCCTGTTGTTACCCTTATTAGGCATATTAAATGTTAGGCTGTGGAAATTAAATTACTTTTAGAAGCCTCAATAAACCTGCTTCTGTTTGAAATTCCATGGCAATGTTTTAATTGTTTTGAAAGCCTCAGATACACCTCCTAGTTACTTTTTTTTTTTTTTTTTGTTCATTGGGTTTCAGCCCCAGTGGCACTCTGTTTATTTTTTTAAGGTTTAGAAATTAAATAGAGTAGGACTTAAGTGACTCTATGTTTGGACCATAATCACTGAGGAGATGTGTGGACCCTGGGGCTAGACCAGCTGGAAACACTTAAAATAATGGATGAATACTGCTGTAGGTCTATATTCAATACATGTTCAGCTGATTCTGATATCAGTTTCAGGTTGAGGTTGAAATGTGAGGGAAGCAGTGGTGGGTCATACCAATGAAGTCCCATTAGCTTTTGTCAGGTGGAAGCGTGTTTATTAGAGGGCCTGACTGAGGCCTCCTGAAGGGATTTCTGGCAAACAACAGAGGCAATGTGACACCTCGGCTGGAATACTCTGTGATTAGAGGCTGTGAGAGAGCCGTCGTTCTTGTATTCATGAAGGTCCCTCCACAGGAAAGAGGCTTTAATTGCTTTTGGAAGTTCATTATAGTGTGATTGCTGTGCTGTGAAATTGTCGTAAGCTTGATAATGGCAAAATGAAATTTGGAACTTCAGTTGTTTGCTGTTCTGTGTGCCAAGGAAAAATGCGAGGGAAAGGTAACTTGGTGGTATTCGTCAGCTCACTTTATATGCCGCATCAACACCCAGCATCCAGCAGGAGGGAAGCTAATCAGTGGATTTGACAGATATGAGTGAGAAACTATTCTGAAAACCTGTTTTGCCTCAAGGCGACAACACGCAGCTGCTGTGTTAGCAAACCGTCAAAGAACAATCTGAAATTTATGGTTCTAAAATTAAAGCAAGGCAATGGAACTTCTCAGAATAACAAGTAATATACCCTTCCTCTTACAATTTCAAAGTTATATTAAGAAGTAAAACACAAACACACACATACACACACCTTAATTTAATAGACCAAAGAGCTTTGCTGCCATGGCTGTCTGGGTTGACCACTAGCTCATGCTGGCTAATGTTAGGGAATGTTAGCAAGCTTAAGATAGAAACACACTAAATGGTGAGACGGTATCTGCTACCTCATCTGTCAAGTACCTCGGTTGTACTTTTGAAAGCAGTTTGGATGGTAACATTATGGCTTCCAAAGTTCTTGGCAAGGTCTCTGGACTCACTAAATTTTTAGCAAGAACCTCCAGATTGCTTGACAGGGAGTCAATGTTAATTTTAGCTAACTCTTTAATTTTAAGTCATTTTGATTTCGCCAGTACCTCTTGGTTTGAGAGTTTAACTAAACTTCTCAAAGGCAAGCTCCAGGCTGCCCAAAACAGGCTTATGAGGGTGATTTTAGGTCTGGATCCCCGGTCACACATAGGTAGGAGCCATTTTAAAGAACTCAACTGGCTTCCAGTTGAAGCGAGAGTCACTTTATCTAGGCTGGGTATGGTACATAAGATCATTTATGGTGCTGTCCCTGCTTTTTTAAGAAATTATTTTCAACATGTTAGGGAAGTACACAGTATCTCTACAAGAGCCAGTGTTGCTGATGTGCGCTTGTATAAGTTTAACTCTCTTATCGGTAAGGGATCCTTTTCTTACATTGGGGCTTTTCAATGGAACGGCTTGGATTTGGTTATTAAATTAGCCTCTAATTTAAGACGGTTCAAATTTCTTACAAAAGATTGGCTTTTGGAAAAGGTTCCTATGTGAAAATTGCCTCAGCTATTGAAGATGTATTTGTCTCTAATATGATTGTTCCCTTCGTTTCTTTATTGTGACCATGGTTGTGTATGTTTTTGTATGGTTTTATTGATGGAGCTTTAACCACCGCACATGTGGGTTGCCACCTTGTATGTATGAGGACCACAATGGAAATAAGTCCTGGACTTTATTGTGTTTTTATCCTTGATTGTGTTAGCCAACGTGCATGGGTAATATGTACTCTTGTGTTTTATGCAATCTAATAAAACCAAACCAAACCAAACCACTGCTGCTGTGTAACTGACAGTAATCTGTTAGTTTGCTGATTTAATAACTCTTCCTACTTGTGCTACAGTTACAATATGTTCCATGTCACCATGTCACCAGTCCAGTCACCAGAAGAAAATGTTGGAATTTTAAATTTCTGTTAAAACACAAATATTTTACATTTATATGTTTCATACATTTCATATGAAGGTTTACAGAGTGACCTCGTATATGAGCTGACTTTGTCATCTGTAGGTGGAGGATGGCGTGGTGCTTGCCAAGCTGCAGACCACTGTTGGAGACCAACAAACAGTGAAACCGGTTTTGATTTTGCAAGTTATTACTGTGCTTCCAGCAGCTCGTCAAACCCCAAACTTTGCTGTTTTTTAGTGACCCATAGCTGTTTTCCCAGCAGCTTTTCAGACCCCAAACAATGGAATGTCTTAGCATCCTGAAGCTGTTTTTCCAGTGGTTTTCAGCCTTTGAAAAGGGTAGTTTTTGTACAACCTGTAACTTTTTTTCCAGCAGCTTTTCAACCTCCACACAGATTTTTTTAGCCACAAGTGGCTGTTTTTCCAGCAGCTTTTCAGCACCATAAGTTAGGCGTTTTTATAGGGTCCTACTGCTGTTTTACAGTGGCTTTTAAGGCCACAAACATGAGTGTTTTTGAAGAGAGCTTGCACTTTGTTTCTTGTGGCTATCTGGGCCCCAAATGTGGATGTTTTTTTGCGACCAACGGCAGTTTGCTTTTAGGGACCCTTTGCTGTTATTCCAGGGAAGATAATTACACAAAAAGCGGTTGGTCTAATATTGGGCCCTCAAATGTGGGTATTTAAAGCCGAAACATCTTGTTTCAGTTTATTTGCTAAATAATAATGTGCCAATGTAACGTATCTATGGCTTGCAGAAATGTAAAATGCCAACATTTTTTCTGGTGATTGGGTTACCAGATAAACTTACCGATTATTTTAGCAAAAATTAGTACAATCTCTTTTTAAAATCTTGTAATTTGTAATTACACTAATTAGAAACACATCTGTTTATTTACTGCTTTTGTGTAGACAAAATTGAGCACTGATTTAAGTAACATTAAAGCAGTATTAATAGATTTCTGTGAATGGGGGCAGGGGAACAATCACACTGGCACTGACAGTATACCTCCTATGGTTATGGTGATGGTGTTAGCAAACAGTTGCCTATTTACACATGCAGAAGATACTAGGAGCATTGGCATTCGCTTGAAGCTGTGTAACATGGACTTACCAAAAACATTTATTCTATTCATCTATTAACATTCCTGTTTCCATGCTGCAGAAGATAGTGTGATTAATGACTGAGATGCCTCCTCCACAGCATCACCGTTTCCCTCCAGTATTCAACCTCCAACCTGATCTTTCTGTCAAGATGCTACTGTCATACCCCTGTGGGTATCTTTGTGCAAATACGGGAATTAAACAGTGCTTTGAGTCATGAGTTTCAACATATGAAGAAGTGCATGCCAGTTTGTAAATGGACTCTATTGTACCACAAAATAAAAAAAATAAAAAACACAAAGGGATAGTGTTTAGTCTTAAAGTGTTGGTAAATAATGGCAATAATGGCTGATTTGGTCATAGCAGACATTTAAAGATGTCTTGGCAGGGAAAGCATGTGTGTAATTAATGACATAAATAAGGAGACATTCCATTTAGGTTTACCAGTACCAAGGCTCTGGCATTGTGCATGCTGGATCCCTGTCAAGGCTCACGGTAACACTCAATGGAACTGAGACATCGTTAATGTTACTAGTCACACCTGTGCTTTTCATGCTGTGCGCTATGAAAAGGCCTATTGTTGGAAGAAGGAGCTTAAATGTCATTATTATTATTGGATTATTGGAGTGCATGTAAATGTAACTAATACAGAATGAGACCAAGCAGTGAGCCACAATTAAGTGACAATGTTGAATGCTCCAAATTTAAAAGATAAATAACATGTTTAAACTGTATAAATGTAAAATAAAGGGTTAGATACCCATTTAAAATAGCCAGTACCATGCCTCAGTCTTTCAGAAAAATGAATAAAAACTACATGGTGAGACAGAAGCTAGCCTGAGGGTGGGACTTTTCTTTTTAAATGACCACAGGCATGGCTGTTGGTGAACTAACGCCATCACCAAATGCTGTGAAGCAACAGCAGCAACTGCCTGTTATCTTTACCTCAGGCTGGGTAGACAGATTAGATAGACTGCTCCTCAGAAAGACAGACTACTCAAAATTAGTTACAGTTGCTGGGGCTTAAAGCTGACCAGCTGAGGGAAGAGGAGTGGGACTAACACCACAGTATGAATAAACATATTGTTGCTTTAAAACCATGCAATGTGAAGCTGATTACATTTTGTTGTTTAGTGAGTAAAGATTAATGTGCATGACTAATACTGAAATGAGTGAGTGCTTACAGTCTTAGCATCGTGGATGCAATACATTTTTTTTTCAATTGCATTATATAATTGGAAGCAGGAAAACACATTGCATAGGTCTGTTACACAAGGACAGCTGTGAACATGAGTGTCAGAACATGCCTTCAGTATACTATTGAACAGCTGTTGCAGTGGATACATAGAGAATAAGGGCTCTAGTTTCCCAGCGCAGGAGGCGCAGGGTGACGAACCCCGCGCAGAGCTAGTTTCGAGCAGCACAACCCAAGGCGTGCTCAGTTTGGTAGTTTGGCAGACCGAGGTGCACTGAGATGGGTGTGGCGGCGCAGCAGGAGGAGGTGTCGACAGATCCAGCTTATAGTTTCGTGCCAAAAGGCTTCGCCGAAGGTGCGCTCAAAGCTCGCCAGCTGAAACCAGGTCTACTGTCAGCACAGGTGGAGCGCAGCCGGTGTAAGCCGAAGTTTGGCTGACCAGCGGACAGTGCGCACACGTCACCAAAACCTCACAGGCAGGTCTCCAGAATGTCAGGCACATTAACGATGCAATAAATACCCCCCCAAAAAAACACTATTCAATGCAACTATCTGCAATCAGCACATAAATGTATCTCTATATCGACTGTCCCGTCACATCTGATGTCAGATCAAAGGGGATGGGCACCGTTTGGCACATTTGGCACGCGTAATGGAAACCCAACCTGATTTGATTAACACAGCTGCAAACTAATGAGTTCACATCCCTCTCAGCCAACCACAAACAGCCACAGCATCAGATAGGGAGTATATATTCAGCATCTGTCATCTTAGAAAAGTCAAAAGAAAAGAAACAGAGTGAGACTGCGAAAGAGATCTCAATCTCAATCTGACCCGAGCCTGAGAGAGTTATGACCAAGCCTGACCCGTTCCCGACATGCATTCTGTTATTATGTCTCTGCACCAGCGATAGCAGTGGCCTGAAGCATTATCCCTTCAGTTAGTGCGTCCGTCCTGTTCTTGTGAATGCAGTATCTCAAGAATAGGAAGGACACGCAAACTGAAAAGATAATGCCTATAGGGAATTCCTTTAAATTTGGCACAACCACGACTTGGACCCATCGATAAACTGATTAGATTTTGGTGGACATAGGTCAAAGGTCAAGGTCACTGTGACCTGGTTTGGCTCATTTTTGTCAACATGATATCTCAACAACACCTTGAAAGTATTCCTTCAAATTTGGTACAAATGCCGGCTTGGACTCAATGATGATTTGTTTTTGGTGGTCAAAGGACAAAGTCACTATGACCTTATGTCTGTCTCATTCTATTAAATGTGATGGCTCAAGAACGCCTTAAGGCAGTTTCCTCAAATTTGGCACAAATTTCCATTTAGACTCTTGGGAGCCCACCCTGAAACCATGATGACTGTATAGCTCTTCTGTGGGAAGATGTGCGTGATGCATCCACGTTTTAGAATATGTAACTTCTTTGCAGCCACGTCTATTTTTGAACCATTGTCAACTGTCATTGCTACAAAGGAGTTGGGACAAACATGGATATAAACTGCAACCTGACTGGTTCAGGGTGCCATACAGGCAGCAAAAGTATTTGCAATGTTAAGATATAGTGGAGTAATGGTGTCCTGAACAGAGGATAGGTTGCTCTATACTCTGTGTGTTCCGTGTGTTTTCTTCTGGTAAGCTGGTCAGGCTGCGCATGTATGTTAGTGTATGTGTGTATGTCTATGGCTAGCTCATCGCTGCTGGTTTGCACTGCACTCATGCAACGGTAACTGGGGATATCGGGTTCCCTCTGACCCCCACCCTCCCGGTTAACACCATTAGCTTTGTCAGCACTGTTGCCGTTGTTAGGCACTTTTTATGGAGTTAGCACTGTTAGCTGCAAGCTACAAGCTCTGCCACCTCAATGTTGAGAACTGTCTTCAGACAACTTATACACTGTGAATTTTGCATACAGCCCCTTTAATGCAATTTAACTTGTGTGTGTGTGACAGCTAAACAATTACTAGTTAATGCAAATTTATTTCCTCTTCCTTCAGTTGAGCTCATCACAGATCATAAATTTGATGCATATTTCATATTCATTGACTCAAATTAGGCACGGCTTGTTCATCAGTATTCCCACGTCAGTAAGTGCCTGCTGCCATTGCCGCTCTTCACACACTGACAGCCCACCCACCCCTCCTTTTCTTAACCTGCTTCATTACCATTGCCACTACACTACCTCCCATTCCCGTTTAAGGGAGTTGAAAAATTACGAGCCATTTTACCTCAACTTACTCTGTCTCTGCGTACCAACTGGGCACCTCTCACTACAATCAACACACTTAACTGCCTGTGGTGCTGCCAGGCCAATTGAAATCTCCTTGCTATCTGCTGGCCCAAGTGGATTAGCAATTAAAAGAGCCTCAGGATGTCCTCGCCATAGCTGCTGGCATAGGCTCGCCTTATATCAGTACTAAACACAAAACCATAGATAAAGGCAAGCTTAACGGGAAGGCTTTGTCCTGGCTCAGTAATAGACAGCAACATTGTGTATTGGATTAGAACGGCTAATCAGAGAAGGAGATCAGTGAAGAATTGGAATGTTATTGATTAGGACATGGGCCCTCAATGCCACCAGGAGCCTCTGATAGCATCTCTTATTTACCAACTACCCTGATGAATCACTATGCGCTGATAAAGCTGACACTGCCCTTGAGTTCCCCAGCAGCAGACACGAAGAGCAGACTGTGTATATCTGCACTGTGTGCTGTACAACACCTGAGGACAGGCAATCCTGCAAAGTGTGTGCATGGATATTGATTGCATTTTTATAGATTATTCCAGAAAAGAAGAAAAGAAGAAAAGAAAAAAAAAAAACATTGTCAGTAGCTGTTTGCAGATTAAATACTATCAAGTACATTTGAATGTCACTCAAAGGCCTAAATGTGATCAGAAATTAAAGGACATATACACAATTTTTCTTGTGATTGTAAACTTCAGGTTTTAGTGTGGATGTCTCAACACTTATATCGAGACTTGCCATTTTCAAACAACATTCAGCAAATACAGGAAGAAATCAATCATAGACAAAAAAGAGATACCTTTTCTTCCACCCACAGTAGCCTCACTGGACCAGAATGCAATGCAGCTTCAAGGCAATTGGCATTTTGAGCAAGGACCAGGCTGCAGACACACCCCAGTGTTCACAGAGTGTTCACCTCATGAGCAACAAGATATTTATTTGTTCACAAACCCCTGTGAGATTGAAGGCAACAATCTCACAACCCTTGTTGGAAGGCATTCTGGGAAATGTAGAAGTGGGGTAGAGGTAGATGAGGCAGTTTGAGGGAAAATGATGATGCATAACATTGTAAGAGGATGGGAGGGTGGATTTTTCCTCTAAGACAAGACTGATCTGTTCTCACCAATCTTGGCACATTAAACTGAAAGCTTTGCTGTCGACTCCAGAGTTGGGTGAAGTACAGAAGGTTTAGTTGGACTCTTTCCCAGTAATAAAGTTCTCATCAGGTCAGTCAGACATATTGTAGCAGCTTCACAATGCTGAGAGATGACTGGGATGAGATATGCAGAGGATAGGAATCAAGATAATTTCCTTTATGCACGGCAATACTCCGTGCAGCTCGATGCAATTATGAGAATATCCTGATGAAGTCTCTAGTAATTGCCTTCTTGTTATTAAAATGTTTCACCCACCTATTTTCATGCGAACTAAGCCGTATTGAATTACAAAAGCTGACCGGCAATGGCGAAATTAGATAAAATGTCCACAAAAGGCTTTATGCAGGCTTGAAGCTAAGCGTTTTATATCTGTGAAGACCTTATAGAAATTGTGATGGAAATGCATTGTCCAATAAATAATGACCAAGGCTTGGCACTGCTGGCTCAATTTCAGTGCACTGTGCAGCAGTTTGAACATGCCTTTGAATATTAAAAATATCTTTAAAATAAGTCCATCACATTGTCACAGATGAAGCTGGTTTATGAGCCATACAAAGCAGGTAGGTAAAAAAAAAAATTAACCTGATGATGGCGCTAGATGAAAAGTGAAGGGATCAGCAAAATGATTACAATTTATCTTGGGGGCCGGGAGGTTGGGTGCAATGAATGTCTGGTGTAAATTTCATGACAATCCATCATGGAGCTGTCAAGGCATGTCACTTAACATCACAAATATCAGTGTCATGGTGGCACCAAAGAATCACCAGAGTCATCAGAATTAATGGTCTGGAAACCATGAGTATGTGTATTCCAAATTCTGTGCCAAGCTGAGTTAAAATCAGTCAATATATTGGCTGTGCCAATCCATCAGTCCGGCCTCTAATATCAATAGGCTGTACACACTTCGATTATTTGAAGACTTGTTAAGGAACATGTACTTACAAACTGTACAAAACAGTAAATGTGGCCATTCTGATGTCACCCATTGGTTTTTTAGACACCCGTTTCAAAGCCTTGACTTTGGCATTTTGAGATGTGACCATATTTGGACAAGAGGATAAAGATAACCCTAACACTATCTGCTAACTTGGTAAGTAGATAATGTGCATTTACAGCTATGGTTAACGGTTATAATACTTACTCAGTAGTTTTCAGTAACCATTTATTCTGTTAGAGGTCGTGAGAGGCTGGAGCCTATCCCAGCTGACATCGGGTGAGAGGCAGGGTACACCCTGAACAGGTCACCAGACTATCACAGGGCTGACACATAGAGACAAAGAACCATTCACGCTTACATTCACACATATGGGCAATTTTAGGGTCACCAATTAACCTAACCTGCATGTCTTTGGATTGTGGGAGGAAGCTGGAGTACACGCAGAAAACCCACTCTGACACATGGAGAACAACATGCAAACTCCGCACAGAAGGGCTCCCCCACCCCGGGGTTCGAACTCCACACCCTGGATTAAAACCGGGATCCCTCTTGCTGTAAAATGATAATGCTGACCACTGGATCACCATGCCGCCCTAGTACCTCTGCTAATGCTAATATTTGCGTATTAAAAACAGGCTTAAATCCAGTAAGACAAAATGAACCTTGCTGAAAGACTGAATATCCGACTCCTTAGAGGTTCTTTTAGCCCAGCTAGATGGTGAACAAGACTTTTTTAAGGCGACCAAAATATTACATTAACTTTCATGAACTGAAAACACACTAAAATAGTGACAGCTATGACTACGCCTATACTATGTGAATCTGGGGTTACAACATGGTAACGTTACCTAACCAGCATTGACACTGTGGTAGCGGCACCCACTTGTCACTCACAGCAGCCCAACCTTAATTATACATAACTTTGAGTCTTAATAACATTTAAACAGGTGATTATATAAAAATTCACCCTCTGTACAGTTGTCATGAACAGGAAATTAGCTAGACCCAAACTGTTTTTGTACCTGGCTGTAAACATTTAACACTGAAGCATTTTAACATGGGGCACTATGAGGATTGACTCAGGGAACTGGGGTTTTTGATACATCTGTGTTGGCTTTATTTTTCAGCCCTGGAGATTTCTGCTTGATTATACCACTTAAGTACAAAATCAAATAAAAGTGGTCCTTTGTTATATCCTAATATTGTGGTCTTTGCCTTGTAGAGCCCCGGTGTAAAAATCTAGTTTTAAGACCATGATTATTTAAGTCAATTATGTGCTCACATGTGGCATATCTCTGAATAACACTACCCATCCAACCATTATCTGTAACCACTTTTACTTTCCAGGGTGGGGGGAGGTTAGAGCTGATCTCAGCTGGTACACCCTGTACAGGTCACCAGGCAATCACAGGGCTGATGCACAGACAGACAACCCTTCTTGCTCACATTTACACCTACTGGACATGTTTGAGTCAGCAATTAACCTAACTTGTCTTTGGATGTGAAAGGAAGCTGGAGAGCTCAGAGAAAACCCATGCTAATGCAGGGAATAAATGAATAAAGTTATGTTTTGTGTTTCAGAATAACTGACACAAGAAAACCTGAACTATTATTTCAGCGAAGGATTAGTGGATAATTTCTGTATGTAATAATGAAGCTACTGAAGCTCTGTAGTTGGGATCAGTAGTGGCGCAACAACAAATTTATGTCCCGGGGCCCCTAAGCATGTTCATCAGGTCATGGTCCTTGATAGGTTTCAGCTGCAAGTCTCAAGTCAAGTCACTATATGTATTTGGCCATTAGCTGGCACTAAATTACTAAATTCAAACATTCTTTTATGTTTCTCGACTGCATAAAATGTAAGAACAATCAGCAGTTTCTAAGGAACAGCCTGCCCAATTTTCAAAAGATTTCTTTGCTGATGTTTTTTGACATTTGGGAAGTTTTCTGACTTTTCAGCACTTTCTAAATCATTTGCTTCACAGTTGAATAAAAACAGTGACAGGTGCTTTCATTAAAATCATATTCAGAGTATTTATGATGCGTATGATGCCAGTCACTTCATCAAAGGGCTGTTTGGACACATTATTAGTCAAGTGAATCTGTCTGTTGAAGCCCGGATAAGCTGGTACAGCTGTCTAATTTTTACAGCCATCATTCATGCCTAGTCTACTAACAACTCTGCTGATAGCTATCTGAGACATGAGAGCGAGAGAAAAAAAGAACCTATATGAAAAGAATATTACCAAGGCTTAGACCAATATGAGATTAGGATTTGACTCAACAGTGTTTGGGGTGTCAGTCTGTAAAGCCTGTAATGGAATCTGCCTCACCCTGCCATGAGGAGCTGCAGCCAAAGAATTTCATTAGCCTGTCATTTAGTGGGGAGTTCAAGTGTCCCATGATGATCACAAGAATGAAAACCTGCAGGAGAATATACAGAATATTGTCAGGTTCAATCTACAGTTACTGCTGTGAAACACCTGGACACACTTATTAAACATGAATAGTAATGGAGTGTTCAGATTGAACATGATGCAAAATGTCCCTTTATGGTGGGGAGCTACAAGGAGGACAGCACCCATTTATTTTCTAGGAAACAAGTGAATCACCTCTCAAAGAACTGGAGTATAGAAGGCAATGCAGAATAGATGTTTGCAAATGAAAGCAAAATTCTGCTTAAAGGTCCAATCATTTATTAAAATATGGACAGAAATTGAGCATAGGGTTAGATCAAGCAGGACACGTTGTCAAGCTCAGCTCACATCCCAGCTTCATCAGTTGATCTCAAACATTCCAATCAGCTGATAGAGCAGCTGACTGATGGAAGTCAGCTGATAAATTACATGATTCTGTTCTATGCCACCAACTGGCAAATCTTAGTCAGGGCACCCTATTCAAACTGCTTTGGCCTGCCTGCTGCTTCTGCAAGCCGCTTTGCAACCTGCCTAAACCCCAGCTCCTCATGTTATGTTGTGTCTGACTTATCAGTGTCATTTCTTTGTCATCAATGCTTGCTCTGTTCTGTTCCTGGGGTTCCTTTGCTGCTGCTCTCCCTGCCTTAGGCTTTCTGCGTAGGCGCATGGAAGGGCAGGAAGGCTTGCTCTCTCTGCCTTAAAGCTTTCCACGTAGCCACGCAGAAGGGCGGAGAGGTGTGCTCTCTCCACCTTAGGCTTTCCACGCAGGTGTGTGGAAGGGCAGAAGTGTGCTCTGTCTTAAGGCTTTCCACATAAGTGCATGGAAGGGTGGAGAGGTGTACTCTCTCCACCTTAGACTTTCTGCATAGGCCTAGGAAAGGCAGAGAGGCACCAAAACAGAGCCATACTGTTAAATATAATACTGCAAATGGAAATAAAGTAAATTCATTTTTTGACTAAAGGGGTCCTGACTGAAATAATAGTACTGTGGGGAAAATATCTTTTGAACAAATGGTCATTACAGCAGACTTTGGGGTGCCTCTTAGACATAACACTGTAGTTTCAAACAGTTTCAAATAAATACTGTATGTGGCATAATTTGCAAATGGTTGCTTGCTTACATGGCTTGCTAACACAGAAGCATAAAGTTAATGAGAGGTATCGCAATTTTTTCACCTCTAGTTGTTATTAACTGTTATTCAAGAAAAGTGAGCACTGGACAGTTGTACTGGCTGTACAGACTTTAGCTGTAGCTAACTTTCAGCGTACACACCTGCTTGTTGGCTTCAATTTGCATGGATGCTTCGGTTTTCATCGTTTAGACAAGTGATTCCCCACTGGTGGGTCAGGGGTCCATTCTAAATGGACTGCATGTGACTTACGAACATCAGCTTTGTAAAAAACACATTTCATTTTAAGTACAGTGAAGCACAGAGCTTTTATTTTTAAGTGCAATTTCTTGCTGTACAGTGAGTGAGTAATGAACAGCAACTTATAGAAAACTAGCTTGAGACATGGCCAGATGCAAGTATGACACTGAATATATTAAACTGTGTGGACCTTGAACTAATGACTATGGAGAAATCTGGACTTCATGGCTGCACCAGTAGGGAACCACTGTTGTTGACCAAATTTATGCACATAACTGCCGCCTTGCATCTTTTTATTAATTTTATATGTAATTGTACCACCTCTAAAATGTAATTTGCTTCACAGGTAGCAGGTAGTGTACAGTGATTATATCAGAGCTTTTTCCCAAAGAAAAAAACAATGACCTGAAAGACGCTAAAGTGCTCAGTAGAGCTACGGGGGACTATACTTTCAGATGATAGCTCTGTCACTGCAAGTGAATGGTTTTACATTAACAAAATCTACATCAGTTAAACATGGAAATAGCTTAATCAGGTAAAAAAACAAAACAAAATAAGGGTAAGTAATTAGAGCTCATGCACATAAAAGAGTGACAGTCTACTAAATAAAATGCTAAAATTATGACCTCCAGTTTATGATCAATATACCGCAAGGTGAAAACAAATTAATCTTCAAAACAGCCTATCTGCACCTCTTCAGACTTCTGTTTGATGTTACTTTCTGTAATGCAAACCAAGAATTTCACCTGATTAAAATTCATGTCAGCCTCAGGAGATTAGTAAACTGAGTGTAGGTGGGTTTTTCTCAACTCCATCCCCTGAAGTAAACTCCGTCCTATTTCCTATTGTGAAGAAACCCTTAGCACTTCCTCCCACGGTTGCCATGAAAACTTCTCTGTCTCACTGAATCTGGGAGACGCTCAGCGGGGCGCCTGCGGGGATAGCAGAATGATCCCCTGGGTGTAAACTGGTCCCCTCCCACCCATATGTCCTGGGCAGCGGGGGGAGCCGTCACTCATCTGCGCCACCTCTCTTGGCGCTTCCCTAATCATGATTACTGCCTCCAACCTGGGAGTGCGAGAGGAAATCAGCATCCACCTGACTCTATCAGGAGGAAACTCTTTATCCTTGTTTGTTCTAAAAGAGGAGACGTGTTTATGCTGTTAGGACTCGCGCATTCTCCTTTATGTGATTTTAATTGAGGCAGTTAAGCCTCCCTTGGAGGAATCTGGCTATTAAGCACTTGGAGTTGCACACAAACATGTTCCCCGTATAGTATCCTGGTGTTCAATAATTACCGATGAATCCGTAGGAAAGAGAAGGGGAGAAAAAAATCATTGACCTTTCTTTCCAGCATCTGTGGAGTGTGAATGTTATCATCGGTGAGCAGCGGGCGGACAAAGCTTGCGCCTTCATACACTGCAGAAGCCGTATCACGTCTGTGTGTATGTTTGAGTGGGTGTGGGTTGTTAGTAATTATCTGTGTGTACATATTGCCACGTGGGGTATGTGAGTTACTGTGCATTGTGTGTGTAGCTCAGCCATCTGGGTATGTGTATAATTTGTTATTTGTACTGCCTCTATTGGTATTGCATGTACACATATGTACATAATAAGACCGTGTTTGTGTGTAAGGGTGTGTATAATGTATGTGTATGCTTGATACAAGGATGTTTGAGTATGTGTGCTGAAGCGTGTATTTGTATGTGTTGGTGCATATAATGTTTATAGTGCGTGTGTGTCTTTGCATATTGAGGAAGGTACATGTGTGTGTGTTGGTCTGTGTGTGTGTGTGTGTGTGTGTGTGTGTGTGGAGTTTGTAGACCTGACTAAAGCAGATAAACGGCCTCAGTCCTCACCTGCCAAGTAGCCCAGGGGGCCTTGTTGGAGCTTTGTTGTGTGTGCATGTGTGTGTGTGTGTTTGTGTGTTTGTGTGCTTGCGTGCGGTCAGGATGAGGTTGCCGGGCAGACAGAGGGTTGGGCTCGGCAGTGACACCTTACCACCTTTCTAGCTACTCTACTGCCGCAGCCTCACCTCGCTTTTCCAGCACGGCGCGTATATCCCAGGCTGAAACATAATGGCCTCTAAAGCTGGGATTGATGTTATCTTTGCCCCGGGGTTGCTTTGTGAGCCAGTTAATGGGGTTGTTAACCGAATGTGGCCCGGACAATACACCTCACACACACACACACATAGACACACACCCCTTTTCCATCACTGCAGACTCCTGGAGGGAAAGGAGGGGTTATAACTTCTCTTTTTCCTAGATATGATTTTATTTAGCCTTACCGCATGTTTGGTGCTACGGCTGAAAACTAGGCTGTAAAGGTTTTATTTTTTATTTTTTTTATTTTTTATTTATTTTATTTTTTTTATGAGAGAGAAAGGAACCCTTTGTCGCTGCTGATGAGTCAGCGGATTCGGCTATAATACCAGAGCCGTCACAGGAGTATCGATGTATGCACTAGTGTTTTTATTTTCAATTTTGACCCTTGAGGAGGTGCTCTGCGACACTTACACAAGAAAGTGAAGCTCCAGAACAACTCTACGAGCTGCTCAGTGCCGCATGACTTCAGCAGGACAAAGTTCAGGCAAAGAACGCTTTTTATTTTCACCCTTATTTGATAGTTTACAGTGTCGAGATAGACAGGAGCTTGGGGAGAGAGAGAGGAGGGTATGACATACAATAAAGATTCAAACCATAGATGTTATGCAGGATGTGTCTTAATAATAAGGCTACCAGAGTGTCCTTAAGGATCACTGCTTTCTATCCATCCATCCATCCATCCATCCATCCATTGCCTCTCATCAAGGTTCTAGTGACAACAGATTAAGCAAGGTAGCTCACCAAAGCCACCTCCTCAAGCTCTTCTTGTGGGACCCTGAGGCATTCCCATGTCATATTGGAAATATATTATTCTTGTTCTTTGTCTGTCCACCCAGTGTGTCCACCCAGTTGGACATGCCTGTATTACTTCCACAGGGATGCACTCTGAAGGCAAGTGAACACAGCCCTGGCATAGGACTTTTGGTATCTTTGACCTCATTCTTTCAGTCATGACTCAAAGCTCATGATTATGTGAGTAACTGTTGGATTGACTGGTAAATCCAGACTTTCAGACTCAGCACAGATGTGTACATTTATTTAATGCACCATCTTACCCTTGCTCATGAACAAAATCTCAAGATACTCCTTCACTCAGGACAGTGACTCCCTCCCAACCTAAAAGGAGCAATCCATCATTTACCAGACGACTCCAGTGGCCCAAGAAGTGGAAGTTCCCACCCTCATCCTGCTTCACAATCAGTTCCAATGTACTCCTGCCTCTTGTACCTAGCAGAACACATCAAATGCAAAATGCAGAGATGCACCCGAGTCCCCTTACTAGACTACTCTAGTTTCTCTTACTAGATCCTAAAGCCCACTTAGATTACATTTAAAGGGATACTTTGCCGATTTTCATCCAGCTTTGTGTTATAACAATGTTGGTAGTATGTGTCAATGAAGTATAGGTAAATAATTTACTCCATTTTACTCCATGCTCATCTCCCAGTGAAATGCGTCATTCAGATTTTTGCTGGCTCTGGGGCTGTTGCTGGAACAACAGATTGTACTTCCTCATTTGCGTATGCCTGTCAACATCATGGCCACAAAAAGTGTAGAACTAACCTGGAAATCCAGATGCCCTGCCCTTAGCAAATTCGAATTTGCTCTGCACGGGGATCTGGCCCCTCCGAGCAGAGCCCTGTGAATCGCAATCGGACCAATCAGATCAGTCTATCTGACAGAGGCGGGCTCTGGGCTGGCGTAACATGATGATGACAGCGCTGCGTCATAGGAGTCTAAAAGTAAACAGCCAAGATGGCAGCTGCCGAAGGACCGCGTCCATTCAGTTTAGCTTTGGAAGGAACGCTAAGCCAACTACACTTATCTTTTTCCTTGAGAGAGGAACAGAAGACTGCCCAAGGAGCCTTTGCTTCCAGGAAGGACGTTTTTGCCGTTTTGCCGACGGGATACGGCAAATAATATATCAGTAGCCTCACTGCTCGGCAAACCCATGGGGCTTACTGCAATGAATATGTCACCCTGTTTTTTGCTCTGATTGGCCATCGTGCTATCCAATTGCGTGCGGCGGCATTCAATATGCCTCAGTTAGTGCCACCCCTTGGGTAGGAAGGGTCTATCAGTGAGGGCTAGTGTAGAGGTTTGCCAGGTTGCCTATTTCTTACTTAGAATGTTTTGAGACACACATTTACTTTACCGCTGTACTGTAATATTAGATTGTTTGTTACTAGCCAGCTGCTGTATTCTTTTTTAGAAGTCCCAGGCAAAATCAACTCCCATTATGTCACTATTGTCATCATTGGTCTGGTGTTGCGCAGTGCATTCTGGTGGTTGTAGGTGGTTGTAGGTTTTCTACATGTTGAGCAAAAGCAAATGCCATAGCCCTCTCTGTTTTCTCTGGTCATGTAGCACAAATTAGTATTTGCATATTTCTACTGCATAGATAACCCAGCTCTGCAAAAAGACCATCCTTCCAGCAGTTAAGTACATTTTTAACCTGCAGAGAACCTGCACACACTTGTCACTCCAGTTATACATGGACACATGGCTAGTAAAAATTGCCCCAATACACCCAACCATAGGTTGACTCTTTTCTTCTCTGCTCATCTGGTAGTGCCGTGCCACAGCAATGCAACACAGCGACTTTCACTTGCAGAGAAAATTAAGCAAAACCAAGTGTAATTTAAACTAAGTCAGATCCAAAACACAAAGGAGCATAGTCCTAATGATTAGAATTAATGTGCTCAATATGGTGTTGTAAAACACATTTTAGAGTTCACCCGAAGCAGAAACAGAATAGGGACAAATACAGAAAAATAAACTAAACACCCGCCCCTATCACCACCACTGCTGAATCCAGTTACAGCAAAAAATACAGAAGTTAGTGATGACTTTTCACTTGAGTGGGCTGACCTGTTATATCAATCTGCATTTATTTTCCCATCTAGACACAGATAGAGGAGTACAAAACAACTTTTTCTTGTTCTTGTTCTCGTTTATGAGCCACTGTAGTTCTAATTGCTGCTGCTTCCCACCATCGCTGCATAGTCTCACTACTGTTCTCACCGTCTCATAACATTGCAAGATGTGTCAGTTGTTAGCGGTATGTTTTGGGTTTGTCAGGCTTGATTTCACATTTTGCAGGCTTGAAATTGGGTATCATTTCAAGGAGACATGGTTGTGGGTTGGGACTGTCTCTGGTTACAGAGCTAAGAAGTGGGCACAGGGCCTAATGGAGTTGGGAGATAAAAGTTTCTCTTTTCTGGAAGGAGTAAGAAATGATGTGCTATCAAATATCCTTTCCCAAAAAGATAGGTGAAATGGACTCTAATGGCTCTATGCACATGCGCATATCTGTGTGTATGTCTGTCCCCGGGCTCATGATGTGTGAGCCAGTTTTTCTGGTATGCAATATGAATGTGGGCAGAGTGAAATGGTGACTAATTTGGGGATTCATTTTGAACAAAGCCTCAGTACTTTAAGTGCTCCGGTTACTAAACAGAAGGGAGAATTGTCAGAGCAGTACCTGCAGGATTCTCCTGTCAGCATTAAGTCCTAGTGTGGAAATCAGCTCCACTTGGCGAGCTGGAGCGGACGTAATGAGACCCTGATGGAGGTTGACGCTAATGTGCTAATGCTGTTCTGAGATCTTAAGTGTAGTGTCCTCAGCTCTACTTGAAGAATTCAGCTGTGCTTCTTACAGCATGTGTAGGTGGCATACAAGTGCAGACAATCACATGGGCAAGGCAAGGCAGATAAAACAGAATGCTTTTAGTTATTATTAGGTTTTGCCAGGTTTTTCAGTGTCAAGATATTTTCTATTAATGAAGCACAGTATGTGAAAATGAAGATGATGCATGACAATGGAAGTTCTTCTTTGAAAATCGGAGTCACAAGTAAAATCTAAGATAAACTGTAGAGAATCATATTCTAGGCACTATCCCGTTGGATTTTAGCTTTAAGGTAAAGCGCGTCCAGTGAACCGTATCACATCGAGACAAAAATGTATTATATGTGGATATTTTAATAATGGTTAGTGATAGTGGAAAATATGTTATTATGATGTTAATGTGGTTTTGAACACTTGCAACTCACCTTGATCGGGCATGACCAGTGCCCGCTTGGTCAGTCTTTAGAAATTACTGGACCTGGAATCAGACTTCTCTGTCACCAGTAAGCCGTTATCTTGTGCCGCAGAGCACTATGAGCCTCCGCCGCATTCCTGTCTGTGACCCCCGCTCAACCCACAACCTCCAGGATTCGCCTTTCCTTTCTGCTGCTGGTTGAAACGTGATGATAGGGGCGCCCCAGCGCCCACTCCACTAACTTGACGTGGAAATGAGCGGTAGTCTAGAAAACTGGCAAGTTTTTTTTGCGCTCGCACGCCCTCACATAGATTGCACCCTGGGCGGTCGCCCACATTGCCCATAGCAAAAACTGTCCCTGGACACAGCTGGCAGAAATGGTCGAAGCACATAAAAAACCCACATGCAATTCAAAATTTTCCATGGGCCACTGGCAGGTGTGTGTTTTTGTTTTACACACCAAACTCATTTTTTACCCACCATTGGCGCTTGGCGGGTGTTAATTTTACGCCCTGGCCACAGCACATAAACAATGCATGCTAATAATTGCTGTCCATGTTTGGTTTTGTATAAGAACATGTGACAGTTGCTACTCCCACAACATTTGTGTCATCTGCCTGCAGAGCTCCAGAGGTTACTGATCAGTGGTTGTGCGTGTTGGTGAAAACAGTCATTATGTGTGGTTTGTCCAGTCTTTGTAGGTTTCACTTAGCATTTAGGTTTGTCTCAGGCTTAAAGCAACACAATGTCAAAGGTTCTGCTTCTGGTGCCATTTCAGCAAGGGATGAAAAGGTGTAGTCTGTAAGAGTATTTATTGTTACACTACCTTGTAAACAGAATCCTATAAAATTTAGATCTTAAAAACAATTTTAATTAAAAAATGAATCAAGATTCAGTACAATTGGACTTGAATTTGAAAGCGTATTGTAAGTAATGATGTCATAGTAAGTAAATGGACACAATTAGAGTGCTGTTGGAAAGCAATACATGTTCAGGTTATGTACATGTAACAGTATGAAGGATGTGTACTGAAAAACATCATTAGAAATACATAACTAATGTAACATGTGGCAACATGTTGAGCTCTTGATAAATAAAATGGTGGGATTTCAGTTTCAGTTCAGCATGCAGACATACAGTGCAGCAGACCACTACAACCAGTGGAGATGAAAGCATAGCATCTGTCCATTGAGTGTTGTAAGCATCAGTAATGGGGATCTGCACAGGCCCTGGGAGGCATCAAAAATGAGATGACAGAGTTAGTGTTTATCATAGAAACGTGTTGATAAGAAGTCATTGAACATAGTTGCTGGATGATGTGAAGGAGTGTTCATTTTTATCATGGTTGCCACAGTGGTGGTCCTCTCAAATTGACTGTATGATCATATTTGTGTCAGTGTTTCCCCACTAATTGTGCACCCCTGCCAGGCCAAAAAAATCTTTTTTAATGTCAAGAAGAACACCAAATATAATTTCAGTGTTTCCCCCCGTGTTCATTCTGCAGTGTTAACCACCCTTTCACACAAGGACAAAGCAGACAAGAGAAGAGACAGGTAAAATGACGTAACATTGTTAGTACTAGGTTACAATCAGGCTTGTTAGTAAATGACATGCTAATGTGCTGATGGATTTGAGAGTTTTGTGTTTTTAGCTGAGCCAGACTAGAGAATATTAAAACAGATGGGTGATACTGTTTTGCCCTTACGTTTTAATGTGAAGTTTGCTGAAAGTGATGTAATGTGTTTATTGTGGTGTGAGAACTGGGCCTAGAATAACTCTTTAAATATGGTAACTTAGGAGGCAATTTGACCTTCTGTGCCTCATTAATTTGGCATGCAGTTAACACACCAGTCATAGTTTTATTATAATGAAAATTCAACCTGTAATCTGCTCCTGGTGGTCTCCACTATTTGGAAGAAGGAAATAACAGGAGTAACAGGCAAGCGTCAAAAGTGAGGTGTTTTCTCTTTAAATGAGTGCTGTGCTGTGGATCTAATTTATGCAATGTAAAGAAAGGTTCATGTTGATTTTGTAAAAGTAGCTGATAAATATTTAAATAAACTGTTAAGTGATAAATTTAAGAACAGAATTTGGTGTGGTGGTGGGTGGTAGATGTCCCCCTCTGGCCCATTCACTAACCAATATAACCACAAAACAAGTAGCTAACTCTTTTCTATCGGCCACAGTGGAAGGTGAATCAAAAAATAGCATCTGTTCTTTTCAGTCTTTTTTTCTATACTGGCCAGAAAGGTTTATTGAGTAGAAAAGAGGCTCTGATCGATGGTCGGTACCTGTCAAACCCACTAACTCAACCGCCAGCATCATCTTTTACTTGCAGTTGGCCGGAGGTAAGCAGCAGTTTCACACCCTCCTTCCAAAACATGGAGGCTAACACTTGAAGGTGGCGTCAAACCCTTCAACCCTTCACCAACCATGTACATTTACATGCGTAGGATGATAAAATGGCACCTGGCTGTTAATAATACAACTGAAGAATGCTACATGCACCACTGCTGAAGCTTTTGAACAGGTCAATATAGACATTTGAAACAGTTATGTGGCATTCTACACGTACTATGTATCTTATTTAATTCAGTTTAGTATTAATGCAAAGCCTGTGACAGTAGGACTTTTATTTAGTAGCTGACTCTTTTGTGACAGTTGTTGAGATCTACTGGGCATGCATTATGAGCGTCACCCATGGGCATCATTTCCACTGAGGACATGTCCCCCTCACTTTTATAGTTTCAGTTTGATTCATTTGTTAAAAGACCACTAAACCACTGTTTCTTCACACTGTCCAGCTGCTAAAATCCAGATGGGAGAAGCCCAGAGTTGGGAAAACAGAGGCCACACACTAGATAATGCTCCCATGAGCATATAGACTATTTCACTTGAATTGCATTGCTAGGCAACAGCTTGGGTCCATGTTTACTTTCTGACAGCTGATGTCATTAACATACGCTGCAAACCATTTCAACAAGAAACACAAAAGAACCCATTAACAGTGTTTATGCTGTCATATTTGAAATGGTCTTTATTTAATTACCGCCAAGTTGACTATTCGAGCTATAAGCTCTCTATCACTCTGATGAAATTTGTTATTATTTTAATGCCTCCACCCTGGAGATAGCCGTGGCTGGAGGCATTATGTTTTTTAGGCTGTCCGTGTTTCTGTCTGTCCATTCATCCCATTCTTTGTGAACGAGATACTTCAAGAACACCTTGAGGGAATTTCCTTAAATTGTGCACAAACGTCCTCTTGGACTCAATGATGAATTGATTAGATTTTGGTGGTCAAAGGGCAAGGTCACTGTGACCTTGTGTCCCACTCATTCTTGTGAACATAATTTCTTATGAAGGCCTTGTGGGAATTTCCTCAAATTTGGCACAAACATCTACTTGGTGGTCAAAGGACAAGTCACTCTGGCCTAGCAAAATTTTACATAAGTATCTAATGGATAAAATGATTAATAATGACATTATATTTCCAAAATGTGCAAACGTTCTGCAAAATCATAACTCAGGAACAGAAGGTGAGACATTTAGTCAGATACTGAATTGATGACACTAATCTTGGGTGTCCACCTTTACACTGTGCTGATTGTATAGATCTTCTGTGCTGCCAGGGAAAGATGTGTGTTATGTTTTCACAGACAAGGATGCAAACTGTAACTGCAACTTGACTGGCAGAGGCTTTTTGTGTCTTGTCATGTCATCAAAGGATAAATCACAGAAGGGTGTCAGTGATCGCCAAATCTGGGTGATGATGTCAAATGTGCGTTAGCATGTTTGATGTGTTTCCATTCACAGAATTAAATTGTCTACATCATGTCCCACTCTGTGTTTGCATTTTAAGCCTGCTTGAAAGCAAATGATAAGAAGTTGGGCTCCAATTTGGGGTTTTTTCTCATTCTGGTGATCAGGAAATGCCACTGAATGTGTGTTTGCATGTTCCATGTGTTTTCATTCACATGACCTATAATGGAGAAGGAAACACCTACATGCCATCATTGAATCTCTCCGTTCCTGGTCAATCTGGAAAGTAACCCATTAGAATGTTCCAGCACTGACTCAGATGAACTTCATCTCATCAGCCATGTCTTTTGCTAAGGTTTAGCTCTGATTAGGCAACTTAAACTACTTTGTTAAGGAAATGTCAAGCTACTTCTGCCCTCACTACTGGCCAAATGCACATGAGTAATTGGGTCAACATTTGATTGAAATGATATCCCAACTCCTAACATCTTTTTTCAGCATGCTGGCATCACATTGGGTGAAACTGTCCCCTGCAGTACAGTGTGTGACAGGCGCCCGTGGCACAGACAGATGCCATGATAATGGCTTCTTCTGAATAAACAGACAGACTTTTGGGTTTGAAACCGTTTTTCACACAATCACTGCTTTAATCAGTTTGCTTCTTTAAGTTGGATAATCAATTTTAAATAAGATTATACTTTTACCTTCCTCTCAGCTCCTTCAGCAGCAGTAGATTGGAAAATGATCACAGATGCATTCCTCTTTCACATTCTGTGAGCTGTTGAGAATGCATGTGCATAGAAATCATTTGAAAGTACTCATTGTAACTCCTGTGTTGGGGTTAACGACTTCAAAAGTAATGCGTTACAGTCATATATTATGTTTTAGGTGGCTAACAAAGTAATAAATGCATTACCAACAGGATTTTTGGCAATATTATCACATTTACAGTGTCATGTAATGCGTTACCGCTCGAAATAAACTGTTTATTGTTTTCATTTTTCATTCATCCAAACTGATCCACTTCCATTTGTGCACCACAAGAAAAAAACATCCCCCAAGGGTTGTTTGTTGTCATGCCATTCATTATACGCCACCGCATGTATAGGTGCCTGTGATTGTGTGCGTCATCATGTTCAGTGCATTATCATTCACATACCTACAACTTATCCCATTCTGCTTTTGCATCCTAACGCTGCTAGAAGCGAGGATAAGGAGCTGACCTCTGGTTTGTTTGTTCCTCGTCCTGGTGATCGACACATTGATGTTAGTATATGTTGGATGTGTTTCCATTCGCATCCCCCACAAGTGCAGAGCAAAGCCAGCACACTGTCCCCGCCTTATGCATAAGTCTCACTCCGGTGCTGCTGTAGCTGACCTGCACACTAGGAACTGGCAGGTGGGTCTTCCACCTCTGGTGTTTTAATTTGCGCTTGTCATAATGACTTGATCACAGGCCATTCTATTTGTTGGGCGAACCTCAATATTTGTTCATTGTATTGACCACTTTGATCCTCTGCCTGACCCAAGGATATTAATTTATTTTAAACGGTCTAGGCTTTTTAATTGTTTTATATCATCACACTATTATTAATATAGGCAGGGGATTTTAATACAAAGTGGTAACCACTGTATGTGAATGCATGAATCGGTCAGACCTGTGCAGCGTTGCTTTTCCTTCATATTCATGGTGATCATCTTTACAGCCATCTGAAGGCAGCATGTATCTGTTTAATGTGTAGTTTCTAACTGAGTGATGTTGCGCACTATCAAACCACCATTACGCAGGGTAGATCTGCCGCTTACATTTTTTTCAAAAAATGTAAGCGCAAAATAACCACAGACACCCCTGTGCTTACATGCACATCCAGTGGGTCATTTGGATTAATTATTCTACACAGTTTGTTCAGCACACCAATGGGCTTGTTGGAAACGGAACACATTGAAAGCACATGGGGCTGGGTGGCTGGTGCAGCAGGCCACCAAAGCACCTCAGACACCCCTCTCCTCAGCAACGCTTTCCAGCTCGTCCTGGGGGACCCTAAGGCGTTCCCTGGCCACATGAGAAATGTAATCCCTCCAACGTATTGTGGGTCTTCCCCCAGGCCACACAGCTCCATAAAACATTGTAAATCTCTTAAAACTTCTTACTCAACTTATCTTACTCTCTTAAGACTTTCTGTTCCTGTCAGTCTTTGATCCGGTGAATCCATCCAAAACACCGGTCAAGTGACGTCCTTCCTTTCAACCAGATTGGCCAACTTGTTACCTGAAACTCCACATCTTTAATCATAATACAGATTGACAATCCCACATCCCAGACAACAATAGTTCCCTCCGGGGGGTTCCAAACTGTCAGTGCATGGCCTTGGGGAGAGTCCTGTGATTAAAGGGGTGTAAGAAGTAAACGTAATAAGCCATGACTGTCACAGTTTTTAATGTACCTACCTATAATAATGCGTTCTTCATGATCCCAATAGTGTCCAAGTGCGCCAAGGGAGCCTGACCGTGGATTTACCCAAGCTGTGTTTTGCACACTCCCAACACACTTGGCAGGACAACCCTGACTGTGATTACTAACTTGGTCTCACTCCAAAGCTGTCAAAATCCGGCGCTTGGGCAGTGACTTCCGGCATCAGAGACTGACAAAAAAAGCTGTCCTTTCAGGTCAACATGATACGCAGCCAGTCACCATGATACTGTAGTTTAGAGGTGCCTGGCGGCGCAAAACTTGCAGTGTTACACCAACATGCGTGCATTTATTTTGACTGTATGCAAACTGTACATTTCTTGTGAAAGCAGAAGTGTATTTTGTAAAGACAATGCATGTAAGAGAATTAACTTGACATCATGTCCCAGAATATCAACAACCAATGCACCCAGGGTACCTTGCATGTTGTGTGTGGATATGAAGAGTCTATGATCAAACTTCGATATGTGAAGAGGTCAGAGTGAGAATGTGTTGCGGGGACAAAAAGTCTTGTCTCCGCTTTCCCACTGCCAGTGACTCTGCTATAGACTCTGAATGGCAGTAAAAAAGCAAGCATAAAGAAAGGGGGTAAATGTAGGCTTTCATTTTGTGAGTGACTTTAATGACATTAAACAGGTATTTAAATGAAACATCACCTTTAAAATGAGGGCAGGGCCTTCCAAGTGAGGGTGAGAGAGTCTAATCCTGAGCTCCCACGTTCCCTCTGCTTCAGAGCCAATGGAGCAGTATTTTGGGTTTGCCAGTACATTGGGCAGATATTGCCATTTTCTAAAAGTGTAATATTGATCTATGGGACTGCCCCGCATTCCCATTTTACCTTTATTGGATGGTTAACAGAAGAGAACCAGATGAAATATGTCGAGAGTGAAGGATGACATGGGACAAAAGTTTCTTCTTTGCTCAAATACATGAAGCTGAAACTTTTTAAGCAGAGATGATCCTAATGCAACATTTTAATGTAGTTCTTGTCATCCACATCCGAGTTAATAAGCTAGACTATGGCACTCTCCTCTTCACTGGAATCAGAGCAGCCAAGACTTAGTTCTTATTTCAGCCATCTTTGCCAGTCTTTCTCTGAGTGATTCAGCCGTTTTGGATGGATTTATCAAATGACTCAGGAAACTGCGAAGAGCAAGGAGGGGATTGGGGAGGAGAACAGATCAAGTGGTTTACTCTAATGAGCCCTGTCAACAGTATTCTGCCTATAAACAAATAGGGCTGACAGATGACACAGTGGCAGCACTCGTCTCCGTCTCGCCGGCAAACCACCTGTCGACGCCGGTTTGGACTCCAGGAAATGTGTCGCTCTGTCGAGAAAGCTTACCGCCAGCTTTTCGCTCTCTCTCTCTCTCTCCATCAGTCTGTCTTCTCTCTCCTCTTCTTCTCTAAAACACAGGCTCACACTTTTTAGGGCATCATGGAAAGTCATTAGTCATTATTTTCTCCGCTGTCTCTCCTCCCACACATACACTGTCACTTGCCAGCTCTCTGCCGCTGCTTGAGAAAATTATGAATTATGCTTGTGTCTCACTCTCTACAGGGGCTGGGACTAGGAAGCACCAACCATAGAGCTGCTGCTTTGTTCAGTCCTTTCCTTAAACCTGGCCTTTTTTTCTCTTTTCTCCAGGCCTGTCAATCACGATTTAAACTACCCCGGTCACCAAACACACCGCGGTGCACCATATTGAGACGAACCGCCTAATTTGTATCAGCTTTTCACAACATGTCAACCGTGTTTGGTGTGACAAGAAAAGAAGAAGCCCATTTTTCTCTTGTTGTCATTTATACTCAACACAGTGGAGACCGCCCGCCATGAAATGCTCTCCATTTCTTAATTTTACCGCGAACACCAGCATGGATCCGCTGCTGCAGCCCCGCTGCCATTCACGCGGGTTTAATTGGTATTCATTCGGAAGTCTGCTCAGCGCTTCGCAAGCTGTGCAGTCGCAGTATGAGGCTGTTTGACTTTAGTAAGAGCATGTCAGATTAAAGTGTTATTTATCAGAGAGAGTGGATGCACAAGAGTCAGGGGTGGAGGAGTTTGGGTATTGGTCTTTTGCAGTCCCCAGCACATCCCTCGCCTTTAATCCAGCTGTGGGTATGAGGCCTGCAGGCTGCAAAAGGCTCTGAGGAGCGGTGAGAAAACATATGTGACAGGCCCTAAGCCGATGACTCAGATTAAAAATGGTTGCTGTATACCCATCTAAAGCTATGTGACAGGGTAACGAACATTTCCAACTGAGGGCAGCGTGTTGCCTAAGAGGATTTTCAAATAGAGTGTTTTTTTTCTTCTTCTTCCTTAATGCATTCAATAGAATACGAGCATTGCACAAAGTGCTGTGTTTGCATGCCTTTTGTGTTACATAACATGGTATATTGTCCTCGTGTCGCTTGCACAGCAAGCCTACATATGCTGTTTGAAGTGGTTAAGTGTAGTTCAAATTATTAATGCTAATTCTGCTACAGCTGATTTAGCTCTCTTCATGTTGAGCACTCAACATACAGTAGAGGCCCCTCAGGGACTGTGTTTCTGCCAATTTCCTTAGTGATGCTGTCAGAGCTCAGCAGAGAGAGGGAGAATGCACTGATTTAGGAAGTGTGTCAGTCTTTTCTGAGAATTTATGCAGAACTAATCCTGTAATAGCCATTGATCACTGACGTAAGCTTGGAGACGTATCGAGGGATTGGTGTTCTGTAAGGATCATTATTTACAATGCAAGGGTTTCCTATTTCTAGTTTTCTCCATTTACTGTAGTACCGCATGTGCCTAAAGGAAAGGCCTGGACCCAGCTTGAAAATGCATCTTTAAGACCTGAGGGAACTGATTTTGACTGGTACAAACAAATTTGAAACCCCATCCTAACCCAAGGCCCTAAGCCATATTTTTGCCATGCTAGTGGCATTGCTCTAGGGATGGTAACTACTGGGCTGATTTAGATTAACTTCTTGTACAGACATTCATGTCCCATTTGTAATAACTTTGTGTGACTTTTTGTCCATCATCATCAGGTCAAATTTAAATTTGTCCAGCACTGGTTTATTACCAGATTCCATAGACTGTAGGCTATAAAACAGTCTGATGGATGTAGCCATTGTGACGTCACCCACTGGTTTGTGAACTCATGTTTCAAAGCCTTTGGTCTTTCATTTTGGCTGTCGCCGTCTTGGATTTCTGGAGCCAGAAGTGGCTATAAATAACCCTGAAACCTGATTAGCTATGGTTAACTATGATAATGCTAATGCTCAGCTTTTATGAATAATTATGTTGTCTGTTTTTTACTTGATTATTGTAATGACTAGTTCGCACCTGATCAGATGTATCACTCCTAATCTTGCTGTATATTATTTGTTCAGTGACAATAAAGGCTTTTTCTAATATTGTATTGTATTCCATTCTAATGTAAATGCTAATCTTGGTGAGCCAAAAACAGGCTTAAAACCATTAAAATGAAATGTAATTACTGAAAAAATTAATCATCCAGCTCCTTAGAGGATCTTTTAGTTCAGCCAAATGCTGACAGATTTTTTTAGATGACCAAAACGTAAGTTAACTTTCACAAACTGCAAACACACTAAAATAGCAACAGCATTGTCGCCCTGATCGCAACTTGTCAACAGACAACACCCACCTTTCACTGAAAGTGGCCATGCCCTTAATTTTGCAAATTTGAGGCCTTAATAACATGTAAACATGTGAGGTATGTGTGAATTCACAGCCTGTACAATTTTAATGAAAAGGTAAACTAGCTATACAGGGCAAAATCATTTTTTGTACCAGGCTGTTAACATGTTTATTTCTGTTGTAAGGTTAAGCATTTCAACATAGGGGTCTGTGGTGATTGACTTGCTCCTGGAGCTAGCCTCAAGTGGTCATTATAGGAACTGCAGGTTTTGGCACATTATATTTTAGCCTCAGAGGCTGCCGCTTGCTGAAAACCTGCACACATTGGCATGTAAAGGAAACATTTAGCTCAAAGAACTGCTGTGCTCCAGCACAGTCTAGCACTGCTGCCAACTCTTGGTCTTATTTATTATTCCTCCCTCAAGGACAAATGTGCTTGCGTTGGAGAGATTTTCTCACAAATAAAAAATAACATATTTTGTGTACTGGTTTCTAACTGTCTTATCTGTTTCCCAGGGCTGAAGGTGCGTGAGGTGATGATCAACGTGTCCCGTCAGCAAGTGGAGGATTTTCATGGCCCGGAAGACTACTGGTGTCTCTGTGTAGCCTGGAGCCACCTGGGCACCTCTAAGAGTCGCAAGGCTACTGTCCGCATTGCCTGTGAGTATGGAAACGCCTCAGTGATCAGTACTGTAGCAGCCAAGTCACAACGCTTCTTGTCCCTGCAAGTGGCAATATGCAACAACTGAGCAAGAAAACCGAGTAAAAAACTGAGCAAGTGACACGTGAGCAGTCTGATAAGATGGAGGCTTTATTGTCTACATCATAATCTGTAGCTTTCAAAGACTCAATTTAGTTGACCTAATCAAAGTATTCATTTTAAAAGCCTAAACAGTTCTACCTATGTTAATGTAATTGGAATTAGTACCTGAGCCATGTGTATATGTATCTAAAATGGTTAAGCAACAGCAATATTTGACACAAATACATAAAAGAATTTCCCCAATAACTGCTTGTATTCAGCTGTTTCTTGGAACCAGTCAAGTCCAATATAAATAAATTCAATAATTCAGCCTCAAACAGTGATTCTGGGCTTCATGTCAGCATGGATGTTAAAAGTTGAAAGCTGCAAAAGATCAAGACAGTTTCTGACACTGGCGTTAAAAAAACTAACAGGTTTGATGATGATAAGACAGACACTCATTTACGGCCAAATCTGTGCCGGGCCACACCCCTCTACAACATTGCTGTAACCCCCCCACTGGTCAGTTGTGAAAACATTTTGGTTTCAACAGCTTGAGTAAATACATCCACTGAGTTTGGTGACTGTGGACAAACTGTCATTGATTCATGGCCATGTTTTGCATCAGGCTAATGCACTTGGTATCAACCATTTTACATGTGGGTGTCAACATTGTAATGACAAATATCTTGTGAGTTTTATAATGATGGGACAAACAATTACTGATTTATAACTGATTTATGTTATCTCATGCCTAGTTTTGTCATGTGTAGCGCCCCCTGGTGGCCAATTTGAACGAATCTCTTTAGTGTCATGACCCGGCTCATAAGCCATGACAAAAAGGGGAGACACACACTGTATCAACTGAAAGCTGGCTAAGCTGCCATCGGGAGACTGGCCACGTGCTCCCAGTTGCCACTCACTTAACTCTGTCCACCAGGACCTGCAAGACACAGCAGACAGACAGGGGAAAACACACAAAGCAGGCCCTGCTGAGGCAGGAGGCCGGCACATTAGGATATGTTTCAGATTCACACACACATTCATACACTGATGACTATGGCTACCATACAGGGTGCCACCTGCTACTCAGCGTAAACGATCACATGTGCTGAGTGTAGGAGCCATCAAGACAGAATAGCCATAGGGACCATTTTGAGGTCCAGTATATTGCCCAAGGATACTGTGACATGTTGACTGGAGGAGCCCGTGATCGACCTTCCAATTGATGAATGACGTGCTCTACCTGCTCGGCCTAAGCTGTCTGTATCTTCAAAACGAAACTTTGATAACTTTTGATAAGCATGGTCCAATAATGATCTGCAGAAAATTTGGTACAAATGAGATACAGTTTAGGAGAAGATGTCAAAAATGTGTTTTTACAAAATGGCGGACAGTCCAGTCAGGCAGACTTAAATGGTCCTTCAGGCTTTTTTATAGTCCATATTGAGCTGGACATGTGTCCGATTTCTAGTCAGTCCAATTTATGATATAACGGGTGCGGCCAAAAATTGGATTTTTGGGTCTTAATTAGAGTGCCATTGTCTGGCCGATTGGCATCTTTTTGCACAAAACCTCCAATTATTGGTGAAAATTTCAAATTTCAAAATGTTTCTGAATTACCACCACAGGCATTTTATGAAGAACTTTTCTGAAGAAAGTTAATATTGATCATAAACTCAAACAAAAACAATAGGGTTTTGGCCCTTTGGGCTTGAACCCCTAAAAATAAATGAAAGATAGAACAGAGTGAAGTTTGGCAGGACAGACTGTCACTCCCTAGGGGGAGAAAACTTTTTATTTTACCCTGGAGGTCCCAATAGTGTCATTATGATTTATAATGTCTGTCCGTGTGTCCTCTTTACCCCTAACACACTGGAGCTGAAAGACAATGTGACCATTTTTTAATTTTTCTTTTGGTTTGGACCAACGTGTGTGAACACAGCAAGCTGACATTATCTTAACAGAAAATGAATCCGATTTGTCAGAGGGGAAATAATCTATTCCCAGAAACAAATGCTGTCTAATCAAGTTTAAACACAATCAGCTATTCACAGCCAGTGTTGTTCAAATCCAATAGTGCTGGCAGATGGTGTTATAGGTTATCTAAAAGCCCTCTTTTGTGTTGAATTTAGTGTTTGTACATGGCCCTGAAGTAGAAAGCTGAGAGAAATCACACACTCTTAAACATCAAGGAAGCAAAGAAGTCTTTTTTTGTCTTTTGAAGAAAGTAAGAATTTGAGTTCACAGATGATGATGTGATGTGAAGATCTGTATCTGCAAGGATTTGCATATCATTGTGTAGGCACTTAATATGCATTTACCTACCTGCAAGTTGCACTGAGGCACTATTATAGCGTTTTCTTCCTGCATTTAGATCCTTGGCAATCTCTTATGATCCTAGGGTACATGAAACCCATACAAAACCCATGCTGAAATAACCTATCAAAGGCAGTTTTGAAAATGTTCGAATAGGATCTGTCACTACTGTATGCACATGAATGCCCAGGATGATCACAGCAATCCTCCTGCACCTCTTCCACCCAGTGTATCCTCCAAACCACCTTGTCAACAGATTACGTAGCACAGGGCCATGAGATCCATTCTATCCTATATCGGCCAGAGGGTTTTGAAGGTCGTGGCGTGCAGAGCCAGGGGCGGACTGGTGCGTTAGCTGCTGAATAGGATTGAGGCCAGGCTGACCGTAACACTTGACACCTGACAGCTGCCTCTTATCTCCCCACACAGACCTGAGGAAAAACTTTGAGCAGGACCCCCAGGGGAAGGAGGTGCCAATCAACGGGATGATCGTTCTGCACTGTCGCCCTCCAGAGGGAGTGCCTGTAGCAGAGGTAAGGCTGCCGTTACTCGCTTCTCCTTCCCTGAAAGAAGAGAAGCTTATACTCCCACTGAGCAGAGATCTGCATCACAGTGGCTATCCTTATTCTGGGAGAGTAATTCTCTGCCAATTCTACCTTCAGCTCTGCTTCTTCTGACCTTTAAAGATTGATATAGTGTTGTTAGATACCAGCGATAAGTGCACATAAACATTTAAAAGTAAAGGTGTTGGTTCCAAAGTGAGATGAAGAGGATTCACAGCATGCATTTTAATCAAATCTTCTGTAAACTGTGAAGTCTATCAATAAAATACAGACTTCAGATGCTTAGAGATCCTCTTCTGAAATTCACTTTGTAGCACTATTAACCTCACAAGTGTTGTGAGTTCACAGGCTCAAAGTGGGTCAGGCCACAAAGTGAATGGTCCAATTACAGTTTTGGAGAATGATTTAAGGGAGTGGGTGTAGGGGGGATGTTACCCTTTCTCCTCCTGGATTCTGTGGTTTGATCCGCCAGCGGCTCCTACTGTGTTGGTGAAGACATAAAAGTCATGAAAGGGAATCTCATCACTGTCGGGTGGTTGCAACATGGACATACAGATCAGTGAGTGTGCATTGCATCATTGCACCAAAGACATGGTCAAAATCTTGTATGTCCAAAAGCACTTTTCTGGTTTAGAGCGTCTCTGCTGGATCACAAGGCAAATTACTTCCAACTGCCTGCTGTGCTTATAGCCTGTGAGCAAGTAATTACTGTTAAAAACGTAATTACTTTTGAACAAACATTCAAATTTTGAAACAAAAGTGACAACCTAGTATATTGTAGCAAAGTGTGTCTTCAGTTTTTCTTGTCTTTGAATACATTTGGCCAAAATCTCACTCTCTTTCTGTTTGTCAGCCCACAAATGAGACAAGAATGAGCTAGCTACCTATAGCACAACCCACGATCCCTCCGCTTTTGTCCCCACCAGCTGCTAGGACTCTATTCCCCAACAGGAGACCAGACGTAAGCTTCGGTGCCATACCATTAGTCCAGGGTGTAGCAACTCAGATTCAGCCAGTGCAAACCCTAGGGCTGGGGGTCACAGCGGGCTTGTGGCAATTTGCAATATAAGTCTTCATAGAGTGTTTCTTGAGTTAAGAAAATGCTGTAGTTATTCGAATAAGCAGTTCTTTATTTAGAAGTCAGACAAAATCCTCATACTGACTTAAAGAGTGACCAATAGCAATGATCTTTTGAGGAAAAAAAGAAAAGAAATGATGAAAATGGAGGACTTGAGGTTTCTGCCTGACAGCGAAAATATCATCCTTGAAAGACACGAGATGTTTTTTGCTAGTCTGGAAACCTGGAGTGAATCACATATGGAATGATATTTACATGGAACATTAGATACCAGATCATTCATCGTCATCAGTGCTGGTTTGTCCTTGATGCTTCCTCATTGAGCAAAGCTGTAACTTGGGTACCAGCTTGGTAGTAGTGGAGGAAGTACTCAGTTCCTTTACAGAAGTAAAGCACTAATACCATTCTGTAAAAATACTCCATTACAAGTAAAAGCCTTGAATTGAAAATGTTACTTAAGTTTAAGCATGTAAGTGCAGAAAAATAGCCCCTTTGACTGAACTATTATTAGAAATTTAGATTATTATTGGATTTGTATGACCCATGCATTCATGTAAAAGCAGCATTCTGTTCTACTGCTGCTGAAGCGTGCATCTACTGCTAGCTCACATAGCAACACTGAGCTAGTTCCTACATGAATTGGTCTTTTTTTTTTTTGTTGGCACTTTGGGCGCCACAAGCTGAGTGCCATATAGTTCCATTATATTGGACAGAAGGCAGACATATCTACAGCTGATATCTGTAACACTGACCAACTCACACCAAAACAATCTGGATTGATAAATGGCACTACTGGTAAGAGGGGAAATATGCAAAACTGATCCTCTGACCACGTAGCACAGAATATGTTCATATCCAGTTGTTTAGACCTAATTCTTATTGAAGAGTAGCACTGCTAATGAAGCTCTGCTAACTTGTTCATCAGTGCAGAGCTTTTGATGTGAACAGCAACATCTGGACAGGTTCTTATGTATGAGCAGTAACTAAACAGAGCTTTAGTGCGGCTGAAACTGATCAGTTAATAGTATAATAAGGCTGATATCAGACAGTACAAACACGAACCCAGTGATGAAACTAAAGCAGGATTTATACGTCTGCGTTGAATCAGTGCCTTATGTTGTGTTCACCACTGGACATGAATAAAACAATTCCCGTGAGTTAATTACATGTAAAGTCAGTGTAAAGATGTGATTAGATGCAAATTCCCCCTGGGTGGCGCAATGGATGCGATGCGAAAGTATATGAATTAAGCGGTGTGAATTAAATGAGTAGTCATATGCTTTTTTGCGAGAGTTGAAAGTCTGAACTTCGGCGACCAATTCGTGCTGCAAAAACTTGTCTTGCGCGTGCCACAGTTAGGGTTGGGGTGTGAGTGTTTTGTCCGTGAACCGTTTGAGTTATAATGAAGCCAAATTTCACACTTCTGTCTAATATTGTAACTTTTGTTTTATGTGTGTTTTGAATTCGAGGACACTCAAACGTGGCATTAAAACCCCCACCTAATGGCATTTTGAGGTGTGATAGCAGAGCGTCACAGACACACCAACCAAGTATAAATGCTCACACAACCTGGTTTCACTCCCAAGTTATCAAAAATCTGGTGACTTCCAGCATCACTGCCAAAAAAAAGCAGCATGATGTGCGGCTGGTCGCTGTTATTGTTTAACAGCCCCCAGTAGTGTCGGAGGAAACATGACCAGTCAACAATAAAAGTTAAGGCAGCGGAAGTCCGAGTAGGTCAGATGGGGGGGTGATGGATGGGTTCTTTTTCCTAAACCCAACCACATGCAGTGTAGGCCAAATGCAACCACGTGTGTTTGTTGTTGGAGGGAAAAAAAACTGTCAATTTGCGGTGCTGTACAAACGGTGCGTTTATGTTGAAAGAGACTGTGTGTACATTTCCTGTGAAAACAGAAGTGTATTTTTTTTTTTTTAAAGATTTTTTTGGGCTTTTTGCCTTTTAATGGACAGGACAGATTGAAATAGGGTGAGAGAGAGAGAGTCGGGGTTGACATGCAGTAAAGGGTTGCAAGCCGGAGTCGAACCTGCGACCGCTGCAGCGAGGCATCGCCTCTCTACATGGGGCGCCAGCACTATCCACTACGCTACCGACGCCCCGGAAGTGTATTTTTAAAACAGACAATGCATCAAACAGGCTGAAGTTGACGTCCCAGCGCGTCAACAACCAATGCACCCAGGGTACCTTGCACGATGTATCTTGTCGTGGAAAGTCCATGACCAAACATCCATATGTGATGAGGTCTGAGTGAGAATGAATTGGCTCCCAACAGCGAAGGCCACTTGTATAGACTATGTGCACAACTATAAATCAGCCCTAACAGGGCAGCTATCCCCTGCTGTAAGGCTGTAATGGAAAAATGTCATCACATGACACAGCTGAAGTGTGCTGACCTGGGTCCATGGGAAAACCCTTTAAGATACAGTATTTTTTTTAGCAACATCAACAAGTGTTACAACTTTTTTAGCAGTTTAATGCCTGATGGCAAGTTAAATAGCAGCTTCCAGTGAGATGGCGAACAGATGTTTCTCACAATGAGATGGAGAGCGAGAACCTGGAAGACTGACTTGTGGGGCGAATATAGCATTTAAATGTCTCAGTGCAAAATGTCACCAAGAGCACATTCCTCTCCAAATGCAGAATATCTCACTCTATATTTGGTCCAGTGATAATCAGCATGAACAATGGATGTGTAATTGATGTGTGCAGAGAACAGATTTAAGTGGAGGTCAACCTCTGGCCCTGTGCTGTATAAATGATTCAGCATGGAAATGGAGGAGTGATGTCATTTCAGCACCGCAGAATGCACAGTGGGGATAAAAATAGTTGAATCTGAGCGGTACAGACCAAATCACAACCTCCCATCTAGTCCTTTGTCAACACAAATGAGCCCAGCCACAAAAGATGGGAGTGAATAATGTAGAGAGCACAGGGCAGATATCCTCAGCCCAGTCGATATCAGCGCACCTCGTCCATGAAATATTGAGATGGCATCCGTGAGTGTAGTGTGAGGTTTCAGAGTGCAGCTTTAGGATGGATGCTGCTGTAGCAAACACGAAGCAGGCCTGACAGAATGTGAGCTTGCGGTTGGCAGCGCAGCGTAAACACTGTGCTTCAGAACGTGTGTTTGGAAATCACCCTCGTCAGCAAGGATGTCAGGGTGAGCTAATGAGTCTCCAGTCACTCACAGCGGAATCATTTTGTATCATGAGGTTACAACAGTTTATTTAAGCAAGAGTCTGACACTTAGCAGGAATGCCTCCTTGACTCTGCGGGTCTTATTTCCACAAGAGAAGTGCCACAGTAGATATATTTGTGACAATGCTGTAATTCACTGCCATTCTTTCCATCCAATTACTTGTCCCAATATACTGTAAGTTTTCAAAGATGCATTTGACATGTTTTTCGAGTGCTTATTTCATTTTTAGTTCAGTTTTGTCAGCGTCAGAATTGAAATTAACTGGATATGAGATTACCAGCACTTACATTTACTCAGCAGACACTGGGCTTGGACGGAGACTTTTCTATGACTCCTTGGATGTAACATTTAGGGCTCTCACCAACCCACTGAGCAAGCAACGTCTGTGGACGTCCAAGTCTAGTTGATATCATGTCCACAGACGTTGCTTGCTCAGTGGGAATCATCCTTTTTTTTCCTTTTTTTCCTCAATTTCTCAATTCATTCATTCATTCATCTTCTAACCGCTTCATCCTCTTGAGGGTCGCGGGGGGGCTGGAGCCTATCCCAGCTACATCGGGCGAGAGGCAGGGTACACCCTGGACAGGTCGCCAGAATATCGCAGGGCTGACACATAGAGACAAACAACCATTCACGCTCACATTCACACCTACGGACAATTTAGAGTTATCAATTAACCTAGTCCCCAATCTGCATGTCTTTGGACTGTGGGAGGAAGCCGGAGTGCCCGGAGAGAACCCACGCTGACACGGGGAGAACATGCAAACTCCACACAGAAGGGCTCCCACGCCCGGGATCGAACCAGCAACCCTCTTGCTGTGAGGCGAGAGTGCTAACCACCACACCACCGTGCCGCCCTCAATTTCTCAATACGTGATTTTATTTATACAACATAAGAAAGTTATGGTTTTCCACTGCCCAAGGTGATGCATTTTTTTTGTCCAACCAACAATCCCAAAACCCAAAGATATTCAGTTTGGCAGCATATCCCAACTCAGTCGCTAGTGCTGGCATTGTACTTTTCTGCAAACCACCGATACAGTACATTTATACGTTGTAGGGGTTATGTTGAAACTTTACATTTCAACAATGCTGCAGTTATCAGGTGGTTAAGTTTAGGCACAAAAAAAAACAGTTGGTTGTTGTTAGGAAAATATATTGGTTTAAAATACCTGCTGGAAAAGAAATGATGTCTTCGTAAAAAACAACCACTTTTTGTGGCACTGTCCCCTAGGGAAACACAGTGATGTCTATGTACTATCCCAGTTGGAAATGGAGCAATGTCTTAGTAAAAAGCAATCATCTCTTGTGTCACTATCCTGGCTGAAAATGTAGTGATGTCCAGGTAAAAACGAACCGTTTTTAGTGGCACCATCGCAACTGGAAAGGCAGCAATGTCTCTGTGAAATCAACCACTCTTTGTGGCACTATCCCAGCTGGAAACACAGCAATATCCAGGTACAACCATTGTTTGTGGCACTATCCGGGCGGGAAATGTAGCGACATCTCAGTAAAAAGCAAATGCTTTTTGTGGCACTATCCTGGTTGGAAAGTCAGTGATAGCTTGAACAGCTTTTCCTGGCCCTATTCCTGTTGGAAATACAGTGATGTATTAGTATAAAACAACTGCTCTTTGCTGCCCTATCCCAGCTGGAAATGCAGCTATATCCAGGTACATAACAACCACCTTATGTGGCACTAACCTGGCTGGAAATTCTGCGATGTCTCATTAAAAAACAGCCACTTATCGTGGCATTATCCAAGTTGGAAACATAGGGAAGCCTTGGTAATTACCACAGCTTTCGTGGTGCTATCCCTGCTGGAAACTCAGCAATTTCCAGGTAAAAAAGAACTGCTTTTCATGTCACTATCTCTAGCGGAAACACAGCAAAAGGTTGCTAAAAAAAAAAAGAGAGAGAGAAAAAAAACGTTCGGTGGATAAAAAGTCACTGGAAGGTGCAGCGATGACCCATTTAAACAACTGGTTTTGTTGTTTGTTGGTCTGTAACAGTTGTCTGCAGCTTGGCAGCCATCTGGTACCACGCCATTCACCATCCCCTCACCTCCCAATGAAAGTCTGCTCACACACTACTTCACTTGAGGAATGCTGATATGTTACATATCAAACGTCCATGGTTTGCAGAAATGTAGAATGCCAACATTTATTCTGGTGACTGGGCTGGCAAATCCTTACATTTAAGAAGGTAGAACCAGTAAATGATGAGCATTTTTTTGCTTCAAGATCCCCCGCAGATATGTTTTAAGACACAAAGAAATAGTCTGCTTTGAAAAGTAATTTATGTCTGACATGGTTTTTACACAAAAAATAAAATACTAAAGATTCTCAAACCTACATGCACCCCCCTCACTTTCCACAATCCTATTTTCGTCCCCCTCTAGTCTCAGTTTTAGTTTAGTTTACTCTCTGAATTGTTTTCGCTTACTGTTCAGCTGCCAAATTCCGCATGAGAGAAGATCTTAGTTGATAAAAATGTATTCATCTAGGTTAGCTTCCATCATAACTGTGTGCTCACAGCAATGTTTAGTTTTGTGAGTAGCACAAAGCTATTTTGGTCTGGGTTTTGCCTCCAAGCCTACATAGAGGCTATTATGATTCTGATAAATCATATTTATATTTTGATTCTTAGGTGATTAATGGACGCCTGCATTTCAGATTATTTTCCATAGACTTATTGAAGGCACAAGACCAATGTTGAGTTTGTACGTTAGAAAGATTTTAGACTTCATTGTGTTCTGCCCATTTCTAAAACAAAACCTACGCCCTTGTGGGACTTGGCGATTTAACCTCTTGCTATTCTTGCCATTAGACTGTAACATCAACAACCTGGAAAGTAGTCGCTAGAACCGAGCTTTGAGAATCAAGGAAACAGAGCAAAGCGATAATCAGACATTTTTAGGCAGTGTTATGTTATGAAAATGTTGCACTGAAAGGCAGAATGGGGCGTTGTGTTTGTGCAACTTTTTTTTTTCTTTTTTTTTTTTAAAGTTAAATTTATCTACCTTAACATTTCTGTTGATTTTTCAGCCTTTAATGTAAGCTGTGTAGGCCATAGTAAATCAGAGTGCTGTATGCATTACAGCACAACAATTAAATTACAAACCGGCCCAGTCACCAGGAGAAAATTGTATGTTTCTGCCAACCTCTAACCTTAACCCTGCCAAGTTGCAGACTACTGCAGCCAGTGTTAAAGACCAACACACACCGACACCATATGTGTTTTATCGGCTCGTTGCTGTTTCTCCAGTGGTTTACTGTTTCACAGCGTGTCATTAAAGGGCTCCTCCAGTCAGTTTTCCTTCCCGTCTAATGGTCAATATTCTTTTACATACAGACAATGGGGGTGTGATTAATACTCATACATATTTATTAGGCTACCATATCAACCAGACTGTCATTATGGCAAGATGAACATCTCCATAGCATGGAGCAATAGCATGAACATGAGCAGGGATAGTGAAAGCTGTCAAACAAAAGTCCTTCTTGGGTGTTGAAGACAAATTCACTTCTTAACGTATCTGCCCTGTATCACTAAAAACTCCAGACTGCTCTGAACTCATCAACGCTGTCAGGAAAGAACACAGAACAATATTAAATATTATATTAAAAAAAACACAGTGGAGGAGCCCTTTAATGAGCAAATCTGAGGCCTGCTGTAAAAAGATGGGTGTGTATTAGTGAGACTGGTTACATTTATTAATATTTATTAATATTAATAATAAAAAGTGAGATTTTTGCCTCAAAATGGCCTCAAATTTGTGAGTTAAAACAATGCATTGTTGAGCAGCAATTAAACTTCAACATTTAAGTTAAACCACCTGATTTAGTTTTTACAGTATAGGCATCATACAAGTACAAGGTGCATTGTTTTACATGAGATTGTACAGGCGTTCCTAATGAAGGGATATGAATGTACTGGATGGTTTATTGAGAAAACAAAAAAGTCTGTTTTTAGATTTCACATTTTTAAACATGGTTTAAATTTTAAAGACTTACTTTGGCCTTTCCCATCTTAGTTTTGTAACATGTGAATCATAGTTATTGTCTCCCAGCATTTACAAAACGTTTCATTGTCAGGCAAACTGGAGCAGGCTTCAACTTGAATACCATTCAACAGTTAATCAACAGAAAAATACTTGTGGGTGTTTCCTGTTAATTCAAATTTAGGACGCGGGTGTGTGTATTGTTTCTGAGTGTAAATTGCAATATGCAAATTCTCAAGTGTTTTGCTACAAAAATACCTTCATACATTGTATCCAAAAAGAGCAGAGACTGTAATTTGCCCATGGTTAATAGAACGTAGGACCGGCTTATTTGTAATTTCGTTTCGGTGCTCCTGGTCCAAAACCAATTCCCCACTTTTACTTCACAGATATCAGGGGGTGTGAATGCAAAGCAGATCTTTTAACTCGGGGAGAAAGGAGTCCATGAGAACCCTGTATAATGAGTTTCTTTAGAGAGGTTACTCTGAGAGAAAGTGTGAAATGAACAGCCAAACTGGAACCCAATTTCAACTTCCCTGAATGAAAGCCTTTAATCCAAGATGAATCCCCTTGATCTACAGTAGCTCAGGTAGACAGCCCGGGCTATGGCACAAAGGGGAATCAACTAAATGCCTCTGCACTGTGATACAAGGCTGTTCTCTGTTGAGCTTCACAAAGACATCGCAATGCTACTCCAAAACAAGTTAGCATTTAACTCCGTCCCACCTCCCGCCTCCTCATGCACTTGTTTCTACTTTCTGATCCAACTGCCGAGCGCCTGTTACTTTTCCATAGGTCAGAGAAAGTCTCCTAGAGCGCAGATGATGAGCTTCATTATTAAGCCAAGCAATTACATCCCCCCCAGCCCAGGCCCAAGCCGGGAGCTCCCTCTATTTATTTCGTTAAGATAAGACAGATCGGGGTGGAATAGTAATGCAGTGCCACATTGCTCGGAGGGGAGGAGAGGTGGCATTTGGGAAGCAACGGGGGAGGTGGATGGGCGACGCAGGCCCACTTTGTGTTCTCCCTGTATCTTTTCTGATTAACCTCCGGAGCGGGAGAGCACAGCTGAGCCACAGATAGCTCCCTGCGACTCTACCTGCTGCTGTCAGGCTTGCTGTTCGTATGAACACACTGAGCCATGCTGAGTTCAAAGTGTCTGTGGCTATCTGTATGTGTGTGTGTGTGTGTGTGTGTGTGTGTGTGTGTGTGTGTGTGGGCAATGAGCATGCCTTTCTGTACGTGTGCTGTTGATTGGTTGGGGGGGTGGGGTGGAACATCGGGTGGATTAGCTCCGTGCTCGGCAGTATCTGCTTCTGTTATGCTGCTTAGCAAGCCCCGCCGGCGTCCCCTGGTCCCCCGGGGGCGCGCCTGACGGAGACGTTTAATCCATGTAATTGCGTTGATGAGATACTCAGCAATTAAAAAGTTCCGCCGCCCACACCGGCAATTCGCCACAGCTGAGAGTTGCCCAAAGGGGAGGAGATCATGTTAAATTGTGACACCTAAGCATGACTCAGCAGACAGATTTTTCATCTTACAGCACTGTAGAAAGCCGTTTGTAGGCTACACTGCATCACCTCGACATCAAATGACCATTAGACCTAGGAGTGGGGCGACGAGGCACACAAGCACATGGAAAAAAAGCGTCAGCTGGCAAGGTCTTGATCAGCGCTGTCCTCATAAGTCTTGATGATGGTTCCGGTGTCACCCGTTACATTGCTCTTCTGTCCTGTAATTGCCCCTCAGCCGCAACATTTCTCAGCATCTAATCATCAGCAAATGTCATCTGAATGAGATGTGTGAGTGTGTGAGTTCTTAAGTAGAGGAGAGGACCTGGCCGCTATGCAGGGCAAGAGGAGGTGACCTTCAGGGGCGGTCCAGAGTAATGAAATCACAGGGAGGAAACCCTGATGTGGGGCCCCGCCTGGAAACCCTTCCGTCAAGGCCGACACTGATGACCACATCCTAATTGAAACAAATGTGCCAATTAGGCAATTCATTTCTCACATCCTCTGCCACACACTTGCCAGGCTAATTTGTATTTGTCCCTTCATTTTTTTTTCTCCCACCACCTCCCCCTGTCCCTTCTCTCACTCCCTCTCTTTGTATATCTCTCTCACTCCTTTCCTTCTGCTTGATGTATCTTTTCATCATTACCTAAGAGCTGTTAGCGGCAGACAGACAATGTGCAGCGTGGCCCCCAAACACTGCGAGGGCTGGCTCATGCCACATGTTAATTGCCTCTTTCAAGTCACAGATTTTCCAGGCTGAAATTTAAATAAATACATAAAGAGTTGGAGGGGTGGGGGTGCCACCACTTGTGTCATCCATTCAGTGACAGATGACTTTAATCATGAGAAATTAGACCCTGTCCCGCAGTCTGCTGTCTCTCTATTTCCCTATCTATCAACGATGCTAAGCGCTTTACCTCCAATGAAACCTGCGCCAAAGGCTGTCATTTGATTGTTGAGCAGAATCTGGCAGCCTTTGAAGATGGGCTTCCAAGTTTTCTTTAGGGCAAATGATGGAAAGTAGAGGCCTTGTCGCTGTAATTGTACTGTACTCCTCTCTGTCCAAAAAGAAAAATCCCCACTCCTGCTCACAGTGGTACAGTTGACTCCAGTAGGTGTGGGAAAAAATACAGACTGTGAGAAATGATTACTGTGTTATGATGTTCATTATCATTTTTATTCGTGTCAATATATACCTGCAATCCATCATCCCTTGGGTCCGTGTGTCATTTCTATTTACGCAGTGTTTGCATGCCCACAGGCACTCCTTATTTGCATCTGGTCTGATTGTTGTTTATTATAAAGGGTGCCTGTGCGCTTCCTATAAATCCATCAGCCCGGCCCATTCTGCCACACTGTGAATGTAATTTGCAAACGCAGTGATGCAGCTCTCTTACCAGGGTAGGAGCGCTAAAGCGTCACTAAGTTTGTAATTTATAATTAGTTTTCGTCTCTGTTGCTGGTAATTGGTTATGGTGCTTCTTTTGACTGTCTAATGGCTTTAGTGTTGGTGGTTGTACTGTCTAGCATGTGGTTATACAGCAGGGTGCTGGAGACCAACAGTTTTGTGTGTCACTGTACAGTTCTTAAGGGGAGTGAATTCAAATATGACATTGGCATCTTCTGAAAATGTAACACTTGAGGGTTCATATGCTTCAAAGAAACTTGTCTGAATCATAGACTGTATTAAATGATGGACTTAGCCACTGTGATGTCACCTACTGGTTTGTGGACTCCTGTTTTGAAGCCTCAAGTGCTGGCATTTTGGCTGTTGCCATCTTGGATTTTTGGAGCTACAGGTGACCAGAGGGTGGGGGTAATCCTAACATTAGCTCCTAGCTTGGTTAGCTCAGTGAATATACATCTATGGTTATCTGTGATACTGCTATTATTTACTGGTGAAAAACAGGCTTAAAACCATTATTACAAAATATACTTACCAGAAAAACTCAACATCCAACTCCTTAGAGAGTCTTTTAGTACAACCAAATGCTGAACAAGACTTTATCGGCAACCAAAATGTCATAATCATTGACCATAAAAATAATGGACGTAGATACCATGACGTCATCCATTGGTTTGTGGACTCCCGTTTTGAATGGTCAAGTTCGGTATTTCAGCCGTCCCCATCTTGGATTTTTGGAGCCAGAAGTAATCATATTTGGGTGAGAAGGTGGGGCTGTGTAGGAGCAAGGGGTGGATCTGCCTGAAAAGCCGAGGTCACTCAAAGCAGCCTGACCTTTAAACTTTTATGCCTTAATAAAATGTAAACGGGTGAGTTACATTAAAATTCAGTCATGAATTGACAATTAGGTTCAGAAACCAAAACCATTTTCATACCAGGTTGTAAACATGCTTATTTCTACTGTTAAAGCAACACTTACCTTTCTGGAAATTTTACACTTTTCTTTGTTTAGCTTAAAATGCCATTAACCCTGTAAGACCCAGATATAGAAAAAAATGAGCAATTTTTTTTTACCTCTCAGATATTGTTTTAGGAGGCCTCTGATGTAGAAATCAAAGAGTTTTCAATTTTTTTTACCTTTTAGTAAGTGTTTAGGGAAATGTTGTAAATTTGCAACGTTGGGCACAGTTGGGAGCAGAACTTCTGTGTTTGTACTCACTTTATCTGAACAGACATACAACCTTTTAGTAAGTGTTTAGGGAAATGTTGTAAATTTGCAACGTTGGGCACAGTTGGGAGCAGAACTTCTGTGTTTGTACTCACTTTATCTGAACAGACATACAGAACATTTAAGTATTCATTTGCAGGGTTGATTGCTTACTTAGCCCCATAACAGTATATATCATGAGTAATAATCACACAACAATCATATCATATCAATCATCATTTATGAATAAGCATTTATAAATAAAAATATTGGAAAAAAATATATTTACAAAACTTTTTCCTCCATCACTTTCAATGTGGTTTACTACATTCAAACAATACTGTCTGGCTGGCCTATCATACTCTCTACTTATCATACTAAAAGGAACACATGCATCCCCCCCAGAGCACTTACAGGTTCACATTCAAGACCATTCGCACCTGTCCCTGAACAATGCAACAGGCACTGGATCGTTAAATTCATGGGCTAAAGAGATACTGTTGGTCCACTGATCCCAATTAAGGTGATAAAAACCTTTGGATGATGGCAAATACATTCAGTCTCTTATTTTCATTTTCAAGACCATATCACATGACATACAATAACAGAAGGATGGCACACGGCGTGGCCAAAGTACAACCAATGTTACTCAAACAGAGGAAGAACATCCTTTAGACAAAACACCCAGTTAACAGATGACTTCAGATGGACAGTTCAAATAATACTTTGGCTAATACCTTTCTCTGCAAGTCATTACGCTTCATTCTGACATTCAAACTGAATATGAGGGTTAGCTGATGGTGCACTAAAATGTAGGTGAATATTCCACCAGAGATAAAAACTCATAATTGTATCATTCTCATATGGTTCTAAGAAAATTCCGTCCTGTCTGTCTTCCCCACGTGGAGGCCTCTGACTGACGTAACCGCTCGTGCTGTGATGTGAAGAGGATCTCCCAGTTCTGCTCTCAGGATGTGGAGTTTTTGACTGTGAAATGTCGACCCTTTTCATCTTACTATTATACTATATGTTCTTTCTTAAATGTTGCACAAATTGTTTTTAAATGTTTTGTTTCTTTATGCTCATTTTGATTTTGTGCTGCACATAAAAATGACAAATAAAGAAGTTCAGTTCAGTTCATAACATTCTATATTACAACACAGCACCCAGTTGCTAATGGTTAACGTTAGCCTACTGTAGCGTAGCCTCTGAAACATTAACGTTATCTGTCTTGTGCATTTCCACTTACTAGTAACGTTAACGCTACTATCTAACGTTAGCACTGTAACCTTATTCTAAAACTCATCAGTCATCACTGACTCCAGTTGAGTTTTAAAACTCTGAGGTTGCGTTTGACTGTCTCGGTTGGAACATTACACTCGCTCTCCTCTTCCGTGTATCTAATGTTACCTTGCCAACGCTTACATCTATTATAGATGTAATGAGGATGTAATGGAGGAGGGGGGAGTAGGCCTTTTGAGGGAGATGGAGTTGCAGGAGGAGGGGGATGGGACTTAGGAGGGAAGCCGGAGTTGTGGATGTTCAAATATTTTCTAAGTGCTGTGTGAAATGTAAGAGTAGCTTTTGGGCATTTTAACATGGGGGTCTATGGGGATTGACTCACTTTTGGGTTGGCTTCACTTTTCAGCCCCGAATGATGTGTTGTCAAACATGTTTAAAGGCATTTGTGTTTAAACCTGTTCTGAGTGGCAGCACTCCAAGGCGAGGCAAAAAGCCTGCCATCATAGCCTCCTCTCAACTTCATTACCTCCCTGATCTCTCTCACCAAGAGCTCTGTGTGTTTTTTGCATATATTTTGAGTCTCCAATAGGGAACACAGTGCACACCATCCAGCAGTCTACACTTAGTCATTTATGGTGTTGTACTCATTCATACACATGAAAAGTGACAGAAGTTGTGTCAAGAATGAAAATTTAACTTGATAGGGAAATTAAAGGTGGGGAACAAAATATTCAAAGTGCTCCTCTGCAATTTAACACAGTAATTTAAATTGTTCCGGGTGGCATTTTAACCATAGGGAAGTTACAGGACATAGTGCGTAATAGATATGGACATTCTGCAGCAGAATGCCAAAAGAGAATACCAGTGCCAACCTGCAGCTGATGTTACAATGGCCCATTTCATAAGCTCTCACTCATCCTCTACTGTATGTTGGTGTTAACATATTTCCTTGTTTTTCCTTCTTTAAGATAAGGAGAAATGTTTTTGACTTCCTCCATTTGTCACACAAAAGTCAAATTACATAGCTTTTCTTTTCTGTTTAATAAAAGGAAAGAAAGGAGGAGAACAAGCGACTTTCCCACTTTAAAATAGAGAGATGTTGCTCTGGACAAGGTTTAAATTCCAGGTGTTCACTGAAAAACAGAATGGTAATCACAGCTATAATTATTTCTGGGGTGGGTTTGAAAAAATACCCCCATCTGGGCAGAATTAAAATCACTGACTGGCACAGCTAATTTAATACTCACCCCAGCTTCCCTAAAGAAATACATCCAGTGTGAATGGTGTGTGGAGTGTTTACATTAGGTACATACAGGTATACAGTTTAATTGCTGAGGATGCACTGCACAGTAGTGTGATTTGACTGCAGTAAATGGTTTCCCCTGTGACCCGCAAACGTGACATCATTCAGAAGTCATTACCTCATTTGCTGTCAGTAATGCATTCCAAAAAAATGATTTGTGAACTGCTGACTCTGATAGTTCCGGTCTGAGTGCACTGGTATCCCAGCAAATTAAATGAGACCAGCTGTCAAATTAGAAGCACTGATACCAACATTGACACTGATAGCTCATGTGTTAAAGCATCCCCCTTTGAAATTGGCAAATTTGAAATGGGTAAATTGATGCAAAATGTGATTTCAAATTTGGAAAACAATGTAATCAGCAAATTACTTTTCACAAGAACAAGACAAACAACTGACACGCAGTTTTTGTTTGGGTGAACCAAGCAAATATGCAATTTCACTGTTGGCCTAGTGGAATTCTTTAACAGCTTATAAAGTCATGACTAGTTGACTAAGAGACACAGATGTCTCTTAGGCCCAATCCCATTTCTTATTTCTACCCCTGCACATCATTTTCAAGTGCCCCTTTCCCCCTTGGAACAGAGTTACAAGGGGTAGTAGTGAAATCTTCCACTATGAAATGAGATAGTCCTTCAAGAGCCTGGCTCGATGTCGATACACCCCTTGCCCCTACCACTTAGCCCTACCCCTCTGTTTTGGGCATTCACATCAAGGGGTCAATTGTCCCAGTTTTGTAAGTGTGAGGTGTAGGGTTAAGTGTTAAGGCTACATCACCCTCCATATGGAGATTTTTCAGCAACCTGGTCTCACTCTGAAGTCATTGAAATGCAGACCCAGACGAAAAAGCTGTCCATTTATATCAGTATTATACATGGCCAATTGCTGTTATTGTTTAACGGCCTGGTAGCATCAAGGGGAAATGCGGTGGGATAATAACAAAAGTTAGGCAGCAGAATTCTGAGTAGTAGGGGTGGTGGACAGCTCCAACAACCACTAACTTTCACCCAGGAGGCTGGTGTTCGCTTCCCATAAGATTGTAAAGCCAAACCCCGTACAGTTTTTATAAACCCAACCATGTACTTTTGTTGCCTAAACCCAACCACGTGCGTGTGTTGGCAAAACATAACCATGTGCATTTGTTGTTGAAGGGGAAAAAAAACGTCAATTTGCAGTGGTGCACCGATGTAGTGTGTTTATTTTGAAAGAGACTGTATGCAAACTGTACATTTCCTGTAAAAATCGAAGTGTATTTTGAAAACAGACAATGCATGTAACAGGCAGAAGTTGACATGGTGTCCCAGAACATCAATAACCAACGCACCCAGGGTACCTTGCACACTTTCGATTAGGAAAGTCCACGGCCAAACGTCGATATGTGATGAGGGCAGAGTAAGAATGTGTTGTTTTCAGAGGCGCACTCCAAACCGAATGTTATGTGAGAAATCATAATGTCATATAATGTGACATTAGCTAGCTAGCTAATGTCACATTATTGTTGCTGATTTTGTATGACAGTCTCACATTTTAACATCTTTGCCCAAAGTTTGACAAAAGTCCAGCAGCAAAGTTTTTGCACTTGTTACCAACAAAAATGCGACGGGCCTTAGTCCCTAGAATGGGTCAAACTTCAAATTCGCATTTCCCATGATGGATCTCAATAGCATCTTTCATTTGACCCTGCCTGCCTGGCAAACTGCCACATATCTCAAAGTCCATGGCCCCAGTTTGCACTGCAGGCTTTCTGTTATAAAGCTCCAAGCCAAGCTGAGATAACCTGAGATAACCCTGGTGAGTGACATCATTCGAGGTATCTCAGGGAGTAGTACTCTCCATGAAACACAGGAGTTGGACAGGTAGCCAAATTTACTTGTAAGAGAAGGCAAAAATGAATGACAAAATAATTACTAACATTATTTATGATTGTTGTCAACATTTGGGGTGTGCTCACATGTTTGAGTTTAACTCCAAAAAATGGTTTAGGTACTCTGGCTATACCATTGGAGTGTCATTCTGTTTCTTGTCCTTTCTTGTAGCAGTGTTGCATTGTTCCCCGATTCCAGTCATTACTAACAAATGATGACTAAAACTACAAACATAAGGCCCAAGTTGTTATGAACCAAATGATCCTTTTAAAGTAGATTTATGATGTAAAGTGGATTTGTGATCTTATTTCGTAAAGCTACATTATATCTCTGTCCTCTCTTGTACAGGTGGAGTGGCTAAAAAATGAGGAGCTGCTGAGTTCCCTGACTGATGACAACATCGACACCCGTGCAGACCACAACCTCATCATCAACGAGGCACGGCTGTCTGACTCGGGCAACTATACCTGTCTGGCCAGCAACATTGTGGCTAAGAGACGCAGTGCCACAGCCACTGTGATTGTCTTTGGTACGCTGTCCTCCCAGCTGCTGTTATTGCCTGTTACAACCTATCAGTGTACTGATGGACTGTTTACATGGCACTTCAGATCAATTTGTTTGGTTTCCCGCTCCCCTACACAAGTGATTAAGACACCCATCTTTGTGTCTTCACTGAAGAGCGATGTTTCCTTTTTATTTCGATGAATGTATTATTCAAAGACTCAATTTACTGCCTCTCATTTAAAATCAATGTGTACTTTATGAAAGGAAATAAGCCACTGTGTCTTAATCTCATTTAAAAGGAGTGTTGCTTATTAAGTATTTATTCGCCAGAGGCCTTCCAGCAATGCCGGTTCACTAGCTTTGATAGCACTGCTAAACATTTAGCTTCCACACACGTTAGACACAGAGATCATAGAGTAAAGTGCTTCAGTCAGAGCACTAAGTGGTCGACTCCAACCTGTCGACCAGTATGAGTCAGTGTCGCCTTTAGAAATGGCAATTCCATTTAATGGCTGTTTTCTTTGCTTTTGCACAGTTCCACGTCTTTATCTTAATCCAAGAGCAAGGAACACTGAACTGGCAATTAGGAAAGAGGGAGCTGTATATCCAGCACAATGAATGTGCTGTGCTCAATCTGCTCCAGCCGTTATGCATTGTTGCCTTGCAGTGCCTCGGAGACTGCATAATCATTATTAACCCAAGCTCTTGTTAGAGTATTTAACTATGCCAGAGTTCTGGAGAAGTAAAATCTGTTGTTGTGCACTCAATATACCTCCTCTCACTCTCTAACTTTATTGAACTCCCTGCAGTGAACGGCGGCTGGTCCCTGTGGACAGAGTGGTCGCCCTGTAATGTGCCATGTGGGCGGGGTGTCCAGAAGCGATCTCGAACCTGTACTAACCCGGCACCTCTCAACGGCGGGGCTTTCTGCGAGGGAATGTCTGTACAGAAGATCACCTGCAATGCACCGTGTCCAAGTTAGTTTCACAACTTTCAGTTTCTGCATAGAAATATAACAATTAAGTCATACTTTATGGAGGTTTACAGGAACAAATGTTCCTTTTGTCCAGGTGTCAAAACTTAGTAATGTTTGGTTAAGAATGATTAAGCTTACATGTCAGAAAGCATGACAGGCTGACAAACATCTTAATGCAATGTTCATATTTCATCTGCTAATGATATTAGTACATGACAAGCTATTATGTATTTATACTTCTTTCACAATTTCTTTTTTCTTTTTGTTTCCACGATTTGTTTTGTTAAGGCACTTTGCACCATCACAGTATGTCACCCATTGTTGCTGATATTTACAGTGACATAGACGACTTTAATGAGCTTAATTCCCTGCCTCTTCATAATTACAAACAACCAAGTAGGAGGGTGCTCGGACAGCACAGACCTTCCCTAAGGCAAAATGCCCTGTCTCACAAATTTAACAAAAGTAAAAAACAGTTTGTGTTTACGTCCTGCAATTGGGGTTCTGCTTTGCTCTCATTGCTCTAAATTCCTTGACCCATGCTACACCCTTGCACCAAGTTTTAAAAAAAGATTCCCTAAACACTTGGTATTCATTGATATCTTTGGTACCCCAATAAACATATGTACTTGGTATATCTTGAGAGAGGTAAGTAAAGCCAAAACATCTAGATCACCACTGGTGGGTCATAAACTCCGCCCCCTCCATCTTAGCGGGTAGGACATGGGCCACACTCAAATTTAATTTTTCCCAAATACAGATTCTGTCATTTGAGGTTATTTTGTATGATGTTGCCATGTGTTCAACTATTTGTTTTTCTGAGTTTGGTTTTAATGCCCCAAAAAATGGGATGTGATGTCATGATGGACAGCTGTGTGCTTCAGTTGGTGTGCTCATGATCAGTGTTGCTGCTCATGATCGGGTCAGAGGTGTATGGGTGGAAACTTGATATCAAAGATTCACTTCTTGATTGCTGCTGTGCAGAGTATTTCATATCTAGGACATTTTGGCTTCAGTTTTGTACAGTGGGAGGAAGAGGAGACATGTTGTCCATCTTAATATAAAGTCTGTGGTCTCAGCCTGTGCCCTCAGTACACATTCATACTTAACCTGCATGCACTTCTCTAAGAATAAAGAACAAAAATCTGAATTATTCTGGTGTGATGAAAATGTGAAGTTGGACAAAGTGGCAAAGCATGGACTTGTTTTTTAATCTAAAGCTTGGAAAATTAGGAAAACTAGTTTGAATAATACACAAGTGTGAAGGCACACAGAATACAGACCCATGGCCTGAGTAGATTTTGTTTTTAGACATAATTTAGTCCAGCTAAATGTCACTGTTTTTTAGCTCTGCATTGTTGTACATATTTTTCAGTATAAAAATATGATGGTCGATTTAAGAATCTATCAGCTGTCAGGTCAAAGTGAATTAAATTAGGCAGGGAAGTCTAGTCATGGTTGTGGCTGTGCCAGCAGTACAAGGAGCAAAAATCTAAATGTATCTTCCCAAATCAATGATCACACACACCAAAAAATTATATCTGTTTGAAGTTGCAGTTAGGCATGGGGTCTGCTGTGGGTTTATTCAAAAAATGGCAAGAAGAGCCAATGCGAGCTGACAAGACTGCGCATCAGGCATACTACAGCCCCTGTGAAGCAAGACATAAGGCACTGCATCCTAGTGAAATGCTGCATTTTTAGGGAGCCCCTTTTCATGAAAATCGAGCTAGTAGTTTTTCCATAATCCTGCTGGCAAGCAAACAAATAAGCAAACCAAACCAAAAACATAACCTCCTGGCGGAGGACAGATCCTTAGTGACCTGAAAACATCCCTGTACCATCATGCCAAAGAGAGATCTGCTGCATGGAAGACAATAAAAAGAACAAGGGATTCATGATGCAAACTGAAGTGACTAGAGGAAGCAGGTGATATGACTCACTGTGTGCGGTTCAGGGGGAAAAGGTGAGCTGAGGCGGTTGTTGAAATGAGTTTTTACCTTTCAGGAGCAAACAGGGAGGGACTTTGCTGTTCTGACTGGAAGGGTTCTCTGGGGGAGTACGGGTTATCTTGTAGTGTGAGTGGCGTATACATTCAGGCCAACCTACAGACAACACTGCAGACTAGAGTTGTATATCTACAGCCATTATTTGTTAGAGGCAGGGCTGCTATAGAGTCATAAAGAATCTACTACCATGCTAGCAGCTCAGTGTAGTTGTAATTATGCACAACTATGCTTTGAGCTTGATGCAAACATGAAACAGGCAATGTTAATCATGGCTAACATTTTACTTTAGCATGTTGGTGTAGCAGTTTTATATTCTCCCTTGCATTTTGTAATAAAGAAAGTAACTCTAGTAACTCATTTTGACATGTAAGGTAGCTTTGGAGGTACAAGTTTCAAGAAAACTAGAACAAAAACAATTAGCTAACTTGGTTAGCAAGCTAAAACTACACCACAAAGATTTCTTATCATGTGGCATGAGCCATGAAAACATTAGAGCTACAGTCACTGATATCATGTGTGCTTAAATTACTCTTTAACAGATCAGGCCAGGTGTGTTAGTTGGCTCTCTGCTCCTTTAATTTTCTTGTTCTCTCTGTGCCTTTACCTTTCCTTTTGGAGTCCTTGATTTTTGGTGAGGTATTTGTGTATTGCCAGTGATTTAAGACAGTAAGTAAATCATTGCACTTGATCAAATTTGTTCCAATGGCCCATAACTCCAACACTCCAGTAGTCCCAAAAACATCCCATTGGACTGGAAGGCTGTTTGTCCGACAGGCGGATATCCTAAAAACAAACACACATTGCTCTGAAGGGCCAGTTTTCCAAACAGAAGCACATGGCTGATTAGTCATCAGACCTTTAATACTACAGTAAAAGTGTGACCCGCCCTTCTCTGCCTCTGATTGGGTCACCCTGATATTCTTACCCTAACTGTGACCAATCTTACTGCTCATTCCTAAAGCTAATTACCAACCAGCAAAGGCATCAAATACTAGCCAATCAGATGCAGAGTATGGTGGGTCATGCCTTTGCCACAGTAAAAGGTTCTGATGATGTCATTCTGCAAAACAACTTACAACGTTTGGAAGTGTAGCCTGTTATTGGAGAAATGGTCCCTCTGAGCAATACACATTTGTTTTCAGGATACCGGACTGTCAGACAAAGGCCTATGGTCCAACTATTTTGGACTACTGGGGCTTTGGAATTATGAGCCTGCTGTCCCTGCTCTTTCAGGGATACTGGACATCCTTTAAGATATAAAGTACATAAAACACATTTTATACAAACAAAAATGATTATCGATCTTCAACGGGGACATAATACAGCAGACTAGTAATGAATGCTGCACACAATAGACTAGACCCAGTGAGATAGCCACAATTTTAGAAAAAATAAAAAATAAAAATAGTAATAAAATAGTAAATACCAATGTAAAAATACAGCTATGACTAATTTAATTAACAATAAATATGAAATATAAGTGAAATCATTTATCCTGCTACATGAGCATACTGTCATTGGTTAATCAGTACTAAAAACAAAGCTGTGGCTAATGAAAATGGCATTAGCTTTGCAGGTATGCTGTGATAATTGGACAAATTGAAATGTCATCACATGAAAAGTCACAGGATCAAACATTTGGTGGATATTTCAGTCTGGAAGTGGGGGACCAACTTTGCCTTCCCTAGAGCAACGCTGCTAAAATATCCTCTCTCCTACTATGTTAATTAGCTTCTCCCATATTTCCTCCTGCTTTGCTACTCAAGCTAGGTGACTCTAGGCAACTCTGTCACCAACATTATACATTTAAATGCACCAAATTTGCAGATACGTTCTGCAAACTTGCTCTTTTTGATTGAAAAAAAGGAAATATGTGTCTTAGTAATGCAAATTAGATGTATATGACAGGCCACAGGTTTGCTCTAGAAAACAGTTTCCATTGATGTTTTACTCAGGGAATAAGATTATATCTGCCTGAATATGTAGACTTGAATCACAAAATCTGTGACAGATCTAAACTAGCCGGAAAAAAATCAGATATGTCTCACATGCATAGTAAATGAGTCTTATCTGCAAAGGAATAAAGACATTTTCTCTGCTGTGCACATTCAGTTACGAGGTGAGTTTTAAGAGGGAAGAGAACAGGAGATTATTGGAACCAATAAAATAAACCAATAAAAGCCTTTCAAAAGAAGCTGTTTTGCTTATAAATAATTTAAAAAGAGACATTGCACCAGTTAAATAAAGTGTAAACTTTTGTCAGCTTTGAACCTTTTCTCTGCAGAGCTATGCCAGACAGAAACAACTGACTCATAAATTGCTCATCACAGGTTCAATCCAGTGCAAAGACCACCGGCAATGGCCAAATGAGGCAGTGAGGTGAAACAGGGTGAGCAAGCAAGGGGTTCACTTCTGTTAAAATTTAAATATATATGTGTCATTTCTGAAATTAAATGCGTGCTTTGCCAAATCATTCAGTGTGAGCGTATTTCCTGCCTGTGAAATCCATGGTTATGTGTTGAAAGCAGTGCATTTAGAACTAAGGTTAATTGTTCATGTTTTCCCAGCCTAATCAGCCTGTTGTGTGAGAATACAAATAAAGGCTCGGCCCGGAAGGTGCCAGACTAGTAGGTGACAACAAGAAGACAGAAACGGAAAAGGGAAGATGTTTGAGAAAATCAAAGAAAACAAAGGACATGAGGTTTTTGGAAAAAAGTGGTGTAGCAGCAGTCTGTCACATTGCCATATTGTGTTAGTATGGTTTCCAGCTTGAATATACAGTCTGCATGTCTATACGCATTATCAACATGTGTGAAGTGGGCATATGTTGAAGGTGTATAATTTATATGCCTTGTCACCTCTGTGCAGATGTTGGGCCTCTGTAGACCTGTCAGTCCCAGCACATTGTTACGCATGCTGTACATAGTGTACATATTTCCACATATTGTCATGTTTCCCCAAGGAGCTTGGAAGCTTGAAAGCTGGGGTTCACAAGGTGGCGAGGTCTTCCAACGAGCCTGCCCTGTGCCAATTTGTTCAGTTTGCAGGGCTTCAGACTGCCGAGGAGCAGATGGGGACAGACAGTCAGGTCTAGTTTAATGGCAACAGAGAATGCCAGAACAGGATGAGAGGGAGATGTGGAACTGAGAGAGAGAGGTACAGGAGTCAGGTGGAGGGAATCAGAAATAATCACTATAGTATAATGAAGTTAGAAAAGTAATTTCGTATTTAGCACTATTTTAGAGCAGTGTGCTGATGAGTGGACCCTGATTTGTCTTGTAGACATGCACGAGGAGGACCTAACAGCTAACAGTTTTGCACTATGCCAAAGATCAACAGTTAGTTGCAGTAAAGGCACAGACACACTAAACCGACATTAAAGAACTAGTTTCATCGCTTCATGTCGCCTGTCTTGGCCAAAAAGTGTACTTGAACAATATGGAATGACTACAGCCAGCAGCTAATTAGCACAAACATTCTGGGCCTGCGTGACAGAAAATAACTCTCCATACCAGCAGGTGGCAGAAGTAAGAATAACTGAGAATAAGAATGAGAATAACTTTATTCATCCCCAAGGGCGTATGTATCAGTCATTCAAAAATGGAAGATCAACAGGGTGGATTCAAGATGCTTGTTGGCCAGATAGCAATAGAGTTGTACCGATACAGATACCAGTATCAGAAATGCCTCCGATACTGCCTAAAATGCGGTATCGGGTATCAGCGAGTACAGCCTATGACCAATCTGATACCACATAATGCCTCACATCATTACGCATACGCACGCTACAGGCAAACAAAATGGAGCGGAGTTTAAAAAGCATTCTGCTGTAGCCTTTAAATTGTCTTTTTTAACAAATTATGTGGCTGCACTTTGACCTGTATCTTGATCTGTGTCAACACTGGATAATGATAATAATAAAAAAAGTTTTATGGCATTCATTCTACCATTATGTATTTATTTCTTAATATTTTACATAGAGTTTTAGGAGTTGAGTCATACAACAATTCATATCCCATGCATTTTTATTTTACGCGCTGGTACTGGATCGGTACTCGGTATTGGCAGATACCTGAGGTTCAGGGATCGGAATCGGAATTGGGAAGTCAAAAGTGGTATCGGTACATCTCTAGATAGCAAATTAAAAACAAGTGATGTTTAAGGATAAAGCATATTTGACATGCACTAGCAAACAATAACAAAAACAGTTATGAACTGTTGTGCTAAGGAGCTCAATGGCTTCAAAAAAACTATTTCCTAATATAACTAGTGTGTTTCAATCTGTTGTCCCATCTGTTGTTAGCATAGTCAGCATGCATTCACTTGGAGGGCTAACTTGGCTTGTTTACCATATTACGTAAGCATCACAGCCTTGAATGTCCCACCAAATCCCATTCAAACTCTCAAACGCACTATGGAGAAATGGTAATGAATAGTCGAATATTCAGATTGAACTAGTGTTGCACAGTATACCGGTACTAAAATAGTACCGCGGTACTAGAGTATTCCAAACGGTAATATACTGCATTCGGAAAATACCGGTACTTTGAAACTGATTCAATTTATTAATTTAGTTAATTTATTTTACTCATTTATACACACAAACGCCTTTCTTGTTCCTATTGGAGCACAGATTGTGCAAGTGGTGTGTATGACAACACCTGTATCAACATTCGCAGCTGGGGCACGTGAAAAAAAGACAAGAGACAGTCTGCCTCGCAAAGGGAGACAACACGAGACAACACAAACTTGGTGGAACATTTGAGTTACCAAACCGTGACGCCCGTACTGAGGTACTTACCGAACCATGATTTTTTTGGTACCGTTACACCGCTACTATTTATTGTTCTAAAGGTTTGTATCCAAAAGGACTTTTCCTTAGGAAAAGTACCGAAGAGTATCGAAATTCATATTGGTATTGGTACCGAAACAAAGATTTTGGTATCGTGACAACACTATATTGAACAGCCAAATTCGGCTCTACAGCCTACACAGCTGTCTTCTGAGTGAAATCCATAACACGTGATTAATGTTGTCAAATGGTCGCAGGTTATTTTAGGCAACAAAGCCACTTGGTTTGGGTGAGAGAAAAACATCGTATTTTGGGTTAAAAAAAGTAAGTAACCTAATGCAAGTGCCTCACGCGAGTCGAGCGATTTAAGTATGTCACGTCTCTATGTAAGTTACGTAGCATTACATTAAAACAACGTTGAGTTGCCTTTAGCGTCAGTATCACACAGCGAGGGGCATGACAAAGGGTCTGTATTTGACGTCCTGGGAATTAGAACAACCTGGCAAGCCGCATGACGTCACATAAATGAAGTTTTCAAAAAACAGATATTTTAATGCAGCTCTTAGCTTTAGTACTAAACAATAATGTGCTACAGTTTCATTCCTTTAATCCATAAAGGTGAGAGAATATCATTTTCTTATGTTGTGCTTATCTAACTTTTACATCCAGGCTTTGTATTTATGCACACACATGGTTTCTAGTTAAAATTGCCAGCGACATGTATCTTTTTATGGAGGTGGCAGTGAAAATGACACTGTCAGCCGCCTTGGATTTCTGTGCAGGAATAAGTCTGATGAGGTGGGTGATCAATAACAATGACTCAGCTTTTGCTTTTCAAGGTGGCTGTAACGTCTGCCTTTCAAAACTCACTTTCTGGCTTGTAGTCTGAAACAAAAAAATGAAATTTCTAGACACTGACTGATGTGCCAGTCTTGAAGTTTTCAACTAGCTGCCTCTCACTGCCAATTAAAGCTGTCAACCTTAAAATGCTGCCTTCAGAGAGGGGGAGGCTGGGTTATGTTTTCAGTGTGGAGTTCACATAAAAATAAAAAAAAATTAAGTGCAAAATAAAATAAATGAGAATCCTACTTAAGCAGAGCTACGCAGACCTGTGCCACCACCATGGTCCAGAGGCCTCACAAAATGGCCGAGGTAACATGCAGCAGAGAAGGAGGCGGGGTGTCGTTCTGTTATCAGGGCTGATCCATGTCTTTGTGGGAGGAAGGAGATGCGGACAGGAGTGAAGCATAGGCAGCGATGAGCCCAGCTGTCTGAGCTGCTGACTGACAAGCCTGTCCAGTTCTGACAAGCCAGCCCAGAGCATTGCCTTAATGATGGCCTGAGTGCAGGGAGAGCACGGAGGATGGATGAGGTCAGAGGCCGCATCATGACCAGGCACATAGCCACTTAACAAGAAATGGCAAAGAGAGAAGAGAATACTGACAGAAATAAAGCTCATATTGTGAAGACTGGAATGCTAATTGAGAAGAGGTGATTAGTCAATGCACATTGTGTACCGTATTGTCCCACTGTGTATTTGTTAGAATGACATCTACACCGAAACAGACAATAGTTTAGTAATCTCAGCCTACCAGTTGTATCAGATACCATCATCTCTTGCACTGGAAATCACAGTAATATGAAGAGGATTGTGGGAGATTACAGTTACATTTGAAATGTGAATTTTTCAACCCATTCACCAGAAAAAAAAGTTGGCTTTTCAGCAAACCATGGATACATTACCTTTGTACATTATTATGTGGCAGATATGTTGAAACTTCACAGTTCTTTACATTTCATCAATGGCGTGGTTAACTTGTGGTTGGGTTGAGGCACAAAAAGCACTAGATTATCATTAGAAAAAGCTCACGTTTGGGCTTAACAAGGCCGAATTTGGTGGCACAGTCATGGCTAGAGAGGCCGTAAATGTCTTTGTAAAAAACAACTGCTTTTCATGGCACCATGCCAGAAGGAAATACAGCAATGCCTTGGTCAATAATAACTGCTTTTCATGACACTATCTCCACTGAAAAAAAATTGCGTTGTCACTCAAGAAACACCCACATTTGTTTCTGAAAAGCTGATGAAAACACTGCAATAATTTGCTTAAAAAACAAACAAAAAAAACCCATTTTTGTTGGTTGTTGGTCTCGAGCAGTGGTCTACAGCTTAGCAGGCATCTTGCCGAGGTGTGAAGCCATCCGCTATCCCCTCCACCTCCAGATGACAAAATTAGCTCATATACTTTGTCTCTTCAGAAACATTCATGTGATACTTATGAAATGTAAAAAGGTAAGAAAAGTACAAATGTAATATCCATGGTTTGCAAAAACGTACAATGCCAACATTTTCTTCTGATGACTGGGCTGAAATTTTTACACGCCATCCATGAGTAAAGATGTTTATTGTTTCCTGCTCCTAGTCCCATTACACTCCCTCTCACTCAGGTTACCAAACAATTATTTGTTTAAAGCAACTGATACAGAAATCTTGAACTGTGTCTGAAATAATTTTTTATCCTTTCCTATGTAGTAAACACTCACTAGTTTCCTGTATTTTTAATATTAAATTGAGATTCCTGACACATATGAATCATCATCCTGTCAAGTGTAGTGTTGGATGACTGTAATTTTCACATCTGTTAAAAGAGAAGTAGAAAACAGGAATTTAGTATACTTATTTTGCAAGTGCCACAGTAGCAGCTATTTAGCAAAAGTCAAATAGTCTCACTATAAATAAGTTGTCCAAAACACATTATTAAGCTACACCTATACACTGATTGACACCCTTCTTCACAATGAACAGCAGCATTTGCAGTGTTTTTGAGTAATTCCAAATACACCATTTTCTTTTGTTTGTTTGGTTTTCTTTTTGCCATAAACACTTGTAGGGGTGTAACTGTTCACAAAACTCCCATTTTGGTTCGATACGACACTGTGACTAATGGCTGATATGTTTTTGATTCAGCAAAAAAGAAAAAATGTCAGAGGAATTTCCTTGTTCTTTAACCTTGTTACGTCTCTGCACTAGCATTAGCCATGGCAGGAGCATCATGCTTTTGGGTTTTTCCTGCCTCCTTTTGTGAAGACGATATCCCAGAAATGCCTTGATATTTTCTTGATATTTGGCACAAATGTCCATGTGGACTCAACAATGAACTGATTAAATTTTGATGGTCAAGGGTCAAGATTACTGTGACCTTGTCTGTCTAATTCTTAAGAACAAGATGTCTCAAGAACACTTTGAGGGAATTTCTTTTTTTTGTTTGTTTTTTTTTTTGTTTACAGATTTGGCACAAACATTCACTAGGTTTTAATCATGAACTGATTAGATTTTACAGGTCAAGGTCACTGTGACCCTTGCATCTGTCTCATTCTCGTGATCTCAATATCTCAAGAAAGCCTTGGGGGATTTTTCTCAAATTTGGCACAAATCAGACTCAAGAATAAAGTGATTAGAATTTGGTGGCCAAAGGTCACTATTACCGTATAATACATCTTTTGGCCATAACTCAAAAATGCATTCACTAATTATGGGGATGCTAGAACCTCAAACTTTTCTGGCAAAAAGTTTGGGGTTCAAACACTTAAGTTTGTGCATTCTGGAGAATGTTATGCACCTAGTGTTTTTTCCACATCAATTTTTGGTGTCAATGTCTTTAATTTTGTCAAAATAAATGTCCTCTCCTACTTAATGTTTTTGATTTGGTGGGACAGTTGCAACTGTTCTAAATATTGAAGAGGTCATGTCCCCCACCCAACCCCCCACCCTGAAATGTACGCCTAATAAATTTTAACAGGATGACTTCCACTTCTGGTGTTATAAGAAAGTTTTACAGGGGTAACTTCATGTACAGACCTGTGAAGTGTCTTCACTTTTACAGGCTCAGTTTGGCTTTTTAGATCTGGAAGATCATTGTGCTATAGCTGAAAGAGATAAAACAGTCAATGATGTTTCATCAATGGGCTCTGCAGAAAGACTGCAGACAGACTTGTCGTAATGAGACTGAGTTAGACCAGGCTGCCACTGCAGAGGCTTGAAGCCAAGACATAATAACAGGTACAATCATTAGACCTAACAGCTACAGTAACAGTTTTTTTTAATCATTGTGTTACTCTCTATTGCCAGTTTATGTAACATGCTAGGGGTTAAACCTATAGTGAGTTCAGCAAAACTTTTAACATTTGCCTTTTTAACACAGAAGGTTGTTTTGTAGAAAATAAATATTCAGATGTTTTTGGAATTAGATTCAACCAGAAAAATTGGCTGAACTAAGAAAAAGAAGGGCACAAAAATCACAAAGCTACAATAATGACACCAAAACAAATTAATGAGGATCTGATAACTAGCCAATTTACAAAGCTAGACATGAAGAATGCAGTGAGCAGCAAAAAAAAGAAAAGAAAAGAAATGAAGCTTGGATTATGGAAAGTATCCACAAGGTTTTAAAAGTGATTCAGAATTTTGCAGTCATTACAGTTTGTCAGACTGTATCTATTGTTTACCAGTAGGCAGATGAGCTCATTCAACAGAATCAGAGCAACAAGTCATGGGGGAACTGTCAGGAGAGAAACAATATGCATACACTCACCAGCCACTGCGGTCAAACTCAGAAGCATTCAGCATTCTCTCTGCAACATACAAACACATCATTTGCATTTCAAGTAGCTGAGAAGAAACCACAAACACATGCGGAGTGTAGGTAGGGCCTATGGAACATCACAAAAGAAAATTACCTTCTCCACCACCCACAAGACTGCATTATGGGCGTTGCAGCTGCTGCCAAAAAATCTTCAGGCGCCATATGGTCTTCCAGTATTTGTTAAGCTAAGCATAATGAGCTCTTCCTTGATCAGATGACAAGGCATGGTGGAGGAATCCCAGTTATTAGCATGCACCAGGCTGTCTTCGTTTCATAGCCTTGCATCAAATCCCATTATATAAACAGGCCGGGGGGTTAATGGGGAGAAAATGTCTCCCAAGCTGTACCATCACATTACTCTCTGCATTGTGCATCATACTGAATATGTTTGTGTGTGTGTGTGTGCCCACTAAGGAAACATTTAAATGTTTAAAGGTCAAATGGGTAGCATTTGTAAAAAAAAAAAAACAAAAAAAACTTATTGTCATAATTGCTAAAACTGTCCCTATATCCTGACAGTAGTACATTAGATGGATAATCTATGAAAATATCAAGTACCTCTGGCTCCTCCTAGTTCTCCTAATGACGTTTGCAAGAGTCCACTGTGCCTGAATGAAAACAACCAATCAGAGCTGAGGAGACTAACACAGTGTAAATCATTGCTGTTGCACAGACTGTGCTGCCCTCCTGTGTGTACACCTGTTTTAAGGATACACAAATAAGACAGAAGAGCTGATGAACACAGCTTTTACTACTACTGATGCACAGAGCAGCCATGTTGGAATTTGAGGTTGGGGTTGGTGAGGTCCCTCTAACTTTCCAAATCAAAAATCGGATTTCACAGGGTTAAAAAATTTTGACTGGAAACTCAGAAATTCCAACTTACTAGTGCTAATGGAACACAGCTATTAAAGGCCCGTTTCCACTGAAGAAGTTCCTGGTACTATTTGGGGGGCAGGAACTACTACAGGAACGTCCTTTCGCTCGGCCCTCTAAACCGCCGTGTCTCCACTGAGAGAGCGGAGTAGGAGGAAGGTTCCTGTAAAGTTACCGGGCTCTGGATGTGATGTAATCGTTGCGTGACCATTTTGACCGGGGCGACGTAGTGGCATAGGGACGCTGTTAGCTGTTAGCCAATAGCGGTGTCTGTAATAACTCACTAAACTCTCAAAGTGGCCCGTGAAAAAAATATTTTTTCCAGCAGATGTCTTAGTCTTTTAACAGATGACGTCCTGATGTTAGCTTTGCTGCTGCTGTTAGCTGTCCCTGTCAGCTGCAGCCACTACTGATGCTTTCTAGACAACAGATGACGTCCTGATGTTAGCTTTGCTGCTGCTGTTAGCTGTCCCTGTCAGCTGCAGCCACTACTGATGCTTTCTAGACAACAGATGACGTCCTGATGTTAGCTTTGCTGCTGCTGTTAGCTGTCCCTGTCAGCTGCAGCCACTACTGATGCTTTCTAGACATCGTGATTTCCCAAAACTGAATAAATACCACGCATAGCAACACAAAACTGCTTTGCTAGCTCAATCATGTTGTAACTAAGATATCCGCTGGAAAAAAAAAGTTTTTCACGGACTGGTTATTGAGTTTGTTTACATGGCGGTGGAAGCTATGAACGAGCTACCCTCGTCTCCTGAGTTTTAAAAATGCCGGCTATTTTGTTGCTTTCTGTTGATGTCACATTCCGCCTTGAGTATATCCAATCAGCACCAAGTAATCCCCAAGCTCCAGCCAGGAGTTTTTCAGGGCCGTTCTGAGTACCTACTCCGAGGCAGGGACTTGTTTAGCCCCTGTAAAAGTTCCGGAACTCTGTCCTTCGGGGGTGGTTCCTGCGGTGGAGACACGCACCAACGGCCCTGGCCTTGAAAAATTACCCCGAAGTTCCTGTGGTGGAAACGGGCCTTAACTTACCAATATCTGCCTTTTGCATACCTCTTCAAATGATTTCTTCTTGCCTCTCTGTTTTCCTATGTGGTATGTGTTCAGACACACTGCTGTACAGAATATGTATCTCTTTGTCCACATGTTTATATTCCTCATATTGCAGTTGATGGAGGCTGGGACGAGTGGAGTGAATGGACCGTATGCAGCAGCCAGTGTGAGAAGCAGCGAAGTAGGGAATGCAACTCCCCAGCACCCAGACACCGAGGCAAGATGTGTGAAGGGAACAGCGAGGCCACTGAGAACTGCACAGATGGACTATGTACCCAGAGTAAGGCCTCTCTCCCCCGCTGGGCATCATCATCATCATCATCATCATCATCATCATCATCACTTTAATCATTTTCCTATAATTATCATCAGCATATATAGCCTACACTCACAGTAACATGGCAAATCATCACATGCATGTTTGAACAGGAGATGTGTGTTGGAAAGAAATCACACTGTGGATTGACACAGATGCTCAGTGCATGATAATGTCAGCGCTCTTCTTCCTGTGTGCTGCTCACTTGACGTATTGTATGTCATACTGAATCTGTCACAGGGTAAGAAGTGGAGACATTCAGTCTTGAATGATGCTTGACGTTTTGAATGAAATGTCATTGCACTGTTTGGGTCATGCACATGCAATGACTTAAAAAGTTGAATGTTTTACGCACTAGTGTGAACGCTAGTATGAATAATGACTGCACTCTAGGGCTGAACGATTAATTTTTATTTTAAAATTGTGATTTGAGGAGTGAGATCTTTAAATCACAGGGGGCACAATTTTATTTGTAGTTTATGTGGATGTCAAACAAGTTGTAAGGTTCAATAAAGGTTCCCCCTAACAGGGTAACCAATCCCAGCAAAGGTATTTAAAGGTATACTTCACCCCAAAATCAAAAATACATATTTTTCCTCTTACCTGTAGTATTATTTATCAGTCTTTATTATTCTGGTGATAGCTGCCAAGTATTGGAGATATCAGCGGTAGAGATGTCTGCCTTCTCTCCAATATAACAGAACTAGATGGCACACGGCTTGTGGTGCTCAAAACACCAAAGAATACATCTGAAAAACTCTCTCTCCAGAAATCATGACACAGTCACTCAAGGTAATCCACAAACCTTGTTGTGAGCAGTTTCATGTAGGAACAAGCCTCTGTTCTTTCTACCGAACTACACCCGCCAACCGTAATTCCACGCAGAAGGAAGAGTGCACCTACTCATGGACAAGAGGCTCATGCTGGTAACAGCACGATATAAATATTAATGGCGTCCTCCTTGGCTGAGCTGTGGTGTTAGTGATCCTCTCATCCATGAGTAGATGCACACTTTCTTCAGCGCAATCATATGGTTGGAGGGTGTAGTTTGTTAGACAGAACATAGTAGCTAGTAGCTAGTTCCTACATAAACACACAACATGCAACAAGGTCTGTGGATTATCTTGAGTAACCGGGTCATGATTTCTGAAAAGAGACATTGCTGTTGAGTTTTTCAAATTTATTTTTTGCCGCTTTGAGCATCACAAGCTGAGTGCCATCTAGTTCCATTATACTGGAGAGAAGGCAGAATCCTTACAGCTGATATTTCCAACACTCATCACTACAGGTACTAGGAAAAACATGTATTTTTCAAATTTAGATCTCCCATTTAAACTTTAAAGCACAACATATCATTTATAGGCATACGCTTATCCCCAAAAGGCTCTGAATGTGTAAATTAGCTTGTCCTGAGCACTGCCAGCAGTAAGACTTGACTAGCAACACTGTCATCATGAGTGGACAAGTTAGAAGCTATAAATAAAGATTAATAAAGATTACACCACTTTTAGATTAATTTTTTTTTTTTTTTTTTTTTTGGATAATGTTGCACTAGCTTAATTGACAGGTTTTTGTAATGGAAAACAAGCACAGTGACCTTGTTGTTTTTGAAATAAAGAATCTTGGGAGGACTCCAACAAGCAAAACTGTACAAAAAAATGGAACTCATAAAACCACAGGATTTCTGATTTGAAAGGGTCTCTATGCAAAATTCAGAGTCTAAGAGTTGTCTGGACATAGTTCTCGACATGGGGGTGCTTGAGCCAGCGGTTCTGAACTGTCCCTTTAATATAGCTGCAAACCACTATTTTTTAATGTAAAGATATAGTGGAGAAATGGCATCCTGGCCAGAGAAAGAACTTTGCCTAGCTTTTTGTGTGTTGTAATCCAGACTTATCTGTTGTTTGTTGTGGTAAGGCAGTCTGGTGCCACACGTGCATGTTAGTGCATGTGTGTATCACACCAGCTAGCTCAGGCCACCGCTGATATTAGGACTGTGTCACTGCACAGTCTTAACATCCACCCTCAAGTTCCCCTTGGTTAACAGTCAGTACGTTTACATGGACAGTTTAATTCCACTTTCATTCGGAATGAAAGGCCATTCCAATTAAAAGTGGTCATGTAAACGGTCATTCCGATTGAAATTTAAATCTGATTAAAGGGGGTGGTTTATTCTGTTTGTCATTCTGAATGAAAGAATTTTGTGTGCATGTAAACGCTCATTCCTCTTTAAGTTCATTCCGGTCTTTCTGCGCATGCTCGTTTCCTTGCCCTTCTGGCAATGATGTATATAGCACGCATAGCAACGGGCTGAGATAGAGCAGTTGGACTCGTTGCACTCACCGGTTTCTATTCGCCAAAGCACGGTCTTCTATCTCACTTCTTCAACCTTCTACCTCCCTTCTCCTCCTCAACAGACGAAGTATTAGCAGAACAAGGTTGTTGTCGTACTGCTGCTTCAAGAATATAAGCAAAACAAGCCCGAAAAAGGCACTAAGAACATTGTCGTCAATCATCTTGTTATCCGGAGCGAGGACTACATTGTTTTCTTCCGGTAAACGTAAACACGTAACATCCGCCCAGCCCCCTAACCAATCAGAAGCCTTCCCTGCCCCAAACCTTGCGCAGACCGGAATAAAGGCGATTAAACTGATCTCCCGTGTAAACACTCATTCAGAATGATTATTTCCCATGTAAACTACCTGGAAAAACTTTAATTCCAAATGATTTCATTCAGATTTATTTCATTCTGAATGAGAAGCCATCATGTAACCGTAGCCACTGTCAGCGCTGTCAGCACTGTTGCAATTGTTAAGTGCTGTTTATGGAGTTAGCACTGTTAGCTGCTAGCCCCCAGCTCAGGCTTCTCCATCAAAATAGGCTGTCTGACAGAAAGGTAAAGCTGTGAAAATACTCTGTGTTGCATATAAATAAACTAAAATAGTTTTTTGTTTTTTTTTTTTTTTTTAAAGTGGGACCTTTTTTAAGTGGCGAAAACATGTTTTGCTGCTACGTCCCTCTCCACCGCAGTATGTTGTTTAGCTTCCTTGTCGGACTCCAACCTACTTCTTTAAACTGGAGGCATACCAACTGACATCTACTGTATGTCATTCACTTACTATGGATAAGTGTCTCATACAACCCCACTTCAGAAAATCCAAACTATCCCTCTAATGCTCTGAATGTCGCATACAGAACCTTGAAAAACACGGAGTTTAAGTTATAGAAAATAATTAAGATTTAAATTATAGTCAGTATGTGAAAAAAGAGCTTAAATTTTTCCCCCCAAATTGTTCAGCCCTACTAAAATGTGCTCTTGAGTATAACGTTGATTTTGGTTTGCATAATATACATTTTGAGAAAGTCAGGTAGACAAGTGTGTGACTTCATCCCTCCTAAATGAGTCACTCTTGTGTTTTGGACTTGTGTTTGGAGAGTATTAGCCCACTCAGAGGTATTTCCAAGCCTTTAAGCAGTTTGCACCTCACCACTTTTATCTATGGTGATATGAAGACAGTAATGATGCCTGCCTGGCCTTTATCAGATACTGTATATCATCAATGAGCACAGTCAGCAGAAGAGCTTCTCTCTACACAGGGTGTTGGATCTAAAACCGCACTTGTTAGTCACTTCACAGAGGCTCGGACTTTAATCACCACTTTCTCTCCTCTTTGTCTCATTCTATCTCTCTGTCTTTGCAGATCGAAAGCTGCTACATGATGTTAAACCTCAAAGTGAGTCTTCCTCTGTGGATTTTCTTTCATCTTCAACTCCTAGCCCCCATGACTGCCACTAATACATATATTGCCCTGAATTCTGGGGGGAAAGAGATGACATATTCTAAGTTTAAAGTTAGCAGAAAAATGAGTGACAGGCGTTTGCATTCTCCCAGTACACACTGTGGAACCAGAAACATCATGAATTACCACCATTTAGTTCACTTTGATCCGAGCAACTCCTGTTTTAACCCAGCAAATGCACATTATGTATTCATGTCATTATTCAGTGCCCGACTTTTATGACAAGCGTGACATCACAGCTGTGCTTTTGCTTTGAGCCAGGAGATATATTGGTTGTGACAAGTGAACATGTGTTGTGTTGTGGAGGATTAATGGGTTGTAATCATTGCAAACGAGCTAATTTGACCAATTTACGGCGCTGTCCTCATATTCCTGTGGCGGCTTTCAATCACTTGCGGGAGTTAGCCCGGCTAAGTGATTGTCAGGTGCTAGCTTGAGTGCTTTCATTAGCCTGCCACATTAGTGTAAAAACTGCGCCTACTGCCTTCTTCTCAGACTTTAAGGAAAGCTTGAATGATTGGGGAGTGCATAAAGCTGGTATGTGGCGAGTGATCACCCTGGTAGGAATACTCTAAATTAATTTTCCTATGATTGTTCCTTGCGACAACTGGTGACCACCCGGCTACACCGCATGGGCTCTGCCTGCTTGCACTGTGAGGTATCCATCATAGCTATTGGATATAGACCGGTGGGTCTAAAGGCAGTTAGGCTAATCACCCTCCATGTTAGCAGCTTGAATGTGATATGTAACAGTTTAGAGTAACGGCTGGACATGTTCATTTATGCCTATCTGTGGTGCATAATGTAGCATAGAGAGATAAGACAGATGGTCTGCTCCATCTTACCACTTTCCATTCTTCTTGTTTCATTTCCATCCTGGAGCCAGAGTAACACATTGTAACTCTTGCCTGTGTTTGACCTTGAATGTCTACATAATAACAGTATTGTCTCCACTGCTTTCTTTCCATCTCCTCCTCACTGTTTCTTATTATTAATACAACAAAAGACAAGACTCTTTTATATGAAACACTTAAAAAGCCTTTTCTCTTTTTTTGCAGTGCTGCCTTCATCACAGTAAACAAGAGAAAAGACTCTGTTAATGGCAAAATCTCACATTTACATACCGTAATTTCTCAAGTGGTGACCGCAGCCTTTATTTACTGAAGTGGCAAAGAGAATCAGGCCTTTATTTCTAATGTCCCCTGTTCCCCAGTTAATGCAAAGTCAAAACTTCCTCCGGGTGTAACTGCTGTCTTGATAAATTCAGTATGATGTATTTTTCTACAGCACCAATTCCATCAGAACAGCAAGAGTCATGTCAGGTGTTCCACTTTGCCTTTTGCCCAAACGTTGTTAAACTGCCATGAATGAAACATTTCACCCAGAATTTTCACATTAAAGGTCTTGCAGCCTCCCATCTACAGGTAGGCTTTAACGTGAAAAACCATCAGGAAATGTTGGTGTTTGATGACAATGGCTTAAAAGTGAACGCCACTGATTTAGCACGGCACTTTGTTAATATTGTCACACTCACAATGGACACTTTTTTTTAAGTATCTAAAAAAATTTTTTGAAAAACAAGAGGTATTAGCCCATTGCCATCTCTTATTTTTGTCCCATCATTTGTTTTTGAGTGCCCCTTTGCCCCTCGGAACAGAGTTAAAAGGGGTAGTGGTTGAAATCCTCTCCTTTGAAATGGGACTACCTACTATCAGGAGTAGTTGATGGCCTTTACGTAAACAGACACCACTATGATAGTATTGCTGTTGCTAACAATGACGCTGGCAATGCACGCTATAATTGATCATACGAGTCATCAAATAAAAAAGAACACTGCTTCATGAACAGGAAACTGCTTTGTAGGCTAACGTTAGCAATCTGTGCAGCAGCTTTGCTGCTGGACTTAAGTTAAAGTTCGGGCATTTCAGGGGCATGAATGATAATATCGGCACGTCATCAGTATCGGATGATATTGCCTGTAAAATGAACAGATCAGATCAGAACTCGCCAACATGCTTTTCCTTATTTTGCACAATCAATGAATAATACATGCACTGAAAAGCATTGTATTTCATGTCTCCATCTGCTGGTGGGCCATCACGATAAGCGTATGCATGTATATTTTGATGTTAATTCCACTGCAGAAGAGACTTGATGATCACTAAAATTAGGTGGGGAAAAAAGTGGCTATATCGATATCAGTATTGGTTATCGGTCAAATGAGTTCTTACATATCGGCATATCAGATACTGGCAAAAAAAAATCCAATATCGTGCATCCCTGCCATGAATCGGGGGAGAATTCAACATGGGAATATGTCAAACTGCTGGACTATCATGAACCAATCAGCAATAACAATGCAACGTTAGCTAGCTAGCTACCAAGAAGTCAGCATAGTACTGGCAATTTTTTTGTTACGCTTTTTGTTACGCTTGTTAGAAAGAAAAAGATTGTAATTCAACATATTCTCAAACAACAGATTGTATGATATTCTAAATTAGTGCCCCAGGTATGATGTTACATACTTATTCTAATGTTATGTACTTAACGTAAAGTTATGTACTTATAGTAATGGAGGTTAGGTTTAGGCAAGTAAAGCTGCTGTGATAACGTATAGGAAAAGAAACATGATGACAGCGTACCTTAAAATGACTCAACGTCCACTCCAAGTCCACACAGTTCCAGACACTGGTCTCCTGTAGAAAGTCCTGGGGGGAGTCTGGTAGAGGTGGGATCCACCAGAGGATCCATGATAGAATATTATTACAATACCCAAGTCAAGATACAATATTATTGCCATTTTAAATATGTTGCGTAATGCTAAGTATTACAGTACAATATATTGCCAAATTTTGCAATTTATTACCTTTTTTCAATTCCCAAAGGAAAACTTTGTCAGGCTTTTTTTTTATCTGTTCATATGTATTTGTAATACTAATAATTTATTCAATAAAAAAAAAATGATACTTGGCACTGAGTGACAATACGATATTGCCACACAAAAATTTTGTGATACTATTTTACATTAAATTTTTTCTGCACCCCTAAAGCCTGGTGCTTTATTATCCACCACCTTCCCATCCTGCCTCTTTATGGGACGGCTTCCTTCTTTACTCCCATCAGTGCATTGGTCACATAATCACAGCCTTCCCAGGTGCGCGGGTTAGACACATCTACTGGCTCATTATTGCGTGGGATATGTAGGAATTTTGGTGTTACTTTTCGCAGGAATATGTATGAACAGTGCATGAGAACAGCCTGTGTAATCTTGGTGGTAATGGTAAGAAATGGTAAGAAAATACATTTGGGGATGTCTTTTGTTGCTTGTGCAGCCGTCTTGCTGATAGTTTCTCATAATATTCAGTTTGGAGTGTACCTCTGAAAATTTTTTTTTTTGAGTACAATGTATCCCTAACACTTATCCCACCCTACCCCTTTATCCTAACAAGAAGTGGTTACTATGTTCCCTTTGAAGTTTATCAGTGTAGTACGGCAAAGAGGAAATGACTGGAATTAAGTATAAAGTATGAATTGTCTTGAATTGATGCTGTAGAAATACACAATACAAAATGTTACCATGTGAGCTGTCATAAGACTTCAGGTAATTCCACCTCCTTTAGTGTTTTTATTGATTTAATTTATTTTACCAGCCAATTATTATTCCCCAATTTTAGCTTAGACTGTGCCAATATTTGAAAACGTGCTTTTTTATGAGAATTTACATTAGCTTTCCTTTTTCATGTGTCTTGTGTGCTTCAGGTATGGACAGCACCAGTGATGTAGCACTGTACTCAGGCCTGGGAGCAGGCATCATTGCTGTGGCAATCCTCGTGGTGGCTGTCATGCTGTACAGGAAGAACCACAGCGAGTACGGCGTGGATGTCATTGACTCCTCCGCGCTCACCGGGGGTTTCCAGTCTTTCAACTTCAAGACCACCAGACAAGGTAAGACAGAGCATCATCAAATGCACGCTGACACGCGCCAACGACCACAAGGCCAAAAGGCAGTGTCATCAAAGACCTATGCGACAATGCCACCCTGGTGATTGATGGTTTTTGTTTGCTTGGCGTGCAGCCTCCCTATCTGCTTAGGATTTATACCTCCATAATCAGTGAAAGGACCTGTCCTTCTATTTTGACAGACCAGCTTCTCTGTTATTGTGAAGCAGGAGATAATCAATCTCTGATACAGACCGACACTGCTCCACCCCCTCCCAACAGACCACACATTTGACTGTCAGGCAACCAATCTCCTCCATCAGATTACACTGGCCTAAACCACTGATGGATAAATGTAAGGGGTATGGAACAGTGAACATCAATTCAATTTTTGTTGTGCACAGCAATAACTTCTGTTGGTTATGTGACTGTGGCTGTCCCGGCCAGCCTCGCTACAGGCATTCATATTACTGTCACTGACATTTCTGGGTTAGCGCAAGTGATAGCCATCGCCGCGATGGGTGATCCATCCTCGCCTCGGTGACAGCGCCGTGAGAAGCCCTGCCGGAGCCCACACTGTGCCCCCGGCTCTCCCAAGGCCTTGGGAGTCAGTCAAGCCCCGCCCCACGTCACGTGATTGGAAGGGTGTGAGGAAAACGAGGACTAGGAGGTGGTATGAGCTGGGTCTACATTCAGCAGGTCATCAATCCTATTTAAATAGGCCAGCTCTCCCCGCAGCCTGCCTGCTGTGCCCTCCACTGGCCACAATCACTCCTTTTCATTTTCCTCTCTATCAGCCCGACCGAGGCTCCCTATGAAATGTAGAACACTTCCTCAGCCCCAGTTTGGAGGAAGTTGTTGAGCCATTTTATATTAGCCTACTTCTGCCCTGATTGCATTGTTAACATTTAACCGTCCCTTTCATAAACATAGCAGGAAATTAGACACTTCCTCCAGGGGGGAAACATCTCTAAAAGTGTGTGTTTAATTGCAAATCAGTAGCTTTTTCATGGCTAATAATCACACGGGGAAAAAAAAAATCCGTTAAATATTTAAAGAAGTTCTTAAATGCTTTCGGATGGCTCTCTGCTGCCGGAGCGGCTGTAAGGTAGAGGACTGAATCAGTCTTTGGACCTGACCCTGTCTCTCTGCATTACTTCTCCTTCTGAGTGATTTTTAATCAGAGGCCCAATTCCAAACCTATCCCTCAAGGTATTCAACCTGAGGTACATTTCATTAACTTCTCTCATCTCACCACTGCCATTCCATTTTCGCCGCGCCATTCTTAAAGATGCACACTCAAGCGATAATCAGATCATTCTCCACTCGACCGGAGGGGAGAAAATTTAGCAGTGATCGAATGTCAGCGGCAGAAGGGTAATGTCCACCGGGCTGCAGCTCTGACCAAGAGCTGGAATATCTGCAGAGTCGCCTGTAGGTGCACTGTCACTGTTAGACTGTTTAGAAATGAAAAATACATATTTTCATTTTTAATAGAAAATTACCATAGTAGCAGTTGTTTGAAGATGGTGTTCCATATCATATTTGCATGTTATCTGTATCATTTCCAATGGAGGTGCAATCTTAGAGCATGTACTATATGAGCAATAACATAGATGTCACAGGCTCGAACCCTGCAACTAGTTTAATAATCTAGACTGAAATAAAACCTACATGCCCCTAATAAGGGCTGAAATGAATAGTAGATTAATGGATTTGGCGATCAGTACCAGGTTTGTTTGATATTATTGTAAAATAAATATTTTGGGGTTTTGCACCAGACAAAACATTTGGAGATAAAACCTTTATCTCTGGGAAACTCAAATTGGGATTGTTTACTATGACGTGACATTTACAGTGTGTTACGATTTTGTTGGCTCAATTTTCAAGACTATACAAATAGGACCAAGTGAAAAATGTGCATTTCATGCAGAAGTCAGTATTTGAAATGGTGGAGGGTGGGAATGATTTTCATATAATTTATTGGGTATGAATGCTGGAAGCAGTCTCCTGGAAGCAGTCTGAAAAAAGCTTGAATCAAGACAGCAAAACTCAACAAAACTGCGTACACTTCAGCTATCGGTTGTACTTCATTACGAACCAAGTTAGCACTAACGTTAGCATTAACTGCCTTCCCCAGCTAGTTAGCACAACTGTTAGCACAGCTGCTGAAATATTTGCAAGTTGTGAAATATTCTCATACTCACACTCACACACTCAACAATTATGTGAATAATGTTCAAAAATTCTCGTTTGCATTTTGTCTGAGCACACCTTCAAATTTTTTCATGCATTTTCAACTTTTATGTAATTACTCATACTTTCAGCTAGAAAATCTATTCAAACTCTTTCATACACGCTGGTTTTTTTTTTTTTTTTTGGTGTTTTTTTTACATTTGAATTCCATTTAAGCTTTTAAAATTTTCAATGCTGTTTGAAGCTTAGTAAAATCCAACTTTTCGCATTTTTACATTAATATTTATTTGATGAAAAATCAGAGTTAGAGTGACATCACAGCTAGGTTAAAGAGGAGCTTTAAAATCTTATTCAAAAATCAAATTAAACTCACTCTCAGTCCCACAATTGTCACTCATCATTTTTGGTCAAAATTTGTGCTCTTTCATACAATGTAGCGATGGAGGCAAACCAGCTCACATATTTGGAAATGTAACCTGAAAATGACATGAATTCCAAGCAACTACCACATAGACCTTCATGTTAACTGAGACCAGAGATTTCTAGAGGAAAGCAGACAGTGCCAGTTTTCTAACCTCCTATTTTGACACTGTGCATACAAATTTTTACTCACTGTCTTCAGCAGAGTCTTTCTCTGGGTTAGAATAATTAAGTGATAGGCTATGAGTTACATTTTTTTTTTTACCGGCTAACAGGAGTAGAAGAGGTGCGCCTCATCTTAATCTCTATGAAATGATCTCTCTGAGCCAGGAGTCACTTAGCAGTTACCATCATCATCACAACCTTTGATTACAGCTGGATACACCTCAGCTGAGCTAATTAGTGCAGTCTGACACACACACGCACACACACTCACATGACTTGGACATTTTCAGTCTTTATAAAGCATTTGTACACAACTTCTCTACTTATTCATACTATCAGCTAGAAACTTCTTTCAAAGCTGTTACACATCTTTTCATACCTGTCTGGTATTAGTCAACTTTTCAATGACATATAACTAATTAAACCTTTTCTCACCTTTCCAACTATTCCAACTACTTTGCTGTTTTCGTACACATTTTAACGTTGAATTACATCGATTTTAAATTTTCATATATGTTATTTCAATAGTCAATGACATCAAAAGTTTGACACTTATGTGGTTTCTGGCTCGGAGAAAGATAAGCTGATGTTCACAAATACAGATTAAACTTTCTTAGGCCAAGGAAAAAACATTGAAATTCTTGATTAAGATGATGTTTCCCTTTAAGCCAACGATGCAGTGTATTGTCAGCTTTTCGAAACAAAACCTTAAAATATTCTACTTCTTTTTAACATTAATAGTACTGTTCATCTTTTCAGTGACATTTATACAAATTATACCCATTTCCAATTTTCCAACTATTTCCAACAACTTCTTTTTACACATTTAAGCCAACAATGCAGTGTAGTGTCAGCTTTTCAGCATTCCCACCACAATTTACTAATGTTAGCATGGATAATGAAGTCAATCAAGTCAAAACTTCAATTAAACGCCTAGTCCCTTTTACTAGCCCGGTGTGGCTACACAATTTGTCAAATTAGCGCCTGCTTCAATTAGACACCCGGTCTAGTTGCCAAAGAGTTCCTTTGTTTTTTTTATAGAAATTTTTTTTGGATGTGTAAAAGCAGGTTGTTGGCTGCCTCAAATTATGTTTCTGTAAGTTATTCATATATATTCATATTGCATTAGTCTGTAAGGGTCCTCTGTTTAAAAAAAATCAAAAGGGTTTTTCAAAAAAATTAATCCAAGTTGTGGGTATTGTTTTAACAAGATAAAGTGGTGTTGTGTAGATATGCCGTGTGCTGTAATCCTCGTGTGCCATAACACTCTCTCTCTCTCTCTCTCTCTCTCTCTCTCTCTCTCTCTCTCTCTCTCTCTCTCTCTCTCTCTCTCTGGAGCCAGATCAAATGAATGATTCATATGTTTTCTCAGGCCTAATTTAGTAATTTAGTAATATTCAAACTGGTTTTAAGAAACAATGTGATTGTATTCCCCGATGTTTGCTGATTAACAGTTTTGTGTAAAAGGAATTTAAGGCCTGTCCTATGGAGATGCCTGTCCCAAATATTGTCACGTTGATTTCAGTGATTTAAGCAAATAATAGCCTGGGCCATTAATTAAAATTTTATGGTATGTACAGTGAAGTATACATTCATACAGGACAAAATAATGATTGTGTATGAACTCTATGTGCTTCAGTTTACTGTTCATGATCTGTACCAACTGTGAAGATGTGTGTGGGAAGAATTGAGCATTTGCCTGGGTACGATGTATTATCAGAGAGTGGTTCATATGATATCCTACAAATCTGCGAGAAACATGGTGAGGACGTACCTTAAAATGTGAAGTTCACAGAGATCCAAACAAGTGACTCCAGCAGAAAGTCCCTGGTGAAAAACATGTGTTGTGCCACCCATCCACCACCCCAACCTGCCACCTCACAGTGGTCAGGACTGATTCCTCGTTTACTACCATCGCGTGATCAAAGCCTCTCAAAATACATGGGATATGTATGAATTTGGGTGCACTGCTTTTCGTAGGAAGATATACGAAAAAAAAAAAAAATGAGAACAGCCTGCTGGATAAATGAGACTTGGAATATACTGCACAAGTAGTCTGTTTGTAAATGCATGTTTTGATATAGTTTTGCTATTGTTAAACATGGTCCCCAATCAATCAGTAAACAATATGCTCGCCATTATATGTGGAGGCATGCGAGAAAAACAAAGTATATTTCATAAATTTTATGCATTTCTTTATAATGTCTCTGCATTGAAACTGCATGAAAAATCCAATAGACTTAGTGATTAGTTGATTAGTCAAGATAATAATCAACTATAAATCGATAATCATTTGTCCTGAGCACTTGCAGGAGTAACAGGATGAATAGGAGATGCAGCAGCTGTTACTGAAAACTGTGAATACATCCCAGGTAATATTCCATATTCTGACTCTGTTAGGAAGACAAAAACAGCAGGAAAAGTTGAGTTTTGAAGAACAAGTCAAAACCAACACACCCCAAAATGCCCATCACAAATCACGCCCTCTGTAATTAACGATTCCCCTAAAAATAAAACAACATTAGCCTCCCGCCTTGCACCCCTCGCCAGGCAACAGCTGGGCAGCAAGGACTCAGTGACTTCGCCGTTATCTTGGCATGGCTCGTCCAGGGGCACTGCACGTCTGAGTCTGCCAGATCGATGCGGCACGCTCCTCGCTCCGTTTGGCAGCGTCGTTACATCTAATGGCCACAGATGAAGACCCCCCTCCACAGGCTGTTGGGTCCACACTGGGAGCTGAAGGACTCCCCTCATTTACAGAGCAGTCACCTCCACCCCTTCCTGGCCCTCCCTCCTGTCCTTCAGGAGGACGACTCGGTGTCCAGAGGAGCTGACTCCAGCAGATGGATTATGGAGATCAAGCTGTGTGTGTGCTTGGTAATTAAATCTAACGCTCTGACCGTGGCTCCGAGCCCTGGACCTTCTGTCCAGGTTGTGCTCCCTTACCTCTGATGCACTGGTCGCCTGCCCGGACATGTTGTTTTAATTTGTGCTGGAGCTTCTCTGGTCAGCTGCAGGAAATATCCAGAGATGTGGCTCTTAAACCTGCTTTGAACTGGATTGATGTTACCTAAAGGTATCTAGGAGTTTGGATTAATTCTGGAGATTAAAGGTGATTTTAATCTCAAATCTGCTGTGTCATCTTTTTGAAAAATATAAATCTACTATATTGTGCTGCAGACAGATATTTCCTGATAATATTTAATCCATGCTAACTGAGTGGCACTTTCTTCTGCTTTATCTTTTTCCTGTCATGAAAAATAAAGGAATTCTCAGTCTTTTAAAATGTCAACTTTAACTTTGCTAAATCAAGAAATGACAAAAAAAACCAAAATCATACAATCTTGACCTTATTTAGTTGTATCTGGGACACCAGTGAATTTCATTATCCCGTGTGAGTGCTGTTCAGGAAACACAGAGGTTGAGCTTTGATTCATTAATTAAATGACTTCCCTACATAATGCGAGTCCCATGCGAGCAGGGCTTTCAGGTGACTGTGTGACTGTGCTATCTCTCCATCTCTGTAGGCAACCCGCTACTTCTCAACTCCTCGATGCAGCCTGACTTAACAGTGGGCCGGACATACAGCACACCCCTCTGCTTCCAGGACAGCACAGACAAAGAGCTCTTTGACCCCCTGCCAGACATCAAGGTCAAAGTTCAGAGCTCCTTTATGGTTTCACTAGGTGTGGCTGAGCGGGCGGAGTTCCACGCCAAAGCCCCAGCTGAGACCTTCCCGAGAGACCTGAGCCGGGACTACAGCAGCACGGTGGATAGACGCAAGAAAGGCCTGCTCACCCTCAATGGGCCCTTCAGCACCTGCAAAGAGCAGCTGAGGACCACCGGCGTGTTCGGCCACCCCGGAGGGCGCCTGATGGTGCCAAACACCGGTGAGCTATGCAGGAAGTAGATAAAAGCACAAATGGGTTTGTTTAGCAGAAACAGCACTGTCTCTGTCTTTTTTGTGTTGATAATGAAAAGTAGCTCACACACTGCGCTCTTGGTTTCCATAATGAGAGGGCGCTCATTATAGAAGCCATCATAAGCCAGTGCTGTTAAGCATGAGGTGCAATCTTCCCAAAATGCCATGCAACACAACAAGCATCTAAAATTTTCCAACATTTTTTCTCCACTTCCCCAGTGCTTGTTGTTAAACAGTCTGCTGTGTGTGCATCAAGAAACTACAGTCCTTCTTTGTTGTGTTCTGTCAGCACGCACAAAAAAAAGGTGGTGCAGTGAACTCTTCTCAGCTCGAGAAGGTGGTACACTGTCTAAAAACAGATCTAAACCAGTGGCTACCAAAAAAAGGTATGAATAGAATAGAACAGCACAAGATTAACATATAAAAGACACATGTTGATACGGCGTCAATGAAATAATTAAAACAAAGGATGCAATATAAAAACATGAATGAAATCGTTTCTTTTTATCTTAAAAAGCTGTATTTTTAGTTGCCAAAAGCCCCCTGTGGTACTTTCCAGAGTTCAGGATCTCTGAGGGACTGAGGGAATAAAAGATGAGAACTGTCTGTCTGGATGCCCGTGGCTTTATCTCCTTTTCTGACAGTACAAGTCCAGGTTTCCCAATTATTTTGTTGGCTATACCAACTATTCTAGCAAGTCTGTCCCTGAACCTGTAGTTCAGGTGATGTAAAGAGGACACTCAATCCAAGATTTGTAAACTGTTCCTAGATAATTGATCAACAAACTTCAAAGCTATTGAATCTCCTCCCAAGATAAATCTGTGCTGTGTATTTCTTGAAGCTATTGTCAGAACTTTCAAAAAAAGGTCAGACAGCAGTTCTTGGTTCAGCTTCCTAAAAGGATGATTGTACAATCCATTTTATGGATCTTTTAAAAGTGGAGAGATGTTCCAAAAGCTATTTTACAGACAGTTGAATACATCACATTCAGCATTGACATAGTTACTTTTGAAATATAGTAGATTACAGATTACTAATTGTACTGTTAAAATTGCAGTAATTTATGTAACCAATTAAATAAGCTCATCAAAGTTCATTCATTCATTCATCTTCTAACCGCTTCATCCTCTTGAGGGTCGCGGGGGGGGCTGGAGCCTATCCCAGCTGACATCGGGCGAGAGGCAGGGTACACCCTGGACAGGTCGCCAGACTATCGCAGGGCTGACACATAGAGACAGACAACCATTCACACTCACATTCACACCTACGGACAATTTAGAGTTATCAATTAACCTAGTCCCCAATCTGCATGTCTTTGGACTGTGGGAGGAAGCCGGAGTGCCCGGAGAGAACCCACGCTGACACGGGGAGAACATGCAAACTCCGCACAGAAGGGCTCCCACGCCCGGGATCGAACCGGCAACCCTCTTGCTGTGAGGCAAGAGTACTAACCACCACACCACACTCATCAAAGTTGTTTAACTTATTACATTTCATTACTTTTTAAGCAAATGCTTTAAACTGGGTGATGGTGCTGAAAAATTTGGGAGACCCTCAGTGCTGCCGAGCATGAACAGAGACATTAAAAACAATCAGTAAGCAAACAAAGAACCATCATGCATATCAGTTAAAACAGAAATGAAATCATACAAAACAACAAACAACAATAGTGGCTGAGCGTCCAAGTTGAGGTCTTCTGCAGATTATTCCATGTATAAGGTGCACTGTAAGAGAATGACATTGTTCAGCTCTGATTATGTGAGGTCAGAGTTAAAGGGATGAGATATAGGGTGGAAGGATCTGTTTCAAAGCTTTATAAATGAACAAATACCAATGCTGTTCCCGCCTCACAGCCACATGTGGCCATCTGACCTTTGGGTAAAGGTGGCAGTGATGGGTGCTGTAAGAATTGCCTGTTATGAACCTTAGCGCTGAGTGGTAAACAACGCCCAGCGATCTCAGTGTAGAGACAGCAGCTTTTCCGTATATAACTTCCCCATAATCTTTTTGTATGTACAAAAGGAAAACCGTTATTATTTCTGTACAGAAAGCCAAGTATTGTCTTCAATTTGGTAGTCAGAATGTCAATATGGTACTTAAAATTAAGATTGTTGTCCAGCCATTTGAAGAATGAATACTGAAACTCTTGGTTAACAGTAGTGCTGCACGGTTTAATAAAAATGTGTGATTGTGATTTGAGTGGACAATATTGCGTTTTACAATTGCAGTTACAATATAATAAAAAAAATGGTAAAAAATGGTCTTTTTGCTTGATTCAGTGTTTCCCCTACATTATATCAGGGGGGCACTGACCTGACATAGTTATTGTTATGGACAGTGTGTCAATGACCATCAACAGACTGAGCACAGTCAAACACGCTGCTTACACAGCAGCGCAGCACGGCACTGTACGCACAGCGGAGTGACCCTGTGTTGCATTCAGGCATTGTCACGTTAATGACAAATTCCAGCACGCCACAGCTCAACATAGCAGCATGTCAAGTGGGCCGAACCCGAGCAAAATTGCTCAATTTTTCATTTGTTATTATATAGTTTGTTATGGAGTCCGTTATTTCCCTGAGACACTTACAAATGTTTGCGTAACTGTGCTTGGATGTTGTTTTATGAGGCTCTCAGTTTCAGTTGTCTCTTTGTCTTTAACGTTACACGGCTCGGCTTTCTCTCGCATGCATGCTTCCTGCTTTTCTCTGTGCTGTCTCAAGTGTTGATATAGATTGGTCGTGTTGCTGCGGGACAGGGCAACTTTAACTTTTAAACGTTTACACAGCACGTCTTTCTTATAAACGTCGCTGTACCTGAATCCAAAGTATCGCCATTCAATAGGCGTTTTTTTTTTTTTTCGCCACCAACTCAGCCTGTTCATGGTCGTGCTCATGCTCTTCTTCAGTGTCTGTGTTGGTCACTGCTGCACGCCAGGTGGTCACCTGACCATACGTGCTGCATGCACCAGGATAGCTTGTGGGCGTGATGTCAACAAACTCCACACACTACAGGAGAGGCAGTCACGTTCACAGGCACACACGTTAACATTTATTTACATTAAATCGCAAATCGCAGCCTTCTATGTGGTTATGTAATCGCACAGCCTGACATCGCGATTGCGATTGCGATTAGATTAATCATGAAGCACTAGTGAACAGCATCCATTCGTTTTTTGTCTGACATGAGAATGATATCAATCTTCTCATTAATCTCAGCAAGAAAATAAACAAGCATATTTAATCAATTATCTCTTGCTTTAATGTAATGTGGCCAGTGTTGGGGAGTAACTACAGCTGGCCTGGCTCTGTCCGAAGCAAGTGGGAACCAACAGTGATGAAAAATGAAGCCAACGTGGAAGTGCCAAAAACTGCAGTTCCCCAAATGGACACTTGAGGCTCCCTCCAAGAGAAAGACCCATTTAAATATAATTAAGGCTTGAAGTTATTTGCAATTAGTAAGTGGCTGCTTTGAGCGACAGGTGGGTGCTGTCTGTTGACAAGTCCCAACCACAGCGAAAATGTTAGGTAGGTGTTGTAACCATGGCATATCCCCAGATTCAAAAAGTAAAAGAATGTAAAGAATGAATGTGTTCTAGGTGAGGGAAAAATAAAGAAAAATAAGTTAGGTACACATGTATAACTCAACTCTCACAAATTATTTGTCTCACTAAGAAGTCATATTCATATTACATCACAACCATTAATACATCTACAAACTCATTAGACCCTATATATATATATATCGCAAGCTGTTGCTAAGATCCATCAGTGCCGTTGCCAAGGCAGGTAGCTGTTTGTTATTCCTCCACATCCTCGCAGACTCTCTCAGGCAAACAAGGGTCATGCTGTCATCATGTCCCGCCAACACAAATAGAGCGATTGGAGGAGTTAGCATGGACCGTTACAGTTGTCACCAGGTCAGCAGTCTGCGTGGAGCGGTGCACTTAAGGCCCTCTTCTGTGGTCCTCGTGCATGTAGTGGTGGCCCTCGGCTGGCGTGGAGAGGTGAAGTAAAATCAGCCTCCTGCGGCCGTCTTTCAGGCTGAGGGTCTGAGTGGAAGAGTCGTTGCTGTCAAGTGCAGCACTCACATAGCCTGTCCGCAGAGACCACTATTCATTAGACGGAATAGTCGGCCTTACGCAGCACTTCACTGCAGATTGCTGAAGTCACCTTAGTGATATGAAACCAAAATAGCAACATTACTTATATCTGAACAGCTTTTAAAGAGTGCATTAACTGAAACTATGAGAAATATATGTCCTCATTCACCTCTAGCAGTGTATAACCATGTAGATCGTCTCATTTTAATAAAAAATGAATTGAATTGAAACATCAATTAAAACTTACAGTAGCTGTGACAAACTCTCTTTTCATGATCCTGGTATGGTCAGAATGATGTTTGTTTTCTTGTCAAATGATGAAGTCCCCGATTTGTTTTTTGCAGTGTTTGGAAATCCTTTCAGCGCTTTTACACTCATAAGGTCCTCTGTGGCAGTAAAACATGTTACATGACTCAGAGCCTCCTGCAAGTTGAGCTGAGCTTGCTAAGCACCTTTTTGGGCTGACTACTCTAAAACGTCCATTAAAAAGCCTAGTCCCAATTAAACGCCCGGTCTCTTTCACTAGCCTGGTGTGGCTACACATTTGGACAAATAAAGGCCTGTCTCAGTTAGACACCAGGGGCCCTATTCACAAACATACTGAGAACACTCAGAAAGCTTCTAACTTAAACTAAATTTTTTAAGGAGGAGCAAGGAATCCTAGCTTAGGAATGAAAGTTCTCAAAGCAGCTCTGAGTAAGGAAAGGACAGAAACTTTACGTTAGTGAAGAGGTGTAGTTGACCCTATTGCGAGGTATGATGCATTCTTTTAACAGATGGGATTGGTTGTCACAGACACCCCCCTTTGTGAGCCTGCAAGGTGAGGACACCCAGTGGAAATGAAAGGGACTGCTGACTGTGAAAGTGTTGTCATTGTTTGCTGATGGAAGGTTGAGACAGACCCAAGTCATCACTGCTGCATTGTTGCATTCTTCCAATTTTCCAAATTTTATTTCTAGCGTTAATACATTAGAAGGGAAATGTGTGCATATCCCCAATGAGATAAACCACACATATTATCTCTGCATGATCTAAAAAGTAGCATTTCATTTACTCACTGTCATCCAATGTTTAGCCAATATTTCTCCAACCTCTTCATGTTTCCACTGTTTCCTCCTCTGCGTAAGAAACTCTTAAGTCCTAGGAGCTCTTTTAAGGTCCAAGATGCTCTGTGAATAACTTTTATCTTTACAAGTACCTAGTCTTAACTTTAAAGGGAAATTCTAAGAAAACATCACATCTTTAAGAATTTTCTTAGAATTTCCTCGCTAGGAGTAACTCTTTGTTCTTTGTGAATATGGCCCCATGGTCTGCTTGCCAAGCAGTTCATTTTAATAGAAGTTCTTTGGATGTATAAAACTGGGTTGTTGACTACCCACTTGAGCTAATGGCCGTTAGCTGCTTCAGTTGCACATACAAATATAAATGTTTAAACTTTTGTCAATATGGAGATGCAAGACATTGTTAGTGCAGTTGATTTCATTTTACAGAAACCATGAGCACCAGAGAAGAGTAATTGATTCAGATTTACCAGCATGATGAAAAACAAGTGGTGACTCCCTTCCTCTGAAGCGGTGATAAAGTCAGAAGATGTATCCATTCCTCGTTTACCCAGAAACGTATTCATATTTCTTTAGTGCATAAGGGTCCACCGAGCAAAAGAATCAAAAGGATAAAGTGGTGTTGTGTCACTATGCCTGGTGCCATTATCTGCGGGTGGTGCTGAAATAATTTTATACAAGCTATATTCATACTGGTTCAAATTAACAATTTCATCATATTTGCCATTGTTGCTGGGCAACAGTTTTAAGTAAAATGAATTAAAGCCCTGTCACATATGGATGCCTGTCCCTTATATAAGCTTGTTGAGTTAAGTGATCTCAGCAAATATTAGCCGGACTACTGATTGAAGTTTTACAGTAACTCTAAAAGAAACAGCTGTGATTGACTTACTCTTGGCGTACAATCTTCACATCTGTCAGTTTTCTTTATCACTGCATAGCAGCTTCCACCACCATGTAACACAGAATATTTTTTTAATGAAAACAAACAGCTTAAAATGCACATTTCAGAGACGACTGAGGTATTACAGAGTATTCACTTTCCATAGAGCTGCCAAAAACCATCTTTATCTGTCATCTCCCACTCTGCTCCTCTGAACCTTTTATTTGTAAACAGGGTTTTTATATGCTCTCATCTCTTCAGTGTGAATGCCTCCTCATTCACACAGACGCAGATGAATAGTGTCAGGCAACAGTGGCGGGGCACTGTTGCTTTGCAGAAATCTCTATTTGCTTCTTGAAAGATGTTGCTTAATCAAAAGTATAGTGAGCACTGCTGGTTGGGAGATCAGAATAAATAGAAAATGTGTTTTTATTTTTCGTAGATAGTGTCTAATTCAGACAAACTGTGTTTACAACTTAACTCAAATCAAATATTGATTCATGCACCCCTTTATTCCTGTTCAGGCTGAGCAGGTGAGCATTGACTGTGATGGATTTAGTTGTTTGTTTGTTTCAGATTCTATCTTGTCTGATCTGTGTGAGTTCTAAAGAGAACCATAATTTCAGTGAAAATTATTGTGATTACTCATTCAGCTCCATTGAGCTCCATATTCTGTACCACAATTTCCAGATTTCCTTTACAAATTGTGTTTGAAAACGTTTTGGTAGTCCTTATGGTGGTTCAGTTTTAGACCTTTAAGCTGCTGGTGAGAGAGGTCTGCCTTTCGGGCTGTCTGCCAGAGAGCCTTTTCTTAGTTAGGTTAGGTTTAGGAAAAAGGTCAAGGTTTGCCCTGAAGGCTAACTTTTCTCATGTGCCATAAAGCCAGCTTCATACTTTCGGCATCTGTGAGGGTCCACTTTGGTCCAAGTGACGTAAATGTTGTCATCTGCCTATGTCCATGAGGGTCTGAAGGGACCCTAGCAACTGCGCTGATGGTGCATGCTCCAGTCACAAATAATCTTCCAGTGGCATGCAAAAGTTTGGGCACCCCTGGTCAAAATTTAATTTACTCTGAGTAGTTAACTAAGTAGAAGATGAACTGATTTCCAAAAGACAAAAAGTTGAAGTTGACACATTTCTTTAATACTTTAAGAAAGATGACTTTTTTATTTCAATCTTTTACAGTTTCAAAATAACAAAAAATAAAAAGGGCCTGATGCAAAGTCTGGCGCCCTGCATGGTCAGTGCTAGGTAGCACCCCCTTTGGCAAGTATCACAGTTTCTAAAGACCTTTTGTACCTAGCTAAGACTCTTTCCATTCCTGTTTGGGGGATTTTCACCCATTCTTCCTGCAAAAGGCTTCTAGTTCTGTGAGATTCTTGGGCTGTCTTGCATGCACTGCTCTTTTGAGGTCTATCCATAGATTTTTAATGATGTTTAGGTCGAGGGACTGTGAGGACCATGGCAAACCTTCAGCTTGCTCCTCTTGAGGTAGTCCATTGGGGATTTTGAGATGTGTTTGGACCATTGTCGTGTTGTAGAAGCCATCCTCTCTTCATCTTCAGCTTTTTTACAGATGCTGTGATGTTTGCTTCCAGAATTTGCTGGAATTTAACTGAATCCATTCTTCCCTCTACCTGTGAAATGTTCCCCATGCCACTGGCTGCAACACAAGCCCAAAGCATGATCGATCCACCTCCATGTTTAACTGTTGGACAGGTGTTCTTAGCATGAAATTCTGCACCCTTTTTTTCTCCAAACATACCTTTGCTTACTGTTTCCAAAAAAATCTATTTTAACTTCATCATACTGCGGGACTTGTTTCCAAAAAGCATCAGGCTTGTTTAGATGTTTCTTTGCAAACTTCTGACGATTTTGTAGTGAGGACACAGGAAAAGTTTTCTTCTGATGACTCGTCCATGAAGTCAACAGAACAGTTCCCAGTCACTCTCATTTCTTTGCTGAAAACACTTTGCTATCTTCTTATAGCCTTCTCCTGCTTTGTGGGCATCAGCTACTAAGTTTAAGTGCTAGGCAGCTGTTTAGAGGAGCCTATGGCTGCTGATTGTTGGGACAAGGTTTCAGGAGTCAGGATGTTTATAAAGCTTTGAAATTTGCATCACCTGGCCTTTCCTTACGATGATTATGAACAAGTTATAGCCTTAACAAGCTAACTAAGGTCTGAGACCCTGGTAAAAGCCAAAAGCTCAAATGTCTTGGGGTGCCCAAACATTTGCAAGGTGCTCATTTCCTTTTGTCACTCTAAAATTGTACAGAACAGAAATAACACACTAATCTTGCTAAAATGTTGAAGAGCTTGTTTTATTTTTAACTTAAAGGTAGGATCTGGAGGATTTTCAAACAAAACAAAATATAGACATATACAAATGAAATCCTGCTTAATCATCACCTATGGGCTTCTACTCATGTGTGGTGGTGACTCTGTTTGCAGAGCTCCTGCCCTTTAACTGTATTTTGATGTTTTTATGAGCTCGGACGCTTCTGGGCAGAGATTTCCCCAGCCAATGAGAGAGAGCAGGTGCCATGCCCGAGCGTGTCTGAGCGTGCACCAGCGCAAACCTTGCCTGAACCTCTAGAAGCCTTCTTCCGTACCTCTGGACTCCGTACACCCAGGAGAAATGGCGGTTACAGACGTACCCACGAAGAAAAGGAAATTAAATGTGAGTGAGGCAAAATGCCGAGCCGATAAAGCACGGGCCAAAACTCGTGTGAATACTGGGGTGGCTTTCACCCGCTTTTGAACATTGAAGGAGAGGCTTGGGATATACAGCGACACGGAGTTGGCCTGCTTTCTGTTGGACAGGTAAATCCCAAATACAGGCCGGTTAGCTTGTGCTAGTTTTGCTAATTTATGAACTTTTCCATTACAACAACTGTAATTCCTACGTAGTTTGTTGTGGAGGCTAATTCCGACTATCAACCGATGCAAATAACTTTACGTTTAGCTAATATATGGCTTGATGTAGTGTGAGGATTGAGCTTTGAATCATTTTGTGTAACATCCAACTGCCGGGAGGGGTAGGGGCAGCACGCAGTTGAGCCTGGTAGGAGGGGCCAAATTTGAATGTGTGTTTTTACAAACAGCAACTGGAAAATCCTCCAGACCCTGCCTTTAATGCCTTTTGGAGATCAGTTATTCTTCTACTTACTTAGCTTTTCACAGTAAAAGAAATTTTGACAGGGGTGCCAAAAAAAAATGCTTTGCCAAGAAGAAGAAAACAAAATGGGTGCTTGTTTTGAAGAGTGGTTGTGCCAAGAGATTCATCTTTATCCGCATTTATAGAATTTGTCTTTAAAAGAATACAAAACATCTGGGACAGCTGGTATATAGTGTGGATCAGGAATGCACATACATGGAACGCCAGACCAACGCAAACCCCTTAAATGTAGTGTAAATGTTCCTATGGGGAGAGCGGTAGCACCCAACTCAGCAGAAGTGCTACCCTTGACATGGCCCACCCTTCGAAATCGCTACTGAGCGCTGCACTCAAAGTTCAAAATATTTCAACTTTGATCTGTTGTTTGCCACTAATGTTTCAAAGTGCAACCAATGAGGTAACAAGGGATGTAGCCAGAAGCAACACATGCAAGCAGGGGAGGGAGAGAAAAACTCGTCATCTTCCTCAAACTCATTAACACAACATTAAATACATACATCGGCCCAGGAAAACATTCAGATTGGGTTTCCAGGTTTGTGAATAGGCATGTAGTTTACGAAATTAGCTGAATCTAATGCTAAAGTTAGCCTAGCTGTTTATGTACATCAACTGTGCTTGCCATGTATTTGTGTTATATGTGAAAGGGGCCGTGCTTTGTATCATAAGAATCTGGTCTGAATTACAAAATGTATCGTACACAACATGGTCCTATTCTTTGAGGTTTAACCCTCTGTGATTGCAGCTGTTTTGTGTAGATGACATATAGCTGCTTTGCCTCTGCAAGTGTCTGCACTATTTCTTCATGGTGAGAAAAGAGCAAATTTCTTAACATGTGAAGGCAGCTTAACTAATGCGTGCATAGTCTGAATATGATGCAACTGGAGACAAATCACTAAAGAGAGTATCAGCTTTGAGTCATACTATAAGGTCAGTCTGTGAGAAAACTTCACTGCAGTGAACCAAAAATATTCAGCAAACCTCTGACACAGTGGTGTGTCTCTTTAAACCTGGTACCTACAGTATGTGTAAAAATTCAAGAAGTCATTATTAGTCAACACATTATGTAGATATATATTTAACAATTGAGAGACCATTGGGGATAGAACAGAAATTCATTATGTTCCTTATTCCTGAGTAAAAGAGCAGAGAGAAACAAAAGGAGGAAGAAAACTTTATCCAAACCTCATCAGTGGCACTGTTTAAAAAAAAATCAAAACAAATAAAGTCTTCTGGTGAATTATTTTTACATTGGGAAACACATTTGACAAAACTGGCTGAAGATTTTGACAACAACTTTATTTGTATTGACAAGGTGATTCAAAATGCTTTGAATTACCTGCAGTGTGGAGACCAAGTAACTGAAAGAGAAAGATTAAACATCACAAAAATATAAAAAGGATAAAATGTGACAGAATAATAATTACTCTGCAGATGAAAATAGCCCTAAGTTTTAATATAAGTAATAAAAAACTGATTTTGTGGGGGGGTATTATTTAAAAGTTCACACAGTTTATTCAAAAGATGTTTATATGCCTCTGCGCTAGCAATAGCCGTGGCCACAGGCAATATGTTTTCGGGTTGTCCATCCCATTCTCATCATTGCAATATCTCAAGAATAGTGAGGGCGTTTCTTAAAATTTAGCACAAACGTCCACTTGAACTCAACCATGAACTGATTAGATTTTGGTGGTCAAAGGTCACTGCGATCTCATCTGTCTCATTCTTGTGATCGTGATATCTCAAGAACAGCTCAAGGGAAGTTATTAAACTTTGGCACAAATTTTCACTTGGATTCAAGGATGAACTAATTAGATTTTGGTGGTCATAGGTCACTGTGACCTGACATCCACCTCATTCTTGTGTATGTAATATCCCAAGAAGGCCTTGAGGGAGTAAAGTCAAATTTGGCACAAACTCAAGAATGAATTGATTAGAATTTGGTGGTTGAAGATCAAAGGTCAGTGTCACTGTGAGCTCACAAAATGTGTTTTTGGCCATAACTCAAGAATTCATACACTAATTATGACAAACTTTCACACAAATGTCTAATAGGATATAATGCTGAAGTGATGAAATTTCACTGTGACATCATTATGTTCTGCAATAACACTTCATTGGCCATTACTCAGCATCATAACTTAGCAAGGGGGGGGGCAACTTGAGTTAGTTTGCAGAGGCATACAACTGTGAGATGGAAATTTTAGTTGTACCATCAACTCCTGTCTCATAATTGTCTTAAAACATTCCTTATTTCCTTATTTGTGGGGCAGTTAATACTCCAACAGAGAAGGTTTTTGGCGCAACACACCCAATAAGCTCTCTCCATTTTGGACTGTCTTGCTGGCCAGCCCCTCAAAGGTCAGATATGTCAAAACAGCTTGCTGTTTGTCAACTGTGCAAATTCGTGCCTCAAAATTGACCAAATTTGAACTTTAAGAAGAAGTAGAACAAATTCACCCCCATAAGTGAATCCACTATCACAGCTATTCCACTGGAATGAATTGGATTCACCACATATTTTGCCATTTTGCCAGGACACAACAACTGGCTCGCAGATTGAGGGCATTTTCAGATTAGATATGATTAATTCGTACCATACCTGAGTACAACTGCCCCCACTTTCTCACAGCTGAGCAGCTTTACATTAGTAATATTGTTCCAGAGTACACTTGCATTAACATCTACATGACATTTGTTTATGTTGTTGCTGCATTGTAGAAAAGAGTGTCAATTGTAAGACTCCAAGCCAATACAATAGGTCAGTGTTTGTGGGATCATGCCTGCTTTGGTTTATATTTTAGAGACAATGTCAAGAGAGACCCTCTCACCTGCTTTCCTGCTTCATTGCCAAAGATCATGATAAGATAATATCAGCAGGTGCTGCACAGATACACAGATTTCAGAGGAGACCAGCGTTGTTGAGAAATGCCTTTGCGACTCTGCTCGCCGACCACAACTCATATTAAATAGCAGTCCACTTCTGTACTTGAGTACACATGAACTGTACTCTAGACTGCCACTGTGTGAAAAAGGAGTGTGAAAACTGATCATTGATCAGTGCCCAAGTCCAATTCATGGACTTGGGCACTGATCAATGATCAGTTTTCACACTAATCAATCTAACTGGACTTTGTGGTCAAGTTCACAAGGATAAAGTCCCAGGTTCCTGATGTGAAAGCCTCTTAAAGTAGCACATAGCAATGGGGCTTAAGAGATCACGTAGTTTTGATCCAGACAACATACATGTGAACCCACCTTGAACCTTAAACTTATGCCAAGTGATGACAAGTAATGACAAAACAACAATCCAGTGTAGTGACAGAGTAAAGCAACATATCCTAATACAACCGTTCATGTATCTTCTGAAAAATGCCGATACAAGGTTTTGTATGATATCTAACGAATACTGACATTATGTACTTAATGTAAAGTTTGGTAGGTTAGGTTTGGGCAAGTAAAGTTACGTAGATTAGGTTAAGGAAAAGAAATATGGTAAGGACACTTGGACATGAACACTGGTTTCTTGGAGGAAAGTCCTGTGTTGTTTGACCCATCCAGCACCACCCCAACCTGCTTTTCGTTCTTATATTTCTTTCTTTACTTCCATCAGCACATTGCTCATGTGTTTTTAGCCTTCCCGATTAAATTCTTTATGAATTCCTAGCTCCTGATTTAGTAGGTTATATCAAATTATGTTACGTGCATTACATTTTGTAGATATGATACAAACAGGGCCTGAAAACAGTCAGAGTAAAGTCAAATATGTCTGTTGTCTATCACAAGAGATGGAAGTAGTGTGATAGCAAAACTGCCCAGGGAGAAGGCCAGGGTGGATGTTGGGGGCTTGATATTGGAGGTTGCTGTTCACAGCTAACCAACAGTCAGTGTTGGTCAGTGTGTTTTTCACAGTGACAATCAAAGTTTCCTAACAAACAGATAACTTACCAAAAGTTAGAGGTAGGAGGTCATAGAGGTAGGTCAGAAAACAGTCACATGAATATTTTTTTGGGTGATTGTAACAGGTTTGGGAAGCCAATGACAATCTTTGTATTTTGTTTTTTGTTTTGATGGACATTCGGGGCAGTGATCATACCACTTAGACACCAACTTAAACAAACATCACCATCAACAGCCAATCAAAATTCATAACCCCATACATGCTGATGGTTGTGCCTAATCCAGTGCAACTGTTTTTTTTTTTTTAAATATACGTGTCATGTGCCAAGATCAGTGCTTCTTATTTGATCATATTTTTTACCAAAAGTCATATAGGAAAATTTTATTTGGATTACTTAGTTTGGTTCACTTTATTCTTTCTATTCAAGTAAAATGAAGCTCTCATGAATACCACTGCATGTAGGACATATTGTAAGCCCTTATTTTCACCTTTTCTGTCAGGCTGTCGGAGTTGTTGTTGTTGACATATTTGTGTGTGTTTTCCAGGGGTCAGCCTGCTGGTGCCTCATGGAGCCGTGGCTGAGAATATGTCCTGGGAGATGTACATGGTGATCAATCAGGGAGAGGCAAGGTGAGGCCAGAGTTTACCCAAATATCATTTCGAGCATGTATCTGTCTGTCAGTCTTCCCCTATCTTATCATCCATCTCACCTGACTCTCCATCCTCTGTCCTCACTGTCCTGTTTCTCTCTAATTATTGACCATCCTCTGTTACTTCCACTACAGCTCAAAAGTCAGGTGGCGCTCAATAGGACCTTCACTTCTCTACAAGTAGTTGTCCCACTAAAGCAGATTATAAAGTTACAAGGTTAATGCTGTTACACACAACAGAAAGGTGTGGATTTGCACGTGTCCACATGTCACTTACAATAGCAAAACAGCTGAATTAAGAGCAAAGATTGTGAGAGTGCATACCAACAATGTGTCCATTTCTTCGAACTTAATGACTTACATACCCTTGCTCCCTCTCAGCCCCAATTTCATAGATTCCCATTAAAGGTGTTAATCTTTATTTGCAGCTTGTAAATACATACTTTTAAAAGGCTGTGTAATGCGTAATGTTCTAAAAGAGCTCGCACTGCAGTTTCTAGCAAATATAGCCCAAAAAGGAGGAAATAGTGGATTTGTTGAGGACTACTTTCAGTGGAGGATAAACCGATATTTGTGCTGTAGTGCAATGTTTCTCAAATGGGGTATGGAAGGGTACCTTGGAGTACTTAAGAGGGTTTTTTAATGTTAATTTAAAGAGTAACTAAACCCTCAAACCACTTTTCTTCCAACTGAAAACTACATTTAAAATACATATTGTGTTATATGCATATGCTTCCTTCTACTGGTTTAAATCTAGCATTTGCAATTGAATTTTGCTATTGGCTGATCTGGTGGCAACTTTTGTCACCAAACAGACTTCTGCTACTACTACTACTAGTTTAACCCTCTGCTAGCTTGGGGGGATGAAATGATTTCATCATGCAGCTCTTCTAGACTTTAGAACTATTGTCAGAGAAATGGATCGAATTCCAATAGTAAAACAAGTCATTTTGTGGGGGGTTACGCTCAAAGAAAAGTATCCACTGATTGACAGATGTCTGTTTGACAATGTAAGTCTACAGGTAAAAGTCTTTTTGGGCCCAGTTGCATCACATAATGGATCCAGAAGTTGTAATTCCAAGGCTTGCATAGAGGCACTCTGGGGTTTAATTACTCTTTAAAAAGATCAGTCGTGCATAAATCCAAAAACAGTTATACAATATTAAGTTTAATAAAAATAGGTAATCTAAGGTAGATAAACCACATTTTGTATTCATTATTTCTATTTCCAGTGCAGTCATTGACAACCAACTATCAACTGCCACAACAAACGCAAACACATTTCTACCAATAATGTTTTGCGCTGGTTGGGGGGTACCTGGAAATTTCGTGCTTGGAGGAAAATATTACAGAGGGGTTACATTATTGAAAAAGGATAATGAAGGTAATGAAGGAACATGTCACCCAGGGCAACAGTGTGACTCATTGATGTGTTTTTAATAGTTTTTGGACAACAGTGGAGCTCTATGGGCCAGAGGAATAAGATATAAGAGGGCTTTGGATACACACAATACTTGATAGTAAATAACATTCATTGTTAGTTTGGGTCTTTTCATTGGGTTTGTTGACAGAAAGGAAAATATGGAATATGTCCAGCATTATCCTTTAACAATTAATAAAATCACTAATACGATCAACTGGTTCTGCAAGCAGTGGTGAGTTACCTCCCCATTGTTTCCACTGAGTAGGCTGCTCATTGTGTTTGCTTACAAATATAAAAAATGCAAACCTGGCTTATGTGAACATATGCAATCCAAAATAATAAAATTCACTAAAGCCCAATTCCTGCTGCAAAAACCCCACTAACACACGCTAACATCCAGCTTTTGAATTTAATGGGAAAGGTCACAATCAGCATTCTCATACAGGATAAATGACTCTGCAACAGTCATTAGGGGTGGGGGAAAAATCAATATAGCATAGTATTTTTGTGTGGCAATATGTTGTCATACAGTGGCAAGTATCAATTTATTATTACATAAATTGTTAATATTACAAATACAAATTAAACTTCAGGTAGCCTACTAGAGTAATATAAGCAATTGCTTTTTCAGTCCACTAGATACATTTTACTGCTGCAAAAATGACTGAAGTGAGTGAGATGAACAGACTGAAAACTTTATCTCTTTAGATAAAACAGTGACAGTTTTCCTTTGGGGACATAATTTTCAGTTGAATAAAGGTAATATAATATATGTCGCAATATATACTTTATCGCAATACTCAGCATATCGCAACATATTTAAAAAGGCAATAATATTGTAGTGTGAGTTAAGTATTGTAATAATCACGGATCCTCTGGTGACTCCCACACCTAGTAGTGGCAGTGATGGAAATACAACACACGGGTGGATGCGCTAATTTTAGCCTCTTTACTGGCACGATGCAATGACGGGCCACCACAAAAGTCATCCTCTGCCCAAGCAGTGCTTGCACATTGATCCAAATTTTATGGGCACCTAGTTTGAAAGAGAGACTGAATAAGTAACAGATATTTAAAAAAAACAAACAAAAAAAAACAAGATTAACCACTGTAACATTTTCACTGGCCTCCATTCTGCATAACTCTTTACTAACCTGTTTTACACCACATTTGTGACATCAAACATGACACACCTGAGAAAAACAAAACAAAACAAAAAAATAAAACAAGAGAAAGGCATACCAGTCTATTGCAGAGTCATGTATAGAGCTCTAGACTACTGATGACTGTCAAAATGAGTTTTTAGCAAATGTTTCCTCGTATAAAAAAACTGCAAAGGTGTTAATTTGGGTTGAAAAGGGGTATATGTGCAACATGGAGAAAATCAGATATCATGATAATTTTGGCCAAATATCTCGATATTGATATTTCAACAATATTGTAGGATTTGCTATTAGTGTTTTCACAAAATATGTATACATTAACATATTTCACAAATAATCATCTATAATGGTGGATATAATGATTAAGTGGGTAAAGGCAAATAATAAGTTTAGTCTAGTAAGTTAGGAAAATGACATCACTTTACTGTAATATAGGCTTTAAGACCAGGAAAAGACAACACTTACTATATTAAGACATCCAAAATCAAATACAATATCTAGTCTCATATCATGACATTGATATGTTGTCCAGCTATCCTTAGAAAAAAGCAATACAATATTGGTGTAGCACATTACCAAGGGCAGTTTCAATGAAGTCATCATCAGTATTGGCCCTAAAATAAATAAATTATGTGTTTTTGGGCAGTCGTGCAGGCAGACATACAGAGGGTAGATGTGTGACCCTCCCCATGGCCATCCCCACATCCCTGAGTGTTTACAGGCAGGCAGTGTGACAGATGGGCCCAGCAAGCACCGCAGCCTATCTCCCACTCCCTATAGGAGTCCTCTAGGTGTCATGATATGGGTGTTCATTTCCAGAAGCCCCTTGCAGGTGGTAGTCTGGGCTTTGATGTCCCAGCTGCTGTGGAGAAACTCAAGTTCACTCCGCACGACCCCGGGGCGGGGGGGGCGGGGGGTTCTGTAATAGAGTCCTTCATTTAACCAACTGACTCGTAGGAAGCAAAGTCAAACCTCCAATCCTCCAATCTCTTTTTTGTCCCTGGTACTCTGCAGAGAGTCAATATGTAGTTATGTACTCCACTCGGTGTCAACAATGTGGCGCTCTGGGAGAGAGTCACGACCCGGGAAGCTTGTTTAAACGATGATGAATGCAGTGATGAATGGAGCGTGGTGCGCTGATGGACATGCACGGTGGAATACAAGGCGCAGACGTCTCCCGAGGCCTTTCATCTCTGCAGCACGCGCATTATGTATTCTGATCACAGCTAGGTAATGACCCTCAGATGGACTGAGCCGCTCCCCAGGGGGGTTTTGCACGCACTTTCCCGCAGAGGGCCACAGTGCTTCCCTGTTTCCTCTGAAGTGTCACTGTTTATTCACACTGCTCCTCTTAAGCAAAATCACAAAAGAAGAGAGACCCCACAGAATGCACACATTAGCTGTAAAAATGATTGGGTTGTGGATTGATTTGGTGGGGCACTGAAATAATAAGATGCAAAAAGTGCCACATGGAGTGAGTTATGCCTGTCATGAAAGTTTTGGTTTTTGAGGTCAATTTTTAAAAAAAAAAAAAAAAAAAAAAGTCAGTCAGTTTGCCCTTAAAATGAATTATGTTTTTACTGACCTCAGAGAATGCAGAGCAGCTCTACTTTGTTTTCAGTGGGCTTACAATATGCTATACAGTCAACCTATTATTATTTCCAGGGAGGCAAATATGGATGTCTGGTCAGTGGCCTGTGGCTTCTGCTGGTGACACAAAAGGCCCCCTACAGTGTCTGTAAGAGACACATCTGGCTTTCAAGTTACTCCAGTGTAATTCCGTCAGCAGCAATAATGCAATAGAAAGAGCGAGAAAGTCTGAGTAGGGTGGGAGGTGGTGTCTAGTCATGGTCAAGTGACATACTAGATAAGTTACTGGAACAAACATATTTATTTTAACCCAAACCACTATGTTTTCCTAAACCTAACAAAGTAGTTTTGTTGCCTAAACCTTAAGTAGTTTTAGTGGTGAAACGGTCTTGTTGGCTTAACCTTTAGTAGCATTGGCAGTGAAGCTTTCTTGTTCCCTAAACCTGAAGTAGTTTTGCTGGTGAAACTGTTTTGTCACCAAAACTTGAAGTGGTTTGGGTGGATAAACTTACATTTCCTGTGAATATGGATGATAATGTAATAGCAGAAATCGATACATAAACTGACACTACAAGGTTACCTAGAGCTTAATGATCTAAAGGGACTGACCAAGCTGCCATATTTGACAAGTTTGGAGTGACAATGTGTTAATACGGTACATAGAACCTACAAATCACTAGATTTTGTTGCAAATCCACTTTAGACAGCATTGTTGAAATGTATAGTGCATGTGTAATCCATCACGCCTTTAGAAATCTTTACAAGAAGGTCTAGAGCTGTTTTCATCTCCTGTTATACATTCTTATCTGCCAGCATAAAGCGTCTGGTTGCTCCCACTGGTTTATCCACCTTTGAAACACTTCAAAATATTTCCGATTCCAACCTGACAGTATTTGGTTTTGACCACAGAGGTGCTTTTCAAGTGCTTATTTTTTCCGCTGCTCTGTGTGAGCAGGGGGATGTTTACTGCGGACACCCATATTTCTCCCTGTGGTCTGTTGTGCTTGTCATCTCGCCAGCTGTCAATCACTGTCTACATCCTGGCAGGCCAGAGGACATGCAGAGAATTGTATCCTTTCTTTCCTGCTGTAGCGTCCAGCCCCAATCCCTGTCAAACCTACTTCTCCACACCCTGATAGAGTTCCATTAAAGCTTCTTCTTCCCTTTTTTTTTTTTTTTTAAAGATGTGTTCTTGGAGCTTTTCAAAGGCTCATCTAAATCTTTTGAAGGCGCGGTTTTGCTTAGGTCAGACATATTCCCTTTGCCTCCGAGGTTTTATGGGCGCTTTGTATTGAAAGATAAATCCCTCAATCTATTGAGGCAGAAACAGCTTTGTCCTGGTCGGAAAAGAGGTTTTAATGATGAAACTAGTTTCCATATGTGTGCTTTAGGAAAGAGGCCCAGCTGACCACTTGGGACACAGCACTGTATGTTATTTATCATTGTCTAGACGCTCCTGGTTAAGTTTTGTTTTATAAACCAACTGAAGAAAAGTCTCAGAACATAAAAAGTGCAGCAGAATCTGTTCTGTAGAGTTTGAGGGCTAAAATGATAATCTAATATACATGGTTGTCAGTACAAGTGCACCAGCGCGTAGGTGTGACATGGCTTCCTGCTTGGATGCTCGGCCCTCTAGGCTGTGCACAGTGGCTGACCCAGCTGATCTGTTTTTCTGGATGGAGAGCCGTGGCAGCTCCTGCTTTAAGCCATCAGCTCTCATGGTCCATAGATCTCACAGCACAGATTTCTGGATGGACACATCGCTCATGGTTTCAGTCCAGAGCACACAACTCTATGTCCTTGCCAAGGTGACATTACACTTTAGAAATCATAGCTGTCAAACTTCAAACTGAGATACATCTTGATCCGATATGTCTGACTGCTCCAGAGGTAGGTAGAAGAATTCATCTATCTATCTGCAGTGCAATGGGGACAAAGACATTCCCCCCTGCTTACCTGTTACACTGTGTGGCTGATGTGATGTAGGGTCTATAGTTCTATGTCACCTTTTCATTATACCAGCCCTTGTTTTTTGAATAAGTTATTTTATCCCAAACACTGTAAAAATGAAAACACAAGAAAGTCCTCCAACCCATACCACCACATAGGTCGTATATTCCTACCGAGCCAGAAGGACCATTTTCTAAATTAGCACACATAAGTGGACAACAAAATAGTTTGTATATGACTTTGAAGGGTTGTAAATTTAAAAGTTCAGTGAGTCGGACTACGCAATACACAGTCAGGGCTCCTTCCGCCAAACACTGAACGATTCGGTCAATGAATCTTTTTAATGAACTGATTCTAGTGATTCAGTAACATCTAAAGAACAGCTTTGCCCATCACTAATAAGCAGATTTACACATTACACATAAGCACATTAATTTGCTGTTTGAGTAATCAAATACTTAAGTACATTTTCAAAAAAAAACATCAGTTACTTCCGTTACTTTTAGAACGCTGGTCCTTCAGCTCCGAAACAGCAATGACTGTCGTTTGGTTCTAATAACGGAGATAATGTTAAACCTATCAGTCAGAAAGAAGCCACGGAGCTTGTGGGTCGCTACGTGGAGAAGAAATGCTGCCGTTGTCTACGGTGAAGTCTAAATAGATGGAGTAGGACTTGCTGACAGACATATTTCAGACTCAGGACTTGCATTATGCCTGGTACACGCTACACGCTGGTAGTCACCAATTATCCCCGGTCGTCTTTCACGGCGGTGATGTCATCGGGTTATTCTTGTCCTATTTTTATTACTTTCACTATTATTTGAGTCACTGTGTGTCTGTTCATGTGCCAGCCGACATGCTGTTGTAGTCACCTAAAAGCGTCAGCAGATGGCAGGAGCTACATTTGAAGCGCCATAAGTAAACTATCAAGCTACTGTATCTTCCACAGGAAGTTCTGACAAATGTTTCAGAATAAAAGCCTGTTTAGAAAATGGAGGGAATCTCTCAGCCGAGGTTATAAGGGGCTTTTAATTTGAAACAAGTGTTGAGTTTGAAATGATGATGCGATATGTTAACTTCATAAAGACAACTGAGCGGATAAAAAGTAAATATATAAACACACAGGGGGATTAATAAATAACGGACCGTCTATAATGTAGTTTGTTTCAAATGAAGCTGGGAGCCTCTGCAGTTGTGGTGAGTAAAAGCCCCGCTATTTGTTAATGTTATTACTTTACGTCTGACCGTGAGGATGTACCATTGTTTGCTAGCTTGATGCTAATGACAGTAATATTAACTCAGCGGGTTGACAAAGTGCCTCTGCTGTTTCACACCATCATTTCCCCCTTTTACTCTGTGTGGTAACATCCCTAGAGGAAATATTAAAAACGCTGGGGTGTTGTTGTCATACAGTAGTCTACGGCAGCGGATTGTTCTGTGTTTCTACTGGTCAAAGTGAGGGCTGTGATGGGAGAATTGGATCTCAGTGAAGGGCAAGTGGTCCATAACTTTAATTTTGGACACAAAAAAATGTAGGCTTAGCGCCCTGTGGTCCATTGCCCAATAGGAAATGTAGAATACTCAAAAGTACTTTAAAAGTGCTTGAGTTACTTTTCTCAGGGAGTAACGCAGTAAAGTAACAGGTTACTTTTTTTTAAAAAAAAAAGTAACGCAGTAACATACTTTGATTACTTTTAAAGTAACCCTTCCCCAACACTGCCCCTGACTTTCTCCTTTGCATGCGTAATAATTACTATGGCCACAAGAGGTTGCAGACCAACAATAACCATATATGGGTTATTGTTGCTGCTTGTACATACAACCTATGTAGACATATTTTGGAGGACAGTCTCAAACTCATATAGCCCTGGCTTTTATGTAATGCAACTGCAACTGATTTGAATACATATTTTTTTATTGTATTTCAGAAAAACTCTTCCTTGTTTACTGCTTTGCTCCCATGTGTTCTGTTGTTGATGATGTTTCTTATTCATGCAAACTCAAAACTTCCTCCTCCTTTACTTGTTGTGTTGATATCATCAAGATAATAGAATTAATTCAATTAGCACAGCAGCATGGTCATATCATTCTCACCAATCAGATGCTCTGAGTTTTTCCATGTAACAGAAATATTGAAAAAGAAAGAAAGAAAACAAGATTTGTTTTGTTTTGTTTTGTTTGAGAAACTCAGAGCAGCATAAAACCAGTAATACATTTTTTTTGCTTTCTTGTTTTAATACCAGTTTTAACCTGACATAGATACAAACAGCTGTATTTTGGCATATTCGGTAATTTGATAATTGGTTTCTCTGTCATAGAAACAGCCAACTATTCCACGTGTTTTATTTAGACAATAGATGGAGTAGAGTATGTTTCATGTCCTTACACTGTGAACCACAAACATATCACTGTAGATGTTTCTCTATGGCTAATTAGATTTAAAAAAAATTCACAATACTGGTAAAAATAATAAAATCGTTAAAATTCAAATTTCAAATTGCATTTTGGACTGGTGCTGATATTAGAGAAAAGCTTATAGAGTATCCAGAATTGAAAAGACTCCTAAGGGAAAATGACTGTATAGGCTTTAACATATATTGTGCCTGTTAGATTTGTACAAGGGCAAATTTTGCCGTAATAGTGGTGCTAGAGGAAAGACCAAGGGATCATCCTCGGAGAGCCATGAATATTAACAGCAGGTTTGATATAAATATGGAAAGAGTTATTATGCATTTAAACAGCCCAGTTACCAGAAGAAATTGTTGGCACTGGACATTTCTGCAAACCACAACTACATTTCATCTGTTGTGTCATATGTATCATGTCAATGTTTCTAAAGAGACATAGTGTATGGGCTGACTTTGTCATGAGGAGGTGGAGGGGATGGTATACGCTGTGTCACCTAGGCAAGCAGCCTGTCAAGTTGCAGAGCACTGTTCCAGACAACAAAATTCCTCATTCCTTTTTTTAGTTGGAAAAGTGCCACAAAAGAAGTTGGGTTTTTTTTCATCAAGATATCGCTATCGGTAGTGTCATGAAAAGGGTTTTTTTTTTTCTTCTTTTTTTTTTTTTACCCTATGAAGACGTCTCTGCGTTCTCTGCCAGGATAGCACCACAAAAAGCGATTGTTTTCTATGAAGATGATGCGACGATGCCACAAAACAGCAGTTATTTTAAGCCAAAACATCTTATCCTAACCATAACCATACTGGGTTTTTTGCATGTTAACCCCAGTTTTGTTGCAACGTAAAGAGACATAAATTTTCAACATATCCGTAACATAATAATGTGCAAATGTAAAATATGTATGGTTTGCAGAAACACACAATGCCATTTTTATTGTGGGCAATGAGTTGTGGGCCGACTGCCCAACATCGACTGACATTGCAACCCCTAAGGCCCTGACATAAAATCAACCATATCTTCAAAATAAGCCCTTTTTTAATGGCATGTTTAAAGGTTTTATTACTTTACTTTGAGGGCAGTATCACCTATAAAAACTTGAAAATTTCAAGTTTGTTTTGAAGGGATGGGGATTTAACTGGACATTGATTTTCAGTATGGTCATCATCTTTTCCTTTTTCTGTTGAAATAGACCCATGACTCAGCTAACATCCACACACACACATGCGCGCGCGCACACACACACACACACACACACACACACACATCTCTGTCCTTTATTGACTTTATCAAAAGAAGAAGAACAGACTTTGGAGACTGAACAATTGATTGGTAGGCATTCAGGTTCCTTTGATGAACTCATTACCAATAACTGTGAGCCTTATAAGTTGTAATGGCATGCTGAGTAGTACATGGGGATGGATGCACTTCTGAAAGAGCAGTTAAACCACTGAAATTCTCCATAATGTTAATGGCAAAATACCACATATTGTTATGATCAATATTCATAATAGTAGTAATAAATAACAACTGGTTGTTAAACATCAGCCAACAGTTGGCCCTAATGCTTTGTTCTGGATATGATTCAGGAATCACTGTCTGCAGTGCAAAAGTAAGAATTATACACAATTATGCCTCAACTTGGCAAAACATAACATTCTTTGTATGCCAATAGCTTGTATCATGAGCTTCAAGCATTTATTCATCTTGTTCAGTGATTTCAGACATTATTTTTAGTTATTTGAGTAGCTCTCTCAATGACAAGTGACCAAATAGCACAGTGAGTTGTTTCAAGTGATTAGCCTTGTTGCCTATACTCATTTTCCCGTCAAGTGGGTTGCAGAACACCAAGGTCTGAGAATAGCGATGAAGTGGCATTAGAGTTAGTTGAATAGTCACTGTGACGGTATTATAAATCAAGGCACAGTGCTTTGTGATGTGTTTTTATAAACAGATCAGTGATTAGTTTAAGTTTTTGTTAATGTTCTACAGTGTGGTTCTTTCAATCAAGTAACTTTGTCAGTCCTTGATTACTGAAATTGTTTTGATGAATGCTGTGCAGTCAAAAGGAGAAAATAGCAGAAGATAGATGTTGTGACTGATCAAAGCAGGAGAAGTTAAGCTGCTTGTCTTTGCTGGATATTTGCAGCAATGCATGAAGCTTCACCTCTAGATGCCTGTTTGATTAATGTATCCATGCCCCACATAAGGTGTCTGCATCAACTTAAAAATGGACAAAAGCACAGTGGGACAAACAGGTGGGAGACTACAAGCAAATAAAGGCGAAGCTAATGGAGCGTGCTAATGTGTGCATCTATTAAGCCTGTCGTCTTCTCTCCCTGCCCAATCTGCCACTTTGCACGGCTCCCTGGGTCCCCGAGGAGTGAGTCATTGCTCACTTTAAACAATGCACCTCATCTAGGGGCTCAAAAAGCTGCAGTATAGAGCCCTTCATCGTGATGACAAGTGGAATTGAGAGAGCCCGCTGGCCTTGGACGCTTCTTTAAGGTTGCTGCTGGACTCTTGGGCCTGAGTTGCAGGCTACTTAACAAGCAGGTAATCTGCTCCTTGCCTGCACTTTACATTAAATGTGTGATCAGGCTCAGCGTTGTTGGCTAAGGGATCGAGAGCTCTCTCCAGACCAGTCAAGAGCAGGGATGCTGTTGACATAACAGAAAAACTGACTGTGAGCTAAGAGATATAGGGAGAGGGTGAGGTGACTGTGCAGTGAGATGGTAGGTCAGATGTTGAGGAAGTACTTGGGAAGAGTAGAACCAGAAAGAGCATTTACCAACTTTTAATTCAGATACACTTCTGTAATAGCTCAGACACTTAATGTAACATGTCTCATTATGAAAACGTTTTTAAGAGTTGGGTTGTCAAAAAAAAAATAAAGTTCTATGATTCTGAGGCTGACAAGACAATTCTGAGTGAATTATTGCACTGCAAGCAGACAATCAGTTTTCCTTGCTGTACATAATTTGTCATTTAAAGTGACACTTATATTCAAAAGCAGCACAGCAGGAGCTGTAGCATGGCTGGTCTTAGTGGGAAGCAAATCCATAACCCCTATGGTGTTGGTGCCATGCTGTATTCAGTGAGGTGCACAGCGGTGTGAGTCAATTCTGTCCCTTTTTTTTTTATTTATTTATTTTTTTACAGAAAAGCAATTAACATTCTCTGAATGCTAGAGAAAAAAATAGTACGAGAATGAGAAAGTGGTAGACATGGTATGTGGTATTAACTTTTACTAGCCATTAAGAGTGTGGACAGTGGTATTTTTGCAACATTAAATGTCCCAAAGAATAATTCTGGTTTATCACAGCTGTAGTATTTTTGTGGTTATGGCCAACATTTCCAATAATTGTGAATAAACCAACCTCCAAAGTTAGTCATATGTTAACCACATCGTTGTTGAAATGTAAAGTTGCAGTGTATCTGCAGCATAATAACATACAAATGTAACATATACGTGGTTTACAGAAACTTACAATGCCAACATTTATTCTGGCTATTGAAATCGGACAGCTTTACCAAACCTCTCAGCTCTACATGTCCATCATAGTTTGGAGACCCACTTCCTGGTTCAACCAGGGTTGACTTACTGCAGTTGCTTAATTTCTTTGCAATGAGTGTTGAGAACACTGGGGGAACCCACACGCAGGACACAAACAGTTGGGGGAAAAAATAAGGATTTATTCCAACAGAAGGAAAAAATGGTGAATGGTGGTGAGCAGGGTCCAAGGGTCAAGTGAGAAGGGTGAGGGGGATGATGAGCAGGGCTGGCTGGGGAGCAGATGGGTGGATGGCTGGCAGGTTGGTTGGAGAAAGGAGAGGCAGATGCGTACTGGTCCTGGAACATACGGAGAATCAGGATTAACAAAAAGGCAGAAACAACACGGGGAAATCACAATCAATAAATTGTCCTTTCTTAAAGTCTGGCCTGAGAAAACTACCACAGAGGGTTGAACAACATTCTGGCGATGAGTGGGTGAGAACCAGGGGTAGATATAGACTGGAGGTTGATGAGCTTGATGGAAGGCAGGTGTGTGTGATCAGCCAGGTGTGTGTAGTCAGCCAGGTGAGTGTAATCAGCCAGGAGCCAGGGAAGGGAAGCCACAAGACACAGACAGACACTGGGGAAAGGGGCAGGGAAAACACAGGAGAACACTGGGAAATGCAGTCCAACAGCACACAGCTGCAACAATGAGGGGTTAGTACCAACATTTTAGGTGTGCTTACTTATTTTAGAAACCCACACATTGCTCTGTGAGACTGTTCTTAGACACAGCAGTGCTTTTACCTAAATGTATGCTGGTATTTACTAATTAGCATTGAAACAAAGTACAGCTGACTTTGGTTTTGCAAGTATTTGGTCATAAATCAAAGTATTGGACAAATGCAATTATTTACAGAACACTATACATTTCCGAACATGTTCAAATATAACAAGGCATGCAATAGGATAATCCACCTTTTCTTTATCAGACATCACAGAGTGCTTGGCTCAAGACAAAGTAATAACTCTAAATAACTCTAAATAAAGCCAAATAAGTGCACTGTGTAGTTTCATCATTCATTTTAAAAGGTATTCAACCAGGAATGTGTGCACTGAATGGTCATTGCAGTGCTTTCCCAGTGGACATTGCTTTGTGTTACAGCAAATGTTGAAATAAGTTACATATTTTGCTAGATGATATGTCCTAATAGCTTAATGTTTGCTGCACACATAACCTCAGTGTTGACAGTTCAGTTCAACCAAGGACAAGGACCTGTGTTGCACGCCATAGTCCTCTCTCTCTTGCTCTATGTCTTGTCCTTCTCTACACTGCTGTATATCTCATGAAAGCTAAAATGCCCAAAAAAATCATCTTAAAATCAAAACTCTTGCTGGATGACCTTGTATTTTTCCTCAGGAGCCCTTTGCACTGGGACCTCCCCGTGCCAACTCAGTTGGTTCATTGAAATTGATGAGGGTTATGTTCACATGCAGATAAAGTGGTTTAGATGATACAGCTAAACTATTTTCATCATCTGTTGTAGTGATGTCTCTGTTGTTTCAGATACTTGCAGTTTCTTTAATTGGTTCTATGTTATCATAACTGATGGAAATACAACAAGACTAGGTCAAAGCCTAGTATTTGGTCTACTGTGTAAAACAGGAAGTGGCGACATTCACTCAGTCACAGACTTTGCCAAGCTGTTGTAGTCCAACCTAAAACATCATATAAATTGGCTACATCTTAAAACAAAGAACAGTACACTTAGACACTTTCATACAGCAGAAGGGACCTGCTTTCTCTGGAGCTGTACCCACTGATCATTTAGCACAACCCTCCCCTCTTAAGCTCAAGAGGGGAGTGCAGCCATCGCCACAACTGGAGCCAAGTTCCACTGATAACAGTAGTTTGTTGAATGTCCCATTGGCACCAATTAATTAGCCAAACCAATTAACTGATCGACCTCTTGGTAAAGGTCGTTACTAAGGTTGCAGTACCTGTTCCAGCTTTGCAACACATAATTTTCAATAATGTTTCTCATGATTTTTTAAGTCTTGTGTCATTCAGACATTAGCTGTTCCTCAGACAGATTGATAAGGTGGTCCTCTCTTTCCTCTGTCCAAAACAGCCATTTTGACTGCGACTGGACTAGTTAGCCAGCTAGCTTGCTAATTCCACCATGCTTTTATGCTAACGTTACAGTTGTTAGAGAAAATGAGCCAAACAAAGTTGTCACTCATCCGACAATAGCAATGTGCTTCCTTTTGCGGATGAAGGATGACGTTGTTTAATTTTACTCATGTAGTGGCTGGCTAGTTAGTTAGCTAGCTAGCTAACTTGCTAACCATGCTATCATGCTAAATTGGATACAGAAAGTGAGGAATACAGTAAGTATATATTATAGAACTTTCAGTGTCCAGGATGGATGTATTGAGAGACCTGGATACAACATTGAATGCAGGGCCCTGTTCATTCCTATGAAAGTTGCTCCGGGGTGCATGAAGCCAAAATGGTTCAACTGCTGCATATAAAATTACCCAGATGACCAGCACTACTTCTGCACTATGCAGCCCATAGAGTATGCGCACTAGAGACTAACAGCAGCTGAGCGTGGTCCAGTGATTAAATTCCACCAGCCAAATGGCTAACTTCAGGTTTAGTGCTCCACTAACTTGCATGGGGATAAAATCATTTAATCATGTGGCTCTTCCAGACTTTTGAAATTTTATCAGACCAAATGGTTAAAATTTTTATAGTAAAATGAAACATTTGGCTGGGGTTGTGACACTCAAAAATAATTATCATCTCATTTCCAACATCTCTTTCATTATATAAGTTAATGGTAAGAGGCCTTTTTGGGCCTCAGGGCATCATGTTACATTGTAATTGCAATTTGACTACTATGACATTTGGCCTCAACGCCTGGCACACTTGCTTGGGGCCTGGCGCCCACAGCTCTGTCATGGCATCACCTATTCATTACAAAAGAGTGATGGTCAATGGGGAAAAACCAACACTTTCATCATCAGTCACTCGGACCAAGGATGTAACTTCATCACTCACTCACTCACCCACTCATTCACTCATGGACAGACTGTTGTGTTTGTAGGGCTGGCCTCGCATCCTGTTTACCAGCTGAAAATAAGACCTGAATTGTAATAAACTAGAATTGTTCTTTTACATGCAGGCTCTCTCTAACTGCAGATTGTGTTTAGGGCAACATTAATCTGCTCCTACATCATTAAGCATTCCTCTTCATTCTCGACCTGTTAGCTTTCAGTCATTGTGTAGCATACTGTACATTAAAGCTACTGCTCCCACGACAACTATAAATCACTCCTCTTTCAAAGACGGAAATCTTAACAAATCAGATGTCTGATCGGTGATGACTGATGTGAGCTTACAAAGCTTTGTTGAGGCATTGATCTCCTCTATCATGATCCCGCCTGCCCTTTTTTCTCTGAAAACCAGCTGCCGCCGCCGCTGCTGCTGCTGCCGCCACCATCCGCTGGCAAGACCTGTTTGCTGTGAGCTGCTTTTAATGAGCTCACTCCAACTCGCCAGCAAATTGCAATGACTTTTTCACCTGTGCTGGAACAAAGTCCTGCAGCATGGCTGTGTAGCAATAACTTTAACTCGAGGAGCAAGAGTCCACAAGAGTTTTTCATGTAGCAGCAGCAGCTCAAAGCAAGATATTAGGCACAAATAATGGCTTTGAGAATAAATAAAAATTGTCAGCGCCTACAATCTTAGTGCTTACAGCAAGAAAGATGCTGCCATGTTGAAACACTAGGCACAATGTGACTGATCTGTTTTTTCGAAGTGAGAGGTTTTTCTGTTTTGTTTTTTTTTTTGTTTTGTTTTTTTCATAGATTATGGATCATGTTAGTGAAGTTAAAAAGAAAAAAGTACAGCCTTCATACAGGCTGTATCTTTTCCCTCCAGAACCACTTTCTTTATGTGGTTTTTACAGTGTGTCTCATTCCCTCTCTGTGTGTGTGCCTTTGTGTGTGTCACGGTGTGTTTAGTGTCCAAACACTGGAAGGCTGTGAAATCCTCCTTGGCCCAGAGGTGATGTACGGTCCTCCGGGCTTGGACCTCTTCTGCCCAGTGGCCATGACCATCGCTCACTGCGCTGAGGTGGACACTGAGAACTGGAACATCCAGCTCAAGAGGAAAACCCAGGACAGCAAATGGGAGGTGAGAGCTGCAGGCCCACACCTGTCAAGTGCTATACAGCCCATCAACATCTTAGCTCGCCTCAGACATGGCGCATATATCCTCCATTGTCTTTTTCCTCAATGGCTCCATTGTTGTTGTTTTTTTGGAGCTAAATGTCAACAGGAATGAAGGCAGAGTAAACCCACCACACTTCACTGTTTCCACTGCTTCTGATTGCAGTACACGTCCTGCTGCACCTCAAGACGAGACTTTAAATGACACTGAAGTGCAGATTTGTAGACAAAGTAAACACTAGAAAAGATGAGTCATAGCATCAAAGTTAAAAATATATGCTATTGAGATCCTGCTGTGATGAAGGTAGGAATCAATGCACTGGGTCCATAAATAACGGGAGCCAATCTTTTTTTTTTTTTTTAATACTTGAATCAGTATTTAAACAGAACCTTTTTCCACGTACTGACCTCCTGTCTCACTTCAGATTAGATTCAATGGTAAGATAAGAGAAGTGCAAGTATATTACCACCATACTCCTTTGTTGTTTACATGCCAAAATAGCATATTTTTCTGTGTAGCAGCTCAAGAAAGAAACTAAATCATAAATCAAACAAGTAGGTGCTGACGTGTCCACACATCATAATGATACCTGTATGTTTTCTCTTGACTTTATCCCACATGAGATCTATCTGTGTCTCTATTATCCTATGCAACTACAGTAAATACCTCAGCCAGCTGCAGGCTTATGTTGCTGTAAACCTTAAAGCTGCACTAATCGATATTTTTATATTTACAATGGATGAAGTCTAGAGTGTGGGACTAAAGAGAATTAATGCCAAACTCTGCAGTTTCCCTCACCTCTAATGAGCCTCTCTCTTTTAGCTTGTTCTTTTGGTTCTCTGGCCTGCAAATCTCACCTCATGACAAGGTATGCATGATATATATGGGGCCGATAAATTATAAGCCAATAAAGGGAAATTTTTGTATTGTCTATGTATTGTTCAGATGATTAAAATTATAGCCAATAAATGGCACCAATGATACAAAGCCAGACTGCTTTCATTGACTTAACAAGGGCAGTATCTACAAATAATGAACAAATAATAATAATAATAATAATAATAATAATGATAAATAAACACAGTGGCATCCATTTTGTTGTTGGTTGTTGCCCATTCTCGGAACCCATCGGCTGTATTTGATGTCTGACTTCCAGCAGACGGCGATACAGCCTCTGGGGGCAGACCATAGACATATGGGCAGACCCCCGATTTTTTGGCATTCTGGTTTGATTTGGGCGGAGGAGGCAAATTTCCGTTTCCGACTTTTGTTTATATATAAGTAAATATGCTGAACCATTGTGATGGATTCAGAGTTTGCAGTTGCACCTCGTTAGTTCACCTCACGGAGCGTTTAACCTGGCAACAACTGCAGCCGGCTCAAACGTGATTGGTCAATGTCACGTGGACTACAAACAGCCTACAACCGGAAACCAGGGCTCTTCAGCTCTTCTTCCAGAGGCAAGATCTCCGGGTTTGCGTACAGACTCTACATTCACTGAATGTAGAGTCTGTATATAGAGAATAGTTGTTGCCTAGCAACAGTGTTCATGTAACGTACAACTCTTGAAAGCTAATCATATTATCATGGATGTATTCTTGTGCCACAAATATGACTTCATCAATTCAATCTGAAGAAAGTAATAGCACCATTAAAATAATGAAAAAAAAATGTACTTAAGGTCCTTGACTTTGACGGTCCATGTTGGCCAGCAATCCGCTAGACTCCTTCTCCTGCGTAAAGATGAAGATGATGTCGTTTTCTCCTCCAGTACACTGACTAGGGGGTGCTGTGCCATGCGGCTACTATTATACTGTATGCGGCTATTATAGTAAAAAATACGGGTGCACGTGTGTAAATTAACAGTCCCTTTATTCCAAAAGGGAAGTATAGTTAATAAAGCTCCTGGAAGGCAGGGATCATTTCATTCATCAACAATAAACCAGGCGTTCTATTAGTTGGGAGATTTTGACAGGGTTGTTACACAAAAAATTTCCGGAAGCAGGAATTCCACAAGTGCACAGAAGCAGCTTGAGCGCAAGGAGAAGAGCTGAAGCTGGAGCAGTATCTGAGTGCGAGCACACAGTTTGAGCAGAAACAGAGTAGATCTAAGTGCAAGCAGAGGCTATTTGAGTGCGAGGGCAGGGTTTTGAGGGACAATATTGCAAAATCTGAACGTGAAATCAATAAATAATGCTCTCAAATTGATATACCACTCTCTTGAATCAAGATAGGAAAAAAACTCCATATACCTGGCAGCCTAGTCTGTATCACGTCTCTTTCTCTCTGGCTGCATGTGTGGGTGAGACACAGCCACTAGTTAGTCGGAGTTGAGTGTTGATGTATGAGGTGAATCACTATTGCATCGCTGTTCTACTCGGGAGTTGTAGGTCAGTCTATCATGCGATGGTGAGACGGAGCCTGGGTGTGTATAAAAATATGCAGCAGGATGAGCAGCATGCAGTGTAGTTTCTACACTTAACTGATTGAATTACAGAGAATTACAAAGTAACACTGGGCTAAATATAGAGATTCTAATCAACTGGAGACAACAATGTTTTTACTACACATAGTGATAAACCCATGGATATAGAAACAACTCATTGCAATCAGTTGAGAAATATAAACTTTATAGTGCTTTTTACATTGTATTTGGTGCTCACAGTGACACTACTACTGTCCCGTTCTGCTACCAGTTAGGCTCTGCCCACAAAAAACATCATTGCTGTTTACAACAAAAAAAAAGGGTCTATTCCTCCAATCACCATTTTCGCTCTGCTGTTTTCAACATGGTGGCTGGGTTTCTGAAAACATTTCGGTCAGGACCGCATTAGTCAAAGAGAACTTTATTTCCATTCGCAGTATCATATTTGGCAGTATGGCTCTGTTCTGGGGCCTCTCTGCCTTTCCTAGGCCTACACAGAAAGCCTGAGGTGGAGAGAGTACACCTCTCCACCCTTCTGCGTGCCTGCACGAAAAGCCTTGAGGCAGAAAGAGCAAACCTCCCTGCCCTTCCATGCGCCTACATGGAAAGCCTCAGGCCAGGAGAGCAGCAGCAAAGACCCCCAGGAACTGAACAGAGCAGCATCATTGACAAACAGAAATGACACTGATAAGTCAGACACAACATGAAAAGGAGGAGCTGGGGTGGAGGCGGGTTGCATAGCGGCTTGCAGAGGAAGCAGCAACAATAGGCAGGCCAAAGCAGTTTAAATAGGGCGCCCTGAATGAGATTTGCCAATTGATTGCATAAAAAGGAATCATGTGATCTATCAGCTGACTCCCTTCCATCAATCAGCTGATCCATCAGTTAATTGGGCTGCTTGAGATCAGCTGATGTAGCTGGGACGTACTGGAACTAAGCTTGAAATAGTGTTCTGTCTGAACTAAGGTTATGATCCATTTTTAGTGAGAAATAGACAATACAGTAACAGAATACTGATTCATATTTGAACGCTGCCGCTTGACAGTTTGACCACAGTTCAGGAGCACTGATTGACATGATTGACAGCTGTGTGCAAGACTGCTAAGCTCTGATTGATTGTTTTTCAACAGCAAGAAAATGCTATTAGAAGCACTAGGAGGAGTAACACACTATCTGTCACATGTGTTACTGTGTGAATATAATTACAGATTCAGCAAATATGACAAAAAGTTATTTTCATAAAAGTAGCTTTGATGCATCTGAGTGCTACTGAGGAAAGTTTACAGTTTTCTCTCTCTACCAGTGCACCAGCTAGTTGTCATTTGACACCACAATAAGTTGTTACTTATTGTGTAACTTATTGTGTACTTACTACCTTGAAGATGATCAGGTCATTCTGTTGTTTCCCTGTATTTATGTTCCCTTTTTTTTACTTTTCCATACAGTAACAGATGTCACTCAGTGTAAGACAGTGGGTTTATACATGAACATTAAAGTCATGCTCCTTGACATAAGATGCCATGGCTTGTTGACCCTGTTATCTCCCTCTGTTTGCTGACCTTTATATATATGTGCTTCATGTGGTAAAAGGTCCTGTTAGTCAGCATGTCACATGTCAGGTGAGTTATGTATGAGCCATAAAAACTGTTGGGGCTTTGTGGGTGAGCTCATTGATCCAGTCTTGTGCTCTCTGTGGGTTCAGTGGGTGACATAAGGCCACACAAAGGTATCACAGGCAGTCCAGCAGGAGGAAAATAAAGAAACAATTACAGCATGTAATGGCCAGGAAGAGGCATGGCTGCTGTCAGTCAGTGTGGGAGTAGTGGTGGTGAGTGTTGCAACCGGGGGGGCGTATAAGGGGCCGCTAGACAAGGGCAGTATCGATTAGTGGATCAGGAAAGACATGGCACGGTGAATTTAGATGTGAGGCATTCAGGAGGAGAGTCATGGAGATTGTTTCTCTGCTGACCAGGACTCTCCATTTGCCTCCTCAACACACACACATATCCACACACACCATCAACACTAAACACAGCGCAGCGGTGCAACTCTCACACAATATTTTGCCTTTCTTGTTAGCTTCGCTCTAATGCTTTGGAACAGGACACATTGTATTTTCCAGCTCTTTATGTGTTTGGGTTCCAACAATGTCAGCTTTTTTTTTTCTCCCTCCAACGAGAAAGATTGTTTTTACTGGTCTGGATGAAGTCCCAAGAGCTTAATCCCAAACCCAAAGGCATAACAAGCCCAATCGCTGTCGTCACTTTGCATTATTTGCTTGTGTTTTTGAGCAGGAACCAGCGAGATGATAACAAGACAAGAGAAGGGGCAAATAATGAAGAGAATATTCATCCAGGCGGCAATGGAAATGGAAATCTGACGTAAAGTTTTGGCAAGCCGAGCATGGGTCAGAATAATGAATACCACAGGTTTGCCCCTGGCTGTTGTGGTGGTTGTCAGTGCTTAAAAGAGCTTGTTATTTAGAGGAAGAACAGCCGGATTTGCCTGCTTTCTACATCGTCTGCCTTTGTCCTGAATAATGTTTTTCTAAACGATGGAGATGGCTGATATAAAGAATATTCAAGAGCTGCATCATTCTGTGCATGCATCACTGTTTTACCACAAGCAAAGATGATGGACATAATGGACCTTCATCCTCAATTAAGGCAACAGTTTCTTTCTGAGAGTGCGTGCCAGGTTCAGTTTGGTTCCCTTGTACTGACAACAAAACAAAAAGTCTTTTAGTCCTGGTTTTCTTTTCTTTCTTTTCTTTCTTTTTTTTCAAAGTAGTAGACCAGTACCCAGTGCTAGAATAGACAGCCCTTTTTAGCTCTTTGATGTGTTTTTTGTGTGTTGGAATCCGTGTTCAGAGCATGTAGCCATAGCTTCACTTGGTCCCATTTGTTGGCTATAAAACAAAATAGCAATGCCATTTCTCATTTTAGTTACCATCCAATGTATACCATCTATCCATGTAGGATAGATTTTGTACCTAAAGAAAATGTTCCAAATGCAATGCTATTTGCTGAAGACACACGCATGGCTACTAACTTATTACTTAAACTTAAAACACACCGGCACTGCTGCGGCATGGTGCCTCATGTGATACACATCAAGTGCCACCCTAGCACACATCGGACACGTCACACTGCAGTTCGTTAACAGGCAACCATACAAAGTTATTTCTGCTTTTACTGAAAGATATGCACCTCTTCCACCTCTGTGTTAGCTTAAAATCATGTGTGGACAGCCCCTAATTAAACGTGATTTATCACCTGATGAGCTGATCTCCAGAGCAATGACTCGCCAATCAATATCTTTTTGGCCATCATCAGCTCAGGATATTTCTTCCTCCAGTCTTTGTCATACATGAAATTGCAACAGGTGTAGAGTTCTCTTCATACATCAATGATTAGTAGAGGAGTCGAGCTGCCATAGGAGCAGAGAAGAGTAGATGCTGTTGGAGTTGGTATGGTGGCAGTGACAGTGGCATAAAGTGCCACAAGGCAGTGCGTCCAGAGGCACCAAAATGCATCTAGCTGCTGCTGGTGTGGGATTGTACATTGAAAATAATAAGGCAAATTTTGTAATGCGCACCGTTCACCACCAGTGTGTTTTGGCCTTTATCCACTCAACCACTAATTTCAACTCCCCATTTCAATAGATGGAGAATAGATGAATCGTAATTGTCGATGTGTACCGTGCTGCATCATCTGCATATGCTAAAATATGGGCTTATTTTAGAACACATTAACTTATTTTGATCTGATCATCTGAATTTAACCTGCTCGAGAGGACGCTTGGCCATGCAGCATAGGTTACTGTGGTATGGTAAACTGATGTAAATCTGAAGAAATGTTCCAAATCTGCTCTTTAGTCTTTGGGCACATGGGACTACTGTATTTTTGACACATTTCATTATATTTTAGGAATGAAACAGTAGTCACATGCAGGGTTGGGTATCGGTACTCAATACCTTTGAGGTGTCAACCAAAATAACTCACTGCCAGGTAGTATTAATACTTCTCTAGTGAACACTACCTGCAGTCAATCATTTTTGTATCCAGATCTACAAAAAAAGACTATTTGGTTGTGCTTGCAGCCGATTGCTGCAAGCTTTCTTTGGTTTAATGGGATGTATTATTAGCCCACCACTGCAGCAGTTACAACCCACACCGTTTGTGGTGTGGTGAAGTTGAGTGCAGTTTATTAAGGGAGTTGGCAGTTCAGTTGTACTGTTAGAAAGTTGGCCAAAGTCTGTCCGTACCAGATTTTAAGACTTTAGACCAATCAGAAGAAATGTGGTGGCATTTTTCCTTATCATACATTAGTCTTTGGACATCAGTGGGTTAACAGTGAGCTTGCTTCAAGAACACTTCAAGTCAAACCTTTTGATGGCTAACCCACTAAGACAGGGCCCTTCAACATATGTAATGCACAGACATTAGACTGTCTAAGTTGATGCCAAAATACAGAAAGAGAAGTTGCTCTCTTCCCTTATTTGTTCTATCTTCTTCCCTGTCCATCTTTGTAAGATTAGAAACCTTGTCGTCTCTCTTCAGGCAGTTCAGTCAGAGATTGATGTTGTTTTGAAGAGCTCCTCTGCTGACATCTTGTTTGCTTACGGAGGTGTCACCACTTTCTGTCAGTTTGTATATATTCTTCCTCCTCCTTTGAGTTCAGGCTCATGTTTACCTAACCTTGCCTTTTATAAGCATTCTAGGTTCGCTATTGTGTGACCAAAAAAAGATTTCTTTTCAGGGTAAGAGGGCAATTTCTCAGGATGTGCAAGTGTTGCGAATGAGTAAGGGAAGGAGACCGGAGGGAATATGAATGAATACAAGATTCATGTCGCTTTGAGATTTCACTCTAATATTAAAAGGGTGCAGAGATCCTCAGAGCCTCTTGGTTAGAAATAATGACTTACCATTGAGGTCTAACCTGAAGTTACAGAGAGGAGGCTTTTGACGATGCATAATACCTGCAAATGCACAGTGCCATTAAAATGCCCTTATTTCAGCTGTCATTAGAATACACACTACCCACTGAAGACTCCTCAGCACTCCCAGCTGCAGTATATTATTATTCAGTGCCATATTGCAGTGTGTTAAGCTGTGCTTATGAGGATGCAGAAAGTACAAAATGCATAAACATAAAGTATTCACAGAAGGAATCTCGACACCTGATATGAATGTGGCTGAACACAGTGGTAACATTTCTCACTTTATGTTGCATCTCATTGGGTGATCCAGTGCCTGATTATAATGTGAATTTAGTACACTTTGCTGTCCTCTGCCTGGATGATCTTTATGCAGGAAAACCTACCATTTAACTCCCAACTAGGTTAAAACAAATCCTTAGTAGTCATATATTACACGTCATTTGCGGTCTCTATGCCTCCTCTCCAGCAATAGCCATGGCTGGAGGCATTATTATTTTTGGGTTGTCCATCCATCAGTCCATCCATCCCATTCTCATGAATGCAACATCCCAAGAAGGTCGTGTGGTCAAAGGTCAAGGTCACCATGACCTTGCATCCATCTCATTCTCATGGGTGTCTCTCAAGAACATATTGAAGGAATTTCTTCAAATTTGGTACAAACATCCACCTGGACTTAAGAAAAAAGTGATTCGAATTTGGTGATCAAATTGCAAGGTTTCTGTGACCTTACGTCCATCTCATTCTCTTGAACCCAATATATCGTGTAGGCCTTGAGAGAATTTCCTCAAATTTGGCACCAACATCAACTTGGACACATGAATGACCTGATCAAAAGTCAAGGTCACTGTGACCTTAGAAGACATGTTTTTGGCCATAACACAAATATGTTCTGCAAATACAGTTTCTGGCCATTACTGAACATCATAACTGAGGAGCAGAAGGGGAGACATTTGGTCAGATACTGCATTGGTGACACTAATTTTAGGTGTCCACCTTGAAACTGTGTTGATTGTATAGATCTTCTTTGCTGCCAGGGAGAAGATGTCTGTGAAGCATCCACGTTTTCACAGACATGAATGTAAACTTTAAGCGTAACTTAACTGGTTGAGGGAGGCATACAAGTCCAAGGCAGTAATTCTAGTTGTTAAAGTATATTTTCCTTGAAGTAAAGTTTAGGATTTTTACTGGAATTGGTGACACATCATTTATGATATCTGTCACGAAAATGAGCTCAACAAAGAATATGTGTTCGAATGAGCTGACTCATTCATTGCATAAACACAGATCTCTTGTTAGCACTTTCCGATAGTTCCTTTGGCTTGTCATTACTTAGTATAATAGAACCCCTCCTTCCTCCTGGGTTTGTTACAATGTCTTCTTTTCAATGTCTGATGATTGAAAGGATAGGAAAGCAAAGGAAAAGAAAAAAATGAAAGACAGGACATAAAAGATTCCTTTATTCCAGTTGGAAATAATGAAGTGCTTCCCAGCTGCCATTGTTATCTCATAAATAAAACACTCTGTATTGTTCATAATGACTATTTGGTGTTCTTCTATGTACTAAAACTATCAGTCATGTGGGAAATGGTCTTTCACATTCTCAGGAGACTGCTTACAACCTGTGTGGGTTTTTGCTTTGTGATTTAAACCAGTGTTACATTATCTACACCATTATTCATCAGTAGCATACCAGAACTCCATCCATAATACATTCTACTGTATACAGAAGTTCATTTGCACATATTTCTAGTCATCTCTATGCAGCGCTGGGTATGAATATTTAGTTCTACAACAAGCTTCAGCAACAAACTCTGGGTGAAATCACAACAGGATTGCGCAGCTTTTGCAGCTGCTAATCCTGCACAATTAACACTAAAATAAAAGGTGATATTCATCCCTAACTGTGCTGCCAAGCAAGTATTTACACTTATTTAAATTAGGTAATATGCATACATTTGGTGCAAAATTGCAAATGAGCCTCGTTGCAAAAACAGTTTAATTCACTAAGCCAGACGCAGGTACAATGAATGCATTAGCATCTTCAGAGAGTTGGTGGTAACTGAAGTGCACTTATAAGGGGTATCATGACCAGACTTTCCAGTGATCCTGGCAGCAGTAAATGTAGCCAAGCAAAGGCATCATCAAAGGCAACATTAAAGGCCAAAGCACAGTGGCGCCCCTGTTATTTTCAATGTAGAACCCCACACTGGCAGTGGAAAGACAGGTGTCGGCGCCACCCCACTGCGCTTTATGCCACTCTCCTATTTCCAGCCTTATTGCCCCAGGAAGTAAATGCATTTTTCCCCCACTCACTCCTTGCTTGTACATACCAGCTCCCATAGCAGCTCTTTTTCTCTGCTCCTATGTTAGCCCGACTCCGACCCTCATCATTGATGCACATCGAGAACTCTGTTGCTGTTGCTGTGTCTTGTGTGTGACAAAGAATGGATGAGGAGAGACTTGTTGTTGAGATCGAGCTATATCCGAGCTTTATACTTTACCACATGGGTAATTTCAATTAAACACAAAAAAACGGGTGAATTGCACTCAGCAACAAAACTTAATGATCATGTTTGCGCTTTTATATTATTAGTGCAATATCTTTTGTGAACTTGATCTTGAGAAAGGGCACATAGCGGCTGTTAGTGATGCACAATTCATGGTGCTATCTGCAGCTGCTATCCATTCGTTACTTTGCCCATCTGTGTGCTACTTCAAGGGTTTCTCTGCAGGTATGGCATTGAAGGATGGTGTGCAATAGAATGTTTGACTATTTTTGAACACTGAAATGTGACCTGATTGGGAAGTTATCAGCCCATTGATGGTCATTATCTGTGGTTGTAAGTTTCATAGACAAAGGTCAGCAGGGACCTGCTACACTTACTCATAGGTTCAGAGGGCCATTACCAGCCCATTCAATTCATTTAGGTGTAAGTGCCAACAGCATGTGGTTAGGTTTAGAAAAAGATCATAGTTGGGTGCAGATATTTGTGTCACATGGGGCTCGAAGTCCCATTTTCTGGATGAAAGTACCTTGTTTGAAGCATCCACCACCACTACTCCCACTCACCCTGTATGCAGACTTTCTCGCACATGAAAGAAAGTCCCATGAAAGCCCTTTGTTGCAGAAAAGTTCATTGCATGGCCTAACAATGGCCTTCTCAGCCTAAAGCAGGCGTGATAGGCCCCTACAAACCCATATCTATGACGTTTCTCACCACTCTTAACAGCCATTTAATGGCCTAACAAGTGCCATATCTGTCAAACAATGTGAGTTTTAATCTGTTGATCACCTTTAATAATAATAATAATAACTTTATTTGTATAGCACTTTTCAATATAACTAACAAAGTGCGTTACAGCATAAAATATCAGCACGCATTCAATATCAACACAAAATACATACAACTTAAACATTATTTCATAAAAGCCTTCCTGTAAAAGTGTGTCTTGAGGAGCGATGTAAAACGAGGAACAGGCTCTGAAAACCAGATTTCCTCAGGCAAATCGTTCCAGAGTCTAGGGGCCCTGATTGCAAAGGCCCTGTTGCCTTTTGTTTTCAGCCTAGACAGCTAGCACGGCCTTATCAGCGGATCTCAGACCTTTAAGGAATTTAAGTATCATGATCTTGAAATGTTTTATAAACAGTGGAAACAGAAGAACTGCAAATTGTATGCAATGTATTGGGAGATTAAAAATTACAAAAGTAAATGTGCATGAAAAGCCTTTGGTCGTACTAACTTTAAGTGGTATAATTAAAAATGTATAGTACATCTTGCAAAAACCCATAACTTACAGGGTAATCGAGGAAGGGACACATAATTTGAGGTAGACAACAACCCGCTTTTACACATCAGAAGAAGTTCTATAAAAAAAAAAATGAATGCTTGGTAACCAGACCAAGTGTCTCACTGAGACAGGCCTTTATTTGTCAGAATGTGTAGCCACACCGAGCTAGTAAAAGGGACTATCATTATAACCTCAATTTTGGATTGGCTTTTGTGCAAATGTCCGATGCGTTTACCCACAGACCTGTATGGTATAAAACGGATTACAGCATTTCAGTGTTCCAGCTCATCTAATGAATTTTTTATGTTATAGATGTTTTTAATTTCAAATATACCATCAGTGGACACAATGTTCCCTTTATTCTTGCATAAATTCCCAAGAACTTTACTGGTAAAACACATAAAGTGCTCCAAGTTTTTGTTGAACAGTGTTAAAGAACCAAATAATGTGCTCTGATTTTACCTGATGAATTTCTAAGAAGCATAACATTAATAAGGTGAGTACAGGTGATCAGCAGTGTGCAGGATTTTTTGAATCTGTCATAGTCTGTGTTAATGATACCACACACCTGTCCATAAGACTCTTTAGGGTGTTTCAATTTTTTTACTATGATGCAAAGATTTTTTTTTTTGTGCTCCCTTTTATTTTAAGCAGTTGACAGAATACAAATAGATAAATATTTAATGGGATATGCTCTGGCTGAGAGAAACATCAGGACCCACTGTGTTTTTATGGCCACGGCTTCTGTGCCTTTGTACTTCATTGCAGGAAGTGATGTCAGTGGAGGAGGAGTCCACTTCCTGTTACTGCCTGATGGACTCGACGAGCTGCCACCTGCTGCTGGACCAGCCGGGCTCGTACGCCCTGGTGGGCGAGCCCCTGACGCAGGCTGCCGTCAAGAGGCTGAAGCTGGCTGTGTTTGGGAGCATGGAGGCCGGCTCCATGAGTTACAGCCTGAGGGTGTACTGTGTGGATGACACGCCACACGCATTTCAGGTGGGAAAGGGACACCTGTGAGGTCTTTGGCTTTTTGTTTTCCTCTTTTGTTTATCCAACAAAGGTCGATGATGATGATTATTTCCATCAGCACTGTGTTTAACAGTTCTCCACAGTCTCATTTATTCATTAAGAGGATGTGGCCAGTAATAATGGCTTAAGTAGCAACTGTTTCCTTGAGCTCAATCTGAGGTTATAAAATGATAATTCATAGGGCAAAAGCTAATGTAATGCTCGACTGGTGCATTTAAATATTGCCAAGGTGGATTGTGGGCTTGTATAGACAGCATTCTGCAGTGCTCCATAGTAGTTCTCTATGTTACAAAAAGTGCTTTACAATTTGTTCCTTTTGCCAATGCTTTAGGTCATCTGTTGACCTTAGAAATATTTTTTTCATTACAGTATATAGTATACATAAAGTCATTATAGAACAAATTTGCAGGCATTGGCATCATGTTTCAAATGTTCTACAAACCTTGCTAAAGAAGAATGTGAGGTGAGTAGTAAAAAGAGCTGCCCTTTGTCATGCTGTGCACACTACCTATGTAAAAAAAAAAAAGAGAGAGAGAGAGAGAGAGAGAGAGAGAATAGTCACACTCACACACAGACCATGATGGGACTAAGACATGGTGGGTGAATGGGTCAACACAGTATTTACACACAGGACACTGGTGTTCAAATCCCTTGTAAGTCAGTTGGGGGCTAATTGTTATGCCTCCGTGATTTTAGTGGTCACAAGTCAAAGGTAAAGGTCACTGTTACCTCAATCCATCTCATTCTTGTGAACATGGTATCACAAGAACACCTTTCAGGAATTTCTTCAAATTTGGCACAAACATCCACTTGGACTCAACAATGACTTAATTGGATTTTTGTGCTCATGGGTCAAAGGTCAAGGTCACTTTAACCTCACAAAACATATTTATTGCCAAAACTAAAGAATTCACACACTAATTATGACAAAATTTCACATGTCTAATAAGATTAAATGATGAAGTTATGATATAAAGTGCATTTGGAAATACTCACTACAAGTGCTGGGGCCAACACAATTTCACTCCAACCTCGCCACATATCGATGTTTGGTTGTAGGCTTTCCATGTTGGGATGTGACGTGTAGGGTACCCTGGGTGCATTGGTTCTTGAGTGCTGGGACTCTTTTTCAAGTTCAGCCTGTTACATACATTGTCTGTTTTCAAAATACACTTCTGTTTTCTTAGGAAATGCCCAGTGTGCATAGTCTGTTTCAAAATAAGCGCACTACGTTGGTACACTGCAAATTGACAAACTCACGTGGTTATGTTTTGCCCACACACACATAGTTGGGTTTAGGACAAAAGAACAGGGTTTGGCTTTACAATCATATTGATAGTGAACACTGGCCTTCTGGGTGAAAGTGTTGGACTCATCCACCACCACTCCCACCCATCCTGTTCAGACTTCTGTTACCTTAACTTTTGTTGTTGTCCCACCACATTTACGCCTGACACTGCAGGGTGACTACAACACCCACTGGCCGCGTATCATACCGACGTGAAAGGACTTTTTTATTTTGTCAGTCACTGCCCTAACGCCGGATGTAAATGACTTCAGAGTGAGACCAGGTTGCTGGAGCGCACTCTTGAACAAACTGAATAGTATGTAAATTCGGAGTGGAATTTACCATTTTCTTATTCAGAACTTTTGGAACAGCAGAGCGCCAAGCAGAGTGAGTGTATGACTAACTTAACCATTCGTTATATCATATAAAAATAAAGCGCTCTGTTTCTTCAAACAACAGGGCTATAACTTTAGTGTAGAGTGTCAGAGTGTTGAAATGACAAATACACTCTTTATATCCAAAAGGTTAAAGGCTACTTCACTGTGACATCACGGTGTTCTGCAAAAACACTTTACTGGTCATTATTCAACACCATTACTTCAGGAATAGAAAATAGCCACACTGTCTTATTATACTTTGGGTGTAGGTAGCTTTGTTGCCTATGGACAACTGGGTGCTAATAGCATTTGCCAAATATTAACTGAATTATCACCTATCCCCTCAGGTCCTTGGAGCAATTTAGTTTCTTTGTGCTCATGTTTTGGTTTTCTGACCCACAACTTTACTGTTTTGGTCCATTCTGACAGCCTCAATGGTAGGCAGCTGTTTCAAGCAAAAATGCTCTGATGAAGCCACTGTACACAACCGTCACTGCACCAAACAGCAGACAGGCAATGTTAACAGCTAGCTGGTGAACAAATGTAGTGAAGCATTTGGCAGCTAAAGGGCCAGATATTTCCCTCAGGAGCTGTTGCAGCAAAACAAAACGTAAAAGCATGGGGACTATTGGCCTGATGTTTGTCAGGGTGCCAGACACATGATTCAAAATAAATGAAGCTGCTCTGTGTCTGCTGTATGGTATATAGGCAAATGTTTGCTAACACATTTTGCATATTGACTTTATAATGTGATAATATGTCAGTGTAAAATATAGAGTTTCTAGCGCCAAAGAATGATGCCATGCATTTCACTGAAGTGACAGAAAAGCATATTTCCTGATGTTATAATAGAACAAATTTTGAGATCTCTGTCTCTTAAATGGAATGCTGAATGGAATTTGGTTGTGGTGCTCACCACTGGAAAAATGACATTCAAAAAATTCAGCTTTCAGATACAGTGTTCTCATTAGTCTGGCAATCCACAGAGCACACCGTCCAGAGTTTTCATGGGGGCTATTAATAATGAGGTTTGTGGATTATCCAGAGTGAGCAGGACATTATTTCTCAAAAGACACTTTGCTTTTGAATGTCATTTTTCAAAGCTGTGAGCTCCACAAATTAAGTTTCATTCATCTCCTTTGTGTTTGGGTGGATGCAGAGTCTCGGAGGCAAACATCACAAAAATGAGGAAAATAAAACAAAGCTTGATACCACTAGAGGTAAATGAGAAAATAGGTTTTTGTGGCTCTAAGACTGCTGCACTTGAAGTAATTTGATTTTGTCTGGAAGTACTGTTGGCCAATGAGTGACTTAAATGTCACTTTTGTATTGCTTTTTTGTGTGTTTGTTTTTTAAAGAAAGAGAAAGTGAGAGGAGAGCATTTCGTACTCATTTCCCCACAGTCTAAAATTCAATCTGCCAATTTCAGCAGTCTTTCTGCAACTGTGCATCACAGCTTTCACCTCTTTCACAAAAATGTGAGGATGCACATTTTCACTTAAGCAATTTCTGCTCTATTAGGAAGTACATATTTTAGGTCCTGGCCTAGATTCAAACTGAACATCTTGTGTGGATGTGGTTTTAGCCTGGGCTGTCTGAAGCAGCAGGGACTTCAGCATGTGCTCTCTACCGGTTGAACCATGTGAGTGATTGCAGATTCATTACCCCTGTGAAACAATACTGCAGAGCTGATAGTGGGGACTCTCTAACAGCCTGACGGATTCTCTTCCAGAGGTTTTAATAGACTGAGACAAAGGCTGCCGTACTGTAATCACTGCCATTCAAATGTTAACCAATCATTCTTTTTTTTTTTTTATCTTGTTTGACTTGATTATCCTTCAGCGACCTATAGGGTTTTTAAGCATTGAGATCTCATCAGTGAACATCAGGGAAATCAAGCTTCCCATGCTCCCCGGAGAGACTAGACTAACAGAGGAGCTGAGCCGAGCTCAACAGTGCACCGCGAGCCTCGTGACTGACTCTGCCTCCCGACCGCCTTTCTGTCATGTCGCAGCCGTCAGCGGCAGCTGGCTTTAAAATGCATTCTGGATTTGGTTTATGAATTTCCAGCCTGCCGAGCAGATGCCAGACTTTTGCGCGTCCCTTGGGCCCCTGTCTGTTAGCACCACATCTCTGCTGTGTGTAGTCCAAGCTCAGGCACAATCACAGCCTGGATTCTGGATCAACAGGAAGCCTGATGCAACACAAACACTCGTGTGAGGGAGACATTTTCTTCGGCTGAGACCGAGGAAGGGTTATTATTGGCGGTTTTATATTTTCTGTCATATTGCACAATGCTGCTGTCTCTTTTAAAAGAGTGTTTCTGTAACAAGTCAATTTTACTTATATCCAAAGTGATACACGTTTTAAAGATATCATCGTCTTGTTTTAAAATAAGCAGATAAACATTCAGTTCAAGTAAAGAGCTTAATATTTTTTGTGTCAGCTATAACAACAAAGACACGAAATCTGCTGTTGCTCAGGAGTGGGAGGAAATATTTCCCCTCTAACAGCAGTCCATTTCCAAGGACACAGCATTCAAGTCCTATTTGAGACACAATGGATACAAGCTTTCTACCTGAAAATACCACCCATAGCCTATTAGTATTCTGCTGGCAGATGTTACCTTCTACTGGTAATGCTACTAGAAAGTATGTTCACCTCAACCTTTAGCCTTGGCAAAGGATCATTTCTACAATGTCTTGAATTTTGACACATATATATATGTAATGGTAAACAGTATTGTTTTCATTGCAGTGGTCATTTTGTGATTCCACTGTTAAACCTGTTGGATTTCTTATTTTTGACACTGCAACAGTGACTTAGCTGTGAAACATCACGTGTCAAACAGCAAATCAGGAACTGTCACAGTCTACAGAAAACTTTAAAGCTTCAAATAAGTTAAAAGGGTACTTTCATTTTCAACCAGCTCTGTGTGTCATAATAAAGTGGATATTATGTAAAGACAAATCACTCCATCTTTCCAGCGCCCACATCTGCCTGTTGCTTGAACTACAAATTGTACTCCCTTATCTTTGTATGCCTGCTGCCACCACTGACACAAAGAGTATACTAAGGGATCGCGAGAGAGCCACCCATCCTCTTACTCAGATCAAATTCCAATCAAACTTTAAAACTAAGCAGCGCTGATCAAATATAAACCAATATTCTGTCACTGCATTGCCTAGTTCTTGCCTAAAATGTTTCCAGAATCATAATTTACTGCTTAATTTTACTGATATTGAAAATTGTTTCTTACCAGCTGGCCACCACATTGCTTTTAGACGGGCCCATTACATCACCCCTCAATGGAAGCATTTATCAGTCGTGTTGCACAGAGCATTTTGCTAGTTTTAGGTTTTCTACTTCTTGAACAAAAGCAAATGCCACAGCCCTTTTTCTCTGTTTTCTCTGGTCATGTAACACCAGTTTTAAAAGCATTTTGTGTCTTTCCGCTGCATAGAAGCCCAATTTTATGAAAAGACCATCTTTTCAGCAGTGAAATACTTGTTTAAAATGTGTCAACAAAACGCATACAGCTACATGCACGACCATGTAGGGAAACCACTTTGTCTGGTAGGTCACCTGCTAACAGTTCTGAAAAATAGCTACATGCTGTGTCGAAAAAATTAGAATAAAACTACCAGAAAATACTCTTCACTCTGCCAGGACACAACCAGAGAGTTGTAGAGTAATAGGAGCTTCTGTCTGAAGCTTCCCATGTCAGTTTTCCTTTAATGATATTTTTAATGTTATTCAGCAAAGGTTTAGATGTATGTTTTGGCCATCATTTGGTATCTTTCCAAATTCATATCTGAGTGTGTTTTACATCACTTCGGCATGGCAGATGGCTCTGAATACTATGATGCCCTTGTGGCTAAGCACACAGTCATTGCTGGTAAACTGTCAAATGTACAGACTAAATGGGTTGTAGGTGGAAGTAAACAAGCTGCCATTACTGCAGTGGCATCGCACATGTAAATCTGCCCACTAACAATCTTATTTATGAAAAGGAACTTACCTTTTAACAGCTTTTTAACAGCTTTTGCTATAAACAACTTGTAACAGGTGTCACAGTGCTGTTAAAGACAGCTAGAAATCCTTTCCCCCACTAATCACCAAAACCTCATTTACTGGGCTGTGTTGTAATCAGCTGCTCTAACCACACACTTACCTTAGACTTTTTATTCAACTAAATACTTTCTTTTAGTTGCTCATCTTTTGTACTGATGATTCAACTGGGAGAGTTTCATGCCCATCCAAGCCTTTGAAGTGTCTCAACCAGTGCTTCTAATTATTTCAATGGAAAGTAGCCAGTGCCTGCACAAACACTGGCTAGATTATATCACATGCTAACTTCCACATTTGCAATGTCATAATGTAGCTGTTTATATGATTATAGACTGTTTATATGATTATAGACTATACAAAATTCTGAAAAAAATAATAAGTTTAAGAAGTCAAGCTAAATATAACTATGGCTTAATCTAACTATTTTTCAAGCTGCTATGAATAATATAATATTATTACAGTGTGTAATACATTACAGTGTGTTACTCTCAAGTCAAGTCAATTTTATATGTACAGCGCATTTTACACAAAGGTTAACACAATGTGCTTTACAGTAAAACATAGAAAACATGAAACAATGAGATAGAAAACATATAAAATACTTCACATAAGTGGACAACACTTAGTGGTAGAGCAGGCACCCCATGTACAAGGCTGTTGCCGCAGCGGCCCAGGTTCGACTTCAGCCTGTGGCCCTTTGCTGCAATTAAAGGCAATATCTTTACAAAAAAACAAAAAAAAAAAAACATTCAGCAAAACAAACAGTGCACACACTCGCACACAGAACACAGTTAGCACTCATAAATGGACTACAACATGGGCACAAAGGCACACCTATACATACACACATATACACACATACACACTAACAACCATAAGCCTGAGAGAAAAGTAGTGTTTTGAGACTGCATTTAAAGGATGATATAGTTGGAGCAGATCTCAGGTTATCAGGCAGTTTGTTCCAGAGAACAGCACCATGGTGACTAAATGCACCTTCGTCTGATTTGGTTTTAATCCTGGGTACATTCAGGAGACATGTGCTTGGTGATCTGAGGGATGTGGTTGGGCTGTTGAGCAGATCAGAAATATATTTAGGAGCGACACCATTTCAGGTCAGTGGAGTGTTTTCAGTCTGGGTGTAATGTGTTCTGTTTTCCTAGTCCCAGTTAGCGGTCTCACTGGAGTCTTTTTGGGAAGTCCAGCAAAAAGGGCATTACAGTAATCTGATCTGCTGGAAATGTCCATCTAATCTTAATCTCAAAAACTTTTTGTGAGGGCTGTTATATGGACTGTGTAACTGAAATGTCAAGGATCGAGATGTGACACTGGAATAAACTCACTCTTTTAAAGTCTGCTAATTTTGTGAAAACATGAAACCTTAAGAGGACATATTGCACGTTTTCAGGTTCATACTTGTATTTAAGGTTTCTACTAGAACATGTTTACATGTTTAAATGGTCAAAAAACACTGTATTTTCCTCATACTGTCTGTCTGCACTTTCTACTGGGAAATACATGAAATAAAAACTTCGTCACGCAATCAGAAATGATCAATATCAGCAACCAAGATCACATGTTTCCCTGACCTTAGTATGTAGCTACATGTCCCCTCTATTGTGATTGGCTAAAGCGCAGCATCGTTCAAACTCAAAAAGAAGTCCGACTTGACTGATTAGCTGAGCTATGAGTTTAGCTTGACTACTGCGTGCATGTAATAGTATTGATTAACATTCAAGTCCATTCAATTATCTGTCTTTCTGGCTGCCGATTAGCGGACTAAAGTTGCTGCTGCTCTGTTCTACTCAGTGAAAACAGTCGGTCAGAGAGCCAGAGCCACATGGGAGCATATTCACTGAGAAATATCAGCGACTCTCCTCAAGAGTGAGGAAGTGGTCTCTACCCAAAAATTCACTCAATTTGTCGCTCACTAAGGGAGCTTAAAAACTCCAAATCTAGCAAGAAAGTCACCAAGATGGCAGTCAATTAAAATTATCTATGCAGAAAATAAACAGAACTTTTACTTTTGGAACTCTGGACCACCAAAATAACTTCACTAACTTTGCAATTTGTCTGTCTGGATTTCTCATTCTTGGCTGACATTGCAACACTCCCAAAGCTGTAAAACATGATCTAAGACACATCGATTGTGTGTGATGTGTCAAACAGCACATCAGCAGCAATCACAGTCTACACAGAACTTCAATCATGGAGACTTGACAGCTTCAAACGAGTTCAAACGAGGGAACATTATCACAGATCCAAGCTAGCTACATGCTTTACAGGGAAACCAAAGAAATCCAATGTTGTCCAGCAGCTCAGCGTCTTGAAATTTTGAAAGACAGAGGCAGATGGCGCAGAGAAACATCATTTTTCAGGCTCCCTGCTGCCACATTTGTTTTCATATGAATGTCTTTCATCTGCATTTTGCCAACAATTGATTTTTTTCACACCTTCACTGTACAACACTAACAATATGCAAAATACCTCAGGCATGCTTTTTTCTGCATACACATGCGTAAAAAGTGCATACACTCACGCATGCATAACCAAGCTGCTGCACGCACGGACACTCAGTCAGAATCAATCAGCGTGGCCTGGCATTAGTCACAGCTCTGCTCCCTGTCTTTTCCCTTTGTGATTGAGATGGCTAAGGATAGACGGGCCAGACACTGAACCATCCCACTGGGACGCTGAACAATGATGACAGATGAATACCTGCAAGCGACAATCAAAGTGCTCTTTCATCATCACAAATTCAATTTGGGAGATGGACGTTTGCCCCCCGACGCACGCGTTTCCCCAGCATTAAATTCAAGCCTCAATCTGTCACGTTGAGGCGGCAAATGTGATGCTAATGTGAGCATGAGTCGTATGATTTGTTCAGCGGAGACTTGACGTCACTTCTTGGCGGCCTGTTTCTGTGTTAATATTTGTGATGAGTCAATTAGAGGATGTGACAGAGGAGGGGATTTGCAACAGGTGCTTGTGCTGATATGCAAAGGTACCGTATCTTCAAAGGAAAGGATTGTTGTATTCTTAATTCTCTCTCACATTCATCTCATTTCCCTTTTTCCCCTCTTATTTTTGGTTTTCTTCTATATTCCCCTTTTTTCTGTCTGACCTTTTCCCTTCCTTTCTCTCCATTCTTCTTCCTTTGTTTTTTCTTTTTTCTTTTCTCTGCCTCTCCAGGGAGTGGTGGCTGCAGAGAAGACCAGAGGGGGTCAGCTCCTCGAGGAGCCAAAGATGTTGCCTTTCCGAGCGAACACCTTCAGCCTCCAGGTGTCCATCCAAGATGTTCCCCAGTTCCTGTGGAGCATCAAACCCTTTACCACATGTCAGGTAACCATGGCCATGGATATGAAATGAAAACACCCTTGCTAATTTGCAAGATCCTGTTTGTGCTGCTACGAGGTAATGAGTGTGGTGTGTCTGCCCTGCTCCTCCCAGGGGTCACTTATCAATCAAACTGTGTGAGGGGTGGTCTGCTGTGTGTGTGTGTGTGTGTGTGTGTGTGTGTGTGTGTGTGTGTGTGTGAGTGCGTGCGTGTGTGCGTGCGTGCGTGCGTGCGTGCGTGTTTAGGCTTGTTATTTAGAGACTCTCCAGATTGTGGGGTGTATTTTATTGTATTGGTAATCTGGTACCATTCTCTAATAAGGCACTCATGAGGAACAAAATGATATTCATTTTCAATTTCACACACAAACTCCACCAGGGGCAGAGCAGGGGGGAGGCTTCTGGGCTCAAGCCCCAAATGTTTTATCTCAAAGATACCAAATCTATGCTGTTCGTCAAGTAACAAAAAAAAAAAAAAAAAAAAATCAGGTCAGATGCCAAAAACTACAACATAGTCCAGTCAGACCCTCTCTCACAAACCAGGAAGTACTGTTGATATTTATATACTCAGTGACATTTTTTAATATTAAAATGATGATTATGCCATTTCTGTATATCTACTTGTAAATTATATTGTTTATTAATGTTTGAAAGTGCCAAAAGTCTCTCTCCAAGCTGTCTTTGATCACACATGAGAGAAATAGCCTTCATGACTTTCTGCCAGAAAGTCAGGTGATGTCATATGAAGAGCGACGCAGTTCACATAGACAGATGGTGGTGGTGGATGAATGGGTAAAGCACCGGACGTTCACCTATGACACTGGGGTTTGAGACTTGTGGGCCAATGTTAGTGTCCTTTTTGGTTGTGTTTATGTCATATTTCGATGCTGCTACGACACTGCCAGATAAAGTTGGCTAAAATGTCACTGTGGAATTATTTTTGAACCATAATGGGACATCATGATTGGATGTTCTTACAACATTTCTTCAACATCTCACTGTTTGCTGGAGATCTAATAAAATTGAGTAAATGGTCTAATATTCAGTAGTATTGAAGACCGCATGTACTTGGCATAGGTGCGGATCCTTGACTTGCAGAACAGCCCAAATTATTATGGCATGGATTCAAATGTGGAAGATTTGTTAGCAAAACATTCATTTTGTGAATTTAGCTCCAGCATTGTAAAACAGACAAACAGACATAAATATTATTAGATACTAATGCTGTTTACACCAAATTCATACACTACCCACGTTATGTATCAGAAAATAGTAACATCAGACAATTATTGCCTCTTTTTAGGTGGCAGGAGTGAAAATTAGTCATCCTCAACATTTGTTGTGTTTGTGGTTTAAGGATGATGAAGACAGTTGGAGAATAATTAGATACACAATAGGATGTAAGCTCTAAAGAATGATTTTTTTTCCCCCCCTGGCAACTGTCACATTTTTCCCAAATGATGTACAGATTTTTAGGCATTCTGTTATCTCAAATGGCTTGAAAAATAGTGCATATAGCTGCAGGAAATTAAAAACTAAATTCTCTGGGAGTACTGGTCAAAGGTCACCGTGACCTTGCGTCCATCTCATTTCATGAACACAATATCTCAGGAGGGCATTGAGGAAGTTTCCTTAAATTTGGTACAAACATTAGCTTGGACTTAAGAATGAACTTATTATAATTTAGCGGTCAAAGGTCAAGGTCACTGTGAACTCACAAAACATTTTTTTGGCCATAATTCAGGAATTCATACACTAATTATGACAAAATGTCTCATAGGATAAAATGGTGATGTGATGACATTTTATGCCCAAAAGGTCAAAGGTCATCTTCACTGTGGCATCACAACATTCTGCAAAAACACTTTTCTAGTCATTATTCTTCATCATAACTCAGGAGCAGAGGGGGAGACATTTGGTCAAATACTGAATTGGTGACACTAATCTTGTGTGTCCACCTAGAAACTGTTCTGATTGTAGAGATCTTCTGTGCTGCTGGGGGGAAGATGTGTGTAAAGGATTCATGTTTTCACACATGGATGTAAACTCTAACCACAACTTGACCTGTTCTTGGAGGCAAACAACCAAAAGGCAGTAATCCTTCATAGAGTATTAGATGATAATGTTTGGTAGCCATTGTTGTCACATGTGCTCCAACAAAGAGGACGAGTCAAGTCAAATCTGGCTTGATGAAAATAACTTTTTCTTCAGTTCACAACATTCATACGGCTTTGACTCGCTTTATGTTTGTGTTTGTGTGCACCATTTTGTGCTTTAAAGCTGCTCTTTTAGCGTGCATCCTTCTGTCACCCACATTTCTCTCTGTAGGATCATAAAGATGGACGTGACGTGAGATTAATAGCTTTGTGTTTGTTTTGCTTGCAGGAGCATTAAGATGCAAACAGTATTAGATGGAACGCTCCGCAGCAGTCAGTGAATGCTGCTTTGTACCTGTTGTTGCCATTCGCAGAGCAGCTGAGCTGTGTCCCCACTGTATGCTGTTGTTGCTTAAACATCTGAATGCGGGGTGAAAGCTGTTTCAAAGACACCCACCCTCTCCACAGCCTTATTTATGAGGGCCTCGGGATGGAAGGCAGGCACCACGAACCTGCTTTGGTGGAGCAGGTGTAGAATAATAGCCGAGCGCCGTGCCATACATCAAGTCAGCTTTTAGTGCTAAAGAGCATCCGAGCTTTCCACGTCCATCACCCCTCCCCCTCTCCCTCAGCCACCAGCTCCCCGACTCCATTATCTGCTGCTGTGAGCTGCACTGGGCAGCCAAGATCAAAGCCACAAGGGTTAAGTCATCAGTAGGCACGCCGGCCGCCGCTTTTAATGCCGCAGTCTTCACTAAAAATCGTCTACAGGTCACTTTTAATATGCAGATATGGCAGAGACGGAGTGTAGCAGAGGTCAAGGACATTTCCCCACAGATGTGCCCGTTCTCTGGAAATTAATTATACATCAAAGGCAGTCTTCTCCCTGTTCCCTGTATTCCCATGTATATCGCTTACAGTACTTAGCAAGCATGCTGCCGCTGCTGTCAGAGTTACCGTACCGGGAATCAGGCTGTATTTGTAAATGGATTTTTTCTCTCTCTCCTTAACAATAGTTATTTCCATGCATAAATATATCAAGCCGTGGAATCATTGAGACTTCAAAGCCAACTCCTACCTTTTATCTTGCAATGTGTAAGTGGCTGCATGTGCCAGTGTGGTCACATGTAGAGCAGCGAGCTGAATCATCTCATTTAGAGCATATGTTACCATGTTATGTTTCTGATGTCCCTCTTTTTTCTTTGTGCTTCCTCAGGAGTTCTCCTTCCCCCAAGTGTGGTGCAGCAACCAGCAGCCCCTGCACTGTGCCTTCTCTCTGGAGAGATACAGCCCTGCCACCGCCCAGCTCTCCTGCAAAATCAGCGTGCGCCAGGTCAAAGGCCACGAGCAGATTCTGCAGGTCTACACAGCTGTGGCCGAGGTGAGGATCTGGGGCTGCGGGGGGGGGGGGGGGACATTTCACTTTCTCCCTCAACCTTTATGTAACCTTCCTGGAGTGTGTCCACTGACAGCAGGGGCCAGCTCTCCTGAGCTTGCATTGTGTATTAATAGAGCCAGGAGGACACTCTTACTTTCTGTCTTTCTTACAGATTTATGCTAAACACAGACAACAGAGATCCAGCTGTTCACCATGTTTGCCGCACATATTTTTTTTTAACCTTTATCCATCCAGGGAGACATGTGTTCCAGCAAATAGCTTGCATCACATTCACATGCATTAACACCTGGGAGCTGCCCGGTGTAACAACAGTCTTCTGTCAGCCACTGAGCAGCTCCACTGGAGCAGCTAGGAGCTAGAAATCCTCACTCAAGAGCACCTTGACAGTAGTTGTTAAGCCAGAAGAGAGCGTTACTCATTGATTTTACCCAACTGCTTTTTCACAACCAGTCACAAACATGCTTGTCCTACCTCAAGGCCACCAACACTATTTAAACTCATGGTATTGCTGTCAGAGGCAGGTGAAATATTATTTGCAATCATTTTTTTATGGTTTGTTTTAATCCTACCGTCATGATTAGTTAGGGTTTGACAGATAGGAGGAAGAAATAAAAGTGTTTATAGGAGCTGTGAGCAGAATTCAAATCATCGTCAAATCACACACACATACAGTAAACAGACATGACAGTTTCAGAGGAGGAGGGTCTATACTGCATTTTACATTGTGGGTCACCATGTTGGATCAATATCATTTTCATACAGAGCACCAACACAGCAGCTTTAGAGGAGCTTTACAGCAACATGAGCCATTAAATTTCAGTCCAAATTTAGCACAAATGGTAACCTAATTTCTAGAAAATTTGCACAAGAAAATGTGAATGAATCAGGGTTACTATTATGTAAACATTAAGAGTTGGTTCATGGAGGTAATTTGATGGAGGCACTAATTTTCCAGTGGGGTGCATTTAAATCAGTGCAGAACAGGAGGACACAAAGAGACAGGGCGGACAAGTAAAGCAGCCCTGGAATTTGCTGTCAAGCGGCCCCAGTTTGATACTGGAGGTTTGAAGTGACGCTACGTGTTTGTCGATCAGCAAATCATTAGACTATAAAAACCCACAAACTTTTAATTTGTAGCTATTTTTTTGTGCTAATATGTAAATTGATGAAACATCCAAGGTTTTCCTCCTTACGTTTATGTGTACAGACAGCAAAAATTCAAAGATGAATTAAAGCTACAAGCAGCGATGAACCTCTGTGCAACTTGTGGGTCCTGGCAGGATGCTGGGCAACGAAGCTTTTCTTTTCTGTAAAAGTCAGCAGTGAGATGGTACATCATTCACAGAGTGAGGGTACTGGAATGACATTTCTCATCTGGTACCACTTTCTGTGTCCACTAGGTGGCGCTAGAGAACTTTTTTATGTCATGGTGTTGTAAATTAACTGTAAACTAGATCATGTAAATTTCAGGTACGTCAAAACATTTTCTGACAAGTCTTACTTGCTGCCAGTAGATGGTACAGTCACTATGATGTAATTTTCATGTAGATGACTTCAGGCATGGAGCCTTACAAAACAAGTGCAATTTGGTACAGATAGGATCATGTATGCTGGAGTTACAAACCACTTCCTAGGGCTGTCATGTTTCCCACAGTTTGAACTTGAATTGAATGAAGCTAACTTGACAGTGCTGTGTTGAGCGTTTCCATTGCACTGACTTTACATCTCACAGTCAAATTTTCAGTTTCAGCCCTGGCCTTGGCCTTTCAATAAATGCAACCAATGAGCTGGTAATTGTCACATAACTTGAAAGTGACCTGTGGTTTTATGCATCTAAAGTCTGATAGCTCCTAGCTTGATAAGCACAATGCATTCACAGCTATGGTTAACTCATGGATGCAGAAAAATAAATAGCTACTGGACCCAAAGATGGTGCCAGTTCAGTCCAATGGAACTGCATACCGCATAAACACCAAAAAAAAGTTTAAGATTTTTTCCGCAGAATGCAGCCCACTGAATATGGGCAGTAGTGTTTATCCCACTGGACCCATCTGCAAGTTCACACTCATAGACTTTACGCTGTGATAACATCACAGATTTTTAAATTGCTTTTCTCAGCTCAAACAAAGTTTTACAAATATAAAACCTCCTTAAACCAAAAATTCATAGTAAAAATATCATATCTGACTGTGTTTTTCAGGTGTCCTGTCAACAGGTTTATGGACATCTCTATTATAATGGTGGTCTATGGGGAAAATGCTTTTTGGGCCACAGGGGATGTTTTCGTTGCAATACCATGAGTGACCACTGGGAAAACTTTGCAAGGCTGAGCAGGTTTCTTAGGGGCTGGGTTAGCTAAGACAATGCTAATTCTAATGCTAATTTTCTCTCCAAAAAACAGGCTAAGCATACCATCCGGTCTTTTGATACAAAACAAACGCTGAGTAAGACTTTTTAGGTGACCAAAATGTTCCCATTAATTTTCAGTAACAAAAAGAAAACAAACTAAAATGGCAACAGCTACAGCTTCCCTGCACTCTGTGAAATCTGGGGTTACGACATGGTTCTGTTACCTAACCGATGTTGTCGCTGTGGTAGCGATTTGCCGATACGTTGTGCTGTGCGTCCTACCCTGTGCTTTATTTTAGTGGCAGACAATGACTGAAGAAATCCTCAACTGACAAATTAAAGCACACCTTTCCTGTTTAGGTTTAATCTCCAGCCCAATCTGGTGGACTTGCACTTCACTTTTGTCTAACAGTGGCTACAGCTGAGTAGTGCTTCAGTCATAGTTTGCCAGTAAAATAAAAAATTAAAAGAACTATCAAGAGACAACATATATGCTTGAGCTATTTAGAAGTGTGTGTGCGCTGAAACCGCTGGTGCTGCAGTTGGATGTGCCTCAGGCTGGATAAGATGGGATATCTGCTGTAGTGTGATATGGGACATGACAGGAAGAGGGCGCTGTGCTACTATCCAGAGTCAAAGGATTGTTATGGGGCCAGAACAAAAAGTCACATGAAGCAATGTGGAAAAAGTAAAAGGGTAATACTCCACCCCGAATTCTGAACACAACACCACCTGAAGGCTTGACAGATGGCCTTAATCTTTGTAGTTTACTTCCCTGTGGTGGTAAAACACAGGATGTAGTTAGTTAAGATTCTTATTGATTACAGTACACAAGAGCTCAATAGTGAATCCACTCCATTGCTGTTTGCTTATATTTACAGTATGTTCCCCATACTGTGATGAGTGTGTTTGAAACTGTCTCTTTTAGCTGTCTGTAGTGGGGTGTTTTACATTTGGGGAAGTAACCGTGTGACATGTCTGGGAGCCAATCAGTAAAACATAAAAGACAATTTAGACAAAGAGCTGGCTAGCCAATGAGTGAGCCTGGTTAAGTCTGATTTATGATAGGGCTCTCGACAGAAATGATTTGTCTTCGACCGCAAAAAAACACTGTCGCTGTACATCTTCCCTTCATGTCGTGCACCTGAGGAATGTTATGTCGCAGACACTGTCATATTTTGTCACACAACATGATTTGGTAGTCATGGCATGCCTCTCTGACAAACTAGAGTTTTGTGCATCTTGGTGTGAGCAGCATAGAGCCGGATCTGGTTGACCGGATCATCAAATTGATTGGCAGACACCCGAAAATACCAAAAGTGCACTGCCTCATCCATGACCCCCAGTTGTTGGACCAAAACATATTCACCCTATAGCTCCCTCATTTGGTTTAATAGACAGACTAACCATCACTTTTTTTGTGCTCCTGGTGTCTTTTTTTTTCAGTAGAAGTAAATTTGAAACCTTTCCTCTTCAGTGAACTCACTGATTTCATCAAATCCCTCCATTATCGACATGCAAAAGGATACAAAGCAGCACAAATATAGCTACAGAATAAACAGTTGTCAGAAGGATATTTGTAAAACAGTTAGATCCGACATCACTCCGGTCACAGGTCATCACAGGTATTCTGAGCCATTAAGGGTTACTTAGCCAGCATCAAGGGTTGCTGTAACAAACTTTGTACCACAAAATGTAACATATATTACCACAAATCACATTTGAGTTGAATAATGCATAGTCAGAAAAAGACAAAGGGACAAAAAGAAGCCTGAACACTTTACTGTAAATCTCCAGCTATGCTCACATGAGAACAGAGGACGATGCAACATACCGGTTAAGCTGTTAACTCATCAACTGTCAACGCAGTTATTTTACTGGTTGCAGAATAAATGGAGACACGCAGATGTTGCCTACATCAGTGATTTCAAACTTTTGTGCCCAAGGCAAACCAAAGGGCAAGCCAAAATCTCGACATAAGACAATAAAGATAAGAAAAAATGAGACAGATAGCTTTCGTGATACTGTCTACTGAAAGGTTGTTTTTTGTTTTCTTACAGTGGTAGGTTGTCTTCACTGGTGCTTTGCTGTAATTTGCTCTGTACAGTAAAGAGATCCATTGTCCCACTCACAGCTTTCTCCTTTAAATGTTACCATCCCTCACACTGGCTGCCAATCAAGGCTTCTGATGTGTCATACTTATAGTGCCCACACACGAATGGCGACAAATCGGTTCCCTGTGAAGGTTTTTTTTTTTTGTAATTAAATTAAATTAAAAAACATTTTTTAGCTTAAGGTTGCCTCTTTATTGGAAAATGGGTGCACACAGCATAGTGATATAGTCAATTAAAAATTCATTCATAACATTTTGGCCCAGTTGAATATTGCAATAATAATGTGTGGTCATCACAAAATCCCATGGCACACTTAGACTGGCATCACAGCGTACCATTTGAGTACCACTGGCCTATATGATATAAAATATCTGATCTGTGGTAAAGTGTAGACCTACACAAAATAGCATGCTAGTGTACAGGAGTGTTTTGTGTGTTGCTTGGCAACAGTCCAGACCCAGTCCAGTTGCTGAACTATTTGAGTTAAGATAAGATAAGATAAATCAATAAATAAACGAACGAATCATAACCTGTTGCTGCTTTTTACTGTTGATAAATGGTGCTTGTTGAACTGTTGTATTAAAGCAATAAAACCAAATCACAGTCTATATATACAGTATAACTCCCTCTCATGCGATGTTGCGTAAATATATATCGATTGGGATGATACAGTATATCTAAACAAGCTGGCTGGAGGGTAACATCTGGTCACCATGGAGATGACTGAAACCTTTTGCCCATGGTGTAGTGATGGTTGATAAGGTGGATGTACTACAGGTAGAAAGGTAGGGTACCAAGGAGGAAGTGGGTGTACTCCCCTATATATTCAGATGGCTTTTTGGCTGATAGATGGATATGCTGTAAATGGCCAGAGAAAGAGGTACTGTAGGTATACCTCATGTACCTGCGTGTACCCTCCACCCCACCACTGCTCTTAAAGAAGCATAACTGACACTCATCAGAAGTGCTGAGTGACTTACCATTGATCAGGCTTTAGAGTGGTTTTGACCAGTGAGGGAGGAGGATACAGGTGTTCTAGTGAATGCAAACCAACCAATCATTGTTGAAATCCATTGTAACTGATCTGCAGTCAAACTGAGCTCAGCTACTGTTAAGCCAAAGGAGTAAACTCCAAACATTTAAAGCCACATTTTCAGTCTGCAAGGTTGAGTGTTTGATATTCAAAAAATAGATTTTGGATGGTGCATCGCTTTAATCTTGAGAAATGCCAGCACTAACTGCACCACTTGAGGCTACCAGATGTCTCCACCTTTGTCTTATTCGTTTACAGTCTGTGCACTGATGTTTTCAAATGTTAAACACACCTATCTGAATAGTCCTGACCCAGTACACCCTATCCATCTGGCTCTCCAAGCTGGTAAAAAACAAACACAAAGCAACATTGCAAATAATATCTGACCCCGGTCTGATTCTGCTCTGTGTCTGTTTTGTTCCTCCAGACTGAAAAGGAGTCGGTTCCATTTTTTATGCAGACAGACTGCACCATCACGTCCCAGACGGGGCCCAAGGCCTTCAAAATCCCCTTGTCCATCCGCCAGAGGATCTGTGCCACCTTCGACACTGCCAACGCCAAGGGCAAGGACTGGCAACTCTTAGCCCAGAAGCTCCACTTAGATCGGTGAGCGTATGATGTGCATCCTCTCTAAGACTGCATGATGTGTGCATCCTCTCCTCTGTAATGGCCTCGCCTTGAACACACGCTGATGAGAATGATAACATGCTGTGAGTGTTGTTAACCACATGAATGGGGCTTTATATGCAGCTCCCTTTTGTTCTTCATGTTCTCTCTCAGCAGAAAGAGACAGGCCTGGTAATGTGATGTGTTGTGTGTTGAATGCTGTATGTGCATTGTGGTTTTGTGCTGGCCTTATTCTACCAATAGTGAAATATCAAATGCATCTGTCAATATTGATCAGCCAGTCCACATATGTGTGTTTTACTTGTTTGTTGTTTTTATTAAATGAAGAGATGCATTTATCATGAGACACCACACTAATATTTACTCAATCCAGTTGTTGTCTTTGCTTGGTCTGATCTTGTGGCAGCTATAATCTCCTGTTAAGTGCATGATTCATGAAATGTTGGTATCTAAGAGTCCTTTGGGATTCCAAATTATCCAGATAAGCTTTCCTCTCCAAGTTGGGGCGGCTTTGAACTGAGACTGATGTGACCAATGGCTGCAGCCTTTTATGTTGCTTGTTGTTTTCCGCCTGTAAAGCACCCAGGAGCTGCAGTGAAACACTGCCCCCAACTGGATTCAGCGCTGCATGATACATAAAGACATTGCACTGGCATGGCAACAAGCTCTTCTTTTCTTTAATTTTGGCAGCACCTGAGAATTAAATCCAAAGCAGACTGTGTTTGCCAGTAATTGCTCATCATTTGTGATGGTAATTTATTCTCTGTATTTTTGAAAGTCTTAAAAGGTCACACCTTTTGTTTTACCTACATGTAGAACCAGATGGTTTTGTTTACTGCACCAAGACAATTTGTGTTCAATTAATTTTCAGTTACAGACAGATATAATTAGTAGATTGTATAATAGTGAAGTGAAGCAGACCCGAGGAGCCATATGGGTTTTCTTAGCATTGATTTAGGACTAATGTTTAGAGTGAGGAAAATGTTGGTAACTATTCTTTATGCAGTGCATTTTCTTATTAGGTATACATTCTAATATATAACCATAATGACATGTTTTCCAAATTGTACAGGAATATGCAACCATTGAATAAGAGTCTTTGACCCCATACTTGACACTTTTAACACTTCCCAGAACCCTAAAAACAAATTCTGGGATCTCAAACACCAGTTATTTCACATATATATACAGTATATGTATGTATATCTATACCATGACATCCATGTGCAGCAGTTGAAATGTTCAACAATTCCATCCTATCCAAAATAGCATAACAAAAATAATTATACCATTTACAGGATGTAATTGTAATTTGTGGCATTTAAAATTCAAACCACTCAATCACCCATCTGGCCTAATACACTCAAAGACATTTAAGATATAGTTTTAACAGTAGAAACAATATGGCAACATCTCTGACCATAGACACATTTCCATAGTATCAAGATATACATTGTCACATTGCCCATCCCTACCAGCCACGTAGCAGCAGCTATACCTGTTAGCATGTATACAATGTCAGCACAGGCTGAACCTGAGAGCTACTGTAGGAGCAATTCAAATAATGCAATAACAACATACACTCACCTTTAGTCAGCAGATATTTCAGAAACCCTGAAAATAAATCTGGGTGGATGTAAAGTAGCAGTTACATCTGTGATATCAACAATGATAAATTAAGTTTGTATTGTTACAAAAATGTACCTGGTTTTTAAGTTGATCTGTATTTGTTGAAAACACAGACATTTTTTACTCAACAAGTTCCAGCTTATCTTCTTAGGTCCACCCACACAACTTCTCATTTACATCTTCAGAAATATGGCTTAAAATCACTGCAAAATACTGTTACATCTTTATAATAAATTACGTTGGCTGTGCTTTCAGATTTATATTTTGTACACACAAAAAAATAAGTAGTTCATAAAAGACAAGTCTTCCTTAATCTACATAATGATCTGGCGCAAAGTTTTTTTTTCTAGTAGCATATATTTTAATTAATGAAAGGTCCTCATATTTCTAACCTGTGTTACCATTTCTTCCGGGTGTTTATGATGCTAAATAAGGTATTAATCTGATATATTGTCTGTTGATATAAACACATCAAAGAGCCACACTGTTGCACCAGCACATTCTCACTCCGACCTTGTCACATATCGACGTTTCGTCATGGACTTTCCATATTTGGATATGACGTGCAAGGTACCCTGGGTGTGTTTTTTTTTTGCGGTGCGTTTTGCCTGTTACATGTGTTGTCTTTTTATAAAATACATTTCCATTTTCACAGGAAATGTACAGTTTGCATACAGTCTCTTTCAAAATAAACCACTACATCGGTACAACACTGCAAATGGACATTCTTTTCTTCAACAATCAAAGCACGTGGTTATGTTTTGCCAACACAGACATGGTTGGGTTTAGGCAACAAAAGCATGTGGTTGGGTTTAGGAAAAAAGAACAGAGTTTGGCTTTACAGTCACACAGGAAGCAAACACCAGCCTCCTGGGTGAAAGTCGTTGGTTGTTGGACCCATACGCATTTCCCCCTGACACCGCTTGGTGCCACTATGTATCATGCCAATATGAGAGGACAGCTTTTTTTGTTGGTGTCTGACGCCGGAAGTCACTGCCCAAGTGGCAGGTTTCAACGACTTTGGCGTGAGACCAGGTTGGTTGCACTGGGTGACATGTTCCTTTCTTATATGTCAACACACTAGTTTTTCTTTGACTCAAGCCTATACACACCACCCTGCCCACTACTCATTAAAGCATCAAATGTGTATTAATCCACAGTTGAAAATAGTTCCCACCAAATGCGTTAATTCTTACCGTTTATGTTTGCTAAAAACTACAGTGCCCAGCTGCTTCAGGGAATTGCTTTCTTTAGTCTATAAATGGGATTTGATGTCAAAAAGAAAAACATAGAATAACATGAGCCTTATCCTTTAAGGTCTGCAGTTTACTTACCTTGTTTTCTGTGCATCAAAGTCACACTATATCTATCATCAGTTTGGCTCATGCCTTTTACGAGATAAATGCATACATAATCAGCAAGGATACACTACATATCTGAAGCCAACATTAAACATTTCCCTGTGTTCTGTCCCTGAAGTGACCTCTTCCTGTGCTGTTCATTAATCCAGCTTTGTGTGCTCCTTTCCAGAAACCTGGGTTATTTTGCAAAGCAGCGGAGCCCGTCGGCAGTCATACTGAGCCTGTGGGAGGCTCGCCACCAGGACACTGCTGACCTTGACTCTCTAGCCAGTGCCCTCGAGGAGATTGGCAAGATTCACTCCAAAAGCTCCCCCAAGGACCAGGATGAGCCGGAGTCTGACTTCAATCACATACAAGCGGGCAGTGTATACGCAACGGGCAAACTAACAAATCAGACAACAGAGGACTCTGCTCCTGAATATACAGGCTGAGGGGAAAGAGAGTGAGTGAAAGCTGACAGACTAGGGCATATATCTGTGTACGCACACGGCCAGTGATAGACAACACACCACGGCAGTGCGCTGGAAGGTCACAAGGTTGTGAGTGCACAGTGCGAGCAGTCAACATGCCGACCAATTACAATAGATGGAGGTGAGCCGGTACCTGCTGTGGATCTACCCCTCTCTTTTAAGAATCTGTCTGAGGATGGACTGTACATTTTTTCTGCCTTTCCACTCCATTTTAAGTTAATTTTTAATTTATTCGTTGTTTCATGTTAAAGCTGCCCCTCTGTATATTCATTTTTCAGGTCAGAGGGTGAGCGGGTTATATCCTGAACTTTGATGCATATTATTTTCTGAATTTGTGTTAAATTAGATCCTTTTTATCTCACTTGGGACTGTCACTACCACCTCCCCTCCTTTTCCCAGTGGTCCACCCGGCAGCTGGACATATTTGCATACAAGTTCTTATATGCAAATAAGATGATACAACTGTGGCGTCATTTCAGAGACACATGATCAGATTTCTTATTTTTCCCCACACCACATCCCTGTGTCAACGAGTGAATGAGGACTTCGAAGCTACGTTTTTTGGCGTCCAATATTATATTTTTAAAAGGAAGCTGCTGATTGCTTAAATGTTGTGATTGTGAACTTTTAAAGCCAAGTATCTTGACATTTGCCCATTTTCATCTCTCAAAAAAATCTAGTCTATGGGAAGATAAAAAATTCTCATAGACAACCAGTGTTGTATGATCATTTATTTAAAAAAACAAACAGTTAAGAGAAATACAGTATCAGCCCCAGTTTAATCATGAAGGACAGCACGATCAGAGTGTGACCTCCCATGTGTTAACCCATAAGGGAAAATGATGGTTGTGGCATAATGTGGCAGAGTGAGATTTCTAACCGTGGCATTGCAGTTCATTACAGTTTCCTCCACCAAGCGATAGAGAGGAAGGAAACTGTAAAACATCATTTCCTGGCACGGCAGGGAGCGCATCGCCACGTCTTATCACCCAATTCCCACCACTAACACCCGTCACACAGACCTCATATCAGGCCCTGACACACCCGATTGCCCCCGCCACCCCCTCACCCCAAACACATGCAGACACACACACTGACATTTCATGGCTACAGAGGTCATGTGCACATTGAGGCTGTGTGAATTTGCATATTGTACAACAAAACAAAAAAGGAATACTGATGGTCACGGTGTCAGAGATACAACATGCTGTCACTTTTCTGTTCAAACAGCTTGATCTCATAGAAATGCATCAAATAGTCATGACCTCTTAACAACACATAATGTGGTGGTGGGCATGAAATTTAGTGAAAATTTAGTGCTGGTAACATGAAAACAACGGCATTGCAAAGTCAGTCAGAATCTTTTGTTGTGATGGACACATGAATTAGTATAAGTACAGAATAAGAATTAGTATAAAGAGCGAGAAAGTTCATGTAAGGTGGCCAAGGGGCTATGGCTAGGTCAAACATGCATGGACTTTTAACCAGGAGACTTCTGTTTGTGTCACATGTCAACATATTTTGCTGTTTAAAAAACACTACTCAACTAAATACAATCATTTCTTATTTTCTTTGATATTTTTGTCATAGACGGATGATACAAAGATGACCGCTGGGTAATACATATGTTGATGCTGTCCGATGTAAAGTCTTTATTTGATCATGTGATGAGATGCTAGGATATATGGAAATCTGGCACTGGTGCCCGTCATGACTAGCTTACATCACTGAAGGGATCCTTTTCATAATGTCGTCAGACTAGTCCAATAACAATCTGAGCCATGTTGTTCCCATTAGTCACTTAGACACAACAACATTAAAAATATGGTCCAGGTAGAAAAATACTAAAGTTATTCTTTAACCAAGTTTTTCTTCTTTTTATTATTATTTTTCTCTAAATCTAACCAAGTCTTTTTCTTTCCCTGAACCTAACAAAACTGTGACCATTTGTAAAAGACTTTGCATTGGCATGGTTTATGTGTTGCCCGCATGTAATTTTAATAAATTTTGTGCTCACTACAATGTAGTGCATTGTTAAGAAATGCATTACATGTCCATTTCGGGTATTTCTGTGAGACTGTGTTGATTCAAATCACACTAAACACACATCATACTGACAGAATGATAAAAACAAAAAAGCTTGCTGACCATTACATTGACAAAAATAAATTAATAACAGCAACATATCATTCCAGAGACAGTGTCCTGGTTACTCTGGAAAATCCACAGAACATACTGTTAACAGTTTTCTATGGGGAAAACAGCCCCACAAATGAAATTCCGTTTATCTCCATTCTACTGGGGTTTTTTTAGGTAGAAATCTCAGAGGCAGATATCTTAAAACTTGGACAAATAGAATTTTAAGAAATATATTAGTACTCTGATTTTTAAATATGCTAGGCTAGGCTAAACTACACAAGGCTAATGTATACTCAAATAGAGGAGAGCTAGTCAGTGTGTGAAGCTGTAGAGGCAGGTTATAATTGTTCACTTCTAAAAAGAGCTGACTTACAGCAGCAGGGAAAAGACTGACTTTTCTGAATTCTATACACTTAATCACACATCTGCACCTTTGTGTGGAGTGTTCGGAAGGGTTAGCTACAGGGAGCTTCATCCCATCTGTGACCCCAGCACTTCTCTTTGATTCTGTGTCACAACACTACACAGACTTCAGGGGGGAAGTTATTTTTCATGAATTTACATGTCTGTCCTCCCAAAATAATAAAATGTTTGCCTGGGGTAAAACCACCATATAACACAGACTCCATTTGGCCACTGCCTCTTCTTTCTGTAAGCTAGCAGAGTAGCCTAAATGTGCATCTAGCGAGGAAGAGCAGCATAGCAGAAGGACACAGTAGGTGGTTATGGATTTAAACATTCGTTTGCCCCAGGAAAAACATTTTGTCATTTTAGGCAGACTTCAAATGCATTTGGTAATACAAGTGACTGCTGGATAACAGGTATAAAATAGCAGTTTTGCATAGAAAACACTACATTAGCTTGTGACCAAGTCGTTTCAGTGAGGGTATACTTAAGCATTTGGTGTAAAACACCCTAAATGGCTGTTTTTAAGTGTTGTTAATCACTGTTAAAATGATCAAAAAGATGTTATTTGTGACCTGTAGACTATGACATGATGCCATTTTACTTGACCTACTGTTTCACTACAACATAGGCCTTATTTTGGCCCTGAAAGGGCCCTGTGGCCCTAGTTTCCCACATTTTCTGCCTATATGACTAATGGGAACAACAGTTTTTTTAAAAGTAGTCCAGTACTGAGCAAGAGAGCTGCAGCGACAAAACAAGCTACAATCTACAGTGGCATGCAAAGGTTTTGGCACCTCTGGTCAACATTTCTTTTACCGTGAATAGTTCAGTGAGTATGTAACTGATCTCCAAAAGGCATGAAGTTAAAGATGAAACATGATTTTCAACACTTAAAGCAAGATTACTATATTCAATTTTGTTTAGTACAATTTTAGAGTGAAAAAGGAAAGGAGCACCATGCAAAAGTTTGGGCACCCCAAGACATTTGACTGACAACATTTAACAGGGTGTCAGACCATAATTAGCTTAGTCAGACTATGGCTTGTTCACAGCCATTGTTAGGAAATTTCAAAGCTTTATAAATACTCTGACTCCTGAAACCTTGTCCCAACAATCAGCAGCCATGGGCTCCTCTTAACAGCTGCCTAGCACTCTGAAAACTAAAATAACTGATGCCCACAAAGCAGGAGAAGACTTTAAGAAGATAGCAAAGTGTTCTCTGGTAGACACACCTTAAAATCCACAATGGACTACCTCAAGAGGAGCAAGCTGAAGGTTTGCCATGGCCCTCACAGTCCCTTGACCTAAACATCATTGAAAATCTGTGGATGGACCTCAAAAGAGTAGTGCATGCAAGACAGTCCAAGAATCTCACAGAGCTAGAAGCATTTTTTCAGGAAAGATGGGTGAAAATCCCCAAAACAAGTATTGAAAGGCTCTTGGCTGGTTGAAGTCTGGTTACAAAAAGCATTAAGAAGCTGTGATACTTGCCAAAGGGGGCACAACTAAGTAATGACCATGAAGGGTGCCCAAACTTTTGCTTCAGGCCCTTTTCCTTTTTTGTTCTTTTAAAACTGTAAAATATTTAAATTTAAAAAAAATCTTGCCTTAAATATTGAAGAAATGTGTCATCTTTAACTTTTTTTTTTTTTAACCTTCTACTTTCTTACTGTAAAGACAGTTTTGACCTGGGGTGCCGAAACTCTTGCATGCAACTGGAACCATGCAAGGCATGTTCACACCATCCGTTTAAGTCCACTTAAAGTATGTGTTTTTGCCACTGACATGTTAAGATTATTATTCTATGTGTCTGACTACTTACTGAAAGCATCCTTACAGAGACAGGCCTTTTTGTTAAAGAGTAAGATCCTTTTCTTCAAACCAGAAACAGCACCGAAATCACCATCACCAAACCCACCAGACTCCATTTAGATAAAGAGTAAATTCAGTGTGTAAAGAGCGGGCATATTTTTACATCTAACTCAGTGAATTAAGGGTTTAATTCAACTAAGCCAGAGATGGCGATTGTTGGAACTGTGGAAAAATAAACCAAAATGGATTTTGTAGGTTTTATGTTGTTGTTAGATTTTGAATGAAGTGTGTTTTATGATGATAAAATTTAAATTTTATTTAAATGGAGTCTGGTGGGACTGGTGATAGCAATGTCAGGCTGTTTCTGGTTAAACAAAAAGGATCTTATCTATACAATACCTGTCTCCATAGGTATACTTTGCATGAGTTGTCAGAGACTTACATTAACAATCTGAACATGTCAGTTGCAAAAAAAACGCACATTTAGTAGACATAAATTGATGGTGCAAACATGCCCTGAGTGGTACATTGCAGCCTGTTTCGCCACTATGTCGGCATCAAGTCTCTCAAAAATTGTTGTTCCCACGAGTCACTTAGACACAAATGCATGAGAAAATAGGTTCCAGGTTGAAAATACCAAACTTACCCTGAAAGTAAAGATGAAAAAACACCCCCTGTTTTTCCAATACAGCAATGACTCTTGCTTTTCCTCAAGGTGAAGGCTTTTATTTAAATATCAGCGAACCCTGTTGATTGAGTCTTGTGTACTTTCTCGCCTGTACTTAAATTCAGGAAATGAGCTTACTAATCACAGTACCTGGAACCATGAACAACTATACAGTATGAGTAATGTGGTACAAATAAAAGTGAAGCCGTGGAGCTGCACTCTTCCTCAGACTTTGTCGGTAGCAACCAGTTGAGTCGGTCTTTGCTTTTATCCAGTCCTTAGTCTATAGTGCTCACAAATCCTACGCTGTCTCCAATCTTAGTGCTGATACTCTAATCTGTATAGAGTCAAAAGCAGTGGATTTTTGGCACAATGTTGAATACTATAACAAAATCAGAGGCCATTTCTTCATCTTCAGATTGGTACCTCCAACCATGACTGACTTACATAATTGCCAGAATTAACCTGCATAAAGCTGGGTACAATTCTTGCTGTCAGCCAAACAAACTCAACCCACAATTCCTTGTCTATGACTGCATTTCCCTAACATTTCTATTTGAATTTAAATTCTGCTGGCTATTTTTAAGATAATAGAGCTGTGTCTATTTTGAATATGTCCCTCAGCAGTTTATCAGGAATGATATGATGACTTTGAATACATCACTGAGTATTTCTGACCTGACATATGTGAATGGCATCATCTTGTCATGATAAAGAAGCATTTTGATTTCTCTGCATCATCTCTATGCATTTCTAATCAAATTCCATCCATATCTTTATGTAATTTAAGCTGGTACGTGAAGAATGTGGAAGGTAATTTTTTTTTTTTTTTTTTTTTTTTTTTTTTTTTTGGTTACTCAATATGATTGTTTCCTTAATTGTGACTAACTGGATTCTCCTTTTCATTCCTGCAAGCAAAGAGTGTCAAAAATGGAAATGTGTGCTTTTGTAACGCTTAGCAGAGGCTTATGTTGCATCAAGAGCATCCTGTCTGTGCTGTACACCCCATCACACATAACAATCGCCTTCAATCCGGATGTGTTTCAGCTGTGTCCACTGTATCCCACTAATGTGTTGAAATTTTGTTTTGTTTTTTAAATGAGCTCACACACACACACGCACCTACACAAAAACGTATTCTCACTATGTATAATGCTTTGGTGTAAGACTAACCCTGTATCATGAGATTAAAAGTTCACTGTTGCGTCCATGACCTTTCTGTCACCTGAGTTGGTCGGTCCCATGCTCTTTTTTGCTTTACGCATGGCCTTCGGCTTCATATCACTATTCTTGTGCCTTGTTTAACTACTGTAAATGGTGAATGTTGTAAAGTACAGATGCGGATGAAAAAAAAAACAAAAAACAATTAATCATACTGACATACATTTAAAGGTATTAGTTGAAAAAGTATTTAAAATTATAATATTGACTAGGCTGCAGAGCTTTTCTAGTGCTGAACATCTATGTTTGGTAATGCCAGGGCAGCTTTGTGGTATATTGTATCTATAATTATGGACATTTTGGATGTTTTCTGTACAGTAGAATTTGCAAATGTATATGCAGCCTTTTGGAAATAAATGTACAGTTGAAAGATCTCAGCTTGTCTTAACACTAGTTATTTTGCATCATGTAGTGAAACTATCCATAAATTAATCATCAACAGTTCGGTCAGACATTCAGGTGTGTTGTGCTCATGGCGGCTAATGTAGCCTTGTGCCATTTGCCTCATATATAGATGTTTAAGGGGGGAACAAAGGGGGCATGTCCCCTGCACTTTATGAAAGGTCTGAAAACTAATATTAAATTTTAAAACAAAAAAAAGACAACTTAAAAGAAACTAAAAACATTACATAAAACAACGATTAAGAAATTACAAAAGCTGAAAAAAAAAAGTTTAAAAGAGGTATCAGCATCTATTACAGTGGAGTTTTGAGTGTCAAGTTTAAGCATTGTAAGAGAGGTACATTTTGGCAGACAGGGGCGTAATTTACCAGAGGACAGAGGGGGATGTCCCCTGCACCTTTTCAAAGGTAGGTATTGGACCCCTTCTACAGTCCAAAAAGTAACGTTATATATATATATATATATATATTAAAAAACAGGGTTGTAGGATTTACTTATCCATAGACTGTGTATGACCTACAATACGTCTGTCAGCATGCTCCCAGTTTGGAGAAGCACGCAGGAGGACTGGCAAGGAAGCTAAGATACAGTATGCACCGCTGTGGACGGGGTCAGCAACAAACCATATTTTAGCCACAAAAAAAATACCCTCAGTTTAGTGTACACTATATTTAGAATATTTTCACCTTACTGTCAGACAGAGATTTCTCACTGGGGAAGTGAAGCTGTATACTTCTTTCTTCAAACCCAGACTCTATTGAGAAAAAGTCGGCGCCGGCATTTTCGTGCAGTTTACAAGCTGCTACACCTCTGTGAACAACGTCTTCTTCCGGTTTCAAGCTGATCTTCTGATTCAATGGTTTTTGGGTCACAGCAGTGTTGTTCTATTTCTCAAGATGTGTAACAGCTTCCCCCATCTCTTAACAGTGAAAATACGGATTGCCAGAATCATACATGACAGAAAATCCCATCAGTGGCAGGGATAGTGTTAAACACTGCTGAATAAAGGAGCTGCTGGTCTACTGCTGCCTGATCAGTTAGTTAGTTTGCGTCATTGCATGACAAGCGAGCTAAAATGACTGTTTTTCTCAACGGAGTCTGGTGGCTTTGATGAGAACATAAAGGCAGAGTGCTAAAAATACTCTTAACATAATTCTTTAGGTGGCTACAATATATTTTGCTGCTGCCACAGTCCACAGCAGTTGCCTAGAGTCCTTGTTGCCACTCTGAATGCTTTTCCAAACTGGGGGCATGCTGACAGACATGTACTATGTGTAATATGTATGTGATATACTGACTATGGATCTATACTGTACAACTCACCTTCCAATAATCCAAACTGTCCCTTAAAGTAAAATAACTTGCATTTAAAAAGTTGACTGTTTGAAAATTCTCTAGGCTCTGGTTTTATAATAAGTATGTGTTTTGATATTCATATTGCTTTAAGGTGTAGGGCAGGTATCAGGGCACAGTTGTTGCAAATTTGAACTAAATCCAAGCAATAGGTGGAAAATCACGTGATATTAAGTTACCCCAACCATCTCAAGAGTGGTTGTGTTTTGTTTTTCGCCGACAGGATGACTCAATATATCAATCAGTTTCAACACTTTTTGCTGTTACGACCATCCATGTCATGAAGGGGACATATTAAAATTATGGAAAAGACATGGTCGTGTTTTATTCTACGCCCCCTTCTCTGTGCCTGTACTGTGTGTCCATCCCACCCACCTTTCAAACAACCTGATCTCACAGAAATACGTAAAATGACCACGACCTCTTAACACCACATTCCGTGGTGGCAGCACATAATGGGTTGAAATTATGTGCCGGTACCATGGAAACAATGCCAATGTAAAGTCAATTAGGATCCTTTTTCGCGGCGGACACACGGATTCCCTGATTCAACAACGTCCTGTATACACACAAAAACACTAAAGTGTTCTTGATATTAAAACGGCATATATATTTCTCTGTCATAATTTCCCACCAATAATAATAATAATGATAATAATAACATGATAATTCGCCTGTACGAGATATTTGATATATTCAGTAGATTTACTTTTTTACGACACTATTTGACAACTTTACAACCGGAGCCCCAAAAACGGCGTTTCTAGAGAACTATCTAAAATATCTGAAATTAACCATCATCCTTACTTTTTCTTAACATATTTCATCTAGGTGCAGTGTCATTACTAGTTCAGCTTTACTACATATTCAGTAGATCTATCTTTTTACAATCCTATTTTACAACTCTATTTTACGACTCTATTTTACAAGGCCCAAAAACGTTGTTTCTAGCATATTAGCTAAAATATGTTGTTGTTGCCTTGCGGACGAGAAAAGGGGGAGCGCACATTTCCGGGAGGGCGTGTCCTTTTCAAAAATGCAAGAGGCGTTGCTTTTTCTCTGGTGTGTTAAACACACTTTAGAAAGGAATGTCCCCAGACTATCAGAAGGCGGAGATCTCTGATTGTCTGGTGGCGAGACTAACAACTATGTTGCTAATATGTATCAAACTGCATGGCGCGGTCCAAGGGAATTGTAGTTTTTAAAAAATATAAGTGTTTTTCCCAGATTTGGAAGTTGTAAATACTGAATTGAGAGTCCACTGTGGGCTTTAAGGGAATGGTAAACACACTTGTGTAATCAGATTTTAAATATCTAATTTCTAAATGGGTGAAAATTAATTTTATCCATATTTTACCCATATCTGACAGCACCCCCAGTTGTTGACTACACTCACATGACAGCTGAAGTCAAGAGCTCGCTATAACAGTTGGTCCCATGTCTGTACCCCCTTTCCTTGCTGAGTTCTAAGCCCTCAAACATGCACTGAGGTCAAGGTTCAAAGGTGAATGGCTGAAAGCAGGAGCCATGCAGAATCTTCACACTGACATATGTTACTCTCCAGGTTGAGACCTTTCCAATGATGTTTTTGGTTTAGCTCTACGACAAAGTTTAGATTTTTTCATTTTTTGGACACAAGCCATGCCAGGTCTAGTTTCAGAGAGCACACTGAAAACCCAGTGTATAAATAAAATTAAATACATTTATTTTATTTTATGGCCTTGACATTAACCTGTCATATTGTTGAGTTATAAAGGACACCTCTGTGTTTTTGTGTGTATACAGGAATTGTTAAAGATATCACTGAGGAAAATGAGGTTGACGAGATGTTGTTGAATCAGGGAATTTGTGTGTCCACCACGACAAAGGATCCTAATTGACTTTACATTGGCATTGTTTCTGTGGTACCGGCACGTAATTTTAATTATTTTAATTAATAATAATTAAATAATTTTAATTACGTGCTGCCACCACGGAATATGGTGTTAAGAGGTCGTGGTCATTTCACGTATTTCTGTGAGATCAGGTTGCTTTAAAACCACATTTCTGCCTCTGTCAGCATATGTGTGATAAGCTCACTTCTTTTTAATTCCACACCCCCAGATTTTTTTCATTTTCAGATTTGTCGTCTTCAGACCAACACTGGCTCAAGTAACATCAGCTAAAGACGTTTATCAGACTTCGCACCGCTCCCTTGGGAGAAACTGAGGTCGTCATACATAAAAGCTTTTTGCTCATGTGCAGTAGTACTCCTCAGCACCTGTAAACAGACTTTGATACATAAAATCACTGGTGTTCCTCTTTAATGTTGCCTTAAAATGAATAACACCTCACTGAGCTTGCACTACAGCACATAAGGAAAGCATTCCTGCTTAGACCAAGTCAAAGGAGAAAAACATTTCACCCTGGTTTGTTCACTCTGGGGGTGTTACTGTCACCATCTGCAAGTTCAATCAATTAATTCAATTCAATTCAATTCAATTCAATTTTATTTATAAAGCCCAATATCACAAATCATAATTTGCCTCACAGGGCTTTACAGCATACAACATCCCTCTGTCCTTTGGACCCTCACAGCGGATAAGGAAAAACTCCCCCAAAAAAACCCTTTAACAGGGAAAAAAAAAGGTAGAAACCTCAGGAAGAGCAACTGAGGAGGGATCCCTCTTCCAGGACGGACAGACGTGCAATAGATGTCGTACAGAACAGATCAACATAATAAATTAACAGTAATCTGTATGACACAATGAGAGAGAGAGAGAGAGAGAGAGAGAAGGTGCCCGGTGTATTATAGGGGGGTCCTCCGGCAGACTAGGCCTAAGTCAGCCTAACTAGGGGCTGGTACAGGGCAAGCCTGAGCCAGCCCTAACTATAAACTTTATTAAAGAGGAAAGTCTTAAGTCTAGTCTTAAATGTGGAGACAGTGTCTGCCTCCCGGACCGTAACAGGAAGATGATTCCACAGGAGAGGAGCCTGATAGCTGAAGGCTCTGACTCCTGATCTACTTTTGGAGAGTTTACGGACCACAAGTAACCTGCGTTCTCAGAGCGCAGTGTTCTGGTGGGATAATATGGCACTATGAGCTCTCTAAGATATGACGGAGCTTGACCATTTAGAGCTTTATAAGTTAACAGTAGGATTTTAAATTCAATTCTGGATTTGACAGGGAGCCAATGCAGAGAAGCTAAAACAGGAGAAATATGATCTCGTTTCTTAGTTCCTGTCAGCACATGTGCTGCTAAGGGCTAAAGGAATACAAGGCTCAATAGAGCTTTGACTCTCAGTCAGCCTGGCTACAGTGCTGAAAAGGTTATTCTTGTTTTCTTTTATTAATTCTGAGTAATAGTTTGCTCTGGCATTGCGGAGGCCCCTCTTATACATTTTGAGACTGTTTGTCCAGATTAAACGAGATTCTTCCAGTTTGGTTAATCGCCAATTCCTTTCAAATTTTTGTGATATTTGTTTTAACTTACGGGTTTGAGAGTTATACCAAGGAGCGAACTTTCTTTGCTTTGTTAACTTCTTTTTAAGAGGAGCTACAGAGTCAAGTGTTGTTCGCAGCGAGCCTACGGCGCTATCGACAAAATGATCAATTCGGGAGAGGTTAAAGTCGGCACGAGAAACCTCTGTTACTGAAGGACTTGGTATTGAATTCAACGACGGAGTAATCATTTCCTTAAATTTTGCGACAGCACTATCTGATAAACATCTAGTATAGTAACTGTTGCTGAGTGGCGTGTAATCGAGTAAAAAGAAATCAAAAGTAATCAGATAATGATCCAATAGCGAGGGATTCTGTGGAAAGACTTTTAGGTTATCAATTTCAATTCCATACGTCAGAACTAGATCGAAGGTATGGTTAAAACAGTGAGTGGGTTCATGTACACCCTGACTGAAGCCAATGGAGTCTAATAATGAGATAAATGCGGTAGCCAGGGAGTCATTATCAACGTCGACATGAAAGTTTAAATCGCCTACAATAATAACTTTATCTGATTTAAGAACTAAACTGGATAAAAACTCTGAGAATTCAGATACAAATTCAGAGTACGGGCCAGGAGCACGATACACTACAACAAATAAAAGTGGCTGCGAGGTTTTCCAGGTCAGATGTAAAAGACTAAGAACAAGACTTTCAAATGAATTATAGTCTAGTTTAGGTTTAGGGCTGATTAACAGACTAGAGTTAAAAATGGCTGCAACTCCCCCTCCTCAGCCGCTGCCTTGAGGAATATGGGTATTATTATGACTGGGAGGAGTGGACTCATTTAGACTGACATATTCATCTGGACACAGCCAGGTTTCAGTGAGACTGAGTAAATCAATATGATTATTTGAAATTAATTAGTTTACTAACACTGCTTTAGATGATAGAAACCTGACATTTAACAGTCCACATTTAATTCTCCTGTTTTGTCTTTCTGTCACAGAAGAGGTTTTAATTTTTATGAGGTTGTTATGCACAACTCCTCTTTGTTTAATTTTAGATTTAGATAATTTAGGTGGTCGGGGGACAGACACCGTTTGTATAAAACTATGAAAACTATGGCTGGGTAATTGCACTAGAAGCGTATAGGACTGCGACTCTGAGTCCTGATCTCAACTCTGGGTTGTCAGGGATTTGAATTACTAATAAAATTTGCCAGGTTCCTAGAAATGAGAGCATTCATCCAAAGTCGGATGAATGCCGTTTCTCCTAATAAGACCAGGTTTTCCCCAGAAAGTTTGCCAATTATTAACAAAACCCACATCGTTTGCTGGACACCACCTGGACAGCCAGCGATTAAATGATGACATGCGGCTAAACATGTCACCAGTGGTCAGATTTGGGAGGGGTCCAGAGAAAACTACGGAGTCCGACATCGTTTTTGCATATTCACACACCGAGGCAATTTAGTGACCTCCGATTGGCGTAACCCGGTGTCATTGCGGTGAATAACAATCTTACTGAATCTATGTTTAGCTTTAGCCAGCAGTTTTAAATTTGATTCAATGTCGCCCGCTCTGGCCCCAGGGATACATTTGATTATGGCCGCTGGTGTTACTAACTTCACATTCCTCAGAATAGAGCTATAAGTGCTTAAACAGAACTAGTGTGGGTTAAGGACTTGAAGTAGATGTTAAAGCAACTGAAGTGAGAAAGCAGAAAGCAGGCTAGTAGAATCAGAGATATTGGATAAAGTAAGATACGCCACTCAGCTCACTTCCTGATTCAGTGACGTCAGCGCCACGTCCCCGTAGGAGACTTGCGGCAGCTCTGAATGTATTGTCATCAATGAGGAAAATGAACGTGATCACAATTTATGGTCAACTCTTTCGCCCTATAGTCACTAAAGTAAATATTGGGTTCATTTTCCACAAGCCACACATCTTACCAACATTCTGACACTAAAGCTGCATTTTTTATCCGCACAGATCAAGAGAAAGTTAACTTTGTTTGAGCCCTGTCCGTCTCAGAAAAGAAGTTCTAGCGAGATCTCGTGATCTTGATAAAAAGGTGGTAAAATCAGGCTCAAAATCACAGTTAGCTTACAAACAGTTATTTACCACTAGTTATAAATAAAAAATGCCCAAGCTTTGTGCAGCAATAGGCTACAATAATAGGAAGAATGTATTTTCATTCCCAAAGGAAGCAGACAGCCAGCTGTCATGTCAGAGATACTGGATGAGAACCTCACATCAGAGATAACGTTATGGATCCAGTATCTCTGCTCATATTCCCCAGCTAACATTGTGTTTGCCATTACTGAATACCTTAGGAGTTGTGTGAAATATTTTGTCAATGTGTAATTAATAAAGGTGTGAACAGTCAGCTCAGCCACGGCACTGAGCTGACTGTTCACACCTAAACTCAGTCAGGCTCTGATTGGAGGGAGAGCTAACCACACCCAGTTAGGAGACAGGAAGAGTAACTGTTTTCTTAACATTGGATAAGCCTATGGTGGGGTATCTCCTTTATCCAATATCTCTGGTAGAATTCACTAGAGCAGTACAGAGACGCTGTCACAGAAACACCGGAAATGACACAACTCTCTTACCTCAATACGTCAGCACATCAGAGCAGTCCACAATTCACAGGAAACAAGTTCACTGATCATATGAGTGTATGAGTCATGCATCAGTTATGTGGTACAGTGTACTATAGGTGTGACCTACTATGAAGCATGATGAGAAGTATTGCATAAACAGTGATGATAATACTGCATCAAACAAACCCTGCTTTGAAAAGAAAGACTTGGATGTGTGGTTTGTGGGTGGATCATGGCCATTCAACAGCCATACAAGAACAAACTGATTCAACCCTGTATCTCATGTTTGAATGGCACAGTGACACATTATTTCTTAAAACACACATAAAAAAAAAAAAAAAAAAGCATCATGAGAAATAACTGATTTTCTCTCACATGGCTGTCAGGCACTTGTGCTAATAGAGCTAACGGCTAACATTAGCAACATAGCCAGCTAGGTTCATTTATGCCAATACAGGACACTGATGGCATCAGCTAGATGCTGCATTTGTCACAACACTGATAGATAGCATCAGCTTGGTTTATAGAAAAAGACCTGTTTTTTCATATTTGTAAGGGATGAGCACAGAGAAACATTAACAGGTGCAGAAGCAGTGTCAGACGTACTGTAAAAGTGTACTGTGTAGCTGAAGCTAGTTTCCAACACCAGTCATTTAATAATCGGTAGTTAAAGTAATCATTAAAATTACATGTTACAGTTTAATATCTTGAAATAAGTGTTTATGATAATCAAAAAACAAGCTCACATATCCATGACAGCATACACACAAACATTCAAACAGACAAATGAAACAAAACAGAATGAAAAACATTTAATCATAATTTAGGCCCAGTTATTAATTTAGAATTACGGAGGCATGTACACAACCATGATGGGATACTAGCCAATGCGTTCGGTTACAACTCCCTACTGTATGTTTTAATTTATGTGAATAATGTATTACTGTATGCTAGTTGATGATTTTAACATCTTTAGCCTGTTGGTAGCAACTGTTTGCTGTGTTTGGTTCTTTTAAAGCTGTAGCTGGTAACTTTTATAAAAATAACTTTTTGACATATTTGTCACTATATCCACACAATAGCACATGAGACAGATAATATGTGACAAAAATGGTAGTTTATGATGAACCGCTATGTTGGGTACAGTCAAACCAATACGAAACGCCACCCATAAGTTGGACAAACTTTCTAATTTTACAAATAACAGTACACTAAAATATGTTTTGAAAAACATTTGAGAAATAGACAATGCAGCAACTGCAGCAACATTTGATCAGTGCTGCCTAGTTGTTGTTGTTTTTCTTGATCAAAATTTTATTTCAATTTTCAAATTAGAAAAAAAAAAACATGAGTGAATAATACCAAGGCACAGGGTGTGTACATATACAATACACACAGAAAATAAAATAACTTAAAAATAAATAAAAATAGTCAAAGTATATCTACAAAAAATACTACTACGGGCAAGGGCATTGGTTGACGACTCACCAACATTCAACACACACATGGTACAAGAGAAGAAGAAGAAAATATACATATATATATATATATATATATACACACACACATACACACACACACATATATATATATATATCCTCATACATATACATATATATACAGTACAGGCCAAAAGTTTGGACACACCTTCTCATTCAATGCGTTTTCTTTATTTTCATGACAATTTACATTGTAGATTCTCACTGAAGGCATCAAAACTATGAATGAACACATGTGGAGTTATGTACTTAACAAAAAAAGGTGAAATAACTGAAAACATGTTTTATATTCTAGTTTCTTCAAAATAGCCACCCTTTGCTCTGATTACTGCTTTGCACACTCTTGGCATTCTCTCCATGAGCTTCAAGAGGTAGTCACCTGAAATGGTTTTCCAACAGTCTTGAAGGAGTTCCCAGAGGTGTTTAGCACTTGTTGGCCCCTTTGCCTTCACTCTGCGGTCCAGCTCACCCCAAACCATCTCGATTGGGTTTAGGTCCGGTGACTGTGGAGGCCAGGTCATCTGCTGCAGCACTCCATCACTCTCCTTCTTGGTCAAATAGCCCTTACACAGCCTGGAGGTGTGTTTGGGGTCATTGTCCTGTTGAAAAATAAATGATCGTCCAACTAAACGCAAAGCGGATGGGATGGCATGTCGCTGCAGGATGCTGTGGTAGCCATGCTGGTTCAGTGTGCCTTCAATTTTGAATAAATCCCCAACAGTGTCACCAGCAAAACACCCCCACACCATCACACCTCCTCCTCCATGCTTCACAGTGGGAACCAGGCATGTGGAATCCATCCGTTCACCTTTTCTGCGTCTCACAAAGACACGGCGTTTGGAACCAAAGATCTCAAATTTGGACTCATCAGACCAAAGCACAAATTTCCACTGGTCTAATGTCCATTCCTTGTGTTTCTTGGCCCAAACAAATCTCTTCTGCTTGTTGCCTCTCCTTAGCAGTGGTTTCCTAGCAGCTATTTGACCATGAAGGCCTGATTTGCACAGTCTCCTCTTAACAGTTGTTCTAGAGATGGGTCTGCTGCTAGAACTCTGTGTGGCATTCATCTGGTCTCTGATCTGAGCTGCTGTTAACTTGCGATTTCTGAGGCTGGTGACTCGGATGAACTTATCCTCAGAAGCAGAGGTGACTCTTGGTCTTCCTTTCCTGGGTCGGTCCTCATGTGTGCCAGTTTCGTTGTAGTGCTTGATGGTTTTTGCGACTCCACTTGGGGACACATTTAAAGTTTTTGCAATTTTCCGGACTGACTGACCTTCATTTCTTAAAGTAATGATGGCCACTCGTTTTTCTTTAGTTAGCTGATTGGTTCTTGCCATAATATGAATTTTAGCAGTTGTCCAATAGGGCTGTCGGCTGTGTATTAACCTGACTTCTGCACAACACAACTGATGGTCCCAACCCCATTGATAAAGCAAGAAATTCCACTAATTAACCCTGATAAGGCACACCTGTGAAGTGGAAACCATTTCAGGTGACTACCTCTTGAAGCTCATGGAGAGAATGCCAAGAGTGTGCAAAGCAGTAATCAGAGCAAAGGGTGGCTATTTTGAAGAAACTAGAATATAAAACATGTTTTCAGTCATTTCACCTTTTTTTGTTAAGTACATAACTCCACATGTGTTCATTCATAGTTTTGATGCCTTCAGTGAAAATCTACAATGTAAATAGTCATGAAAATAAAGAAAACGCATTGAATGACAAGGTGTGTCCAAACTTTTGGCCTGTACTGTATGTACATACATACACATACACATACATTCTGTTCTGATGTAATGCAACTCAATAATCGCAGCCACTATTGATAAATTTAAGACAATATGAGATATATATTCTTATACACAAAACTCCTTGTGGTCATTGAAACAACTTGTGATCACATTGCCCGAACCTAGAACAACAAACAAGTAATAACAGCAAAAACAAACAAACAAACAAAGACACACAAAAAACAACAAACAAAAACAAAACAAAAAACAAAACAAACAACTACAAAAACAAGGCCTGTATGATTGGGCAACAATAAGTATTCAAAAGAGAAGATTATAGAGAAGATGACGTGTTCAATTTTTGAATATGATCAATGGCCTTGGAACAGGTCAGAAGGGAGTCAGATTTAGCACCGTTGATTCTGGCAGAAGATCTTTCAAGTAAACAAATATCAAAAAAGAAATTAATCCAAAGTCTCCTCAACGGAATGGTAGGTTCAAACCAGTTCTTAATGATAGATTTTTTAGCTGCAGTTGAAGCTGCCATTAAAATTTGCTTCTCCTGAGGAGAAATATAAACATTAGGGTTGAACCCCAATAAATAAAGAGCAGGACAGGTGGGAAGAGATTTACCGATAATGTAACTAACAGTGATGTTTATGTATTCCCAAAGAGACTTAATCATGGGGCAGTGCCAGAACATTTGAAGGTAACCCCCTCTCACAGGATTCAAACAGTTGGGACAAGAATATCTGCTAGTTTAAGTTTAAATCTGCGCTCGGGAGTGAAGTAGAATTTATGATTGAACTTAAAATGAATTAGTTGATGGGCCAGATTCTTTGATGATGAAAATAAATTAGTCCAGATTGTATGCCAGTCGCAAACAAAACCAAGAGACTGTAAGAGATTTTCCCAACCATGTAGAACTGGGAGAAGTTTAATACCTGTTGAGGTGAGCTTGGTGTAGATCTGAGTGACTAATTTATACTTTGAGAAAAGCAGTGTTGTTATTGGATGAATGCCAGAAGAAACATCCCATGGAACCCCATAAGTTTTTAAAGCAGTTCAGAGTTGAAGGTAGCAGAACCATGAGGAGCCTGGGATGGAATAAGAGTTTTTAAGGTCTTGGAAGGATTGGAGGCCTTGGTCATTAAAGATATCGCCGAAAACATGGATCCCCTATTTAGCCCACTGGTGAAAAGTAAAGGGCGTTGACCCGGATAGTAATGAATTATTGTGCCAGATGGGAGAAGAGGCGTGAAATTTGCAAGCAATAGATAAATGCTTTTCAATGCAATACCAGATGGATAATGTATTAGGGATGATGGAACCCATATGTGAAGTTTTGAGCTTAACAGAGGAAAATGGTAAGTCCTGAATTCTGATTGGGTGTGACAGAGCATTTTCTATGGCACACCAGGACACTTCTGAGGAAGGATCCAACCAGATTTTAATGGCTCTTAATTGAAATGCCCAGAAACAATACTTAAAATTTGGTAAAGCAAGACCACCAAGCAACTTGGGACAAGAAAGAGTGGAAAGACTTATCCTAGCCCGTTTCCCCTTCCAAATAAAATTTCTACATAAAGACTCCAGGTCTTTAAAAAAAACTGGTTGGTGGAGAGAGAGGAAGCATGGAGAACAAAAAAGTGATTCTAGGCAGAATATTCATTTTTATAGTGGAGATACGACCAAAGAGACCACAGTGCAAGGAAGACCAGGAATTGAAATCTCTCTTTACTTTTTCTAAAGCAAACTTAAAATTGTCTTTTATTATTTGAGAGATTGTGGGTCTTATGGAGATACCTAAGTATGTAAAGCCATGGGGTTGTACAGATACTGGGAAATTTGACGGATTGAGATTTGCGAGTGTGAGATGGAGGGGCATGAGAATGGATTTTGACCAGTTGATTTTATAGCCAGAAAAGGAGCCAAATGTTTGGAAAAGATTCAGAGCGTGGGTTAGGGAGTTGGCGATGTCAGAGAGATACAGTGCTAGAGCTAGTGGTTCCAGTGAAAGAGCGTATAGAGCGGGGACAGTGGACAGCCCTGTCTGTTTCCCCCCGTTAGAGGGAAGTCACATGCACCAGGGTGACCAGTTTGAACACGCGCAGATGGGGCTGTGTATAATGTTTGGACCATATGAATAAAAGAGGGGCTGAAACCAAGCATTTCAACACTGCCAATAAAAAACTCCACTCCACGCGATCAAAAGCCTTCTCTGCATCTAAAGACAAAATTGCTGAAGGATGTTGCTCAGAAGCTGCGTCAGTAATTTGTAATAAACGGTGAATACTGTCTGAGGCCATCCGACCCTTCACAAAGCCAGTTTGGTCAGGGTGAAGCAGAGAAGAAACACGAAAGTCTAACCTTCTTGAGAGAACTTTGGCAAACAATTTCAAATCAGCATTTAAGATGGATAGGGTGCGGTAGCTAGAGCATTCAGCTGGGTCCTTGCCTTTTTTCAGAAGTAATGAGATAAGTGCGTTCTTTTGGTCTCTGTGAAAAGAACCGACATCTAAAGAGAAATTAAAGGAGTCAAAAACAATAGGACCGATCAGATGCCACAAAACAGAGAGTAATTTGGTGGGGATTCCATCCAGGCCTGGAGACTTTCCTTTCGGCATAGAAACAAGAGCATCTTCAAGCTCTTTCAATGTGATTGGAGCTTCTAAGAGAGAGAAGTGTGGGTCAGAGAGAGTTGGAAAGTTCAAAGAATCTAAAAAAAGACTCCATTTCTTGGTGGTCTTCTGGAGCCTCTAATGTATATAATTTAGAATAATAAAGTGTAAAAGCATGATTAATATCAGAGGGAAGTGTGCATAATTCACCAGTATCATTTTTAATACAATTTATAGAAGCTAAATGGTCAGATTGTTTAAGTTTCAATGCCAGAAGTTTACTCGGCCTTTCGGAATATTCGTAGTAGTTTTGTCTGGTTTTCAAATGAAGAAACTCAGCATGTGCTACCTAGTTCGACAGTTTTACTGCAGTTCACCAGCAGTGATCAGCTCTGATTGGTTATTTCCTTTCAAGCACAGGAGATTCTAGCAAATGCCATTAGAAGCATGCAAACAAGGAGGAACATGATTTTCTCACAAACTATTTGTCCCATGTAATACTGCATGGATATAGCTGTAGTTTTAACCAACTTTATTGTCCTTGAAACAAATCGAAACCATGACTTTTCTTAGAATTCGAGGGTTAGTCATTTTATCCATATGGTCAGTTTTGGAAGTACTATAGGCAGTATTTGTAGCATTTCCATTAGCTGTAAATCAGAATTTGTTATACCTCATTGCTAACTGTAGCACCTGCATCAAACCTGAGGCCTGTACTATGAGGCCAGTTCAACTTACCCAGGATATATTTTCATTATCTGGCTTGACTAATCCTAACACTGGCCGTCTGGATGACCAGCACAACAAAGCTGGTTGTTAGTTCAGTCAACTCTGGGTTTTCCTATCCAGCCATAAGTGCATTCATGTGAAAGAGGCGGGGTGTTAATTATATGCAACATCATCAGAACCATGAATGCAGTAGGCTACTTCATATGGTATGAGATGAAACCGTACTGAAAATGCCTGAAACTGTGAGAGTCAGTGGCATGGGATGTAAATGTTAACTCTTTAATCTCACAATGGAAAAGGCTGGTACTTGTATAGCACATTTCTAGTCATTTGACCACTCAAAGCACTTTTTACACTACAAGGCACATTCACCCATTCACACACACATTCATACACTGGTGGATGGAACAGCCATCGGGAGCAATTTGGGGTTCAGCATCTTGCTCAAGGATACTAAGACATGCAGACTGGAGGAGCTGGGGATCAAACCACTGATCTTCTAATTAGTGGACGACCAGCTGTACCTCAGAGCCACAGTCGGCAGACTGTTTCCGCTACTGAAGGGTGGAAAAGTAGCCTAGTTAATGACTGATGAGGTCTATCTGACCCAAATGTTGCATTTATAATAATGGGAGTCATTTAACAGTGTGTGGACTATTTTTCTAATAAAATACTATCTTTTTTTCCTCGTTCTCACCACACAGGTGTCTCAGGTTATTTTGAGCTGCAGTGATGGAATCAGAGTGTAAAATAGCAACACTGTCACTGTGGGCTGTGCTAAAGTCATGTCTTTAGTGTCTGAACAATCTCTGTGTTTTTTAGAAGCTGTTTTAAAATCAGTGGAAATGGAGACCTAAAACAATGAAAGATTCTTCTGACCTATAGCAATATATAGGCTACTCTTTTTGTCTGAGACTCCAGACGTTCACCCATGGATACTTTTTTCTTCAGTGATCTGACTGGTCAGAGGTCGGGGTGTTGACAGGTTGTGATCCGATACTCTGAAGTTAACCTGCTCCGGAGCAGGTTAGCTGTATAGCACAAGTTACCGCAGTGATTTATCTTAGTAAAAAGAGAACCAGCTTAGTAGTACTGAAAACCAAGAGTTAACACTGAAGTTGCCTTGCTGCTTCATAGTACAGGCTTCTGCACAAGTGTTAAGCCCAAAAAACAACATCTAGCTAATATGCTATCAACAATAGGGGCTTTAAAAATGAATGGCACCACATTGAACCAAGAATTTTTCAACTTAAGAGCAAAAGATGCTACTTTTTCACCATAATCGCCCCTTTAGTAAAGTAATTAAAGCACAAAGCGCTTTACATTAAAAACAGACACAATAAAAGTAACATAAAAGTAAGAATAAGATAGCAGAGACAAACAGTACAGAGCTGACAAATTAAATCACAGTAACTACAAACCAAAAGTGGGCAGACACACACATATACACACAAGGTATAAAGCATATAAAAGATCATAAATAATTTGGATGACATATTCTAACAAAAAGCCTGTCTGAATAAAAAAGTTTTCTGCTGCTTCATGAGGTTATCACAAGAATCTAGTGATCACAGCAATAAAAGGAGTGCACTCCATAAGTTGGGTGCAACAGCTTGAAAAGTGCTGTCAACTCGGATGATATAACGGACAGCCAGTAACTTTTGATCAGATGACCTTAGTGGCCAATTAAGCGAATACGGGAGGAGGAGGGCAGCAATGTAAGAGGGTGTTTGACCATGCAAGGCTCTAAAAGTCACCACCAGTGTTTTAAAATTGATGTGGAATTTAATGGGAAGCCAGTGAGGAGGGGATAAAATTGGCGTGAAGTGATCTCTTGTTGTTTCTTGCTAAAAGCCGAGCAGCTGCATTTGGATTGTTTGTAGGTGGTTTAAAGAAGTTTGATTCAAACAGGTAAAAATAGTGTTAGAATAGTTTTAGCGAGAAGATATAAAAGCATGATCTCCGTCTCCACCTTGGTCCCCACAGTTCTTAATCTGTGGTGACAGATTGTTAGCAGAGTTCAAAAACATTCCACCCCCAGTCGTTACAGCAATGACTGTTGCAGCTTCTTCCTCTCAATGAAGCTGACTTTTCTCTGAACCTTGTTTCAAGCATGGTAATCCCCGTTTATCACAAAAAAACAGCTACTTTCGAAATATTATTGGCCTACGCTTGAATGCATAAGCGGGTAGGTAAAATGAAGGCTGTATCAGCATGTTTCTCTGGTTGTGAGAAACATTACATCATTGCTGATTAAATACCATACCATAAAAAGCATTCCCTGAAAAGAAAGGCTTGTCTTGTGGGTGGATCACCATTAAACACATAACAGCAGAGTGAATCACAGTGATGCTAATAGGCCCAACCTTACACTATAGACTATTCCTAATTTTTTATAAGCCAATATTTTATAAAGTGCATCTTTGTGAAAACTGCAGACATGCAACATTAACTTCATTAACTGAGTAAAATCTGTTTGAATCAATCGAACATTGCAGTAAGACAAAAACAAATAAGACAACATAATAGGCAGGACTAATGTACTCAAAAATCATGAGGTCACTGATTGTTTTCTCTGGCTGTGCCCACAGAGTTACACTAAGTCCTACCTCTTAATGCTAAAATTAGTAATGTGGCCAGATAAGTTATTGTCATTTAAGTCAATATAGGACCTGCTATAAACTCAATGCTGTGATTAATCAGCTTGATGTCCCAGGCAGCCATGGAAGAGCTGGTGAAAAAAAACCTGAATGATGACAGAAACTCATTTAGCTAGCTTAGCCTAACTGATGTCCTCATGCAATCAATGGACACATGTACTCTTGGCCAGTCTGTTGTCTTACTGTAGCCTTTCATTCCCTCTACTGTATCCCAGTTGATGCTTGTAACCTGTTAAGATTTGTGGTATGTTGTGGCTTTTTTGCATGTCGATACTAGTCAGTTATCCCAGTTAAGCAACAATAAATCCCCTCCTATTCCCTTCCTTATCATATCCAAAAACCAGCCTCGAGTTACTGCATGCAGGTAGTGCCTGTGGCATCTAACCTCAGCATTTTCAGCATAGTTTTTATTTAGTTCCCTTTTCAGTCTTTACTCAGAAACGTGCTGTGAAATGTTTGACTTCACTGTGCACAGTGATGTAGGTGCATAATTTTTACGCTACTGCTGTTTTCACATTCATCTGCTAAAGGGAAAAATATGCCAAAGGTGCTCACCCTAAAGGGCAACACCACCTAAATGTTACTTCCATGGGCTAGGAAAGTTCAATCAATATCTGTGAATATGAGTTACTCTCTCTCAAAGCCAGAAACCAGAGAAATAAGTCTCAAACTTGTAATGTAACAATAAATGGGAGCCTGATATTGTGGACGAACAGAATGTTTGTTTTCCCTGTTTTATATACCAAATAAGCTTTATTCTATTGTTCTGTTCCCAGTTATGAAACAGAAAATGTACCCATATACTCAGAATATTCCCCTGGTTGCTTTCAGTGTCATCTGGAACATCTTTTATCTTTCAAATTCATTGTCTGTGGAGCGGTTGCAGACTTTAAACTCAATTACATCACAATTTTGGGTTTTAGCTCTCTAGGTTTTGGATTTGGGACAGAGTTGTTCATGTTTACTAATGGTTTTGGACTGTCTTAGACCATAGGGATAACATATGAATGCTGAATATGGGTATCGTTCCCCTCTAAATCTCAGTTTAATGTATAGCCTACATATGAGCAGGATTTTCTGACATCACAGCTAGTGTGCAGTTTGTAGTTTTTCATTTCTTAGTAATTAGCCGTTACCTGGGTAAAATTGGCTGAATTAATCCACTGAATGGCCAAATTCTGTATGAAATAAAACAGTTGAAGCTCTCTGTGGTCCCTTAAATGTGTAAAATGGTTCACTCCAATCCTGGATTAGGATTAGTCCAAGTTAGTGACTGCTTATGCTGCTGGAGCACCAAAAATGCTGTCATGTTTTTTCCCCAAGAAAGGGAAATCAAGATTCCAAAAAAGAAAGAAAGAAATGAAAGGGAAAGAAAGCAAACTGTCTTTGCAAAAAAGTTGCATAAGAGAGACATGGATCAAGAGAGAAATGGCTAGGGGCCCACAGAGACTGCATATGCATAGAGCCCAGAATTTGGTGCTACGTCTCTGAGTGCCACCTTCCTGCTACAACTTTGTGGTGCGTCATCAAGCTGTTGTATTAACTAGGAATGTTGTGTGAGCTCTATTATCTTGAGAAAAAAATTAAGGCAAAAAAACTACATTGATTTCACTGGTAATCATAAACAAAAAGAGGCTTGATGGATGTGACATGTAACACGACAGCATCGGCCTCTAGTGTGACATATAACATAGGTGTCTGCAATGCTTTATAAACAATAACAATAGCAAAACATGGCAATCACAATCATTTACCGTCCCTGTTATATGGCAGCTGATCTTGTCTACTGCTCAGAGGGTAAGAAGCTTCTGGACCTCATTGTTTTCCCAATTTGTGGACATTTACCACCACTGTCCTTCCTCTTTGAGTTAGCTGCTAACAACTATTCTTAAAATTTCCCACAGTGGGTCACTCACATAATACATCGTCAAAACGTTAGCGCGTCCTGACACCTTTTCGGTGCCACCTTCAGTGGCAGCTTTAGGGAGAGGCCAGTCTGTCAAGCGAGATGTTCCCTCCCTGAACAGACAGTGCAAAAGGGCCTGAAGTATCATTGCATTAAACGATTAATTCTCTTAATGAATGACCTCTGTGTGAAAAATGCAATCATTATTATCCTGGTACGGGGTTGCAGGGGGGGCTGGAGCCTTTCCCAGCTGACATTAGGGAAGAAGCGGGGTACACCCTGGACCGATCGCCAGACTGTCACAGGGCTGACTCACAGAACAGACAATCATCCATGGTGACATTCACACCTACAGGCATTTTAGAGTCACCAGTTAACCTCTGAGAGTATTTTGTTTTCTTTCCTAAAAGCCAAGTCTCTTTCTTGCCTCCATCAGATCATCACTGTAATGCACACAAACATCACATGTCATCTAAGAGGTGGTTAACCTCTATTCAGTATGACCGTGTACATAACTTTGATACTGCACTACGCACACCACACTCATAAGCTTGTTTCCTGTCTGTCTTAACACCTCATAAGACTGCTTTTGGTTTCAAACGTGCCCTTTTAATGAACTTGCATGTGGCGTGATGCCTCTTGCACTGCAGTGCAAGTTTTCTCTCCCCATTTGAAAAACTTTATACAATTTCTTAGAAGAAAATAAGAGTAATCTGAATAAATGTGCTCAGCCTTAACTATTTCCTCCTGCAGTGTCAGAAATGTTCCCTTAACCCTACACAATGTAACCTTCCTCTCAATATACACAGAAAACCCTGTGAGAGAAGAAAAAAATATATATTTTCCATATCATTGGAATTGATCTTGACCTGGAGGCAACAGATGAGCAGAAAGCAGTACAGTCCGTCTGAATGCAATATTCATGTCTTATCTTGGAAAAAGTGGCTCAGAGGTTTCAGCCTCCTCCCTGGCCTTATCATCAAAAACACAAGTTCCAGCAGTGTGCAGGGGGAAACGGGGCAGAAATTTGTCCACATGCAGCACACTCCATGAGTCTGAAACTAAATGATTGTAGAAAAACAAATGTGGTGTTTTGTAAAATTAGGAATAAGGCGTTGATGAGCTTCGGTGCTCTGCAGGCTCATAGAGTGACTGCAGACTCTATTTGTCAATCTGCTCAGCAGCACATGACAACATTAGTCATCCATCAGTCCAATCTTTGAGTCCAGGACTGACCCATCAGGTCTGCGGCTTTCGCTTCAACTTACGGTCACAGCCAACAGACTGAAACTGAGGATCAAGCTTTAATTTCCTCCCACCATGTCTTCTCCAGCTGGCATCAACACATATTCCACATCCCAGTTCAGTTGAACACACCCCTTCCTGTTTGGCTGCATATCTGTGCGCTGCAGACAACTGCTCATTAGATACTGTTAAACTGGCACACACAGGAGAATGAGGTTTGCTAAAAACTGTGATGATGGCAGACCTCATGCAGTTTGTTACGAGAGGCTTTGTACAATACTATGTTTTCCCCATTATCCTGCAGAGCCTGACAGCAGAAAGGAGCCACTTGGAGCTGTTATTCACTTTGCACTACAGCAGCACTAGTGATGCCATCCACATTCAGCCTGAAAGCACTTGTATTTTTACGTACCCAAGGTGACATGCCATATGTAGCAGCAGGAGAGGGTTTCATTTACATATTTTGTAACTGCAAATTAAATAGGGTGTTTTTACACAATAAACACTTTTGATTCTTTAATTTTTTCTGATAATACCTCTGCACTTAAACTCAAGTGGAATGCAATACTTTTACCTATAACAGAGTGTTTTCACACTGTGATGCTGCTGCTTTCACTTCAGTAAAGGATCTCAGTACTTTCTCCACCATTGCTTTTAGGTTTTTGCCAGTGGTGGAAAATAACTCAGCAGCTACATTTACTCAAGTACTGCGCTCAAGTACAATACTGGGGTACTTGTACTTTACTAGGGTGTTTACATGTTACTATAAACTTCTACTTATTATTCTATGAAAAAACTATGACAATTTTATGCAATTGAATGCATTGTTAGAATAAACCAGTGGTTTTCAGTGAGTGGTGCCCCAAGAAATTCTTCATCATTTTCTTGGGGTGGGACACCAAAACTAAAATTTGAAGGAATTTCAGGAATTCAGTATGATTTATATGCTTTTCTAGTATATGGGCAAACTCGATATCAGTGTTAGAGTTAAGGAATTGCATACTGATATACTTTGGTGTCTTATTGTATAGTTAATATTACTAATTGATAAAGTTAACATTTTGTGTTCCACAGCAATCTTGTTTTAGCAACCCAGTCTCACTCCAAAGTCGACAAGATCCAGCACTTGGGCAGTGACTACTGATGTCAGACACCGACGAATAAAAGCCATCCGTCCCTGTTGTTGTTTAATGGCACCCAGCAACATCAGGGGAAAAGACAACAACAAAAGTTAAGGTGGTAGAAGTCAGAGTGGGGCAGGCGGGAGGGGTGGCGGAAGGGCTGAACAACCACCAACTATCACCCAGGATGCCAGTGTTTACTTTCTGTAAGACTGTAAAGCCAAACCCGGTTATTTTCGTGTATGTGTTGGCAAAACATAACCATGTGCGTTTGTTGGTGAAGGAAAAAAACAACATCGGTACAACAACAATTTTAGGCTGAAATTGACATGGCATCCCAGAATGTCAACACCAATGCACACAGGGCACATCTGGATGCGGAAAGTCAATGAAGAAACGTTGACATGTGACAAGGTCAGGGGGAGTATGTGTGGATTTTAGTGTGTTATATCTGCATGTGTTTTGATCAGTTGTTCTTCGTACAGGCCTTTCCCTTAAAAGGCAAATATACAGCTTTAATGCGGAACAACCCCTCTTAAGTTTCAGGGAGACTGGTGGGGACCTATAGAACCAATTTTTTTTTCAGATATCTTGATCATAGGGGTTTTAGGGACCCATTTAAAATGGACATGCCAGTTGTTCCCTCACAAAAATGTAGCCTAAATTTGGAGCCTGTTTTAGGCCCTTTTCTGAGGAGGTAACCTGACATGGTTGGTACCGATGGATACCTTATGTAGTCTAGCTTTACAAGATACCCTGGTAGCTTACAATATAAGCACACCACAGCCTCTTAATACTTGAGTAAGCCCCTGTTTTTAACTTTCTTGGCTTGTGAAAATTTAAAAAAAAAAACACCTTGTCATGTTTCAGATGTCTGAGTTGTTTAGAGTTCCACCAGACAGAAATTTCCTTCTGACCTTTTAGATGGTTTCACTTTAATAACTGATTGAGGGTCACAAACGTAAAAGTGTCCAATGTTTCACACAAAAAGCAAAGTGGAGAAAAAAAGAATGCAAAATAATGTAAAAGAATGGGCTGTATATACGCTGTATACTACTCACAGGGGGCATTCTTCTATATGTGCTTTCACTTTAGGCTAACATTTTTACTTAAGAGATTGTTCTCTACTTGTCAGAGGGAGACGGGTGGCTGGGGTGTGATGTCTTTGGATTTTTGGACCCTCCCCGAAGCCACAAATGTTTTTCCTTGAGCTTCCCTAAATGACTTGGGGAAAATGCATGACCCTCCCTCCATCATACATTAGTTGTTAGATTTTTTTTTTTAAATTACCCGTTAATGTTTGAAAGTTAACTGTTGAAGACAAAATCCTAGAGCTGAAGACAGACTGGGTTTTCCAGTCATTGTGCATGCATGTTATTGGTTTATTTTTGGCCAAATTTTAAATTAGACAAAGAATACGGTGATTTCAATGAAATATCATTATTATTCAGGTCAGTTATTTATTTATTTATTTTTTGACAGAAGCATTCATCCCACATAATGTGTTCAAGAACCGTTAGAAATTTGAAAATCCAACAATAATTTCTTGCTATGTTAAATGGTGATAAATGATGGCGCCTTCTTGGACGGCATATGGTAAAATTATTACAAAATATGGGCATTTAAAGTTGTATGCCCCTCCCCTAAACCAAAATAAAAAACTTAAGTCCCTCCCCAGTGCTTAAAACATTATTTTTGCACCACCGTCTCCCCCCTTACAAGTAACCAACAGTCCCTAAGTAGCAGGCTTTTGGATGCAGGACTTTTTCTTGTAAAAGTAAAGAATCTGAAAACTTCTTCCATGAGTGTCCTATGTTTTCCTTTGTGTTTCCCATCGATGAATGAAGTCGACTTCTGTCTTTCTATTTATCTGCCTGTCTGTCTGTCTGCCTGTGTGTCTGTGGGCTGGATGGTGGCCCCGCCCAGCCGATATACGTCATTGTAATTACCTCAGAGTCCTCACACCTGCGGGAAACTTCGAGACGAAAGCACACGCGACGCCTGTCAAATTATTTTGCCGCATAAAGTTTTGGAATGACTCAAATTAAGTTTGTGGATGTTGACATTTCTTCAAAAGCATGACCGAGTGGCTACAATGTTTGGTAAGTCTTTTAAACGGAACACCGAGCAAAAGTTAGTTAGTTTTGTTCTGGGCCCAGCTGCCAGCTCTGTCTTTAATTGAGTCACCTCTGTTTCGCTCATACTATGGCATTTCCTGAAAGTTGTCAACACTTAAGACATGGTTGAGTCATTATCCAAGAGCGTTTAGGAGCTTTCATCATTCGTTAACTTTCACAAGTGTCTCAGAAGTCTTTTATCGGAGATCAGTTTCTGTCGTATTGGCTGAATATGGACTGTCGAAGTGACAAGTATGGACATGTCCCGATGAAACTCTCAAGTTTATCAGTTCGTTTGTCATTTGGCAAATGAAATTGGGAACGGACATTTTTCTGTTTACCACTTTGTGTCTACACTCGAGCCTCTTTGCAGAATGTCACATTGGTATGTCAGAGTCATTCCCAGCCAGTCTGAGCCCATGGTGTGAAATTCCCTAAGGGCTTAAACTCATTCATTCAAGCTTTTCCCCTCAAACACGACCGTGGGCTGCTCTCAAGTTCCTATGTTCAATTGGTGGGGATAAATTAGTAACTAACAATTGAAAAAGTAAAACTAAAATAATATCAATAACAATACCAACAAAACCCACAACATGCTAGTGCGTTGCCAATCTCCATATAAAAATGTGTCATTTTGACATGCTCTTGCAAATTACCGCACGTATATTTCCTAATTGCCGATTCAAATGGATTTTATTAACATTTTAGTAATCTTTCTTCAATTCGGCGTGGTTGTAATCCGACAAATATCTTAACTCGCCTAATATTTTAGCTTTTATATCTGACCTGCGTGGTACTCACGCACTTATCCCTCTACACAGTCTGCTGGCGGAAGCGAGAGTAAACCACCGCAGAAAGTTTAATTTCATCAAAGTAAAATATCGTTGTGGGGATTATACGCTTGCCGATTTGAAGCGTGACTCGAAAATATTAAGAGGATGCCTTTATATTGTGGTTGACATTTCTTATATATTTGTGCGTTGTTGAACAAGATTATTATATTAGTTTTCAGTTGAGGTTTGTATGATTTTTCCCTCAATGGAAGATTAAGTCTGACAGGCTTATTCTGTGGTATATAAGATGTTTTTTGTTTTGTTTTGTTTTGTTTTTTTTTTACTACTTTTATCATAAGACACATCAAAGTAGGTGTGTGTGTGTGTGTGTGTGTGTGTGTTTTTGGCGTGGGTGCGCATGTGTTTGTGCTTGCTAGGAAGATGCCCTGCCCCGGCATGTGATCTCTGGCAAAGTAGGGCAGCATGGATATTAGTGGGAGATAATGGGTGTGGACAGCAATCTGAAATATGTTTGATTGCCTTATTTGGTTATTCTCTCCACCTGGCCAGGTGTTGACTGTTTGGACACACTGTGTTTGTGTCACTTTTGGTTAAACCTGCAGGTTTTAGATGCCATTCAGTCAACTTAGCTGATTTTCGAAGCACTATGTTCATTAGGCTGTTTTCATGCTCAGAAGATGGAGTTTGAGCCTGTCTGAAGGAAATCCCCTGCTCCCATCATATCCACCTGCCCACCTCTAATCTTGTGTATTAGCTTGTGGCCTGATCAGGAGTGCATTCCATTGGTTGGGCACGGTCTTATGAAGTGTTGCGTCATCTTAATCATATCTCTATGAAACAAGCAGGAGAGGAAAATGACTCATTTTTTTCTGTATGTTTGCAGTATTCAAACTTTTGATAACTATTCCTTGGTAAACAAGTCATTTCCTGTGAGCGGAACTGATGTATTTACAAAGGACTCCAGACTGCCATCAAAGGAGGAGACTATCAGATACTCAAACACAGTAATGAGGGGGGAAAACTAAGTAATGAATGCATACTACCATAATATGTAAAATCCAAATGATTTTAAATAGTGAATGCTTTCACATTTCAGCGATTATGTTCCTAAAGTTTTACTAAATCAAATACTATGGTAATTATTTATTTATTCATGTAAAAAGAAAAGCATAGCATCTTTTTGGAAAATGAACAAAGTGAAGTCACCAAAAGCAAACAGAAACAAATGGTTAGGGCTGCTGCTAAAAATGATTTATTTTTCATGAATCTGATAATTATTATTCAGTTAATTGACTGATTAGGTAAATAAGCGGTACAACGGTGATTCACAAGCCATCACAATCTTCCAGAGTCCAAGGTGACTCTAAAGTGTTGTTTGTTGCAACCAACTGCCCAGAGAGATTAGTTTACAATAGAGCTTCAAGAGCTTAATCGATTAGTTGTCAACAATTTAATTAATCATCAACACATTTGATCATTGTGTTTGCATTTTTTTTTTTTTTTACGGAAAAAAGTCAAAATGTGATTGCAGCTTCTTAAAGGTGAATATTTGGGGGTTCTTTACTCCTCTTTGACAATTACCTATATATCTTTGGGTCTTGGACAAAACTAGATATTTGAGGACGTCATCTTGGGCTTTGGAAAATACTGACCCGGATTTTTTAACCTTTTTTTTCCTGACATTTTATAGACCAAATAACTAATCGATTAATTGAGAAAATAATCTACAGATTAATTGACAATGAAAATAATCATTAGTTGCAGGTGAAACAGGAGACTGTCCCATTTTTTGTCAATTTGTTTGATCTATAAAATGTCAGATTTCATTAATATTTATTAGATAGAGAAATTTCCCCTTTTTTAGCAGAAGCTGACATATTGAAATGTCTTGTGTTTTCTCGCCAACAGTCCAAAATACAAAAGGATACAGTCCAAAAAAAAACAAACAAACAAACAAACAAAAAAACAGTATTCAGGTTTTAGAGCTGGAGCCAATTAATTAAAAACAAAAAAACACCTACTCATTAATTTTCTGTCAACCAATTAATCATTTCAGCTCTACAAATGGTCATTAAAACTGATTGTAAAACAAAAAGGGAGCAAACAATAATTACATTATTAGTTTATAACCTGTTGACTGCCATCATCGTTTTCCTCCGAAGGTTTATTTCTTATTGATGTGGCCCCTCAAACCCATGGGGGCATTTCCACGGTCCAGCCGAGACGTGGGAGGCAGCAGGACACAGTGGGACGTCCCCTGCAGAGAGAACCTGGAGTACCAACAGGGCAACATCTGCTGTTTAAACTGCCCAGCTGGTAAGACACATGGAGCCACACTTGATTATGTCCTCTGATACTGAAGTTCTGTCCCCAGCTCGAATCTTACATCCATCACCAGAGCCTGATTGTGACTGGTTGATATTAAGATAGAGTGACAGGTTCAGTTCAAGGGTCAGTGAAGTCAGTTTATAACAAGATTTTTGGATTATTTTCTGTGTGTGTTAGGTACACGTCTGATATCGCCCTGTGACAGAGCAGGACGGAGGGGGCAGTGTGAGGAGTGTGACGATGGGACATACACTGAGCACGACAATGGACTGAAGCACTGTTTCAAGTGCACACAGTGTCACTCAGGTAATTCTGCTTGATGGCTTTACACTATCGATTGGAATGAGTGCAGAAGAAAAATCAATATTCAACCTTTTCAAAGTGCTCCGAGCATAAACTCTGACTTTTTCATGTTGCTTTCTCAGATCAGGAAATTGTAAGGCCATGTACTCACACTCAAGATACTGAATGTCAGTGCAAATTGGGGAGATTTTGTGACCCTGATGATGCATGTGAGGTGTGCAAGAGGTGTTCAAGGTGAGTCTTTGCCAACCAGACAGAGAACACACCTGATGCTCAGTTCATTCAAAATGAGTGATTGAAAAAAAAAATCCTTTTTATGTTGCACATTTCTCAGTTGAAGACTGCTCCTAAAAGGCCTCGCTCAGTTTAATTTCTTCATGCTTTCAATTTATCTTTTTGCCTGAACTAGGTGTGGAACGGATGAAGTGGTAGTGAGGAACTGCACCCCCACTGCCAACACAGAGTGCAAAAAAATCCAGCCCATCTCTGACTCAACCTCAGGTACACCACTCACTGAAAAGCTCAACAAACATAAAGACACCAGACATAAAAGGTCTAATATTCAGTCCAAAAATACGTACTATGATTCACATATCTGTCAAGCTGTAAAACCAGAGAGAAACAAAGTATGAAATTATTATTATACCATAATATGGTGCTGACGGTTTTCCATTGTGCTTTTTTTTATTAGCAGGGACCTCTGTAACTTTGGTATGTGTGGTTATTGTTGGTGTTGTGCTGGTTATCGGGATAATGGTCTTTATATTCGTAAGGAGACGTAGAGCAACAGGTAGGTAAAAATCAATTTCTAGTTACTACAATCCCTGCACTATTAAATTGCTAAAATCTCAGTCTGTAGGAGAATTTACATATATCAGAGCAGCCCAGCGAGACTTGAGCTGAGACATAAATAAAAGCACCATTACTTGTATAAAATGAAATGATCAATAACAAATGCAGCAAATAAGTTATTCCAGTCTCAGAAAAGGTAAACAAATTATACAAATTACGTAAGAAATGTAATTGCAATAATTACATAATGTTGTACCTTTTTAAAATGTACAAATACTACACACTGGCTGGGAAGAAATGCAAATAATTAGTATCTATGAAATAATAAAATAAGAATGAGGGAAAATTATTCATTATAAGATCTTCAAGAACAGGCTGTAGTTGAATATCTGCCCTGTCACAATCAGCATATACTCAGTGGAACAATAATTACATCAACAGGTGCAGTCAGGAAATTAAGACCTGGCAATGGAAATTATGGCACGCAGTATGACACAACACATTTTCATTTCTGACAACCAACATTTGATGCACCGTAGAATTGTTTGTCTTGCTACAGGCTAAAAGTCACATTCCTGTATAGCAGGAAATGGAGTGTCATCATAGGGCTTGGTCTTTAAATCTGATGTTATTCTTGTCAAATATTGAATCTAAAGACACCGGGATGTACAAGTCCACCACCATTAATAAATGTTGTTCAACAAAACTAAATTGCATAAGGCAGAGTTAGTAGTTCTAGGGCTACAACTACAGTGACTATTTTCACTAGCTATTACTCTGTCGATTATTTTCCTGATTGATCTTTTAGTTTGTAGTCTTTTTAGTCTATAAAATATCAGGTGGAACCAAAAAGGCTTGTTTTCCTTGATCTACAGTCCAAATTACACAGAAACAAGTAGTGTACTTAATGGTTTAGAGTGAGGGTGATGAACAGTGATGTCACTGCAGGCTTTGTGTTTCTGACACACATTGGCTGTGCTCCACACAACAGTGCCAACATGCTGCATGTTTTTGTATCAGTAAGGGCACAGAAACCTGCTGAACTGGACTCTCAGAGCAGGTATGACGATTGTTTGAGATGATGATCGCACAGGTGGTGCAGCAAATTATGTGCTGCAGTACCACTTCCTGCTGACGATGTTGGAATAGGGTGCAGTAGGAAAAAACGTAAATATCAGGCAGGCCTACGTAAAAAAACATGTTCAACACAAAGACAGCAGCAGTAGTTTTCAGCCCTTTGTTATTTAGTATCAGTTTACCCAACAAGAATAATTCAACTCACACATGTCCCTTTAAATAGCTGCTTGTGGACTTTAACCTCTCTTCTCGTACTTTCCTCAGGCTCTCAGAGAAATCCTGACGGGCTAAAAGCTGGACAGGTGAGGAATAATTCTGCATGTACTATAGGATGGATTAAAACGAATGCAGAGCAGAACAATAAGCTGATCAAAGACTAAAGTTTGCTCAGATTTTATGGATAGATTTCAATCAAAGAATAAGGATGAATGCAGCAGCCCATACCTAATGTACAGTAGACTGAGAAAAATAAAGGTGTTTTAGAATGACTCATTCTTCTAAAGGACATATTGGATGTCATTTTAAACAAGTTCATCATCCTCTCCAGCATCACAGTGACACCTGTCCCGCTGAGGAAAGCAGCAACGGGGAAACCCGCAGGCCGAGCCGCATGAATCTGATCCCATCCAGGCAACTGGTGAGAGCCTTATCCTCCGCCGGTACAGAGGATGAGCGCAAAGTGCTGTGTGAAAGCCTCAGCAGCTCAGCCAGTAACTCCCAGCACAGTCTAACTGGCCCACCCTGCTCTGCCTTCCCTGCACCTCCCCCTCCCCAAGCCAGCCCCGTGGTCCTCAGGCAGCCCAATAGGGTGAGAGCAACAGCTCATTTCCACCCCTGCTTCCATCCTTGCTTCCTTCTTTGCTTTCTTCCTTTTTCATCTGCTTACTACTTGTTTATTTTATAATGCTTTGCTGTCTTAACGACAGACACTCACAGCTCTTTGGTCACACGGGTCTGACTGTGCTCCTCCACTCCATCACTGTCATTCTAAATTTGGGCTTAACAAGCTACACTCAGCTCCTCTGACCAACCCTTTCATTTAAAACTAGTATTGACTGTTCACTGTCTGTTCAGCTGCAGTTCAGTTGCATATTTACTGTGGTAAATATGCTGTGGTGTTGTGATGAATACTGCACAAGTGTCTCAGACAACTTGTCAACTTGTCTCTTTTCACCCTGTCATGTTTCAGATTCCTGGAAGTTGTGAATACTAAAAATACATTTAAATGAAGATCATTGTTCCCAGTGGTTATAGATGTTGATTAACCCCAGTGAGCCACTGATGATTTAAGTGTTGTGACACAGTTGCTCCTGTAATTGCTGTTCAAAGTTGTATTGATATTAGAATTGGATGAGTCACATGTTCCTTATTACACCTGTTAAAGATTAACATAAAGAGAGATCTTCTTATCGGTCGGCATTCCTTTCATTTCAAACCTGAAATACTTCTTTGTTTTCTTTGTGCAAACAATTTTCAGTTCAAGCAAGGGAGCATGGCATTTTGAACATGCCAAGTAACTGAATAAGAGATGAGTTGTATTCACCAGGTGTTATAATTTATGACTCATGAAGAGTTTCAACACACTTGGTCGGATGTTAATCATTGATTCTCTCTTTTGTCATTTAGGAAGATGAGCAATTTCCCACACTTGTTCCTGTGAATGGTAAAGTATTTTTCTTTTCATTCCTTCTCTCAAATATAACGCTCCTCCTTAAGTCACTGTTGCCATTACTACAATGGTGACACCATACCTGAGCAAGGTCAGGGTGCTTGAATGAAGCTCTTTCTTTGTTTGCAGGTGAAGAGTCTCTCAGGAGCTGCCTTCCGTATTTCGAAGAAATAGACTACGACCTTCACAAGAGATTCTTCCGTCACCTCGGGATCAATGACAATGAGATCAAAAGCAGAGAGAGCCTTCCATATGATGACAAGATCCATGAGTTGCTGAAGGTTTGGATGGAGAAAAGGGGCAGAGAAGCCAGTCTAAATGACCTGCTGAAGGCCTTACTTGATCTGAATCATAGGCGCACCGCTGAGATCATCAAGGAAAAGGCCCTTGACAATGGTCATTATGTCTGTAAGTGTTAATGAGGGGTGGATATTTTCACTCCTCTGAAAACATGTAGGTCTGTGAGTACCACTTATGGTGTTAGTTCCTTGTTGCTGGAAACTGATGAACCATCCAAAACTGGTTGGAGTAGCTCGCACAAGGCTACTGCCCATAGTAGTGTTTTGGTTTAGATAGTTTGTCTGTTCAGTTGTGGTAAAAAAGAGAATTCATGAGTCATGTAGTCTCATAAATATCACTCATGGTGTGAGGTCCTTGTTGGAGTAAAGTTGTGTATCGTCCAATACTGGTCAGATTAGCAACTCGCAAGGCTACCGCCCATAGAAGAACATATACAAAGTGCATGTTTTACTGAAACTGCTCCTACTTCAGTAAAGGCACTGTACCGTACTGTACAGCTCTGCTGGGGAAATGCAGGATGTTGTTTGGGTATACCACATGCCTGCGTGACCTCAGACACACACTCCAAAAAGACAGCTTGAATTCAGTTGTTTTTGTCTGACTGAAGTGATTTATTCCTTCAGCTCTACATGGAGTAAAGTATTTAATTACAAGAAGTGTTTGCTGTCTTGGGCACCAGGTGTGCAAAGACCAAAGAAGAAAAAGGAGCCTAATTCATAAGACAGGTTGATTGTTCATCAGACCTTATTGCTGATTTAGCTCCGTTAATTTTCATATTTATTCAGTGACCAAAGTAACTATTTGTCAATGAGAATGAATGTTTTAACACATGCACTGATTGATCAGTAGAACATGTGAAGCATTGAACAAAATGCTGATATTTATGATGGTGGAGAACAGTTGTGTTTGAGTTTATTTAAATAGTATGTTCTCTGCCTATATTATTGATCGAAATTGATGTTTTGATCATGGTTCAGCTCAGCTACTTTACTCACTCAAAGCGCCTGATCAAAATGGACTCAGTTTGTTTTTGTTTAGTTTTTATTTTATTTTTTTTTATCTCTCCCTGTCTGTGATGTGTTTCTGGTCTGTTGTTACAGTTCTGTCATAATACTGATCAACACTGACATTTTAGAGGTTTACAGAACCACAAAAGGCTGTGCTGTGGGCCTCTGATGTGCCTCACCAAAGTGCTTTGTTTACCTTACAGAGAGATAAATCACAATGTTTCACACATTGGCTACTTTGACTTTTCTACTTGTCTGTTGCTTTCTCTCCTAGAGGTCCTGTAGTGTTTGTCAAACTATTGTTTGTTTCTGATATTTTCATATTTACATTTTAATGAATTTTACAGACCTCTGTAAGGTTCTTGTTTTTGTTTTTTTTTTAATACTTGAATGTGAATGAAAATAAACACTTTACTTTGTCTTGTTTTTTTTTCTATCACTATTTTGAATGAAATGACATGTTTTAAGTTTCAAGTAGTGTTTTTACACACAGAAAAAATGTGGGTTATTGTGCACTGATGCAAACTCTCAGACAATATAATAAAAATACTGTTATACTGTACACTGTAAATTGAGTTGAGTCAGTGTGCTAGCTATTAAACGGGGCCACACCCTGGTTAGTGCAACAGGAACCACAAGTTAGGAACAGGCACTCATGATAACATAAAAAGTGAATTATTAATCTGTCTGAATGGGATCAGTTTTCTTATTATGTAGTTAATCAGCTGCCTCCATGGAAAATGTAATAGATAAAGTCAATAACATTACAAAAGCACACAGATATACAACTTGTGTTTTTGAGAAAACTTGGTGAATGTGTGTTTGCATACCAGATAAATCACCACATTCATGCCACATATTTGCAACAAGTCTGGGTAATCTGGGTAATTTCCCACAAGTTGCACAATGCTGAAACAGGAAAAAACATGCCATGCTTTCCAGTACCCATACTGCTATATAATATAGTGTGCCAGAAAAAGATTTAGTATGTTCGAATACATAGTACAGCAAATGCAAATATGTTTCACTACATCTGGTCTGAATTGCAGTATGCAAGCCAGCATGCTTTTCTGGCTATTTTGACCCTCTGTTCCTTCAATCCTGATAGCTCATTGACAGCTCATAAAGATTACCAACAACAAAACACAACAATATAAATATGCAAATAATGACAGAAATGCATAAGTAATTTTACTGTCATGAATATACATATAGTATGTTAGAATGTACTGTACAATGTATGCAATTATAACTTGAAACATTTTTAAACTAGACTACATTCACTGCAAAGAAACAGCAGCTGAGCTCTTGGGGTTGACCTCCATACCTGGCAAGCTCTGCAAATGGTGTCATGGGCTTATACTTCCATTCAGTTTACACTCCCAAAAAACTCCAGGACACAGATGATTGACTTCCATTAAGTTTACTAGGAATCTTGTGAAACTGTAAACACAGTACAATGAAATATGTACATTGTTAAACAAAACAAACACACGGTATCTGGGTAATTAGTACAGCTTAGCTAGCCTAGCTGTGTAGCTAATATGATGAGATACTACCAAGCTAATCAAAACAGCAAGCAGCAGTGAAACGTAAAGCTAACTTAGCCTAGCAACACAATTAACATCTTAGCCATCTCAACATGCTAACAACTCAAAATAAGTGATAACTTAGTGTTACACAATGAAATCTACTCACAGATGTAGCCTTAGCAAAGAGGGAGAGAGAATGGCTTTTAGGTTCCCAACAGGAAGTCTTTTTCAGCTTGAGGCCCATACGTATAAATACCCACCCCCTACATCTGGCTCATTTGAACGAGATGGCGGAGAAACAGCGCAAGTTTACCCGTTACATGCATTCTTTGCAATGAAACGCTGTAACTCACATGCCTACGTGACTACAAAGAGTAACGTTAATGATATTTCCTGCAAGATTGTCATGTTGTAATTAAGTTTATTTCATTCACAACCTGTCGCGTTGTTCAGCGGACTGTCGGTGATGTGTGGCTGTTAAATGTGCAGCTGCTCATGTCCAGAACCACACATGTTGATATAACACCACACACACACACACACACACACACACACACACACACACACACAAACACACAAACACATTTGCCCATCATTAATTGTCCTGCATGTCATGTGAGTGGAATAATGTTTATTAGCCTGTAGGTAATATTAATTATTAATATTAATATTAATTAATATTATTACTTTCATTAATGTTGTTGTAAGCTACTGTCATTATCGTCTGTCCTGCATCTCCCTCTCTCTCTCTCTCTCTCTCTCTCTCTCTCTTTCTGTCTCATTGTGTCATACGGATTACTGTTAATTTATCATGTTGATCTGTTCTGTGCGACATCTATTGCACATCTGTCCGTCCTGGAAGAGGGATCCCTCCTCAGTTGCTCTTCCTGAGGTTTCTACCGTTTTTTCCCTGTTAAAAGGGTTTTTTTGAGGAGTTTTCTTGATCAGCTGTGAGGGTCCTAAGGACAGAGGGATGTCGTATGCTGTAAAGCCCTATGAGGCAAATTGTGATTTATGATATTGGGCTTTATAAATAAAATTGAATTGATTGAGGTAGACTGACAGGTCTGATGTCTTATTCACTCAGCAGTTGAATGATGGCGAGTGGATTTAATAATAGTGATATTAATGATTATGATAATAATAATGATAATGATGCTCATCACAGTGACAGTGGCAGGGCTACAGACCGTTCTTTAATTGCGACAAACTTCGGCAAATGACTCAATAACAATGGTAATACATGCAAAAGTGTGTGCCCAAAGTCATGATAGCAGAGGGTGGGGGTTACAGCTTTGATCAGCGAATATAATGTGACTTGGGATGTACGCCAAACGCTGGCTCTGTTATGCAGCAGATCCAGCTGTGCCGCCGTCATTAGAAAAGGACGTCGCTTTACGTGACGCTTCAGAGTAAGGCCATCTCATGTCTCTTAATCAGCAATCCTCGCTCCTCACTCCTAACTCCTTGCATGTTTTCCTAAGTGGGAGGGACTGAACAGTTAGGTAAGGTGGCTAGGTTAGGTGGTTAGCAGTAATTTTAAGAGACTTGGGACATACCCCGGGAGTGATCAAACACAACTGTGGCTAATCACCGCATGGCAATTCTACTTCCTGTTTCCCAGCATGCACTGTTCTATGTTGCTATGTTTACAAAAATAAAGAAATCACACTTAACTGTGGTAACAACATGCTTCCACTCCTTTCTAAAGAGATCCGTTTCCTCAGAGCTGCCTGATGAAGGAGGAGGTGCAGAGCCTGTCTTGAGGGTCAGGAGCATTGCTGGGGTGAGGATAAGAGGCGATTCCGGATCCGATGACACTGGAATTAGTGGCCTAGCATTCATGATTGCAGATACCTCGGCCATGAGTGTGTTCAGAACCTCATGTGTCAGGTGAGACTTCCTCTGCTCAAGCAGCATGCAATCCAAAATACAGCGGGCAATGCCGATCATTCGCTCCCACGCGCCACCCCTATGAGACGCGTGGGGCGGGTTGAACACCCAGGTGCAGCTCTGTGTGTCCAGGTACTTTTCCACACTGATTAAGCCTGGATTCGTCTTGTCCATCTCCAGCTTCTGGGAGGCGCCGATGAAGTAAGTTCCACAGTCAGAGCTTATCTGCTTTGCGAGGCCCCTGACTGCAAAGAACCTCCTCAAGGGGTTGATAAAGCTGCTGGAGCTCATTGCCTCAGTCACCTCAATATAAACTGCCCTTGAGCACATGCACAGAAACATCACAGCCCATCGCTTAGAGTTGGAGACTCCTCCTCTTGTGCAGCGTGAGACGATGTCTCATGGTCCAAAGACATCGACACCTATGTAGGTGAAAGGAGGTGCTACTTGTAGCTGTTCTTCTGGCAGGGCTGCCATCTGCTGATGTTCGGTCTTTCCCCTCAGCTTTCTACAAGTGATACATCTGTGGAGCAGACTGCTGATACACGTTTGGCTCCCACCAACCAGAACCCTGCAGCTCGAATGGCACCTTCGGTCAGATGTCTTCCTTGGTGTTTCACTGCTCCGTGATAGTGAGACACAAGCAGGGTTGCAAGATGATGCCGGCCAGGAATGATGATAGGGTGAGTCTCATTCATGCTAAGGCCTGACTGTCCAATCCGGCCTCCTACCCTAAGAAGTTGATCTTGGTCCATTGTGGGTAGCAATTTCCACAGGCTGCTGGAAGATGGGATGTTGGATCCTGAGTTGATGCACTTCAGTTCCTCTGTATAGCAGTCATTCTGGATGCTCTTCACAATGCACACTTTGGCTCTCAGCAACTCTTCCTCTGTAGGACGACAGATGTGCCACCCCTGACATTCATTCTGGGTGGAGTGGGCAAAGGTGCGAGCTATGTGGATGAGGTGTGCTATGGCTGTGAGGAGAGTGCTAAAATTGGAGAAGTGTTCAAAGTGTTGTGGATGTACCACATCTCTGGTAACGTATGAGAATTGTCGCCACCTGGGGACGCACTTCAGAGGCGATGTCAGGGTCAATAAGGTCAATAAAGTCTCTTGAAGCTCGGATGAATGCAAAGATGCATCATGGAGAAAGGCTGGTCCTTTGAGCCATGCTGTGCTGCTAAGCGGGGCTGGTGTCACAGTTCTTGACCCAATATCAGCTGGGTTTAAATGCGTTGGGACGTATTTCCATTGGCCAGGACAAGATGATTGATGGATTTGTTGGATCCTGTTGTGTACACAGACATAAAGTGTCCTTGACTGGTTGTGGATGTACCCCAATACAACCTTGCTATCTGTGTAATAGGTGATGTTGTCAAATGTTGTGTCCATCTCTGCAACAATCATCTAGGCAATTTCAACAGCAAGTACAGCTGCACAGGGCTCATCTCTTGGGATAGTCAGGCCAGGATGGGGGGCCAACTTTGCCTTCCCGAAGACAAAGTCAATCTCAGTCTGTTCTTGGTGGCTTGTCACCTTGATGTAGGCCACGGCTGCTATTGCTTTGACTGATGCGTCTGCAAAGACACAGAGTTCTTTTCCTAATGCGCCTGCAGTTTTAGAAGGATGTATAAGGGCGTGGTATTTGGAGCCCCTCTCGGTCTTGGAGTGACTGTTTCCATCTAGTCCACTCAATCTCCATGTCTTTGTGGAGAGTTGAGTCCCAATCCTCTGCCTGCTTGGTGAGTTCCCTGAGTATCAGTCTTCCGTGAACCGTGATGGGTGCGAGGAACCCTAGAGGATCATAGAGACTATTCACAGTTGAGAGTACCCCTCTGTGGGTGAACGGCTTCTGGTCATCTTCGATTTCAAACATAAAGGTGTCTGTGTGCATGTTCGAGAACAATCCAAAGCTACGTTGGATGGGCAGATCATCAGTGAAGAGATCTCAACTGCTGACGTACTTGGAGCAATCTTCGGATGGGAATGCTTCAATGACTGCAGGTCGATTTGAAGCAATTCTGTGCATCCTGAGGCTGGAAGCTGCAAGCATCTTCTGCGCTCACCTGAGGACACTGATGGCTTCTTCCTCGCTGCTGAAGGACTTTAAAGCGTCATCAACATAGAACTCGCGATCGGGTTAGGGTTAGGCTTCTTGTGTCGCTGCCATAGTCGGCCTCTGCTTCTTTAGCTGCCCGTCACAAACCGTACACTGCAACGGCAGGCAAGGGACTGTTCCCAAAAAGGTGGACCCACATTCTGTAGTCCACGATGTCGGCGGTAGGGTCGTTCTTCCTATTCCACAGGAAGCGGAGAAAATCCTGGTGGTCCTCCTTCACGACAAAGCAGTGGAACATGTGCTCGATGTCAGCAGTGAGCGCCACCTGTTCTTTCCTGAACCTCATAAGAACACCTAGCAGGCTATTATTAAGGTCAGGGCAAGTAAGCCAAACATCATTGAGCGACACTCTTTCACATGACGCACTGCTGTTGAAGACCACGCGGATCTTATCTGGTTTCCTAGGGTGATACACGCCAAACAGGGGCAGGCACCAGCACTCCTGTCCAGGCTGCATTGGTGGGGCAACTCCAAACAAGCCTGTTTCCTGTTGTTGGGCAGCCGCTGTCTTGGCGACCAAAAAGGTAAAGGTGCAACCCAACTTTTGGAGCTGTCCTGGTGGCACTCAGTTTCCATTATTTTCAGAAACTCTAAATCTTCCATGGATGGAGCGAGTCTGTGGTCATTGGGAGTACGATCGAAGACAGTTTGTCCCAAGCAGTCTCTACTGAGTGTAACTGAGCCACACGTGGAGGATGGTGTTGGCTGATACTGATGTTAAGGTGCTTGAGCAAATACCTCTTTCACTCTGATCTGATTGTTGCATGGCTGGAGATGACTCGCACAACCATTCTCTAGGAAGGCTGTTTTGTAACTTCTCACCTCGAGTGGTCTGTGAGTGCCTCCAAGACACACATCACCAATGATGACCCATCCTAGGTCAAGCCTTTGAGCAAACGGTGCATCTCCTGGGCCATTCATCTGCTCTTGGACCTTGTGCCCTCATAAGATGTCTCTGCCCAGCAAGAGGAGTACCTTGGCATCGGGATCCAGAGGCGGAATCTTGTCGGTGATGTGCTTCAGGTGGGCATGATGGTAGGTTGCATTTGGCGTAGGAATCTCAGCGCGGACGTTAGGAATATGGTTACACTCGAGGAGTGTAGGCAGAGGAATGCTTACTTTCTTGTGCACTGGCTCCACAGTGTAGCTGCTGGCTCTCCTCCCCACTGTCTCTGTACATCCCACACAGGTCTTGAGTGTGTATGAGTAGGAGCATCCGGAGATGTTGAAGATCTCGAAGAACTCTGACAGCGCCAGGGAGCGATTACTCTGCTTGTCTAGGAAGGCGTACATTCTCTTGGACTCCTCTCTGCAACCGTTTGGGAACACGCTGACAAGCATGTGCTCTAGCGCTCAGACCTTCCCCACAAACTTGTGTGCACGTCGACTTGACCTCCTGGTTGTCTGCTTTGTCGTCCTCCCCGCCATCCTCTGAAGTTGAAGGAGACGACTTAGATTTCCAGGTAGGTGGGTAGGGGTGAAGTGCTGTCACATGAGCAGTGTTCTCACACTCCGTATATTTTTTAATCTCAGCAGTGCAGTTCTTTGCCAGATATTCTGTGGAGGAGCAACAGTGAAAAACAGATGTAATGTTTTTTCAAAGTTGTTTGCGATCATCAATGCTCTTTTAACGAAAGCCTCTGCATTTCCTCAGAGGATGGGGCTTTTTGTACAGGGGGCAATGTTTATTTGGGTCAATTCGTTCCCTAATTTCTCTAGACTCAGACTTAGCAGTTCCTGAGACCTGCATCTTGTGAACATATACAGATGTCTTTGCAGGCCTCTCCCATTTGCTCTTGTTCTCTGCTAGAGCTTGCATGAAGAGGTTAAAGCTTGGGTCTGCGCGAGCCCTTGCCTCTGTGGAGATGAAGTTTACCACCAACACGGACAAAGGTGGGAAGCTAACAAAATGTTCTTGTTTGTATCTTGTCCCAAAGTATAGCCACTTTTCTTGTATGTTGTATGGGAGTTTCTCAATGATAGTCTTAATTTCTCTGGAGGTATCTAGGTATGACAAGCCTGTGAGGTAGCCATCTTCCTTGGCAGCTGGTAGCTCCGACAACAGGTCGGTTAAATCCCTCTGCGGATCCTTTGTTGTGCTTTGTTTGGAAAGTTTTGGAAAGTTTGGAAAGTTTTCCAGTTTGTTGAACAGAGCCTGTTCAACGGCCTCTGGCGAGCCATATATTTTTTATTCTTCTTACCTGTTCTGCTGACTCTTTTCACAGATAATTGATTAGAAGGTCGAGTTCTTCTGCTGCAAACAGGTCCAGATTGGCGACAGCATTCTGGAATGATGTTCTCCAGGCCCAGTAGTTCATTGGCTGGTCATCATATGTGGTGAGACCTGAAGTCACCAGGTGGTTGCGGGCAAGATATTTGATGAGGTCTCCGGTGGTTGTAGAATGGTCATGGCTAGCTCCATAAGGCATCCTGTGAACAGGTGTGGGCGCAGAAGATGAGGAGTTGTGTGTGAAGTTCTGTTGCGGAAGTGTTCCACTAAGCTGAGGAGCTGGAGAGGAGTAGAGAGACTGATAGAAACTTTGTTGTAGCAGTGCCCCACTGGTCTGAGGGGCCTGAGGAGCGTGGTGTGGCATAGTGGCAGCAGAAGCAGCAGCTTGGGTTTGGCTTGCATTGAGTGGGTGGGATGTTGAAGGGATAACGTTGGTGGGTGGATGTGGAAGATGAAATGTTGGCAAAGCATTGTCACTCTTTCTTTTTACAGATAAACCCTTAAATGCATATGCTGGCTTGTTCCGACACAAAAGTGGCGATGCGCTGGTCTTTGATAGATTGGGGGACCGGGTTATTAGCCTCACTGTGTACTTCAAAGCCAATATTTTGTAAACCAGCCGCGAGAGTATTTGCCTCTGCTATGGCAGCATCTTTTTCTTTTTCATCATTTAATGCATCGAGACTGGCTTGGATATGTGCCTGCTCCACTTTGAGTTCAATCTCCTTTTTTGAATGTGCTGCTCTAGTTTGCGCTGCTTCAGCTTTTGCCTTTGCCATGGTGAAGGCCAGGCTGATTTTTGAGCTGGATGATGTACCAGATGAGCAACTGCTCCTTGGGCACACAGTCTCAGACTGGTTATCTCCATTTCTTTTATTACTGGTGCTACATTGTGACATTATGACTCACCCCGTTTTCAATATCAGGAGAAGAAAGCTAGCGTGAAGCTGTCTGGAAGCTGTAGTGTTAGCCGCTTATCTCTTGATGTTGAGTTGCTCCATAGGATGGCAATCCTTGTGTCCCTTGTTAGCTGTGTTGCCGTCTTTTCACTGTCATGGGCTTATGTTTCCATTCAGTTTAAACACTCCCAAAAAACTCCAGGACACAGATGACTGACTTCCATGAAGTTTACTGGGAATCTTGTGAAACTGTAAACACAGTACAATGAAATATGTACATTATTAAACAAAACAAACACACGGTATCTGGGTAATTAGTACAGCTTAGCTAGCCTAGCTGTGTAGCTAAAATGATGAGATACTACCAAGCTAATCAAAACAGCAAGCAGCAGTGAAACGTAAAACTAACTTAGCCTAGCAACACAATTAACATCTTAGCCGTCTCAACATTCTAACAACTCAAAATAAGTGATAATTTAGTGTTACACGATGAAATCTACTCACAGACGCAGCCTTAGCAAAGAGGGAGAAAGAATGGCTTTCAACTGAGGAGCTGACGACTGGGAGTGCTTGCACACAACTGTAGCTAATCACCGCATGGCAATTCTACTTCCTGTTTCCCAACATGCACTGCTTCTATGTTGCTATGGTTACAAAAATAAAGAAATCACACTTAACTGTGGTAACAAAGTGACAACCACATTTTCTAGAGGCACAACAATTGGCGTTTTATTTTATCTTCAAGGTAACGGATGTATGAGCAAGAGGGTCAAAGTTCAGCATGCAATGTTGTAAGGAAGTAGTATATCCTGATATGCAACCAAGGGCTTAAATGCTGACAAAATGCCTGTAGCTAGCTACAAACATTAGATTTCAGCATGTCTGTCACACTGACAGACTCAATAATATTGATCTATCTCAGTGTCCCTTCTCCTTACTTTGCTTATCTTTTAAATTATTCCACTGAATGGCATGTAGTGACATACTTTGATATTTACAACTATTTTATCAAATCAGCAGGAAAGATCATCACTTAATTTAACAAAGATCAAAACCAGGCTTTGCATTGTTTAATTAGCTTCAGCCACTACAGTTCGTCTGGCCAAATTAGCAACTGTCATTTATTTAATAACTTCAGATTTAAAAAAGTTAGTTAAATTTCCAATGTAACCCACTTCTGTCTTCTTAAAGGCTCAGTTTTATGATTTAGCAGTTTAAATAAACTTAGTTCTGGCTTCTTTACGTTGTTTGTAATGCATCCCACCATACAGAATCTTTAAGGCACTTTTCGGAAATGGTAAGGAGGCACCTTCACGCAGAACAAAGCCAATGGAGAGCAATGAATTCCCCTTCGGTGTGGATGTGACTTAATAATAATAATAATAATAATAATAATAATAATAAATTTATTTATAAAGCGCTTTCATGCAAAGTGCTGTACAGGTGAATTAAAACAGTACATGTACAAATAGAGACAAGTACAAATAGCGTAAAACAGTTTTAAAAATAAACACACAAACAACAATGATAAAAACACAACACACACCTAAAACAGGACATCACAGGAGGAGCAAACCACCCATCACTCAAACACAACAGTAAACAAGTGGGTCTTTAACTTTGCTTTAAAAACCTCAATTGAGCAGGCCTGTCTGATGTCAAGAGGGAGACTATTCCACAGAGTCGGTGCACGGAAAGAAAAAGCACGTTCACCGACCGTCTTCTTTTTTTACTTTAGGGAGCGCAGAGACCGTGTAGGCACATAAATATCCTCAAGTTCTGTTAAATATACAGGTGCCAGACTGTTTACAGCTTTATATGTTAGTAACAGCACCAGAGTAATACGATCATACCTAGATGATCCAGTTAAAATACGAGCTGCCGCATTCTGAACCAACTGCAGACCTCAAAAACTCTTCCTGGGCAACCCCGATAAAATAATGTTACAATAATACAGCCTGGATGTCACAAATGCATGAACGAGAGTCTCAGCATCTTTTACTGAAAGGACTGATCTGATCTTTGCAATTTTTCTGAGGTGAAAGAAGGCCACTCGTGTCACCTCTTTTACATGCAAGTCAAATGAAAGGGTCTGATCAAAAAGTACGCCAAGGTTCTTTACCTTGTCCTTGCAATGAATGACACAGTCATCAAGAGATAGGGTGAAATGATCGAACTGGTGACTAAATTTTGAGGGTCCAATAGCTATCACCTCAGTCTTGGCTGAGTTAAGTAGCAGAAAGTTTGCTGGTAGCCAGGACCTCACTGCAGCCAAACAGGCTGTAAGTTTATCAGAAACAGACCCATTTCCTGCAATGACTGGCATATATAATTGCAAATCATCAGCATAGCAATGAAAAACAATCCCAAAAGAGCGCATGATCTGACCTAGTGGTGCCAGGTACATTGAAAACAACAGTGGACCCAGGACAGAGCCCTGTGGGACCCCGTGCTTAACAGAACAAGAGTCAGATAACACGCAGTTATAAAGAACACGTTGAGACCTCTGTGACAGATAAGATTTCAGCTAATTAAGCACCTGACCCAAGATGCCAAAATAATTCTCGAGCCTGTCCAAAAGTATACAGTGATCCACAGTATCAAATGCGGCGCTAAGGTCCAACAACAGTAGAACAGATGTTGAGTCTGAATCTAACGCCAATAATAAGTCATTTACCACTTTTGTAAGTGCTGTTTCTGTAGAATGGTTAGCACAGAAAGGAGACTGCAGTGGCTCAAATAAATCATTCAGTGACAGAAATTTTAAAAGTTGGTTGGAGACCACTTTCTCAAAGATTTTCAATAAAAAAGCTAAATTTGAGACAGGTCTATACTGCCCTACAAAGTCTGAGTGCAATAACTACGCAAAGGGTAAAACTGAGAAAAATGACTTTAAAGTTTGGTTTTGAGACAGATTTTGTAGTTACTGCAAAATTTATACCCTTTTTTCTCTAAAACTAAGCAAAACTGAACTCTGAATCTTTGTCACAAGATAAAACAGATATCAAGGAGTTCATTTTTACTTATAACTCAATTTTGACCAAAAATGTAGTTACTGCACTTAGGCTTTGTATGGCAGTATAATTGGCAAGAGAGTTTATATCCAGATTTGTTTTTTTCAATAAGGGTTTAACCACAGCAGACTTAAAACAAGCTGGAAAAAATCCAGTGGACAGAGAGCTTAAGGATAGCTAAAACATAAGATCCTAATGTTGACCAAAGCTCCTTAATAACCCATGCTGGTAGCGGGTCCAGAGAGCAAGTGGTACTTCTTGCAGCCATAACAACCTTAGTTAGAGCAGCCAGAGAAGTAGACTCAAACTCAAAGAAACCTTGTCCTGCAAAAGTGGGCAAAGTGGCAACACAGTCTGATCCCCCAGCCAGTGACTGGGGTATTCTAGATGTAATATCCTCTACTCTATCATTAAAATACTCCATAAAATTCTGTGCAGAGAGGTCAGTGCTGATGACTGGCTGCTGATCCTGTGTTAGTCTAGAAACAGTGTCAAATAAAAGCCTTGGGTTGTGCTTATTATTCGTAATCAAAATAGAATAATATGCAGCCTTCGCCGCAGACATCTCAGACTGGTAAGTGGTCAGATTTTCATTCAATTTCAATTATCTCTATCCCATCGCTGTGTTAGTGCGTGTGAATGTTTATGTGATGAGGAGATGGCATCTTGTATGATAGCCTTGACCACCAGTGTATCAGTGTGTGAATTGTGTTTGTGTTGTAAAGTGCTCTGAGTGGTCGCTAAGGCTAAGAAAACAGTGTCCAGCTACCATTCCACACTGCATTCCTTGAACCAGCCACCCTTTGGCCCCAAAGCCAAGTCCCTATGGACTGAGCTACAGTGTTGGACTAACAAAAAATTCTGACCTAAAGATGAGGCGGGGTGAAAAGTTAAGGGATCACCAATCCTGAGGGGACATGATTGTGTGTAGCAAATTTCATGGTAATCCATCCAATAGATGTTGAGACATTTTAGTCTGGACCAAAATAATGGATTGACCGACACTGCCATCCCTGGAGCAATGCCTGTCGAGTGGACAAAAAGCCATGGAAAACCAATGGAACATCAGGTGAAATTGTTTTGTCATATACGGCATACAGGTCGTCAATGCTCTGACTCCTACTGTCATTTGATTGTGAGATGATTTTGCCTCATGGTGACCACAATGCCGCTTACCAGCAGGAGTGCAGTAGGTCTGAGCCCACTGAGCAATACAGTCAGTGCCCAGAACAGAGTTCAGTACGGTGCACCTTTAGCCCCGATAGCAGCTGCTACTGTCCATGTTGTAACGATGACTCAGAAGGAGACATGTAGCATCCTGCTGTGTTTGCAGACATTAGCACTTCCTGCAAATAGTCAAGATTGCTGGGTGGATGCTTCTTCCTCTGCTATGTTGGAGTTCATCCCAAAGTTGTTTTGATGGACAGGTATCCGGGGATTTACCAAATCTTTAACGTCATTTCATCCAACAAACGTAAGTCCCACACATTAATCTGTGTTGATGACAAGGCTGCTCATACTCATTTGCCAGTCATTTCTGCAGGGCTGCCTCATTTTCTCCTTCATTCCTCATTCAGCAGGTTGCAGAGCGTGCTGCGTTAGCTGTTCATTTACTCTGTGTCTTTGTCTTACATTCCCATTATGAATATTGATGGGATAACCACGTCCGTCAATTCAGATACTAGCCCTACGGTGTGTACTCAAAGCCAGGGCATTTAATAGAGGTGTCGCAGAAACATTCAGCCAAATGATACCTCTGCTGTAACAAATCAGCCGTCTGACTCTCATGCATCAAACTAATGCTCACTGAGAACATTATTAAACATTGTGTTGCGGCCGTCTTGTACACCAGCCAAATTGCCATTCAGAAAAAGGTGATTTGAAGGTACCTATCTATTAAAGATCTGAGAGCTTGACTGCTCAGCGGCCCTATTATACTTTGATACATGAAATACAATATATGTTTGACTTTGAAAATTGAAATTAGTCTATGCTGTAAAAGAGTTCTGCCTTTAAAATACAAAGTCATTTTTCAAGTAGAAAACAAATCCTCATCAAAATATATACATATACCTATTATCCAGTGTAAATGCCTTTGGATGGGAGGGGACAGAGGTGGAGTGGTGAGGGGGCTTCTCAGGCTCCAACTCCTGCTGGGGTTAAAAAGCTTATTTACATGGCTAATGAAAATGAATATTCCACTAATATTCCCATTTACATGCATCCATGCATAACATGCCCTCACGTGTCATTTATCACATCAAAATACTGAATCTGATTGAAATCTTGATTAAATGATGCTAACTGCTTTGGAGCTTTTGAACCTCAGGTTGGAGTATTTCAAGCATCTGATTTCTGAAAATGATAATGTTGGTGTTCAGTACTTGGCTCCAATCAGAAACTAATTCACTGTCAAAACAGTGTTTCTCACATCAGAATGGAAACCTAAGGATTTAATGTACTCTGCTGTACAACTACTATCCTGAGCCTGCCTGTTATGCTATACAGTACGTACAGTATAACACAAATGTCATGTCAGTGTTTCTCTATCAGCTTCCCTCATTGGTAGGTCAGCTTTACAACCAAACCCCAGTTTGAAAACACTGACCTCTGTTAGAGACCATGCACTGTTCCCCTGTGACAAAGAGGCCAGCTAATGCAAATGAGATGTACATGTTGTCTGCAGAGCTCAGGGGCAAAAATGAGAGGGATGAATCAGAATCCACTTTATTTGCAAGTAGGTTTTCACTTACAAGGCATTTGTTTTGTAAAAAAAAAAAAAAAAAAAAAAGTGTTGCACAAATGGATACACATATTAAAATAATAATAAAATTACAATAAAAACATGAAAAGTGTAAAATAAATAAATAAATAAATTACTGTGTATTTTAATTGAAAGTAGAAGCACCTGCTGACCCATCATCTCACAGAAAAAAAAGGAAACAAAAGACATGTCTGAACCTGCAGAGGAAAATAAAGCAGAGACTGCGACTGTGAGAAACACAAAGGAACTGACGCACAGCAAGAAATCAAGACTCTGATGACTGAGTCATATTTGATTCTGGCATGCTTTCACAGATGTAATTCTATTCAATTAAAGGAGCTGGATCACGTCACTGCAATATAATTATGGTTTGCATTCTTTGTAAGCTAAAACTACTTTTCTGACATGTGAATTGGCATATTGAAAAAACACAAAAATTACCAAATTTTTAGAAGAATCTTTAATATAAATATTTACAGTATGCATATGCCTTAAACCACACTGATCCATTGATTATAGCAGACTGCTGCAGCAGCATACAATAAGATGTATGCTGCTGCAGCCATGTGTGGATGCTTTGTGCAATGTAGAAAGGGTCATTAATGACAAACCCACACAGAATTATCACTAACTCTAATAAGCCTTTCAGCGTATTTTCACATTGTTTTAGTTTTACAGCACTGTTACTGTTAGAATGTTATTCTCAGGAAACAGGTTGTTGCTTTCAGCAAAAAAGCTCTAAAAATCCACCACACACTACCTTGTCACCAAACAGGCAGCAATAGAGACTAACCGGTGAACATAGTGGAGCATTTAGCAGCTAAAGTGCCAGATATTTCCCTCAGGACTCCACATAAATACTAATGTCGCTCAGTATCTGCTTAAAGGGACAGTTCACATCAAAAACAAAATTACATATACTCCTCTTTCCTGTTGTGATTTTTATCAATCTATGTTGCTTTAGTGTGAGTTGCTGAGTGTTGGAGAGATGTCTGCTTTCCCTTTGATATAATAGAACTAGATGGCACCCAGCTTGTGGTGCTCAAAGCACCAAAAAACATAGGGTTGCCAAAATAACCTTGTAATTTCTGTTAATTAATCACAGAAAAAATAATGATTAAAAAAAATCAAAGCTGATAAATTGCATTCCCTGGTGCACTGTTCTCTGCAATTTCTGCAGAAAGGAATTTTCATACCATCAGAGTACTTCAAGCTTGAAATCATCTCAATGCAAAACATTTATGCGAACCTGGAAGTTGGAGTTAGCACAGCCTCCGATGCTAATGCCAGCAGCCAGCCTCTTCAGGCCACACTCGACCAGGTGTTCAAACACAAACTGAGTAAGTCTACCTGTGACCAACTAACTAACTCCCTTGCAAAATGGATTGCAATGAACTGCAGACCAGTTTCAATGGTAGAGGACAGGGGGACAATTGTGTCCAAAATCCAGCAGCTTTACTACAGCACATCTGCCAAAATTCATTTGAATTGAATTATTTAAAATGCTTTCATAATAAAGTTGATTTATGATTATTAATCACAGAGCATGTAATTAATTAGATTATTTTTCTAATCACTTGACAGCCCTACAAAAAACACATTTGAGCTTTTCATCAATGAGTAGATGCACGCTTCCTTCTGCGCTGTGATTTGGTTTGCGGGTGTAGTTCAGTAAAAATAAACATGAAATTGCTAACAACAAGATCTGTGAATTATCGTGAGTAACTGCAAGCCAAGTGCCATCGAGTTCCATTATATTGGAAAAAACAAAAGGCAGACATCTCCAAAGGCGATACTCAAACACACTCAACTCATGCCAAACAATCTAGATTGATAAATAGTACCACAATTAAGATAAAAAAAATATTTTTCACTTTGGAGTGAACTGTCCCTTTGAAAAGTCTTAACAAGTCACAGTTTGCTAACATGTTTGCCATATCAACTTTAGAAGGTGAAAATCTGTCAGTGTTCCTAAGTGGCCAAACAATCAGATAATGCAGCATTAAAATCTGATTTGACCAAGCCTCCATCAGGATTCTGACTCCCATTAACTGAAACACTTGACTCCTTTAGCATCTTTTGTCCCTTTTTTAGCAATTTGACTGCAGTTTCCTGTGATTATTGGTAAGACCCCAAGAAGCCCAGCTGCCACTCCAGAGAATTCACTCCCGTTCTGTGATAACAGCTCCATTGGCTCACTGCAGCTGCCAAGGATTTCATGGAGCTGAAGGCAGAGACCCAAAACCTCTAGTGTGTGTGATCGTGAACCAAAAGGCCTCTGGGATCACATTGACATCCAGTGGCGATAGTACTATCGGTTCCCTTTGGAGAAAGCACTCTCGGGTTGTTTCCCTGTTGCCACAAAACAATACCTGTATGAAAGCACTGTTCAGTTCACATCCCTTTGTTTTGAAATCACATTTTCATGACCACGTGCATGACCATGCCTGCGCTCTTTTTAGAATAATAAATTGAATTTTCTCCAAAATGATCTTACACAATTCCTCTTACATCCGTGTAAGTGCTTTTCCAACAGGATGCTGGGTACTTCTTATGTGCAATTTTGAGTGAATAGGGCCTGATTTTGATGACGGCTATGCATGATCACTCCATTCAGGCCAAGTAAGAAGGAGATACAACAGCTTGCCAGTCTTTATACTAAGAGCTCTGTTAATCAGTGTTGAGAAGGGAATAAAAAGGCATTCAATCTTACTTTTTTGGCTTTCAGGACTACTCCATAGGACATAAAGGACAATAGAAGTGCAATTCAGCTCTAAAATATGAAGCTACGAGAGAGTGTGAAATATACTACCTCCTTTGCTGGAAACAAGTGGAAATTTGCCTGGTCCCTTAATCTGAATTTGTTATACTGATGTACAACTCTGCAGAGAATAAATTGTAAAAGGTAGAAAAGGTCACTGTGACAGAATTCAGGATAACTTTTTCAGCATAAGAAGGGGTAATTTCTTATTCACAAACTCAGCTCTCTATTCACTGCCAACAGAGTGGCTCCACACTGTAGATCAGTGTGACATCACTGATTCAAGTCTTGACTCTTCAATTTGCTTCAGGACAGAATCATTCATTCCACTTATTCCACAGCATAACAACCCAAATGGCAGTTTCAGTGGGCCCACCATCAGTAATTGTACCTCCTACACTTTAACTTCAAGCAGTCCAGCTTAGTTCAGTTTTTACAAATTAAAACAGCTATATTTGCATCTCCATTTTCAAAAGTTGTGGATGGTTTCAATAGAACTGTTCCATTCCATAGCATTTTTTTGTCACCTCTCTGTTGTGGTAACTCCCATTGATCCGATACTAAAAGGTGGAGCTGACAACACATTCTCACTCCCAACTTGTCAAATGTTGACACTTGGTCTGTGGCCTGTTGCATTAAAATGGATACCATGTCAATTTATGTTTGTTACATTTACCATGTCTTTTCAAAATAAACTTCCAGTTCCACAGGAAATGCACATTTTCTGCTTGTTACCGGTAAATCCATACAGTCGTTTTCAAAATAATATTACAGTGTAGGTAGAAAAAACTGGGCACCAAAAACATGGTTGGGTTTATGAAAAAACATCACGGTTTAGCTCAAAATCAGTATGCTAGTTGTTAACGTAATATAGCGTCACATGACATACATCACGAGCATAGTATGCTAAACATACTAGCACACTATGTCATTATTGAAACAACTTGATTGACTGTTGTTTTCACACGGGAAACCAACAGTGAGCTGCTGGGTGAACCTGTGTTTTTGACAATTTGGGAGTGAGATCTGATTGAAGCTGGATCACTGCAGCCCATTGATTGGTTAAGAGAGAATCGACACTCTAGCAGTGCAGAGCAGAGCATCTATTGAGAAGCGTGGCAAGTTGTGGCTTGTTTGGGAAGTTATGTGACTGCTGCTCCTATGGTGACAAGTTTCATACATTAGTTAACTATAACTATAAAATGACGGCTCTTTTGCATGACATGTTTTAGTGATGATTGGATCTTCAAGTGCTTAAAAAAATGTAAATGAATTTCAACCCGATTACGTGAACTGCATCTATTTCTGCTCTACAGTCCAGCCTGCTCTATTTTGTTCCAAAAATGTAGCACTCCGTGGAGGATCAACAAGGTGCAGGCATTCCTCTGCATTGTCGGCGAGGAGGAACAGCTATTACTATCCTGTGTGTGGTGGAAACATAAAACATATCTATGGTTTAGGTACATGCCTGTATGGGTTACTTAGGGTTCTAAGGTAGCTACTATAACAAAAGTGTTTGGTGGAAACAGTTTTTTTCTCTTAGGGTGGTGACCTTTCTGACCTGTATTTCTGAAAAATCTGCTAGCGTGCAAGTCAGCAGTTGACATGGAAAAAAAACCAATTTGAATATGTAAATTTTGTATATAAGATATGCTAATCATAAACTTAGATCGGAGCATGATTCACACAGGAAAAGAATCAAAACCAAGAGGTTTCAGAATCCACCCACCTGCATTAGCTCTACACTAAATGTTCAAGCATCCGGCTCATCAATGTATTGTAAAGTCATGACATCTGTGGTTTTGAGTGACATGTCAGAAACTACTGACTTTGGTTTATGACTACTTGCCAACCTCATTCAGCCTTAGCTGAACTTTGTTTCAAGTGTTAAATGCTGGCATTCTAGCTGAAAGATGGTGAAAGAGATACATTTACCACTTCATTTTAATATTTATATTATACCTACTGAACATGAGCATATTAAGATTGTCCTTGTTTGCATGCTGATGTTTGCATTTAGCATTTATCTTAAGGGTTGTATCCAGGTGCAGCCTCACAGAGCCACTAGCATGGTTGTAAAATGTTGATCTTGTTTTATCATTCATTTTTTGTGAGCTCTGAAACTTAGCTTTCCAGAGACTGGAGACTTGACACCAAGCCTGTAGTTCACCAAGTTCTGCATCTGTGGCTTCAGAAGACAGCGAGGGGAGAAACCACCGCAGGACTGTAAGGATGAGACTAAGTCCATGCCATGCCAGAATCCAAGGAGTAAAGGAAATATAGCACATTAACTTAGATGTCCCTAACAAAAGCCTGGAGCTGTCCCACTGTGTCACACAGCCAACTCTGCCCACTCAACTCCACAGTCCTCATCCTCAACACTGCTGCTGTGGCCTGTTGCAGTGAGGGGGGACTGGGCGAAGCGTTTGAACAGATCACTTCAAGGAGACTGCCAGAGGATCTGAGAGACTTTGATAATATAAGGCAGGGACTTGCATCCACTGACAGCTTGATTCTTGTCTGTTTTAGAGACCTGAGCTGGAGGACGCAGGCTCAGGCCCTCTGTTTGGGAGATATTTTGATGCACCTTTCCTGAACTATATGGCAGCCCATTTCTGCCAGTGTGATGAAAAAAAGATCCTACAAGTCAGATTGCTTAAAAATGATAACTTAGTTTCTAAAAATAGGGACTTAGTGTCTCTGCAATAATGACTTATTATCTCAAATATCATGGCTTAGTAGCTTGATATTAATACATCTGTATCACAACATAATGACAAACTTATAAAATGATACTTAGTGTCCCAAAATAATGATTTAGAATCTAAAAAATGAGTTAGTATTGTAAAAAAAAAAATGCCTGAGGATAACGACATAATATGAAACTTTCTCAAAATCATGACTTAATTTCAAAAATAATGTCTTAGTATTTTTGAGTCATTATTTTTGAGATTTCTTTTGAGCTACTAAGTTAGTGTTTCAAAAAAGTCTCATTATAATGACTCGCAGGACTATGTTTTTGTTTTCATCACATGAGCAAAAATGGGCTTCCATCAACGTGGCTTTTCGGAGAACTGATATTTTTCTTATTCCCGCCAAAACATCACATGATTCAACCTGCACTGAAATGGAAAGCAAATTGTGGTTAATATGAAAAAAGCATGCACTTACTTTCTGCACGCTCCTTTGCAGCAGAATGTGGTTAAGGGCAAGCTCGCCATTATGTGTATATATGCCATCATCTGTATTGCACTTCAGCTAATTCAAGCTCAACACAGCATAGACCATTTGCTGCAACAGAGTCTGCACAAACCAGGATATATCTGAAATCAAAGTCCATGCAGCACATACCTGGGACTATGCATGGTGTGTGCATTACTTGTGACTGTGAAGCAATCAGATGTGCTGCAGAATATGGGAATTACAGGAATTATGCATACCTGGTACATTTGACTTTGGTGATCAAAGGTATACGCATTGTTGCACAAAAGGTCTGAGAGGTGCTCCCATGGTGTTATTATTGTGGTTTTCTTATTGTTATACTTTTGTACTTTTCCTGTGCAGTGTGCAAGATTTATGGGATTTAGTGGCATCTAGTGGTGAAAATGGCAAATTGCAACCAGCTGAAACTTCATTTTTATAGAAGCTCTTTGGATGTATAAAACCAGGTTGTTGGCCACCCACTTGAGTTAGCATGCTGTTTTAATTGCACATACATACAAATATAAATGTCTAAACTTTTCTCAATATGGAGATGCTACACCTTGCTAGCCCGGTTTAGTTCATTTTACTAAAACCATAAGCACCGGAGAAGACTTTAATTCATACAGATTTACCAGCATAGCAAAAAAAAAAAAAAAACAAGTGGTGACTCCCTTCCTCTGAAGTGGTCATAAAGTCAGAATATGTCACCATTCCTTGATTACCCAGTAAGTTATCTATATTTCTTTTGTCTGCAAAGGCCCACCGATCAAAAGAATTACAAGTGTTTTTCATAAAAATGAATCAAAGTTATGAATATTGTTCTAACAGGATAAAGTGGTGTTGCATTGGTATGCTGGGTGCCATTATCCCTGGGTGCCGTAAAATAGAGAGTAACAGTAACATCAAAGATAACAGGGTCAGTAGAGCAATAGCTGATTTTCATAATGCTATCATATACATATATACATCCAGTATACTGTACATGTATACCAGCAAACCTGGATTACTAACTGAGAATACGTGTATAATACATACTTAAAATACAGTACATACATGCAGTATACACATATCTCACGTATGAACTACTTGTAACAGCATAGCCTTTTTTATGACCAAAAACACTTCAGCATACAAGTTTATAGCTGACAGCTTATTAGGAGACACTGGGAGCAGCATATAAACCCATTCGAATTCATAAAGCAAACTACTACACAGCAGAGCAAATAAGATACTGACTAACACTGCCTCCAGGTGGAGCTGGAAGACAACAGATCTTTACAGGTCAGCCATCTTGCAGCCATGATAGCCCCCTTCCCTCTGCAGGGTCCCTTTTAGATGTTCACACATACAGTCTACGTAATCACAGCCAACTGTCACACTACCTGCGAGGCAAAGTAGTTATGAGTAATTTCATCAGTATTAGTAATTTCATATGTTTATACAACCCCAGACTTGTTTACTGACTATAAAGTTTATGGCTTTATTGCTGTATTATTTAATTATTTCCCGTGTTTTATTGTTTGTGTTAATATAACGTGTGTGTGTGTGTGTGTGTGTGTGTGTGTGTGTGTGTGTGTGTGTGTGTGTGTTAGATTCTATTTTCATTTTCCCTGCTGAGTCTTATTGCTTTAAGTACTGCGACGAATTTATTTCCCCTGGTTGATCAATAAAGTTTTAACATCCCATTTTATCACGGAGGCTGCCTGTTCAGAGCTGAAGAAAACAGCGTCAGAAGAACTGGAGGGCAAAGCAGTAAATTACACAGCGCGGGACTTTTAATTATTCCATTTAATTGCATGGAATCATGATGGGATGGTGTGGAGCGCTGCCGGGTACGCTGGCGACAAATAAAACCGCATTTCCCACAAGGCCTTGCGCTGTCAATAAGGAAATGGGATAGGTAAGACTCGCTTCCTGATAACGAAAGATAAAACCCGTGCACGCAGCTTATATTCTTGATATTTTTTGTTTTCGTCCTTTTAAATGTGGAGTGTAAACGAGGTGCACGACTATACGCTTTATTTTTCGAATTATTGAGACGTTTTGTGTATGCTAGTAGATACAGTAGTAAGATAGGTAACTTGGGACGTTCATTATTCAAGACTTTAACCGCTAAATATGCTAATATGTCGCCCTGTTTACGGAGAAAAGACGCACAATAAATTAGCATAGGTTACTTGAGGAATATATTAGACACACATTACTTTGCTATGATTAAAAATGTTGACAGTTTATAAATAAATTGCCAAGTAGGACTAAAGCTGAAACATTTCGCTAAATAGATAAAAAAAAAAAAAGAAGTCGAATACACCTGATAGTGACGTATTGCGTCATGAGTGTGTCCCCTCGCCAGAAAGCTATTGCCTTTTTCCACTGACGTTTTATATGTTTTTATTACACCACTAACTTTCTCACATTTGGAAAATCAGCAGAAAGTTTTCACTCCACTGTAATTTGAAGACACACCTTATATTCTGTGTGTTTGTTTATTAGAAGAGGATAATGTGTTTTTGTTGTTGGCTGGATGCTTCTGGTTACCCTCCACCGTCACTGATGACTGTGTCCTTCTCCTACATCGTATTTATAGGCAGCAGATGCAGCAGGCTGGCTCCTCGTCCTCCAGCTGTGCCTCCACCTCTGACTGCTTCCCCCTCAGCCACCGCAATACAGCAGAATGTGGAAGTGAGACTTCAACTGAGGCAGTGAAACACGAAGTGAGAGCCAACAACACCGTGAGTATGAGTTAAAGAATAACCAGTGAAAATCACGAGGTAGAGCAATGACTTCTACATCATGAGAGCTTAAGTTCAGTATTGTAGAGCAAGAAGTGGTGTCAGTGGCAGCTGGGGACAAGGTAAGGTGTGTGACTCTGGTGCATATTTCTGATAATCACATATTAAGCTTATGATAAAGTTGTTGAGCTTGATGTGATGCTAAAATGAATAGTGGAAGTTAACGGTTAGAAGAAATTATTGACAATGATTCAGCCGCTTCTATTGCAATTTAGTATTTTTCCACCAGACAAATTGAGGCTGTTTAAAGGAATTTAAGTTAATTTTCACATGCTTTTATATTCAGTTTTTTTATTTAGTTTGCTTTCAGTTATGGCAGTTAGCTGCTGCATTTATGCACTGTTACTGAAAAAGGATGAGCGACTAGGGATTACCACTGATTTAGTGTGTAAGCTTTAAACTGAGCTAGAGGGGATGAAAAGTGAAAGCGTTGTGGGGTTTTTTTACATTTAGGAGCCTTATTGCCATTTCCATCCACCTCTTTTAATGTGCGTTTTCAGTTTCCACATGAAAAAACCTGAGTGGAAACAGCAAAATTTCTGAAATATCACAAAAAAGTTTAATGCTTGGGGAAAGTGGACAAGTTGATGCATCAGTAAAAGGTAAATGTGACAAAGTGCAATGGAAACAGATTCATGACATACCGTCAGACCAATGCAAGCTCTCCTCACTGTCTCTGGGTGGCTGTTAACAGTAGACTGTATAAAATGATGGCGCTTACATTGTGGGGTGGCTGTGGCTCAGAGGTAGAGTGGGCTGTCCACCAGTTGAAAGGTTTAATCCCTGGCTCCTCTGGTCTGTATGTCGAAGCATCCTTAGGCAAGATACTGAACCCTAAACAGCTCCTGATGGCTGTTCCATTGGTGTGTGAGTGAGTGAATGGTTACTGAGTAAAAGGTGGCACCATGTACGGTAGCCCCGGCCACCTCTCTGTGAATGTGTGTATGAATGGGTGAATCTGACATGTAGTGTAAAAAGCACCTTGAGTGGTCGGCAGACTAGAAAAGCGCATTTATCATTTACATTACGAAGTCTTGGATGCAGCATTTCAACAGTTGCCATCTTGGTTTTTTGGAGCCAGAAGTGATCATACTTAGAATACCTCGCAAGCAGCCTGTAACTCAGTGGGCCCTGCCCTTAAATATGCATAACTTTAAGCCGTAATAAAATGTCAAGGGGTGAGTCACATAAAAATGCAGCCCTCTACAGTTGTCAAGAATGAAGAAATTAGCTTCAGAGACCAAAACCATTTTTTGAACCAGGCTCTAAACATTTTTGTTTTTGCTGTAAAGTAGGGCATTTTAACATGGGGGTCTGGGGGAATGACTTGCCTTTGGGAGCCAACTCAAGTGGCCAGTCAATGAATTGCTGTTTTTGGCACTTTCGCGTTGGTTTCAATTTTCAGCCCCAGAGGTTGCTGCTTGCTTTTAACACACTTATGCACACAGATCTTACCAGAACTCTTCCAAGAGCACAGAGCTGTAATATTAGTTGTTCAAAACTCCCCACTGGGCTCTCACTTATTACACATCCATTCATTTACTTTATTTGGGGTTTAGCTTGTGCTCTTTTAATCATATCATCCTTCTGAGTCCTCTTCTGCACGCCTCTGACTGGAGAATTAGCGCCAACTACTGCTTATCTCAGTGAACCCACTGCCAATATTTGCATAACAGTAACTGATGCAATTTGACTAACATTTGCACTACATTTGGATGGTAACCTAACTATTGTTTCAACATAATTTCAGTGACTGTGCTTCAGTTGTTGGGTTTTCCTCCATGTGAAACACAAATTTAATTGAATTTTCAGATAATCTGAAAAAGAAAATGCAAATTTATGTGATTTTCCTTCCACTGCTGTTCTGCAAATATTGGGAGTTGGTTCATTGAAATAAACAGTAGGTGGCGCTAATTCTCCAGTCAGAAGGCATGACGTAATTAAAAGTCAGCCAGTAAAACCTCAAACAAAGGACATGTAATAAAAACACTGGAAAACAGCAGCTGTGTGCTTTTGGAAGAGTTCTGGTTACAGCTCAGTGTGCATACGTAAGCGTGTTCAATGCCATCCAGGGCCGACAAAGACAGCTTGTAGTGGCCTATGCCGTTAAAGTACGTCATCATTCATTCGCTGAATCTGTTTCCATTGCACTTAGTTGCATTTACTTTTTATCGAAACACCAACTTTTCCACCTCCCCAAAGCAGAAACATTATAATGCGAAATGTTTAAGATTTTTGCAAGATTCTGGCATTTCCACTCAGGATTTTTTTATGCACAAACTGAAAATGGACATAAAAGACGATGCATAGAAAGGCGCCTTGTGTGTATTTAGAATCAGCCATATACTAAAATATAATGGTTGTAATGCTATTAAACATTGGCTTCATGTGACCCAAGTGTCTAGAAAACCTTATGAACAGTTAGCCGAGTCCTTATCTAGACATCAAGACATCCTTTGACCTGCACATGACCAAATTACTGGTTACTAGGCAGTGACTCACTCGTGTTGGCAATCAGTAACATGACATTCTGTCTGTCCTACCTGTTCACTGTCCTGCCACCCTGTGTGTTCTGATTTTGTACCTTTTACTGTTTCAGCCTACAGAACCCTCCAGAATGTCAGCCGTCCTGAGATTCTACGTGTGCTACCTGTTGTGCCTGGGCCTGGGCCTAGCCTGCATAGTGTGCGTGTGCGTGTGGAATAGCCAATGGCGTGGCGGTTTTGCCTGGGACGGTTCGTCCCTGCAGTTCAATTGGCACCCCGTCCTGATGGTAACAGGTCTGGTTGTGCTATACGGCATTGGTGAGTGCCTTTTCAGTTTTAGATCAAACGGTTTCATTTCTGTTTCTCACTTCTTTTTTTCCTCTTGTCACAGTCAGACTGCATCAAGATAATTACACATTACAGGTTTCATAGAGACCGAGCATATAATTTAATGCATCATTTCAGTAGAGTAAATGTGAGGTAATGTCCACAGTGACTGTTTTGCTTTAAGTACCACACCTCAGTGATTGCAGTCAGTTTTTTCTTATATAAAGTAAAGTTTGATCAAATAAAAGAAGGTGCCTTTCACCAATGAACTGGAATGTATCTATACCATGGTAGCCTACATGATATACTGGATATACAGTCAATTCAAGGTAGGAACTTTGCTGCCTAACTGAGCATATAAGTCTGTGGGAAAACAACTATTTGGTCATTAAGGCATGTGGTTATTCCTCACCTTTTCATGTGTGATAAATTCTGTGTATCATGATGACTGTAAAATGCACATGTACTGTAGGGTATCCCCTCTGGACATAAAATAGTATGAAAGGTTTGTCAAAATTTGAGGCAGCAGTGATAATGAATGTCAGTGAATAAGTGTGAAATGTATTGCATGCTCAACATGTCATAATGTTCCACGTGTTAACATTTGTGAAAATATTTGACAACGTTGTAACGTTTTCACATTACAAGCAAATGTGACCAAAATCTGATTTTTTATTTTTTTCAGAGCAGTTTAGACATAGAAATCTGTATTTTTCCTATCAGATCTGTGACACTTTCATATGTGATCCTAAATCCCATACATATCCGATCACTGGCCATGCAACCACTGTGAGAACAGTGTCTTTCATACATCTATGGTTTTTCCACGTCATACTTCACTGTGCAGGTGCAGGTCACTCACCACACAGTGTATGAGCGGTCTGCTGAAACTACAAAAGGCTGCTGTAGATGTACCGCTGCTGCAGTAGGCTGCCTCAGTCCCCAACCAGTAGAGCCTGACTGCCAGACACTTTTTGAAGGAGACAGCTTACCTTCGTGCCGTAACAGCGATGTTGTGAGGCAGCAACAGAGATATTGAAATGTAGCCCTGGACATCCTAAAGTTTTGGAGAAACTGCTCTTCAGTGAAACCCTGCACATCGCAGCCCCACCACTCGAATACCTCTCAAACAACCACTCTCTCTCCACAGAACTACTAGCAATAGCTGCTAATAGAGCTATAGCTTTTGTTTTCCTTCATCTTCTCAGCCTCACGTTATTGTTCCAGCAGCTCATAATTCCAAAGCCTCAGTAAAAATGTCCCATTAGACTGAAAGCCCATTTTACATCAGCCACTTATCCCAAAAACTAGCACACATTACTCTGAAATTAGGTCCTTTCTTACTAACTAATCATTATGTAGAATGACAAAGGTCCAGTGTCCTCACTCTGCATAATAATTAGCTATGTGCTTCTTTTTAGGAGAGTGCCCTCAGAGGGTGCTTTGGAATAAAGGGCAGTCCTCTCCTCATTATGTGACGAAGCGTTATCCTACCTTTGTAGCAAATATTTTGGGAGACCAGGAAATATTCAGCTTGCTTTGCCTTGGGGCTGCTTTGACAAAATGAAAAGAGGCCAGGGGCCAGTTAATAAACAAATATTAATAAGTAATATACCCATAATTAGCCATGACATCTGTGGGGGGATCAGAGGGATCCTCCTCTTGCATCCTTTTTTTAATAAAACAAGCTTGATGATTTTTTAATGCACTCTGGCACCTTAATTACATTCAAAATCCAAAAAACCCAGTTGCAAGTAATTTATTTGTAAATTAGAAAGTGGTCACCCATTTCCACCCACCCTGCAGGCCTGCCAGGACACGATGAGTTTCACTGTCATACTATGATCATATGAGTGAGTATCAGACACACCATTTAGCTTTTTCCTTTCACACTGTGACATACTCTTCCCTTGCGTGATATGACATAATGAGAGGTTTGATATTTGATTAAATACGAAGTCGATGAACCTCATTAACCACCATTAGATTATTATTGTTTGAAGCAGTGGTTCCCACCTTGGGGCTCAGGACCCCCACAGAGGGTTGCAAGATAAATCTACACAGGAGGCGCAGTGTGAGCAGCATGTTAGTAGAGCAGCAGCTTCAGGCCTCTGTCTGTGTCTACACGTGAAACGTTCAGGCAGCGTAGGTCACCCGCATTTTTGCAGCACTAGAGCCCAACACAAAATCACTGCAGTTACACACGAAACAGAAGAAAGAAATCCTGAAGTACAAAAATATACTTGGAGTCATATAGCAGACATGCTATACAGAGTCTTGAGAGGGTTTCCTGAGCATAGAATAAGCATAAAAATTCTACACAAAATAGGTTCTTCTTTTTTAGACTTTTCTCTATACGATCTTTTTTCTTACAAAATCCTAATACTCTGATTTTTCCTCCTCAGGCCTCTAGAAAGTATTCAAATGAAACGTTCACTCCTCGGTTAAATTCTGCATAAATGATAGACACACATATGATCAGCAACACGAGACATTGCTTTATATACTGTGAAACTTCAATTAAAAGCCTAGTCCCAATTAAACCCCCTATTACTGACCCGGTGTAGCTTCATATTTTGACAAATAAAGGCCTGTCTCAATTAGAAGCCTAGTCTGGTTGCCAAGCAAGTAATTTCACAGACGTTCTTTGGATGTATAAAACCAGGTTGTTGGCTACCTACTGGAGCTAACGTTAGATAGCTGTATAGATCACACATTCAAATATAAATGTTTGAACTTTTGTCAATATCATCAGCCTGGTTAGATTCTCCACAATTCAAGCGTTCAGTTCATTTTACTGAAACCATGAGCACCAGAGAAGACCGTAATTCATTTTGATTTACCAGCATGACGAAAATACAAGTGAAGCGGTCATGAAGTTAGAATATGTGTCCGTTCTAAGTTACTCATCTTCCTTTAGTCTGTAAGCATCCACTGATCAAGAGAATCAAAACGGTTTTTCATAAAAAAGGATAAAGTTGGGAACCAGTGGTTGAATGCTTGTCAGTTGTGTTCACACTTATACTGATAACACTTGGGCTTCAGAAGTCTAACTGTATATACTAAAGGGGCATATTCACCTCATTTAGATTGTTGGGCATAGTTTATGTTTAACTTTTATTTGTCATTTCAACTTTAAATCCCTAGTGTAAATCAATCTCTAAAAATACCAGATCCTATGTTTCCCATCACGCAACTCAGTGGCATCTTTTGTTAGATTTTGTTGAGTTTATGCACAGACTGTCAAAAATGTGTCTTTAGGCCAAAGTTGAGAGAACCACAATGCATTTATAACCTGATGACATCATCATCATAACCCTAATGATATCTTAAGGGTTATTTTCTCAGTGCCCTCCAAAGCCACAGAAGACATTAACTGCAATGTACTAATGACATTTTAAATCTTTTCTGTTGTCATCTCCTCTCTGCAGGAGCTGTGGTATACCGCATCCCCCTGACCTGGGGTCAGAATAAACTCCCCTGGAAGCTGCTGCATGCTGCGCTGATGTTCATCGCCCTGATCCTGTCAATTGTGGGGCTTTGTGCTGTGTTTGATTTCCACAATGCTAAAAATACTCCCAACCTGTACTCCTTGCACAGCTGGATTGGAATCGCTGCTACAGCTCTTTTTGCCATACAGGTAAACGGCTTTATCTGCACAAACTGAATGGCTTTATTGAAGAGTGTAATACGTGTGGCATGAGTGTTTTTATTTTGACTTGTTCTGTGACATGATTGTTGTTCTGCTCACTGTGTCTGTCGCTGTCTTTCCCTACATCTGTCCATCCAGTGGGTGGTGGGTTTGGCTGGCTTCCTCCTGCCCTGGTCACCTGTATCACTACGTGCACTCCTGAAACCTATCCACGTGTGGATGGGAGGCAGCATACTGTGGCTCAGCATTGTTGCCTGCATCTCTGGAATCAACGAAAAACTCTTCTTTGTTCTGTGAGTGCCATATTTCTGCCTTTCTTTTTTTCTTATTTAAATATGAAATGCTAAAATTGACCTTTAAATGTGTTTTCCCACAGCAAAGGAGTTCAGCCATATGCTAGCCTTCCACCTGAGGCTGTGTTAGGAAATTTATTAGGAGTTTTGATCGTAGCCTTTGGCTTGGTCGCCCTCAAGATTTTATCCAACCATGAATGGCAGCGACCAGACGGCAGTTCTCAGGATCTGGCTTACACGGTGAGAATATCAGTGAGGCTGATATGCAATAAAAGAGATTAGAGGATTTATTTTTGAAAAAAGTATTTCACCATCATCCTTATCTACTCTCTCCCACAGCCACTGCTTCAAGAAGAAAATGAATGAAGGGAATTCCGAAAATGCTCACTGCATCAAATCCTTGCATGCAAAATCAGTTCAACCATCACAGATCACAATTCTGCATAACGGCCCATAAGTTCTCCGTTGAATGTACAAGCAGCTGCCTTAACAGTGTGAGAATTATCTATGTTTGTTGTGGGTGTAAGTATTTATTTGAAATTATATTTAAGTTTGCTTTTTTGCCAAAGAATAAAAAAATGAAATGTGTTTGATCAAAGTTGTGACATTTTTCTTTCACATTAACCTCTCCCATGGTGCAAAGTAGCTAGCTATTGGGAACCATGAGTTTTAGAATATTTAAAGGTATATATGCTAGATTTGTATTTCAAAAAAGGTAGTGACAAGGACTGTAAGCAGCCAAGAGAAGACTGAAAATCTTGGACGCAATGCTGGAGAAACCCACACATATGTCATGAATCTGGGGGTTGGCTTTTACTCACTTTTTCACTAGCTGACAATGCCTGCATAGAATGCCTTTAACACAGATACTGTATGAGCTCTTGAGGTGAATTAGAATCCTCCGTGCTCAAAAGATAACCAAAGCTGGTGTTGTTTCATAGTGTGAGTTTAAAGGTATACTATGCAGGAATTGTTGGTTACTGTTTGTAGACTAAATCACTAGTGAAAGTGAAAGGCAACTCCAGCTTTGTCTGCTTGGTGATTCACCTTGCTATATTTGTGTTGTTTTTGGCGCAGGTTTTCCATGGAAATCACAGACCCAGTTGCATTGTCACCTGGTTGCAACTTTTTTATAAAGTGCTGTGTCTGGGAGTGTCCTAAACACAGCAAAATAAGAGGGAATCTGGAGACCATGTTGTGATGGGATCAGTCCAGCTGTGATATAGCAATCCACCAAACAAATGTGGGCCAGGGGAGTAAATTAATGCCTCTGCCTCGGGCTCCCTTGCTTGGAACACACCCATGTTCAAACTCAGCCTTCATTTTCAGCTCAGCTACATACCTGTAAAGTTTAGTGACTGAATCTTGCACAGTTGTGACACTATTGCGTTAACAACGTCTAGACAGACGGACACATAAACACCTGGCAAAAGACTTAAAATGGCGTCTGTGGTAGTTTTCACTACAATAGGGGCCTCTCCCAAACCACCCCCTACACCCTCTCCCTATCCACTTACACTCTGTTTCACGAAGTGTCCGCTACATTAAGTGTCATCCCAAACCTGCACTGATGCCGACTTACTGACCATGTGCAACGTAGAACTGTGTCCGCCATGGAAGAAACTCAGTACAAGTAAAGATCCATGTGACTACCCTGAGGAATGTAACCTGTTCAAACTGAGTTGGACACTTGATATTGTCATACAGACCTTCTGCTACATTGTATGTAGGATCAAGTCTACGCCTCACTAGTCTCTATTAAACAGTGGTTATGTTTATTTTATAGTACAGTGTGACAGGAACTGTTGCAAAAGCAGGAGGAGGAGATGCTTACTAAAGTAAAAGGCAAGAAATGTCATGAGTGAATCTCAGGGATACATTTTATACACTTTTATGTATTATTTGTTTATTTATTGGTTTCTTTAGGCCTGTTTATTTACTTACAATTCATTGATTTTAATGGCAAAAGGATAATTTACGCTCCCTAAATTCCAGTAAACAGCAGCACAAATCAAATAAATGTGATAGAAATACATATAAAGAACATAAAATGGGAGTCACTTTACTTTTCTCCATGGTGACTAAATAAAACAACAGCTCCTTTTTCTGCCACAGAAAGGGAAGTGTGTCCCAAAGCTTGCTGCTGTATTGACACTTTTTGACACTGAAATTTTTTTATGAGTCTATACATTGTTTTTTTTTAGGAAAATCTTGCAATGTATACCTTCAGTGCCTGTTACTTTTTAAATTAATGTAATGCTGACAGTGTGCAGCATGATGTCATCATAAGTAGGACACTGAAGCAATATACATTATTTTTCTTTGAGTTTGCAGTAGCACTGTAATGTGAAGTCTCACACAAATTGGAAAAATTCAGAATTTATTTTCTGTGGATTCTGTATTCTTCTCATCACTCAATGCAGAATGAACAGCTGCAGGGAAAAAATAAAAACCTACCTTTCTTTTTCTTTGCAGTGGGTTTCCAAAACAATCAGGTTATATAACTATGCACTTTGATTAATAAATCATCTGAAATCCAGGTAGAAGAATCTGTCGAAATGCCTCTCATCTGATTTAGGGCCAATTATTTGCAGTGACTTGTCAGACCTATTTGAAACCATGGAAACCGCTTTTATCTTCTTCCCAAAAACTACAGTGAAAGCAAACGATATGGCTGTCTGAGTAAACTTGCTTCTCTATTACTGAATGCAGTCAGTGAGCTCAGTATAAACATTTTTGCAATGTCATATAATGGAGGGCTTTTCATCTTTGAGCTTAAACCCAACTCTGCCATGCAGACTTTCGTTGAGACTCAGAACAATGATACAGCTGATATCATCTTTTAAAGAGTCCTTGTAATCTTTCCCTCAACAATGAGGTGGAACTTGACTTTGTAGTCAAAATATAAGACAGAACAAGAACATAGAATTTGGCCATAGGCTGATACTCTTCCAAAACTTCCTGGTCCACAGCAGATACTCTGTCCAGAGTTTGTTGTAAGCTAATAGTTGACCTTCATAACAAATCATTGCTGAAGTACTTTGTTTGCCAAAACCACAAAAGACAGAAGTAAAGAAATCCCATAAAGGAAGTCTGCAGTCAGTGTGTAGCTCAACACCACAAAAAAACACATCAGATGTACTTGTCACAAGCATTAGAGGGTTATAGCAATACACCACTGTGTGTGTATTCAGAGCCGTCATTCTAATGGAAAGACTTGGAGGAAGTCTGGTGCTTGGCTGTAACCTTGCGGGGCCAATCTTCCTTACTGGAGGAATAGTTTCACAATTTGGGAAATATGCATATTTGCTTTCCTTTGCATTTCCTAGGATAGTGAAGGCATAACCTGCCCTACTCTCTCTCTGATTGGCAACTACTCATTGCCATAGTTTGGTTAGGTTTAGCCAGGAGGACTGACATTGGTTAGACTTACAGTAGGGTTAAAATGTTAGGGTAATCCAATCAGAGGCAATGTAGGGCAGGTCATGCCTGGTTGCCAATTATTTTCTGTCGAAAGATTAAAAAAAAAAATCTGCATTCAGATCTGAAGCCAACTAATTAACACATATCTTTGCAAAAACTGAAGGGTACCAACACTGAAGAGCCATGACAGCAGCTCTGTGATTCTGTATTCATATTGTTGCTAATTGGTGATAATTGAAATTCTGACTTAATGAAGGCACGAGATGAAAGGTGATGCCTAAGTAGCAACCTCAGGGGCGTGAATGAGCGAATCCTAGGGTAGAAAAGGTCTTACTCTGCCTCTGATTGGCTTACCCTGGCATTTTTACCTTAACCCTAACCCTATGAGTGGCCACTTGAGGCTGGCTCCAGAAGCCGGTCAGTCCCCATAGACCTCTGTGTTAAAATGCCCAACTTTACAGCAGAAGTAAACATGTTTAAAGCCTGGTACAAAATGGTTTTGGTCTCTATAGCTAACTTCCCCTTTCAAGACAACTGCAAAGTGGATGAATTTTATAGAACTCATCCATTTATACTTTATTAAGGCTTAAGCATGATTAAGTACAGGCCACTTTGAGTGACAGGTTGTCTTCAGTTTCTCAATCAGATACATACAGTCAGGTCCATAATTATTTGGACAATGATACAGTTGTCATCAGTTTGGCTCTGTACACCACCACAATGGGTTTTAAATGAAACAATGAATACCTGCTTAAAGTGCAGACTCTCAGCTTTCATTTAAAGCTTTTTTCAAAAATGTAGTATGAACCGTGTAGGAATGACAACCATTTCTGGATGAAAGCTGAAGTGTTTGGGGCACCATTATCTGCTCAGATCCAACCAAATGCTTCAAAACTCATTGGACGATGCTTCACAGTGTAGTTGGACATTGACCTGAAGCATATTGCAAAAGCAACCAAAGACATTTTTAAGGCAAAGAAGTGGAATGTTCTGCAATGGCCTAGTCATATCATCTGACCTGAATCCAACTGAGCATGCGTTTCTCTTGCTGAAGCCAAAACTGAGGGCAAAACACCCAAAACACAAGCAGGAAGTGCAGACGGCTTCAGTAAAGGGCTGGCAGAGCATCACCAGGGAAGAAACCCAGCATCTGGTGATGTCTATGTGTTCAACACTTCAGGCAGTCATTGACTGTAAAGGATTTGCAACCAAGAATTAAAACTGACTGTTTAATTGATGATTATGTTAGTTTGTCCAAATACTTATGAGCCCTTAAAGTCGGGGGACTGTGTGAAGAAATGGTTGTCATTCCTACACGGTTCATACTACATTTTTGAAAAAAGCCTTAAATGAAAGCTGAGAGTCTGCACTTTAAGCAGGTATTCATTGTTTCATTTAAAACCCATTGTGGTGGTGTACAGAGCCAACATGATGACAACTGTATCATTGTCCAAATAATTATGGACCTGACTGTATTCACTGCTGGCTCCAAAAAAAACAACAAAAAAACAAAAAAACAAGATGGTGACAGCTGAAAAGGCAGTGCTCGAGGCTTCAAAACAGGAGTCAATAAACAAATGTAACATCATGGTAGCTGCATCCATTATTTTTACAGTCTATGGTTTAGCCCAACCAACCAGCCAAACAAGTAAGCTTTTGGCCAAGAAATAGTCCAGCACATAACCCCCTCCGCAAAACAACATGTTTTTTTTTACACTATGAGATGTAATGTGTTAATTAGTGAGCTTTAGAGGTGCTGGTAGGGTTTTGATAGTGCAGGGTCCTTATGCTAAACTAAGATAAGAATTTCCTGGCTCTGCTCATATTTAATCTGCAGACATGAAAAGGGTTGTTGACTTTCTCGTCTAACTCTCAATAAGAAAGTGAATAAGTATATTTCCTAGAATGTCAATTAATTCCTTTAATTATGAATAACATCATGATGTATGTGATACTGATGTGTGTTCACTTTTTAATTCATTCCTATTTGAGGTGACAGCAGGATAGAGTCGACTCCAGTGCACAGAGGGTTGACGTCCTCTCTCTGGTCCAGGTGGTCTCCATGTATCTGTATGCAGGAGAACTTACCCAGCTAATAACCCTGCTTCTAATGGCTGTGTAATGTGAAATTAAATGGCAAAGATGTGATGTGGATTTGCCTCACATGTTCCCCTAGACCAGTATTGTGACAGTCGAGGCCACACTCTGGGCTGCATGACAATGCTGCCGTGCAGAAATGAAAGAGGGGAAGATGAAGTGAGTTCATGCAACACTGATCATGATCACTCACTGCTTGCTGCGTAATCTTTGTCTGAAAAATGAAAAGACTGGCAGCGGTGCAGCAACGGTCTCTACTGATGCCGCGAAGGCTGAGAGTGGAAGTGGAGGAACACATGATCACCAGATGCCACAAACACCTTGATGAAAGCGACAAATGGTACGAAACCTGCTTCGTGAAAGGCATGACGATCGCTGGAGAAGTCACACAACAAAGGCAACAGAGAGCCCCCTGCCTGTCAGGCCTTACCCTGTATGAAACGTTCATCTGAGTAATGTGACTTCTTTACACGAGTGGAGGCCAAAAGATTTCAGGAACACTTTGTAACAATTCTACAGTCTTGATCTGTATTGTCTTGTTTCACACAGCTATGCCTTTCCTCACAACACACACTGCTTTTCTCCTTTTCACAACAAAAATAATACACTGCCAAAGCTGCACCGCAGAGTCACTAAGACCTGTCTGGTTCAAGCTGAGAGGAAAAAATCTTGGAGGAGAACACAATGAAACAACATTGCAACATTACTGAAAGAAAAAATGTCCTGTCCTGTTTTACACCAGGTGGCAGCAGAGTCGAGTCCAGTCCGGTGATGGGTTTTAACACAAGGGTACTTCTGCTGCATGTAGAAATTTGCTAGTAAAGAGTGCCAGCTGACGAGGAGATTGGCAGTCCTCCCACCTGTGACAGGTGGAAGTTGCCCTCATGTATGTACGAAAGTGGCATAACCCACAGAGATGTGGCATAATGGCAGTATGGAGCAGTAAAAGTGCTTCTGTCATTTATTATTAATATATCTTTTAATGCATTGCACTACCTGTACAATAATAAACAATTGCAATACATTTTCCTAGTAAGTGAATTAAAATATCTAACTACATGCCTGATGGACATTTGTCCCCCTTTTTTTTGAAGTACAGCACAGCTCTGTGCCGCTTTTTTCTAAGACGAGACAGAAGCCAAAATAAGAACATACTCCAATTAGTTTAATTATCATCTTCCAGCCAAAAGCACTGGAAAATCCAACAAAGCATATTCAAAGTGTTCTTTGGCTAATGAGTTTAGAGGGAACAGTGCTAAATTTAGAACAAAAATTCATGCTTTGTTTGCTTTGCATGTAGCCACCACTGGAGACTGATGAAATCATTTAAATATTGTTTGGTATCTTGTTGCACTTGAGGCCTAAAGCCTAGACTAATGTTTAAACCTGAAGGGGCAGCGGAAAAAACTGGTATGCAGAAATGTTTCATAGGGGGAGGGGCCAAAGGAGACACTGAAAATCTTGGGGTGTTACACCAAAACCAAAACACATAATTAATATTTAGGGAATTGATTATGCTGTTGAAATATAGGCTAGTTGAAAACTACGTAACTATGTACTGATATACTTTGGTTTCTTATTTAACAGTTAGGCTACTAATTATTTGATGTGCATTGACTAATAGTGGGACAGTTAACATTCTGAGTCCCATAGCAACCTGTGTTATATATCTGTACATGTGAGATGATTCAGTTCAATTAAAGACTAGATGTTACAGTCCCTTGATGCAAATACTTGAGACTATGAGTGGGTGTGATGGTGCCGTCTGCCGGTTTCCGAGTGGGAGCCAGAGGGTTAAGGTTAGATGGATAGAAAAGTAGGAAAGAGCATCAATAGACAGAAAAGTAAGAAGTAGCATAGGGAAGGCAGAGCCAAGGTGTCTGTGCAGGCTGAAGTCTTCCCCGCCAGACAGGGCCACACACTATACCTCCCCCACTGCCTCATTTGATGTAGGGAGAGAGGGGAGAAGAGAGAAGAAACTAACAGGAGAAAACAGGGGTCAGCAATTGCATCGGGGGACCATGGGGGGCGCCACTGTGTTATGGCGAACTTATTAGCAAACAGCTGCCTGTTAACACATCATGGAGCAACACTAGTATTAATCTGTGGTGATATTTTTAGCTAATTTTGGTCAACACTTGAATGACTCTTTAGCTTGCTTAGTTTACCAGTTAGTTGCTAACTTTGTCTCTCTGCTTTGCTTGGTGGTGGGAATGTTGTGTAGTTTACAGTGGGGCTTAGAGGGTTTTAACTGGAAACAGCGGCCTGCTGCAGTGGAAACATAATGCTATGAGAGCAGTGAGAATGAGCCAACACAACGAGCTGAAAGATGCTAAAATGCTAAGTAGAGCTGAGGTGACTGGAGTCAGGTGACACAAGTGACTTTTCACATACAAGTTCCAGTAGTGTTATGATCCACTGTTAAAAGGCTATATAAAAAAAATAAATAAATGATAAACTTAACTTGGCTGATCCCGCATTTAAAACAATGTGGAATGCAAGCATATACTGTAAAACGAGGCAATTTCAAGAAAATACAAAGAACAAAAAAAGTAAAATAAAGATAAAATACTGTCATTGAAGCAGATAAGCAAAGTTGGCAACTAACTGCCCCACAGAGCACTAAGGTACAGCAAATCAAACAGAGTAATACAGAATAAAAGAATACAAAACCGCACACAACACAAGATAAAAAACAATTAAAGCAGTCGAATGAGACATATATAACATAAGCAGTGTGCTAAAACTAATGAAAGACTTTTTTTTTGAACATATAAGGGAGTTCCAGAGCTGAAGGGCCTTGACTCTCCACCAAGCAGCAAACTTTCTGTTGCTGCCATTACACAGGTCAGAGCCTGTACTGCCGCAGGCCACCAGCATGTTGAGATGCTCGGCACTGGGGGGGTTTGCGGCGGCCAGATTTGAGCTGCCACATCCGCTGACTGAAGCTCTAGAGCTGCTGCACGCTCTCTTCCCAGTGAAGCAGTTTCTCAGCAGCAGAAAGCAAAGTGAAGGGACTGTGGGGTGCTAGCTTGCTAATTCTTATCTCATTTGTGGTTTGATAAACAGAGAGTGAGGCAAGGAGGGGCTGAAGGAGTGTGCTGCCTGCAACTCTACAACTGAATTGTTTTTAATTAATCAGCGTATGGGAAACATTGGGTTACTGTGTGAAGGACATGCATATGCCTGTGGTCATATGGTGGGTGGGGCTTAGGACAGGGAGAGGAGAGCTGCAGGAAGAATTCTGCTCTTTGGTTGTTGTTTTTTTTTGCCTACCCCAGGTTTAATTACCTAATACAGCAAAGACTTTGCAGATAGCCCAGTCACCTTAAGTCACCTATAGGCTAAAAATGTAATATCCGTTTTCCCATCCAGGCCTACACAAGTTTTTTTTTTTTTTTTTTTTTCTGGTAGTTTAATAATGACTTTTTTTTTTTCCTTGACATACTTTGAAAGGACCATTGTCCTATCAGCGTTCAGGTCGGATGCGCTGTTTCCACGTCCCGGGCCATCTCCGGTGAGGTCATCCTAAAAGTGGGCGTCAGTAAGTGGGCGGGGCCACCGCAGCTCCGGTCCGATCGTGAGATGGGCACGAGAGGGAGTGAAAGTTTGGAGACAAGAAGGAGAAGCTGCAGCTGTCTTTGGGCTTTGGTCTGGACGCGCTTTTACTGCAGCCTGCAGGAGCTCACAGCCTCAGGAGGGACAAAGAAAGTAAGTTCAACTACAGCCTGCAAACACCCTGCCAAAGTTTTACTCGAAGTGTTTAAAAATCAGAGCTAAAGCTTTTATTATTGGGACTTATTACTGCGTCTGTGTGATGGTCGGTTATGATGTTGAAATCCTGCGATGGTACTGCAGGGTTTGCATTGTGTTTAGTGGCAACCTAAAGTTTTCCAAAAGTTATCATAGGATCAGTTAAACTTTAGGGATTTATAGTAAGTGACGTAATATGAGGAAGAACTAAAGAAACTGGCTTTTAATTTCAGTTTTTACATCATCTAAACATATCTATAGTGTACTGTATTGCACTATATACAAAGTCAATTAATCAGTTAGTCGACTGTCAGAAAATTAATTGTCAACAATTTTGATAATCTGCTGAATCATTTCTCGAGCAAACATACCAGCCATTTGCTGGTTTTGTTGCTTTTCTCTAGTTTATAGCATAACTCCAATACATTTAGATTTGCAGTTGTTGGTCAGACAAAATACGATGATGTCAACTTGGCATCAAGGAACTTGGAGTGAAGTTTTTCTTGGCATTTCATTTATGAAACAAGTTATAAATTAATCTGGAAAAAAAGTGTGTTACATGAGCAGAAAAAATATATTTTTATTGTACCTGTTCACACCTACGTGACAATAGTATCCTCTTATCAATCAGGCCCATCATGATTTTAAAAACAAGGTCAGCCCAAGGACAATGTGCAACAGAGAAAATGTCACAGTCCAAACCTTTTTGGTGCATTTCAGTCTCAACCCTTATCTCTGTGTCTTCTTGCTGTGAAGCTCTCCGCAGAGTGCTACAGGAAAGGGCATGAAAAGGCCAGTTGACATTCTTACAAACTGACATTTTGACCTTTTCAGCCAAAGCATAGCCCCCTCCAGCAGCAGGTGGGACTCACACATCTGCTTTTGATGAAGGTGAAACAGTTTGTATATATATATATATATATATATATATGCATACATATATATAAGACGAAAACCCCTTTGACCGTCCTTACAGCAAGATGGCACTAACATTGAGTTTTTAAAGAGGGTTAATCTACATAGCATTCAGAATATCCTAAAGAGCACAATTTCCTCTCTCCTGTCAGAGTTTCTTAGGCAAAGGGGAGCGGAGGTTTCAGATTTCTGACTTTCTGGTTCAGTGAAGTTCTTGACATATTGTTTTGTGCTCAATGCAAAGGGGAGCCAGCACATCCTGGATATGTTCCTCTGTTTGATTAGATGTTGCTAAGTGGCTGCAGCTTCGTCCAATCCTTGTCCTCTTCTGATGTCCAAACACTTTTTCTCAGTGAAATTGTGAAAGGGACCGTTTGTTTCCTAGCTTGAAACAAGTTACATTCAAGAACGAGCTGGTCCGGGAACAAAGCTCAGTTCCATAAGCATTGCCTTAATTGAACCTCAGTTTATGTCCATGCTGGCAATGTGTTTCTAATGACAACACCCCTGTTTGGACTGACACATTGTAAGCAGACCCAGAGGCTGTGGGCTTCATTCCATCTGTTCATTCTGTAATGTGCGTGTGCTGTTTCTAGCTTGTGTAAGCACTGCCACGTTACAATGAGGAAAGTAGAAACCCCGCAGTTGAGGGATCGTCTGTCTCCTGCCAGATGTTTTTACCCAAAAGCATGAGATTTGGAGCTTTTAACATTTAATGCATCGTTAAAACTCAGCTGTTGATGAGTCTGTGGAGGATTTCAGTTGCATGCATATTTTTGAGCTGCATTTTGTCCGATCGTCCGATGGGCTGCATCAGTCTTTGACTTGGAGTTGTGCTTTATTCTTTGTCTTTAAAGGTAGGCAGAAGTATGGCCTGGGCATGTATCAGTGTTTCTCTGTGGGAGTTTGACATTACATCACCCTGCAGGTGTCAGTTTCAGGCTTGAGTCCAGCTTTTCTTTGACTTTCTGAACTCAAACAGAACTGTTACGTGATCATCTCTCGACACAAAACTGGATATTTGTGCAACTGTTTCATGTAAATTAATATTTAGCTATTTTAAAACATTCATTCATTCATCTTCTAACCGCTTCATCCTCTTGAGGGTCGCGGGGGGCTGGAGCCTATCCCAGCTGACATCAGGCAAGAGGCAGGGTACACCCTGGACAGGTCGCCAGACTATCGCAGGGCTGACACATAGAGACAGACAACCATTCACACTCACACCTACGGACAATTTAGAGTCATCAATTAACCTAGTCCCCAATCTGCATGTCTTTGGACTGTGGGAGGAAGCCAGAGTGCCCAGAGAGAACCCACGCTGACACGGGGAGAACATGCAAACTCCACACAGAAGGGCTCCCACGCCCGGGATCGAACCGGCAACCCTCTTGCTGTGAGGCGAGAGTGCTAACCACCACACCACCGTGCTTCTCTGGTATTTTAAAACATTTATTGATATATTACAATAATAATTCAAGGCATAGCCAGTTGTGAAAATTGTCCTATTTACTGTTTTAAAGACCTACGAGGGTGCTTCTCTATTCTGTTAAAACTCCCCTGCTGCATAGGACATAATACCTCTACCATTTACACAAGAACACTTGCAGGTTTTTTTTGAAGAGGTATAAAAAAATATGTGTTTGGACAGTACATTTAAAGCTGGTGTAAACAGTTGTATTTTGGCATCATTGAGCAAAAATTCCATAGTAAACTTTGAGCATATTTAATTGAAGTGCACTGAGAGAACACTAGACTTCTGCACCCTGTCTTGGCTCTCTTTTCAGGCTCAAGAAAATCTAGTCTGTGCCAGGAGACTTTAGCCAATCACAGGTTATTTCAGAGAGTATGTGTTCCTATTGGCTGTTCTATGAATGCAGATGCACGTGCACATCCCTTCAGCAGGCGAAAGTCTGATTCAATAGTGGAGAATCCTGCAGAGAAATTTGCTACTCCAGCATTGGCAACAACTGCCAACACTGCAAAGCAACCCAAAAAAACAAGACAGACTAATTAAAAATAGAATCTAAAAGAGAGTCTGACAGATGAGGCACTTATCCATAGTCAATGTATTACCTACAGAAAATGTCAGTCAGCAGGCCCTAGTTTGGAGGAGCAGGGTGGAGTCTGACATGGAAGCTAAACAACTGTTGTGGTGACCCCTGTCCACTAGTGCCAGTTAATTAGTCAAGATATTAATTTAATTAATGAACTGTATATTTTGGGCAGGGTAACACAATGGTTTGAGTTCAAGGTGTGAGAAGGAATAGTATCAGTAACATTGTTAACACATTACAGAGAAATACAAAACCATACTAATGAACCTTCATTAATATAGCCTTTTATTTTATCTACAAGTGCACGTCACACACTGAGCAAGCCACCTGTTAATTACCCTGTCACCAAAGCAGTAATGATTGTGTTAAGTGGCTAATGGGCATATAGCTACTGACATGTTTCAGATGATACATCATGTTCGTAGTCGGCAAATGTTTGGCTGCATAGTTTACATATCACTTTGGGTTCGTCCTTCACCTTCTCAAAATGATCCTGCCCGACAGAAGTGAAAATTAACATGACTCCTGTCTGACTGCTGAGTGTGGCCAATGACCTTTCAAGTCGACTAACATTTGGTTGACTATTAAGGGGCAGCCCCAGTACACTGCTTAGCTTCTGTGTCAGTACTCTTCTCTGCTTATTAGAACTGGGGACATGCTGACTGCCAACTGTACTGTATATAATACACTGACTATGAATAAGTTTCTCACACAACCCCACCCACAATCTCACACACACAACCCCACCACAACAGATCCGAACAATCCATTTATTATACCAGGTGGAACAGTATAATTAATAGCGAGGTGTTTAAAGGGGCACTTAAGCAACTTAGAATTACACTTTAATCAATTCTGGGGGACTCACATGAGACAGATTATAAAAAGTGAAATAATGGTCAAAATCAAATCAGTAGAGGCAGAGATGATGTAATTAATAGTTTATTTTTTCTCAGACCCTCCCTGCTTGGTAATTAACCTCTGCTAAACTCCATGTCCCCAGTTACACAGGCTTTCTGATACGTCTTCAAGCCCAGATCCAGATTACCCTGATGGCAATATTTGGGGTTTTCAGACTGTAATATCTGTCAAATGCTCCTTTAATGTTCCTTCCAATACTTGCTCTTCTTTTCTGTCTTATAACCGGCACACACCACTGTGAAGAACCAACTGAAATTTAATGAGTGCTTCTCTCTTTTTCATCTTTTCATCAGCTCCAACCAAAATATGGCCACCCAGTGCTTGCCCTGCTGCACTGTCATACTGTTAGTGCTATTAGAACTGGCTGTTGCCCAGTATGAACACCTCGGGTACCCTCCGGGGTACCCCGAACCTGAACAGGAGCAGTACACCGCCCCGCAGCTGTCAGCAGACACGCCAAGGATTCAGCTCCGATTGGCGGGAGATAAGAGGAAACACAATGAGGGTCGCGTAGAAGTTTTCTACAACAATGAATGGGGCACTGTCTGCGATGATGACTTCACTATCCATGCAGCCCAGGTGGTGTGCAGGGAGCTGGGCTACCTGGAAGCCATCTCATGGTCACCATCCTCAAAATATGGGAAAGGACAAGGTATGTAAAACACTGTTACGTCAGTGTTTTTCTTCCTGTCAAGGTGGAAATACATTCGGTATGGTAACTGTTACATATTCCTCACAATACAAATGGGTAACATCTCATATTTTATTATATAAGGCCAACACTGGCTGAACATGCAGTATATTGATGGAACCCTTGTGCATGATCTTTCAATTTAACTTTTTTGCACTATTATTCATTGGAAGCTTGTTCATGGTAAATGCTTCTCAATTTTTGGGGAAAAAAAACAGGTCAGCCTTCAAAAAAATCCATTTCTCATTTGTTTCCACTACTAAAGGGAAAAATTCCTCCTTGTGGAAGCACTGATGAATATCTCTTTTGTCTCTAAAGGACCCATCTGGTTTGACAATCTCCACTGCACTGGCAAAGAAAAGACCTTGGCGCTGTGTCCCTCCAATGGAATTGGTGTTTCAGACTGCAAACACAGTGAAGATGTAGGCGTTGTGTGCAGTGACAAGAGAATCCCTGGATTTAAATTTGTCAACACCCTGCCCAACCATGTGGAGGTAAACTTGCAGTGTCTGAAATCTTACACACTCTGTCAAGCACTTTCTAAGGCCAAAGGCTTTGCAGACCCTTTGTTGACTCAAGCTGTTTTTTCTTTATGACATTTTTTTTTACTGTTTTGCCAAAGGACATGTGTTTGCTGACACCTTGTCAGCTTGAATGCTGATAGCTGTGTTTTATGATCTGTTCTGCTTTTAGTTTTTTGTATAAAAACCTTAAATCTTTAAAACCCTGCTCGGACATGGAATACGTAACATTACTGCCTTCAACTTTGAGTTAAAGTAATGGGGCTTTGTCATTCAGATATTGGTGTCTGTAACGGTACATAAATCTTAGTTATGGCACATGACAGGACTGTTATGGAAAAAGTCCCAATGCTCATACTATATTTGGCACCTCAGGTGCAAGAGGCAGCAGTTGCACAGCTGGGGTGCAGTGTTATCACCACTATTCATCAAGAAAGTTTTCCCTCACAGGCTGTTATCAGTGATGGATTTGAGAACTTATTCTGCTGTTGAAGGCTTCATTTATAAACAATGTGAGGACAAGGAACTAGAGGTGCACCGAGTGCAATTTTCTTGGCAGATTCAGATTTTTGATCTTTTAAAAGTCTAACCTGCCAATTGCGATTTGATTTCTTTCTAAGAATTGGCAACATACACAAATGTTTTTTGTAACTTTTCTCTGAAGCCACTTGAAATATATTAGAAAATATTAGAAAACCTAGTTCAAAAACAGATCATTTGGCTGCTCCAACCATTTCTCAGGATTGTGGGGTTGTGATCAGATCAGACTTAATTGGCAGCTTCCTTTCTGTTCAAGTAGCATAACCATTTTCTTTTCTTTTCAGTCACTAATGTTGAAATGTTTTGCATATTGGTTAGAAAACTAACTAGACTTACTAGCAAACAAGGTTAGACCACCCAAATCTGTGTTTATATTTAAGTTTACCCCGTGGAGTATGGCGCTACTCGCTTTAGCATTTTCCATTCACTTAGCTACATTAAGTGATTAGCATTTAAGCTTATTATCAACTCCCCCCGTAGTCTGCTTGTTATCCTGACTGACTGGCAAACTGGCAGGCAAGAGTAGACCACCCATATTTGTGTTTTTATTGAGTTATACCTCCCAGAGGAGGCCCTCTGACAAAACTTGTCAGAGGGCATTTATTTTAAAACGGAAACAGGAAGTGTTGAGTTACAAATGGATACCTGTAGTTTTCATAACCGTGACAACACAGACATTGAAACTGTAATAAAAGGTAGCGTTATGTCAATACTGTATGATTATCAAAAGTTGTTAACAGGGGTACCGCTAAAACACCCCAAAAGGTTCTACATGTGCTGCTCACAGAGGAAAGAAGACAATCCATGTAACATGCAGAACTTGACACAGCGTTCCAGAACGTCAACAACCAACACACCCAGGTTACCTTGCACGTCGTATCTGGATGTGGAAAGTCCATGACCAAATGTCGATTTATGACGAGCTTGGACTGAGAATGTGTTGGATATATATTCCAAAAATCGGCCAATTACTTTAATTCCTTTACAAGGGACTAATGCTTCCTCTTCTTCCATCATATATTTCCTCATTTACTTTATAATTTCTTAGCAAATTAGACTTACCATACCATACCATACCATACCATACCATACCATACCATGTTGTCTATGACAGATGGATTAAAAAAGACTGTTTTTTAGACTAGTGGTTCCCAACTGGTGGTCTAGATTCAAAAGCAGATCACGTGTCTGTTCTGAATGGACCGCAAGTGACTCATAAATGTGTCCAGTTTGTAAAAAACACACTTTATTTTAGAGTACAGTGAATTTCTGGCACAGAGCTTTAATTAAAGTGCCGTCTCCTGCTGTAGTGAGTGACTAACGGACAGCTACTTGACAGAGGTGGCAAACTAGCTTGCCAAAGGCAAGTATGACGCTGAATATATTAAACTGTATGGACCTTGAACTAATGACCAAGGAAAAATCTGGGCCCTGTGATTGGACCAGTTGGGAAACACTGCTTTAGACCCTTCATGCATGGTAACTTAAATGCCCACCTCCCTCAAACTCCTGACAACACAAGAGTTTTTCTTTCAGACTTAACAAAGTCCCTCCAGAGTCACAGAAAACAAGATACAATCTTTTTCACAGGCTTAGAAGTACTGCCAATGTCCCTTTAAATAATAAATCTTTTCTAGGCTGGAAACAGTTCTGTACTTATAACGTTAATAACCCACACTGACTCTGTTTTAATAACTGTCCTTTCTTAATAGCCTGCAGTGAAAGTGTGTCAGGGAAAGTGAAGTTAAACTGGTAATTGTTAGGTGTTGCACTCATAACTGTCAGAGCTGTCTGGTCGGACCTTGCTCCACTGAGCATCGCTTTCTGGGCTGGCCAATAAGCTCCAGCCTAATTGCCACCAAAAGCAGAATGTTATCTTTCTGCTCACTGTGCAGGCCTCATGAATCCACATTCCAATGTTATGAGCAAACTGCAAACCAGAGCTAACTCTGCCTCTGCCTCTCTGTCTAACCCACTCCCCTGCTTCTTTGGAGAGTTTCAAAACTAATATAGCATTTTCCATAATGCCCTCAAAACATGTGTGGACACCTCAGCAGAGCTTTTCTTCTCTTTTCCAAAAGCAACTGTCACGATTTAGGGGTTGTAATGGTTGGCTTGAATTGAAAACCTATTCACTGAGTGCCTGAGCTTGTCAAATATACTCCCTCTAACCCAAGAGTTTGTTAAAGCAGCTGTAATTGATATTTTTACAATAACAATCTATCAAATGACAGTGAGGAAACAATGTGAAAAGGGTCAGTTGTTTGGAACCTACAGAGAATTATCACCTGAATCTGAAGCTCCTCTTGGCTTTGTTTAGCTGTCTGGCCCACAACCCACCTGCACAGCATAGTGGAACACTTGGCAGCTAAATAAGTAGCTTGCCAACACATTTACTATATCAACTTAAAAAGTGATAACATGTCAGTGTGGTATTCACAACTTGTTTCCACTGCTCCAAAGTTGCCAAAAAAACCTCAGTTTTTGTAGGTTTACAGTGTGAATCTACCAAGCAGCCACCTCTGGGGCTAAAAATCAGGCCAATGCAGAAGTGCCAAAAAAACAGTTCCTCAAATGACCACTCGTGGCTGGCTCTAAAAGTGTCAATCCCCATAGACCCCCATGTTAAAGGGAAATTTCGGTTTATTTCAATCTGTCTCCTATCGTCCTAAATTTGTTTCAAGTCACTAGTGACATAGAAATAACAGTTAGCATGTTAGCCGTTAGCCTAGATACAGCCGTAGCGTCAGACCTGTTAAAATGTAATTGAACGGGCAACCTTCAAGTGCAAAGTGAGTCCACTAAACAAGCTTTTTTTCCACAAAGACCGCCTCATATCGTTAGGATAAATGTCAGAGAACATATAGAAAACGACATGTAAATGTGTTGTCTTACCTTACCGGTGTGGTGCCATGTTTGTTGTTTACCATTTAGCAAAGGCTGCACCCGGTCCCATTCCTTGCAACAGAGGTATTCCTGTTCTGTGGGCACTGTGGTACAGCATTCACAGGTAACGTTACACCACCGATCTCCAGAGCTAAAGCCTTGCAGCAGCAATTCCTCCTCTCTCGTCCTCTACCTGTTGCGCCTCTCTCTCTCTCCTCCTCCGTTCTTCAATTTCACGAAGCTCTTCGTCAGTGTATTCTGGCTCAAATAAATAAGGGCGGCCATCGACTCACGATGTGGAAAGCCCATATACTAACATTCCGCATTTAGGTGGTCTTCAGAGTTGTTGTCTTACCTTACGGTGTGTTTACCATTTACCTCTGCTTCCCAAAGCGCGGCCGAAATATTGCGAGAACAAGCAGCGATCTCATACCGTGCCTGAAATCTCGCGAGAACAAGCAGCAGCAGCTGCAAGGCAGAACCGGACAGTAGCCTGAAAAGTTCATTCATTTATTTTATTAAAGATTTATAGAATAATGGCTGACTTTTTGCCAGACTTCGACTTTGTGGAGGAGGAATTTGGTTTTGCAGAGTTTGATGGCCACCCTTATTTATTTGAGCCAGAATACACTGACGAAGAGCTTCGTGAAACTGAAGAACGGAGGAGGAGAGGGAGAGGCACAACAGGTAGAGGACAAGAGAGGAAGAATGGCTGCTGCAAGGCTTTAGCTCTGGAGATTGGTGGTGTACCTGTGAATGCTGTGCCCCAGTGCCCACAGAAGAGGAATGCCTCTGTTGCAAGGAATGGGACCAGTTGCAGCCTTAGGTAAATGGTAAACAACAAACATGGCAGCACACCGGTAAGGTAAGACAACACGTTTACATGTTGTCCACATGTCCACATGCGTCAATCCATTGCAAGACAGAAGCCTATAATTCTGATTTGATATGCCGGACTTCTAATTCAAATGTTTCTGGTGCGCCTCATGGACGCCCGCAGCAAAGTTATTTTGTATTTCAGGTCTCTGAGCTTCAAAAGCATCTACGGAGGACCTCCATCAATTAACATAGCATCATCAGTAAAGAGAAATGGCATATAGAATGAGTCAACTGACCTTGTACGTCATGCTCATTTAAATAACATACAACAGCTCAAAACTGTGTAAACAGGTGCCAAGTGTAATAACGTGAACCACCACAGCCAATTGTGTATAGTTGTTGTGTGCATTGGTTTTCGTGGACAGAGACAGAGATCTTCTATCAAGCACAAATCAACTGAAATGGCAGCTACAACACTGTCACAACACATTTCACAAAACAAACACAACATAAAGCAAAATAAATGATGAAAATTTCACTCTGCTTGGTTCACTGTGTGCACCACCATGCTGCTGTGACATCAGGTGTTTATGTTGGCCGGCTGGAGTTAGATGAATCTTGCCAGAGTTTCTGGCTCTGAATTATGAGTTGAATGACCATTCCATTGCACTTTTCTGTGTCAAAGGTATTTTTTTTCCAAGTTCAGAGTACAGTTAATTGTAGCAACAAACCAGTGGTCTACATCATGGTTGCTACGTCCATTATTTGTTTTTTTTTTTAACAGTCTTTGGAATCTACATAATGCTTTGACAGAGTTCTGCGCTGATTGTGGCTCGGTAAGGTGGCTGTGGCTCAGGAGGTAGAGTGGGTTGTCCACAAATTCAAAGATCAGCATACTGAGCCCCAGCTCCTCCTGTCCTCATATCAAAGTATCCTTGGGCAAGATACTGAACCAAATTGCTCCTGATGGCTTTGCCAATCGTGTGTAAGTGCATGTGAATGTCTAAACTGAGTAGCAGGTGTCACCTTGTGTGGTAGCCTCAGCCACCAGTGTATAAATGTGTGTGTGAATGTGTCAGTGTTACTCTGTAGTGTAAAAGCGCTTTAAGTGGTCAGAAGACTAAAAAAGGCAAGTGCAAGTCCATTTACCATTTACCAGTGTAGCATTGCACTGGATGCAGCAGAACCAGTAATATTCTGTTTTTTATACCGCACATTCTACTTCCTTCTCGAAATTAGGTGCCTGCATTACCCACAATGCAGCTTGATCACTGACTGTTCTGTCAGAGATTTGTGGCTGTTATGTTAGTAGCCTGAAGCCACTAGCCTCAAGCAGATATGAGTAGTGGGCCACAGAGGTCTGGTTTGCCCACTTTCTAATTCCACAGTGGTGGAATTTTTAAAGCTGCACTGTGGAGGTGGATACATCAAGCTGACTTCCTGTACAGAGGTTTACACATGGTTTACAGACAAATGGTAAAGATTACGATTCTCCAGTGTGCACGGCTGGAGAGGTCTAGACGTCTGGAGTCAAGCAAGGATTGTAGCTGCAAAAAGAAAAAAAAATATCTGAATAAGCTTTTCCATTGACTGAAAGAAGTCACGTGAGTTCTGAGCGTGCAAAACACAGCCAGGCCTGGCGTTATCATCTGGAAGTGGAAATATTGTGACTCACTCAGGTCTTTGGTGGGTAATGGCAGCCATGACAACATGCTGCGGGGGGTTTTGTGGTATGGGATGATTAGGGCTTTCAGAGTGCTTAGGAGACTCCATGTAGAGGCACCGCTGCCTGCTCAGGTGATGGAAACCTCAGTGCAATGGGCAGCCAGTCCACCACAGAGGAAATACCCAGAGAGTGAGCTAAGAGTGAAACATGAACCCTTGCATGCATGTGTTGCTGACCTTTGACATCTGTGCTCAGATTCCTCTCTGTGCTGCTTTGTCTTCTCACATTGTTGAAATGAAGTGTTGCATTTTGAGCATTGCCAGTTTTTTTTTAAATGGCTTGTAAACTTACAGGAAACAAACATTTCATTCCATGAATTTGTTTTTTATGTGGTGAGCGGAGTACACTGGTTCGCATGGACTCTAGTGACTGTATATTTAGCATTGTGTCTCAGTCAGCTGCACAGTAAACAACACAGAGTGACACCCAGTGTTCAGCTCCACGTTTATTTATGTATTCTTGTCATGCATAGAGGAAGTCTGCTGCCTCGCCTCAACATTTTAGTTTATGCAGAAACGGCTACAGAGAATTACTGAGGTCTGACCTGTGATCATTGCATGCATTACATTCCATTTCAAACCAATTTAAACATGAAGAAATTCCAGCGCTTATGAAATGTGATGTTTGGCAGTGCCCGCTTCCCTGCTGGTCTAACAGGCCGCCCCATTTATCCAAATTATATGAACAGTGTTGCAGTTAGATTTCTCAACCTGAGTTATTCAAGTCAACACTTGGAGAGGGACAAAAACAGCAGTTAGAAACATCTGAGGAACAGCCAGTGAGAGAGGAATATTCTTAGCCGTTTGACTTTATGTGGAAATGTTAACTGATGTGGAGACTGGCTACATAATGGAGCATTATAGAAATGTCTGTCAACAGTGAAGGAAAGCTGGAGAGATGTAATTAGGGCTGAGGATTGTAATTGTTGTAGCCAACTGTCCTCAATTATAAGTCATCAAAAGCTTTTGAAAATGGGTTATAATGGCTATGTTCACATTACAAGCAAATGTGGCCAAATCCAACACCGATCTGATTTTTAACAATGAGATCTGGGCCACGTTCATATAAGATCCTAAATCTGATCGGATCACCGGCTATGCAATCACTGTGAGAGCAGTTGGTTAAGAATTCATGTGTGTTTTTCCTGTACAACCATACCTCATTGCGCAGGTGCAAATCACTCACCATACAGTGGTGGAGCGTTCTGCTAAAACTACAGAGGGCTGCCATAGCCGTACTTGCTGCTGCGGTAGGCTGCCCCAGTTACCAGCCCATAGAGCCCGACTGCTAGACACTTTCTGACCGGGAGGTCTTGCCAACATTTTTGAGTCTGCTGTGACAGCCTTGCTTTGACGTGCTGACAAAGATTATGGAATGTGGCCCTGGACATAGTTAAGGTTTTGGAGGAACGGTTCCTCTGTGAAACCCTCCACCATCCGGCCCCGCCACTCCTGACTCATCCCACACCCACACCTCTCTCTCCACAGAACTATCAACAGTAGCTGCTAAGAGAGCTAAAGCTATGGCTTTTGCTTTCCTTCGTCTTCTCACTTTCATCCACAACATGTGAGGACACAGGGGACGTGTCTTCCTTAATATTTAGAACATGTGCATTTGTTTCCCCCAATAAAAATATGAAAGTAGCAGAGGACTTTCATTTTGATTAAAATTTAAGACATTTACACTTTGAACTGCATAGAAAATCACCAGAATGCAAGAAATTATTTGATGCTCAAAATTCTCCCCACAACCCATTTAATATCTGTCCCCCCCACTGTTGAAACAAAACCTCCAACTTTACAAACATGCGTGTGTGATATTATTGGTTGTGTGTGAAGCATTTCAGAGCAGAGGTCTGTACATACTGATATCAGATACGGGTCACTTCAAACCTTAATGTGAACAGTCTAAGAATAAAAATCAGATCTAGAAAAAAAATCTCCATTGGGCATTATGCCCTTTAATGTGACAATGTTGGACTCTTAAGTCAAACGCAATATGGAAAGGATCTCTCATTTGTCATTTGCATCATGTCCATCACGTCCATCACGTCCATTGCAGTGTCCAGCAGAGATTTGCTTCTAATCGAGTCTTCTACTCACTTTGTAAAACTATTTTCTCTAAGCAGTGTCCTCTTATTGCCCAGGTAATATAATTCATCAACTGTTTTGATAATCAAATAATCTTTCAAACATCTGCTTATCTTTGTCCTAATTAGTCATAATAATAGATCACAATTAACTGAATGTATTTAGGGTTTGAAGTAGCCTGAGTGTCAGACTGAAGCTCCCAGAACCTTCAGTCTGACATCGCCTCCATTGAAGGCGATTTACAAGGGGGAGGGAATTTGATTTTTTCCCTAACCAATCAGTAGAGATCAACGACTCACCCAGAATCTGACGTCATTAGTATCCATGCCTCGGGGGTGCCGAAAACAAGCGAGCATTGCCCGTTTAAAATGTCTCCATGGTCATGCACGCCCAGCTGCATCGCCGTTAAATCCAGTTTAGCAGCTTCCTTAATTTGGTCCTCCATTAACGCGAGTAGTGGCGAAATACCTCGATAGCATCGTCAATGTGGTCTGTAGGATCTGTAGCGGTCGCCATTGTTGCTATCCTCACCAGTTACCCACCGGTGTACAGCTTGACATCAGTCTGGCGCTGATTGGCTAATCGCTAGACCCCCGGCGTTCATTGGTCTGTCCATCGTTTGGACGAGATAAATGGCAAATTCATTGAAGTATGCCAGACCAGAGATGCAAGCCTACTCAGTTGAGTGGGCGGGGTCTATGGTCTGGAACCAGGCTAGGTTTGAAATGTTGTGACATGTTATTTCCTTGGGCAGTGGGAAATAGCAAACTATCACTATTATTTTCTTACATTTACATTCTTCATTTCTTACATATAATTGACATGCATTGATTAACTTAGAAAATAATCAGCAGATTAATTGATAATGTAAATAATTGTCAGTTGCAGCCCTGTAGATGAGATAAGAGTGACCTTTACTGTGCACTCATAGCCATATTATTAGAGCCAAAGCTGTCTATATTATTGAATTGTTTTATTTTACACTGCGATTTATTGATAAAGCATTGCATTCTCAAATTTTTAAAAGTGTATTTATGTAAATTTCAGGACTGGTGCATCAATACTACAGAAATTTAGTCCACAGTTATGGAAGGCACAACGACCAGAATTGAAGTCATACAGGACCATGTTTAACAGCAGGAAAACAATATCAAAACATCCGTAAACAAAACTCTCACAGAACTTGCGCAGAATAATCCAAGTGTCATTTATACAGTTGTTTGGTTAGTGCTTCCCAAACAGACTGCCCTTTACAACGGGTAACTGCATGGAGAGTGAAACTTAATCTATGCTCTCTTCAAAGCCAGACTCTATTGAGAAAAACATGTATTTTACCTCACTCGTCACAGGAGCTGCTGGTCTGCCACTGCCTCACACAGCTAGTTTGATGTATTATTGTTTGACTTTTGTTGTTTTAAGAGGTTGGTTCAGATCCACCAAAGTCTCACAATAGCAAACCAACTAACTGATTGAGGCAAAGGTTGACCACAAGTTCCCATGTTCAACGAGGTTAAGTTAGCGTTTATGTTAATGGAGTCAGGCTTTGAATAGAGCACAGACGAGATTCTCTTCCTATTCAGTTCTCCAATAGAAAGAGCTCTGTGTTTGTACCGAGCAAATGACTGGGTAAGTGATATAGTTTTGCTGTTTTAAAACGTGGACCCCTATGACTTCAATTCATCACAATTTTTTTCAATTCTTTGTTCACTGGGAAAGCATGCAATAAAAACAAAGCTTTCTTCACACATTCAACATAACAAGGGGTGAGTAATTGATACAAAAATGGTCATTTGGGAGGTGAAGTATCCCTTTAATATACTGTAAATGTATATAAACGACTGGAGTCCTATCCCCTACACTGCAAACAGTAAAAACAAAACCTATGCCCTTCTTCATCTTGAATTAATGAAAAACCTTCACTGAGAGCTAGCATAATCTTAGCTCATGATGAAAAATGCGGGTAGTGGGAAAGATCTTAGCGATAGCAGATGCCCATAGGCCACTTCCCATGCTGCCTTGCTCAGTCTTCTTCTGATAGTCTCCTTCCTTGTTCTGACAAATCTTCTGTGGGTGTCATGCTAGAACACAATGAAATCTGGCTGTGGAGACTAATAGAACCAAAGCTCTCTTCACTATTTGCATTTCCATCTTTACTCCTTTTTTTTACTGCAGCTTTTCTCTCGTTCTCCCTCCTTCCTCGTTCTCTGCTGCTCTCCCCCTTCTTAAGTAGATTACAAGCAGCCATGAAGTCACCCCAAGCAGAGTTTACAACTCCCATTTTCCTCTCTTTAGTCATTTTTTCCCTCGGAGGCCTTAAGGTCAAATCTCCCACTCTCCTCCCTGTAAATCTCCAACCATGTTGTGGTAGGGCACAATAAATTGCCTCTTCAGCCCCTCAGCACATTTGGACTATGAGTATGGATAGATACATGGTTGCCCTTTGTGTCACAGTCTTAAAATGGTTTTAACTATTTAAGTATTTTTCACGTAGCTGTTAGATGTTTCTGCAGCTCTGTAAAAGCTTTCTGCCTGAGGCATCACATTCCCACAGTGCAACACAGGCGGATGTTTAGCCTCTGGAGACTCTAAAATGAAGTGTTCCATCTGCAATAAGTGTGAGTAGAGGATCTCACTCAGGGCAGAGCTTGCTTTCACAGACAATGTAATTCTTTTATGTTAAAGTAAGAAATGTCCAATCTCTTCTTCAATGCTGACAAACATGTATCAGTGTCACAGGAAGTATGTTTTTGATTAGACTGATAGTTGAGACGGTTTGATGTTTTTCTCGTCATGTGCAGAACACATTTGTCACATTTAATTGTCTGTGTTGTTAAAGAGGAATGCAGTGTTGTCATTTGTCTGGTGTTTTTTTTTTCTTTTCTTTGGCTTTTATCCACAGCTGTTCTTCTTCTTTTCTTTTCTCCGTCACAATGTGTAACATGTGTCACATGTGCTGACAGAAAAATACACTTGTTATACGACCAGTGTATACAGCTTAAACTGAGCATCACAGTTCCTTCCTGGCCTCGGAAATAGTAGTTTAACAAAACATTCTCAACTCAAGGTCCAGGACAAGCATTTTACAGAGCTTTCAACCAGGCCACATGAGCTTCATCATTGAATGGAGTTCTCCTGGAGATGGATCTCTTGATATATGAGCTCAGTAGCTGCACTTTTAGGACTTTTCATCCTCGTTGGCTTAAAGTTTAAGCATCAAAGTTCATTCTTGACCTTGGAAATAGGATTTTGACAAAACTCAAGGTCCACTCACTTTTTGGGGAGCATTTCACATGGTCATTGTGAAGACCAGACAAACCAGAAAATCAGAAAACCCATCTGCCAATGGTTATAGGTTTTGGCAAAAAGCTAACAAGTGGACCTTGAGTGAAATGTTTTTTTAGCTGCTAGAATAGTGTGGCTGTAGGAATGCTAATATCAGTTAGTTGGTCAGTCAGCTGGTTCACTACTTTGGTCCTGACCGAAATATTTCAACGACTATAAGATGGATTGCATTATTTCTTTTGTAAAGACATTCATGTTCCTCAGAGGATGATTCCTAATGACTTTACTTTTTCTTCCATGATATGGACATTTGTAGTTTTGACTGTAATATTTCGTGAACTGTTGGATGGATTGCCGTCCAATCAGAAAGAATTGTAATAAGTTATGTGATCCATTAATTTTTATTTTGCACATACATACATACTTTTCCATAGGTGTGACTGTGAGTGTGAATGGTTGTCTGCCTCTATGTGTTAGCCCTGTGTTAGTCTGGCGACCTGTCCAGGTTGTACCCTTCCTCTTGCCCAATATCAGCTGGGATAGGCTCCAGCCCCCCCGCGATAAGTGGTTACGATAATGGATGGATGGACATACATTAAGTCAAAATTTAAATTTGTCCAATACTTCGGTTTATGGAGTGGTGCAGGAATGAGTCCTAAAATGCGAAAATTAGTGAGCATGTTTGCACTTCCAGTTCTGCTGTCTTGAAGTCAGTGGGTTTTTTGAAAGTGTTTTTGGTGAGAAACTTGAAATAGGCTCTGTGGTTGACACAAGTTTAAAAGATAGTCATGTGTTGTTGTAGAAGATAGAATACATTAGTAAATACTAAGGTTGCAGCGATTAACCGGTATACTGTGATATCTAAGTTGACTGTTAACATACCTTGTTCATTTGGTATGATACTGAACAAAAAAAAAATTAAACTGGACGTTGAATCTTCCCTTTATTTTAGTTATTTTCTTTTTTTTTTTTGTGAAATTATGTGACAACAGACAAGGTGACATAGAGGACAAATACATTACACCAAGTGGACTACAAACAGTGGACATACAGTACAAACAACAACAGAAAACAACATAAAGTTACAATGATACGTATATAGGTAGGGGTGTGTGTGTGTGTGTGTGTGTGTGTGTGTGTGAAAAACAAATGGTATGGTATTATGATGTCCAATATGGAATAGATAATATAATTAAAATAAATAAATCAATAAAGTAAAAATATAAATTGGAAAAAAAGAGGAAGGAGAAAAATAATAATAATAATAATAATAATAAAAAATAATAATAATAATTTAAAAAAATTAAATATATATATATATATATATAATACCTAATAATGTAAGATAAAATAATATAATACAAAGTAATATAAGACATTATAATATAATATAGCACAATATAATATATAATAATATACTATAAGATCATATGATATAATATAACATAACATAATAGTCCACTATGATATAATACGATACATAACATAACCTAATATAATATAAACTGATATATCATGATAATGACCATACCAAGAATAATTATTGGAATTATTAGAATTATAATTGGCAATTTATATTGCAATGATATTATATGTTGCAATGAGGGGTGAGGCCAGACTGGGGTTTCAGGGAGGCGAGCAAGGGGTCCCCCCACCAGGCCCCAAGTAGCCCAACCGGGAGCCCCAGCGGGAGACAGGCAAGACAGCAGCGAAAGGATTTTGCTTTAGTGACACAATGTTTGTTCAACAATAATAAGATAAATTTCTTATTACCATGATGCCATAATACCGCAATATTTTCTGAGACGGTTATCATGCCATAACAAGATAGCCCACTTGTGTATTTTAAAGCTTTCACCTGTCTTAAGAAATTTGTTTGCTAACAAGTGGCTAAATGAGACTACAGAGCATCACCATGCTGAGCACAGCTTTACAGCCTGATTGTGGTGGCGACATTGAAGTGACTGTGGTGTAGTTCGTTTGTAGCCTAATGTTAGCTTTGTTCTCCTGGCAATTGCATTTACACCTTAAATCATAAAAGTGGTGATCATTTGTGAAGATTATCTTGCTGAACAAAACGTATAAGTATCATAAACATGTGTTTGCCACATAGCTTTTCTGTAATAATCCAAAATTCAATGGAAAAACACTGTTGGCTTTTTGTAGAGGGAACCAAGGCAATGCTAACTTTCAGGTTGGCCTGCAAAGAAAACGGAATCCCTGCACTGTTAATTAGGAAATGCTACCATGCTCACAAGCTAAAACTAAGACAATGAGCATGATAAACATCATACCTGAAAATTTTCTGTTAGTGTCAGTGTGCATCATTTTACTCAAAGCGCCTTTGTGGCCAAGTACAGCCTCACAGAGCCAATAACAAGGCTGTAGGCTCAGAACACATTTCAAGTTGAGCTCTTGGAACGTAAACCTCAATGGATAGGTCTAAAAAAAGATCCAGACTACTTCCTCTTATGATCTTTGTTTTTTTGCAAATTACATTTAAAGAACAAATGCAACCACTGTAACATTGCAAACAAGAGCTCTTTGTGTATGCAGGTTTTTTTTTTTTTTTTTTTTAGCATATCGAACCCTGTTTTTATATAGCTCAACGCCAACTGTGTGCGCACAAAGGTTTTGTGTTCTGGCTCGCTCCGCACCAACAGAAAACCTTTCACATATGGCATATCCAACAAAACCTGTAGATACAGTGCAGAGGAGCAAACTGGAAAAACACAGCACGAGTGTCAATTCATTTCTGAGTACATCTATCTAAACTGCTGTCGTTTATATAGGAGGTTTGTCACACTGCAGATTTTGTCAGCTCTAATAATGATTTACTTTGTCGTCAGCAGACAACAATCTTAAGAACTTTTATTTCGAAATACAAAGTGAGACTAGCAGTCATACCAGCCAGATCCTTGTATGCTGAAATCACTCCCAAGTGTGTCTTTATTTTCCACGTTTTATTGTCACTTCAGCTTTAATGCCATATAAAAGCAGTTAATTTCCATTCAATCATTGTCTTTGTAATTTACGCTCCAGTTCGGGGTTTGTCACGCCTTTGTGAAACATCTGCTTTTAGTTTGTTAACAAAAGCTCTTTTAATGGATTGTAAAGGAGGAACTGCACACTGCGACACAGCATTCGGTGCATTCGGTAAACACTATATTCAAAAACACATAATCTTCAATTTGTTTTGCAGCTGGTGGAATAATCATCTCTCGGGAAAGACTGGGCATTAATTATAGACATGTTTTCTTTGCTTGAAGTCCAGATAGGGACTTGCTGACAGCACACATACCTGAAAAAAGCTGCACCTTGTAAGAATTCTCAGAGAGAGGTGTGCAGCTGAATACCACACTGCATGTGAAACCAGTGTCTTGGTATTTTGCTGTGGATGTGAGGTGATTTCTGCCGGCACGGAGACTTGTTGAAGAGCTCTATTGGAACCATATGGTCTGAAGTTCCTTGCACTTTGTTTTTTCTGGCAAATGCAGTCTTTACTCCACTGTGGACTGTAGAGGAGTTGTGTACTATGTAACTTAAAACTAAAGCATATTCCTGGTTCACTCCAATTCCAGTAGTCACAGATGACCGTGGGCAGTGTACGGTAACTGAAGCAATAGTTCTTAACCATGGAAGATATTTGTATTTTCTATTTTAGAGGATGAGCTGTGGTTTATATCCCAAGTGACTTGTTAGGAGTGAGAAAGAAATGACTAAGGCTGCTGATTGTTGATGGGCCTTTGGTCTTTCGCCAGCCTCTTATTTTCAGAGACTTCCCCTCATCCAGTAGAGGGAACCTTCCCTTAGGGTTGCCATTTTGAACCTTTTGCAAAACAAAAGCATGAGAACAATGGAAATGGTATGGTAACAGGTTCCTGATGTGAACATGTTATTATTCCAGCTGAGAAAAAGCATAAATAGTGATTCAAAAGAATATTCTGTTGAATATTGTTGCAACCAAACTGTTCCCGTTGATGGTCAGGCCAGGGCAATAAGATTCTTTGGCCCTGATAAACTGAAGAGTGCATATAGTCTTACTTCATTTAGTACCAAAGAAACTAACTTTGGTCGAAATGATTTTTCGAACCCAGACTGCAGAAGCAGTGACTGATGCCCCCCATCTGCTGGGAGGGCATCATTGATGGCAAATATTGAGAAGAGAAGTGATTACTCTGAAAGTCTGACTTTATCCTTTAAAACATTATTATTCAATGCTTATTTAGAGCTGTATAGTTTTTTAAAGGTGATATAACACTTTCTTACTCTTACAAATAAAAAGTTACATCCATAAGCTAGACTGGAAGGGCGCTCAGAGAGTGCAGACCTCCGCCAAGACCAAATGCCTTATCTTGCAATATTGAAGGTGCAATATAAGATAAGATACACCTTTATTGATCCCACAATTGAGAAATTACAATATATAACAATTGGAAATATTTTAGCAGCAAACTATTATTATTTTTGTTCTCACTGGCTAGCTTAGTGATGCCACAGTGTGCACTACCAGGGTTGGGAGAGAGAAAGCAGTGTCATATGGCTCACACACCATCCTCTGGCCTGTTCCAAATGTGTTTCTGGTGGACTTCAAACCGCAGACACTGAGGTGGAGCAAATAACAGCAGGCACAATAGATGCCTCCATTTGTTTGTGAAACGTAACGTAAATGTAACGGAGTCATTAAACCAAGCAGTGCTAACAGAGCCTAAAGACAACAGGTATTCCACTACTGCTGTAATTGTTTGTGGCGCATGCTCATTTCAACAAGCAACAATGGACATGCATGATTGCCATTGTTTCCCAAATGCTCTGTTTTACATTTCCACACAGATACACAGTAGGCTAAGCAAAGTTGTGAAAAAAATCTATGTTTTAGTGACCTACAACTCTGTTGCATGTGGACAAAAGGCTAAAAAGTAGAGGAAATCACAATTTTCAATCAATCAATCAATCAATTTTATTTATAAAGTCCAATATCACAAATCACAATTTGCCTCACAGGGCTTTACAGCATACGATGTAATTTTCAAAGAATATCTGTACAGACAGGGCCTCAGACTGGTCACCTAATTGTGATGTCTTTACAGCATTTTACATGAGAGAATCTCACACACTTGTCATTGCTTTTTATATGAATGTTTAGGCTGGTCTTCTCTATGCCAGAGGATAAACTACGATACGATATGATACAATGCGATACGATACGATGCAATACGATAGGACATGATACGATATGATACGATACAATACACTGTGGTAATCCTTTATTTGTACCACAGCTAGGAAATTTGCAACATTGCAGCAGCAAAGGGATAGGGCAAACAGGAAGCAACAGTAGAGAAAGCACAAAGTAGTATAATAAGTACGTATCTGTAAAAACACACAACAGATATAATAAAAAGACAGACTGAATGGCTGACTTTATCCTTTCATGCTTGAAACTAGCACAAGATCTATAAATTAGATTCTTTTAACTGTCCCCTTTGAATGCACCCTGGGCATGGAATGAGCTGCAAAATGTCATTACCTTGGAAACATATCTGAAAGTGTTTTTTCCGCTGTCTTGACCAGTACTCTGAAAGACCATTAAAAGACCAGAATCAATCAGTCAGTCAATCAATCAATCAATAAAATGAAGGAATATTCACAAGCTGCTATTTGGTGATTTTTCACATTTGGCCATAGTTGCCACTGTTCAGCAAAAGTTTAGATACACTTATGACACTGGCAGCCTGTTTTGAAAGTGCAGCTTAAATCATCTGGAAAAACAGGCACAGATAACCTTCTTTATAGGGGAATTAAGTAACTTGGTATATATTTTTTTGTCCATAACAGATAAGTTACCCAGTGGGCAGCACATTTAGGGATGGTCTCTCTGACCACCTGCCCTCCCTGCTGCTCTTGTGTTCCACATGAACAGATGGTCCACCCAACGTACGCCCTTCCTGCTGCGTATTTGACTATTATGTTACGTTATGTTAGTTAAAGCAAATTATTGATATACAGTATATGGAGCAAGTTATTCCCCAAAACTTCCATAATTGATCATGTTAATATGAACAAAAAGTATCTGATTTTACGAAAAACTTTTGAAAGGGTTTTCATGTATATTTGCAGGGAAAGAATAAGCTTATGATTATTGTGTAGGTTTGTCAACTGAACGATATTGATTCATTCATTCATTTGTTTATACTCTTTGTTCAAGGATTACCTCTGTCTGTAACAGTCCTAAGAAATAGCAGTAACTCTCCTGCTTTCATGTGATTCATAGCTTGATCCCCAGCTGTGGTTTTCTTATGTCTTGTGGTCTTTAAACAAGCTGGCATTAAATCATTTCAGTAAGTGCCTGTTGTAGTCACAAGTCATGTTTTGGTCAAGCAAAGTCTGGATGCTGAGACTCTTTTCTGTGTGATTTCAGTGTATTGCATTCACTGACAAATAATCTCATCTGATTCCCCTAAATGTCTTAAGCTGCCATCTTCTGATCACTGCAGTGTAGTTATTTAATATCCACAGATAAAGATTATGCCATTCTCCTCTTAAAAGCTGCATTAATCTTTAAAAAAATAAACGGAAAAAAACCTGCAAGGTATATCGAAGCTGCTGTTTAATATTTTATTCTACAAATAGACATGTTAGCGAACAACTTTATAAGCTAACACTTAAGTTCTTCAGCTTGCTCTGCCCACAGTTTGTCAAACAGTGAACATGCAGTAAGTGTAACTAGTGCTACAACTACTTTTGTCATAACATTCAAAATTGATATCCATGTGCGATGGGCGGTCAGTTTGGGAGCTACAGTATGTATGTTTACTGTGCCGAGCAAGCCCAGATTTACCTTAATGTTCTGCTGCTTTCACATTTGGTAAACCTCTCAAAAGGTGCTCGTGGAGATCCTGAAATCCTTTTTTTGACCAGATCACAACCTGTCTGAATAACACACATGGGAAGCAAAAAGGTTTCTTGTCTGAAAAGCTAGCAGTTAGCTTTTTTGTCCTGGAGAACAACTTTAGATAAATTAAATCTGCAATTACTTATTTGCTAGCAATTTCTTTAAGTGGGGCTGTACGAGGTACTTATATTCATAGTCAGTGTATTACCTCCAGTAGATAGCTTTCAGCACTCCCCCAGTTTGGATAAGGAGAGAGTGTGAGACGGAAGCTAAGCGATGTACTGTTAATGGGATCCTCAATAAAAGGTATTTTAGCTACCTAGAAAAAGTCCCACCTAAAAACATCTATAAGGGGTTAAGTGTATGCTATATTCAGAATATTTTCACTGTTTTTTCTTTCTGTCAGACACTTGGTTCTAACAGGGGAAGCCATTAACGGCTTCAGTTTCTCATGTATGCTCTCTTTAAAGTCACTAGACTCCATTGATAAAAACAGTCATTTTGGCAGGCTGAACACAGAAGCTGCTGGTTGACCAAAGTCACACAGTAACACAAAATAACTGATCCAGGCAGGTAGACCAGCAGTTCCTGTGTTCAGGCATGATAAATCACTGTTTTTCTCAATAAAGTCTGGCTTTGAAGAGATTGGTATAGTTCTCTGTTGGACATTGTTGTCGGATGGCGAGGTAAAGCAGTGAAGATACTCAAAATAAAATAGGAAAATACTCAATATAGCATACACTTAAACTGATATTGATTGTGTTAGGTGGGACCTTTTTTAGGGGGGGTAAAATATGATTTATAGTGGACCCCATCCACAACAGTTGTTTAGCTTCAGTGTCTGACTCCAGCCTGCTTCTCTAAACTGGGCCATGCTGATCACCATCTACTGCAGGTAATACATTGACTATGAATAAGTACCTCATAAAACCCTGCTTCAAAAAAGCTGAATTATCATTTTAGTATTATTCTAAGTTTTTATTCAAAAAGCAGACTTGTTCATGGTGACTGGCGTAACATTTTCTTTAAAAGAAGTGCTAAATTCTGCCAACTACAAACAAATGAAAATGACAGTACTTGGCAAATAGCCAATCAATTTGCAGCGGGGCAACAGGCAATCAGCCCCACTTGACATCAAATTTGTGCCATCCGTTTTTTTATTACCAAGGGCTTTGGGCATGCATTTGTTGTTTTCCCAACACACAGGGTACTTGCCAGTGTGAACGTGGGGCCAAGCGCAGTTAAAACATCATTTTAAAACAATTCTATACAGCCACTGATCTTAGTTCATAGAATAGTGTTAAACACCCCAAGGATCCTTTTATTCATAAGTTACTCAATATCCTAAGTGCTAATATTGTAGGCAACTGGACTTGCTTGTGTTTAAGTCTAAGAGCTTACTTGACCCCTATGACTCTGCAAGGGTCCCCACCCACACAGGGTTTATAGCTTGCAACTTCGTACCAGTCATTTAGAACTGAAGAAGCTTCTTGGATGAGAGGCGAAATGTCTTAAAGAAACGCGAGCAAGTCCAGTTGCCTACGATATTAGCACTTACGATTACCATGACCTGGATGACTGAGAATCTTCACCAACAAGTTACTCAGTACCACAGAAAACACATTTGTGTCTGCTGCCAGCAGGTCAGGCATTGCCCCACTTGCCCCCAAATGACCCTTCGCCTTTAATTACATGACCAGAGTGTAGTGATATTCCAAAACAAGGAATTAAGTCTTGAAGTAATAAAGGAGCATATGAAACAGAAAAACATCTATCACAACCTTGAAGCCTCTGTGAATCAGCTGAGCTGGAACAGATTGAGGCCTCTTCACCTCTCCTGTACAGCTCATCCCACTAATGACTTTTCCATCTGTGCCACTTTTCCTCCTGGACAAGCAAAGACTCAGGAAAGGCCGCCTTCCATAGAGTGTGCCGAAACAAGACTCACATGTTAGAAATCACTTCTTTTTTGTCCATGTGAGGACAGTCTGAACTCTAAACAGAAGGGGAAGGGGGGCAACCAAGGAACATGTTGGGTCCTGAGATAAACTAAGTAGCTTATGTTATATAAGTTCTCTATATCCACAGATAAGGGTTTGACGTAGATGTTGTTTATCTCACCAAGGTTTAGGATCAATCTGTTCGAGGTAGAGGATAGAGTATTTTGTTTCTGTTTATCAGACATTCAATCTTGATATTTCAGCACCAACATGCCCACAGGAATGTTTGTCAGCACCTCTTTGTCCTTTTGGGTTTAATGTTTAGTCAGTCTGGACTAACTCAACTCTCAATGTTCGGCTCAGACTTGTTCTTTTGCACGTCTACCACCGAGTCATGTACTGTATATCCACTAAATCCAGACAAGGTCATCATCACCACATTTCCAGTCATTATCATGTTCCATGATTTCAGTCTTTATACAGTTTTATATCCTCTGCAGTCCAGAGCTCGTTGGCTCTGACCAAAATGATTAATGTGGTTATCTCTGGGAGAAAATAGCAGAGGGTAGAAAGACTGCTGATTTGTACCTTTCACTTTGGTGGCCTCTGCCCTTCCCTCAAGGCAAATGCCAATTTAGGAAACCCTGCTTTCTCATTTTTTGATGTCTAGGTTCTTCGTGGCTATATATGAGAGGGAGTGTACTGGCCCATCTGTTGAGTGAAGCAACCTATTCCCCCCCAGCCAGACTGAACTCCCTCCCCTCAGCCTGCACTGTCACGTAGCACAAGAATGTGGGTTTGGTCTACTGGAGAGGAAAATGTTTATTTAATCCCTGAAAAAAAGTCTGAGAGGAAAGGCTCAGAGCTAACAGGCCACTGACTGAGTTTTGCTTAGATGCTCAGAGGACTCTTCCATGATTACACTGATAAACACTTCATATTTAATTGGTCTATTAAGATTTCAAGCCAAGTTGGAAAACTGTTGAATTGATAAAGATACTGAATGAAACATTGAAACCAAAATCATCCATGTATATCTGGAATAATTACATTAATAAAAAACATTTTATGCCAACGCTGCAGCCGTGTGCACCACTAGGTGAGACAGGGGCCCATGTGACCATGGACCATGTTGAGTGACACAAGGCTCCATACCAACACCTAAGCACATGCTTGTAATTAACTGTAAGCCACCACTGTTTTTCTTTTTTTTTTTTTCAATTGTGGACTTGTAGCAGCTGAAACGCTAAAGGCCGTACACATGTTGCTGTGTTGAATTTTTAAAATGTAGATATGTAAAGGTTACATTAAATGTAATGAATGTAGACTGGCAGTTTGCAAAAACTGTGACCTCCAGCCCTGTCATGTGTAGTGGAGGTGGTGGATGGCAGAAGATTTTGTACAATGGTTTTGGTGAGTTCCTTAAGTTCTGCCAGCTTTTTCAGTCTTACTAAATAACAATATATTGCAAATTTGACCATTCCATTAGTTTTTATTGTCTCTCTTGGATGACATACAGTTTTAGAAATAAGTGTATCTTCAAGCATTTAAAAATATATATTAATTTCAGCCAGATTATGTGAACTGCATATATTCTAATCCTTACTTGGAGAAGAAAAAAGCATTACAAAGCGTTGTACCTGGGGGCTTTGGCAACCCTATACCCCTGGGCTTGCCTGAGAAAAATTAAATGCACAAACCTGCTACTTTTAAATATCCCATGGAGAGAGACTCTCATCCAGCCTGCTCTATTTTGTTCTGAAAATGTCAGTGTGCAACCCCGTTCCGTGGACGATAAACGGGGTGCAGACTTCCTTCTGTGTCACCGGTGATGAGGAAATAGAGTGAGTGCTGGACGGAGCAGTGAGTGGCAACAGCCCCGCCCACATATACATGTAAGAGTACTGTTTGTGATGGAAACGCTAAACAGACCTAGGGTCTAGGTACTTTGTCTGAAGCGTTAGTTTTTGTTCCAAAGGTAACATACCAAGAGTGTTTGGTCAAAACAGGGTTGAAGACTAGCTTAACTGCCTTGTTAACTCATCCGAAAACACAATTCATTCAAACTCAACAGAAACAAAGTAAAACTCACCAAAACTGTCTTAATTAGTCTTCTTAGTCATTTAGTTAGTTAATCCACTGTTCCAGCAATCACCAACTGTGGACTCAGAAAATGTGCCCCCTGAACTATATAGTTGAATAGCCCTGTCGTATGATATATGGACAGGACCTCTACACTTTTTGCTAATTACCATGACAGGCTTGGTTGGAAAGGTAGAGGTTATTAGAGCTGTTATGCTGGAAACAAACACTTTTTGGTGCAAGGAACGGGAATATTAACAGTAGCAACAGTGAACCCAGCAACAAAGTTGTGTGCCATAGAAAAACAAAACAAAACACCCAGCTAAAAGATGCTTAAAATCCCAACAGAAGAAAGAGGAACTGCAGAATTGTCTGCGGGTATGTCAATACAAGTCACTCCTCACTCACATTAAATGTATTAATTTGATCGATTGTTTATTTAAAAATTAAAAAAAAAAACCCCACAATTGAACCCTGTTGAATTCTGGGTTACTCTTTGTCGAGCAACAGGTCTAGTGAAAGTAAAACCTTTAAGGACACCAACACAAAATAACCTCTGGTGTTCTGTCTCAATAGTATGGGACTGTCCAGGGCCTGTACTGCTCAAGTCTGTGGTTGATGATGTTGTAGAAGGCGTCTGGAAGAAAAAAAAGGCAGTCTCTTAATTGCCTCGTGCAGCACGTGTACTCACAATGCTGTTTTTGTGCATTTTTCCTTTACTCACAGATGTTTTCCAGTGACACACTAAAATGTGTTGTACGTGTTACCGTGGAAACCCTTTGATACTTTAGCCAAAAACAGTTGCAGGGCAGCCGGTCATGGTGTTAAGCTTTAAGAAGGTGATTTGCTGTAAAAATGTTTGAGCAATCTGGAGAAGATTTATAAGCAGTGCACACAAAGCTGAGCGGCAGTGGCTGCAGTCTGAACCTGGGGCTCAGGGTCTTAGATTGCATGTTATGTTACACAGGAAATGCTGCTTCTCGAGAGATGTATAGCCTTTTCAAATTGCATCAGAATGCAGAGGTCCTCCAAGCCAGAAAATGAAAACCCAGGACTCTTCATGGCCCTTGTGCAAATCTAATATATTTCTCAGATGAACATAGTTCATCAGCTATACAGAAATGGAACAAATACATGTTGGGAGGTGAATTACATATAAACACATGTACATAGTTTCTGTGCCAAATGACATGTCAGTCAGATAAACAGGCAGAATTTGTTGGTAGAAAAATTGAGTTCTATATTGTGTTTCTTGACATTAGTGTACATTCTCATTTTTTTCAGAGCCTCGACATTCAAGTGGAGGACGTGCGTATACGAGCCATCCTGTCATCATACCGAAAGCGGATCCCTGTAACAGAGGGCTATGTGGAGGTCAAGGATGGTGGAAAATGGAAGCAGATTTGTAACACAGAGTGGACCCAGCTTAATGGCAGAGTCATCTGTGGCATGTTTGGCTTCCCCGGGGAGAGGAAGTACAATGCCAGAGTTTACAAGTGAGTATTCCACTACTGTATGTGTGGTCCTGGGTAATTCAAAGAGCAGAGGAGGGTTTAGGATTGGATTCACAGAAATTCATGGTATTATAAGGTATTTGGCAACAGCGCGGCCCACTATTTTGCTGTGAGTCAGTGGGCGTTTTGTTGGCTAATGTGTGTCTAGGGAGGTGACAGATTGTCAGCTCTGATCTGTTCTTCCCTATGTCTTTACCACACCCTCAAATTGGTAATTACATGTTATCCAGTCACCCTCTGCGCCTGACATGGATGCAAAAACCAAGGTTGTACCCAAATCAGAGTTTTCAATTCAACTCTGAGTAGTTTGGGCTGCTCATTTTAACCTGTTGAGAAATACTGAGTACTGATGTTTATTCTTCAATACACTTTACTTTTTATGATTATGAGGAATATATTATTCCAAGCCTCTGCTCAGTTACAGTACTGTCCAGCGTCTGTAGCAGCCCCACACAAGTAAAAACCATAAAAGTATAGTCTGGTTTTGGCTTTACTTTCAATGTACAGGTGTAAAACATTACTTGTAATTATTAATGTATCTGTCATTGGTTAAACAGTGTCAGTTTAAACACCTACTTGAAGCAGAGACTGAATACTTATTAGAGTATGTGAAAACGACATTCTGTCCATCGGATGAATGTCCTAGAAGTATATTCACCCTCCTTTTAGCTCTGTTTTTGGTCTCCACCAACTCTTGAGGAAAATGCCTAGCTCTTTAGTTGCTACATGCTCTACTGTATTCACCAACTTGTCTCTAACCTTATCTATCTGCTGTTTGGTGCTGAGACGGTAGTGTTCAGTGGGTTTATTAGAACTTGATGAGAGCAGTGAGACTGAACTAAACTGGTAAAGTCACAGGGCCATGAAATCCATATGATGAGCCTAAAGGTGTTTAAATATAAATGATAACTAAATAAATGTAAGCTTAAATGTCTCAAAGAGCTGAGAGGAACTGTAGAGTGGGGGTTTCCCCCAAACTCCCAGGAACAGTGCTGGACTTTGAAGCCAATCTGACATAGTGGCCAAAGTGTGTGACCCTTATGTGATGCCATGGAACCCAAAAACACTTCTTCCCATAGATTACATCGCAAAAGAGTCATGAATCAGTGGATACATTTTTTTGAGCATCGCAACTCCTGTGAAATCACTTGTTTCACTATCAGGATTTGTTCCTTTCAGTGCGATAACATTTCGAAAATCTACAGGAGCCGCACAGTTAAATCATTTTATCCCCATTAAATTTAGCAGAGGGCTAAACCAGAAGGTAGCCACTTGGCCCATGGAAATCTCTGGTGCGCCTGCTCTTTGGGCCCCACGATGCAGAAGATCCGGGTAATTTCGTACCTGGGAAATGGAGCTTTTTTGGCTTTGTGTGCCACTGAGCAACCTGCATAGGAATAGGAACAGGGTTCCTCCTCCTACGCTGTATCCAGGCAAAATTTAAACTAATAGATCTCTCCATGACATCCCCTGTTGATAACTTACATGAGATGAATTATTTTTTTTGAATTACAAGTTTTATTAAAATTGTATGTTTAAATATGCAAAGAAAACTAAAATAAACACCTTAATGTGTATTTTGGACATTTTCTTTCCACTTGTCTGAATATACACATGTTTTGGAAGCAAAATTGCCCAAAATCTCAAAACTGACCAGTGCATGTTTTCACTTGGGTGTTTTGACCATATCAACTAAAACAAAAGTTGTTGAACTCCATTTTGTCTGAGGATACTACTAAAAGAACCTGGGGCTTTTGGGTGCTCTGGGGGTTGGATGTCTGGGACCCAGCGGTGGCTGCCTACGTGGCATATTTTGTAATGCAGTCTTGGTTTGCAGCCTGTCCTGTAAGGGCCTCATGTCAGTTCACTGAAACTAAACGTTTCACCTGACATTTGAATTCTACTGAGAGATGTCAAGTTCCGTAGTGGAAATAATTTGACTCCATGGTGGGTTACTTTTCCGACCTCAAGCTGACATTCAAAACCTAAAACTTTTTTGTCAGCTCATCAAGGCCCTGACTTAAATCAGTTTTTTTATAGAATATACACTGTTAACCTTTTACCACCATCTGTTCTGCCGTCAGGACCTAACACTAAACCTCCCATAAACAACTAGTTTGTGGTCATTAATCCTGGCTCAATTCACAGTAAAACACACAACTGAACCTTTCAAAATATGGAGTCTCCATACCTTGTAGCAGCCCAACAGTGTAATAAATCTGTAAAAACTAATCATCACATAGTCCATTGCTTAAGATTTAAGAACACTACCACCAAAAGTTGCTGTTAAAGGGTTAAAATACATTGGAATAACCCCAAATGGTACATGTTCCAATGTGTGGATCAAATGCTTGACATCACTGGCCCTTATACCTTTAAAGCCAACCTGACTCCTGTATCTCCAACATTAGTGCATTCCAGAAAGCTGTCGTAAGGCATGAGCCACTACTGAGGGATCTAAATCTTGCTTACGTGAGGAAGCTTGCAGCCAAATAGCCACAGGTTAATCAAGGCCTGCCATAAAACATCCAGCACTTATGTTAACCTTGAATTTAGCGTCTGTGCCTGAGCTGGAAGTTTCCTTCGCGTTAGGTAACCACAGAGGAGCACGACGGTTCCCTAACTTTCCATCTGCGTGTCAGTCTGCTCCCGCTTCGGCCCCATGAAACGTGTGTTATTACAGACTGTCGTTTGAAACAGCGATGACACAGAGCCAAGAGCTGCCGCAGCTTCATAATCCTGAGTGAACTTCTGTGCGGATGCTCCTGTGTAGCTCAGCTTTATCCAGTCACTTGAAGAATGCTGGATTTAAATTAAATGATTAATTATTATTGATAATTATTTAGTTAGACATTTTCAGTTTCATGCCACAAAAATACAAGCATAGTACCCAGAATATTATTCAAGTGGTTTTTATGTTACTAATTTTTATTATTATTTACAGTGATGATCCATGAAGGTGGGACACTTGTGAAATACGGAGAGAAAGTCAAAGAGTCAGAATTGTAATTTAAGAAATGCAGACGGAGCAATTTAGATAACCAATTAAATTACTTTTAATATTGAAAGCCAGTTCTGTCAATGGTGTCTCTAAAAACAACAAGTGAACACACTCACACCTCTCACTTCTGTATTAAACACCCATAGAAATAGAAAACAGGATGTTGTGCTTTTTAAAGTAGCTAAACTACAAATGGAGGGATTTACTGACCTTTAATCCCTAGTTTAGCACCTTGGAACTGCTGACAATGAGGCGATTCTTGAATTTATGTTAGCAAGTCAGCTAAAAAGACACAACATATGAGCAAGATAACTTTGGAGTTACAGGCAGACATGTTCCCATACTTACCAACCTTCCCATTTCTCCTGGGAGACTTCCGTTTTTGATTTGATTTGGTTTCCTCAAAGGGTCCAAATTCTCCCTGGCTCCCTGGACCTGGCTTGCCCTCCTCTGCTGCGGCAGGTATCCAGTGGTCCTCAAGAGACCATGAGCCTGCCGTTCCGCCTTGCTTAGGCATTCAGGATCCAGGTGGGTGAGGGCCAGGGGTGACAGCTGGCCTGGACAAGCCTACAGCCTGCCCCCCCCTCCCTCCTCTTGGCACTCAGCTTGAGTACCAGGGCCCTGAATCAAAACTCTAAACCAAATTAAAAGTATTTAACAAAAAAAAAGGCTGTTGCAATACTGTTGTTATTTCCATTCTTTAAAAGTCACCAGAATGCACCAAACAAAGATTCTGAAACTCCAATTTTTCTGGGGGGCAACTGCAGCCCCCTGCTTTGGTTTTTAAATCCTCCCTATTTTTTGAGGTCTCAGAGTTGGCAGGTATGCATATTCCTCCCCTTGTGGCGGAGGCAAGCTGCAAATTGCACTAAGCTAACATGACAAGGACTGAGACAAAATCGATATCAACCCCAGCTGGCCACCAACATCATGATGTTGATAATATGTTGAATTTAGGATGTGACGTGGAATGACCGAAATCCAATGTCAGGACAATGTCTAATGCAGATGATGTTGGTAATACTGGTTTTAAGTTGTGTTGTCAAGTAACCAAAGTCAGCATTTTCCAAACATCTTATACTAATTTCATCTCGATGTAGAGTAATGACATTCAGTGGTAAGGTATGGAGAAGCTGCAGAATGCTGTAATTTTAAAGTCCACACAATGTGAAAATCCAACATTGTTAGACATTGAAAATATTGTCAACCCGATTTTCATTCTAGTTAAAATTTAATGTCTGTCTGATGTAAGAGTTTAATGTCTAACTGATGTCACATTGGCATCAGCCTCAAATTTTACTCCCTGTAAGACAGCAAACAAGCCAACCCCCAAAACATTAAAGTAATGGGATGAAAAAAACTAAAACTCTGCTCCACCCTTGTCCTTATTATGGGTCAAGTTCCTAAACACTGCTGCACCTACCATACGCAACACTATGGATTAAATTATCAAACTTTTCCTGCCTGGTAAAACCGTGTCTTTCAAAATCCATACCCAAGTTTGCAGCTGAGGGTTTTGTGTAATAGATTTGCAGTCCCCAAGCGGAGCTGACTCAAGTGGTGTCATTTGAGTTCCTTCAGAGTCACGTAAGACACTATACAACCATTTTCACAGGCACAGGAGTAGGAAAAGCCTTGACAAAAAATGTACACTGATATGTAAAAACTGTTGAAGTTCTCCTGCATGTAAAGGCCCACATTAATGTGCATTATCATTCATTTCAAGCAGAAAGTTGGTAGTGTAACAGTGACATTTAGGTTTATCAAGGGTACTGAAAAACACAACTTTGGTATGAGTGTGTCATCATATTTTAAGATAGGTTAAGGGATTTTGGTGAGAAGTCAACTTTCACAGCCTCAGGACCACCAGTTTATTCAATCATCACTCCATGTGAACAGCACTGATATGCATCACGGCTGTGTTCAGATTTCATCTGAGGAGATAGTGGAGCCAGTCCACTGGCTGCGGCTTAGAACATTAGTTCTGGAGAGCTTCCAGTCTGCAGCGTCCCTCTCGCCAGCTCCCAAATGAAAAACAAATGCTGCCTGTCCCATTCTAATCCCATTTCTCACGTACACCTCAGACATGGGACACAAGGACAGGATACACCATTCTGCAAATGACACTCATTAAATACATAATATGGGCTCACTAATAAATGGAGAGAAAGACATTAGCACCCCAGCAGGCCTGAAAGAGTCATTAACCCCAGTTTGTTCAAGTTCATACGGATGACTGTGAACTCTCCAGCTGTTAGCTAACCTTTCAGTTTTGCTTCTAATTATACAATGTGCTAATGTCATTGCCCTTGTCTAGTTTTATGGTGCCAAGTTAAAGCATTGTGATAGGTGTAATAATTTCACTCCAAATTTTGATAAATGTCATGTGTTTCTCAAACAGCAGGTCCACAAATTCAACTGCAGGTCCCCTGATGAGGTGCCTGTTAGCAAGTTAATGAAATCAGAATTTTTTCACACACTCACAAATATCAGGGTACTTGGTCTGAAATAAAAACATAGACTAAACTGAATTGAGAAAACAGTACAGACCTAAACCATCATGTGCTTTAATCTCTTTTTTGCCACTTGGTCACAGAACTCCATTACAAGATCAACATCACACACTTGATTGACATATGGCCTCAGAAGTTGTTGTTGTGCTAATGTACAAAGTAACTGCCTATTTACACATCCAGCAGACATTAATCCAATATTTACTCTTTTTTAGCTCTGTTTTTGGTATCCACCAACTGCTGAGAGAAATATCTCGCTCTTTAGCGAGCTAGCAGCTAACTTTGTCTGTGTCTATAGCCAAGCTGGGAAAGTTGCATACCACTAGTGCATCGTTTTTTTTTTTTGTTGTTTTTCTTTTCCCCAGAACAGCTGCTGCTGAAAGCAAGGATGAGTTAGACGGCACTGAACTCACTGTTAAAGTTCAAACCTTGAAAACATAACAATTAGCTGAGGCATTTTCATGTTAGGGGTCGTAACATACACGAGTACAGTTTAGAAAAGAGTGCCAGTTGCAAGATCCCAAGTTCTTGATATTGTGGAGACAATATGAAGAGCAACCCCCTCGCCTGCCCTCCTGCTTTATCCCCCATGGGTGTGCAGCTCAGAGGATGAGATAGGCACCTACTGTGAGCATATGCAGATTTTTTAAAGGAGACCGGCGGTGTTGAGAGATGCCTTTGCAACACGGCTAGTCGTGTGAATAGCAGTCTGGGCAATATATATATTATATATATTATATTGATGTCGTGATATGAGACCTAATATCGTGATACCTGTGTAAATATTTTGTAAAAGCGCCAATAGTAAACCCCTCCAAGTTTGTTATAAAATCAATATCAAGGTATGTGGTCAAAAATATTGTGATATTTGATTTTCTTCATATTGCCCAGTCCTAACGAGTACACATGAACCATACTTGAGACCACCCTCTTCTGTGCCTGAACATGGTACACAGTGTTCACACTAATCAAACGAACTAGACTTTGGGGTCAAGTGTATTTTGATACAGGCCTGGGTTTCTGATGTGAAAGCCTCCTTAAAGACTGTAGAACTATATGGTGCGGTTATAATTTTATTTGTAATCAAGGACATTTAAGATGAATAAAACATCTAAAAAAAAATCCTGTGTCTGATGTACAATATTGAAAAAAACAACAACTCTCAGCTGATCAAAGTTTAATTGGTCTCCTTTCCTTTTCCTCCATCTGTCCAGGATGTTTGCTCGCCGGAGAAAGCCCACATACTGGGACTATTCTGTGAACTGCACTGGCAATGAAGCCCATTTGTCCAGCTGTAAACTGGGCCAGGCTTCATCACTGAAGTCCAATGAGACCTGTGCTGGAGGGTTGCCTGTTGTGGTGAGCTGTGTGCCCGGCAGAGACTTTGCTCCAACGCCAATGACGGGATTCAGGAAGGCCTTCAGACAGGAGGTAGGGTCTATTGTAAAGTCAATCCAAAATAAACACACCTGACTATTATTACTTTATTTTCAATACATAATTACTTTAACTATTGTATTCTACTTATTAAGACTTGGGCTTTTCCAGATCAAATAACTTCCACTCATTTTAGAAAAATAATTGTCCGTGTGTAATGAGCCACTGAAACAGTAAGATGTGCTGTCTTCTGTTAGTGGCAAATTAATTTTGTGTGATGTCTACAGATGGTATCAGTCAACTGAAATGGTAAACACTGCACTGTTTCAGTTCGGTTCTCTGGCTCTAATGCAGAGGGAGGGCCATTTGATGTTTTGGTTAGACATGGAGCCAACACTGACGTTCGGTACTTTGTGTCACTTTGTGAGCTGCAGCTGCTTTGGACACTTCTCATCAATATGAATTATTGTCATCGTGGGGTTTTAATGATGACATTATGTAGTAAAATTCTTGGGACAGGGCAAGGAACAACATGTATCTCCAGAAAGCAACGCCAATGTCAGCTAACTTTTATTCTTCTCATATGTCCTTAAGCATGAAAACTGGGGTCCAGAGTCCGTAAAACTGCATCAGCAGGGAAATTTAACACATTTTACACTGTAAGTGCTTAAAAAAGGGCACACAGTTTTTTGTTTTATTCACTAAAAAACAAACAAGGACAAGAAACCTTATTACAAGACAAGGGAAGAGTGATATTTTACACCAAAGTGTGCTCCCAACTTTTAGGAAGGCCCTTACCTGTCTCAGCATGAAGATACCCCCATGCGCCCCAGGTCTATAAAAGAAATGGTTTTGCCAGTGCGGATCTCCATCCAGCACCTTTTGGATGAACAGGACAGCTGCCTGTGAGTCAGACCTAATCGCCAAACTAAAGTGTTGGACCTCACTGATGCTTGTGTGACTGAGTTTGGAGCAAATCTCTGACCAGGTTCCAAAATCTGGTGGACAGCCTGAAACCAGAAGAGTGGAGGACACTATAGCAGCAGATGAATGCCCATGGTTTCAGAATGACCTGTTTAGCAGTCATATGTGGGTGTAATGCTTTGATGTGTGCATGCAAAATAATTGCTTTTACACATGCATGTGGCTCAAAGAGACTTTGACATAACTGTTTTTAAGAGTGGATAGTGTTTTGATTTTGTCACAAAGAAACTTTTCCTTGGCACAAACATTTAGTGAGTCTTCACTTAATGGCTCCAGACGTGCTGCTGTCTTCCTGATTCTGACCTTTGACCTCCACAGCAGGTGAAAGAGGGAAGTTTACTTAAACCTATTGGGGGTTAAACAGGCTTTGTTTTGCATTAAAGTTTCAGGGGATGTAAAACTCATTCAGTCTGTAGACAACAACACCAACCTTCAATTCAAGCCAAGAAGTACTAGCAATATTTAGTGCACCACTGAGCGGACATGAATTTCTGTCTGTGACTCCATCCACATTCCAAAGTGAGGTTTGAGCTTGCATGCTCTCTATCACGTTCCACAGCTGAGTGCCAGGTTGGGAGCGCTGTGCCTGACATCACGTCCCAGTAAATCTCCCAACACACTTAACAAGTCTGAGTCAAAGGAATTTTATCCCTAAAACAGATATTTACCATTAAAAAACCCCAAAGCTGACACGTCCTGTCTGCAGCCTGGTAGCCAGTGTGAAAGTATAGTGAAGGCTTTGCAAGGCTGTAGCCAAGGAGTCAACACTGTGGGGGACCAAACATGCCGGGGGTCTGGGATTACCCCCAGAAAAAGACTAAAGATTTGAAAACGTTGTCCTATTACATCATCATAAGCAAGTACAGCTATACAGTATATCATACGCGTATGCAATAAATGAAAGCTTCCCCAGTCTACATTAATTACTAATGCAGTGCAAGTAATTAATGATCTTGCACTGCATTAGTAATTAATGACACTTTATGTAGACATCATGTGGGCTATCTTACATAATGCAATAAAGACATTAACATGAGCTGAATACGCCTGTAAGCACCATTGATGATTGCTGGGTGAATTCATGGCTAATTACCTGCAGCTAATGTAGCTATAATAGCTCAGTGGTTCCCAACTGGTGGGTCGTGGTCCAAAATTGGGCCTTAATTCACCCAGTTAGAGTGTGAAAATATGCTGGCTCTTAACATGCTAAAATGACTGTTTAATTAAATGGATTCTGGTAGAATTGGTGATTGTGATTTGGGGGCTGTTTCAGGTCAAATAAAAAGGATGTTACTGTTGAACAATAAGGTCGACCTTCGTTGGGATCCTTTTCATAGTGCTGTCAGACATTTAAAATAACAATGTGAGCCTGTCAGTGGCAAAAACAAGCACTTTTAGTCGATGTAAATTAAAGGTGCAAGTGGTGGCTCAAGTGGTTACATTGCAGCTGTTTTGCCACTGACATCTACAGGCCTCTCACTCAATACTGGAACAGTTTAAAAAATTGTTGTCCCCATTAATCATTTAGACAAAATAGGGTCCAAGTTAAACAAATGCTGAACTTACTACTTACTTATTAAGATGCCTGGGCTTTACTTTGTGAATACCAAACAGTGCATCAGACTAAACTGCCACTAATGTGTTTACTTGTAAAATTAAACACTTCCAGTTTGTCCAAACAGTTAATGGGAGAACCACATTAATAGCATGTTCTGTAAACATGTAGTTACTCAGTCTGCTGACTCAGTTTCTCTCATCACAGAAAAGGAAAAGCTGAGGCTCCAAACTTTCACCTGAGTCTATTATTTATGAAAGAATAAACAAAAAATGTGGTTTTAGTATTTGAACATTTCAGCTTTTATAGTCATGTGCTTTACAGTGTCTCTTTTTCCTCTACAGCAACCACTGGTTCGTCTTCGTGGTGGGGCCATCGTAGGCGAGGGCCGAGTGGAGGTGTTGAAAAATGGAGAGTGGGGCACCATATGTGATGATAACTGGAACCTGCTGTCTGCCACCGTGGTGTGTCGAGAGCTGGGCTTCGGTACAGCCATAGAGGCCTTGTCTGGAGGTCGCCTGGGACAAGGTATACTCCTTTTCCTTTTTCATTGTTATTTGTGCAAGAGAAATGACTCTTTTTGCAGCTGCTCCTCACTGCATATTCAGATCTTGGAGCAAAACATAATGAAAAGGGGAAAGGAAAATTGATTTTTAAGGGCTTTTTGATTGAAACTGCAACATTGAAATAAGATTAATCTAAGCAAAAGTGCTGCTCTCTGCCTCCTCCAACACCTTCCACCTCTGTGGTAATCAGCTGTGCAATGCAACCAATGGGAAAAGATAAAGAAATGGATTGTGAGCAGAAACAGCCTGGACAAAGTGTACACTAGACATGAAACGGTCTCATGCCAATGAGCTCAGAATGGCAGTCTTTATTGTTGGAACAAATGTGCATGTATATTGCCTACATGGGACAGGATGGAAGGTTATGACTGTAGCAAAACCACATATCCCAAACATTTGAGGCAGTAATTCTATCCTTAAAGCTTTCCTCCCCATATCACCCCTGTGTGCCACTGAGCAGAGTATCATGGACTCACAGACCTGATGGTAAAAGTGATTTAGCTCGGTGGAACAGGATTAGTTACATTGTGCAGGTCTGTGAGGATGGGAATCCGTTCCTGAGCTGGTATGAACTTGAATATCGTTCTGTAAGGATTTATGAAGATTCTTACGTAATTCTAGTGAGTTTGGAAGTTAGTCAAAAGAAGAGATAAGGCACGCCTAGCTGAGCTGGACTGTCTGTACTGAAATGTATACCATTACTCTCTCTTCAGATGCTGGGACATAAAAGGTAGCTCTGTCTACTGAACAAGGTTTTTTATATTAAAGGTTCTGTGTGCAACTTTTACTATATGTAGGTAACAATGTAAGCGTTAGCTCTGTCAGCATTCTTTTCTGTGTTAGCGCTTTATTTATTGGGTTAGCACCATGGATGTATAAAAAGAACTGGATAGAGTGTCAGGGGCGGGGTCTTGTTCAGTCCTATAAAAGTTGCTCAGTGGTGCATGAAGCCAGAACAGTTCAATTTCCAGGTGTGAATTTACCTGGATCTTCTGCTCTGCTTCAGCGTCATTGGGCCGGTAAAGCAGGCGCGAGAGACTTTGGCTGGCCAAGCGGCTACTTCTGGTTTAGCCCTCTGCTACCTTAATGGGGATAAAACAATTTAATTGTGCGGCTCTTCTAGATGTTCCAGATGTTATCTGATTGAATGAACAAATTGTTCTACTGACTTCTAGATGTCTCTTTCACAACGTAAGTTTGTGGGGAAAAGTCTGTCTGGGCCCTATGGCATCATGTGAGGGACCTAGAAGTTATAATTCCATGGTTTGGCCACTATTTCAAATTGGCTCCAAAGCCAGGCACTGTTTCTGGGGTCTTGGTTAGCACCATAAGCTGTTAGTGCTTGCTCAGCTACGTCATGTTGACTATCCCGCCCCAGACTCTAGATATGTTCTAAATGTTGTACTCCTTTAAAGCTGCATTCTTGTTTTGGCCAAATGGGTATAGTGTATCAAGCTGTAAACACAATTTATTCATTACCACATTACATAGGCTAGTTGTTATGGTAATATTTTACCAGCATGTTACATCAATTAAATTAATCTATTGACAACTGAAATTCCAGTATTCACCCTCCTTTTAGCTCTGTGTTGGTCTCCACCAACTCCTGAGGGAGATATTGGCTCTTTAACTGCTAAATGTTCCACCATGGTTACCAGCTAACCGCTAACTGCGCTGTCTATTGTTCGGTGCTGGGCAGTTTGTGTATAATAGGTATGCAGATGTCTTATTGAGTCTGTCTTTGAGGTTTCTGCCTCCACCCAAATGCAATGGAAACAAAGTAAAATAAATAATAATAATAAGAAGATATTTATTTGCACGACTAAATTGTAGGCTAACAGAGACAGGTACTGTGACTGCATTTAGATTATTGTAAACAAATCTCTTCATTCTCCTGGCCCTCCCTTCGTAACTGACACTCCTTTTTTCACCCTGCTTTAATGTCTTTAGTATTCAATATCTGTGCTGGTAAATTAATTGAAAATAGATTATATAATTATAAATGATACGGCCAAAGGATTACTGCAGGTATTTTTTGCCAAAGCATTTTTGAGACCATTTGTTTGTTTTATGCATTAAGATAACTCGTAGTAGACCAGTTATGTTCCTGCCCTATCAGGCTTCATACATACATAGTCATGTTTCCATACCAAACGTAGACAATTACTTTGGTTTGTACGATGTTATTATAACGATGGCCAAAACTGCAAAACTAATACCCAAGCTATAATAAACCTGAATTCCCCTTTTATTTGTTTACCAGATTAGGTGTCACATTTTAATATTGGTTGGTATTTTATTTTGAAATGTACAAGGCAAAGCTCGTGCTGGGTCGAGAAGAAGAAGACCCTCACCCTGTCTAGTTATTTTCTAATGGAGGCCTTCACTCAAAGCAGTCTCACTTTATGGTCTCCACTGAGGAGTCTCCCCCCAGAGTGTACCAGCAGGGTTCAGTCACCAGCTGCATGGAGAGGTTTACGGCAGGTTTGGAATTTGGGACCCCCCACCCAACAAAAAATGTGCCAATGACCCACTTCTAAATTACACACTCAGCAGATATCTAGCACCTAGGTTATATGGTGTTGTAAAAGCCCAGCTCCCCTGTTATAAGGGATATACTATGGAAAAAAGTAACATTTTCTCTAGGGGTGCACCAATAACAACCGTATACAGCACAGGACTTCTGTCTCATATTGGAGGTGCTCCCTTTTTCATAAACAGGGATGTGTTTCACATTCCAGTAATATTAGACATGGAAAATGTTGAAACAAATGGATGAATCTTCCTTTTCCAAAATTATTTTCCATCATGATTTCTCATCAAGTGGCTCTCTGCAACCCTTCATGGAGAAAAACAAAGCTCAGATGGAAGTAATAAAAAGCTCAGATGGTAACAGTACACCATGGTAAACATTTCACAGAAGAATATTATAGATGAATGTGTTTCTGATTAGCACATGAAGCATCAATTAAAGCTGTTTTGAATATTCCAGTGAGTACTCATCTTTCATTGTCAGAGTCTTAAGTGTCATTGTGAAGAGGTCAGGATAAAGTGAATGGAGCCAGCCAGAGGGTGCAGTCACAATAAAAACCTTTATTAACTTGTATAAGAATTCATCATGTTGTGAGCATGGAAGTGTTAAGAGATGTGTGTGGCAGTAATACAGGTTTTATTTCTGTGAGGATAGTGTGAAGCATTTTTTGTCACAGTGTCATTTTATGGTATCTTTTCTTCTTATGTAAAGGTCATATGATCATAGGCAATCAGTATTATGGTACTTGATATGATGTGGTGACAACTGTTATTGCTATCCTTCCTTCCCCTTCCTAACCCCAACCCTGGATTTTACACCAGAGGTGTATTTTCATGCTTCTGCACTGCTGACAGGCATTATGTTTTCCAGTTGTCTCTCCATCTGTTTGTCCGTTTGTCCAATGCTATATCTCAAGAATGCCTTGAGGGGATTTTCCCAAATTTGGCACAAACGTCCACTTGACCTCAAAGATGAATTAATTATATTTTGGCGGTCACAGGTCAAGGTCACTGTCATCTCTCTTCCATCTTACTCTCATGATTCCCATATCTAAAGTATGCCTCGATGGAATTGTCTTAAAATTTGGCACAAACGTCCATTTTGAGTCAAGGGTAAACTGATTAGGTTTTGGTGGTCAAAAATGATGGTCACTGTGACCTTACATCCATCTAATTCTCATGAACACAATATTTTAAAAACACCTTGAGGGAATTTCTCAGATTTGGCACAAACGTGGACTCAACAATGAACTGATTAGAATGTGGTGTTCAAAGGTCCATGTGACTTCACAAAAAAATGTTTTTGGCTATAACACGAGAATTCATATGCTTTTTATGACAAAGTTTCACACACATGTCTAATAAGATAAAATGATAAAAAAAAAAAAAAAGTCAGAGCTCAGTATCACTGAGACATCATAATGCTCTGCAAAAAAAAAAACAACACTTTTCTGGCCATTATTCAACACCATAAGACAGCAACAGAAGAGGAGACAGTTGGTCAGAAACTGAATTGGTGACACTAATCTTGGGTGCTCACCCTGAAACTTTGCAGATTGTATAGATCTTCTGTGCTGGCGGGTAGACGACGTGTATGAAGCATCCACGTTTTAGAATATGTCACTTCTTTGCAGCAACATCCATATTTGAAGCATTGTCTACTGTTATGGCTACGTATTAGTCTAGACAGATGTGGATGTAAACTGCAACTTGACTGGCTGGTGGAAGCATACAACCGCAAGGCGGTAATTCTAGTTTAATTTTATACCAGAGCTGTATTTTTCTATGGAGATGGTAAATAGACATGAAATCAAGACACAACACAGACATCTCTCAGCCATAATAACCATTTGTTATTCCCTCTCAGTTTCAATGGGAAGCAACCTTTCTAAACAGTTTCTTTTCTTTGTACTTTTTAGGTATGGGCCCTGTGCATATGAATGAGGTGGAGTGCTCTGGATTTGAGAAGTCCATCACAGAGTGCTTCTTCAACAAGGAGGCTATTGGTTGCAGCCATGAGGAGGATGCAGCCGTTAGATGTAACGTTCCTGCTATGGGTTTCCAGGAGTCGGTGAGCACAAACACTGCTCTTTCAGTGTCTTTTATGCATACATAGGGCCTGCTGCAGACCACTGAAAGGGATACTTCACTGATTTTCAGCCAGCTTTGTGTCATAATAATCGAGGTAGTATGTGTAAATGAACTGTGGTAAACTTCTCTCCATCTTACCAGTGCCTAGATCCTCCTGTTTATCTCCCACCTCAAATTTTCACTGGCCCCCAGGCTGTTGCTCAAACTACGGATTGTATTTCAACATTTTCATGTGCCCACCACCATGGACACAAAAAGTATAGAAGCAAATTGAGAGATAAATCCACCTCTCTCTCTCTTAAACTCAGATAAAACAGTAAAAATAGGCACTGCTGATCAAATATGAACCAAGATTCTGTTAGGCTCTGATCACACAAAAAGCATTTTGCAGGTTGCAAAGGGTGCAATGCATTGCTTTTTTTTGTTCTTTAAATAGAATGTCACCAGTAAAAAAGTCTTTTTATTGTTGCTAGGCAACCGCCCCATCCCCTCCTCACCCTAACCTTCCCGTGTAATCAATCTACTGTTTATTTATGTATTTTTATTTATTTCATTGTAATAAGTAGCTAGGTACTAAAATAGACAGGTAGAGGGTACTTGCTGTAGCTCCGCTTGAGGGTGAGAGGCTGTCGGCACATAGTTTGTTGGGCGAAGAGAAACTGAGATTTGTGTGGGTACGTGAGACCCTAAAAAAGAGGGTGGATCATTGGGAGTACCACCAGTTGGTCCAGGAGCTTCACCTCAACAACGGCCATTTCCAGGCATCATCTGATCAGACAATGGGTAAAAAGCAGACATGATGTGGGGTGCTTTTCCGCCCTGAGTTGAAGTTTTTTCAACTCGAGGAGTTCAGAGCACTCTGGCAAAAACAGCAGGTGCCTAGAATGCAGAAACATGAGGTGCACAGCAAGGCAAAAACAGCGAGCAAAAAGCTTCATTCTCATTAAAAAGGATTACAGAAAGCAGCCTCCAGCTGTTAAAATGCTTTCTTCATAATCAGAGCCTTACTGTGTTGTCAGTTTCTCACCAAAAATGTTTTCAGAAGCATATTTTAGCTTAGTTTTAACTGTAATAAGAGATTATTTATGACCAGCTGCTCTTTACAATGTTTCCTGTGTCAAAACGGAAAAGATTGCATAATGTCACCACCCTCGGGAGCACTTACTGGTGTGGTGCAGCGAAGTGCATTCTGGTAGTTGTAGGTTTTTCTACCTCTTAAGCAAAAGCCACAGCTTTTTCTTTATTTTTCTGGTTGTATAGCATCAACTTGAAAAATATTTGTCTTTCTACTGCATAGACAGCCCAGTTTTATGAAAAGACCATCTTTCCAGCAGTGAAATACGTCTTTAAAGTTAACATATGTGAGGATATTTTGCACATCGTGTGTAACGCTTTCCAGGTCCTCCTGGGGGACCCCATGGCATTCCCAGGCCAGACGAAATATGAAATCCCTCCAGTATGTTCTGACTCTGCCCCAAGGCCTCCTACCAGTTGGACATGCCTGAAACACCTCTAACTGGAGGCGTCCAGGAGGCATCCTGATCAGATTCCTGAACCACCTCAACTGACCCCTTTTGACACAAAGGAGCAGCGGCTCTACTCTGAGGTCCCTCTGGATGTCCGAGCTCCTTACCCTATCACTAAGGCTGAGCCCAGCCACCCTTCTAAGGAAGCACATTTCGGCCCCTTGTATCTGCGACTTCGTTCTTTCGGTCATTACCCAGAGCTCATGACCATAGGGGAGCGTTGGTACGTAGATAGACCAGTAAATCAAAAGCTTCGTCTTCCGGCTCAGCTCCCTCTTCACCACAACGGTCCGGCACCACGCCCACATCACTGCATTTCTGCAAACTGCAGATACATTTCACACACCATTCGACCTTCACTCATGAACAAAACCCAGAGATACTTGAACTCCCTTGTTTGGGGCAGTAACTCACTCCCAACCCGGAAGGGGGCAATCCACCATTTTCTGGCAGAGTACCATGGCCTCAGACTTGGAGGTGCTGACTCTCATCCCGACGTCTTCACATTCAGCTGCAAAGCCCCCCAGTGCATGCTGGAAGTCACCAAGTATTTGTTAAAAATATTAGAAACACTGGTGACATTAAATCTGATAGCCCTCTTAGGTATGTTATCATATATGCTGGGTTTGTTACTTTGTAGTAAGGGGGTACTTTAAATCTTAGAAAGATACATTAAGTAGTGGTTAAAGAAAAAAAAAACTTCCCTCACCATTTTAAGATGTTAAACAACAGCTACATGCTTTAAATATCCTGTCAAACATCACTGATTGATATAACAGCCTGGATTTATCCTTTAAGTTGGTGTGTTTGTGTTTGTCATGCCTGTAGCTGCGCCTGAGTGGAGGTCGTAACCCCTATGAGGGCCGTGTGGAAGTGCTGATGGAGAGGAACGGTTCTCTGGTGTGGGGGACGGTGTGCAGTGAAGGCTGGGGAACCATGGAGGCCATGGTGGTTTGCAGACAGCTGGGCCTGGGCTTCGCCAGCAACGCTTTCCAGGTACGAGTTGCAGCAGCCAGCAGGTGGGAATCAGCCTGTTTGGTTTGTAACAGGATCCTTTTTTTCCCACCCCTCTCTTCAAATGTTACAGCCTGTCAGTAAATGTCTGAAATGTTTAAGAACAAAAACAATAAATGGTGTTTATTTTGATTAATGTTGTTTCAGACTAAGATTAAGACATTACAAATCTGAGCACAGGATCTTATGCAGGAGAGGTTGTAGTTTAACCCAGGTTTTTCATTAAACTTCACATGTAAAATTAATATTTTTTTTGCTACATCTAGATCCCCAAAGTCTTAAAATTTACTGCCATGTGCACACAGTTTCACACTAATTACCTGTGGGATGTTTCCTGGAAAGAACCATGTCATTTTTTTAATAATAGGAAAAACAGTGACAATGTTCTGAGATGGTTATTTGAGATTAGTTGTAGAGCTTATAAAGGGTTGTTGATTTTTCAGAGGAATTCCTTAAACCATTTCTCTGTTAAAACCTAATCAATTATTGATTTACTTTTGACTCAATTTTGTTAAATGCATCCATTCAATCCAATCATGTCCTACAAATTCTATAACTACATATCAGATGGAATCACTTTTGCATGTTAATTTGAATTATGTCCTGACAATTTAGCTCATTTCTAATAAAAATGAATTGCAAATGGCTCCAGTCATCATCATTTTTATAGTGGGTGAATTTTAAAGACTTCACAGGAGAGATGATGATGATGAGGATAAAAAAAAATATTTTCATAAGAAGCAAGTTAAAATGATTATTATAATCCATATTCAAATGCAAAAGTATAGTGTGCGATTTATTTGTTTAAAAATAGCCTAAAATGATTTGTCAGGGTTATCATTTCACCAGTAATTATACTGCTCCTAAAACAGCCTTGGGCAGTTTGTGCAGAGCTGTGAAATGGAGAGCTGAGCTTTATGGGTGGAAATAGTAAAACAGTGATTTTTGTATGATTATAGGATGTCAGGTTTACCTTGAGGCAGAAGCAAGTTCAACTGTCTGTTGTAATAGGGGTGTATTTGTTATGTTATGATATTATTTGTGTCATCTTTTTGTCTGGCAGTGCTATTATACATTAATATATTTCACTCATAAGAACATAAGTTGCACAGGCCTTATTTGGCAGTTTAAGTTGCACTTAAAAAACATATATGTACCATTATGTATCTACAATGTAATGGCCCATCCATGAGGATTTAAAAGGACTGACTGTGCCCTCTAGTGGTCATTGTAGAGAATCACCTTTCTTCACAACAATTTAAGGTGTTTAAGGATTGCTACTTAAGTAAAACATCTGGAACATTTTTTTTTTCCAACATGGCTGGTGAAATAATAAATGATAAATTAGTAACCGTGGTGCTTAAAGAAGGTTTCACTGCAGGCTTTTGCAAACTGTTAAATGAAATCCTCCCACAACTCACTAACTAAATATGTTCTAACTGTTCACTGTTAGCTAATTAAAGGTTTTTGACTAGCTGTGTTCAGTAAAGCACTGTTATCATATATGAAGTGAGCAACAACGGATTATAGTATGTCCAAAAAGGTTAGTGTCAGTTTTGATATCAAACATAGGGGAGCGTGGGGAACCTCCTAATGCAGAGTAAATTGTTACACAGGTCAATCCCTTTGTGTGTCCAGCCAGTTGACACACAGCAGCGTTAGTTGTAAGGCAGTGGTACAGCTAAGTGGCCTATAGCATATTTTCTCTATTTTTGCACTTCAAACTTATTTTCAGTTTGAACTCATGTCTTTAATTAAATAAGATATATACTTAAGTATATATACTCAAATATATATTTTAATTTTTTTAGGTATCCTATTGGCACACAGGTTCACAGTTTTGTCAACATTCATACATTGTAGTGCAATCTATATACATCTATTGATCCAACCATTGATTATTGTTGATAGACTAACAGATGGATGGATACCTCTCTTTCCCTTGATGTAGATAGAGAGATAAGTATCTACATACATCTATCCATCAATCTATCATGGATGAAAAGAGAAAAAGATATTATACCCACACATAGCCTACTATGTGTCCATCTTTGTGCTTATCTTTCCATTCATGAAGCATCAGTGGTTAGATGAGGGATGTGTAGATGTTTTGATATCTATCATAGATAGATCCATAAACAGTATCAACCTATAGCATATAAATAGAATTGTATTGAACTGATTGTGTTGAACAGACTTTCCAGCAAGTGTTTCAACTAACCCTCTGCCTGTTACCATTCACCCCACCCAAGGGGTACGTTGAAACATTTCAACTCTGCCACTTCTCGGTTGTTCCAGAAAAAAACAGCTGTTCATGTGTAGCAGAGATGTGCATGTTGTTAGAATAAAACCAGAAATAATTAATCTCAAACCATTTTAGTAACATTTAGCCATAACTCAAATATGTGAGGTTGTGCCCTGCTCTCAATTTCAATTCAATTTCAATTTTATTTATAAAGCCCAATATCACAAATCACAATTTGCCTCACAGGGCTTTACAGCATACGACATCCCTCTGTCCTTATGACCCTCACTCTCTCCTATTCGCTATGTGTGAAACTTAATCAGAAAGTTGCATTACAGTTTAGCCTATGGGTTCCACATGGGTCAGTTCTACAATGTGTACAGTATATGATCAGTCAAAGTGCATTATGTCAGAGATGAATGGCATGTGGATGTCCCTCTACTGTCAGCCGTGAACCATGGGCTCATGTTTTCTCAACAGGAGACTTGGTATTGGCCAGGAGAGGTGACTGCTGACGCTGTGGTGATGAGTGGCGTTCGCTGCTCTGGTACTGAGATGTCGCTGTCCCACTGCCTGCACCACGGAGCCCACCTCAGCTGCCCTAGGGGAGGCGGACGCAATGCCGCTGGAGTCTCCTGCTCTGAGAGTGAGATCCCCAAATTATATTTATAACATAATGTGGTGAATGCTTTTGAGAGGTAATGGTCAGAAAACATGCCTAGAAATCATGTAACGTTACATCAGTAGCCCATTAAAGAGCCTGAATGCTGTATGGTGATGAATGAAAGAGTAAGAAAAGAAGTAATTGACATTTCTGCTTTTAATTATACTTTGACTATAGCCTTTGCCATTTAATTTGCCAGTTCACACCTTTACATTGAAAAGCTTTGACTCTTGCTCTGCAGTTGTAATTCAACAAATGAAATTATTTCTGCCTCTTAAGAAGCTCTGCCTCAGAGGAATGTTTGCATAACCGAAACTTCAATATCCCTCCTGAATCACAAGGGCTCTGCATTTGAAACAGAAGCCACTCATTTACTCGACGTGCCTGAGCTTTTCTGGGGTTTTTTGCCAATGACAGGGCCATACCGCTATGTTTCTAAAAATGTTTTGTCTCTGTCTGCTTCTCTGTGGTTTCTCTTCATCCTCCTGTCCACAGCGGCCCCTGACCTGGTGTTGAACCCTCAGGTGGTGGAGCAGACCACCTACATGGAGGACAGGCCCATGTTCATGCTACAGTGTGCGTTTGAAGAGAATTGTCTGTCCTCCACCTCCAGCCAGGCGCCGGCCAACTCCTATCGCCGCCTGTTGCGCTTCTCATCCCAGATCCACAACAACGGCCAGTCTGACTTCCGGCCCAAAGCTGGCAGGCACTCCTGGGTGTGGCACGACTGTCACAGGTCAGTGTCACAGAGTTCAAGGGTTTGATCCAAGGGGCAACCTCTGAGGCTGAAAGGTGAAGCCCACACAGAAGTGTGGGGTGGCAGTAGCTTGGTCCATAAGGACTTAGGTTGGGAACTGGAGGGTTGCTAGTTCAAGTCCACAGTATGGACCAAATGTGCAGTGTGAACCAGTTTTTGACAAAGGCACTGAACCCCCAACTGCTTGGCAACTCCCTCACTCTGACATCTCTCCATTTGATGCACATTTAGGTCCTATTTTTGCATGTGTGTATTTCAGGCCTGTGTGTAAAACCACAAGTTAAGCATAGCGTTAGTTCAGGCAGTACACAATGTCAAGCTCAGCTCACATCCCAGTTACATCAGCTGATCTCAAGCAGCCCAGTCAACTGATGGAGCAGCTGATTGATGGAAGAGAGTCAGCTGATAGATCACGTGATTCCTTTCTCTGCAACCAATTGGCAAATCATATTCAGGGCGCCCTATTTAAACTGCTTTGGCCTGCCTACTGATGCTGCTTCCTCTGCAAGCCACTTTGCAACCTGCCTCCATCCCAGCCCCTCCTTCATGTTGTGTCTGACTTATCAATGTCATTTCTGTTTGTCATTGATGCTGCTCTGTTCTGTTCCCAGGGGGGTTTTGCTGCTGTTGTCCCTGCCTTAGGTTTTCCATGTAGGCACATGGAAGGGCAGAGATGTGTTCTGCCTTAAAGCTTTCTGCGTAGGCCTAGGAAAGGCAGAGAGTTTTCTTTGCCTATAGCAGTCCTGACTGAAGTAGTATTTTTTGCATTTCTGTTTGTTTATAGATTAAACCAATGAAGATACGAAAAATGTAATCATTGAGCCACAGAGGTGTTGGTAGAAGTATTTCTTAACTTTGTCGTTCAAACTAGCCAGTCTAGCTATTTTCTCCTGCTTTCGGTCTTCATACAAAGCTAGGCTAATCACCTCCTGGGTCTAGTACTGGGTCCTCCTGGGTCTACTTATGCATAGACATGAGATTGATAGATCTCAAAAGGAAAGCAAATATGTGGGTTTCCCAGAATGTGGAGGGGTTTCTTTAATAAGCTGCTAGTCCAGCTTAAAGAAATTCAGGATGTTGAAAGTTTTGAAGTCCTGTGGTGATGTCTATGCTGTTTCAATTCTTTTCTGCCCTCAAAAATGGGATGCTGACTACTCACTATTAATAAAATATTTCAATAAAATGCTTGGTGTGACAGGAAAATGTAAAAATATTTAAGGACAAAGAGCATTATAAAATTCAATAAAACTTTAATTATAAAGAAAAAGGCCACCTATGCAATCCTTATTACAGAACAATGAGCCTACTGAAATCCATGTGACATTTCATCATCAAATATCATTTGTGGAAACAGTTTTAAAAGTTTGTATCTAAGGAAGATAAATTGCAGCCTGATTAAACTTCAAAAGTATAAAGTCCGTTAGAAACCACAGAGTAGAAGAACACATTTGAATGATTCAGAAACGACATCTCAAATTAGACTTAATTCAAAGAAAGAGCGATGACTCAGCCCCCTCATGTCTTGTCTCTGCCGCAGTTTTTCCCTTCCATATGTTACGCTGCCCTGTAATTGACAGTGTGCTGTAAGCTATAGCCAGTGTACAAAAAGTCCCACATTTTTGTGGTTCCTGTGTTGGCCGGGGGAAACAGTTCACTGTTGAAAGCTTCACAGAGCTACCAGCTTTTCACACGGCAAACCTTGGGCACCTTTGAATGGCAGAACTTAGAGTATATCGGGCCAAAATTTTAAAGAAAACCTTCAAAAGAAAAGTTGTAGGTGGCAGATGCCAGTTTGCGATGTTCTGTTTTTTAGTAAAGGCCATCGTTGCTCTTTCTTTAGTGTACTAGAGCTACAACAGACATACTTGTACTTTTGTGTGACGTTTGTACCTGACTATGTTTCTAAACTTCATCTCTGTGTCTGTGTGTAGGCATTATCACAGCATGGAGGTGTTTACGCTCTATGACCTGTTTAGCCTCAATGGAACCAAAGTGGCAGAAGGACACAAAGCAAGTTTTTGTCTGGAGGACTCAGAGTGTGATGAAGGTGAGAACTGAAATGGGGGTTCTACTTTGATTTCAAGATATAAATAAAAGTCAAGTTTTCAGAAATGTGGCAGAATGACCCCTCACATAGTCAACAATTGTCTTTTAAATCTACATCAGTCAATATTTCTTATTTCACAGTGGATCAAGTGACTCAGTAATGTGAAAGGGGGTCAATATTAGTGACGCACCAAGGACCTAGTCTGCACTTCCCTTTAGATCCACAGAGCTTTTTAGCGTCTTTCAGCTCATTGTTTTGGTTTTATGTCCCTCAACTTTACTGTTTTGGTTCAGTTTTTGGTTCACTGCACTCATCCTTGTTTCCAGCTACAAGGCAGCTGTTTTGTGTGTTCTGATAAATCCACTGGACACTAGCTGCCCAGCACCAGCTGCAGACAGCCACTAAATGCTCCACAATGTTTACCTACGTCTAGAAGGTGGACATAGTGGAGCATTTAGCAGCTAAAAAGCCAGATATTTTTCTCAGACGTTGGTAGAGACCAAAACAGAGTGACTGTTGGACTCACACCCATCTGTTGGATAGAAACAAATAAAATAAATGCCTATGTTTACCTGTGTCTGTTTCTTAAGAAGCAGCTTCATTAGATGATAATATGTCAGTGTTTAAAGCTTATTGCACTGCCCCCATGTTGCCAAAAAAAGAAATAACATATGCAGCTTTAACATGTTATGAATGGTTCTCAGGGGGTTTACTTGTCATCACTTTTTCCTTTTGTAATGTCTTATTGCAGGTATTGAAAAGAGGTACGAATGTGCTAACTTTGGAGATCAGGGGATCACTGTGGGCTGCTGGGATACCTACAGGCACGACATCGACTGCCAGTGGATTGACATAACTGAACTCAAACCCGGAGATTACATTTTCCAGGTAATTCTTCCTGTGTTCTGTTGTTCCTCTTCTCTAAATAAAAAGCAAAATTATGTACACACAGCGTCCATTAGTCCTGGCCTCTCACTGTCATCCCTGACTTGTTCATGTTCTCCCTCTCACAGATAGTAATTAACCCAAACTATGAGGTACCGGAGACAGACTACTCAAATAACATACTGAAATGCAGATGTCGATATGATGGCCATCGTGTGTGGATGTACAGCTGCCATAATGGTAAGACCTCACAATTATCTGGAGGAATATCTGTAACATTTACTTTCCTTTTAATATGGTTGATTTAAGAATTGAAGTTAATTCTGTTTTTACACTTAAGGTGATTTCAAACTGTAAATGGAACACACATGCAGTTGTTTCATTGATTTTGACATTACTTAATGCAATGTCAGTGGCAGTTATGTGGAATTAATTTACATTCATAAAAGAGGAAGGAACACAAAATACAGTACATATCAATGCATAACACCAGTAGTCTATCTGAAAATATAACTTTAAAATGATTAAAATAATCAGTAGAAATGATATCATACTGTCCACTTTAATTGCTGAGATCAGTCATGTATTTTTGATCATTATTAATTTTACAGTTTTTTTCAAAATTATAGTATGACAAAAATGAATTTAACTCAGAGTCCACACACTTCAATTTTCTGAAGCTTTCAGCTCCATCTTATGGTCTTCATCAGCAGATGGGAGTTCACTCAGTTATCATGGATCAGGTCCAGTTGTCATCAAATGAACTGTATGACACTTTGGTCATTTGAGAATAGATGGCCAGAAGGGAGTCTTAGTATGACTCCATGCTCAGATGAAGACTATAAAATGTAGTTGAAAGCTCTGGAAAAAGCTTTTAAGTGGGCAGTGAGTAAGTATTATTTCAACCCAGACTCACCCCCAACTTGACAAATGCTGACAATTGGTCAGGGGCCCAAGGCGTCAGACACTGACAAACCAAGGCACCCTTTATTGGCAGTATAAGACACACCCTGTGCCACTGGCAGCAACACAATCCCAAAGCATGATCGATCCACCTCCGTGTTTACCAGTTGGACAGGTGTTCTTTTCATGAAATTCTGCACCCTTTTTTTCCACAAACATGCCTTTGCTCATTGCATCAAAAAAGTTATATTTTAACTTGATCACTCCACAGGACTTGTTTACAGAAAGCATCAGGCTTGTTTAGATGTTCCTTTGTAAACTTCTGATGCTGAATTTTGTGGTGAGGAAACAGGAAAGGTTTACTTCTGATGACTTTTCCATGAAGGTCATATTTGTACAGGTGTCGCTGCACAGTAGAACAGTGCACCACCACTCCAGAGTCTGCGAAACCTTCCTGCAGGTCTTTTGCAGTCAAATGGGAGTTTTGATTTGCCTTTCTAACAATCCTATGAGCATCTGTCTTAGAAACTTTTCTTGGTCTTGCAGACCTCACCTTGACCTCCACAGATCCTGTTAACTGCCACTTCTTAATTATATTACGAACTGAGGAAACAGCTACCTATAAACACTTTGCTAGCTTCTTATAGCCTTCAGAGCCCAGGGCTGCTGATTGCTGAGACAAAGTTTCAGGAGTCAGAGTATTTACAAAAGCTTTGAAATGTGCATCACCTGGCTTTTTCTAATGATAATTTTGAACAAGCTATAGCACTAATTATGATCTGAGACCCTGGTAAAAGTTATCTGAGAGCTCAAATCTCTTGGGGTGCCCAAACTTGCATGGTGCTCCTGTCCGTTTTTCACTCTAAAATTGTACAAAACAAAAGATGATACACTTATCGTGCTTAAAACGTTGAAAAGCATGTTCCATCTTTAATTCCATGCCTCTTGGGAGTCAGTTCATCTTCTACTTATTTAACTATTACCAGTAAATGAAATTTTGACCGGGGTGCCCAAACTTTTGCATGCCACTGTATATATTTTACAGTATGTATGGTTACAGCTATGAGAGACAATATAAAGTATACTTAATGTTCTGATTTATTATCTGATATCCTGATTGAAGTGCAGTCTGAGCACTTAGCAAGGCAGAAATCTTTGACATTTATCACTGAAGCTTACTGAAAGTGTTGGTATCAGATGTGAGACAAGGAAAAAGTGTGGCGACGGTAACTTTGTCTGTCTCTGCTAGGTGGCTCATTAAGCATCGAAACAGAACAGACGTTCCCAGGGCTCCTCAACAACCAGGTGACCCACAGGTAAAGACAAAGCAGAGGAGATGAGTCGACTGGCAGTCACCCTTCCTGCAGGAAGGCCATCTGAAACCCACCAACCACTCCGCATCTCCATCTGTGGTGGATTCCCCCTGTCAACCCTGCCCTGGTCAAACTATCTTGTTACATTTTCCCTTCTATTAGGAAGAGCCCTCCTTCCCCCACGGCTGAAAAAGTATTGTTTTCCCCCTCCTGTCCAAAGAGAGGCAGGTACAGCCTTACCAACACTTCCATGTTAAGAACAAGGCCTGCCGGGAAGTGGCAGGTATTTTACACAAGCTGCAGTATTGGGGAATGTCATCAGGACTGTGTCTTCTTTGAAGTGCAGCACTTTAACAGAACCCTGCTGCAACACTTTTTGTTCAAAGCTTCCCCGTCAGTGGCAGGTCGCCTGAGGATTGAGAGGAACCATGGATAACAATAGCAGTGGTCTGTCTTTGGAAATAAAGTCAGTGTTCTTCCACTTTTAATAAAGTTCCTCTTACACACATACACTGAGTTTATGTTCCACAGACAAACTGAGCATTTCTGTTGCATGTCAGTTATTCAAGCTGAAGTTTCACATCTTAATTGAGGAGTTTACAAATCAAGTTGCGGCACAAACAAGTCCTCAAAAAGCAAACAGCCCATTCATCACAAATTGCAAGTGCTAACTGCTTGATTCAGCTGTAAAATGAATCCAGCAAGGCTGAACTATCACGTACTGAGACGCCTCAGAGTGCCCCAAAGCTAAATAACTGGAGCATATATTCTCTCAAATTGCTCTACATGAACAAGGACTGTAGTCTTTGCATCAAATCTGATTAGGCCACATTTCAAAGAGGAGTCACACTAGGCCTATAATCCTTTGTGGGCATTGGTGTCCCAATGTGTGTTGGAAGCAATCTCAGTTAGTCCAGAAATCATTTAAGCAAATTTTACCCACAGATTTACCTATAATTTACACTATAGTATGCATTACCTAAGAGGTTTTAGTTTTGACCAGCACTGATAGTAGTTTTCCAGTTACTGTGCAAAATTGACAACAACAAAAAAAAATAAAAAATAAATACTGATTTAGAACTGGGTTATGTCCTCCCTTTGGTAAGTTTGAGATTGATGTCAGCTTCCAGACACTGTCTTGTTCTGATATATCCATAACTCTTTTTATGATATGTAGCAATATTTTGCTTTTGAAGCTAATATATCTACGTTTTTTCTCTCCCCATTCAGTGCCTTTATAAAATACTCACATTCATTACACCCACCATCTTTAAAGACCAATTTAATACCACCTAGAAATCTAGTTTTTTATAACTTAAAGTCCAGCCGAAAATAAATTGCCTGCTTTACAGCCTACCGATCCACTCTGTAGGTTCCTGTTTTATAGTCTGCTTTTAGGACGACATAGCCAGTCTGTGCCATTGGTTCTTTGTCTTGTCTTCTGTCATCTAACTGCACAAAGGCCTGGTCACAGCAGCATTTAAAACAGCTCCATTTTGCTGCAGTTTCCAATCATTCCAATTAAATCATTGTAATTAGTGTATCCTTTTGCTTGTGCAAAGTAGATGAGTGCAAATTGTGCAAAAGCTATCGTTGCTAATCAGCTGTGTTGCACCATCAACTTTTATTTAATCTGCTCTGTTAGAGTAAAACTGTTACACAAAAGAGGAGACATTTATGAGACAGGAAGTGATGGTAGGCCTACAAATGTGTCTTTCGAAAAAACTGTGTGAAGTTTTTATCCTGCTTATGATCGAGCTAAGCTAACAAGATTTTGAGTTTGACAACTGATCCTTTGCAAGTTTCTGGGGAACATAGGACCCTGTGTCAAGTTCCCATTATGTACTATATAAATCTGGGAAACAAAGAACCTTGTAAACATAGGAGTCTTGGTGAGTACATATGTAGGTCTAGGGAACAAAGGACCCTGGGAACATGGACTCAGGGAGCACTGGAATTACCCTACTAGCACCAGCCCAGATAGCTAGTGCTTTAATGTCTCACCAGGCAACCACAGCAATTTACCAACTAGCCCTGATACTATAGTCACTACATCACTACTAGAGCCAAATATTATGCAAAGCCACATGAATATATTTTGCTGTACCATTTTCTAGTTGTGACCAGGCCTTAAAGCAGAAACGCACTGTTGTATCAGAGGCTGAGTAACAGCCAGATAGCAGTCTGAGACACAACATAAAAGAGGACAAACTTTGAACCATTTCACATTAACTTTCAAGCTATCTTATTCTAATATCTTCTTCATATCTACTGTACAAGAAGGTAGCTTAACTTAGCTGAAAGAGCTACCAACCATTGCGGGGTAGATAGCTAATTAGCTAGTCAGCTGTAGCACATGGTAGGCTACCAGCAACACTGCCAACAAATTTCTGTCTGACCTTTGCTTGTAAGCTAGCAGTCAAAGACACGCACTCATAGTGTTGAAGGCTTAAGAGGTTTTTTAATGTTTGTCAAAAGGGCCATTTTCTTCCTTTGAATAATAAAAATATCAGTGATTCATTGAAAAATTGCTCTGAACTTTTCTTTAAGACACATGAGTGTATGTGTTACTGAAATGTGTCTTAAGTCTTCCACAGCCAGTGGCACGCTGTTGGTTCTACAGGAGGATCATAGAACTGTTCCACAGTATCATGCTTTCACATACAGAAAGGTTTCAGCTGTTATTTGTTGCCTTTACAAGGAAACACAAGAGCACAGGTATCATCCTCTCAGAGAAAGCTCATGGAATAGCGTTTCTCCCCGTTAAGAGTTGCAGATATTAGTTACTGTTACTGAAGTTAGGGTTTTTTTTTTTTTTTTACAGTTTTATTCCTCGTTTTAAAATAATATGTTACGTACAATAATGTGTGTGTGAATCCTGTTTTATTGTACTTTTTTATAATGGTGCTATCAAACTGGTCCTCTGTTTTCTGAGGGTGCAGTACGTGTTGAACAGCTACATTATGTATACTAACAGTATACTTGAACTGAGAAATAAATTGCTTTGTGTGTTAAACTATAATAAAGGTCTGAGTTACGGAGCAACCAAATCTTTGCTGTTAAATGTTGTTTCTATTCATTTTTTCCTCACCATATTTATATTTTGCGCGTCACCCTGCTTCACATATTTTCCATTACAAAAACTGTAATTCGCAGCTGCTGTTTGCAGGCATTTTGTTTAAGTTTGATATTTGATACGTGAACATCAGTTATCTTAAACAACCTTCCCTCCTCTGCACTGAAACCACTGTGCAACACTAAAGAAACAGATTACAGCACAGACTTGAGTGACTTGAGCTCAGCACACTACCATCAGCTGGTGTCTTTGAAACAGGCTGTGAGCTGAAAGAGTCTCTTTCTTGTTGCACTCGATTTCCCACGAGTGTTTCTTTTTTTCCACATATGTTTACCTGAGGTAGGAGAAACAATCAGTCACCTCTGGCAGCATTTACACTGCAGCAGCTGTGATTTTTTTTAACCCCTTCTGTTTCTGACTTCATTTATGCACACCCTAAAAGAGTCTCACACAGTGGTTGTAAATAAGAACTTTCCTTCCAAAATAGATTCCATAATCCAAATAGTAAAAATGGAATATGGGCATTATTTTTATTAACTAAATTTAAGCAACTAAACAAGCAGTGACCAGTTATCACATAATGCAAAGCTGAAACTTGCATACACATTCATTTGCTACTTTGACAGAGGTGAGTTATAACTAAGTACAGTTCGTAGGTACAATTTAGAGGTACTTGCACTTTATATTTTTACTTAAATATAGGCAGTTATTGTACGTTTTACTCCACTGCATTTGACAACATTAGCTACTAGGTGCTCTGCAGATTTAGCTTATTAATGTAAAGTATAAATGAACTAATAAATTATGATATGGTATTATAATTTTCTTATGCCATACTATACTATAAATATTTTCATGGCTTTGTTTTTACATACTACACTATGACTATGCAATACAATACTAAGATTTTTTTTAAATTTTTTTTTTTCTTCTCATGCTGCACTGTGGCTTTATTTAGGATATTTTTATGCCATACTGTACTATGATTATTAATTATATTTTCATGCCACACTATACCGTTACAATGTTTATGATATTTTCATGTCATATTATACTATGAATGTTTTAACATTTTTAATGCCATACTATACTACGATTTTGTATATCTTTATGCCCTAACATACAGTGACAATTTTGTATGACACTTTTATGGCGTATTATACTATGATGTTTTAATGGTATTTTTATGGCATACTATACTATGACATATTTTGTGATTTTTTTTAATGCTATAGTATACTATGGTGATTTTTGTTATATTTTGTAATCATACAATACTTTTTACATTTTTAAAAACATTTTTTTATGCCATAAAATATCTTGACATTTTTATGATATATTTATATCACTATATTATATTTATACTTTCAGGACAACAAAAAAGTAGTAAAAAGTAATACGCATTTCAGTGATTTATTTATTCTCCACCAGGGCTGTATTGCTGGCAGTGTGGAGAGAACTTTGAAATAATAAATCCAGGCAGCTTGTCCACCCCAGGTCATTTCAATGAGCCCTTAAAAAATCTGTCAAATATTTTTTTAATTCAAGATATTTTTCCATGTTTGATTAATTCAACTGTTCTATTATATATATTGTATATGTAAAAAATAAAATAAAATAGAATAAAGTCTTCCATGCATTTAAACAGCTATATGTCCCAGACTTTAACCACGAGAGAGTGTTGTCCCCTCTAGAATTGTTGTATTTATGCATGTATGTATTTCTTCATTTTTTAGCCTTAAGTGTGTGAATTTTAAAGATTTTTTTTTTTAAATCCTCATTTGACAAACCAGAAGAACAAAACCAGCTCAACACAGCCCATCATTTTCTGAGGCACGGCTCAGCAGAAGCCTATCATGGTGCAGCACTGACCTCTTGTGGCTCCTAACAAACCTTGCAGTTATTTTCTCTGGAGAGTAGGTGAGTTACAGTAAATTTACAGGGTGAATATATTTGTGACCCATTCATCCAGTCTCAGCAACACTTATCTTGTTAACTGTCATAATGTACTGGAGCCTGTCCCAGCATGCATTGGGGAGAGAAGAGGCATCCGCCCTAACCAATCACAGAGCTTTTAGACGCTCACAATCTCACCTCCAGATAGTCTAGAGATTCTAATCCACCAAACCTGCGTGCCTCTGCTGTGTGGGAGGAAAAGTCACACAGACACGAACAGAAGATGCAACTCTGAGCCAAAACAATAGGAGTGGTACATCTTCATACCAAACAATCTGCTGTTTCCCCATCTACCACAGACAGATCCCATTTCAAAGCCCACTAGTAGAGGGGAGGGATGTTTACAGTAAAGTCCAATTATACTTTTTCTGCCAGAGTACATCCAATAAACCATAAAGCCCATGAATTACAGTTGTCATAAGAACAGTCATTTAGAACTGAGGCAGTAAGCTGCCCCAAATCTTTATGCGGTCTTTAAATTATGGCTGCTTTCTCTGTAGGAGAACACTAGCTGTGGATGTTGGAGTGAAGCCAACACATTTCTCTGTTTGGGCAATCTGTTGTGCTGCAGTGTAAACTGAGCTCAATCACACAGTAGGAGGACCTGTGAGGGGACTCGCCCCGACGCTGCTGCCTCCCACAGAGAGCCAGACAAATGTGCAGTGTCTCCCCTGTAACTGCAGCATTCACACAGGAAGGAAACTTCTCTGGTGACTCAGATCACATTTTTTTCAAGGCTCTTAGACAGACAGAAACTACATGGAGGGTGTGCAAAACAAGGGTGTAGGTTTCCTTTCAACACTGGGGGACACACATAGGGTTTGGGGGTCCTCCGCCAGAAAATGTGTGCATTTTCTACATCGGTTTACAATGAAAATGTCTTTCATTTTGTCAAAATAAGAGTACTCCACTAATTTCATGTTTGTATTGTTGTGGACAAATCAGGGCTGCACAATTTATCAAATAATAATCACAACTGGGAATTTGGCTACCCACAAAATGCGTGCTCCACTCATAGAAAACTGTGCTGCATATCAAAATAGGTGCTTCTAAACTAAAAGTCAGCCTCCACTTTTGAAGAGCTGTGAACTCTACTGCAGCGACAGCCTGTGAAAAAAACTGGCTGACTGTCGTGACTACAGACGGGCAACAACATAATCATCCATCATCAACCATCATTATCTGTTGTTCAGAAGTATTTTGGATTTTGGAGAGAGCACTGGTGCGCCTGAATCCTCATCATCATCCAGTGATAACACATCAGATACTCATGATAATGACGCTGCAGCACGTCATGGTTCCGTGACTGCTTAAAAAAAAAAAAAAAAAAAGTGCGGCAGATACATATCCATAGGACATGCACTGAATCAGGTGAAGAAGAAACATATTTTACCTCTTATTTTGATGCAAAGATTTCCTAATTAATCATGTAGCACAACATGGGAGTGAAAGAAGTGCTCTGTTTATTTAAAAGCGAAAGTGTAATAAAAATATTTAGTCCCTAACAACAATGAATAATCGTGATAAACAATTGTGATCTCACCACTGATCAAATTAAAAGTGATCATTTTGGCCATATTCGTGCAGCCCTAGGACAAATGCACATGTTCTAAACACTGAGGGGAGCGTGTCCCCTGTGATCCCCCCTGAAGTTGACGCCTATGGTGCAAAAGCAGCCATCGATGCATGCGGTATATAACCATGCATGCAGCACAAGGCTGTCAGAGGGCTGCTTGAATTATTCCATAATGGTCTAATTTATTGTTGAGAATCCCAAATTAAACACACAAATTAAATTCACCTCATGTCCATGTGGAACACAGTGTAATGGTAAAATGGGCAGACCTGTTAGGGATTGTGTCTGAGAATACCAAAGCACAGAATGTAGAAATGATGTTAAGTCATTCTGTCTCATCCAATATGACAAAACATGGAGAGCTGGTGATGTTATTCAGATTTAACATAGAGCAATGGATTTTCTGTGTCAGGACATAACATCCAGAGGATCCCTAGTATTTTTTCATAGGGATGGCAAGCTGGGGCCACTGAAAATCTTGGGGTGGCACATCAAAACCAAAAACCATGACTGAAAATGCTGCTGAAGTATATAGGGTGATTGATGTATATATAATATGGAGAGTTGAACTATGCAGTATGCAAATCTAGAGAAAGATAGTTGATTGCTGAGTATCATTCCGAGGTCGTCAAATATGGACACTTTGGGTTGGCGGTTCGGTCTGACTACCAACCCGAGGTCAGAGACTTTGACAACCTGGGAATGAGACTCAACAATCAACTATCTTTCTTCAGAACTGAATACTGAACCTTTAAGGAAACACACTCTGATATACTTTGGTTTACTATTTGACAGTTAATGTAACCAATTATTTGATGTGTTATACTGGTAGAGTTAACATTCTGAGTCCCTGAGCAGTCCTGTTTTAATGTGGTGCATAGGCTGGTTGTCCTGCTCTTTAAAAAGACAAATATACAGCTTTAATTTGAAGGAACAAAAGATTTAGTGGGTACAAGCCTTCTCAAGTTTAGGGGAAACTCATGGGTACCCATAGGACCCATTTTCATTATGATATCTTGAGGTGAACGTTCATGGGAGCCCTTTGAAAATGACCATGCCAGCTGTTCCTTCACCAAAATTTAGCCTAATGTGTTCACACCACATGAATTACATGTCTAGTCAATGTATCAACATGTGAATTATACGCAGAGCGAATGAAGCAAGTAGTGCGATTTCCCGTCATACGCTTAATCGTGAGAGTTGAAAATCTGAACTTCAGTGACTGATTCACGCTGCAGTAGCCAATCAGCATTGAAATCCTCTAGGGACGTATGATGCAGAGGACGTACTGGCGGAATTCATCAATTCAGTGATTTCAGGTGTGTGTGACAGGAGTTATTCGTGTGTATGAAGCACATCAACACAAAATATTCTAGCATTCAAACTTGTGCGAGTAACACGACGCGAAAATTCGCATTGCATTTGGTGTGGACTCAACATAAGTTTGGAGCATTAAAGACAGTGATGTCAGCCTCCAATTATGTTTGCCAGTGGGCGGCCAGCTATTGTATCAGGGTGGCCCTCCCTCAGGGGCGCCACTGCTTACTCAGATTGTTTCTTACTTTGTTTTTGTTTTTTGTAATGCCCTTTGAGCTGAAATAGTCAATTAATCAATGGATAATTAACAGAAAATTAATCAGGAACGTTACTGTTTTTAAACAGATCAATAAAATAATCTGTTGGGCAAGCTTAAAAAAAAAAGCTTTTGCTTATTCAATGTAAGTATTGTCTTTTTTTTTGTCTTTTAAAATCATAAATTGAATATATTTGGGCTTTAGGATCGTTGGTCAGACAAAACAGTTTGAATATGTCATCTTGAGCTTTAGAAAACAGAGATGGCCATTCTGTTTCCAGGAGTTGGGGAGCACTACTGCTCTTGTGAAACAGTTGTACAAAGCCTTTTGTGTCTCTAGAGGGAGCTGTGTCAGCGTCAGTTGGAGCTGAAGACTACAAGTTTGAAAATGAAAAAAATCTGGGGGTATTACCTGAGAAAAGAGTAGCCCGCGCCTCATCTCTGCTTGAGACTATATTAAATTGCAGTACATTTGCTGCTACTAGCATAACACAGCCGAATCTCTGACTCAGCTGACAGCATGCGTTTCACATTGTGGATGATGTCGGAGGTTCTCTGGTTTTGCTGCATTGATTGTGATCCTTTTTTTAAAACTGTCCATCAAATGTCTGGTAGTGTTATAGCAGTGCAATACTAAATTGGTGGAATACTCCTTTAATTCAGATTATAATGAACAGATAACTCATTTACAGTTATATCACTGTAAGTTCCAGTCCAAAATGTTTTACTGTCACCTTCATAGCAGAGCCCTGGATGTGACCTTAATCTTTGTGGACTTTATTAGTGTTTGTGCTCTCTGTGCTTTCATTATACGGCTGCTCCTGTGTGCTGACGACATTTACAATGTTACATCAGTCAGCTGTGGGGTGTTTAATGTAAGCCAGTCCATCTAACTGTTGCTTTTTGCAATTGTGTGCATATGTGTGTGTATACAGACATGCACTGATATAGATGTGTGTATTCTTTTTGTCAGTGTGCAAGCCTTTTTTCTGTGTAAAGGACTGTGGGCAGTTTAAAAAGTGAGGACCTTCAATGATACCTTCACACTCGATGGATTTCTCTTCAGACCTGATGACTGCTCCTTCCAACAACAAATGTTTGGTTGACAGACAAGCTTTGACAAATGTCACATTGTGTTCAATGAGGCCATTGACAGCCGTGATCATGTTTTATATGTGTGATGTTTGGCAGAAAACTGACTACACGGGGTCCCACTGTGGCCCATTTTTGTAATTGTTTAAAATGAAGTTGCTGTGCTTCCATATCCTAAAAGTGCTGTTTCTTCTTGGTTTGCTTTTTCATCTCATAAAAGTAAGAAAGGTTTACTCGGTGTAAGCCCCCCCGCTTCTGTGTGAGTAAACAGCTAGAAAACACAGTTTATTGCAGTGAATGTGAAGGAATACTTGAAAAACATTATTATATAAATCATTTTCAGGATGATTCATCAAACTATCCAATCTTCTCCATGGTATTCCTGAAAAACACAAAATATAATATTTCTGAAGGCACAAAATATACATAGCTTTATTACTGTTCTTTGGCAGCATTTACAAAATCCTGAAATCATGAAACATTTTTGTGATCCTTGTCTTCAACAGCCCACTGTCAACAGATCAGATTTCTGCAGAGAAACCCAGAACACATTGTGCCAGTTTGTTCCAGGTTCAGGTTGCAGAGGGGGTTTTATGTGTTTGTAAGTCAAATAAAAAACAAAGGCAGTAATGAGGTGAAACACACACATAAACCAATATATGAGAAGAATAACCTCATGGAACAGAAAGCAGTAATGCTGAGATCAAGAGAAATGTTTTAACTCTTAAGATGCTGCCAGTAACATTTTAGTGATTAATATCACATTATTTGTGACAGTTCATTCTTGACCTTGGAAATAGTTGTTTAGAAATAAAAATCTTAACATAAAGAGCACTTACTAGCTTTCTCTTTGGCTTACTGAACATAAAAGTATAATGTTCACTCAATGCTGATCAAAGATTTGAAAGTCAACACATTTCTGCAGTTTATTGATTTGACATACACTGTGCAATTCATCTGATCAAATATTACTTTACCATATAACGTAACAGATCTCCCATTCCCTCTTACATACAAATGAGTAACTGCTCAAACTAGAAAACACATTTCCTGCAAAAAAATGTGTGTGAATGCTGAAATTGCGAAGTAAATACAGAAATTTTGAAGTGGAAATGCATTGCAAAAGAAAGACGGACCAAAAGTAGCTTCCTGTATGTTGTTTTTTTTTCTCTCAGCAAATTAAATAAGGTATAAGAAGCCTTGTCTTCTTTGTTGCATAAATTGCAAGGCTTTCTGGGAAATTTGGTCTTAGTTCAAAGAAGACTAAAGGCCAAAACACACCATCAGTGAACGAGAACTGCAGCCAAGGGCATGAAATAAAAACTAACGTATACTACATTTGTAGGTTATACAGTGGCATGCAAAAGTTTGGACACCCCTGGTCAAAATTTCTTTACCTGTGAAAAGTTAAGTGAGTGGAAGATGAACTGATCTCCAAAAGGCATGAAGTTAAAGATGAAACATGCTTTTCAAGGTTTCAAGCAAGATTAGTATTTTATTTTTTTGTTTTGTATAATTGTAGAGTGAAAAATGGAAAGGAGCACCATGCAAAAGTTTGGGTACCCCAAAACATTTGAGGTCTTTTAACTTATTTTACCAGGGTCTCAGACCATAATTATCTTGTTAGGGCTCTGGTTTGTTCACAGTCATCGTTAGGAAAGGCCAGGTGATGCAAATTTCAAAGCTTTATATATATTCTGACTCCTGAAACCTTGTCCCAACAATCAGCAGCCATGGGCTCCTCTAAACAGCTGCCCACAAAGCAGGAGAAGGCTATAAGAAGATAGCAAAGTGTTTTCAGAAAGGTGTTTCCTCAGATCATAATGTAATTAAGAAATGTCAGTTAACAGGAACTGTGAAGGTCAAGTTGAGGTCTGGAAGACTAAGAAAACTTTCTGAGAGAGCTCCTCATAGGATTGTCAGAAAGACAAATCAAAACTTAACTGCAAAAGACCTGCAGGAAGATTTAGCAGACTCTGGAGTGTTGGTGCACTGTTCTACTGTGCAGCGACAGTTTGCAAAGGAACATCTAAACAAGCCTGATGCTTTTTGGAAACATGTCCTGTGGACTGATGAAGTTAAAAAATAACTTTTTGGACACAATGAGCAAAGGTATGTTTGGAGAAAAGGAGTGCAGAATTTCATGCTAAGAACACCTGTCCAACAGTTAAACATGGGGGTGGATCGATCATGCTTTGGGCTTGTGTTGCAGCCAGTGGCACGGGGAACATTTCACAGGTAGAGGGAAGAATGGATTCAGTTAAATTCCAGCAAATTCTGGAAGCAAACATCACAGCATCTGTAAAAAAGCTGAAGATGAAGAGAGGATGGCTTTTACAACAGGACAATGATCTGAAACACACCTCGAAATCCACAATGGACTACCTCAAGAGGAGCAAGCTGAAGGTTTGCCATGGCCCTCACAGTCCCCTGACCTAAACATCATTAAAAATCTGTGGATGCACCTCAAAAGAGCAGTGCATGCAAGACAGCCCAAGAATCTCACAGAGCTAGAAGCCTTTGCAGGAAGAATGGGGGAAAATCCCCCAAACAAGAACAGACAGACTCTTAGCTAGTACAAACAGTGTTAAGAAGCTATGACACTTGCCAAAGGGGGCGCTACTACATACTGCCCATGCAGGGTGCCCAAACTTTTGCTTCAGGCCCTTTTTATTTTTTGTTATTTTAAAACTGAAAAAGATTGAAATTAAAAAGTAATCTTTCTTAAAATATTGAAGAAATTAGTCATCTTTAACGTCATGTCTTTTGGAGATCAGTTCATCTTCTACTCACTTAACTACTTTAAACAAAATTTTGACCATGGGTGCCCAACCTTTTGCATCGACTGTACAAATTATTTTAATTATTTTTTATTTTATTTATTTCGTATGCCCAACTTTCAATTTGTTATGGCACTTGATCATTACATTTTTTTGGTGTCTTACTGGTTCTTTATGAGGCTTTTTTTTTCTTCTACAAACACACATGGTTTTTATCTCTTTAGGATAAGATCTTTTGCGTAACAGATTAAAGTTCAACAGTATATCACATCTTTGTTTAAAAAACACACTCACACTGAAGAATGTGGTACATGTTATGTAATGCAACTTAACTGATCCTTGTTGGGTTTTGTTTTCCTATCTTGCTTTCTCTCTACAACGGTCAGAGGTGAGAGTAAAGTAGACAAGCAAGCCACTGAGAAGTGGTGGAAATGTCTTGTCTTGTTCATACACACTTCTGCAAGCTGCATGTTTGCACATCCAACAGCTTAAACTCTGGTTCACAGAGCTGAAGGATGGTTCAACTCCTCACTGCATCACTCTGCTGTTCCTGTGAGAACAGAACCTCATTTGCTCAGGGTTCACTCTGCTGTGAGGAAATAGTGCAGCTTTTGTGGATTCAGGAGAGTTTTCCTGCTCTATAACTATTAGAGACAACACAAAATATGGCCCTTGAATGCAAACCAAGTTGAAATGAAGCCCAGGAGTTCGTTTGGATCTAGGTCTCTAAATCATAGCAATCATCAGCAACTTTGTGTCCTGTCACAAGTGTGTAAGTGTGTTTGAAAAATCTGAAATGTGCATCAACTCTCAACACCAACGTAACACCAGAAGCCAGCATGGTGTAAAATATGTACACATTTTATTTGTTAGCATACAAGTTTTAGATTAATAAAACATTGGAATTTAACTGAAAAAAGAACATAGAAAATTTCAATTAACCCAAGTCCAGATAAATAAAGGACGACCTAAATCAAAAATTATTAATGAAATTTTATTTACATATGTAGAGGTCAAGATAACTGTTGATTCTTTAGCTATGGCATCCAGAATGGCATTACTTGTAGATGTAGTCATTACATAATTAAGCATTACCAGCCATACATACTACAGTATATTCAACCTTTGTTAAGGTTCCAAAAACATTTTAGCATTATCTTAGGTTTTAAATGCTTGTCAGCAATAAGTGGACAAAGCCAAGATCTGACTGACAGGATTTCACAGTTAAGGTCTGGTCACACTAGAAACTGGTGCAGTGAAATTAATCTACATGTCTTTGTGAAGCATTTGGTTCTTGAAGCTTAGTGACGTTGTGACTCTACTCGCAGGGCGAGCTGGGGAACTGCTGCAGCTGCTGAGCTAACTGCTAACTCTGGTGCTATGCCAAGTGGCTGGAGATTTACACAATTTCTGTTTTTAAAGAACCCTAATTAATCCCCTCTAATTTAGATAGGCAAAAGAATTCCTAAATTTATCACAGATGTCTTATCTCAGCCTATTTGATACCTAGAGCAAAGATACTGAGGGGTGTTACAGTGAATATTAAGGACCTGAGTTTATTTACTCATTTAGTGTATAGCCTTAGTACTACCCGTATTCATCCGACACTGACATCAAAACAGGAAGGGAGTCTGTTGGACTTGAGAGATACATAAGACTATCATCTGCAAATAGGGCCAATTTTTGTTCCTTCGTCGCCATTTTTATACCTTTGATTATGCTATTCTGTCTAATCCATTGTTCCAATGGTTCAATAAAATCCATAAATAGGAGTGGACTCAATGGGCAGCTCTGCCTTGTAGATCTCTGTAGCAGAAAAAGAATCAGTGAGCTCACCATTGATTTTCAACCTAGCTGCATAGGGCTTCTAATGTCTTCATGATTACTTGATTGAACCCACAATTCTTGTGACGTTACAGAAATCCTGTTTGGTCTATGTTGATTATTTCGAGTAAACATTTCATGTCAACCCAGTTACACCATTTCGAGCAATAAAAAAATGATTGAGGCAGGAAAATAAAGCTCTCTGAAGTAACAAGCAAATAAGTTTGCTAATTGACCATCGGGGGCGTGTGTGTGTGTGTGTGTGTGTGTGTGTGTGTATGTGTGTTGATGTAGCGCTTTTCTGCCAAAGAAATGTGCTACATCAACACACACAAGGCAGGGTGGCAAGGAGTACTACTACCCAGCGCTTCACTGTTTGCTTCTATGTAGCTGTGTGTGCTGAGGGTTGACTACCCAGCCAACAACAAGCTTACAACATTCAGTGTCTGACCGATCTGCTCCCACAAATGGTCGTTTTCACTTTTGTTGTGACAGTAATTAAAGGAGCAACCGTGACGACACCAACACCTTTCAAAGTTCGTTCAGATCAGAGATTTTCAAACTGAAGCACTCAGAGCAGCCGTACAAAAAAGCTAGAGCACTTGGGGGGGGGGGGCTCTGGGCAGAAGGTTGCTGCATGTGGCCACATGTGCTCTCTCCTCATCAGGAAATTTTTTTTAAAAAGATGCTGGTGTTAAGGAAAAAAACAAAAAAAAAAAAGCTAAGTGGACAAAGGCCTTAAGCAAGCTCGTTAGCTCAGACAGCTATATTTTCCTTCTCAGTATAGCTCAATAACTAATGCAATAACAAGGTCACACAGTTTATGCAAAGGAAATATTTGTAAAATCGACTCCTATCTCAAAACGATCCGCAAACAATTCCTTTTATGTGGAAAAGTTTATATACTCCGATCAACCGGGTTAAATACAAGTAGATGGTGCAACACAGCTAATTAGCTACATTAGCCAATTAGTTACTTTTCCATTCTCTGCCACTTAAAGGTCAGCACTGTCAAGATGGCTTGCTACTGGCAAAAAAAAGGCAAATCTAAAGGTCAAATTCATCAAAAATGAACTTAACGCAAAACATTTGCACCCCCCGAGCAAGTCCATCAGTAACAACAATTCCATTGGAATAAACTGAAATCTCTGCAAATTTCCCTGTTTAAAATCCCAGTGTGACCAGCCCTATAGACTTTAACAAAGGCAACATTCTAAACCATTACAGGCACTGTCAACGAACAAGAGCACTTTTAATACTTCTGCCAAAGGCAATCTCACAATATATGAATATATGCTTATTAGACATGAGTCAAAAATCAACAGTAGTCACCAGTCACTATGCTTAGCACAGTTTACAAAAAGAAAAACAAAAAAGAGTAAGCATCAACAATATTACATGCTAAATACAGATCAAGCACAAGTTTTGGCGTTTCTTTTCTTAAATCAAAGGCATACATTAAGGTCAGAATCTGGGAAGGTTTGACTGGAATGTTTGGATCCTGACAAAGTTCAGTGCTGTCAGTTAAATATAAGGTCAAACTCTACAAAGCAAACATGCAGGAAAGATAATAAACTACCACCCTTGCAAGAATACATGAATAAGAACAAAGCAAACAAACCGTGAGGTGTGGCACATGCAGAAAATCACACTGATTATCAAGATTCTCTGTTTCTTGAATAAATGATATCCTCAGTTCAGCCAGGACAATCACTTAAAGCATGGGTGTGGATGAGTTCAACAGTCCTTCATAAAAAATAAGTCACCCTGTCTGTCGGCTTTATTATTCAAAAAGGAGTGTCCGAAAAAGAAATATATAAAAGTTCATAATTCCTCTAGTCAAAAAGTTTTTAGTCCAAAATAAAGCATAATTATTGTTCAAAGAATGTCAATAAATCACGTGTGTTAATTTTCTCCAACCTAATACAAGCATAAAACAGATTTTAACCCTCGATGAAGGGGGAAAGGGTTAATAATTATAATAAAATAATAGTTGAATAAGTGAGCTTGGTCACAAAGGAAACTCTGAATGGGACGTGCATGTGATATTTGTTGGAAAGGGAAAGATTGTAGAGACGCAGTTTTAAGGGTGCAGGTCTGGGGGTCCTCAGGAAGCTGGGCACTGGTGCTGGGCTGCTGCTGCAGAAACAAAAAGATATGTAAGTGGCACGTCACTGAGTGAGCATTAAATAAAACCTGTTCACAACGGACATTCTGACATGTAACAAAATAAGCATGTGTAACTAATAACAATAAGCATGACTATGTTTCATTTAGATGCACCTGTTCATCTGCAGAGACTCTGCCCTTTGCCTGACTTTTCTTATTATCTTCTTTTATTCTGTGTGCGGGATGTTTTGGGACATGTAACCCACAGTGTTCAGGTAAGGTCAAGACTTTATAAAAAGGTAGCAACCAGGTACCAGACCATAAGCAGAAGGGTTGCAACGGTATGAGATTTTTGATAACTGTCTCAGAAAATATTTTGGTTTTACGGTACTATAGAATTTATATTATCAGTCAGAATGATCCTTAAAGGGTTTATGGAAGTATTTGTAAAAATTCTCCACTTAGAAAATAACTAAAATAAAGGGGAGATTGAACGTCCAGTTGGATTTTTAAACACCGTTGATAACCATCAACTTTTATATCACAGTATAGTTATACTGTGATATAAAAGTTGATAGAACATTGCTGCCTAATAAGCAGCAGGAGCCAAGAGACAGAGAGACGGCAAAAAAACCCCTGCAAAATATAGTGAGGCCAAATGCCAACAAGGGTAAATCTGGGGATGACTTTTACTTCACTTCAGCAAAAAACTTCAACCTTCAACTGACACATCAACTACTTTTATCACTAACCGTTCACTGACAATTCCTTTCAATGCTACACTTCAACAGATACTTCAAACACTTTAAAGTGCTTCAACTGACATTTAAAATCTTTTAAAGAGGGGTCTATGTGATATTCAGTGTATGAGTTGTCTGGACACGGTTCTCAACATGAAGGTGGCAGAGCCGGTGGCATGCAGCTAACGGTGCTTACTCCTCGGCAACAGTGCTGACAGAAGTATAAGTGCTAACACAAGGGAACAGGAGCGTGTTGCTGCAAAGATAAGTGAGGACAGCAAATGTTGGAAGGCCGACAACAGGCAATGTAATGAAAACTTTATATCAATCATAAACCACTGTATTTATTTTGCCAAACGCTGTATGCAAGGTTGCAAATATCAGGCACCATCACAAGGTCAGAAGATGCTAGCTTCAATGCAGTGTTCCTGCCTGGTAGCACTGCAAGAAAAGAGAAGATTACAACTCTGAAGTGGTCTTATTCTGCCCCATCAACGATCCTGACCGATACATCAACTTCTGCTGAGAAAGCCACTGCTGCTTTGTTTCATGTAACTTAGGAACTAGGCAGATAGAAGCCATTTGTGGATGCTGAATTTGTGAAAGTACACACGTTGGGAATCTTGGAGGAGTTATTTGTATGAGACAAGAACAAAGATGATATTGTCAATCCTGTGAAACAAATCCATCTATCGAGTTCAACAGCAGTACGGAGGCTGGGAAGTTTGTATGTAGACAGCTTCTCAACTCTACTTTCTGAACTGAAGTCTGCAGATTAAATGTCAAGCACTGTTGACGAGTCATCAGATGCAACTGATACTGCACAACAGTCAGTATTTGTGAGATTCTTTAACAGGGAAATTTTGAAAAAGGAACTGCTCTGCCTTGTGTCACTAAAGAAAACAGTTGAGACCATGTATACTGCTGTAAAAGGTTTCTTTGAAAAGAATTCTGTGGGGCTGAGAAAAATCAGCCTCTTTGAATCTGGGCCGTATATGATAGGACGTCCCATAGCAGAACACCCACAGTCAACCTACTACACTAGCACACAACACAGTCTGATGAATGACACAAACTCATAACTAAGGCTTTTCAAAATATTACTACAGGAGCAGGAGACCCAATTCTTGGACCTACTGCATCATAATGATGTATGGTGGTTGAGTAGGGAAGAGTTTTACAGTGATTCTATGAAGAAGCACAATTTCTTTCCAGCCAGAAATCAAACAAAGCTACAGAGCTGTCCAAGTTCATGCAAAGGATTGCTGTGGCTCAGAAGATCGAGCGGGTCATCCACTGATTGGAAGATTGGCAGTTTGACCTCCAGCTTCTCCAGTCTGCATGTCAAAGTATCATTGGGCACAATACTGAACCCCAAATTGCTCCCGGTGGCTGTTTCATCAGTGTATGAGTGCGTATAAGCTAAGTAGCAGGTGGCACCTTATATGGTAGTCTTGGTGACATAAAGTGTTAAAGCGCTTTGAGTGGTCGGAAGACTATAAGGTGCTGCACATGTACCATTTACCATTACCAAGAGTTCATGGCCATGTTGTATTTCCACGTGACACCACCAATCATTTGACCCAACGCTACAATGTGAACATGGAAGAGCTGTTTGAAAAGGTGACTGCTTTTTCATAAACTTGGACCTATTCCTGGCTGACAAAGAGGAAAAAAATACCTTTACTTCCCCACACTATGTGATACTCCTACAAATACGACTGAGCTGTCACAAATGATATTGGTGAAAAATGCAGCAGACAACTTCAGCCCACAGTTCAACAAGTTAAAAAATCCCAGGCCAGTGCTGCTGTCTGTAAGCGACCTGTTTACTGTCACTGTCACTGCCACTGTCAGTGGGAGCTGTCCAGTGGAAGCAAAGGCTGCTGCCTGCAATGGACGAGGGCACATTCTAGTTGGAGATGGGCCAGCTGCAAATCTATGATGTCCTGACAGCCAAGCTCAGAGAGGAGTGACTGTCCATTAGTATCTGAACTGTGGGCATGTATATAATGATGATGTATAAATGATCAACCTACATATGTGAATCAGGGTTTTCAGTGATAATCTAATTAAGGACAAGAGGCACAATAGATCTCAGCTGGTGCCTGCCATGCCATGACATCCCACAAGCCAAACTTCAGCAACCTCTCAAAGGAAATGAGATGCAGTCACTCAAACTCAGCTGGTAGTTAAGAAATGACACATATGAACTCATATCATGTGAACATTTGCTTGGTTAAAGAGAAGAAAAATGTGAAATTAAAGCCAGCAAGGTCTTCTGGACAAGGCCAATATGGGCTATGTGCATTTATTCTTAAGGAGTGTGACTACTGGTAGACAGAAAATATGCTTTGTGAAATTGTCTTGACTCACCATAACTTAAAATGCATGTATGTTTTATTTGACCCCTCCAGTGTTTATAATAGCAGTAATGGAATTGACTATAGAGATTAAGAAGAGTAGACAAAGAGTTAATAAAGATGGAAAAAGAATATGCTGGTGGAAATTCTGCAGTGCCTTGTGCCCAGACTGTTCATCTGATACAGGGCACTGTGCTCAGGATGTCAGGGCTCCACAAAGAGACAGATATGCTAGTTTTGTATGATGGGCTAAATTAGGCTAGACAGAGAGAAGGCTGATCTTTGCCTGATTGCCTTTCAGGATGTGCATAGTGCAGTGGGATCAGATGGTGAGCTATGCAGTGAAAAACAACTATTAGGAGGAGCAAAAGATGGCCAACTATTAGGAGGAGCAAAAGATGGCGACAACAAGTCTGTCTACACTAAAAGTGCTTAAATGTGCTGTTCATTCTGTCCCTGCTAGGAACAGTTTAGTACGAAGGCGGATTAGGGCCATGTTAATTAAAAAAAATCTTAGAATCCAAGTTGTAAATCTACGAGAATAAAGTCATAAATCTACGAGAATAAAATCATAAATGTTGTGCCCATAAATCACTATTAGTTGGACGACCCCCCTGCTGGTTCCTGGTGTGCCAGTCAGCTCCAGCAACACTGGAGAGAGAGAGAGTTATGCATAAAGACGGGACAGTGTGCCAGTGTTGCTTCCCCGTTGTAGGGGATGTTAATGGTAAAATGCCCAACATACTATTGCACATACGATGGCTTCGCTCAGATGTGTTGATCACTTGGAAGAAGAAAAAACACAAGGGAGGCCAGTTCCTTATCCCTGCTGCTTTCAGGCAGCCTTAGGACACAAAGCAGGTGTATGAAAGTAAACACACTGAACATAACGCACAGCGCAGCATGACCCAGATGTGCGATCACCGGTGGCACCCTTCTATAATGTAGTCTGTAACAGCACACAACAACCTTCAGGGGATTTTTCTTTCTGGTGGCGTAAAAAATGTAATAATATTCCTAAAATCCTACTGGCAACAGGTTTTATTACTTACTGCTAAAATGTTTATTCCTGTCACCCCCAACACTGTTGATACACACTTTGTTGCTTTTTATACCAAGTTATCCAAGTTTCCGTTCTTAATCTGTGACTTTTTTCTCCCAAAACGACGAGTTTAATCTTGTAATATTTCAACTTTATTCTAGTAGATGTGCAATTTAATTCTTGTAGATGTATGACTTTATTTTCGTAGATCTATCATTTATTCTTGAAATCAAAGACTTTTTTTCTTTAACATGGCCCTAATCCTTCTTCATAGTCAAGGTTTTATGTTCATTCCAATATTTCTGAAATTGCATGATTGAAGAGATTCCAGTTATGTTTAATGTTGTAAAAACTCTTTCAAATTTAACAGAAAGCATTTACAACTAAAATGCTGTTGCAGCAATAAGTCAATTAATTTAAAAATAAAGAATTTCAAAGAAAGAAGAGTTCAGAACCTTTTAATGTTTATTCTTTTCATCTGATAAATATTATTAATGTTTGTTCATTACTTGGCCCCTGGCCTCCTGTCATTTTGCAAACATGCCCCCCTTGCAAAGCAGGCTGAGCATCCCTGCTTTAATGCTACGACTATAACTCATCCCTTGTATCGCCAAAACTGAATGAACTCAGCTCATTTTAATGCTTACATTCTGACTGACACTTCACACCCCGAAACTGAAAACTGTGTTTTTTTTAAGAGGCTCCAGTTAGTCAGGAGCCTTTAAAATAATCAGGGTTTAAGAAATAGAACTAATAATCAAATGTAGATTAGATTTCTGTATTCATAATTGTGATAATGTTAGTTGAGACTCTAGGTCGCACGATCATCAGATGAAGTTCAGTACATTCATGTAAGATACTTCTTTTTCCCCATTTCTATACAGGAACCTTTGTATTCAGTGTGTTTTACCTTTACACTGAACATAAACTGCCTCTGTCTTGACTGACAGTGATAGTTATTGAGGATTTAGTCTAATTCACAAATCTGTTTGCTGGCTTACTACATGCAGAGCACTATTTAAACTAAGCCATCTCTATTCCACATGCATTGCAAAACACTGCATTTGATGCCTGGTTTGTTGGAACAAGCTCCAAATGCAGAAAGTATTTGTCTTTGTATCACAAACAAGAACAGGTCTGTCATGTATTTTTGGAGAAGGTGTAAAGACAGGTAAAGTTTGGCCTGTAAACAATATTCTTGGCAGGTGATAAACTTACTTACAGACAATGAAAAGAACAGCAAACTAATGATGAACACCATTTATGCATTTTCCTTGTCCAACATTCCCCACTGACAGTAAGTGCTCTCATGTGTGCAGACTAATTTACAGATTTTTTGGCCTGGTGTGGCCACGGAGCGAGTTTGTACGTGAAGCCAAACGACACCTTATCAGGAGCCGAATGTCTTTTGGACGAGACGCCAGGACACCAACTTGGCGCCATCTGCCTCTGAATGAATGCTCAGCAGTCAGGAGCTGTGCAGGCCAAGTCTGGTTTTCCTGCAGTGCAGTCATCCCACTAGAGGCTGATCCATCATGCTGTTCAGCCCTTCACCTGGGAGGCGCCCAGCCAAACAAAAAACCCTGCTTTAAGCCAGCTAGGCCTTCAGCCATAATGGGGAAGGAGAGAGGATGGGAGAGGATGGTTTGATAGATACAGTATGTGATGAAGGTTTTTTTCTGGAGCAGCCAGGGGCCAATAATAAGTCGGCATCCCTCAAAATCCCTCCAAAACTCTCCAAATCATGGTCAACTTAAAACTACACCAATCAATATTTTCTATGCAATGGATCAAATGACTGCATGTAGTGTAAAGGGATTTATAGTGACGAACAAACAGAGAATCATCATCCAACTCCACAGTTCCCTTCAGCTCTACAGTGATTTTCAACCTCTGTCAGTCCATTTTTTTGGTTGTCTGCTGGACTGAAACTTTACTTTTTTAGTTTAGCCTCAAAGTCATGGCTCTGATCAACTCTATTTCCAGACAGCTTTGTTCAGTGAAAAAGCTTCTAACATGTAACATGCATGTAACCATGCAACAACAACAACAACAACAACAAAACCACACAAAAAGAACTACTTCTTTCTTTCTATCAAACAGCCTTTTTTACACATTCAACACATATGGATCAAAATTAGCACTCATTTGCATTAATTTTCCATAACCGCTTATCCAGTCATGGGGCTATAGAGACAAACAACCATTCACGCTCACACTGACACCTACGGGCAATTTAAAATCACCAGTTAACCTAACCTGCATGCATTTGGATTGTGGGGGGAAGCCAGAGTACCTGGAGAAAACTCACACTGACAGGGGGAGAACATGCAAACTCCGCACAGAAGGGCTCCAGGAACCCTCTTGCTATGAGGCAACAAGGCTAACCACTGTACCACCCTGCCGCCATGTTTCTAGCCACCTGATAAATGCAAGTCCTCCTTAGCAGCTGAATGCTCCTTAATGTTCACTAGTTAGTTGCTAACTGCTGCCTGGTGCCGGGCAGATGGCGTAAGCAGAGGTTTTATTGTTTTTCTGCATAAAAGTGTTGCGTGCTATGACTGAACACCAAGCTGATGAGTGCCGTGGGAGTGAACTATCAGTTAACTAGAAAAGTGCACTCAGTAGAGCGCAGATTTCCAGAGGTCATGTGGCCGCCCAAGCTGATCACATCCACTTTAGAAAATTTCTGTAGTTACAGCAGATATACTGCAGCACATTTCAGAATCGTCCAAGAAGCCAATAAAAATATGCATCTCATCTATTTTTTATGTAGCCATGGTGCATGGCGCAGAGCAGATCAAGTTCTCCTGTGCACTGTATGTGAAATACAGATAGAATATAATTATGAGGATGAAGATATTTTTCATAACTGAAACAAAGCCACAAATCTTTCATCCATGTTGTTCATAATTGGACTTTAACAGTATTGACCTTGTCTGTAGGTTACAGCACAACAAAGTAGGAAATAACAACAATGAACACAACTTAAATAGACAAAAATTAGAATGAGTGTCTTGCTGTTACATGCTGAGATGTGGATGCTTCACACACATCTTCAACCTGGCAGCAGAGAAGATCTATATATATAATCAGCATAGTTTCAAGGTGGAAACCAATTCAGTATCTGACCAAATGTCTCCCCTTCTGTTCCTGAGATATGATGTTGAATAATGGCCAGAAAAGAGTTTTTGCACAACACTAGGATGTCACAGTGAAGTTGACCTTTTGGAAATAAAAAGTCATCACTTTATTTTAGCCTATAAGACATTTGTGTAAAACTCTGTCATAATTAGCATATGAATCCTTGAGTTATGGCCAAAAGTATGTTTTGTGAGGTCGCAGTGACCTTTGACCTTCAACCACCAAATTCTAATCCAGTCAATCTTGAGTCCAAATGGACGTTTGTGCCATATTTGAAGAAATTCCCTCAAGGTGTTGTTGAGATATCGCTTTCACAAGAATGAAAAGGACACAAGGTCACAGTGACCTTGACCTTTGACCACCTAAATCTAAGCAGTTAATTGTTGAGTCCAAATGCACGTTTGTGCCAAATTTAAAGGGAAAAAACAAAAAAACAAAAAAAAAAACCTTGTGGTGTTCTGACATCACATTTACAAGAGTGGGGCGGACAAGCGGATGGACAACACGAAAAGATAATGCCTCTGGCCACCGCTATCACTGGTGCAGAGGCATTAAATAACAGACAAACTACATAGAATACTAACTAACTTAAGGTAGAAACACAAATATTTCAGAAACATTTCCGAATTAATAAAATCTGCAAGTCTACAAATCTGGCAGTCAAAACACTCTTCTTCTGAATCACTCCTGGTGTGGCATGACCACGTGCAGCAGGCGGAACAAAACCAGGTCACAACCATGGCAGCCAGAGCGCAGCACAGTTAAGCCTGGTCAAAATGTCCATTGTGGCTCCCTTAGACAAGACGGTGGCAAGGATAACAAAAACAACTGACTTATCCATCTGGTATCATGCCGAACTTTAGTCGATCATAACATATTGGTTACGGAATTTATCTGCAGATGCTTTGGAACAAAATGAGACTAAACGCTTTTATGGATGTCAGTTTTTCAGCCTTGACAAAAATGTGTCCTGCAACAGACAGTAAAGCTTATTGTTTTTAGTAGAGAAGTTTCCAGAAGACTTTTGGTCCCTGCCGGCCAGATAAGAGGAGTAAGGAGTCAGCAGTTAATGATGGTATAAAACAGTCAATTAAACGGGTTTTTCAACAATTGTGAATCACCGCCACCATGAGAGGTCCTATAACATAGTCATACATGTGCACACAAAATATTAGGCTGATTGGTGCAGATGTATTTAAGATTAACTGCGGACAGACAGATACACACATAGACACACACACAAACCAAACCCATGAAATAACCCCTTTCATGTAGTCAGTCATGACCCATTGTTGCAAATAAATATCCTGATTATAGCTGCTATATAAAAAAACACTACTGAACTACAGGTATCCTTATATTAAAGACAGGATGGTTTCACTGCAGATTTCACAGACCTGAGGACAGTGAACTGGCAAAAGAGGAATCTAATCAGACTGTGACAGAGATTAATGATGACTTAATGGCTAACACGAGTTTTAATAAAAGGCTGATGTTGGTTTGATATGCTGGTGTATCAGTCTAAGCCTGCAGGAGACGGCGGAGAAGAGATCCTGGCAGGATAAAGAGGCTTAAACACAGCGAAGGATGGATATACTGGATGTGTGCTCAGTCTGCTCGCTGACTGTGGTTTATCCTGTCTTTGACCATGGCAAAGCTCCAACGCACTCTTCTCTCAACAACTACTTATAAAAGTCCTGAGTTTACATTCCTCAATAGGACATGTTTATGTATCCAGGCGCTCAGCAGGAATTTCAAACGAAAAGATTAATCCCTGTATGCTTCTGTACGGTAATCGGGCAATGGTTTATCCATCCACAGGGGTCTATGGTCTCCAAAATGATGCCAAACACAACATTCCCCAAAGGTAAAATATTTATGGCGAATGCCTTACTCTGCCTGATGGTAGTGTCTATGCTACAGTGGAGGCTGGGCTCTGTCCAGCGTCTTTACAGAGTACTTTCCAGTATGACTTGGCCCAGCACATCCAAGGATGACACCATGAAAATGAACTTCCTGATCTTTTTCAGTACACGAGAGAAAAGGAAGGGATATACTGTGGCAGAGATTGAAACAATTTATGGGATGAGATGTGCTCTTGAGGCACAAACCTTGAGGCATCTGCCAGGGTGAAAGATCTACAGATATATAAAAGCCATCTGTGGCTGATGATTATACTGTGCTGTCTGAGAAGGTTTTAACATTCAAACGACACAAAGTGGGTTGCGGGATGGTACATGACTGCTATGGAATGACAACTGTTAAGGAATGCTCTTAATGAAACAAATTGTTTGACAGGGTAAATGAGAAAGTTGAAAACATTTCCAAGACATTGTCTCCTTTGACATCAGTGCTGCGCCCTCATATATGAATCATTCAGAGCTGCTTGGTCTAAATAAGCATTCATTTCCAGTGTAAGATTGGAAACACAAAACCGTTTGCCCTTTATGTCGAAAGTTGAGAAATCTGTATAAAGGTGACACTGAAACCATTTTAACAGATGAAATTTCATGAATAATTCATGTAATGCTGTCCTGTATTGCTGTTTGTGTAAATGGAGCATGGTTGTAACACTATCCAGTGTACACTGGCTGAGCCACAGAAACAGCAATGTATGCGCATGAAAGTGAATGTAACCAGTGTATTAGGGTTGGGCGATAATACGGTAATAAGGTATCCCGCGGTATCTAAAAATAGCAACGGTATCAGTTTCATTACAGTCATTAAAAAATCTGCCACGCATATAGGCCTATAGGGGCCTGATATAATATTAAATATAATTTATTTAATGCCTAAATAATGAGTGTTTGTCTAGCACCTATGTATCTGTGGTTGAGTTTTCAATTTAATACTATTACAATTTAAAACTAATAATAGGCTATAATGTAGGGATGCACCGAAATGAAAATTTGTGGCCGAAGCCGAAGCCAAATATCATTAAACGCTTAGCCGAATACCAAGTACCGAATACCGAATATCGTCGTTTAGTTTTTCATTAGTTTTTGCAGATGAACCCCCTCCAGATTAGTGTTGTCATGGTACCAAAATTGGGACCCACTGTGCGATAACAATGAAAATATCATGGTTCTGAGTAGTATCACGATACCACAGCAAAAATAAGGCAGATGTGCCTTTTGTTATTTATAAAAAGATAAATCACTTTCCTATAATACATCAATGATATTTCAATGGAATAAATTACTTATTGACTTATTCATACTTCAAAAACAGCATCAATCAGTGATGAACATAGGGGGGATCAAAATAAAATAAATAAATAAAATAAGAATCAACCAGCCACCCTCCTCCCCTGACAAGTCCCTTCATAAGTAATGAACAGTCCCTAAAGTGCGGTGAGGTTTGTGGGCCGTTACCTGCCACAAAGAGAGAAATGTGAACGGCTCGTTTCTCCTCTGACACGTCACATACCTGTGTTCGGCTGGCTCGGCTGTTCAGGTACTTTTGGGCAGTCATGACGCCAAGAAGAGGATATTATTGGAGCCGACTTCTCCGTCGCCGGTAAGCCGATGGCCGCCGTATTTGACAGGAATACATTATTGTCTGTATGACCGACCCCCGTTCAACCCACAACCGATGGGATTCGCCTTTAGTTTCTGCTGCTGGTTGAAATCTGTAGGCTACTCGCACAGCGTGCTGAATGATTTAAGCCTATTTTGCTCGCTCAAAACTATTTTTAGTCGCAAATGCAAGTGCCATGACGGGCGGATCGCCACACTACCAACATTTTATTCCGCCCGTCACGGCACGCCGTTTCATTGTGTTATCAAAACATGCCGCTATTATTCGGCCTTTAACTTATTCCACCGAATACCGAATGTGTGTTTTTTTTGCAATATTCGGCCGAATATATTCGGTTACCGAATATTCGGTGCATCCCTTCTATAATGTTTCTCTCATAACTGCCCTTAACTGTTGTCGGGACATTTGATAAAGTTTTTGGATGTGACGTTGTCACGTGACAGCTCGGACTTGAGAAAGAGAAGAAAAGATAGCAAGCCGTCCATCAAGCCAGTTGGTTGCAAAAAAACAAACATAACTTCTGCAAGCAGCAGCAGCAGCAGGTCCAGTGTCCATCAGAGTGGAGGAGGGAGAAGCGCAACCCTAACCACCGAAAAACAGATGACTCTGGGCAGTCTCCTTCAAAGAAAAGCCGATGTGGTGGCTGGTCCGGTCAGCAACATACAGGAGCGAGCAGGAGCAGAGATAACTGCCTATTGTCGCGAGCCTGTTATTCAGGGAGACGAAGATCCCCTTCTCTGGTGGAAATGTGATGGAGGCAGGTGTTTTCCTCTGATATCGAGGGCTGCCCAAAAGTACCTGTGCGTTTGTGCCACGAGCTCTCCATCAGAGCGGGTGTTCAGCACTGCAGCCAAAGTTGTCAATCCACTACGTGCCCTGCTCCAGCTGGAAAAAGTAAACATGCTATTTTTTCTGGTGAAAAAACCTTGGATAGTTTTGAAGCATAGGATGCTGCTATAGTTATCATTATACTTTGTTTTTATTTCATTTTCAATGAGGAGTAGCCTGTTCTGATGGACAGAAAAGCTCAGACTTTGAGAGAGTGAACTTTTACCTGAAGGTAGGCTCTAAAAATACACCAACTAACAGTATTTCCCGTTGCATTCTCAGGATAGAATTATATATGCCCATTTTCAGTCATGCCTTGTCGTTTATTATTATTATTATCTAGTTTTTCTTATTTGATAAGCCCTAGTACTGGATGCTGTAGAGCTGTGCTTTTAATTTATTTGATTTATGTTGATAGGTTCTAAAAATAAACCATTGAACAGTAGCCGTTGCAGTCTGAGGATACGCTGTATAGCACACATCGTTACTGCCGTTGTTATTTATTGTTACTTTTTTGGAAGTGGACTGTAGCCCACAGACAATTTGTTGTTATTTCATTCCGTTTGGTTGACTGATGCATTTGCAATTTTTCATATATTTGTTAATAAAAGTTGTTAATGTTATAGCCTGCATGTTTTTGTTGTTATTTTTTCAGTGTTCTTAGACCTATGTAATGTTTGCTGTTCTGTTTCAGAACTGTATAGGCACAAGCCGACATTTTGGGGACTCCCTCTGAGCCCTTCAAAGTGATTTTTAATTAGTCACGGCAATACCGTATACCCTGGGGAAATGTGGGGAAGGTTTAACTGTAACAAGGAGGGCCGGGGTGGGCTTTCTGATAGCCCCCAGACTCTCTGCCTGTACGTTGGGGTTTACCCCAGTGGACGAAAGGGTTGTGTCCCTGCGCCTTCAGGTCGGGGAACGGGTCCTGACTGTTGTCTGCGCTTATGCGCCGAACAGCAGTTCAGAGTACCCGCCCTTTTTGGAGTCCCTGGGACGGGTGCTGGACAGTGCCCCGACCGGGGACTCCATTGTTCTGCTGGGGGACTTCAATGCTCACGTGGGCAATGACAGCAGGACCTGGAGGGGTGTGATTGGGAGGAACGGCCTGCCCGATCTGAACCCGAGTGGTGTGCAGTTATTGGACTTCTGTGCGGGTCGCAGTTTGGCCATAACTAACACCATGTTTGAGCATAAGGATGTCCATCGGTGCACGTGGCACGAGGACAGCCTAGGTCGCAGGTCAAAGATTGACTTTGTAGTTGTGTCATTTGACCTGCGACCATATGTTCTGGACACTTGGGTGAAGAGAGGAGCAGAGCTGTCAACTGATCACCACCTGGTGGTGAGTTGGATCAGGTGGCAGGGGAGGACACCACGCAGACCTGGCAGGCCCAAATGAGCAGTGAGGGTCTGCCTGGAACGCCTGGCAGAAGAACCTGTCAAGATGATCTTCAACTCCCACCTCCGGGAGAGCTTCTACCGCGTCCCGAGGGCGGAGGGGGACATTGAGTCCGAATGGGCCTTGTTCTGCTCTGCCATTGTCGAGGCGGCTGTTGCGAGCTGTGGCTGCAAGGCCGCAGGGGCCAGTCGCGTCAGGCTGAAGAAGGAGGCCTACAGGGCATGGTTGGTCTGTGGGTCTCCAGAAGCAGCTGACGGGTACCGGCGGGCTAAGCGGAGCACAGCAGCGGCAGTCGCGGAGGCAAAAACTCGGGCGTGGGAGGAGTTCAGTGAGGCCATGGAGAAAGACTATCGATCGGCTCCAAAGAGGTTCTGGCAAACCGTCTGGCGCCTCAGGGGGGGAAGGCGGCAACTTGCTCACACTGTTTACAGTGGGGGCGGGGAGCTGCTGACGTCAACTGGGGACATTGTCAGGCGGTGGAAGGAATACTTTGAGGAGCGCCTCAATCCCACCAACACATATTCCTGTGAGGAAACAGAGCCGGGGTGGGTGGGGTGGGTCGGGTCAGGGGTGGGTCGTCCAGTTTCGGGGGTAGAAGTCGCCGAGGTAGTGAAGGAACTGTGCGGCGGCGGGGCCCCGGGGGTGGACGAGATTCGCCCTGGATATCTCAAGGCTCTGGATGTTGTAGGGCTGTCCTGGCTGACACGCCTCTGCAACATTGCGTGGACATCGGGGGCAGTGCCTCTGGAGTGGCAGACCGGGGTGGTGGTCCCCATCTTCAAGAAAGGGGACCAGAGGGTGTGTTCCAACTACAGGGGGATCACACTCCTCAGCCTACCCGGTAAGGTCTACGCCAGGGTGCTGGAGAAGAGGGTCCGGTCGATAGTTGAACCTCGGATTGAGGAGGCGCAATGTGGTTTTCGTCCTGGACGCGGAACCATGGACCAGCTCTTTACCCTCGCCAGGGTGCTGGAGGGGGCATGGGAGTTCGCCCAACCAGTCCACATATGTTTTGTGGATTTGGAGAAAGCTTACAACCGTGTCCCCAGGGGCATCCTGTGGGGGGTGCTCCAGGAGTATGGGGTTGGTGGCCCTTTGCTAAGGGCCATCTAGTCCCTTTACCGAAGGAGCATGAGTCTGGTTCGCGTGGCTGGCAGTAAGTCAGACCTATTCCCGGTGAGGGTTGGACTCCGCCAGGGCTGCCCTTTGTCACCGGTTCTGTTCATAACTTTCATGGACAGAATTTCTAGGCACAGCCGAGGGGTGGAGGGTGTCAGGTTTGGTGACAGGAGGATCTTGTCCCTGCTATTTGCAGATGACGTGGTCCTCCTAGCTTCATCGAACAGTGACCTCCAGCTCTCGCTGGGACGGTTCGCAGCCGAATGTGAAGCGGCTGGGATGAGAATCAGCACCTCCAAGTCTGAGGCCATGGTCCTCAGCCGGGAAAAGGGTGGATTGCCCACTCCAGGTCGGGGGGAAGATCCTGCCTCAGGTGGAGGAGTTGAAGTACCTCGGGATCTTGTTCACGAGTGAGGGTAGGATGGAGCGGGAGATTGACAGACGGACTGGGGCTGCGTCAGCAGTGATGCGGACGCTTAACCGGTCCGTTGTAGTGAAAAGGGAGCTTAGCCAGAAAGCGAAGCTTTCGATTTACCGGTCGATCTACGTTCCAACCCTCACCTATGGTCATGAGCTCTGGGTAGTGACCGAAAGAACGAGATTGCGAGTACAAGCGGCCGAAATGAGTTTCCTCCGCAGGGTGGCTGGGCTCAGCCTTAGAGATAGGATGAGGAGCTCGGACATCCGGGAGGGACTCGAAGTAGAGCCGCTGCTCCTCCACATCGAGAGGAGCCAGTTGAGGTGGTTCGGGCATCTGGTAAGGATGCCTCCCGGACGCCTCCCTTGGGAGGTATTTCGGGCATGTCCAACCAGGAGGAGACCTTGGGGCCTCCCCAGGACACGCTGGAGGGATTACATCGCCCGGCTGGCCTGGGAACGCCTCGGGGTTCCCTCGGAAGAGCTGACGGAGGTGGCTGGGGAGAGGACTGTCTGGGCTTCTTTGCTGAGGCTGCTGCCCCCGCGACCCGGACCCGGATAAGCGGAGGATGACGAGACGAAAATTTGGATACTGCCCAACTCTACAGTGTACGACATATTCCCATGATTGTTCATTCAAGTTCTATTTAGACCGTCTACCTAAAAGTGGAAAGTCAAGAACCATTCTGAAGCAGCTCTCTGTTCTTTCATAGCCTTACAGTGATTCCTTCAAACTGTCCTGCCTATCAAATCCCAATGCAGATACAGTATGTCTGCCTTTGCAAAAGGAACCTTCCCTACATTTACAATTATATAGGGTTCTCACACATTTTCATGGACATTTCAAAAGTTTTCCATGACTTTTCAAGGACCCATAACAAAATTACCATGACATTTCACAACATATAACATGAACAGAATAGTGACAGTCGGCAGTTCAGCTGGCCCGTTGGTTAATTTGTTTAAAAGAAGAAAAGAAAAACAAATGCTCCATACCTTTGAACTACCACTTTTAGAGCAGTAAAAATGAAACCAAAATGTGCATTGGCTCTACAAGGGGAAATTGAGCGGCCTTTGTTGCCCATGTCAATTGTCCAATCTTAAAAATGCGGTACAATTTAAAACTAGTAGTGGGGCAAAGGTATCCACCTTATTTTTCACGGAAACACGGAGGCAAAACAGAACGCAGCCAGCTTCCGTTTTTTTGTGTGACACTTCCGGTCTAGCACTCTTACCACTGTGTAAATGGGAATCACCTTGTTTACCTTGCTGAGTTTAGCTATATATATGTATATATCACATTTTTCACGTCACTGTATCACCGTTTAGACTAATCTGATGTTTGTAAAGTCTATAAACACAATGCACATTAGTATTTTCTCTGTGTGTAATTAATAACATGGTTATCGTAGATTAGCTGGGCTAACCGTTAGCTGTTAGCCGTTAGCCGTGTCTGTAATAACTAAACTCACAAAGTGGTCTGTGAAAAAAATATTTTCTACAGCGGATGTCTTAGTTACAACATGATTGAGCTAACTGGAGTAGTTTCATGTCGTACCCGACAACGGGAGGCTTTTAACGGGTGACGATCCTGATGTTAGCTTTGCTGCTAGTGTTAGCTGTCCCTGTCAGCTGCAGCCACTGATGCTTTCTAGACATCGTGATTTCCCAAAACTGAATAAATACCACACATAGCAACACAAAACTGCTTTGCTAGCTCAATCATATTGTAACGGTTGGATGATTGATGCGTACATGCTGATTCAGGTGCTATCAGAGCCGATCCACGCATCACTATGGCTTAATGATCAACTCAGTCAATTAAAACAACCCGTCCTGTGTTAGGAGTGTATGTCGCTGACAGAAAGAAAGAAAAGGGAAAAAAAAGATAGAAAAGCAGCGCACAGCTCACATATTTATTTCTCACAGTTGCGCACACATTTGGCGGGCATGCAGAAGCACAGTCTGTGTGTCTGTGTGTCGAGGGTGCGAGCCGCAGCTTCAGCTGCTCAGGTAGAGAGGCTTAGCCCGATGTGTTTTTTCGCTGATTCAGTTCTGCAGGTTCTCTGCTGGTACACTGGAGACGGGGATCAAGCAGTTTGTCTCACTCAGGATAGATTGTGCTTTTTTGGTTCATAGTTTATGATTGACGTGCGATTTATTCGCGTTTAGAGGGAATAAATTTCCGTTACAACGGAAATGTGGGCACAGTTATCTATACAAAATACACAGACTAACTAACTAACTAACTAGTAACTGATTGACTAACATAAACAACTGAAAATTGAAAAAAAAAATTAAAAATAGCTTGCACTGTTAGCTCCGGTAAGGGAAAGCATGAGGGAAAGCGGCTGACCAGAAGTCACACGCAAAAAAACGGAAGTTGATCACTATTTACTTCCGTGTTTGAAAATAAGGTGGATAGAAACTTTGGAATTCATGACCCTACATGTTAAGTCACACTGTCACAACATTTTTCTTTCCACTAGCCAGATGTTACTCAAACATATCAGATTCAAGCTCTTTAAACATAATTCCAGCTAGCTGACACACAAGGAGGGATGGGAGGGGACGTAGGGAGAAAATGAAGAAACGGAAGTGATGGAAAACATAAAGTTCTCACGCAGTAATGCTTACTAGAGCTTTGTTAATTCCACAGCTCCAAAAATGTTTAATTCTCGTACGTTGAAGGATGGAAGATTGCGGAAACCATTTTTTATTACACACAACAAACTTCCATGACTTTATCAAAACTTTCAAGGATTTTACTGACTCCAAATCTTTTCCAGGCCTGGAAACCAAGACTGGAATTCTGGGTGAACTCTGGTGGTGAGCAAAGATTGAAAAAAAAACAAAAAAAAAACTTCCAAGACAAAGCAGAAGTACCGAGCTGCAAACACAGCAACAGTGTTTGAAATCAAAGTATTTCTGTTTTGAGAGTACAACAGGACAACCACAAAATGGGGCTGCATGATACCCAGTGGGGTCAAGATCTGCTGAAAGAGAATTCTGGCACCGAATACTATGACAAAGAATATATGCTGGCCACCTTTTTTTTTTCCAAAATGGAAAAGAGACTAAAACTATATAAAAACTAACCTTGAGAACTATGACAAATGTATTACATTTTTTGTCAGCCAATAAAACTAAATGCTAATGTGAAAGACGGACAAATGGACACATGAACTGATTAGCCTAGGATATTCATTTAAGTCTCATTCAATAACCCTGATGCATCTGTGCAATCACACACTCTTGTAGCCCAGCTCCTAAAAAGGGAAACAGTATCCTCTTCTGCCCAAAATCCCTCATATGGTGATTTAGCAGTCTGACCTAATGCACTGCTGTTAATAAGAAGCACCTTGCATTCTGTCTCTGTCAGTAATGTTATCTGAAGATACCTGTTTTTGGAGGACACAGATTTATTAACTAAATTCTTCTATAATACACTGTGAATTAGACAAGAAGCAGAAACCATCTACAAGAAATATCACTAGGTTATCCAACATTTTAGCTTCTCCTCTCAAGCTAAACCCAGACAATGAACAGTAGCGAATCAGCCTCTAACTGATCAGCTGCTCTGCTGTACAGAGAATGGGTAGCTGTGGTCATGCTAGGTGACGCGGAACAACGGTGACAGAGTGCTTCTATTCAAACAGCCAGAGTTTGGGGATGACAACTGTATTTCCTTAACGGAGTCAGTCTGTTGTCCTACTGCACAGCAGAGGGACAGGCGCACTGTGTATGAGAACAAGTAAACAGTGCCTTTTCCAATAACCACACAATAAGCAAGCAACAGCTGTAACCATGGTAACTGTACACTGGTGAGAGCTGTAACCTGGAAATGCATTGAGGACACAAAAATTACAACAGACCAAAATTACACGCGTGCGCACACACTTACACACACACACTATTTACATTGATTGAGCTGTATTGAATATAGTTACCAGTAGGGGCCAAAATAAGCCCCCACAAGCATTAACCACTGTGTTAATTATCCTTTGTTATTTAGGACTGCTGATACCAGATAGTGTGTTATGTGTCACACTTCCTGCAGCTGTATAGATTTATCAGATCAAAAACAAGCACCAGTGCTTAATGATGTTTGATTTCATTCAATATTCTCAAATTTCATTCCACATATTCCAGCTGTCATTACATATATTCAAGTTTCAGTCCATATATTGAAACGTTTCTGCAATTTATTCCAACTTTTCTACCACATATTTAAACTTTAATTCCACGTATTTCACCTGTCATTCCATATATTCAGTTTCATTCCATATATTCCGACTGGAATTACTTATATTCCAACTTTTAGTCTATACATTCCAACTTTTTATCACACATTTAAACTTCCATCCCATATATTCACTTTTATTTTCCATATATATACATATATATATATATATATATATATATATATATATATATATACAGTACAGGCCAAAAGTTTGGACACACCTTCTCATTCAATGCGTTTTCTTTATTTTCATGACTATTTACATTGTAGATTCTCACTGAAGGCATCAAAACTATGAATGAACACATGTGGAGTTATGTACTTAACAAAAAAAGGTGAAATAACGGAAAACATGTTTTATATTCTAGTTTCTTCAAAATAGCCACCCTTTGCTCTGATTACTGCTTTGCACACTCTTGGCATTCTCTCCATGAGCTTCAAGAGGTAGTCACCTGAAATGGTTTCCACTTCACAGGTGTGCCTTATCAGGGTTAATTAGTGGAATTTCTTGCTTTATCAATGGGGTTGGGACCATCAGTTGTGTTGTGCAGAAGTCAGGTTAATACACAGCCGACAGCCCTACTGGACAACTGTTAAAAGTCATATTATGGCAAGAACCAATCAGCTAACTAAAGAAAAACGAGTGGCCATCATTACTTTAAGAAATGAAGGTCAGTCAGTCCGGAAAATTGCAAAAACTTTAAATGTGTCCCCAAGTGGAGTCGCAAAAACTATCAAGCGCTACAACGAAACTGGCACACATGAGGACCGACCCAGGAAAGGAAGACCAAGAGTCACCTCTGCTTCTGAGGATAAGTTCATCCGAGTCACCAGCCTCAGAAATCGCAAGTTAACAGCAGCTCAGATCAGAGACCAGATGAATGCCACACAGAGTTCTAGCAGCAGACCCATCTCTAGAACAACTGTTAAGAGGAGACTGCGTGAATCAGGCCTTCATGGTCAAATAGCTGCTAGGAAACCACTGCTAAGGAGAGGCAAACAGAAGAGATTTGTTTGGGCCAAGAAACACAAGGAATGGACATTAGACCAGTGGAAATCTGTGCTTTGGTCTGATGAGTCCAAATTTGAGATCTTTGGTTCCAACCGCCGTGTCTTTGTGAGACGCAGAAAAGGTGAACGGATGGATTCCACATGCCTGGTTCCCACTGTGAAGCATGGAGGAGGAGGTGTGATGGTGTGGGGGTGTTTTGCTGGTGACACTGTTGGGGATTTATTGAAAATTGAAGGCACACTGAACCAGCATGGCTACCACAGCATCCTGCAGCGACATGCCATCCCATCCGGTTTGCATTTAGTTGGACGATCATTTATTTTTCCACAGGACAATGACCCCAAACACACCTCCAGGCTGTGTAAGGGCTATTTGACCAAGAAGGAGAGTGATGGAGTGCTGCGGCAGATGACCTGGCCTCCACAGTCACCAGATCTGAACCCAATCGAGATGGTTTGGGGTGAGCTGGACCGCAGAGTGAAGGCAAAGGGGCCAACAAGTGCTAAACACCTCTGGGAACTCCTTCAAGACTGTTGGAAAACCATTTCAGGTGACTACCTCTTGAAGCTCATGGAGAGAATGCCAAGAGTGTGCAAAGCAGTAATCAGAGCAAAGGGTGGCTATTTTGAAGAAACTAGAATATAAAACATGTTTTCAGTTATTTCACCTTTTTTTGTTAAATACATAACTCCACATGTGTTCATTCATAGTTTTGATGCCTTCAGTGAGAATCTACAATGTAAATAGTCATGAAAATAAAGAAAACGCATTGAATGAGAAGGTGTGTCCAAACTTTTGGCCTGTACTGTATACATATATATATATATATATATATATACACACACACACATACATACACACATATATATGTAGTATTTCCTAAATGGCATGACATAACCATTACATTATTAATTTGAAAACATTAAATTTAACATTTTTGTTAAAAGACTAAGGGGTACCGAGTCTGTTTTTTTCATCTGAAATTATCCCACATCTAAAACACGTCACACGTCATATTGTGTCAATGACATTTGCACACTGCCTTAGAAACTTTCGTCCATCATGAACGTTTTGGGAACAGGTTTGATTTTCTGCATTTTTTGTATTTGTCAAAGTTTTTAGAGAGTTGCTGACCAAGAAGCAGTGTAGAAAATGTGGAGGTGGGATACATCTACAACAAGACAGAGGAACAGGGCGCACAGAATAATTTCGTAACTCAGATAGTCTACTATTATATATATATATATATATATATAAAATATTATTATATTCAACAGGTCAGATAGTAATATTCAGGTGGATGACATGATGACAGGGAGGACAGCTCAGCCTCTTCATGTAACCACAGTGCCAAATGAAAGAGTCTTGTACTGCAAATTTTCGCAAACAAATACACATTTCACATCTATTATCAAATATTCATTAAATACAAACTGCTGACTGAGAAGAATCAGATACATTAACAATCTTAAATATGAGAAAATAACAATATAAAAACAGAGAAATATCTCCTACAGTTTGTGTATGGCTAATTGACAAACACAAAAAAGTATCTCACCGTAGGATGAGCAATGCTTTCAAACTGAGGCTGACTCTCCCACTTCCTCTGATATGACCTTAGTGTGGTAGAAGCCCGGTGGCCAGTTAAGTAAACAAGGAAATGGGCTATTTGAACTAAAATGTGATAATTGTTTGATTACAGCTACTTTAAGACATGTAACTGACTGGCGTGTGCTGTTGTGCTGAAAGGACACTTAATCACTCTTTTGGGTTCAGCTGCTGGGTTTGGCTCGCTGACGTGCTCTGGACAGCAGCGCTGTGTGTGTGCTTCATGTGGATACAGTATAGCCCTCGGTGAAGTAAGTGACAAACCACTGGGCCTTATGCAACATGAAGTCATAAAGTAATCAGAATAATCCTTTAAATGCTTTATGAAACAGCCCTCCTTACCGTAAAGCAGTTAAGTAATATTGCTCACAGACGAAGAGGCTTTAAACTTTGATGTGGGATTTTTTCTTTGAATGAAGAGAAGGCATTCTGCATAAAAGCATAGTGCACATAAAGATTGAGCCCTCTTTTATTACTGCTCTTTGACTCAAGCTCTTTTCTTTGCTCTACTTCCAAAGAGTGGAAAATGTGTGTTTCATAACTGGAAAAATGTATTTGTAAACTTAATTGTGTGTGTGTGTGTGTGTGTGTGTGTGTGTGTGTGTGTGTGTGTGTGTGTGTGTGTGTTGTACACACTTAATAGCCCAGCATCAAATCTGAACTAGTAAGAAAGTGTAAGTCTTCGTTATACATGGAATATTAATTATAAGACTCACCATGGCAGCTTTTATCTGGTCAGGCTTCTGTCTTCAAAGATGGTAACCTCAATCTTAACAGGATATAGTCAAGAACAAGCACTTGAAGCAAGGTTGGGTTCATTTTATTCTACTAAAGTTAATTATCTTAACTTTTTTTTACAAGAGGAAATATAAACTATAATGATACTGGATCTTTTGTGCATATTTTTCCATTTATCAACAGAGGATGAAACTCTTTTTGGACAGGTTTGTGGAAACAGTGTCTCGCCTTCAAGCCTCTCAGTGGGTGTTTCCCATGGCAGTAGCTGACTGACATTTGACTAGACTAGACAAGATTATTGGCATGATTTACTTTCAAAAGAAAATCAGGCCCTGCCATCATTAACCAATTAAAATTTCTGTTTAACATAAGGAGGAAGGACTTGTAAGTGGCTAATAAAACCCCTCAGACTCGGTGGGAAATGTACTTAGTGCAGCATTAAGCAGCCACATCAGTTCAGGTGAGACATTCCTGTCAATCTCTCCTGCGCCAAAGTCTACACAGCAGTCCAACAGTGTCGGAGAAATAATCCAGATCACTGCCAACGCTACAGAGTCACAGGCGAGAGAGGGAACGAAGCTCAGCTGTGAGCAATTTTGGTCATATTTTGTTATCCCTAATCTCCGTTTGCCGCACAGTTCCAATTAATTAGGATGTTGAGTCACCACACACACACTCACACACGCTGGTACAGCCAGGATGTTGGTGCACCCACTGATTTTATGCAGATGCTATGGATTACATACTTTTATCTGCTGTTTTTACAGGGTATCCCTACATGGCGGTGGATTTCCTGTAAGCTGCCCGGACTGCTGCTTTCTATTTTCATCCAGCAACTACAGGGAAAGACATGGTGAGGGCAGAAGGCCTGTAAATCACTACATCTATTAGGTCATTGTGAAAGCTCCTTGTTCTACTTAGAGCTGTGGTGTGATTACATTCACATCCCCTGATCTCAGGGGTCTGTTTAACAAGTTAAAGTTGCCACTAATATTTAACGTATCATTCCTCTTTCCCGTACATGCTCTTTCTTGCACAACAAGATTGTTTTTTATTGTAAAAACATTGTGGCTTTGACCATTGAGTGTGCTTCTAATTTGTTTGTAAGGTTGGCAATCTGAGTTTGAGTCAGATAAATGACTGCAAAAAATCATCTTTTTTTGTGGGGTCATTGTATGCAGTTTATTTCTAAACAGTCACACAAGGCTCCACAGTTAAGGCTCAGGAAAATTCCACCTGGGCGAAGAGAATAAACACTATTTCCTGGCTACAACACTACAGCACTGTAGGGTAGGATACAACTCGCAGGCCTCTCTCAATGGGATCGGTGAGCAGGAGGCCTCGTGGTGCGTAGATCTTATCATTCTGCTCCTGAATGTATTTTGCAATCTTCTTCAAAACCTAAAAGGGCACAGCAGACACAGTTTCAGATACATTTCTCATGGATGGCACATCACTGGTATAACTTCAACAAAGAATGAATTCAATTGATTGATCTGTGTTCAAATATCAAAAAGCTTTGCAACATTTTCGTAGCTCATTAGGGCTGTAGGGCTTCATTTGTTCCAAATGGGAGAATCTTGACATCACCTGGCTGTTGTGTAATAGACTGACCATGGCATTTTCCACTTTTGCAATATCCTGAACACTAACAATTTATCCTTCAGAAAGACATCATATTGTAGTTATCAATCACTGACAAAATACTGTATTGAATTCTATATGATGTACTGTAGTAAAATCCCACTTAGCAGTTCTTATAGGTAGCTTAAAAAACAACTATTAGACATTTATTTTAAATACTATTTCCCCCTGAATATGCATATGCGTGTTTAGATTATTATATTGGACAATAAGATGCTAACATCCTGCGGATAACTGACTATTAATTTAGACTGTGTTCTCAATGATAGCTTAATTTTTATACCTTGAGACCAAGGCTGGGTGTTTAACCTCAATATTTTTTGGTGCCAAGCAAACTGTGTCCACATCTATTTTATCACAGCCATGTCTGTTTGTGTTTACAAGACATTTAACATTAGTCATGCTCCACAGAGCAGCATGGCACATGGACATGTGATGTCCCTACCAATGTCAAGGTGCTGCTGAATTTCCCCTACCAATATGGCAATATTTTTTACTAATCTCACAAGATCTGATCTACATTCATTTTAATTCCACACACTTACCGGTAGCATCTATGCAGCGTTGCAAGTTTGAATGTTTCTTGCCAAAAGTAGGCTATTTGACAGGGGTGGGGGGTGGGGGGGGTTGATAGAGCACAGTATCGCAATATTTTTGAGTGGCAATATGGTATTGTCACACAGACGCCAAGTATCGATTTTTTTATTACACTGAACAAAAATATAAACGCGACACTTTTGTTTTTGCTCCCATTTTTCTTGGGCTGAACTCAAAGATCTAAAACTTTTTCTATATACACAAAAGACCATTTCCCGCAAATATTGTTCACAAATCTGTCTAAATCTGTGTTAGTGAGCACTTCTCCTTTGCCGAGATAATCCATCCCACCTCACAGGTGTGGCATATCAAGATGCTGATTAGACAGCATGAATATTGCACAGGTGTGCCTTAGGCTGGCCACAATAAAAGGCCACTCTGAAATGTGCAGTTTTGCTTTATTGGGGGGGTCTGGGGAGGTCAGAAAACCAGTCAGTATCTGGTGTGACCACCATTTGCCTCATGCAGTGCAACACATCTCCTTCGCATAGACTTCATTAGGTTGTTGATTGTGGCCTGTGGAATGTTGGTCCACTCCACACTCCTTAATGGCTGTGCGAAGTTGCTGGATATTGGCAGGAACTGGAACACGCTGTCGTATACGCCGATCCAGAGCATCCCAAACATGCTCAATGGGTGACATGTCCGGTGAGTATGCTGGCCATGCAAGAACTGGGATGTTTTCAGCTTCCAGGAACTGTGTACAGATCCTTGCAACATGGGGCCGTGCATTATCATGCTGCAACATGAGGTGATGGTTGTGGATGAATGGCACAACAATGGGCCTCAGGATCTCGTCACGGTATCTCTGTGCATTCAAAATGCCATCAATAAAAAGCACCTGTGTTCGTTGTCCATAACATACGCCTGCCCATACCATAACCCCATCACCACCATGGGCCACTCGATCCACAACACTGACATCAGCAAACCGCTCACCCACACGACGCCACACACGCTATCTGCCATCTGCCCTGAACAGTGAAAACCAGGATTCATCTGTGAAGGGCACACCTCTCCAACGTGCCAGACGCCATCGAATGTGAGCATTTGCCCACTCAAGTCGGTTATGACAACGAACTGCAGTCAGGTCGAGACCCCGATGAGGACGACGAGCATGCAGATGAGCTTCCCTGAGATGGTTTCTGACAGTTTGTGCAGAAATTCTTTGGTTATGCAAACCGATTGTTGCAGCAGCTGTCCGGGTGGCTGGTCTCAGATGATCTTGGAGGTGAACATGCTGGATGTGGAGGTCCTGGGCTGGTGTGGTTACACGTGGTCTGCGGTTGTGAGGCCGGTTGGATGTACTGCCAAATTGTCTGAAACGCCTTTGGAGACGGCTTATGGTAGAGAAATGAACATTCAATTCATGGGCAACAGCTCTGGTGGACATTCCTGCAGTCAGCATGCCAATTGCACGCTCCCTCAAAACTTGCGACATCTGTGGCATTGTGCTGTGTGATAAAACTGAACATTTCAGAGTGGCCTTTTATTGTGGCCAGCCTAAGGCACACCTGTGCAATAATCATGCTGTCTAATCAGCATCTTGATATGCCACACCTGTGAGGTGGGATGGATTATCTCAGCAAAGGAGAAGTGCTCACTAACACAGATTTAGACAGATTTGTGATCAATATTTGAGGGGAAATGGTCTTTTGTGTGTATAGAAAATGTTTTAGATCTTTGAGTTCAGCTCATGAAAAATGGGAGCAAAAACAAAAGTGTTGCGTTTATATTTTTGTTCAGTGTAGTTTAAAGATAATGATAATGTTGGCACATTGCTGTACCTCTGTCATGAAGCACCACTTTATTTGGTATTAAACCAACACTCAGGTATTGTATTAGCACACAGATTCATTGTTTAAGCTATAAAACGACATAAAATACTGAAAAAATGCCTGTCACAATTTCTAAGAGCCACGAATGATGTTTAAATGTCTAATCTATCCGACCAACAAACCAAAAGACATTCAATTCACAACCATATAAAACAGAAAAGGAGCAAAATCTGATTTAAAAAGGTAGATTCAGACGATGTTTAGCATCTTTGCTTGATAATTGGCTGACAGGAGTAATAAATTAACAAAGCTGAATAGTTTTCATCATTTCAGCTCAACAACATCCAGTTAAGTATTACTGATCTTGTTTTTCTGTAGTAAATACTGTTGTTACCTAGAATCAAACTAGCAAATCTGGCTAAGTAGGTAACCAGTGGATCCATCATGCCAACCCACCACATTCTGGGGCTGAAAAGCTGAATAACAGACTCCATTTTTACTTTGGTAACGACCACTCAATTTAAATTGCATGACTTTATGAGTGCTCATAAAACTCAAACCAAGCCAAATGTTTCTTATCCTAGTTCACTCCTGTCCACTTAAAGACAAATTCTTCGAACAGGCAAAGACCACTGACATAATGATTCATTTACGTTCTGTATGAACTGGGCCAAAAGAGATTTTAGATGTACACAAATCATATTTATTTGCGAGCCCTCAGAGGTCATAAAATTATTGGTTTATAGCCAAGCTAAAAGGCTCCACATAGGAGCAACACAACTTTGTAGTATTATAGTACTTACCCACTTCAGACAACTTCAATGTCACCTATGTACTGTGGTACTAATATGTTGACATGCAGCAGTCAATAAGAGACCCAAGATCTCTATACTCTGCATGTAAAATTATAAAACCTGCACTTTGTGGGGAATAAAATGATCATGAAATGGGGTTTTTTTGGTTGTATTTTTGGTTCTCTTAATCTTTCCATCTTGTTGGCCAGGTATTGTTTCATTCATCTTAGAGCAGCCTGACTTAACAAACTGGCTATATGGGCAAGTCTAAAACAGTTTCCAAAGAATATGAAGAACAACAACAGAACAACTACATAATGAACAAACATATCATCAAGAAAAGAACAGGAATCTCAGAACATAAATCAGACATGGTCATATAACTCTCCCTTTTCTCCTCATTTTAAAAGAAAGCAATCTCCTGTTTCTCAACTCACGTGTGTTGGAGTAGGAAACGTGATCCCACCACTTACAGGAGGTAATCTTGACAGACTACTGTTTTAATGTGAGGCTTAGTGGATTTTCACATTAAATGCTGTCTCCATTTAATTTAATTTAAATGAGGGATGTCTCTATTCCTGCAACAACTTGTCAAACATTTACACTTTTCTTATACCACAATTTGTCTTGTACTGAAGTGACTCGTGATGGGTGTTTTAATTGTAGTGAACCACAGATATGTCTGTTCATTATGTAGTGGTTAGAAGTTGGTTTAGAACTGCCCACGTCTCATATTAATATACATTACCATGTGTTTGTGTATATAATCTGTATATAGCTTTGTGACTGTATGTATCATTTGGGGTTTTTTGTTTTTTTTTTATGGTTGATAGACTTATGGGATTTAATGTTGGGGAAGGGCCATGTGAGGTTTTCAGTAAGGTTGGTTTGAAGATACCTTTAACGGCAGGTAGCCACATGATGCTGTTGGCAACAAGCTGATTTACACCCACTGTTGGTGAAAAGTTTAACACACTGAAGAAGGCATAGCTGACACAGATTTTGACACCTTAAACTGAATAAAACGAATATCCTAACCAATTTGGTTGTGCAAACTCTTTTTGTACTTTTTGGATTCAAACCTCAGTTTGGGTTTTTGAAAATCAACATCAGTTTAAGTGTACACTATATTTAGAGTATTTTTACAGCTTTGCCTTACTGTCAGAAATTTTCCAACAGGAACTGAAGCTGTTATATTGCTCTCCTAAACCCAGACTCCAGTGAGAAAAACAAGCCTATCTTTATGCTGCTTTTGCATTTTTACACAGAACTGAACAATGATGGCATCATTCTGCTCCAGTGTGTGATTTTAGACAGCATGCCGGCATCATGGAAGCAAAAGAGGCATGACAGCCTCCCATTTAACACAACAGCACTGGCCTCTGTTTTATAAACAATAACAATGGCATTAACACAGCAATAACATCATTTAACATCCCTGTTATTTGGCAACTGATCCCATCCTCTGCTCATTGTTTTCCCAATTTGCAGACATTTTCGGCCACTGTTCCTCTTTGAGTTAGCTGCTAACAGCCTCTAGCTGCTTTTTAAATGTTCTGCATTGGATCACACACACACACACACACACACACACACACACACACAACACATAACACATCTCAAAACATCACACCTGTCCTACCCATGGTCCCATCCTGCTGGCTGTCCCATTTACACAGACACCAATGCAGTGCAGTTACTACCTTGGCAACTCTATACCCCCAATCCGTGATCAGACCTTTTACACGGAACAGTGAGGCATCATAATGGCACGTTATTCCCGCTTTGGACAGGCAGGGTAAAAGGGGCTAGTGATTTAACATCTCTGAACACATGAGCTGCTGGTCTACCCCTGCCTTTGTGTGCCTTTGTGTGTGGTACTGTGTGACTTTAGTGGTTAAAAAGGTTAGTTCAGATTGACCAAAGTCACAAAATAAAATTAGCTAACTAAATGATTGTGGCAGCAGTACACGAGCAACTCTGGTTCAGCAAGCTAAGATGACTGTTTTTGTCAACGGAGTGTGGTGGCTTTGATGAGAGCATAGATGGTGAGCTGAAGTTGATAGCAGCTTCTCTGTGGGACAGGGCTGCCGTGGCAAGGTAAAATGGTTAGAATGTTCTCAATAGAGCGTATGCTTTAAATGATATTGATTATTTTGCTGCTGCCCCTGTCCACATTGCTTTGCTTTCATGTTGGTACTTCAGCCTGCTTCTCCAAACTAGGGGCATGCTGACAGACATCTACAGTATGTAATATACTGCCTATGGATAAATACCTTATAAAGCCCATTCCAAAAGATCCAAACTATCCTTTAAGTGTTTTAATAGATTGAAATTAATTCACAAAATGTTGTATGTTGTCGTCTACATATGACTAAAACTCACATGAACGTATTGATTTCATGACCAAAACCAAGACTATTTCTAAAAACAAATTTAGGACCTCATTTTGTATATTACCAAAAGAGCATTAGAGTTCAGGAGAGATGTCTTTTACCTTCTCATAGTGAGTCTCCATACACAGGAAAATGGTGTACGCTGTGAGGCAGGCCAGACAGCCTTCAATATATGACTGGCTTCCCAGCTTCTCCGCTTCAGCATACAAGTTATTCAGTGTCCGCACCGTCTCCTCAAACTGCTGTTTGTCAATCTGAAATACGTGGAAACATAAAGAAAGATCAAAAGGTTAAAATCGTTAGACAAGGCACAGAGCCAAGTGGAGATTTGGACGCGAGTGTGAGAGAGCTTTCTGCCTCTGTTGGGATATTCATGTGGAAACTCGTCTTAGTAGCACCACATCGTTTTCTCCCATTCTTTCCATCTCCAGATAAATGAGGGGCTGTATTTTCTTGGACTGGTCATACATCAAGGGATTGCTGGGCCATCTTCCCACACTGGAAACACCTCCTGAAATTATTAGGATACCTTGGCCAAATGCACTGTGAATGTTTTCACTTAACAACTGACAGGACAACTCGCTGAAAGCCGGACACCGCAGTGACAATCCAGGAAGGAATCTTAATGGTTTCTCCTTCTCCAGTGGTATAGAAACACCTTGAATAAGATAAAGACATATCTCAGCTAATCTGTAAACTGCAGACAGCTTCTGGGATACAAACTGCAACCGTGACTGGTTCATAATCAAAACAGCGTTTCTAAAAAATTCCTCAAATGAAGGCTTGCTGCAGGGAAGACTGATGGAGGGTGGAGAACTGCTGGACTCTGAGGCTGTTTTGACCGGGGTGTAGACATAAGTCCCATGCTGGTGTCCAGGATGGATCTGGTGATCTCTCTGTACTGAGGAAAATAGATGGAGCCTCCAGAGCAGACGAGGAGCCAGCCAGGGGCCTCCTGAGCCTCTGTAAACCCTCCAATGTTCTGCTCCCTTGTGCCCGAGGAATGCAACAACAAGCCCAACACATCAGTGGTCTTAGGCATGTTTGATTACCGCCATTGAGAGCCTTTGTTCTCCTTCTAATTTTCCAATTCAGAGGCTGCGATTCAAACCACATTTCTTCGCCTGAGCGTCTTTTCCATTACGTCTGACGCAGACGTACTAGCATTCCAAAAATGTCAGATGAGAGTCCAAGGCTGAACAGGGTTTACAAATTCAAGTGAGGAAGAGGATATTCTTTTAATTGTGGCTGTCACTGAATATAATGTGATCCGAGGAAATACATATTAGACATAGGTCAGTGAAAACTGTCACTTTACAATTAATGAAACTCTCTTGACTGATTTGGCTATCCAGCTGCCAAATATATACACAGAATGCTTTCCCAGTTCTTTAGTGCAATTCTCCAAAAGCATTAAAACAGAAAAGACCTACCAAAAATAATAGAGCCCACAGCCTAAAATAATTATGTGCAAGAATGTGATGTTACAGTGTGCAAACCTCTGCAAATCAAGACCTGAACTGCATGGCAAATTCAAACAAGGGGGTAAAAAATGCTGTCTGAAAGAAACATGAGGCTTTTTTCAACATTACTGCTTGGCATTATACCGCATATTTCATAAACTGTGATTACAGTAAAACATTAACACATATATGTGGGAATAACTTTTAATTGGAGACTGAAGCTTTTACCTCCCAGTGGGGAAGCATTCATTATTTGTCCAGTAGTTCAGTCTGTTTGTGTGTGAACTGAATCCCACCGGAAAACATGGGAGACCACCCAATCAAGAGGGAAGTGCCAATAAACTACCAGTGAGTGGTTTAAGTGTTGTGAAGCTGCTCTTTTCATGTGGTGCATGTATTTCACAACTGAAGCTTTCTGTCCTTCGAACTCTCAACTGTTTGGTTGGCACCGTCTTTAATGTGGCGCGGAGGCTGCTTAGTCTCAGCGACCTGCTCTTCCTCCTCAACACCATCACCGGTGCCTGCCCCTAACCCATTTCCGCTGCGGTTCACACGAGGACAAAGTCCAACAGGGTTCCTCTGCAGAAGTTGCTGACAGTATTTTTAAACTTCTTGCTTCATGTTCATACTGATTTCTGCTGTCTTTTTGGTTCCAGCTCCAAAACAGGGTCTGTACATGTATTCTGATATGGATAGTTTACTATGATAATTTCAGCAGTGTTTTGTTTAACATTAGAGGTCCAGTGTGTAGGATTTTGGGCGATATATTGGCAGAAATGAAATATAATATGAAGTATGTTTAGTGTATTATCACCTGAAAATAAGAATTGTTGTGTTTTTGTTACCTTATCAGCCATTTACATCTACACAGGGAGCGGGTCCTCTTCTATGGCGATCGCCATGTTGCACCGGCATGTTCTACAATTGCCTAGAATGGACCAGTCAAACACTGGCTCTAGATTGGGCCACTCGCTTTTTTGTGTTGGCCCCTATAGTTAGAGGACCCTCCATGACAAGCATCGTCAGAAAAAGTTTTTTTTTTTAAATGTGAAACTGCTTTATTTAGTGTTTTTCCCAGTTTATATCACCTTATCCGTTTGTTTTGAACAGGAAGAGACCTCTGCCGATAATCTGGCGCCCTGTCTGCACAATGTGCCAAAGAGTTTAGAAGAAACTCTGATTTGTAACATGAAACTACTTTATTCAGTGTTTTTATCTGTTCATCACCTGGTCAGTTTGTGTCAGAGGGGGAGAGACTGTGCATAATTCGGCTCCTGGTAAAAACCTCCTAAATGATGATAACTGAAGGAATTCTCACCAGGAGAAGTTTCAGCTGGTTGAAACCTGCAATCTTCACCAATAGAAGCCACTATATCCCCCTAAATCTTACACAGTGGACCTTTAAGTGTGATAATAATCTTCAACTAATTCTCTATTTTCTTTTGCAGACACGGTAATATTTTTGCTGACTTAAAATGGACAGTAACTTGGGTAAGAATATGTCTGTACAAAAGCAAAGAACAGTAAACTGATCACACTGAGTGGCTCAAAGGCTTACGCTGCTGCTTCAAAGCAAAAAGCCCTGAGGTTCCAAAATGCTTCTTTTATTTTTTAGTTGAGCAGGTAATAAAATCCTTAATGCTGATGGTCTTCCCATTGGCAGGGCTGTTAAAAGGCTTCAGTTGGACTGCCCCCGGCCAGGGATTCGCCTGAAGCTACATTACCGTGTACCCATGTGGGTACTCCATTGGCTGATATGTCTATGTGCGATTAGTTGTCTTTTATACTTTTGTTTTATACCAACTATATATAAATGCACTTTATAATGTGTTTTAGGAACATGTTGGTCTAAAGTTTTTAATCTCGTTATAATTTGTACCTTCTTCATGTACCTTGGAAGCAGATGACGTTATGCCAGACCCCCACCCTGCTTCTACATGGGTTTCTTCCCATAAGAGAGTAATGTGAAGCCAAGGTAGGCGACAGAACCGGGTGCAGATTAGACTTTGTTCAGCAACCTGCTGGGTAGCTGACACTAATGTTACCTTGTCAGTTGTCTGCAGACATGAGGATGATGTCAAGAAACACAAACATAGGAAGCAAATGAATTAGTGTGCACTACTTTTCTGCCCTATTTGTGCTGAAACTATGGATGGATGTCCATGTCACACTTAATTGAAGCTTGTGAGACTGACAGCCCCTAGCTGTTCAGGATAACCTGTATTTTCTGAATATGCATAACAGTGAGTCTTGCAGGTGATGCAGGAAACTAAGAGAGAAAAACGTAACATGTCCGTATCATGTTGTAATCTTCCTGGATTTTGTTTGTTGGACATTTCACCTAGTCCTTAAACCAGTCTTAAGACCAGTGTCAGCTCATCCACAAGACAAGGTAGTGTCTTTTAGGTGTCATGGAGACTTGAGGCCACCAATTCATCAATTTAAGTTTATTCACTTTATTAATCCCTGAGGGGAAATTCAGTTGCTTGTCAATTACACACAGGTCTGAAAGACACACACATGCACAAACAGGACCTATACATGCACAAAGTGGAGAGATCTCAGAGTGAGGGGGCTGCCCTTTGCTCAAGGGCACCTCGGCAGTGCCCAGGAGGTGAACTGGCACCTCTCCAGCCACCAGTCCACGCTCCATATTTTGGTCCAGACGGGGACTCGAACAGGCGACCCTCCGGTTCCCAACCCAAGTCCCTATGGACTGAGCTACTGCCGCCCCAGTGCGTTACTGTGACTGAACATGTTACTCTGAAAACAGTGTCAGTGAAGAGGTGTATCCTACCCGTGTCTCCAGCTCAGAAGGGAACTTGGTTTGGAACTGGCACACAGTGCCGTTGGTATAATCTCTCTGAATGAAGACTTTGGCAGCGACGGCTGCCTGTTGCCTCATGTCCTGCAAGCTGTGAGTCTGTGAAAACAGGAGATTACAACTGATGCGTGATCCCACATTGATACAATACCACTCTGAGTTTTTCTATAAATCAGTGAGTACACTAAGCATGCTTTATTTGTAGTAGCTTTATTTATATATCATGTATAGACAAAATTAAAAAACAAAACAAAACAAAAAAAAAACAGTTGAAAGTGCTGACATTGGGCTTTTGCACAGTATATCATTTATGTCTGTGCAGCACAAACAAACTAGAACAAATGTTTTCAAAATACTTTTAAAGTGTGAATTATTGGCACATTCAGTAATTTACTATGGCATACATAGACTTTCAAAGAAAAAGGCACAAAAACAAGTTGGATAAAATCACTCTACATGTTAATAGATCATGTTACACTTTTGTCTCTTACAGTTTTCTACTGTATTTGCGTGTATAAATAGTGTAACAATATAAAATCTATATTATTTTGAGTGATTATCACTCATAAATTGTACATTGTTTTGCACGTCTGTGTTATTCTTGTTGTAGCCTATTTTGGTTTCCTGTCAGCTTCATATTCTTTATCTTTATAGTTAAGAAACTTATAAGTCAGACTTATTGTTGAGTATTTGCTGAAAAGGGATACCATGCAGTGTGGAGTAAGGACTATTTCAAAGATGCTAAACAAAGACAAAAATGTATGAATAGAAAGAACGAAAAAATAAATCAATAATGAGCCAGGGTTTCAAAGAGTTTAAATCATTTCTACAATTTATTGATATGGCCGGTAAACTGGTTTCTAGGTATTCAGTGGAGTGAAAATGGATGGTTTTTAAGGCTGGGCGATAGAACGACTATGTACGATATATCAATATATTTTCAAGCGACATATAAATCAAGACAATACCGTTTCTATCTATATAGGATCAAGTTGTACTATGTAACGCATACCAGCGTGCGTGTTTCTGCACAGCTTCACCCTACGCACTCACTCACTGATTAGTCTACAGTATGAATATATGTTGCACATGCAATGCTAAATAAGTCTGTGAGATGAATGAAATGGCCGCAGTAGCACACGTGAAATCCAGCTCTGCACTGGTAGTTTGTGTGCTGTTCTTCTTAGTAGTTGTAGTCTATCGAGTCACATTGAGACAGTGCTTGGATGCAGGTGACAGATGAGTTAAAAAAAAAAGAAGTGACAAAACAGACGTTTCACCATCAGGATAAACCAGCAAATATTGGCAGGGCAACCTACCTACTATTTTTTTTTTTTAACAAATTAAGCTTATGAAAAAATAATGACATCTGCCAGTTACCACGTTACTTATTTTATCTGAACATCAGCTTAAAAACAAAACAGGCCTGAGACACTGCGATCATCTGCTGCTGGTTTATTGAGGGTTCCCAGCAACAGCCCAAAGAAGATCTGGGATGCAGCCTTTGTCAATTACACACCAAAGCTACGGAACACACTACCTATAGATATCAGGGAAGCTAGCTCGCTAAATATTTTTTAAAAGACAGCTAAAAGCATATCTATGTACTCAAACCTTTAACTAGCTCTGACTTTCCTGATAAAGGCCTGAAACTCTTGCTTTTTACACTTCACACTTGATCTTATGATTTATGGTTATACAGTTCTATAGTGTTATGATGTCATGATTTTATAACTTCATGATTTATTTCAACTTATGATTTTTTTTTTTTTTTTTAGGATTTTAAGATTTATGGTTTTGTTATGATTAGTGAGTGGTGGATGGTGATGGGGAAAGACTGTGGTGAGTTCTATTTGACTCACAGTGCTAAAAATGGGTGGTGGTAGATTCTGGTGCAGCTGTGGGCTGTACCCAGCACAGACAATACCCGCAGTGAGGTTAACTTTTGGGAAGACGTTCTGGGGTAATCTGAAAGTCGCTTATTTTGGTTAATCGATGTCTGTTGGTGACTGTGCCCGTTGGATTATTATAGGCTCTGCACAGGAAGAAATACTACATGAGATTTTGATTAATAGGATCTCAGACTACCACCACTTTTAAATGAAAATTGTAGAATAATTTGATCTATATATTTAACTGTTTTTAAATGTCCTTTTATATTAAATTGCCTTGTTTGTCTGTTTTACATTCATTATTATTATTATTTTCATGTGAAGCACTCAGTGTTTATAATATGTTTAACAGAGCCATTATGTTATTGTACATATGTCTTGTTGCTTTTCCCATGATGACAAGTCATTATGGCCTTTTTGCCATTTAAGATTTTGAACTCAGTTGATGTTTCACATTTTACATAAATGTGTATGATTATATGAGTGTATTCATTCTGTGACACCTATTAATTGATTTTTCGACTACACCACAATCTAAACGTGCCTGTCCGTCAGTATTATTTAGTCTCCACCACAGGAGTTGCATATAATCACAGTCTTGTTTTGCCCTTTCGACCTGCGGTGAGCTGGTGTTTCCTATCAGAAGATTATCACAGTACACAGCTACTATCATCAGCTATCCTCAACACACTGTCACAAGTTTCGGTGATATAAACAACCCTTTATTCTTCTCTTCCTTTAAGCCATTATGGTGTGTTGCAGTTGTGTAGCCACATACGTAATTAGCACACTGCCAATAATTTTATCAAACCCAATCATTTATCACTCATACCCTGATATAACTACGCAGATTCGTTCCTCTTTGAAATGAAAGACACGTTGCCGACAATGTCGCATAGATGAGTTTTATAAATATCCTAGCTTGTTAGCAATGACACAACTACTTCTAGTAAACATTACCCGCGACAGTTACCGACTGACTATTGAGCTACCCGGCTAACGCAGGTCAACTTTCCTTCTGTTTATATATCAGATATACGCCCAGAAAACAAGAATAAAATCTCACATTATGAATAAAATGTTTAAACAAGACTACGTACGAAAACTAAGGTTCAAAATCATCGTTAGCTTACCTCTGCCATGTTGAACAAGCTTTCTGTTTATCTTCCGCTAGCAGCTTTTAGCATGTACTACGCAATATCCTGTCCGGGGGGAATATTTGCGCAATTACAAGGGTTCCGCTTGTAGACGTCTGCTCAAGCAGGAGAGCCCGAAGAACAACCGAGTACTGGAGCTTGTCAGATTCTGGTAGCCTGAGATACAGTGCAACCAGTGGTGAAAAGTAGCTAAACACATTCACTCAAGTACTAAGGTAAATAACTCAAACATTTTAATGCATGATATAATACAGTCTTTCATAAAATGATACTGACAATGGGGAAGTGGGCACTTTTACACTTTACTTAGAGAGTTCTCCTGTTACTTATGTACTTTAACATGATTACAATTTTGAATGTAAAGAGTGGCATTGCTACTTCTTATTAAGTAAAGCATTTAGGTAGCTTACTGTCTCCACCAGTTTTTGCAAAAGATTACTGTTGTGTGGTAATATGCAGAGTTAACTTATCAGTCTATATTTGCAACTCAATGCCATATATCAATTCAGTGTAACAATATAATGCTGTGACTTTGATAACTAAATGAAAACAATGGGTTTTCCACTTGACTTAAAGGAACAGTGCGTAGGATTTAGTGGCATCTAGGATTGCAGATTGCAACCACTGAAACCTCTACCATGTGCCGAGCATGAGCACCTGGTTAGGATTCCCTCAGTGTTCATTGTTCAGGAGGATTTTACTGGAAGCAGAATTATCCCCAGAGGTCCCTTCCTCTCCAGAACGAACAGACCATTTTATTAAAACCAGTGAAAACACCGGTTACAAATCGGTGTTTCACTGACAATATTTGGTTAATCGCTGACAGGCTGCTAGCATAGCACCTGCTAATGTGTGCTCACTTTTTTCCTCTGATAACTTATGATCCAGACAATCAGGAGGTTTTTACCAAGAGTCTAATTATCCACAGAGGTCTCTTCCTCTTCAAAACAAATGGACCTGGTGATGTACACTGCTGAAAACACTGAATAAAGCAGTTTCAAGTTACAAATGAGTGTTTTTCCAATGCTGTTGGGCTCACCATGGAGGGGTTGCCAGCTATAATGGCTGACATGAAGACGTTAAAACCTAGAGCCAGTGTTTGGTTTGTCTGTTCTGAGCTATTGTAGAAACATGGCGGTGCAACACAGCGGACTCGTGGACAAGAACCTGCTCCCTATGTAGATGAAACAGCTCATTCTCAGATAACAAAAACACAAAAAATCTTATTTGATTATACACTAAAGAAAACATACTCATTATATTATATTCCATTTCTGCCAATATATCCCTTTGAGCAGCAGGCACTGAAATGAATTAACACTGATGGTGGATTGGAGGACATGAAGAACACAAATAAACAGTTAAGAAATTGGCCAAATTATTTGAAGTAAAACATGCACACTGGTATTATCCTTTTAATAACACACGACCTTATGTGACTCAGACGGATGGATAATGGTTGAAATTTAAGTCTGGGGACAACACTGAACTAAGTCTGGGTTTCTGTTTCCACAACAGCATAAAGCCTAATACCCAAAGGAGGCAGATGTCTCTGGCCTTGAACCATCACAAACCCCAAAAGCTGGTGTTGTGCAAGCAGATACATTTGCAAATTTGAATAAAAATTTATCTGTAAAAGGGTCCCAGGCCAAGAAACAAGAAGCTTTGAGAAAATACGGAGCACACAAAAAATTTATTAATTCAACATGTGGAAAACATATTTTGCAACCATTTAGTTAGGTTTGCTGTTTATGATTCAGTCAGCCAATAAAGCCCTCTTAAAACACAATGAGGTTTGACAGATAGCAGCAAAAAGAAAAGTACGCTCACTATATGCCTCTTAGGATCAGTATGACAGCTTTGCCAAAGTCAAGACAGATTTTCACAGCCTGTCAGGAGCTGCTGTTCAGTTTGGAGATCTGAGTGACTTGCCTGTGAGGAATGCATTTTTCACAGGCATCAAATGCATCACGTGGCCTGATCTTGGCTTTCAGGGGGTCATTAGTGGATCTGTATAAACGTAAAGTCCAACTATTGCTCCTGCACTGGGCTCGTTTGTCTCCTTGCAAAGGGGTGGGCATTTAAAGCCCTTCTCCTCTGTGATGGCTGGTGTGGGAGAGACCACTAATGAGCACCATTTGGGCCATTCATTTACAACACATGCTGGTTAACGACCCACGACAATAGTTTTACTACTGCTCAGGCCGCTGGTGCTGAAGTGGCTCTCTAATGGAAACACTAAACATCCTCCCTAGATGGCCACTACTGCCCCAGTGTACTATTATTAGAGAGAACCTGCAGCTGGATCATTCAGCTCAGTAAATGTCACTCTTAAAGAGACAGCACTGTGCTCTCTCTCTCTCTCTCTCTCTCTCTCTCTCTCTCTCTCTCTCTCTCTCTCTCTCTCAGCTCAAATGCCCACACAGTTGTAGGCCACGTGTGTAGGCTACAGCATAGGCTCTGCGTAGAGCTGATGCACAAGTATACATCTGCCTTTAAACGGTTTCTGCCCAAGCGTCAAAATATGTTGAGTCGTTATGAGATTGCTTTGTCCAGTAAAACTTTTGTGTAATGGCTGCTGCAGTAACTGCTGGAGGTGGCATGCCTTTTTTATGGTACAGAGATAGTTGGTGTCGAGGGAGGCACAGCTGTCTTTCAGTTCATGATACAAACCTACAATCTTGACTGCATCCTCAATTTCATTTTATTCATTTATGGACCAATTTTTCTGTGTCTTTTTGAGACAGAATAGGCCTGATTTTTGCAAATATACACAAATGAAAGAACACAGTCCTTGGAGTTTGTTTTATATGAGAGTTAGAAGACAGTATTTCTCTGAGGTTCCTTACGGTTATGCCAGAAGTCAGAGCAATGGACTGACACATGCAGTGGCACGCATTAGTGTCCAAAATAACAACTGATAAATGTAATCATAATCATAAATAAATATAACAAATTGCTATTATTATGTTACCGGCTCTAGTATTACGCGTACTGCAGTCCTGCAAGTGGTTTGTACCTGCTGTAGGTACAATCAATATTAAACATTGTCTCTTTATCACTTTCAACTGTATAAAAATGGGGAGAAAAAGTTATGGTGGGGGGACCCCCAGACACCCCAACAGATTTGGTGTCCCCCTCACTGTTGACTCTGGTCCTTGTCTGAAAGCTAGGTGTTTTCCACTGGGCAATACAAGGAAACATGCACTCTCATACAAAGTGGAATGAAATTGGCTGCCACAAACACCATGTGCCAACATTAAGGATTGAGGTTAACCTCAGCCTGTGAAGGAAAATCCGCTCAATTACATTTTTATGTTTTTCTGGTAATTTTTAGTTTTGATGACTTTGCCAAAAGTGCCTGTGTTTAGCCATAATTGCTCACGTCTTGACTCAAGCCTTGAGCATTCATTGCCAAAGGTAGAGACAAATTAAACAGAACAACTCACTCCAAAGAGCAGATGAAGCACCAAAGTAAAAAAAAAAAAAGGGAATTTTTGCAACACCATTTTCATGCGGAGCACCCCATGTCCAAACTCCAAACTGTGTTTAAAGATCAAATCACTTCTTGACACAGTTTATCTATCACTGGTAGAATGTAACTAAGTATGTATTTCAGAACTATACTTAAGTACAATTCTGAGGTACTTGTGCTTAAGGACTTTATACTTTCACTCCATTTCATTTTAAATATAAAATATGACACAACTCTAAAGGTTGAACTAACAAAATCTTTATAAATTCAAGTAGCTTCCTGAAGACCAGCTGCAAAATTAAAATGCTAAATGCTAATCCATCAATAATAATGATGATAATGAGTAATGAATAACATGTCAGGATTCATTTTAAGTAAATCATGCTGATAGTACTGCTGCACTTTTACATACAAAGACAAACATTTAAAAATATTCTACTCTTTGGACTATTCATTTGTGTCTGATATGGTTTTTGCACAAAAGGTTCAACTTCTTCAACTACATGCACTCCTCCTCCATCACTGAAAAATCTAGTATCTGTGAATATACAAATATGATTCATTTTACAAACAAACATGATCTTCATCTTCCACTTCATTGAAAAGTGTTTTCTCAGTATTTCATACTTATATAAACTGTTTTCACCACAATGGTTTCCAAACTGGTTTTGAAATAGGAAACACTGCTTCTTCAGCAGATGAATGTGAAAATGGCCTTCTTGTGTAAAAACTCATCCAGGACACATTTTTGTGTGGAGGGGGCTTTTAACTATTATACTGAATTGAACAATTTTGAATGCAGGACTTTTTCTTGTAATGGAGTCGTTTTACGTTGCGGTATTGGTATCGTATCAGCAATTGTATCAGTGTGGCCATACCCCAGCCTTGCTTGAGGAGGGGTCCCGAGTCCCATTTCTCATTTTGAAACAATCCACACAGCTGTGAGGCCTTTCATGCTCTGGCTGGAGATTCATACATACAGGAGTTCATATCCAGACACAAGCTGGTTCCTTTTAAACTGAGATTTATAGCCAATTGACTAACAGCTAAGGATCTACAAGAGGAATGCATTCACGTCCTTGATAGAAAGTTATAGCTGTTTCTGGTGCTGCTATTTGAAATCCTTATATCCCTTAATGTACTCTCTGGCCCCAAAGCTCCAAACTGCCTCCCTGTGAACATGCACTGACAGCCAAGGAGAAATAGCAGCAGCTCAACAGTGCTGAGCTGTTTCTGACAGCAGCCAGCGTGCCCATTTATCCAAGGTATTTTACTCCACGTTAAAAAGAGGTACCAAGAAATCTGTGCCTTTTAGTGACCTCTATTGGCAGCCTGCAGGAACCGCGGCACTTTGGATAGACCTGGCACATGTTGGCATGTTACTGAGCCACATTTTCAGGGTGAGATATTAGATCTGAGATTATTATTTTAATTTCTTTGCTTTGAGAACAAGATTTATTAACCACAAATTACTGCATCACTCAGAAAGGAAAAAAAGAAAGGAAAAAATGCGTAATAGATAAAAATAAAAATGTTAAAACACAGAGGAAACTAAATACATATGGTAATCAATAAATAATGGAATGCTGAAACCAACACAGATTTAACCATATAAATCTGGCTATTAATAAATAGAAGAACAAATGCCTGAATCAACACAGAATAAATAATATAATGCATACATAAAGACATGTTGGTAACTTATTGTTTACATTTATGTACATTTACATTTATTTATCTCTGTAGTTTGACATTTTGTCTTTGAATTTATTTCTGTATTTCTCTCATTTAGATTGAAGTTTGTAGAATCTATCTTTTATAGACACATTAATAAATAAATAAATTGTTTTATGCATTTAATTCTTATTAATGTCCACGTTTATGTAGGCAGTTATCACTGTATGTATTAGTGGCATGTTTGTTAGTTTATTCCTGCAATGAATAAATAAATACATAAATGCAGAGATAATTTGTATTATGCAATTAATTATTATTTATTTTTGTGTTTAATTTTTAATTTTAGAAATGAATGGAAGTTTTTATTTATTTACTCCTGCAGATAAATAATTGAAGAAATAATCTGTGTTTTACAGTTAATCATTTTTCTTGTCCTGTTTACCTCAGCATTTATCATTTATATATACTGATAGCATTTATATTCATTTATTCCTGTATTTATTTATTTATAGATGTTTAAATCATTATTCGTCCTCTGTAATCAGCCTCTCCTGTTAAGCAGCTGAAAATGTCAGTATGTGGAGGAGTGTGTTGAAATTCCAGCGAGTGTAGACTTTTTGTTCCAAATCCGGCTGCTAAATGAAAGCCAGAAATCTCAGCACCTGCCCACATAATTATTCAGTCAGTGGCATTTATAAACAACCGCACTAACCACCATAGACAACAGGCAAATTAACTCTGGGTTAATGATTTAATCTTATAATTTAGGCTTTTAAAATTAAGTAAAAAGAGCCGGGATATTCCTCAAAGCTGCGTATTAATTAAAGAATTGAGAAATTTGCTTTGTTTTATGCATGAATGCCTCAGTCACACACGGTTTATGTGTACCCCTCAGGAGTCCCGCATGCCACCCCAAATTACCAGTCTAATGACATGACGTTATTACCTCACCTCCATGTGACTCACTGGCATCACTTGTGGTCGACAGCACGCATTCAACAGACCGTGGAAATTTAAACAATCACTTTCCTCAAGATGCCTGGGAAGGATTTAAAGGGAAACATATACATGCCTCTAAATGTTTATTAGCTGTTTAATATCCTGTTTAGGGTGTATTTTATCAGTTTGGTGTTGTTAAGTCCCTTGGTTAAGTCACTGTTTCCTGCAGGTACCAAAGTTCCCCTCCTTCTTGGCCACTCTGTTTCACTGAGCCCTGAAGAAATACAAATGATCTAAGACAGAATCCACATGGCATATTGTGTGCTGAAACACACAACCTTTGCACTTCAAATTAATAATATACAGTTTGTTTCTGTTGTCAGAAAATGCAGATCTTAATTTGTGGTGCAAAAAGCAATACAGAATGGCAAAAGCAGGATGTGGGTTGCCCTCATGTTGGGCATGTTTTGACTGGGATCTGGGAGTCAGATTACCTCATATTTCATTCAGCAGTCTGAGAGGCATTAATCATCCCGTTAAATCGAGACAGTTTTATAGTGTTGTGTGTGAGAGTGCTTATAACCCACATAACTCTACTGCTCACTTAAGACCTATGTACCCAAATGTCCAACTTAACAAGCAGTAATCTTTGCAGCTGGGCATTCCTTCACAGTTCCAATGACCAAAACCTTCCTTCACAAAAGCTGCGGCCAAAATGTTCTCACTAAAAAAGACATTTCAAGTCTGTTATTTTGCCCGTTTGACTATTGTTGTGTATAAGAACATCTGTGTATCTGAAACTATTAGCTACTGATTTCACAATCTGCTAAATGAAGAACCATACTGTGCAAACTGTCAGAATAAAACCCTGTTTCCAATGCACTGATTTAAAGTTGGCAGTGTTCATAAATCAGTTTAAGGTTGTGATCATGCAGTTTTCAGGAAAAATACTTATTACTTGGATTATTTTTACTCTCACAAATGTGCACATTGCTCAGGCAGTGTAAAGTAAGTAAAATAAAGGAGTAAAATAAAGCTTTTCTGGTATTGTGCATGAACATTTTTTTTGGTTTGAATAGAGCTGTTATTTCAAGGATATTCCAGTTTCCCCAATACCTCCTATGAAAATGATTAGGAAATTACAGAACCACAAAATTAAGCTTTATCAGAAAAATCACTGAATAATTACTTGGGTTCAAATGGAGGTTTTTCTTTCAAGAAAATTCCTATTTTCCTTGTAATTAGTGCTACATTATGCAATTTCTTGCGGGAAACACAATAAAAGTATAAGGAAATTACAGACCTGTAATAAAGTATCACCAAAAAAGCTTCAGAGCATAAAGTTAAAATTATTTTGATAAATTTTGATTAGATCTGAGGAATGATTTTGGATACCTTCACAGTTTTTCATAAGCCAAAAAACAATAACAAACAAAAAAGAACAAACCAAAGCAATATCGAAATTTCATGTCATGCATGCTATTAGTGGAAATAGCTAAACAACTTATATTTACAATCATGTCAGTGTTTTAGATGAGCATTAAACCACTTTCTTTACCTGAATTCCTCAGTTACTGGGAAAATGCCTTTCCCTAAGTCAGTGTTAATTTTGTTGACGAAAACTATGAAGAAAATTTCCTTTCATGACAAAAATGAGACGATGACAAACTAAAAGTAGATCTTGATAATAAAAACTAAGACAAAATCATTTCCGTTGATGAGAGGAGATGAAAATTTTAGAAGACTATGATTATGAACACTGAAAGCTGAGAACAGCCGTGTTTGTAATTATCTTCAAATTCCGCATAAGTGACAGACTGGCAAACTCCAGTAAAAACTCTTTGCGAGGATGTGTCACTAGTCAACAAAAACACTCACACCAGAGCAGTGTCACCCGTTGGTGTGAGTTGTGAGCTGTAATTCAGCAGTGTCTGACTGTGGATGGTGGAGCTATTGAATGGATTTGTGGAGTTTGTTTATTGCAGTGGTGGCTGTTAGCGGCTAGCTCTGCTCGTTAGCCGCTGAATGGCAGCAGAGCAAGCAGCCACCAGCTGCTGGACCTCACAGTTGATCTCAAATCTGGACTGTCTCAGAAAGGATTATGAGTTGATGCTGTTTGACAGGCAGGTAGAGGGCTCAGTTATATGTGAGTGTAGCTGAGCTGTAAGTTAACAGTCAGAATTCAACACAATTTTCTGTTATAGCTGAAAGTTTAATTTAATATTAGACCTTCAGACAAACATGTTGCAGAAGTTATTTTTCTGCTTCTTAACAGTGAGATGAAGTCATGAGTCAGAGTTTACAATGAACCTGGATACAAATCCTGGTTGTCTCAGATAAGTTATTTGTGGTGTCAAAGTTTTTGAGAGCATAAATAGAAAGATCTTGAGCTTCTCAAATGATGATCAGTTAGTGTGTGCTCATAAATGACTAAAAGTCTATAGCTAAAATGTCATGACTTTTCGTCGACTAAAATTATGAAGGATAAAAATGAATGTGACTAAAACTAATAAGCATTTTCATCTCAAGGTTAAGACAAAATCTAAAATAGCTGTCAAAATGAACACTGCCATGAGGAAGGCTGATAGATATGGCTGAAACTCCAAAAAAGCAAGTAAGTGGACCTTAAGTAAAGATTTTCTTTTTATTGATTGATTATCTAAAAATGTGCCGTCCGTTACATGTGTCAGCAGCCTAAAATGCATGTACTTTCCACCTGCAGACTTTAATTGTAGAGTTTTTATTTGGTTAATTTTCTACTGCTTTAGAAATAAACTATGCAGCTCTATTGCTTAACTGACCTTTAATAATTCAACTAAACTGGAAAAGAGAATTTTTGCTCTGATCACATGCTTACATTAACTATTGCATTTGAAGTTACACAAATGTGCTGCAGGACAGAACTCATCTTTCTGCGGAAGTATTACTGCAATTAGCTGAAAAGAGAAGGCAGAAATGAGAAGCTTGGCAGTGTATCTCAAGGAAGAGACCAAACAATCATGTGGTCCTGATTGGTTAGATACACACAGATGTTGTACATAAATGCTGTCGCCTATGGCAACATGCTTACCCTCCCATTAAACAAAGCAGACTTTGTGCTAAAACTAATTCCACTATGAAAAACATATCCTTAATCAAAAGCTGTGTTTTCCCATTAAATGTTTGATCCGCAACACAAATGTCTTGTTTGTACTGTCTCTTTCACTTTCATTTAGAATGCACAGCCATTCCCTGCAGCAGGTAAGACGATGGCACATTTTGCAGACTGTCACTAATAGAAGCGTGGGAGTTCCTTTGTGTGTTTAGTAAACTGGAGGCAAAGCAAGAGCCTTAATTAGGCAGTCATAAAAATAGTGTTTTGGCAGTACGAACCTTCATATCTTTTATTGTATCAGTCTAGCGTTACTATTCTCTCTCTGTTTTTTAGCAGGCCTTCTACCTCTATATACCTGACAACAGTGTGCAGTGGCATGCAAAAGTTTGGGCATCCCTGGTCAAAATTTCATTTACTGTAAATAGCTAAAAAAAAATAGAAGATGGCCCTATAAAGATGAAACGTTTCTTCAATAGTTTGAGCAGTATTACTTTTTTTATTTCAGTCTTTTATGAAAAAAAATAAAAAAATAAAAAAAAAAGGAAAAGGACCTGAAGCAAACGTTTGGGCACCCCGCATGGTCAGCGCTTACTAGTGCCCTTTGGCAAATATCACAGCTTCTAAATGCTTTTTGTAACCAGCTAAGTGTCAGAGTTTTGCCCATTCTTCCTGCAAAGGCTTCTGGCTCTGTGAGATTCTTGGGCCATCTTGCATGCACTGCTCCTTTGAGGTCCATCCACAGATTTTTAATGATGTTTAGGTCGGGGGACTGTGAGGGCCATGGCAAAACATTCAGCCTCCTCCTCTTGAGATAGTCCATTGTAGATTTCGAAGTGTGTTGTAGACAGCATCCTCTCTTCATCTTCAACTTTTTTACAGATGCTGTGATGTTTGCTTCCAGAAGTTGCTGGAATTTAACTGGATCCATTCTTCCCTCTACCTGTGAAATGTTCCCCCGTGCCACTGGCTGCAATACAAGCACAAAGCATGATTGATCCACGTCCGTGTTTAACAGTTAGACAGGTGTTCTTTCATGAATTTCTCATGAAATGAAAAATGTTGAAAAGCGTGTTCCATCTTTAACTCCATAACTTTTGGAGATCAGTTTATCTTCTACCTAATTAACTGTTCACAGTAGATGACCAGGGGTGCCCAAACTTTTGCATGCCCCTGTATGTACTGAATGTGTGGTGGATGTAATGTTCTTTGTACAAAGACACCTCTCGTTTGTAGAAAAATGTGGGCAACTTAGATGTCACATTTATCCAGAAAAACTAGATAAGATTGAAAAGGCTTTGCCTCAGTCTTGCACATAAACTAAAGCTTGTTTGCTTTCTATGTGCAAACAAAGACCATCTGACTAGTTATTTGCTTCCATACATCCACAGAATGTAGGCTCCATGCATGTTGTTCACCAGCTGGCTGTCACTGTAGTCTTTGAGGGATTTTGGAGGGACAGAAAGTGTTTGATCAATCAGTCTTTGTCCGTGCTAGTTCTTTATGGTTAGGCTGCTGTAATAGAGCCTTTACTGATCATGGAGACTTTTGACAGTGCTGAGAGGGACAAGACTAAATTTTTGAGTATGGTCCGTGAGAAGACCCGTACAGCATCTCTGATGGGCGTGTATGCACTGTCTGCAACAATTACTATGCATGCGCTTGTCCGTGCGGGAGTTGACATATCTCTGACACTGCAGTGTGGACAAATCTACAGTAATGCCAATGTAGAAAAAGAAGGCAGGCAACTTTTATGATCAAGCTTTTAAAGTGGCTGTATGTTGCCATTGTACAGCATGTGTATCGTTCTCTACTTGCCTCCTTATTCTTCTTGTTTTTATAAATGTGTTAGTTTTCTGATTATCTGTGTGTTTTTGAAGATCTGCGCGCCGGCTGCAATTGCATAATGCAGAAGTTTACAGGAGCTGGCGCAAGAATCATGCAATGGCCCTAAAGCCTTGTTTACACCTGTGTGAGACACCATGGAAAGGGACTCTGCCAGCACATTCTCACTCCAACTTTGTCATGACGTGCAAGATACCCTGGGTGTGTTAACGTTCTGTTATGCCGTGTCAACTTCAGCCTCTTACATGCATTGTCTGTTTTCAAAATGCATTTCTGTTTTCACAGGAAATGTACAGTTTGCATAGGTCTCTTTGAAAATAAATGCACTATGTCAGTACAACACCGCAAATTGACGTTTTTTTCCTTCAGCAACAAACATGTGGTTACATTTAGCCAACACACACACGTGGTTGGGTTTAGGCAACAAAAGCAAGTGATTGGGTTTAGGAAAAAAGAACAGGGTTTGACTTTACAATCTTACCAAAAGTGAACACAGCCCTCCCAGGTGAAAGTCGATCATATTAAACTCATTGTTCCGAAGTCCGTTCCGAAATCATCAAGATGCCCTGTGGTTAAGGTCTGGTTAGGTTTAGGCGCAAAAACCACTTGGTTAGGGTCAGGAAAAGATCATGGTGTGGGTTAAAATGAAAAAGAAAGTGACAAACACATAAGCCGTGAGCCTGCTCTGCCTCAAGCTGGTCGTGGCGCACCATACGCCCGCCGCGAGCCGTTCAGCACCGCGGACAGTCGGACTAATGGGATGTCGAACCAATGGGCTGTCGAACCAATGACATGGACCCGATGGCTGTTAGCAGTTAGCTTTGCTTGTTAGGCAGTGAACGGCAGCGGTGCAAGCAGCCAACGTGCGCCAGTCTTCACAACTGTCAGTCCCTGCCAGACTTCACTCTGTTCTGGCCTATCTGAAGAAGGTTTATGGTCTGATTGCTGTTTGACAAGCAGGTAGGAGGCTCAGTTATCTGTGAGCATAGCTGAGCTGTAAGTTAACAGTCAGAACTCAACGCAGTTTTCTCGTACAGCTGAAAGTTTAATTTAATCTCAGACTCTGTGAGAGGACATGAGTTTAAACCTTCAGACAAACATGTTGCAGATTCAAAAAGAATTCAGGCTAACATAAAACCTATTTTTCTGCATCTTGACAGTGAGATCAATATGTTGATTTTACAATAAACCTGAAGACAAATCCTATTTGTCTCAAGTTAGTTATTTGTGGTGTCAAAGTTTCTGAAACCATAGAGAGATTTTAAGTTTTCCAAATGATGATCTGTAAGTGTATGCTTGCAGATCATTCCTTAAACCTGTCAAAAACTCTGCCGGTGAAATGCAGGTTTGTTAGTGTGTAGAAATTATTTGTAGTTGTAAAGAAAAAAAGTATATCTAAATGAATTTTTTTATACAACCTGTCACTTTGATTATAATTTCTAATACCTCTAATAGTATAATTGGATTGGTTTAAATAGAAAGAAAAAAAAACATCTGGACTAAAAGTACTAGTAGTAGTAGTAGTAATGACTAAAAGTTGACTAAAATGTCATGAATTTTTGTTAACTAAAATTTGTCGTTGTCAACTAAAACTATTAAGGATACAAATGACTAAAATGTGGCTAAATCTGATAGGCATTTTCATCTCAAGACTGTCTTAATCTAAAATAGCTGCCAGTGACGATGCTAACATGCTAATAGTTTTAACATACACCATGTCCACCATCTTATTTTGGCATGTTAGCATGCTCAAATTTGTGATTTGTCACTCAGTTGAAAGTACAGCTGAGTCTGATGGGACTGTCATTAGTTTTTAAGATCATAATTTCAAGGCAATCTAAAGTTGTGAAGATATTTCAGACTCTAGTGGAGGAGTGAAGGACTAACTGGCATTGTCATCCCAAGAGCCACATTGCTAGCATAGCTAATTTAGAGCACAGAAAGTTACAGGAAATGTTGTTTTTGTCTTGCTCAGAGACAGCAAAAAGGCTTTAGCTTTTGTTCCCAAATGTGAATCTCCATTTTTATCCATAGTCTCTTGGTCTGCAATTGTGGTGTAAATCAACTAATGGGATTATTTTGACCATCAGAGCAGCTCTGTTTGTTGAATTGCAGCTTCATGCTGCCATAGTTTACATTCAATACCCCAATGCTCTAACCACTCATTCTTTACTCCTGTCATTCATCGTGTTGGACTGAGAACATGTAGCCAGCGCAGTAAATGTATACCTGTTGCAGTTTGAAATACCACAGGGGATTAATTGCATTGTGTCGTTAGGACTTCTCACTGCTCTGTTTCTACTCTTACCAACTGCAACTGCTTGCAAAAATTCTCACCCCTCTTGGAGAGAGCAAATTAGACTGATCAAAGCAAACCGCAGTCTTTGTACAGATCTCCCTCCCGACACTGTCGTAATTATGAGCTTCATAAGAAACATGATAGACAATCAGAATGAGTGACTTGCGCAAACCAAGCTGTCTAGAAGACCGATCGTGTTTATCCCTCAAAAACCGCGTGACATCACATGGTCCAAAATTGAATCATCTTCTCGCTCTTCTGGCTTTCATTACCTCGCCTTGGAGCTCTTGAGTCTTTTGTGGGGGATATGGTGCGTTCCATGTAATGCAATGCAGTGATTGCTGAACAATAAGGTGCTGGAAAAGCCTGAGGGGACTCACATCAGGACTATTGTTATAAAAGACCTCCCTTCAGGAAGCCCCTCTGTATCTTGAGATAATATATGCTTTATTCTTAGTCATTAGTAATGTTAAGAGTTCTCTCAAGTAGTTCTCAAGTGTTCTGTTGGATCTAATAAACTGAAACTGGTAATTTTGAGGCGTAGTCATGTTTCCAATATGTTTACTGCTCCAAGATAAAATCAAAAGGGATAAAATTTTATGACTAAATCTTAAATAAAAACCAATGGTGCAGTAAAAATTCACAATGAGAAACTGTAGAAAACACACACTGAAAGAAATTACTGAATTTAATTGCGCTAAATGAGATGAGTCAAAGGGTTTAAAGCTTTGTTTCGGATTTGTCTTAATACAGTACTCACATGCCATGTCTGTATGTTGAGAGACTAATTGGTTGTTGGAATCACTCTTCCTCTCCATACTGATGGAAAAGTGATCCTTTGCTAATGGGACTCTACATGTAACACACAGTTTAAACATATGGATTCAAATACTGGAGACGTGACGGGAATCCATGTGTTGTTAATTGAACCTCAAAAAACATGCTGGCGCTGCCTACCACTGCTCGAAAAACAAAAAGTGCCCAACGGCATGGTATGCAGAAGTTGTGAAAGGTTCAACGTCCTCTGACATGCAGGAATGATAACCTTGAGACAATCACACTTGTTTTCAACCCCTTATGAAACAGAAGCAAAATAATGTAACCACATAAAAGAAGCGGATTGTTGTCATCAACCACTTCTCAGTACTCCATGATATAACTTTAATGAGCTACCAGGACATGAATAAGGGCCCAGTCATACTAAGACATGTTTCCGGTGATGCGTCTTGGTGTGATCAGGGCCTGAGACGATCTCTCTGCAAATTAGCCACATCATTGTTTACCAGTGTATTGGCCACATGAGAATATAATTGTTCAATCGCTGCATGTAAATAACATGCTCAGCGCAAACACACCTACAAGCTCCAGGCTGGTAATGCTTTAAAAATGGTACACATAAGCCACCGAGTTGTAATTCTAAGTCAGTGATACCTAGAACTCTTGACTGCTGCGATATCTTCAATATGGTGAAAGAATCACTACTGTTCATCCCAAGTAAACACTCAGTAGGTTTACATGCACAGTTAAGTTGAGGTATGGTTATAGCTCGACCTGGTCATTCAATTGGACTACTGTCCTTGTCCCAGTATACAAGCATGTGACAATACATTCACACCCGGCAAGATCACTGCATGGCCAGTATGGACAGGAGGAATAATGCGTTACTCTTCGTGTATGGGCATGTGAGTGTTGTATTAAGAGGGACAGCCTTTATATTAAAACCTGAGACAAATACATCCAAAAAAGGGAAACACCTTCAGTGTTCTGACGTACTGAAGGCCAGAGGTCAAAGTCAGCTACAGAACAGCGGCCTCCTGCTCAAGGGCACTACAGCAAGGTCAGTGACTGCACACCAGCAGTCTAATTTTTTCAAACAATGCACCTTGCTTTGTTCACTACTCCAATTTTAACTTTTAAAATAATGCATACTGTATTCTTGAGAGTAAATGTTCAGAATTGTTCTTGGAAATAACAGTGTCACAAAATAATTCCAAATCAAGGTCCACTTGCTAGCTTTTAGCTGTATCTTATGTTCTTCATCAGTTGCCAGGTAGATGGCTAAGTTGCCATCACCTGACATGCTTTTATACTTACTTTTATACTATACTATCCATAAAATGGGGTTTGTGTGCCAGCATTTTCAGAACAAAGAACAGGCTGGAGTGTTAAGAGTTTCTGTCACAATCAACAGGATATTTAAAATTGCAGGTTTGTGCACTGAGTCCTCTTGTTGCAAGAGTGACAATTCTCTCTTGAACAATCAGTGGACTGCAGTGTTTATAGCTCAACTTTTAGAATCTGATCAGTGTGTTAGGTACCTCAACAGAAGTGTAATGCAAAAACAACATAGTGAATAGAGTTGTTCTATTGGTACATTCCACAAGTTTTGACTGTCCTAATGTGTAACAAACTAAACTGAACTGAACCAGACTGCTTGGTGGAAATTAGGTTTCTTTCCAGCTGATCAGTCAGAGCACAGAGAAGTAGGTCATACCTGACTCCAAACCCCACATCACACTGTGACCATGACACAAACCTTCTGTTGCCTGAGGTTTCTGCAAAGCAGGCATTTTACATTTATTTGTTACTTTGGAGAGTGTGGGTAACTTGCTGTGTGGTTGCAGGTAAACTTGCAGACAGTGTTGAGCATGTTGTAACAGTAGACAGTATGCACCTTCTAGGGAGCAGTTGAAAAGCACCTCAGTGGTCCACTGGAAGGAGAAAAGTCTCATTGATTGGTGAATGGTTATGGAAATGCAATGTACAATGACCCTGAGATCAGCCCCCAAACAAATCCATGGGGTCTGACTATGGGGAGCTGGATAGAAAGCAGGGGGAGCAGAGGAGGAGGGGGGGTTATATCCATGTGAAACCAGCCCCAAACAAAGACTCCCTGTTTCTGGGGCCAGACAACCCCCACCTCTCCGAGCAAGATAAATAAATAAATACAAATGGAAAAAGAAACCATATACGCCCACTGAAAAGGCCTGTGAGAGAGTGACTGACAGACAATTGAAAAGACAAATTGTTACATTGTCTTTGGGTGGGGGTGGCCAAGGGGTTGATGCGCAAAGGTAATTACGAGGAGACGTGGACCAGGGGGTCAGGGGTCGGAGTATATGTCTGACCCCAAGTTTTAGGCCATCACTTGGGAAGAAAGAAGCTCTGAATTGGGCCAATGTCTCTCTTAACCCTTTAGCTAACTCCTGCATTGGTCACCCGGTGACACAAAATGTCTTAGCTCTCCTTTGGAGGGTTTTCTTTTTCAATTTCAATACTCTTTCTTTCAATACCCCTTCTTGAGGAAAAAAAAAACAACAAAACACCAGCTTTTCACTGGCTGTGCTGAAAAACGCTGACGAGGCATTTGTCCTGCAGCTACTCACCCATGTTTGATTTAATTGCTTTTCCACCCCTCTGTGCCACAGCTCTCAGCAGCCCAGCTCTGATGGACAGTGCTGGAAGCCGGAGGGGAAGGTACTGTTATTTTGACAGTCAGGCGAGGAGACAAGGTTGACCTGACCCACGCTCACTTGGCTGGCTTTCCCATGGTGCTGACGGGGCTGGGAACTGGATGGCTGGGAATAGCTCCAGTCATCCCCACATCTCTGCCTCTGGTACTTGGATTTAAAGGGCCTCCTTAGGTTAAAGGGAAGCTTGAGTTAAGTCAAGAGTACATCAACGTTAAGCTGCCTGTCTTTGTTCGCATCTTCTTGTCTTTGTTTCAGCACTCCATCCCAGAGCTTTTTTAAACCTTAAAACACCAGCACCCAACATGTAATCCTACCCATTCACAACATTCAGACTGATTTGCTATTCGTCTCACTTTTACCATGCAGTTCTGTCTGCCACTGTGGATGAGCTACTGCGAAAATGAAGGGTGGATGAACAGCACAAAGAAAGAGCATCAACCATTGAGCAACCAAAACAGGAGGAGGATAGTGCTTTTGTTTTCTTCGGTAGCTATTAGTAGCTACTCCAAATTACCAAAGAGTGTCAATAAGACTTTTTCCATGGAGATCCCTCGATAGAGCTGCAACGAAGACCATTCATTATGCCGGCTTGAGTTTTAAATATTGAACCAAACAAAGCAGTCATAATGCTCGGTGAGTAAGGAGCTTCCTGACCTCATGTCTCCCCAGTTTGCAGACATTTTCAGTTGCTGTCTTTCTTTGGGTTAACTATTTTCTTTTATTATCATTATATTGCCATGCAAGATAAAGAAATTACGATGTCTGTGACAGTTGTGTCCGTGCACCAAGCATTGTTACATACATACATACAAAGTCCGCCTCCCATCCTTCTTGGTGGCATCAGGTATCCTGCGTGCACGGTGTGTTGAGATATCTGCTAGCTCCACAGCAGCACTGGGAATGCTGCAGTTCTAACATGTCTCGGTCAGAATCAGAATGCGACAGTTCTTTGTGCCTCACTGTGATGTTGACCCTCAGTTTTGGCTTGTCCATCTTGTTGGATGGGGATCAGCGTAGCCTTTAGCTTAGCTTGTAGCCTAGCCCCGTTCCCCTGCTTCTGCTTTCGCTCTCCCTGCCGCTGCTAGTGTCTGTTTTCACTTTAACATGAATTTATGTTGGTTTCATCGCCACAGTGCAGCCGACTGGGAATTACTGCCCGGTTAACGGGTAGCAATATGTGTTATTAAATTACTTGTTAATATTGTCTGACAACAGTCCGACAGCAGAGTTGGGTAATAATTCTCTGTGGGTTCTTTATTATGAGTCACACCTTTAACATGATACATAGCAATTCCATCTATTCTTAAAATAGAAATATTGATTACAGCAGCTTTGATGCAAATTAAAAAAAGTGGTTTGCATGTGATGAAAGGAAAGCTTGTGCTTTCATTGGCATGCACAAGCACTGCTTCTGATGTTTGATTGTTAACACACTGCCAGTAAGGCCCTGGACCTCACAGCTTCTTTAAACATAATATTTTTATCCAAAAAATGAGAGAACATAAGCACTCCAGTATAAAGGGTGGAGCGATGCAGAGAATCTCCAGTTGTGGAGGATGGCTGAACTCAGGGCAACATGCTTTCCTGATTAACTGCAGTGGGTTCCTGTTGAACCCACTCTGGGGTCGGTTTGGGGGGGGGAAGGAAAACAACTGGAAGAATTCCCATTTGGTTGTTCTAAGACAGGAATGATGCATTTGGCCTGCATCACCCCAGCTATGGGCAACAGCTCATGATAAAATGCAGTTAACCCGCTGGCATACAGGCACTTTCTCTGGATAAGTTTAATTTCCGCCATTGCAGCTTACCTCCGCTTTCAATGCAGCAACAACCGGACGGGTCATTAAACTTGAATTTAATCTAATCTAATATGTAGCTCGCAATTGCAATTTGTGGCTTTACTGATATATGATTGTTTTACGTGAATCATCTGCTGCCAGCATGTGAGCTCGAGCACCAGTAGTAATGCTGTAGAGCCTTTATTTTTTGCATATGAAAAGCTATTGGCTATTCTCAGTGACCACAGTATGGGCAGTTTCCATTTCTTCAGTGTGACTGAGAAGAAGAAAAGGCCCCACACAGTCTCTATTTGGGGAGGAAGCAGGGCTATGGTAGCTGAGGATTGTGTGTCTGTGTGTGTGTGTGTGTGTGTGCATTTGTGTGAGGGAGGAGGGGGAGTGCAGCTGGGTTTGTTTATCGTCGTGCATTGCAGTTGCAGCGTACCTCTCAAGGTGAGGGACAGGATGTAATCGATCACGTGAAAAATGGCTCGAAATTTGTTAACGAGAAGGCGGGGTGGGCGGCATTTAGCTTGTGCTGTCACAAAGGCTCATTAATTGTAATGTTTATGTATGTTAATGTTAGCCAGAACACCCTGCTTTGTGTCAAACGGACAGCATGCATCATGGGAGAGCCTGGAGGGCCGGTGTGTTTCTGTATGGGAGAGCTGGGTGCCACAGAGCCAATCTCTGTGTCCACAGCACAGTGTGCCCAGTGCATTGGAAAAGGTCCTCGACTGCTTTCACTCAAGTGGTTTACCTACCTTGGGAGAGTGCTGCAAAGATGGAAAGTTGCTAAGAGGGCCCCATAAAGCACCTCCAGACTGCTATCCATCTCAGCTGTAAATACTTTGCTTGAGACACAATGTTTAGATGTCAAGTCAAAGTGTAGCACATTGTTACAGCGTAAAATGGAAAACAGTGTTAAAGCTTTATTTAACATGTGAAAATAAACTCATTCTATATAGAAACACTGAGCGATTGCAAGGACATTCCATCACTGCTAAGTAAGATTGCAATGGGGCTAGTAATAAAGTGCATGTCTGGCTATAAAGCAGGGCCTGAACCCCTCTCCCAATATTTTTCAAATGTTGGAAGTGAGGAGGTGGTTTTTTTTGACAATTTTTATTAAATTTTTGTTAAATTGGTAAATTGAAATTGAAAATTCAACACATCCACTCACTACACAGAGTGACTGATGAAGCTCTCTTTTTCAGTGTTGGGGGAAATGTGTTAGAAAAGTAACATGTTACAGCACTATATTACTTTTTAGCAGTAACAAAGTAATACAGAGTGTTACCAACAGGATTTTGGGTAATATTATTACATTTATAATGTAATTTAACACGTTACCACTCTAAGTAAACTGTTAATTGTTTTCATTTTTTAGTTATCCACAGTGATCCACAGCGCTCCACTGCCGCCAGTGTGCCAACAGAAAAAACATCACCTAAAGGTTGTTGTGTGTTGTCATGTCATTCATTATACATTACCCGATAGAAGGATGATCATGTGTATTATTATGTCCATTGTGTTTCCATTCATATTCCTACACCGTATCCTGTTCTACTTTTGCGTCCTAACGCTGCCTGAAAGCAGCGGGGATAAGGAGCTGGCCTCCAGTACTTTTTTTTTTTTTCCCCTGTCCCTGTGATCGACACATCTGGGTGATATTAGTATATGATGGAATTTTCCATTTGCATCCCATACAACCACAGAGCAAGGCTGGCACACTGTCCCTTTCCTATGCATAACTCTCTCGGTGCTGCTGTAGCTAACTGGCACACTGGGGATTGGCAGGTGGTTCCTCCAGCTTAGGTGTATTAATTTGCACTTGTCATAGTGATTTATTCACACCTCTCTAACCTCAACATTTGTTTATTGTGTTTCATATGACAGGCCCACAAATGATGATCCATATCTTATAATTATCAGACTTTGATCCTCTGCCTGACCCTCCCTGTGTCCAAGACTATTCATTTATTTTAAACAGTCTACGCTATTTAATGGTCCTATTTCATCATGTTGTTATTAATATAAGCAGGGGATTTTAAAACAAAGTGGTAACCACGGTATGTGAATGCATGAATGGGTCAGCACTGGATTTGAAATGTACTGTAATAAACTGGAGCTTCTATGCTTTGATTACCTGCTGTGAAACAACATGACCCTCATCCATTTAAATAAATATTAGTTCTTCTGCGGTTATTTTGGTCAAAGTAAGGCAAAAGTAGTGTATGAAGTAACTTATTAGTCTACACAGAGAGTAATATTGTAAAGTACCTTATTACTTTCAAATGAAGGTAACTCGTTGTATGTAATAGATAACATTTTGAGAGTAACTTGCCCAACATTGTTCTTTTTTTCATTCTTTACCAAGCGGCAACCTCCGGGGTTGGAAAATGAAGCCACAGGTGGAGTACCAATAACTGCAGTTCCTCTAATAGCCACCAGAGGCTGGCTCCAAAAGCAAGTCAATCCCCTTACACCCCCATGCAAAAATTTTCAACTTTACAGCAGACATAAACAGGTTTGTAGCCTGGTTACAAAAAAAAACCCAGTTCATTTATGACAACTGTACATTTGTGATTTTTTACAAAACCCACCAATTTATATTTTGTTAAGGCTTAAAGTTATATATATATATATATATATATAAAAAAAAAGCCGTAGCCTCTTTGAGTGACAGGCTTTCTGCGACGCGTAACCACCATCTATGAAATCCACCAGATCCAGCTCTCGCTCATCCACAGCTCCACCCTATCATCTAAATATGGTTACTTGTGGCACCAAGATGCCAAAATCACAACTGCCAAGGTGCCAAACTTGAGGTTTCAGAGAGGGACTTCACAAATCAGTGGTTGTTGTCTCGGGAGCTACCTCCATTATTTTACAGCCTATGCCCTTTACCCAGCTAGGCTACTTTCATGTGATCTTAAACTGTGTTTTTAGACAAAACACATAGTAACTTTTAGTAATGGTGCAATTTTCAAACAACGTCAGTATGGAAGGAGACATGAATTTGCTTGTGGACACATCAGTTGACACATCATCCTTGCAAGTTGAAAATGCTTCAACTTAAGTGACTAAATGAAATGTATCCACAGGCTTTATGAATCTGCTTCATGAATGTAAAGAGACAAGAGAAAAAGGGATACTGTAGGGAAATGAAAGAAAGAACTAGAATTCTAGAGTTCAGAATTTAGGCAGAGGCTGAGCTGAACACAAACACACAATTCCACTTCCCCAAAAATGACTGGTGCATCTGATACTAAGTAGCTTAAAGCTAGTTGGTAGATTAGTAGTTTGGGGTGAATAAACATGGAATGCACAAGTGGCGGGTGGAAGGGTAGTGCAGTGGTTAGCACGCCTTACAGCAAAAGGGTTCCTGGTTCGAACCTAGATTGGGGAGCCCCTCTGTGCAGAGTTTGCATGTTCTTCCCCGTGTCAGTGTGGCTTTTCTCCAGGAACTGTGGTTTCCTCCCACAGTCCAAAGACATGCAGAAGTCATTGGTGACTCTAAATTGTCTGCAGGTGTGAATGTGAGTGTGAATGGTTGTCTGTCTCTACGTGTCAGTCCTGTGATAGTCTGGTGACCTGTCCAGGGTGTACCTTGCCTCTTGCCCAATGTCAGCTGGTCAGTTGCAACCCCCAAAAGGGTAAGCAGTAACGAAAAAGCAATGAATAAATGAATGAATGCACAAGGAACCCAGTGGGGTTCAAATTTGTTTCGCTTTTTTTCTGAGCATCCTTGTCATCAAGGTAAGGTCGTCAGGCAATCTGCTGAGACTCCAGGAAGTCACTGCTCCCAGCCAAGAAAGAGTGTGTCACATAATGCCAGTAAAACCAGGATTTGTGATTTTTACTCTTTTACTACTTGGTTATTTCCATGAAAGCCTGGTTCGTCTCATAAACATGCTTAAGGGTGCCTTTGGCGTCGATATCACATATAGAGGGGACTGACAAAGCAGTGGTATTTGACACCCTAGAAATAAAACAGGCTTTGAATCTGCTGTTTGTTAAGATTTCATTTAATTTTGGTAAGACATTTTTGATATTATAATGCTGAAAAGACCAGGTCCTAATAGCAGAAAACCAGCACAATGTCCAGGCAAAGTTGGACACACCAAGAATCACAGGGCAGCCTGGTTGACAGGCTAGCCTGTAATGAGAGAAGACGTCTGATGTCACCTTGGTGCATTTCTGAAGACAACCTTTTTTCCAAGCAGTTTCCTTTCAATGCCATTTGGATCCATCAAAATGCAAAAGTCGCCAAATGCAGCTTTAAACCTTTGAATAGAAAATCCTGGCTGATTAGGACTCATGCCGAGTGAGTGGAAGTTAATAATTACCCAATTGTAAATTAATGCCATAAATTTTGATGATGAATGGAGCATTGCTGGAGCTAAAATCAACTCCATCTAATTTTGCACAGATGGATGACTTTTAGCTAAAGTCCTCGTCTCCTAGCCACATACACACAGTCTCAGAGCACTTCCTTCACTGTGATGTCTCAGTTTTTCGTAACCAATGTCTTTCAAGATGATTATTCATGATGGGTTTCTCATGTTCTCATGGAATCTTGGCTCGCAGGTTTGAAAGCACAAATTGAATCATGATGAAACCATTTCATCGATACAGCTACATAACTGCTGTGGACATGGCCACCGTCTAAAGGGGAAGGTTGGCTCAGAATGTGGATATCTGCAAATTGAAGGAGGGATGCACATATTTAGGGTGGGTTGGCCTAGTCTGCTTTCTGAGGATTGTGGTTTTGCAGAATTGCAGATAAGCGATTCTTGCACATCATACCAGTACATGTGATGGGACATGTGCCAGAGAAATACAAAGGCATGTTTGTTTGGCTGTTTCATCCTCCATGACACAAATCAATTTTTCATTTCTGACGTGCAGACAGAAAACATGCGGGTGAATATGGTGAGAGCTAAAGAAGCAGTGAATATTACCATGCAGCACGCTGATGTTTCCTCTGTGCTTTATCAAATCCATGGTGGTGCTCATCCACTATGAATCAGGGGCATTACTACAAAAAATCTCCTATTCTCCATGCCAAATTTGCAGCAGTTACTTAAACTATTTATGCACGATGGTCGAAGTCAAAGTACATCCCAATCAAGCATGAAAGATTTGGTGCCAACTTTCAACATGCAAACATATATCAGTGTGGGATGCAGTATCATGATATTTTGAAACCTACAATGAGCTGTTTCTGAGTAGGACTCCGGACTCTCTGTGGGCCAGATAAGCATTCACTCTCCCCCCCGCTGAGCAGTAATGCTGCCTCCCCAGCACGAGGTATGAGTTATGTGAGAGGTATTTTGGCTTCGGTTTTCAAGCACACAGGAGCATCATTAAGCTAAAGTAGCTGCAGCGTGTTTTTTTTGTTTTCTTCTCGCTTCTCTTCTCCTCCTTGTCTGCAACCAAATGTCACAAATTGCCTGCATTAGTCACGGCGAGGGCAGTGCGTCCAGGCAAGTCATCACAGGCAGCTGAGTGCTGTGTGGTTCACTGTCTTGCGAAACTCCCTCACAGGGTAGCGCTCGCCTCGATTTCAGGGATCAGAACTTGTAGCTGTACAGAGGAACATGGGGCATTGGTGGCTTTGGCAGTACACCTACTGTAACATAAATTGTTGACAGAGCAGAAGCAATCTGGGGTCATCGCTGCACAAACCTGATATGGATTAACCTACAATGGGTTGACTTAAAGGAATACTTCACCCACAAAATGACCATTTCGATATCAGTTACTCACTGAGTGGATCTTCAGTCGTTTAAAAATGCATGTTAATTTCAACCAGATAATGTGAACTATATATATTCTAATCCTTGGAGAACAAACAAGCATCGTGGAGGGTCGTTCCTGTGGGCTCTGGCCGGCTGCGTTTGCCTGAGAGGGACTCAATGCACAAACCCGCTATTTTTAAATATCCCACGGAGAAAGACTCTCACTGCAGCCTGTTCTGTTTTGTTCTGAAAATGTCAGCATGTGACCCGTTCTACTGACAATAAACGAGGTGCAGACTTCTATCTATGTCACCGGTGATGAAGAAATACAGTGAGTGCTGGACAGAGCAGTGAGTGACAACAACCCCACCCACATTTAAGGGTCCAAATACCATGTCTGAAGGGTTACTTTTGGTTTCAAAGGTACTATACCAAAAGTGTTTGGTGGAAACCGGGCTTTTAAGTCATTTTCAGGTACGTCCTTGCGATATTTCTTTTACTAAACCTAACCACAGTAACTTAACTTGATAAAACCTAACCTCTGTAACTTAACATGAATTATGTAACTTAATGTTAAGCACATAACATCATTCATTATGTCTACAGAAAATTGGACAACATGCCTACACAGACTCATAATGTTTCAGCTAAACCCATGTTTACATGCAGCATGTCAATAATCCGATTTCTGCCCCTACCTTTGACCTACTTTATTTTGGAACAATTGTTTACTTATGTTTAGTCTTACGTGACACAAAATGTTGTTTCCTGCTGCTTCTTTATTTGATGTCTTAGTTTTACGCTTATACTAACAGTTATATGGAATCATCATCCTACCACACTTCTGTGATATTTTCCATGTCTGATGTGTATGTTATGTACATGTACAAATGCTGATTTTAATCAGGAGAGACAGAATAATTAAATAAAGATAATACCGAATATGAGTGTGAGTGAGATGATTTGTGCTGAGTAAGATTTAACAGAAGTCCTTGGTGCTTGGACACCAGAGGGAGATATTTTGTGATCGAGGGACATCTGAGTGGGAACAAGATAAATCTCCCCATGGAGTCCAGACACTGATGGTGGTGGTGGCTGCTGACTCTGAGGCTGCTGACTGCGGAGGCTGCTGACTGCGGAGGCGTATGAGGCTGATGAATCCCTAATCCCTAGGTGGTGATGGGGAGTTGAAGGGCACGCATGACTGCAGTAAGAAAACTACAGCAGAGAAAGAACCATATTTAAAATATGGTAGCAAATTATGAGTAGCAATAAGATGATAGGCTGACAGAGAAGGTACTGTGCTATTGGTTGGTTGTGAATCAGCTGAAAAACAGCTGATGACTCAACTGACCTACCCAGACAAGACACCTAGAGATAGTGAGTGAGCATGTGTGCAAGGAGTGAATGGCAGGGTGAGAAAACTTGTAGCTTGAGCATGAAAAGTATTGTCTTCCTGACTGAAGGTTCGCTAGAGCTTCTTAAGGTGACGAAAAAACCCAGAAATCTTCCTGGTATAGGTGGAATCTAGATGGAAACAAAATGAGTTCCTAACCCTAAACCAGATTACATAGCCTAACAAACCAGTTAGCTACGAGCTAGTGACAAAATGGAAACATTTAAGGTCAACGTCAACTTCTGTGGTGGCCCGACTATGGAGAGTGGATTAAGCAGTGCATATCTCCAGGGAACAACAACCGCCGACTTTGACTGGAGGCTGGTGTTTGCTTCCGAACCGAACCTTGTTCTTTTTTCCTAAACCCAACCACAAAACGTAACGCCTAGTGTAATGTGTTGTTGTTGAAGAGAAATAAGTCACTTCGTAGGGTTGTACCAATGTAGCGTGTTTATTTTGTAAGAGACTGATGCAAACTGTACATTTCCTGTGAAAACGGAAGTGTATTTTTAGAAAACAGACAACGCATGTAACTGAAGGCAGAAGTTGACATAGTGTCCCAGAACGTCAACAACCAACACACCCAGGGTACTTTGCACGTCATATCTCGATGTGGAAAGTCCTCGACCAACTGTGATATGATGAAGTCACAGTGAGAATGCGTTGGTCACGACAGTCATGCCTCTTTTGATTCCACAATGCTGGTATTGTTTGGTTCTGTGTAAAAATGTAGAGGCGGCATAAAGAAGGGACTTCCGCAGCGGCTCTATAGCGTGGCTTAAAAAGGGCTATAGTGTGATTTTCAGACCTAGCAGTCAGCTGTACATTTAGCAAATAAAGATCCAGATATTTTTCTCAGGTGTAAGTAGATAGCAAGAACACAGCTAAAAGAGAGTGAATATTGGACTTACATTCAGCAGGTGGACATGAACAGCACTCTAAATGAATGATAATGCTGCTCTGTAACTGCTGAATGTGTAAACACCTAAGTTAACCATATCAACTGAAAAGGTGATGTTCTGCCAGTGGAAAAAAAGTTTGGTTTCAAATGCTATTTAGCAATCTGACAAGAACATTGTTTTAAGCATACTGACACCTCTAGGGAGAACTCAATCAGGCCAAAGGTCAATTAGCTTGAAGGAAGAGTGACAGGAGATCTACACGACTTCAACAGAAATGCTCTGAAAATGAAGTAATTCATAAATCAAAGAAAAAGTACCAAGATTTATGTTTTAACACTTTAAATTTTAAGAATCATACAATTTCAGCCAAGTCTGGAGTCAATCACCCACAATGTAGCAATTATGTTTTTTCCATGACGACCCTTCAAACAAGCTGCTCATGGAAAATCAAGTCAAGTCATGTACACATCCCTTCATCAAAAAGCACGTCTCAAGAGACTGAAGAGAAAACAAAATGAAACCAGTTGACAATATGTCACTAAATAAAATGGTGCCGTGTAGCACACGAACAAAACTCAACTGAAAAAAAAGCAATGCTTTACATTGCTCTCTGCACTCTGCTGGTGTTACCTGACAAAAAGCATGTGTGCTTGTTATTTCTATATTGTAACATAGGTTATAATAGAGCTTTCTCACCCGCAGCATCCGTCATGTACACACACCTCGTCAGTCTACGGCTGACGTCGTGCTCTGGAGCAGATCCAGTGTTTAGCCAGCGCTCGCTGATGACAGATGCTTAATGACATACATGTTCGTTCTGCCAGGGCCAGAATGCCCTTTCATGGCAATACATGCACATGTATGCGAGATTGCTTTTAAACACTGGTGAATATAGATGGATAGCCCATCTATGGGAACTCAGTCCTCCCAGAGGCCTGAAAGTCCAAATATTTAGTCTCTCTATTGTTAGTCACACACTGTTAAAGCACAAAGTTTGCAAAGTGAACGTGGTAGTGATAACAGTGACATCCAAAATAATCATATCTGCTTTTGTTTGCAGAAGTCTCCATTTCCCTGCTGTACACTCACACTGGAAAGTAAATGCAAACCTCTCCGCAATCCTTTGTCTCACTGAGGTTTTGGCTTGTTGCTGTCTCGCTCCTGCTGGTGGTTTGTAGCAGGCCTATTGCTCCTGACAGGAGGCTTCCTCATGCATTTGAGCAAAGCCAGGTCTAGTCTGGAGGGAAAAAACACTCCTGTCACCTAAATTTTAAGTTTGCCTTAGCAACCATCTATGCACAAACTGTTGTTGGATGCCATCAGCCCATAAACCAGTCTGTGCAGCGTTGCCACAAACACAGCAACCCTTATTAAACCATCACCGTTAACTTGAAATGTTAACAGAGGTGTCGTCTTTAAAGCGCTTTAGAGAATCAGCTGGCCGTCTTTTCAACACGCATCACCACTTTGATGTGCAGAGGTCTTAGTTAATGGACAATTTCACTGATGAGCAATCTAAGCTTGTATTATTTTTTCAGCATTTCATGTTGCACTGATTCTGATTTGATTACAGCCCCAAAATGATTTACTGCAATTTTTTGACACTTTTATTTTTCACTTCAACCTTTGCACCCTGCAAATTACAATGATGTTTTGATTATGGTTCCATCTGTCACCATCCATCCATACTGCATAATGCGTTTAACATTCTGCACGCTGTTGCAGAATGTTTTCTCCTGGCCCCCGTTCAAGAAGCGAAAGGAGAAGAAAATGTCTAGGTGAGCGGTGTCCTCTGGGGCAAAGACAGCTGTAAAACACATTGATTTGATAAATAAGTTCAACAGAGCTATTACTCTAAAAGGTCTCTGTGTGCCACATCCACTCTTAAAATCAAATTAAACGATCTGTTTTCTCTGTTGCTGGGCAAGAACTGTTGCCAACACAATGTGATGCAAATTGGCCTACATTTAAATAGAGGGATTTCACACCTTCTCTCTCATCACTGCACGAGGCAAAGCCGGGAGGAGATGGACACTCGGGACTCAGCAAATTGACTTTAGCCTGTGGTGTGTCATGAGGTTGGATAAAGAAGCACTTCCTTCAACGTTTGCATGTTCGACGAGCACAAACAGAGCTGCATTAGATCACCAACCCCCCATTTGATAAGATAATGGCCATAAGAACTCCTCAAGACAGCTGTTTATTGCCAGATAAGACTTGGCTCTGAGCATCAGAACTTTATTACAAAGTTAAAACTTTGATCAAAGCAACTTGATCTTATACATTCTCTTGCAGGGACAGTTAACTTAATATTAGTGAAACTACTATTTCCTCATTTTGTTTGGCAGGGGGGAAGTTCTTTAAATATCCTCAGGGACTCACTGTTCTCTGAAACACATTTTGGGAACCACTGGAATGAAGCAAGCCCTTGACCCAGTTTGTGCCTCTCATGTATGATCATTGCATTTCAGTCGCAGAGCTAAGCATCAGATTCTCTGAAAAAATAAACACCTTGCAATCTTTAAAATGTAGTTTAACAAATGCACTGCCGTTCTAGAAGTATTTCCAAACTCAACGACACGTGGTTTTGCAAATACAAAGTTGCAAACGATGCAATATTTGTTTAAAGTTTTTCAGCTCTGAGTTAGAGGTCACTGTTCAAGTCTAAAACTGTTCAAAACTGTTCATTTCAATGCCTGAACATGGCTGTGCAAAAGCAAAATTGACAATAATGCAACATATTTAAAAGCCTTGTGATTGGTTTGTTGTAACTATGTATTAATTTTCTTTGCTCTATATTCTAAAGCTAAGAATGTCATTTTTGTCTGTAGGAACAGCCTGTCACACCTAATGGGCCTGTGTGAAATACTGCGATAACACAATAATATAGTCGCAGTGTCCTCAAATGAGTACTTCCTAATCAACAGTGTTTTAGCTTACTATTGTAAACATTGTTCAAATCTGTGAGCCATATCAAACTTCAAACATCATTAAGCACAAATAAACAAGTTTTAACCACAAAATGTGTTCAGGTTTTGTACCTTGTTCACTCTTGTGTCAGGATCGGCTGTAGACCGACATTCAGGGATGACCGCCATCATGTTTTTACATGGATTAGTGCATTGTGGTTTTGGTACCACCACATAACACATAAAAGTGTCCACAGCGAAGAACAACAGGGCTACTTTAAGGAAAATATACTATAAAGTGCAGCAAACCCAACATGTAATGTCCTTATGTGAGGACGCAGGGTCACAGGAAACCCAAAATCTACACCTATACATATTTCATGTCATTTATATTAATCTATACTGACATGAAGAGCACACAGATACATCAAACACAGCTAGAGAAAAGGGTTAAAATGTGTTTTATGGTGCAGAAGATAACATTTTTCATGTTAGGTTTTCAGTGAAACCAGGGGAAATGGATTATTGTCATGTTCACTCTTCTAGTTAATTTCATATTAATTAAATTAGGATTTTCTCACTAAAATGGAGGGATCTTCATCATCCCTGGGGACCCATGGTGTTCCCTGCATCACAGTTTGGGGACTAGAATAAAAAATAGTGCTCCATAAAGAACTTTTATTCTGTGCAACTTTCATAAGAACCACACTCTGAGGTTTCAGTGTGTATATGCGTCCATTAATCATTCCATGATTTTCTTTATTATTCGGTATTTTGTTTTGACTAAGGGAGTACAAGCGGGGGAGTAGAGGGAGGGGTAAGGAGGCCCCTGGAGAGTTTTTACACACTGGGTAATTAAGCTTTTTGACTGACAGTAGAGTGCCAAAAGGCGCAGACGCACTGCGATTGGCCGGATTGCACTTTACAATCTCCTCTTGTTTCCAGGCTCCGCACAGGCAGAGCGCTTACCTCCCCAAACTCTCGCAGGAGCCAGACGCACCAGAGAAGCGCGACGGGGCTGCAGCCAGAGAAGAGTGCCTGTGGACTTTACCCAAACCAGAAACTCAACACATTTTACGCGCGTCGATCAGCAGAGCTCAGCTTTTTTTTTCTACATTTGTTTCTTGTTATTCCTCTGTATTTCTTCATGAAGTGAGTGTTGACTCGCCTGTCTGAGCCGCGCTGAGTTGCATTGCATTATAACAAGAACATGAGGTCTGCTTCCGAATCGTTCTGGAGGATGATCCGGCTGGCTGTGACAGTGGCGCTCATGTCAGCGTGCAGAGGGGCAGAGTACGAGTACCTCAGCTGGAAGTCAGACATGTACACCGGCGGGCGCAGCTACGGTAAGCCTCCCCAGTGCGTGGCCATCCCGGAGGACCTGCGGTTGTGTGCCAACGTGGGCTACGACCAGATGCTGCTGCCCAACCTGCTGGAGCACGAGACCATGGCGGAGGTGAAGCAGCAGGCCAGCAGCTGGGTGCCCCTGGTGCACAAGAACTGCCACCCGGGCACTCAGGTCTTCCTCTGCTCGCTCTTTTCGCCAGTGTGCCTGGAGCGGCCCATCTACCCGTGCCGCTGGCTGTGCGAGGCCGTGCGGGACGGTTGCATCCCCATCATGGAGGCTTTTGGCTTCCCCTGGCCGGAGATGCTCACCTGCGACAAGTTTCCCCAAGACGATGTGTGCATTGCAATGACGCAGCCCAATGCGACTGAAGCCACCAAGCCCACAGGTAATTAACACATGACTGGTCTAACTTACTGATGGATCCCTTCATTTACAAGTGTTTATTGTTACTGTAAGAGTGTCTGTATTTCACAGCAACAGTTCAATGTATTAATCCGGTGAAATCACAGGGTTGTGGTGGTCACTGAGCAGCCCCACAGGGACATCTGTGGCTTTAATGCCTGGCTCAAGAGCAAGGGCGTAACTGTGGTTTGACAAGTGGGGGGACAATGTAAAACTGGGGGTCCTCCTCAAGAAATAAAATGCAATGTGACACACATTTCTTGCATTTCTACATAAATTTGGTGACTATGGAAAGCAATACAGATTCTGTGAAATAGTAATGGTCATGTGAAATCCTGTTGGATATAGTACCAAATATGTTAAAAATGTAGTATATCAGAGCAAAACCAGCAGCTCAATTCACATTCTCAGCCAGAGTCTGACGCCTGGCCGAACAACAGCGTATTAAACACAATTGTCTGTGGTAAAAAAAAAATTAAAAGACTATATTTCTGAAGGTGGGGGGACACTAACAGGACGCCTTGGCTTAAGAGTGTATTCGTAGTATAGAGTCCCTTACACTAGGCAAATAAAAATAAAAATTATAAATTTAAGAAAAAAAAACATAGCCTGACTAATGTCGTTGTATTTTCAGCATGGCCTCAACAGAAGAATTTTTCCCATTTTTGATAAATTTGCTGTTTATCGGATTTTTTCTCATAATTGATGAATCTTTTGGCCCATGAAATCCCAGAAAATCCCCGATATTTTCGTTATGCGTTCAATCAAATTTTCCGTAAATGTATTTCCCTACACCGAGGGTTAATGCCATTTCAAAGACTTCCTCGTACTGCCTTGAGTTTCAAGTGGCCTAAAAGAATTCATGTTTAAATATAATATTTTATATTAGGTCTGAAACAGAGAAAAGCAGCAAAATCTCACATTACATTCACACCAAAGCTGAAAGCAGCACATTTCTTTCCTGATAAATGACTCAAATGATTAAGCTGTATTTGTTTTAATTATTAGCAATTAACCGTCTGTCAGTTAGTTACATTGCAACCATTTGGGATTTCTTAATATAACCAAACATTAACTATCTAACTCAGAGTGAATACCTGACTGAGAAAACAAACAGCCACCACTTGGGCACGGTGTTAAAGTCGACACCCGTGCAGTTAACTGGGCTTGAGAATGTTGTTTCAGGGGTGAAGGTGTGTTTGTAGATGCATATCCCAACACAAACAAAGTAAATACAACCTTTTGGGGGGCAAATCAGCTGTGAAAGCCTGGATTTGATCTCATTTTAACAATGTCAACCAACCACCCACCTCCACCTCCGCCTTCTCCCCCTATGCCCTCTAAATAAAGTCTTATGTAGTCGCATCGTCTTTTCAATATAAGCTGCCATATAAACTCTGGCCTCCATGTGAATTGCTTGCTATTGACTTGGAGTCATATATTGAAAAGCTCTAACAGATGGTAGTGATTTATTCCAAGGTGTTTGCTGAGCTGGAGTACAATGCTGGGAGAGGGTCCAGCAGAGAAAAGTGAATACCTGCATCTATTAATTCCCATTTTCTACCACGCCGTCACTGACAAATGCATTAAAACAGCTGAAAGATGGAAAGACGAAGACATAATTTGAAAAACACATCGTCCAAATAATGTGCATTAGAATCCAGTCTGCGGGTGAGCATTCGAGAGCCAGCGGTTTCTAAACAAGGCTCCCAAGGACACCCCCACCACCACCACTGTTATCATCTATCACTAATGGCTCCTTGGCTGTAGAATCTGTTGGCACTGTGTGCGTTGGCATGAAACAGAGTCAGACACCTCATGCAGCATCAGTGAAGGGGGGTAGATGTAGTAAAATAGTCCAGAAAAATGGTCTTCCAGCGCTAACCCCGATGGGCCGAGCTGACAAATACCAGAGACACCCTGAAAAATGCACAAGAGCAACAAGCCTGAGGAAGATAAAGCGCGGGCTCATTCCGAATAGTTTTGGTTTGGAGTTACAGCTCGTGTTCTGTTGCTGTGCCAGTGTCCCCGCTGCATGGTCGCCTAGGTGTACACCAGGGAAGGGAAAGTACAACCACCTCATTCACTTTAACCATAAAATAGAGGGGGATTTCCATCATCACATCATCAAGTTACTTATATTTCAATCTTAAGCTGTAAATACGACACTTGAAGACATTTTATGCTGAAGAAGTTGGCCATAAATGGAGGGACTGTGGATCTTCCAGCAGTTACACAGTGCTCACTGTATCTGTAGAGTGTCCCGTGTGAGTGTGTGGAGAGGGGGTGGCTGTTACTGACTGACATGGTGGTATGGACAGAGGCCCGATTTTCTGAAAAAGACTCCCTTTTCAGGGTTATGGGGACCACACAGAGCTCTTGGCTCTCCAGACATCACCTGTTATCATTCGTTGTCAGCGCTGGTGATAAATAAAGTCGGCGTTCTCCAGCAGGACAGAGTTGGGCCTGTTACATAGAGTTTGATGGTGTTCTGTCTTCAGTGTTCTCCAGGAAAGTAGCAATATCTGATTCTGAGGTTGATGAAGACAAACAAAAATCAGCCTAATTTTCTCAGCCGTTCCCCTTAATGACTGTTAACAGAGGTCAGCTAATGGTGCTTACCACGCCACTGCTGAATACAGGCTGGTGATAATTGATTTAAAGGAGAACCAGGCTCAAACAAGCAGAGGGACCTCGTGACTCTGTAAACAGTGTCTATTTTCATAAGCTCTTTACACCTGGGTGTTACTTTCACAAGCTTTCGTTAAACACATGTAATGGACAACTGGCAACGGAGAGAAAACTATTTGTTTTCCCCCTCTCCTTCCTCCCCTGTGCTCTATCGATCTAGACCCGCGCTGCCTGCGACATTGAAATGCAGTCGTTTTGAATTAAATGCTGCAAGATGCAGCGATCGAATTGCAGGTCCAAGTTTGTTTGGAAAGTAAACTCAGCTGTTTGGCATGAAGCGATCATTTGTGGTAGTAGAGAAAAAAGTTGAAAAATCGTGTTGGTAAAATATTTGCAGATATGCCTTTAGACTAAATTACTTTTTGGCAAAAACACATTTTGGCTCTTTGTCTTTGGTTGGGTTTTTGTCTCTGAGCCAGCTACTATTATCCTTTTTTTTTTTGGGAATGTCAGAGCATTCCGTTAAGCTTGGATTGAATATCATTACCATTTATTCCTTCCACATTTTTTATCTTTTTTTGTGAGTTTAAGGTGTGTACATCGCAGTTGAGCTAGAAGGGAAGATCCATTTTGAAAACTGCCTAAAAGGAGCAAAGTGAGGAAGAGTGTTTACTGCAGCTCTTAGTTACAGCTGGCTATAAAAGCTGAAGACATTCCTCGCTGAGGTCAGGTCATCAGAGCGTATGAAGCCCCAGAGACTGGGCGACTGACAACCAGACACTAGATAGGATCTGTGTACGCAGAGAGAAGTTAGGTGTGTGTTGAGATCTGCAGGATAAATTATGTAAAATTGGAATTTAAGGGCAGTGTGGTGATTTTTATTTATTTAGTTAAACTCCCCTTCATTTCAATTGAGAAATGAGTGTTTTGTTTCCTCCTTGATTCTGTCTTTGTTCTTTAAACCACATCCCAAATGTGTGGCGATGTGAATTATTCCAGGAAAGCCATGTGAATGATTCATTGCCGGTATCATTGCAACTTGCATCTGATATTTTTTTCCACTGATTTCCAAACCATATCCCTTTATTTATTTTCCACAGGTTACTCTCCCATCTGCCCTCCATGTGACAATGAAATGAAAACAGACGGCATGCTTGAGCACATGTGTGCCAGCGAGTTCGGTAAGCATCCTCCCGACACCCATTGTGTCGACACACAAAATGCAAATTACATGCAACCCACTCTGAGATGCCTTGACATGTACCGCAGCACTCCGTGCAAATAGAACAGCATGAGATGGCATCAATTGCATCCTCCATCCTCAAGCTTTAAAACACTCCATAAATTCTTAAGAAAGTAAGTAAAGCTGCATTTTTTCCCAGAGTGTATCCTGTATCTGACCATACTTGGCCATTTCCACCCCAGTGAACTCTGAAGAACTTCTTACATGCCAGCGATTTTTATGTAAAGGTTACATGTGAGGTTTTAGATGTACCAGGCCTGTCTGGTTTGTCTGAGGATGATGTTCTGCAGCTAATGAATTGAGGTCATTAAAGTATTTATGTGGCAGGTTCTCGGGGCGGTAAAGTGGGATGTTTGTTCTGCTGTCTGGGCGGACTGGGGGCATTATGTCTTTCTAAATGAAGTAGTTAATTATAAACAGTGTGTTTGTTTTTCTTCAACAACATCAATTTCAGATATGTGTTTTTTTACCCTGGTCAAATGAAATTTGTACTTTTTAAATTTAAGTTGACCCTTAACCTGTGTTGATTAAGTATCAAGGCCTTTCTTTTAATCCTACGTTATCGCTGGCTTAAAAAGAAAAATGTTTCAACCAGTGGTGCCTGCAGGGGGAGGGGAGCCTTTGCCATAGCCTATGCACATGGCTTGCGCTGTTGTGAGCATTTTAACTTGCGTGGTAGTGTGTCTGTGTCCATCTGCAGTTACACCTCAGCAGTACACACAAACACACACTATAACTTGCATGATTCACAGACAAAGCACTTGTCTTTTGCTAGACACATTTTCCCCACAAATACAATATGCTAATGTTATTTTCATGAGCCTATGACATTTTACATCGTATAAATCACCCTAGGAGCTAGCGGACTTTTCCTCTACACATATGAAACCAGGAAGAGCAGCAACATTTAACAAAGGTAACTTTAAAAAATTCAGCTCCATTACAACTCACAAGGTTCACTGCCGAAAGAACTGTCTTATACTAAACATGTTTTCCAAACAAATACAACATGCTAATGTTCTTAGCACAAGCCTATGGCATTTTATATTGTATATAGTAGCCTAGCGACTAGTGGAGATTTCCTCATATGAAGGCAGGATAAATCAGAGATGTAGAAGACTTTATCTGCTATTTTTTGGGGCTTTATTTTCCTCACAATTTATTTTTTCTTATCTGTAAAATAAAAGCTTTGTTTTCACTGATGGAAATGGTTTTCAGCTTACAAAAATAAACAGGAGGTCTGTGTCACTGGGGAGGTGCACATCAGGCTACGGTGTAGGGTGCAGCGTAGGCTCTATGTCCCAACGCGGCGCTGACGTCATAGGAACAGCATTGATTTGATGCAGAACTATAAATCCCACTTTTTATTTGCTAGTGCAAATGTTGTTGTGTCTTGTGAAACTAAACAACCTAAGGCTTCCATTGGTACCAATCATGTTGGCATAGCTTGTTTGGAACGGGGCTACATAATGCTCCAAATTTAGGCTTAACTTTGGCAAGGGAACGACTGGCATGGCAATTTTCAAAGGGTTCCCTTGAACTCTCCTCAGATATCTGAAAGAAGAGTAGGTTCTGTGGGTACCCACTCGTCTCCCCTAAACTTCAGAAGGCTTGTTTCCAGTAAATGTTTTGTTCTTACAATCAATGTGCTCCTTCATATTTTTCTTTTTTAGAAAAGGAATATTCAGCCTATATAAAGAACATTGAATCGTCTTACTTGCATAGATTTATAACAGATTAAAACAGGATTGTTGTGGAACTCAAAATAATTGTATTATCAGTCTATGCACATCAGATAATTAGTAATGTTAACTGTAAAATAAGCCAAAGTATATTAGCATGCAATTTCTTAACCCTCTATGTTGACAACTAGCTTATATACTACAACAGCATATTTAAATCACCTAAGTTCAGTTATGGCTTTAAGTTTTGGTGTGCCACCCCAAGATTTTCAGTGACCCCCTCTAGGCACCCCTATGAAAAATATCTGGGGCCCCACTGGTTTCAGCTTCACACTGACACAGTCACATCATTCATTTTGAAAGGGTTTCGTGGCCTCTGGAGTCTCATCTTTCCAGTTGATGTGTAATTTTGGAATATTATAAAACCTATGGAGAAACATGTCCCGAAGGGGGATAATGGGGAATTAGAGAAAATTTATGGACAAGTCAGGGAATTTGTGGAAATTTTAGAGACAACTCGTAAAAATAAGACACTCCATGCGGCAGCCAGTTTTACACATTCATTTCATTAGAGTGTCTGCAGTCCAACTGGATCGGAAACCAGACCGAAAACAACATTAACAAACCAGGAAAGAGGGAACATCTTTAGCTGATGGGGGTATTTGATTGGTTGTGGAAATTTTGCATGACAACCCAGTATTATCAAAAGTCTCGAGTTCAATTAAAAACATGAACATCAGCTGAACTGCAGTTATGAGGACTTCCAGGAATGATACGTGCATGATGCACACAAGATGCAAAATGTAAGGCTTTCATGTTTTATTCCTTGGCTGAACCAAAAGTTGCGGCAGCTTGAATTCCAGGTTCCATGTCGGGGAAACATAGACTGGATGCACATTGGAAACAGACTTTCTTCCAGTTCTCAGAAAAAGTTTAAAGTTACATTTGTTTAACGAATTGCCTGGCTGTTTATGCTGCGGTGATGGGACTCGCCTTTTTTCAGTCTGCGTCCGGGTTTGCCAAGAGGAGAGTGGCACATTATTGGCTTGTTTCATCTCGGATGAAGACAGATGTTGTTTTGCTTGCTTGTCATAAGCCCCCTAACCAGCTGACATGTGAGGATACACAGACAGATTTAGCACCAGGCTGAGGATGAGACACTGTGCTGCTTATGCTGCAGGTTTGAACCCACAAGGGACCGGCCTCCTCTGGAATGCAACAAACGTCAGTGTGATTTCAGCATGGCGCATGAGTTGATTACAGTGAGGTAAACAACTAATGCACAGCCTAACAAAGATAGCATAACGGCTTATATTACCAGCTAGCCTAAAGATTTGTTTGATGCTTTTTTCCAGTCGGCCAGTGGAATTCAGTTTTGGTCTGAGGAGAAAGCTGCAACTATAAATATATCTGACAGCAGCCGAAGCCAAACATGACTTAATGTCTTGTCTTTAGGAGACAGAAAATATGCAGATGGAAAAAATCTGAGGCTTTTATCATGATGTGTTTTAAACCACCAAGAAAAGATAAGACCAGCATTCTGACTGTAGCTATCCTGCTACTTATGACTCGAGTGGAAGCGGACGAACACTGAAGGCATACTTGCCAACTTTGAGACCTCAAAAAAAGGGAGGATATTGAAACCAAAGTAGGGAGCTGGGGATCCTCACCCAGAAAAATCTGAGTTTCAGAGACTGTTTCCTGCATTGTGGTAATTATTAAGACATTATTACACTGCAACAGATTTTTACATTAAATACAATTAATTTGATTTAGCTTTTATGCCTCCCTGCTGGCGACAGTTGCGGCCGTAGGCACTATGTTTTTGGGTTGCCTGTCCGTCTGTCTTGACATTTGTCTTGTCCATATGTCCATCCATACAACAGTCTGTCCGTCTCATTCTTGTGAACGCGATATCTCAAGAACGTCTTGAAAGACTTTCCTCAACTTTGGCACACCTTAACAATGAACTGATAAGAATTTGATGGTGAAAGGTCGAGGTTACTGTGACCTTATGTTCATCTCATTCTGGTGAACGCAAAATCTTAAGAACGGCTTGAGGGAATTTCCTCAAATTTGGATCAAACGTCCAGTTGGTCGCATGAATGAACTGATAAGAATTTGGTGGTCAAAGGTTAATGTTATTGTAACCTTGTGTCTGTCTCATTCTGGTGAATGCGAAATCTTAAGAACGACTTGAGGGAATTTTCTCAAATTTTGCAGAAACGTCTAATTGGACCCAAGAATGTACTGATTAGAATTTGGTCATCAAAGATCACTGTGACCTCACAAAACATGTTTTTGGTCATAACTCTATAATTCATATGCTAATTATGACAACATTTCACACAAATGTCTGCTAGGACAAAGTTATGAAGTGATGACATTTCATATCCAAAAGGTCAAAGGTCAACTTCACTGTGACATCATAATGTTAAGCAAAAACACTTCTCTGGCCATTGTTCCATGCCATAACTCAGTCAGATATTTAATTGGTGACACTAATGTTGGGTGTCAACCTTGAAACTGTGCTGATTATATAGATCTTCTGTGCTGCTGGGGGGAAGAAGTGTGTGAAGCATCCACGTTGTCATAGACATGAATGTAACAGTAAGTGCAACTTGACTGGTTAGCAGAAGCATACAAACACAAGGCGGTAATTCTAGTTTGGCTCATGCCCAGGGTTCTCCATCAGAGAAAGATAGGGGAAAGCCAGACTATAGGCTTGTCCCATGGCAGGGACCCACAGAATGCCTATGTGAGGTGGAATAGGAGGATTAGTCTCTGGAGGACGGTTGGGTACCCCACCATGGCAGAGGAGGGCAAATCAGGTCTCCCCTGATCCCTGAGGCACCCCTTGAACCCCAGGTAGAGCGGTACCATTACACACTTCTAACATGGTCAGCATGGAGTGAAGGCAGCTGCTCCCATTTCATCGAGCCCAGTGGACTCCCCTCTCAAGCCCTGGAGGGTTGAAAAAGGAGGGGGAAAATGTCAGTGGGGAAAAAACAGTAGATTTTAGGGTCACAAGGTTTATTCAAGCTGTACAGTGCCAGAAACAGGCTGTGATAAATAAAAAGGAAAAAAAAGTGTAAAAATGTGTCATCTATCAGGTGAAAAACAGGAGAATTGTAACCCATGGAGGAAACCGGGAGAGGGCGATGAAAAACTGGAGTCTCACAGGAAAAACGGGAGGGTTGGGAAGAGATGCAGTTTTAGAAGTAGACAAGTCTTGTTTGGACAAGACCACAAAATAGATATGATAAATAGATTTCTTGCTCATCTCCACGGGAAGCAGGGAGGTAAAACCACAGAGAGGCTTGAGGAATGAATCAGTAACTTCCGCTGAAGTCTTTATTAATCCGCGCGGACCGATCATGTATAAAATATCCCAACACTGGCAGTGAATTAGCATTTTTGTCCACTGAAAACCTCACTTACTGGAAATTGTGAAAGGTCTGTTCTCAGTTAAGGTAAAGTGTGAAGTAGTTTTTTTGTGTGTGTTTGTGTGTGTGTGATAATAGTGTTTCTATCGCCCTGCATAATTGTTTCCCATCAGTTGCACAAGCGCCTTTGACTTTTTCATGCTGTTTGATCCTGATGAAAGCAGAGAATGCCGCGGCAAGACAGCTTTTGACTTAAGGTGGCTGATTGTGAAGTTGCTCTGGCAGAGAAGGAGAGATTCTTGTAAATCAGATGTGTGTTTTCGAACTAATACATCAGAGTTACTGTAACACGCACCAGGTTCTCAGTCCAGAACGTTTAGTTTCTTCACTGAGGACCGATGCTCTGTGATTTCTCCAAAATCCTGATGAATCTCCTTCCAACAAACACACACACGCCTATACACACACACATCGCATTTGTGGCACTCAGCTGGTAACAGATTTACAGCTCATCCCACTCAACACTTTGTTCCCACTGCAGTTTATCTCTGTGCTTAAGGTTTTACGGTACCTCATTGTCCCAGAAAACCTCCAGCATCCTTCAATTAAATCTCTCCTCTGCCTCGGACAGCTCACTTTGTTGTCGTTGCCAAATTGCTCCTTCCCTTTGCTTATGCAGCAAACAACAGGGTAGCCCTGTGCCCTGCACTGATCACTTCAGCTTATCGGATGAGTTGTGTTTCCATTATTGTGAATGGGAAGCAGTACACACCCTCCTGCTGGGTTTATGACACCCTGGGAGCTGGAGGACCTGTCTGTGCCTCTGAGGCAGCAGAGGAAATCGGGTCAGGGGTCAGGAAATCCCCCAAACCAAATAACATGTTTTAATGTTGCATTACAGAGCATTAAAAGGAAAACTTTTTACAGTCAAGTCACATAAAAAACAAAATCTAGTTTTTAAAAAATGTCAAGTTAGAATTACATAAATACCTAAATCAGTCCTTCCAGGATTTTGTAGGCTTCTTTTGGGATTGTAGTGATCTAAAATGTCACATTTCACACCAGCTTTCCTAAAAAATTGTGATTCATGTTGCAATATTACATTTCATTAACTTTTTTTGTAATGAAGTTATAGGAGCAAGTGAAAATTGCTAAAAATTTTTTTTCTTTTTTTGGTATAATTCATTAAAAACTGAAGGCAACTTGTTCTAGTAAGAACAAAAACAACTGTTATGAGCGTTCTAAGTAACCAGTAAATCTTAATAAAGCTGTCACACCATGTTTAAACATTTAAATCAAGACTCTTAATATTTTCTTTATTACACACTCACATTCAGTCTATCACACAAACAGGCAAGCATACCTCTATTACTCTGTGATTTATACTGCTCTAATGTTACCACTAACCATGCATATTCAATCCAGTTTACCTGAATTCTTTCAGCACTTATTTGATGTGGATGCAACAGTATTTGTCATCGTTATCTGTCTGGGCTGTTGCCCACATGTTTCAGCCATTCTTCAGGTTTGTTGCAGTAGAAAAGAGTTTGTCAATCAATGGCTTTCGCTTGTGTTCCAACGCAACGTTGCACATGATGCAAAGCAGTTTACCCCTGCTTTCACACAGAATATATGGAAATTGCCTTGCAGAGTTTTTAGCAGTTATTTTTGATGGCAAATATGAGACATTCGTGTTGCATGTGTCTGCATCTTCACAACCAGGAACAAGAAATGGGGTTTAGTGACTCGAGGGTCAGTTAGTCAAATGTGGCCAAATTTGGAAAAAAAAGGACAAAATTGCAAGGTTGTGCAGATTTTTGTGTTGTTGTTGTGATCGCAACATTGCTACTTCCTGGACCTTTTTATAAAAAGGTAAAATAGGCCGTTGAACTATATATGAACACATTATATTCAACAAAATAAGAACCTCAAGTTAAAATTATGATGTCCTTTGACTTTTCTATTGATAGAATAAAAGTCAGATGATAATTGTATTGCACTGACCTTAGTCAGATTTGTATCATGATTATATGATGACGGCATGTTGTCTTTTTTTAAAAGTAAGCATTAGCAGTCAGATAAATACATTGAAGTAATAAACTATTGTTGGGGAGTGGAATTAGAAAGATGGAAATACTAATTTTAAGTGCTCAAAATTGCACATAAACATAATACATGATACAGAAGAGTTGTTTTTATTAATAACCCTTAAAGTGATTTTAGCAGCTTAAGCTAACATGTTTAAGTTCTTAGCTGGTTCAAAATGCCTTTATTCTCTCAGCACAATAGCTCTGTGTTGGTCCCACCATGGGGCAGAAACAGTGGCAGCTTACTGAGCTTTATAGTCCATGTTTTGATACATCCTGCAGGAGCAAACAGATTTAGGAGCAACACCACTGAATACCACCTACTGGATGGACTATTCATGTTGAAATGAAAACAGTTGTTTGCTCTGTTACACATTATAATCAAGTGTGGCTACAGGGACAGTTTCACCAGCTCTAAGCAAAGTACAGCATTGTTAATAGCTGAACAGTTCAATGATCTGACTTCTTACTGTATGTAGCTGCTGAAGAGATTAAGCTCTCAAACAACACGAGGTGCAAAGAAAGTTCATGGCATCAAAGGATTATCGAGGATGGAGGATTTATCAAGAAGAAGTCCTTTCAGGGGTGGGCAAGGCCTTCTCTTTCATAACTCCCTAATTATGAATGCTGCCCATTTTGATTTCACTGAACACTAAGCCTCCTCACAGAGCCCGTTTGAGAGACTAGAGACAGGGGATAAAAGTCTTAATCCCTACCATGTGCACTCTTAATACTGGGAAAAACAGGGCGGCTCTGTTTTAGCACCTTAATTAGCAATGGGAGATACGGGTGCAAAGGAAGAGATGAAACGTTTGGAAGTTTGTTAAAGTGCCAGTGAGGTTTTATGTCGAGTACAATTCTGTACAAAGTGAGTCAAGAGGGATTTGGTGTTGAATACTGTGGAAAAGATTTGACAGAAGTTACAGATTTATCAGTCCAGATCTTTGCCGGAGTGTGAAAATGATTCATGCTCAATCAGGCTGTTCCCCACAGTGTAGGTCACAAGACTTTGTCTCCAACAAGACACAGTCATTTATCCCGACACCGGCTCTGTCACTTAGATTGGACATAGCATGTTGCGCTTTTTTCCCCCTCACGTTGCCGTGTCACAAGGTCGTCTGTGCCACACACACATCACTATATGTCAGTGAAAAATGAGAGGGCTTAATGCGTGGAAGCATATGGAGATTTGGACCACCAAGGTCTGACTCATGCTCTGTTTCAGAAGGGGAACTGGAGGAAACAGAAAGATTAGAAGGTTAAATAGAGTTTAGTGAAAGATTAGTGGGGCTTTTTCATGGCACTTAAGAACATGTTTTTTTTTCACAAATTATCTCTTATGTACCACTGTCAGGGGTGACAATTTCAGCAAATATGACAAAAAAGTATTTTCATAAACTTTACCAACTACTAAAAACATACCTTCGAGCAGTCAATTGAATAGATTAAAAAAAAAAAAAAGAAAAAAAAAGTGAATCACAGCAACCATGAAAGGTCCAGAAATGTGCACCAAAGTTTTAGATTAATGGGACCAGTAGTATGCAAAATTAGCTGTGGACATACAGCTACACATGTGCACACAAACACACACAAACATGCACACACACACACACACACACAAATGACTGAACTCACGATCCCAACTTAATATGACAGTGCACGGGTGGTGATATTTATTGTCAGATAATATTCATTTGTCTACAGTGAGAGGTTATGCCATCCCATTTATACCCATTAATACCTCCTGGTGTATACATCTGTGTCATAACATGCTTGCTGGATTTGTCAAAAAGAGACATTCCTTTATGGTAATTCTAATATATTATATATTGTAATGCATATTAATGTAAAGTGACATATACCCAGTGATAAAATTTCAGCGAAAATAAAGACAAGACAGTTAATGAAGCAGTCCAGTGGAGGTGATTATTGCTTTACTATAGCTTTACTTTTCCTGTATATCCTTGAGGATATAGTGCTGACTTGCCACTGATACCCTTTATCATGTTTCATTTTGGTAGCACAGGGGGTGACACACTGCGCATGACTGGCATTTTGTATTCATAAAATATTAACTAGCAGTCTTTAGAGGCAACAGTGTGATCGGACCAAACATTTTGTACACAAACTCATCCACCTTTAACACAAGGTAACAGTTCTTTGTCCTTTTTCTCTTCAGCTTTCAAGGCCAAGATCAAGGAGGTAAAGCGAGAAAACATGGACCGCAAGGTGATCCTGCAGAAGAGGAAGAAGATGTTGATACAGGGGAACCTGAAGAAGAAGGACATAAAGACGCTGGTGATGTACTTGAAGAACGGTGCAGACTGCCCCTGCCAGCAGCTGGACAACCTGGCAAACCAGTATCTAATCATGGGCCGGAAGGTGGATAAGCAGTACCTCCTCACAGGCATCCACAAGTGGGACAAGACCAGCAAAGAGTTCAAAAAGGCCATCAAGAAACTCAAGACCTACAAATGTCCCGCCTTCGAGAACGTCTTCAAATAATATGACCCCCCCGCCCTCTTCCTTTGGTCGCATTTCATCCTACATATGAACTTGCACAAGCATCAAAAATCCCAAACTTTGCTTTCTATTGTCCTGTTTATGTATCTATATATCTTTGTATATTTACAGATATACTTTGAAATGTCCATCGTTAAGTTTGAGTTGATTGTGGTGAGTGATGACGCCACAAAAGAGGATCGGGTTTCCTTTATTTCCTTTATACGAAAAGGACATTGTAGTAAAAGCCCTTCCTCACAGAAATCATTTCCACTATTTCTTTGTAGATACATTTACTTTGTTACCCTCTTTCATTCAACAGGTCTAGGGATTTTGCTCAAAGGTATGGAAGGACATTTTGGGAAATACAGTTTTGCTTTATTACTGAGAACTCAATGGGAAGAGTGAAAACACTCTCATGTCTGTACAGTAAATATGAAGCTAGAACCAGCAGATGGTTATCTTAGCCTAGCATAGAGACTAGAAGCAGGGGTAAACAGCTAGCCTGGCTTTTTCCAACACTAGAAACCTATAAATTGATTGTCCACTCAGACCACAAATGGACTACAAGTGGAAACCAGAATGCTTCCGTAACCTAAAATCTTGTCCCATTTTCTACAGATTATGCATTCACATGTAGATATCTGTGTGTAGAGATTACATTGAATGGAATGGCCACCTTGGCCACATGACCACACCTACCCCAAATTCCCCTTTCCCGTATTTTCACCTATTTTCATCTGGTCACCCGCATGCTAATGTAAACTAACCATCTGCTGCTCTAGCTTCGCATTCAGTGTGCAAATATAAGAGTTGTATTGGTCTTCTCATCTAACTCAGTAAAAATGTTCAGCTATCCTTAATTAATCTCTCTCACTGTGATCATAAAGTAATTAATCATAAAACCAGTGATTAGACTACAGTATTGGCAGTTGCAGGTATTTGGAGCTTTAAAAGCTACACTGTACAGAGCAGCTCAATGCAGGGTTCCTGTTGAATAAGTTACTGACAGAAGTATGAATGAGTGCTGCCGTCAGCTGATTGATTTGTCAAACTAAAAACTGCACTACCAATCATTTTGATCATTTTCTTCTAATTTCCTCTTTTTGTTTTTACATTTCTTTTCGTTACTTGAAAAATCTAAAAGAATTATAACCACCAATCTGCATCATGAGATACCATGTAGGCCTATGTGGCAGATTTCCTCATTTCTTGTTGTGCATTGTCACCTGACATTTGGCCAAATGATGTTTTTTTTTTACCACTTTTCTGTCTCTCTACATCCAGTCTAACTGCAGTAATCAGTATTCATCGGTAATGGAAAACGCCTTGTAGTTATACATGTTTCAAAGTGCAAAAGTTATGAAAGTGCAAATATTGCAAACTCTGTGTTCTGGTTTGTTTTGCTCAAGTGTTGCTGGTCAGTTTTAGCACTATTTTGTTACAGATTTGAATGTCAGCAGTGCATTGCTGCCTATTACATGTACATACAAATTTTACATAAATATGGAAAACTGAATGGGTGTCTTATATTATTTAGTTTTCTTTCTTGGATTTGCAAAGACATGGCAGTGTTGGTTGATTGATCAGTCACTTTGGTTTAGGGAAATAACTCATCAAAACAGAGTGGATTGTAAGGTGACCCTTAGGGTCAAAACACATAATATTTCACAAAACACATCATTTCAGAAAACATAATGACATTTTATTTCAGAACACAACCAGTTTTTAGAAAACACATTTCACAAAACACATTTCACTAAGACACAATATTTCAGAAAACGCAATGACATTTCACCAAACACATTTCAAATAACAAAATAACATTTCACAACAACATTCCACAAAACGTGACATTTCAGAAAACATTTTAGAAAATATATTTCACAAATCACTATGTTTCACAAAACACTACAACATGTCACAAATGTGGAATTTTGTAGTGTTTGTGAAATGTAGTACTCTGTGAAAGGTGTTTTGTTAAATGTTTTGTTTTCTGAAATGTGGTTGTGTTTTATGAAATATGTTCTGAAAAGTCCTGTTTTGTTAAATATTGTTTTCTGAAATGTGGTTGAGTTTTCAGGAATTTTTACTATGTTTTGATCCTCAGGGCCACTGTAGAATTGCGTGGTACAAACGTGGCTCCTAGATGGTGAATCCTAATGACGTTGGTGATGCCTTTAATTCTATAAGCATCAGGCCAATTATTGTTCAACACTTGGGTTTATTACACAATACTAAAAACAGCTAATGATATTCAGCCTCAGCTGTAGTTTATGTTTAGTGTTAATTAGTAAGTTTGATTAGCTCAAAGCAATGCTGTTCTCATATGTACAGCCTCACAGAGCTGCTAGTGCAAGTCTGGATTACCAAACAGGCAAATAACTGCCCCAGTGCCCCAGAACATCAGGGTTCCTAAAGCGCCAAGGTAGTGGAGCAATTACTTTGCAGTGATTTGATTTATTAAAATTTGTTAACTACAATGCCCCATTACAGAGCAATAAAGCTTGGTGTCAACATAAGAACTCTATCTAGCTATGGTAGTTACTTGTAAACATTGGCATTTTAAAACTGTCTCGTAAAGATTGTCCATCTTTTCTTTCTGTAAACCATAATTTCAGGCTTTGCGTGTGATGTGTGTCTTGCTGTTAAAACAAAGTACAGTATGAACTGCCAAAACAGCCAGTTTCTGCTTTGACAATCAAGTCAAACAGCTGTGCCAAACTAACATTTTCACGCTTTTTGGAAAGATAAAGCATGGCGCTGCCAGTTCTTCACACCGAAGGCTCTCTCGTGCGAGCATGTTTTTACCCTGCCCCCCCCCCAGCTCTCTGACAATGCTTCTCCTGATTCAGGTTTATTGTGGTTTCACAGGCTGTTGGTGCTTCGGTATGTGGTGTGTAAATGCTAATACTGAGATATATCTCATGCTGACAGTGAACTCCAATGCTTTCTTAACCTAAAGGCAGCATTAATTAACTGTCAAACTTAAAAGATTTGTCTTTTCATAGTTTGTGCTGATGGATATGGTTTCATGCTGAACAAGCATGACTTTCCCATGCCAATTTATTTGATTTATGTACAGTAACATGCAAATGTGCACAGAATTCAAATAACTGACAGAGGCAGTCTGTGTTTTCCCTGCACAAGAAACACAGATTTAAGTAACTCGATGATGAATGTTTTAATGTAAATACTTTTATGAGCTGAAATCCATCATGTCAGTGCAACAAGCGTAAACAACAAAACATGAAACCGTTCTGTCAATAAAAAGGCTTGTTAAAAACCAGGAAGTATCAAACGGACCAACGTCTCGCCCATCTGGTTTCAGTAATGGCTTTGGTATTGGAAAATATATCTCAGATGTGGACTTTGCTTTCTAATCATTACTTCAGCTGCCTTCAAAAGAGCTCCAGAAAACCCGGGGCTTAGATCCAGCTTTGTCCTATTAAGAGATGATCTGCAAAAAAACATCCTGTTGGATTCGTCGTCTCACTGAAAACCTCAAATTGACAAAGCTGATGAAATACTATTATGATTGTTTCAACGTCACAGCCTAGGAAAGTATTCAATTATCCCTGCAATCTTAATACCACACACTTGATAACACATTGCTAAGTGTGCAGCTGCAAAGTCTGATTGGATAGAGAGCTCTCATGTATATATGCACCAGAACCTACATAAATGTGCTTCTGTTTACAGCAAATACTTTTGCCCTGATGACAACATACACTTCCTTCACTGTCTGCTCAACAGCTGGCAAATAATATATTTCGAAATGTAGCTCCAATACGTGATGCAAAATGCACGTATAGATGTTTTATAATATTTTGCCCCTTTGTTTATTAAATAAATAAAATTCTGTTCACACAAACTTCATTTTACAAAATGAAATATCTCGTTCACACGCAAAAATGACCCCAAATGCTTGCTACCATTAGCTGTCCTCTGCTGTCTCCTTTGTCACAAAGTTGTTAAAGTGTACAGGCTGGCCTTAACTTCCAAAACACCTACTGTAGATCTCATTACAATTATTTACACTTGATCTCAGGGTAAAGGAGGAATTGAAGGAGGACTTTCCCAAACGCTCCATTTTACATGTCCACACAGAGTAACCAGAGTTCTGTAAAATCTGCATTTTAGTAACCTAAAACTATTTGCAGAAGCTGATGCATGAACTCATCTGATGTGATGCAAAAGACAATATTTAATCAAGTTCAACGTTAATGTGTCAGACAACACTCTTGACTGTACTCTTTAGCTTGCTTTATTAGACCAAGCCCCCAGAAAGAGCATAGGGCTTTGAAGCTAATTTTACATAGCAGTCAAACCATGGAATGACAGCCTCAGGGTCAACACACTCTCACTCCGACCTTGTCACATATCAACATTTGTTCATGACTTTCAATGTCCAGATACAACGTGCAAGGTACCCTGGATCCATTGGCAGTTGATGCTCTGGGACACTGTGTCAAGTTCTGCCTGTTCCAACAAGGTTTGGCTTTATAATCTTTCAGGATGCGAACACTGCTTGCCCGAGTGAAGGCCAGTGTTCGTTGGACCCATCCACCACCACTACCTGCCTCACATGGACTTTTGCCTCCATATCTTATCTCTTATATCATGCCAATGTTAAAGGACGGCTTTTTTTGTCGGTGTCTGATGCTGGAAGTCACTGCCCAAGCACCAGATTTCGACGACTTTGGAGTGAGACCGGGTTGTCTGGGTTCATAACACGATGCTACTGGGCCAAAAATACTTTTCCCTTTAGACTTACAATGTAAAGAAATGCCTGTAAATCAGTGGATACATTTTTTTTTTATCAATATAACCCCCATGAAATAACTTGTTTCATTATCAGGATTTGATTCATTCAGTCTGATAATATTTCTTAAGTCTGGAATTAGCCACTCGTCCGGCCAAAAGTCTCTTATGCAATTGCTCTCTGAGCCAAACAATGCGGAAGATCTAGGTACTTTTATACTCGGGAAGTGAAGCATTTTTGGCTTCATGCCCCACTGAGCAGCTTTTTAGGAATGAATGGGGCCACACCTCCAACACTGTATTCAGCTGTCTTTATACATCCACGTAGGTATTAAACCTGGTATACATTGTGTGATTTTGGGTTGTCCCAGACAAAATATGACCATCATAAAAGAAAGGTGGCGATATCTTTGGTTGTGGCTCTAAAACGGTGGTCCTACGTTGCACATTAAGAGGTTCAGGGATGGCTGTTGTCACAGTCTTGCAATCAAAGACAGCCTAGGATTTCTGTGTCAGAAATTTGGGATGGCCATCCCACAGTGTGACTGCTGTTACAACATATGTCAACTAACCAACCAACAGAAATGTAGCATGAAATGACGCACTGGCACTAAACCCAAACAGATGGATAGCAGCCCACCATGGCTGCAAAATGTCCTAAAAGAAATGTGTTGGCAAAGAGGAAAACCTTGCGGAGTTGTGGCGGCAGAAGCCTTGCCTGTATCATGTGTCCTTCAGCTCTTACCATGATTGTGTGAAGAAGGACGAAACGTGGAAGGAAGTAGCAGTGGAGTTGCTAGCAAACAGCTAGCAGCGAACATACACACAGACACACAGCAGTATAGTGTCCACTAAAATGTAGGTTTTTTTTAATAATGTGACCCTCTATGTTGTGCTTCACAGCTGGAGAATCAATAACCTGTGAGCATCCTTGCAAACTCAGAATGGGAAGCTTTCGCATCATACATTGTAGCCTGTGATTCAGTTGGCGCTGTCATTGCACAGTTTGCATACATCAAACTTGATGTCGTACCCAAGTTTATTAGATCTGTGTCGCACAGCGTAGCTTGCACTAGACTTATAAGATCGTTGAAACCGCACAGTTGTGGGAGGCTTAAAAGTGCAGACACACCAAACCGACATCAAAGAACTAGCGGTGACGAAAGCCAACTGTTGCGTCGTCTACGTTGCCTCACGTTGCCCTGTGTCAGTTGCATTTGAACACACTACATGGACTACATCCAACGACCAAGTGGCACGTGCATTCTGCGCCTGCGTGAGAGAGAGTGGAGTGAGAGAGTGATACATCCTGACAGCCGAGAGGTTTCCTATCTGTACAGCCGAGCACCGCAGCACCTCCACGGACTATTACTTTCAGACGGTCCCAGTGTTTCCTCCGCAGACTTCACTTCACTCAGCTTCGCTCAGCTGCCTGATAAACCCGCTGCTTCTTCCCACTTTAACCTGAATAACAAAGCCCCGTTAGCCCCGGTTTCACTACAGGCAGATTCACTCGCTATACAGGGGCGAGGGAATAAAACCTGAGCAGCCAATCAGAGTGATCTCTTTCACAGACTAGCTCCGCCGCTGATTCAACATGCTCAATCGGCCGAAAAGCCGCCAGACACACCGCAAAAACTAGGCCGACAGACGTTCACCGACGGCCCGACTTTGGTCGACGGCTGACCATCGGCTTGGTGTGCCAGGGCCTTTAAACACACAAGATGCTCTTCCTCTGTTGCACTTCTGACAGAGTAGCTGCTCAAGGCACTAGCCACCCCTCAATGGTCAATACACATGTCATTTCAAACAGAATTCTGGGACCTGTCGCCACACTGAAATCTTAAAGACTATGGCAGCAGATACTCTATATTTTTCTTATTCTCAACAATACTATGAAAAGACTTACAAAAGGAACAATGAATAGCCTGATACTGGTATTTCTTCTTCTGTGCCATAGAGCTGCATTGTTGTCCAAAAACTATTACAAACACATCAGTGAGTTGCACTGGGTGACTTGCTCCTTCATTATCATGAACATACACATTGTAGTTTATTTTAACTTAATCCCTGTCCTGCTGCCCGTGAATGCTAAATAGAGCCCTGAAGATGTGTCAATCTGCAGCTGAAAAAAGTCCCAAATAAATGCACAATTTACTCCTGTTTGAGCCTTTTTGAATAAAACAACTATATCTCTGAAGCTTTTTTTTTTTTTTAACAATACATCTTCAGTATGAACCAATGTGGCTCAGTGCCACAGGCAGGCTGGGAGGTCAGAAAGTACTGACAAAAGGACTGACGCAGAAAGTTTACAGATATAGGTGTTACTACTCAAAAGTGTTAAAACATTTTCTGTACTGGTTTCGAGGGACATCCTATAAAAACTTTATCGCCGTAACATTTCAGAAAACTGCTTCCCGAAGACTGTTCTGACCTCTGAGATCACAGTGAATGTAGTCTGTGACTAATAACTCCATACCAGAGAAGGCTCTACCTCTTTCTCCCCTCTGCGTTTCAAAGACACATCTGGGGAACTTTTGGACACCACTGTCTATTTAAGATGCAACTCCACATCCTCACATGAACAGGAGGAAACAATAAAGTGTTATTAAGACTTATGGAGCACATATTTGGCAACAAATAAGCCATCGTAACATGACTTTCTTTTTTTTATTTCTCCTCACTGGGTCCAAATGTTTTGTTTTATGGATCTCTGAACCGTGGCTTGTCTTGAGGTTTTAAAAAGTGAGGCACTTCTCTGTTCCTGATCCTTGTGTGTTCCTTCAAAGCTGCTGCCATTTCCCCAACTGCTATAAAACTGTCCTTTGTATTTAATGGTATAGCTGCATTCTCTGTTTTATGGCACACCACCAGTAGCCAGTAACTTAAATGGGTCATTTTGGAGGATTCTGCATAGGCAGCTCAGTCAGCCACAATTTGCGGCATCATAAAACAGGAACATGTACAAATCACATTTAAAATGTAACATTAAAATGACCTCCTGTAGTTACAAATATGAAATACATTCTCTTTAATACAGTTTGGACTGGATTTTGACGTTCTGAAATACAACATTAGCATGACAAGAGCTTCTTTAGTTTGTGAGTGCTTAAATTTACAAAGTCTGTTGTGTTTTTGGCTCCTCTGCTGACCCTGAGCTTCTGAGCAAACCATTAATGTCTCTGGCATGTCTGCAAGATTCAGGAAGAGGGATGAGTCGACACACTGCGTTAGAGACCAGGTTCCTCAGGAATCCTGGGATCGCAGTCAAATTGGCAGATTAGTCATATCAATCTTCTGGCTGCTAACCGCCCAGAACCTCAGGCTGTTTGCCTCTCGCTGGTGAGCGAGCGTGCGATTACGACTACATCAGCTATTTAAATCTTGGGGGAGAACGGGATAACCTGAAAGGGAAAATGTAACAGAGAAACAATTGTTTTCTTTTTCAGTCTACAAGCGAGCAGGAGGAGGGGGTGGGGATGGACTACACATGTGGCCGGCGGCCATATGTTTTTGAATAATAGCCATTAGTTTTAAGAGGATGATGTCATTGTAGGATTGCTGTTCCAGTAACTATATTCCTGCAGTCCTGGATCGGATCCCTGAAATGACTCCTGCAATGCATGACTCTTATTCCTCACAGGCGAAGGCGAGGAAATATTTGCAATAAACATGCATAGATTGGTGAGTGTATTTCCTCAGCCCGATAATGTAAAGTTATAATCAAATCAGGCTTTTGTTTCACACATTGGTCTTGAGGAAGAAAAAAAAAACACAGCTCCTTCCAGCAGTGGTAGATTTTTGATTCACTTCGCTTTTAATTCACAGCTTTCAGCTCGCAGTTAAACCTCCTCCTCTTCAGTAACCTCTCACAGAGTCTCACCCTCTTTGCCTATGGACTTGGGTAAGGATGTGAGTAAATACGAGTCTCTGGATAAAGCTGTGGGATGCCAGTGTCAACATGGCCATGCTGTTCTGGGAGCACTTCACTGGCTATCACCAGTGACCAGCCACACGCTGTAAAAACATTTGGTGAAAAAATGAGAATTTATGAGCGGTCATTAAAAACCATGAAGAGCTGTCAAAAATAACCACAGAGGGTAAGTCAAAGTTGTGCTGTAATGGAAGCAGCTGAGTCAACTTTGGGGACCTGATCTTAAAAGATTTTTCAATGTCTGAGGAGAATGAACATGCTTTTAACAGGAATCACACACTGAAATTTTATATCATATTTAACAAGTTGCATTCTTAGTTGTTCATGCAGTTCATTGAAAACAAAAGAAATTCATTCTACATTCCCACAAAGCATTCATCTGTGGAATCCTTCCTCACTAAACCATAAATTCACACAGCATCCGTCAGTTTGCTACTTCTTACTACAAAGATTTATAACATCGCAAACTATTCCGCAAATAAAACTGCGGGTACACTGAGTTGGGCGGGTTTCCCTGTTTGCAACACACAAGACACATTTACAACAAATTCTTCAGCTGCGTTAGCCGCACAGTGCTTTAGTTGAAGCATGAGGAGAGAGCTCCACGGCTCACAATCAGCCAAATCTATCATGGCAGCCTGTTAAAAGTTCAGTTGTTGCTCAATAATGCCTCTCCTGCTTCCAAAGCCAATGAGTTTAAGGGAATTTCATAAATTGTTCCCCCAATAAACCACAAGCAGCTGTTACTTAGCAAAGTTATGACCAGGATGTAGGGGAGTGTAAACCCACCGAAACTGACTTGGAGTTCATCCATTCCTCTATCATACATCTTCATCACCTAATGATGTCCACAGTAATGCATACTGACATCAGTCTTTAAACTGGCATGGGATTTCAAACATCTCACATCAAAATCAACAGTTTTGTCTCTAAATCCACCCTGTGGGCTAAACTATACATGTTTTAGGTAGGGACAGGGATCGGAGAAAATGCAAAACAACAAAATACAACTGTAGTTTGTCCATGGCATCAAGAATGACACAGTGAAGTATTTTCTTATCTGATGCTTCTATCAACAGGACAACTTAATTTGTATGTACCTTCCAAAACAAGACTAGAAGCAGCCCAGTCACCAGAATAAAATGCTAGCATTATACATTTCCTCAAACCACTTATATGGTGCATTCATACGTTTCGCATGTATGACATAAGTCACATTACATGTATATGTGCTGAGTTTGTCATTAGGGGTAGGAGGGTATGGTGGATGGCATGACACCTAGGTGAGACAGCTGTCAAGCAGCAGACATCAGCAAATCTCTATTCCAGGCCAACAAAAGCAGGTGGTGATTTTTAATGTCAGTTCAGGACATGTCCAGCAGTGTTTGTAGCAACAAAAGCAGGTGTTTTTTTTTTACAACATTTTGGGACGTGTCTAGCATTGTTTGTAATGATAGAAGTGGGTGTTTTGTAACAACAGTTTGACATATCCAGCTGTGTTTGTAGTGACAAAAGTGAGTTGGTTTTTTTTTGGCAGTTTGGGATGTGTCTAGCAGTGTTTATAGGAACAAAAATGGATGGTTTTGAACAACAATTTGGAAAGTATTCAGAGGCATTGTCACAGCAGAAGCGCAAGTGTTTTACAGTTTGGGATATGTCCAGCCGTGTTTGTAGTGACAAAAGTGAATGTTTTTAAATTGAAGTTCAAGATATGTTCAGCCCTGTTTGTGGCAACCAAACTGAGTAATTTAGGATCAAACATGATGTTTACCTAACCTCAACCAAGTGGATTTTTTGTGTTAACCTAATCACATGTTCATCGCAGCATTAATAAAGAATTAAAAATGTAAACAAAAGTAAGTTTCAACATATCCTTTTTGTATGAAATGTGCAAAGCCGTTATTTGTAGAAATGTACAATTCCAACCTTTTTTCTGGCCATCGGGTTGCTACGTTAGGTTGCTAGAGTCTACAGCTATGTAGTAGGTCTGTTAATGCTGCACTACGCTACATGCTCAATCAGCATGCTAACATGTTTACAGTAATAATGTTAGCTTGTTGATGTTTACCAAGGATAATGTTTATCAAGGTCACCATGTTGGTTTATTTTGTTTTCATGCTAACATACTCTAATTGAGATTTTGACTAGATGATGGGCCCAGAGGAAAAGTCAGGACATCAAGTCATTGTAACTCATCCTCTGGGGACCATGAATGTGTGTGCCAACTTTTACAACAGTTGGTGAGTAATTTCATTTAAAAGCAAAAAAGTCAACCTCGTGGTGGTGCTAGAGAAAATGTTAGAGGATCAACAAAGTCAGCGGTATACATCATCTAGAGGCCATGATTATCTGTTCAAATTTTGGGCCCATCCTGACTCTGTGTCATTCCAAAGTCATGGGATACTGGTGCTTGAACAATGACTTCCAGTGCCAGACACCGATGAAAAAAGCCATTCTTTCACATTGGCATGATACACAACCAGTCGCCATTGGCCTAAGGTAACCACGTGTGTTTGTTGTTTAAGCAAATAAACAATAATTTGTGATGCTGTACTGATGTAGTACGTTTATTTTGAAAGAGACTATATGCAAACTGCACATTTCCTGTGAAAACGGAAAACGTGGTGCCAGACGAAAAGTAAAGTCAAAGTAAGCAGAACATATCCTCCTTCAGGGACCTTTGGGCATCCAGTTTTTTAAAAAGTTAAGACAGGTTCAACCTGCCTTCCCACCCCAATAAAACTTGTATGGTCCCAAACAAGAAATTATACAGAGGCTGATGTCACTCAGAATGTAACTTGGCAAAAAATTTATGAAAAAAGGACGTAATCATTTTCTCTCCACTGAGTGACTCTTCCAGTCAAATGAACAATTTTGTAAATGTATTTTTAAACTTTCATTTACACAGAATCAGTATTCCATTTGTAATCTGTTCTACTGAATTCAAGGGAAGATGCATAAAAAGATGCATAAGACATGTACAATGTTTGATCTAAGAGAGTGGTACAGGCATAAGAATATAGAGCTTCAATGAGTTAACAAGCTGACACTGGATGTATAATTCTGTCAGAGTGAAAGATGCAACCCTAAAACTACTTAATGAGGGAAAACAGGGGAAACTATAAGTATACTGCCATGCCATGCATGTGGCACTGTTAAACAGAAATATTTTTACTAATTACTGTGATACTAAGAGGAAAATATGCACAGACAAATGTCAAAAGGCAACTTCTTTACCTTCTATTTTCTGTTCCATTCCCCATTCCTGGAGCCATCGCACCACTGTCTACAAATAAATACATGTTTTTCATCCTCTGAAAGCTTTAGCAGTTTCACTTTGTTATTCATATTGATAGGAAATGTGTTTTAAATCTTTCAGTTTGCAATAAACAGAAGAAGGACTGTGTAGTAAACATAAGCAGTGATTACCACCAACTGTCAAACAACAAGACTTAAGAGAGTCTACAGCCATGCCAGCGGCACTGAGGCTGTTCTAGAGTCAGCTAAATGCATTCATCAGCCAGCATACTAACATGCTCACGATGACAATGCTAACATGCTGATGTTTAGCAGGTATAATGTTTACCATGCTTATAGCATGCATACACTTGCTCAGCAGGGATGAACACAAAGTAGGCCTGTATCTGAGGCTGATGGAAATGTCACTGTGTTGCTGGTCATACTGTAAACCAAAGTACTGAACAATTTAGACCTGGTGATGGCGCTAGATAAAAGGGAAGGTCAGTGGGTCACAGAAATCATGTATGAATGTCTGCAAAGGACTTCATGGCAATCCCTGTGATACTTTTTTGAGATATTTTCATCTAGAGCTTTAAAGTTGCAGCTGGTACAGATGAGGCAAATTTTATTCATTTGATATATTACTAGGTGGATGACCCTGTAATAATGTATTATAAACCTTATGTGTATATATATATTAAATCAATAATCAAGTAACTAAAGCTTTAAAAAGTACACAAAAAGTACTATATTTGCCTCCCAAATGTAGTGGATTAGCATGACAATACTCAAGTAAAGTGCAAGTTCCTCAAAATTGTCCTTAAAGTAGTACTTTACCTACAAAATGATCAGTTACTCACCATGTTGCCTTAAATTTGTGAGGAAAATGCTGTTTTCTCACATAAATTCATGCTGAACAAAATCCAAAAGAGGCATTCATTCTTCATAAATTGTAGTAATCAAGGGGCCAGATTTAACAACAGCAAAACTATATCAAAACATTAGTTAAGAAACTCTCACACAACTCATGGGGCTCTAGTTTCGCAGACTGGGCGAGGTGGGGGCGCAGCGCACCTGCGCTTCACCAACTGGGTTTGGCCAGGCGGATTTTGCAAGTTTGGCACACCGTGCGCCTGGCGCAGCTACTCTTCTTTAGCTAGCTACTCTTCTTTAGTATATATATATATATATATATATATATATACATATTTATATTTGGTCCAAAGTGGATTTTTTGATAGTGCAAGACGCTGACCCTTGACTTAGTCATATGATTAGTACTTCCAAAAACATGCGTTTTTGCTAAAATGTACTGTCATCACAGCAAACACAACCCTGGGCACTTGGTACTATTACTCAGGGCAAATGCTCATCTAGGTGCTCCAGGGCTAGGCTGGCCATACATATATTACCAGAGAGTGAGCATTTGGCTGCCAGGCCAAAGGGATGTGGACCTACCTGTAGCCTTGCTGTCCCAGTACTGATCCAATGGCTATCACTCGGTCAGCTTGCTCTCCCTGATCCAATACTGCTCAGTGTTGGTACTCACTGACAGTTTATTTGTTTACATTAAATGCGGACAAGAATTTAAAACAACACCACAAAGGTAAAAGGAGGAAACTTGTCCCTTTTAAGCCCCTTTTACACAGAGATTATGCTATAGGTCCACTACGGAGTCCCTTCTTTATGCCACCTTTACATTTTTTTACACAGAACCAAACAACGGCAGCATCATGCTGCTCCAGAAAGCGTGCCAACATCTCAAAAGCAAAAGAGGCGTAATGTCCATGACATGTAACGCAAAAAGCACCAGTCTCTAATGTAACATATAACATGCAGCGTTTTCTGAACAAGGACAATGGCAGAACATGGTAGTAACAATTATTCACTGTCCATGTTATATGGCGGCTGGTCTCATCCTCTGCTTGGAGGGTAACAGGCTCCTGGGCCTCATTGTTTTCCCAATTTGTGGACATTTTTTAGACTCTGTTTTTGTTCTTTGAATTAGCTGCTAACTGCTATCAGCTCCATTTTAAAATCTCTTGCAGTGGGTCGCACACATAATACATCTTAAAACCGTCACGTATGTGCTACCCATGATCCTGTCCTACCGCTGTCCCTTTTGTTCAGACGTCGTCTGTATAAAGGTGAGACAACTCTGTCCCCCATTCCGTGGTCATACCTTTTCTACAGGACAGCCAGGCAGCATAATGGCATGAAATTCCCACCTTAAGATGGATTGTAAAAGGCTTTAATTACTGAAGCACATACCCTTTCAAACTAACACAGGCTCTATGCCTAGGTAAGCCCAACACACCTAGCCTGACAGTCATGCAAGACAGCCAATGGGAAGACCTTGTGCCGTGCAGGATCGCCAATAGGACAGTTTGCCATGACAGAATGATTTTAAAACAAGTCAGTATAGACAGTCTCATACACAGATGAGTAGCGTGCCTGGGCTCACATGTCTGTTTCAAATCTGATCTTAAAACACATGCACGTGTCTGAGTGTGCTAAGGGAGCAATGCTTTTCAGCGTAAATGTTTTATATCGTGCCATAAATGTGTGTGCTTGTGAAGTACTGAGCATATGACTGGATAAATGAGACTTATTCTGCACAAGTTGCATGAGAGTTTGTCAATGGAGTGTTTTGATATAGTTTTTCAGTTGTTAAACAAAAAAGTAGAAGAAGAAGATATACTTTATTAATCCCTGAGGGGAAATTCAATTTTCTTTCGTACACAGGCCTACACACAGGCCCGAAATACACACATGCACAAACAGGACCTATACATGCATTAAATGGAGAGATGTCACAGTGAGGGGGCTGCCTTGGATAGGGGCCCCAAGCAGTTAGGGGTTCAGTGCCTTGCTCAAGGGCACCTTGGCAGTGCCCAGGAGGTGAATTGGCAACAGTCCACGCTCCATAATTGGTCCATACGGGTACTTGAACTGTGACCCTCCAGTTCCCAATCCAAGTCTCTATGGACTGAGCAACTACCACTACATGGATCCTGATTACTTAAGTGCATGAAGAATATTCACCTTTTTTAGATTTTCCACTCACAGTGGAGGCATGCGAGGAAAACAAAGTTTTCTTTAACAATTCAAGAAAACACATGATGAGTAATTGATGCATACATGGCCATGGGGGGTGAAGTATTCCTTTAAGCAAAATTTCAGGTACCTTTTCTTTACTTAAGTATTTCCATTTTATCCTATTCCACTCCACTTTGTTTCAGAGGAAAATACTGCACTTTTTACTCTGCTATACATTTCAAAGCTTTTGTATAGTACTTGAGTAATTACATTCCACCACTAAGTGTCTCCTGCAAAGGCAGTACAGAAACTCTACATCAATGAGAAATTTCACAAACCAAGGATCCTTTGACAAGATGTCTTTGATTATTTCAAACAGCCTACTACTGGAAAATGAACAGTAGATCCATCGAGCCAGCAATCATTGAATGGTAGTTACTCATTTATAATAGCACCTTTCACTGACTACTATCTTTCTCCCAGGTTTGTTCCATCACACCCTTTGTAACTCCAGCACATTAGTGATTATTCTCTGGGCTGACTGTCTTACTCACTCCAGAGGGCGGCTTTGAACCATGGCCGCCTACTTATTATGTTATCATGATATATTTATGCAAAAAAGACAGCTTTACAGGGTTTTTCCGCCTAAAATGAACCCACATTGCATATTTAGTTTTCCTGGCACAGTTCCCTCTGGAAAATGTTGAATGTACAGGTGGTCTTTGAAAAGAATGTACACATTTAGGAGCTGTAATTATGAATGTACTTTTTCCAGGTAACAAGTGAAAAAAATTATACAAGAGTCACTCAGTAAATACGAGATGACTAAATACAAAATGTTAGCCATCTGTCATTTGCAACATCTGGTTAATTATAGCATTCAGATACTGTAAGTCTTGTGTGTTTAACTGTGCAACAAAAAGCAAGGAGAAAGGGTTTCATTAGAGTCACTGTAAAGACTTCAGTTATTGAGAAAAATCATTCTTGGACTTCTCAGACACACGTGAAAGGGCAACAATATCATGATTGTTAGATTACAGACTCTCAGGTAATTTTGTAAATTATGGTTGATAATGGCTGCAGGTGATGGTAGAAAGACAGTCTACTGTCTGTTTGTTTAACCTGCAATTTAGATTTTTCAGAGCTATAATTGTGATTGTTGGAGCAAATTAAAACTTAGTTGAATATTCTGAGTCTGTACGTGAGCTGGATCAGCTCTGTGAGTCATGATGTGGATTGTACCAGAGATGGGGACTTGAGTCATTGTGACTTGGACTCGAGTCGACTCGAGTTGCTGTTTTGATGACTTGTGACTTGACTTGACAAAAAATAAGACTTGAGACTTGACTCGGACTTGGAAGTTAAAGACTCGGGACTTGACTTGACCTGAGACACGATGACTTGAATGACTTGAGTGTTATTCACATCATGTTTTCGGTTAGAATATAAAATTAATAAATTAATTAAAAGAATAATGTCGATTACCCGGTAGGAGCGCAGGCTGAGAATGGCGTTGTCATGATTGGATCACTACCCTGTCAATCAGCCACGCCCTCTCTACGTACCTTACGTGTTTATTGGAGAAACACACCCTCTTATATCAGATAGGCATCAACATGTCAGCGGGAGGGGTACCGAGAGTCATCGTCTTCGGCTTTTGGAATTACCATTATTACGGCAAAAGACGAACAGCACAGTGGCAAGACATGTGGCATAAACATCTCGGACAGCCAGGCGACAACTTCAAACTTTGTTCGTCGTTTGAAGAGTCATTCTGCCCAGTTAGTGCTTGTCAATTAGCTAATATTTTCTGGTTAGTCAGTAGTTAGCTTGATACGATACGGGGGTGGGGTGGGGGAGTGGGTCGGTTTGGTGGAACTTGTTTTTTAATTTATTTGCTAACATTAACCCCAGAAAACGTGAGCAAACATTCCGACCGGTTCATCACAAGACCGGCTGTACGTTTTATGAACGAGCAACACAGAGTTAAATGAGCTAAATGGGTGATTTTGGCCACTGCCTTGGTTTGTGTGTGTGTGTGTGTGTGTGTGTGTGTGTGCGCGCACACATGGGGGTCGTCCCTGCAAAGTAAACATTGCAGCGATGAAGTCAATGTTTACTGACAGTTACTTATATCTTGTCTTTTCACTTTATTAAGATCAGATTCTGCAGGTAAAATTACAATACTAAGGTGACTTGACTTGGACTTGACTTGACCTATTACAGGACTTGACTTGACTTGACTTGCCCAAGAAAAAATGACTTGGGACTTACTTGAGACTTGAAGGTTAAAACTTGAGACTTACTTGAGACTTGCACATGTGTGACTTGGTCCTATCTCTGTATTGTACAACTAAACAGACACGCTAAATGTAACTCTCTCAAATCTATGGAAGCCCGTTTCTGCCAAGAAAAGAGGATAGATGAAATTTCGGTGACAAAAAAGGCTCTTGTTTCTTTCTTTTGTTTCTTTTAACTTTTGTGACCTTCTCTGTCAAAAAAATTTGACTTTCTATGTCCAAATTACAAGATATGTCATAATTGTGAATTATCCATCCATCTATTTTCATCTGTTTATCCGGGACCAGGTCACGGGGGTAGCAGGCCAAGCAAAGCACCCCAGACGTCCCTCTCCCCAGCAACACTCTACAGCTCCACCTGGGGGACCCCAAGGCATTCCCAGGCCAGATGAGATATGTAATCCCTCCAGCTTGTTCTTGGCCTACCCCAGGGCCTCCTACTAGTATGATGTCCCTAGATCAACTCTAATGGAAGGTGCATCGTAATCATTTGCCTGGACCACCTCAACTGACCCTTTTCGACGCAAAGGAGCAGCCGCTCTACTCCAAGCTCCATCTAAATGTGTGTGTTGCTCAGTCTATCTCTAAGGCTGAGCTTGGCCATGGAGGAAACTCGGCTGCTTGTATCTGCAATCTCATTCTTTTGGTCACTACCCAAAGCTCATGACCATCGGTGAGGGTTGGGACGTAGGCGGACCAATAAATTGAAAGCTTCACCTTTTGGCTCAGCTCTCTCTTCACATCTGCGGTCCGATGTGAAGAGACCACACCAAACTGTGGATCCATCTCACGCTCCATTCTACCCTCACTCGTGAACAAGACCCAAAGATACTTGAACTCCTTTGCTTAATTCTCCCCCAAACCAGAGGGGGCAATCCACCAATTTCCGGCAGAGAACCATGGCCTCAAATTTAGAGTTGCTGACTCTCATCCCAACCACTTTACACTCTGCTGCAAACTGCCCCAGTGCATGCTGGGGGTCACGGTAAGGTCAACAGAACCACATCATCTGCAAAACTCAGAGACACAATTCTGAGGTTTCCTGCCCCCAGCTGCGCCACGAGACCCTGCCCATGAATATCACAAACAGGATCTGTGACAGGGGACAACCCTGGTGGAAGCCAACACCCACCAAGAATGTGTTTGACTTTATGCCTCGTATGCAACTTTAGTCATACAGGGACCAGAAGGCCCGTCTCAAAGATCCCAGTACCTTGTAATCCTGCAGTACCCCCGACAATGTTCCCTGAAGGATGCGAATTAAACATCAATGAGTCAAAATTATATAACAGAAAGTAAAATTGTTCACTTACTAGTTTATTTAGTTATATATTTGACTTTGTATAGCCTATCAAACACGTTAAAGAGCCATAGTTATGAAAGTATCACATAGGTTTGACTTTAACAGTCCAAATTTAGACTAAATATATGATCATTTGCTTTACCATGAGACTTTCTATTGTTACTATTCCTCTTATCATTTCAGTTTTTTTTATCTTTTGGGTCTCTGAAGGAAACGGGCCTCCATACCTTGCTTCGAAGGTATAATGGGACTTTTACCCTCACCCAAAACCAGCTTCATCCTACAAAACCAGCTGGAACAAGGAGGCCAAAGATTCCAGCCATAAACATAACGTAGCCTAATGGAGTGTTTACTGTGTGTGACAGGAAATGAAAATGGGTGCTTAATAGGCATGATGTAACTGGTTGTTTTAGCTGGCTGTAAGAACAGTTCAACCCCAAAACATAGCACATCTCTTTCTGAACAAAGAGGAGGAGAACAATACTTCTCATTATTTGATTTCTAATAAAGTGTCAAAGTCCTGACGTCATGGCTAGCACACAGCTGTTGCTCCACCAGCATCAGTAACTAATCTCACATTCAGCAGGCTATCTGGAAAATTAAATGTTTCCCTAGAGTTTACACTCAATCAATATTTTTGTCACATAAAATTGTAAAACATGATTTTAGTGAAATGCAATCTCCAGCTCCATCAATGTATTCAAAAACATGTAAAAAAAATTGGTGTAGAATAGTTCCTTCTCTACCTCTTCCCAAAGTCAACCATCATCTTCTTAGTCATGCTGATGTTCAGGAGTATGTTGATGTCCTCACACCAGTGGGTCAGGTCCTCTTCTTTTTTTTAAGGCTGTTATCTTTGATCAGGCCCACTACAAGAGGTATGAGGCAAAGATGCTCTGTTCCTGTAACAGGCAAGCATGTTACAAGCCCATCCCATAAAACATTTCGCCTTCCCCATGTGTAATTCAGCAACTCATGATGCATTTTACCTGTCAATGATGACAACGCACATGTCACAGACTCTGATTTGCTAGTCACCAGCCAATCAATTTGCTTGTGTAAATATACAGAGAGTGTAAAGGGTTAAAATGTATTTACACAATTTTTAAAGAATGACAAATTAAATGTATTTAAAAAGTCACTGGGACTATACTCGTACTCGTACTCGTCGTCCTCCGCTTATCCGGGTCCGGGTCGCGGGGGCAGCAGCCTCAGCAAGGAAGCCCAGACAGTCCTCTCCCCAGCCACTTCCATCAGCTCTTCCGCGGGAACCCCGAGGCGTTCCCAGGCCAGCCGGGTGATGTAATCTGGGGCGGCCCCGAGGTCTCCTCCCGGTTGGACATGCCCTAAACACCTCCCAAGGGAGGCGTCCGGAAGGCATCCTTACCAGATGCCTGAACCACCTCAACTGGCTCCTCTCGATGTGGAGGAGCAGTGGCTCTACTCCGAGTCCCTCCCGGATGTCTGAGCTCCTCACCCTATCCCTAAGGCTGAGCCCAGCCACCCTGCGGAGGAAACTCATTTTGGCCGCTTGCACTCGCGATCTCATTCTTTCGGTCACTACCCAGAGCTCGTGACCATAGGTGAGGATTGGAACGTAGATCGACCGGTAAATCGAGAGCTTCGCTTTCTGGCTAAGCTAGGTCGCAGGTCAATGATCAACTTTGTAGTCGTATCATTTGACCTGCAGGCATATGTTCTGGACACTCCGGTGAAGAGAGGAGCAGAGCTGTTAACTGATCACCACCTGGTGGTGAGTTGGATCAGATGGTGGGGGAAGACCTGGCAGGCCCAAACGAACAGTGAGGGTCTGCTGGGAACACCTGGCGGAAGAACCTGTCCAGATGATCTTCAAATCCCACCTCCGGGAGAGCTTCGACCGTGTCTCGAGGGCGGAGGGGGACATTGAGTCCGAATAGGCCTTGTTCCGCTCTGCCATTGTCGAGGCGGCGGTTGTGAGCTGTGGCCGCAAGGCCGCTGGGGCCAGTCGCAGCGGTAATCCCCGAACCCGCTGGTGGAAACCAGAGGTTAGGGGAACTGTCAGGCTGAAGAAGGAGGCCTACAGGGCATGGTTGGTCTGTGGGTCTCCGGAAGCAACTGACAGGTACCGGCGGGCCAAGCGAAGCGCAGCGGCGGCAGTCGTTGAGGCAAAAACTCGGGCGTGGGAGGAGTTTGGTGAGGCCATGGAGGAAGACTATCGATCGGCTCCAAAGAGGTTCTGGCAAACCGTCCAGCGCCTCAGGGGGGAAAGGCGGCAACTTGCTCACACTTTACTGGGGGGGCGGGGAGCTGCTGACGTCAACTGGGGACATTGTCGGGCAGTGGAAGGAATACTTTGAGGAGCTCCTCAATCCCACCAACACGTATTCCAGTGAGGAAACAGAGACGGGGGTCTCGGGGGCAGGTCGTCCAATTTCTGGGGCAGAAGTTGCTGAGGTAGTGAAACAACTCCGAGGCAGCGGAGCCTCAGGGGTGGATGAGATTCGTCCTGGATATCTCAAGGCTCTGGATGTTGTAGGGCTGTCCTGGCTGACACACCTCTGCAACATTGCGTGGACATCGGGGGCAGTGCCTCTGGAGTGGCAGACTGGTGGTCCCCATTTAGGGGGACCAGAGGGTGTGTTCCAACTACAGGGGATCACACTCCTCAGCCTACCCGGTAAGGTTTACTCCAGGGTGCTGGAGAAGAGGTCCGGTCGATAGTTGAACCTCGGATTGAGGAGGAGCAATGTGGTTTCGCGGACGCGAACCGTGGACCAGCTCTTTACCCTCGCCAGGGTGCTGGAGGGGGCATGGGAGTTTGCCCAACCAGTCCACATGTGTTTTGTGGATTTGGAGAAGGCTTACGACCGTGTCCCCAGGGGCATCCTGTGGGGGGTGCTCCAGGAGTATGGGGTTGGTGGCCCCTTGCTAAGGGCCATCCAGTCCCTGTACCAAAGGAGCATGAGTCTGGTTCGCGTGGCTGGCAGTAAGTCGGACCTGTTCCCGGTGAGGGTTGGACTCCGCCAGGGCTGCCCTTTGTCACCGGTTCTGTTCATAACTTTTATGGACAGAATTTCTAGGCGCAGCCGAGTGGTGGAGGGTGTCAGGTTCGGTGACGGGAGGATCTCGTCCCTGCTTTTTGCGGATGACGTGGTCCTCCTAGCTCCATCGAACAGTGACCTCCAGCTCTCGCTGGGGCGGTTCGCAGCCGAGTGTGAAGCGGCTGGGATGAGAATCAGCACCTCCAAGTCTGAGGCCATGGTCCTCAGCCGGAAAAGGGTGGATTGCCCACTCCGGGTCAGGGGGGAGGTCCTGCCTCAGGTGGGGGAGTTTAAGTATCTCGGGGTCTTGTTCATTGGGACTATAGTACAGTTCATATGAGGCTATGGTACTGTTCATGGCTAGTACTTTACTTGTTACCGTGTTGGTTTAATACCTAAACAGGTCACTAGATAGTGTATTGGGCTGGGAGGAACCTAAAACCCATTAGAGGCAAGCATTGCAAAATAAATCCTGAAGTTGAGCTGAACGCAAGCTAAAGTTTTCTGCCTCTTTGTTTGTGGGTGAGTGGGTTAATATTCCTCAGTGTCACATACAGCCAACAACTCTTGGCACTTGACATGAACTTCTACTGGAAATAATGGCTAATTTGCTAGCACACAAAACAGCTTTAGTGATTGCTACCAGCATTGTAGCACATAAGCTAGGCTACTTAGTTTTTTTGTAGCTTGGCTTTTTCCAAATCCATAACCACCAACACTATCTTCTAATTTAATTTTTCCATCGTCTTTATTTAGCCCCCTGTCCTACAGTACTGTTAGCCAAGTCTCGACCAGCTGCACCTACTTGGCTCACTAATGGTCTCACCTCATTCTGTCAAGCTGATGACATTTAGTCTGCAATATGTTCATTGAAGTAGCCGAAGATCTAAATATTACATAAAACATGGGCATGAACGTGGGCGTATGTGTGGGACATGTCCCTCACACTCTCCGTATCTGTGCCCTCTGTCCCCTGCACTTTTTACAGCCCTTACAACCGTTCAATTCATTTTTAATGTGTGTTTTTCCGAGCTGTGTTTAAATGCACCATGAGTAGATGGCGCCAGGCAGCATACACATGCTGTCATGTTGTGATCTGAATCAATCGCACAGACAAGACGTGTGCTGCTGAGCAGTGCTGCTGTGTGTTAACTGTGTTCAGCAAACCAGCCAGCAAGAAGCAAAAAATCTTGCAGTTTCTTCCAAACAACCCGTGTAAGTTGAGTAATGCTGTTGCATGTAGATAATGTTTGCTAAATTATGAATAATTACTAGATGCCAATATTAACAAGAATACTAATGTTATTGTTACCTATGTTAAATCGCTTGCTAGCTAGTTTCATGCTAAACCCACTCCTCCTTAATTTCTGCACAGAACTTAAGCTCACTATTGCTTTGCACATATTTTTTTAATCTTTATTGCCACAATATAAAGAGCAGGGTCAGGGAGGAGACAGTGGACCAGAGGCCAGCAAGGATGATCATGCAGGGTCTTCACAGGTGACGAGAGATTATAACTGGCTGAGAAAAAATATCTATAGCATAATAGGGACTTTGCGATTAATTTCCACAGCAATTTCACTACTACTATTCTTAATTCTATTGATAAATTTTGCTTTGCACATTTATTATCTATATTATTGCAATAGATAGCAGCACCAATTATCAGCCCAAGGCTTCACAGGTAAGGAGAAATTATAACTGGCTAAGGAAATGTCTCTAGGATAAGAGTGACTCTAAGATTAATTTTCACAGCTATTTCAGAACTACTCTTATTTATGCTCTAAAATGTTTTTTGTCCGTAAAATACATCTTCATGTTGATATGTTTAGTGTTTAGTGTGTAATTATTAGGGTTGTCAAAAGTATCGATACTCTGAAAAGTATCGATACTCAAACGCTGTATTCGGATACAATACTAATTTACAAAAGTATCGATACTAACAGTGCACGCCACCTTAGCGCCTGTCGGGTGCGTGCGACGGGTCCGACGGACACGCGCTGTGCAGGCAGCGTCTGGCAGGCACAGAGCCCTCACTGCAACCCGGCTTGTTGTCGTCGCTGTGCATGCATGCACATATTTCTGTTGTTGTAATATGGCCAGCGCAGCTGCAGGAGGATCAGAGCAGCCAGTTTTGGTCAAAAATGATAAAGGAAAAAGCGCTCTTTGGAAATAATTAGTGAAGTAAACACAGCACACTGCAGACGGCAGGTACAGCCCCTCCCCTCACTAGCAGCTGAGCAGCTGGTGTCGCCAGCATCAAACTAAAATATAACTTCTAACGTTAATGTGGGAGCTAAGCAGAAGACTTTATCAGTCATGCCCGTCTGTAACATTAATACACAATGTTAGTTTAACAGGACAACACAATTATGTGTGTCTGAAAAGTTATGTTAACTGTAAAGTCACAGATTGAAGCTGAAAAAACGTTTGGTTTCTCCCGTAACCCCTGGTACTCTGATCACATAGTGAGGTAGAAACAGGAGCATCCTGAGCCTAAACTACCAACTCTATTTGATCAGCAATGAAAATATTGTGCCAATTCACCAGAAGCACAGAAAATAAACAGGGCTGTAGATAAATACTTTTGTATGGACAGATCTTGTTTCTAGTTGTTATTTATTTTGGGGGGATTTTTTGTTGTTATCATTGATGTTACTGTTCTGATCTTTACTTAAAAAATGACATACCTCTTAATTTTTTGCTGCTGAATCGAAAATGGTAAAAAATGAAAATGAAAATGGTAAAAAAATATTTTCTTGGGTATCAATATCGAGTTTGAAATTTTAGTATCATGACAACCCTAGTAATTATGTGGCTTATTACCCTGTTACCTTGTCACTTCCATTCCATTTTGTGTGCTAATAGCTTGCTAACAGGAATGGTGTTTTACTGAACTTTTTGTGTTCAGTGTTGTCATTTGGCACTTAATTATCTGGCTACTTACTCTGTAAATGCTCGAGGGTAATTCTGTGTCAACTCAGCAAGAGTTTGGCAGCTTAAACTTTAGATTTTGATAGTATATAATTTTAAAGAACTAACTCGGTCCCCTGGTGCTGTACTGTGGCTGTTTGTGGTTATGTGATTCTTTAGTCACCAAGGAGAGGTGCAACTGAATGCGAGAGGATGATAAATCACTCAATAGACCTCTGAACAATTTGTCCCCCTTACTTCTGAAATGATGGCTGTGCCCCTGACATAAAACAACAACATTACAACATCATCTTGAGAGAACTTATTTAAATATGGCCTAAAAATTCAATTGGACTCGATGATGAACTGATTATAATTTGGTGGTCAAAGGTCAGGGTCACCATGACCTTGCGTCCATCTCAGTCTCGTGAACACAATATCACAACTTGGACTCAATGAACAAATTAGAATTTGGTGGTCAAAGGTCACTGTGACCTCACAAAAACATGTTTTTGGCCATAACTCAAGAATTCATATGTTAATTATGACAACATTTCACACAAATGTCTAATAGGATAAAATAATGAAGTAATGTCATTACATATCCAAAAGGTCAAAGGTCAACCTCACCTCATGACTTTCAAAAACACTGGCCATAACCTGATCTATCTCAGGAACAGAAGGGGAGACATTTGAGCATATACTGAATTGGTGACACAAATCTTGAAAGTATGTTAATTGTATAGATCTGTGCTACCAGGGGGAGATGTGTGTGAAGTATCCATGTTTTTGCAGACATGTATATAAACTTTAAGTGGAGCTTGACTGGTGCGTGGAGGCATACAATAGCAAGGTGGAAATTCTTGATTTTTTTAGTATTTTAAGTTGCTGCAAATGCCAGTGTATTTTTGAATTAGGTTTTCTTACCCCAGGAACAGTGAGGCTTGAAGTTCTGTGGGAATCGGTCCAAAAATCTGACAATTTGTTTGAGGGAAAGCTTAAAATATATTGTGATTGATTGTCGGCAGTCATCACGTTAACAGACTTTGAACAATTGTGAACCGAAAATGAAATGTCCTTATGCAAACATTATTTCCCAGAGAATAGGTGTAATTTTTCTTCAATTTGCAGCGAGCAATATCATGTATTCTTTTCATTTTGCTAGTGTCTGTACACCACCGCATTTAACACTCGCTGCCAAGTCAAAGCTCATGAAAAAGAACCTGAGGCTGGTTGGCACCCTGTGATGAGCCTATCAAGTCCGGGCATGGCTTTTAACAGTGGTTTGTTCACAACATGTCTGATGATTTGGGCCTTTGTGTTCGCTCTGATTAAATAAACTTGCAATCACAAGCTACTGAGAAAACACCCATAAATTTGATGTCAGAATGATATTCTAGTGGGAGGATTTTTCCAGCTCTATCTGTTTATATAGTACACTTAAGGGGGAAAAAAGATTCCCCTTGGGGCCGCTGTTTCATGAGTGTGGGCGCTCACACACTGACACACACACACTGAAGCGAAAGCCATGCCTCATCGACACTAACCTTTCAGTATACAGAAGACTAACAGTCATAGCCCAGTCCAGGGTTTGTCAAGATTTTCTGACCCATCATCCTATTTTGAAGTCCACATATTGTCATAATTCCAGCGATTGAGAGCTCCAAAAATCAATGTTTGAAATTCCCATGTGCATATTCTGGCACAATTAAGTTAAACCGCATACGGTCTTGACCTCAAGCTTGAGAAACTCTAGTGTTTCATATGACAACTTTAGAGGTTTGAGTCCTGTCGTGTCCTGTCAACAGCTCTTTTCAGCTACAAAAGGCCAGCCTGGAAGTTTTCATATTTCAACCCTCTGAGAGTGGTTCCTGTTTCCATTTCAATAGTACTGTATTTCAAGAAATATGAAGCCTAGGAAATGCGTCATAAGCCTGATGTGACATTTATACTTTACTCAATACTTGATTTGTTTGTCCAGTTTGCTACCTCTGTTACTTTCCTGCAGCTCTCAACCACTGCTCTTTAAGAGCAGTGGTTGAGAGCCTGCTGATTGTAGCCTGCTGATGGGAGTAGCTCTTATCAAAGATGTGATGACTTGCTGTGGATCTTTCTCGTCAAGGAAGCCTAGGTTCCTGGAATTAAAAATGAAAATCAGTTCTTGGGCCAAAAGCAGATTCTGGGAAGTAGTGGTGCCTTCAAGTTGGGACATGTTTACTGTGGTCCATTTGGATGACCAAGTGATGTGGTATTCACATCTTTGGAGGGGGAAGTGAGAATTTTCTAATAACTTAAAGATTACGAGTTGCATTTTTAAGGGATCAGTTCATTGTAATCATAAAAAACACATTTTCTCACATAGTTCTACTGGTAAATAACCATGCAGTTTTATTGTTTCAGTTGTTCAGGTTTGAGATATCCAAGTCTGAGATTTTTCTCTCTACCCAAATACAAAGTTAGTGACTGGGATTTTGTTTGAAATTCAGGAAAGGAAAAATAAATAATTTAATACTTTTTAAGAAGAGAAAAGGCAAAATCAATTTAGGATGTTATCCTAGGTCCTGTTTACACCTGGTATTAACATGTGTCTTGGTGGGTGATTGGATCGCAAGGGGAAAGCTCTTACTTACTGTAGGTGTGAATGCATCCAATGTATCCTCAACGTGTTTTGAGGTCTAATCACTCCAACTACATTTGGTGGTGGTCTGAGCCACTATTTTGACCCTGAAAATTTCCTGATGCTTCTGTTGCCATTACTACAGATGTGGTGTTGAAGGACTGTCTCTGGATCAGCTCTCCTCCCTTGACAGAACGTCAGTTCAGCGTCTGCCCAGTTAGCTTGAGCTAATGCAGCGACAGCTGTTAAATGGTACCAAAAAATTCACGCTGAAAGCAAAATAGCTTGACCCTGTAGATAAACTTGTTAATAGCTGTGCAGTGTTAGCTGTGTGATGCTAACAGTGTATCACTGTGCGTTTGTGGGCGGACTCTCACCAACTGTCCCCCTTACTGCTACAGGAGTCTCCTTATAATGGTACTTGAATAGTGTGGGCTACGTATTTATTTGCATATGGAATGGGGAAGTGATATCAGACTAAAAGTGGTCACTCGAGACACATGGAGAAGCATACTAATCGCAGGTGCTGACAGGCTCATTAATGCCACCGGTCTACCAAAAATGTTCTCACTTGTTCTTGCATTACATATTTAACTCAAAAATATGAGTGTGGGGCGTCAGTGACTTAGTGGATAGAGCAGGTGCCCCATGTACAGTACAAGGCTGCATGTCATCCCCCCTCTCTCTCCCCCCTTCACTCTGAGCTTTCCTATCAATTAAAGGCAAAAATGCCCCAAAAAATATCTTTAAAAAATATATATGATTGTGTAAGATCCATTTTAACTTGGCACAAACGGACTAGAAATCTGCAATATGGCCAAGGTATTGGCTTTCTTAATAAAAAATCTGGCTGGGGAAATTACTGTAGATTTCTCTAATATGACATTCGAAAAATCTGGCTGCCAAAGATGGCCAACCATAACCCAGTTCCTTACGTGCATGTAAACTGTTTGAGAACCCAGGAACTCTGTTTCAGCATTTAACTTATGATAATGTAAACAGCCCAAAAGTGCAATTGAGCAAAACTCTTGAATTGCTGTCACAATAGAGTGATGACAGGGTCTTCCATCAATCTACCAGTCCTTGAACAATTCAGGCTGTGGTCCATGCCTTAAAAATACATTTCCCTACCACCAAAGGAATAAATAAAAGAGATGTTGAGAAATAAGCAGTTTGGCATTGAAATGAAAGCAAAGTTGAGGATGTTAGATGGATGGGTGCATTTACTGTAAACTCTAATGATGTGCTTTTAATTCTAACCTTATGCCAGGATGTTTTCTTCTGTGAGTGAAGTTCAAATCTTATTTCACCATGGCCAGAAGCTTACACAACTTGCTTGGAATAATAATTGTAGCTGTCAAAACATAAACCACAATCCTAACCTAATGCTAATTTCAACCAAAGTTGTTCCAATTAAGACAATGTTTGTTTAATTTACTTCTAGAGTTTAGTTTCTGTCAGATGGTCAGTCAAGACTGAAATATTTCATCAACAGTTGGATTTGAATGACTTTTCACTGAGCACCATGGTTAAAATGTCAAAGGTCGAAATGTGGACTGTGACCGAATACCTGCCAAACTGAAAACATTCCTATGATATAAGCACTTTGCATTTAGTGCTAATTAGCAAATGTTAGCATGCTAACACACTAAATCAGTGTTACTTAGCCAAAATGACCTGGCCCAGAATCGACCTGAGCTCAGCATGTGGGATTGAAATTAGCTTGGCTGTGCCCAGTTGCCCAACTCGGCTGAAATCCGTCATGAATGGCGCCCCAGAATCAGGCCAAATCGGCTGGCCCGATTCCAGCTGCAATCACTGCCATCACTGGGTTATGGCAAGCCACATGAGACATATAATTGTGTGATAATGCTGCCAAATACACTTAATTCCTATAATACTCAATGCAGCTACCTTGTTCATACACAGGATGGAAGCACATGGGGCTTTCAAAGCCTGCTCAGGCTTACTTTAACTCACTTGCCAGTGTTGGTAGCCCTCTGGATTGTTTATAAATAGCAGGCTGAGGTAGGATCATTTGGGGAGATTAAAACAAAATTACAGATCTGCAGTCAGGCTATTCTCATGCACTTTGTAGAATAAGGCAAGTTCCGCCTTCCTCACGTCACTCACTCAAGCTACTGTGGCGCTGCATCTAGCGTAGTGTGCAGAGTTACTGCACACTGCAAGAGGACAACAGAGACTTAGCTAATTGAGAGTGATATTCCTTGATAAAAGTACTTGATATTGCACCAAAAATCAGAAAATTACCTGACCAGATAGGAGCTGAGACCACTGTCGAAGCGACCCTGAGATCCTGATCTTCTGTTTGTGACTTAATTTTTCTCTTTCTCCCTCAGTGAGTACTTTATTAAACTTGTAACAATGACTGCACATGACCACTACCAAAATCTCTGTGAATTAGCTTAACGTTAGCTGTGGTGTTAGCCTCCAGGTTACTAGCTTAGCCTCAAGGTGATTCACTACAGAGCTGCTGTGAGTTGCTATTTTTCTACTGAAAGAGATAAACATTGTGTGAAACAAGTGTCTGTGTTAATTTCATGGTATAAACAACATGATTTATTTAAGTTTAACAGGCTAATGAAGCTAGCTCTCCTCATTTGGATTCAGTCGGCCACGGGATCAGCTATTACGTCCATGGCCAGTAGATGGCAGCATGGTAACACAGAAATGTACTGTTTCACTCACATTTTTCAGTATAGTGAGCATTTAATGTCAGAAACTGCAGTTGGCTTGACAGTTAGCCACAAAATCTTTTCAAGTTGTTCTCAGTTGTCATTGATAATTTTATTTGCACTTCACAAGTGAATGTAACTTTTGGGTACATGTTAAATAAACAGAAGTGAAGTTGACATTTCATATGTTAATATTTCAATGCAACAGTTATCCTCATGGGTTAAGGTTGTTTTTGATAATGATATTGATAATACTGTACAGTTAAAAACATGTAAAAAAAACATGTAAAAAAAAAAAGTTAAAAGCTATTAAAAAGAGTTAATTAAAATGGCTGAAAGCCATTTAAACAACAAAAAGGTTAAAACAACATTTGAAAGAGTTGACTGGAGATACATATGCTATAAACGCCTCTTATGTTAATACAGGCTGGGTTTTTTTTTTTTTTTGGATACTCTTGGATTCCTTGCTTCCTGGATTGGACTTGGATTCGGGCGAGCTATCCATGTTGAGCACCTGGATTGAGAACCTTCTTCATTCTTCTACCCTGCTGTGGTGCGGTAGGACAGTGACTTTCAGACTTCAGAAGGAAAGTGAATAGAACTTTTTTCTCTCAAGGAGAGTGGACGGCTCCATTATATTTTTCTAAGACAGACATTATTTTTTAAGGGTGCACCCAAGAAAAGACTTTCCAACAGGGAATAGGTTAATTGCCGGCTTAGAGTGTAAATTTGTGTGTGTTCATATTTTGTTAATACATGTCATTTTCTATAACTGCATGTGTGTCCCAGTTATTCACTGGTGTCTCTCTCTTAGTCGTTACCCCCTTCCATGAACCTAGAGTATTCTGGCCCATCAGTGTCTCCCTCAGCATACAGGTTACAGTTGGCTGGCTGCAATATTTCAGTGAGAGGAGGCTGTGAGAATGAGAGGTGAACCCTTACAAAAATGAAGACATCTCGTTAAAATAAGTGCCATTTGGTGGATTAGATACATGCGAAATTAAACACAGAATCTTGTTCTCTCCAAAACTCCAGCAGTTTCTCCTCCTTCTCCACAGTCTTAAGAGAACCAAGACTTGTTCACGTTCTTGTACCTCCCCAGAGTCCCCTCCATTTTTTACTGTCTACTTGGTTTGCTGCTTTTTGATTGGTGCTGGAGAGTTGACAATGTTCAGGTCATTGAAATTCAGTATAATTACTGAAGTATGTTAGTATACAACTTCAAGTATATTTACAGAGTATAATCACATGAAAATAAGATCATTGTGTTCTCCTTACCTTAGAATGAGCCGTTTATATCTACATAGAGAGCAGGTCCTCGTCTACATATATCGCCATGTTGTATCGCCATGTTTCCGTAGTAGCCCAGAACGGATGAACCAAACACAGGCCATTTGCGTTTTCAGGTTTTTGTGCTGGCCACCATAGTTAGAAGCTCATCTGTGAAGAACAGTGTCGGAAAAACTGATTTATAACATGAAACTGTTTTCGTCAGTGTTTTTACCGGTTGTAATGACCTGGTCCATTTATTTTGGAGATAAAGAGACCTCTGCGGATAATTCAGCTCCCAGTAAAAAAAAAAAACGAATAAGGAACACTGAAGAAAATCTGACCGTGAGAAGTTTCAGTTGGCTGCGCATATGCAATCTGCATTGCTAGCTGCCACTAAATGCCACTAAATCTTACACACTGGACCTCTAAAACAGCTCTGACTGAGTTTTATCACCACCATACACCAAACAGATGAGATTACAGGAGTGCGCACTAACTGAGGTAAAACTCTCATGATTTTATTTTGACATTAGAAATCTTTTGGTGTACAGCTGGCATTAGGTGAGTGTGTTCCAGGCTCTTAGTATTGTGCGTGTTGGTTCACTTGATGGAACTGAGCCATCATCAATGAAATTTGTTTCACCTCTGTTGGCATGGCAGAAATGTTTGCCATGAAAAAGCTTGTATTGTCAGAAGTATGACACGAACACCTAATTTTTATGAAAGCAGAGTTCATTCATTTTACAGAATCTTATTAGACTTTGCCTGGAGCAGGGCTGTCAGTGTGGGACTGAAATTGAAATTGAAATAACAAAGATGAGATCATTCACAGAGGCCCAGACTTTCAATTTATTTTGAAGAATGTCCTCTTGATTGATTGAACTGAAAAAAAAAATAATAATAATAAAAAAAACTGACTCCAATCCTGCCCAGCAAGTTGTGAGCCTTCAGTGGTTTCCAGCATCACAGACATAAAGTAGCGAGACTTTACACAAGACAATAAATGAATAAATGAGAGACACGGTAACCCATCTGCATTGGGTTCTTTTTGGAGCAAAATATACAACACAGAAAGCTTTTCAGCCTTCAACATCCCATCTGCTCCCAAGAAAACAAGAATAACGGCTGTTAAAAAACTAGAGTTGGTTCCCTGCCTGGTAATATAATGCATACCTTGTGCTGCGATGACCATTATTAGCTGGGTTACAGTAGAAATAGAGGAATTCCTGTGTGAACCGTGGACAGCAGGATAATCTGAAGAATGAGTCTGGGGAGAAACTGGCTTGTATTTCACTGGCCCTGAATGGGAGATTGAACTTCTGTTTGTCCAAGCCTGCAGGGCTCATAATGAACGACATGGTGTTTCTGTTAGGGCAACAGTATCAGGTCATAGATCAGCAGTGTCAGCGAAAACATTACCAACTGGACTTCAGCTGAGATGGGTTCTTGAAAACCGCAGTATTTTTGTATACTGACGCTGCTGATAGTAAATGTTAACATTTTGGACGTTTTAAAGAAAATGACATATCAGTGTGGAAAAACTTCTGAAGCTGCTTTTAAGAAAGCGTTAAAGGAAATATCCATCAACTCCAAAGCTGACTAACTTGCTAGTGGCTGGAATTTAGCAAAAGGTCAGTACTGACATGCTGATATCAGGCTGAAGCCAGAGAGAGAGAGAAAATAGCAGGAGGTGGTCTGGACACAACTGCTGTGATACAGATGTATCCCAGGATGGATTTTTTTGCCAACAGCAATTGTTGACAGAGCTGAGCAGATTATGGAGGGGGAACAGCCTACAATATGGCTGAATAATTATAAAATATGGTTCCCTGTATATCCCCATAGGCATCACATCCTCCATCTATCTCTCATAACTCTCATTTAAGAGTTGTTTTTCTTTCCCCTTTAAAGGTCATGTCACCAAAGCGAACATTTTCCACTGTTGTCTGATGTAGCCTGACATACACAGCAGAGGGAAACCCCACATAAAATCACTGTTCCTACCTTAAAGACTGACATAAATCTTAATTATGGGAAGGCATAGCACACATCACAGTATGCAGAGTCAAGGAGATGTAGGCTATATGAGGACAGGAGTTTTTTATGTGGAACAAAAACATAAATCATGTTTTATGCTACTGTATATGTCTGCTTCACTAATGACCTTTTTTCCCCACTTTTGACAGCTACTAGTAAGTTGTAGTTGGTAGATAGGACATAAACCATCAAGTCAAACTATTAGACAGCACATAAAGTAGTTCAATGAATAGATTGACATTTCGTGAAACAACCTTTTTCACTTTCTTGCTGAGACTGTGATAAACTACATATAAAGCAACAGCCAGCATCCAGTTGGGGGGTAAGGGTTAGAGGGGCAGTTACCATCACCTATAAAGCTGAATAATTAACAAAGTATATCTTGTTTATTTAATACAAAATGTAAAAAAATGTTGGTTTACAGAGGGTTATGTGCTCATTTATCATTCATTTGAATCAGGAACCCTCTTGCTGTGAAGCGACAATGCAAACCACTCCACCACCGTGCCACCCGGATTATGTGCTGCACAGACAAATGTGCCATTAGCTGGTTAACATAGCGAAGCATTTAGAAGCTAAAAAGACAGACCCTAAAAAGTCAGTTGAGACCTAAACAGGGTCCAAAAGAAGAGTGAATACCGGACTTATATTCATCAGGTTGTCAAAAACAGAAATTCATATACAGTTAATGCACCCATTTGTCTGTTGCATGTGTAAATGGGCAACTGTTTTCTGACGCGTCAGCCACAATGGTTGTATGCCAATCGGGGGAATCTGGTGAGAGAAGGAGAGGAAGCTTGTGCTTTAAGGTAAACTAGTCCATACCCATTGGTAGCTTTGTCACCTTCTACCTATGCCAAACCTCAGTGCCTATGTGCAGTTTCATATAGATTGACCACATCAGTGAGCAGAAAAACGTGGGACAGACAGAATGACTGACTGACATAATGACACACTGACAGTTTCTGTGATCATGTACAGCATACCATACCATGACTTAGTCATACCAAAAATAAAAAAAAACCCAAAACATTGGGCCACAGGGGGAGTCACCAAGTTTAGTTAAAATCGATATGGCAGTTAGGCCTAGATGAAAAATTAGCTCTCTAGCGCCCCCATTTTGTTTGTTGGGGTCAATAATGGAGGGGTCCCCTCAGATTATGTGTGGTCATATGCCTACAAAGTTGCGTGGTGATCAGTGAAACCCTTGAGATGTTATACACCTTTATGTGATGAGCCACGCCCTCCGCAATATTCATTGCCTCATAGAAGCTCAGTTTTAGGAAGTTTTCCAACTTTTGCCAAGAGGGAACTTTAGATATTGGTCCCTAGATTATGTTCACCGAGTTTCATGCAGATCGGTCAAACTTCCTAGGAAGAGATTGAGTTTAAGTGTTTTTCAAAAAATTCAAAATGGTGGAAAATCTATATAACCAGAAGTTATGGGTTCTTGAGGCAAATTTGTTCCTCATGAGGAGAGGCATCTCTGTGCAAAGTTTCACGTCTCTACGACATACGGGGCATGAGATATGCCCATTCAAAATTTGCAATTTCAATTGGTTGCTATAGCACCCCCCTTTGGCCAATTGATGTAATATTGCTTCATTCGCATCCTCCCATGACCCCCTACCACTGTGCCAAATTTCACATGGATTGACCAAGTCAGTGAGGAGAAAAACGTGGAACAGACACACACACACACACCCAGAGACAGAGTTTTTGTTATTATATAGTAAGATAAGGACTGGTGTGACGGTGGGAATGTACACCAGTCAGAGGTGGCCGCAGTGTGGCGCCGCCCATGTTTGGGACAAGTGACCATCCCGACCCCATCTTCTTGGGGTTGGGTTGTGTGAACAGTAAATCATTCCACAACCAGAAACCATAGACAATTATAAAGCAGTAGCGAACAATGTATGAAGACGCAAAAAAAGGACAAAATTATAGTGCACAAGTTAAAGGAGCTGATTGAAACAAATTACACTGGATTTGTACGTTGTATAATTCCATGTGACAAATAAATGATTGACTGACTGATTGATTGACTGGTTGATTGATCAATTGAAAAAATAAGGCATGGATGTATGGAGAGAACTTGATTCAGCATTTTAGGTGTGGCCCCATTCATCCTATGAAAGTTCAAATGCACAGGACGCCAAAACAGTTTGACGTAACTTGTAGGCCTATTTACTTGGATCTTCCCCATTCTAGACTTTGAAAATGTTATCGCATCAAATGAATTAAGTTGTGATGGTGAAACAATTCATTTTGTGACTTCTGCGTGTATCATCTGATTAACAGACATCTCTTTCACAATGTAAGTCTTTTTGGGCCCCATGGCATAATGGGATAGACCCAGAGGTTGTAGTTCCATGGTTTGACCACAATGTCAAATTAGCTTCAGTGCCCGGTGCTGTTCTTGGTTTGGTATGAGAATGGTGGTGAGAATATGTGCATTCCAGTAATCATAATACCATACTATATAGTATGCCGGAAATACACAGTGCATTGTGCAAATGTATTGTGCCAAAAAATACCAGGATGTCCTACTACATCTGGTCCAATTTTGCAGTAGCCAGCATGCTTTTGTGGCTGTTCTCACCCACAAATACGATACATCACATAGACTGAGCCGCAGACAGATGACAGCTGATTGACAGCTAGTATGTCCCAATTGTGTGCATACTACATGTAACAGTATGTACTGTTTAAGGGCAGCTGCACTACCTACTAAAAGTGAAAAGAAAATGGCCTCAAATGGCCAAAAAACATCTGTTAATGCAGGTTTAAATACAATTTACAGATCAGTTTCCTGCAGTTTTACTTGTTAAACTCTTGTGAAGTACTACAGTATTATTTTATATGCAGGCATTATTATTCTTAGCTACCAGCAAACAGCCAGCTGTAAACATTCATAAATTATGCAATGATCACTGCATCGTAATGTTTCTGTTTTGTGTTCGTATTGGCCAATGTGAATGTGCCTAACTTCACATGAGGCACATTGTAATGGTACAATGGCCGTCCTGGAAAGAGTTGCTCCCTGAAACGTCATTCACTGGTAATGAGTTTGTGTTTTACTGTGTCCATTAGAGACTTCTCTGGTGGGATTTCAGGAAAGGAGGCTTAAGCAGTCTGGTCTGAAGAGCTGGCATGAGAGCTCCCTCTAGTGCTACATTAAAGCCAGTGTCACAGAAAAACAGCAGCATGTAGTTACTATAGTGTTCAAGTCCACAGAGAAAGGGAAAAGATTATTTTCCCACCTAATTACAACAATACTGTACGTTGGTTATTTTTCTACGTTTGCTTCTTACCATTTTCAAGGTTTATATTAAACATTTATGCTCAAGTATGCAGCTCTTGCCATACCAGATGCCAAATAAGTTGTAAACATAACAGGGGTTTTACTATCACTGTGATATGGATATGATTTTTGAAAGTATGTTTTCAAAAGCCTGTTTTAACAAAGATCAGAAGAAGAGGAGAAGAAACGAGAGCTAGGTTTTTATGTATATATTTGCACAAGTTTACAGGATATTATTATGCTCTCTTAATTACATTTTTTTTGTTATCAATCAGCGCTTTTTTGAAGAAAAATGACAGCCCTCGATTATTTTCATAAATAATTCAAATTTATTAGATTAAGGATTTCGCCACAGGGAAAATACAGAAGTGACAGAAAGCTGACAGTATTTCATTTTAATGTTTTTCTGGCTGACAGCTGATCCACATTGTGGTAAATCCCACCAAGCCAGGGCTCCAAGCAGCTTAAACCAAATGATAAAATCATTCTCACATACTGCCTGACCTCAGGTCTGCTCCCTGGATACCAGCCTCTCCTTGACTCGGGCCAAGAGAGGATGAGGTGAGATGCTGTTGGACATTTACACTGATATTCAATCCTCCGCTTGGCAGCACAGGAGGTTCCTTAATTTTCCATTCGCACCATGCTGCGATGCCAAGACAAACATGCAGCTGCCTGGCACCTCTCCACCTCTGTGGGCACGACTGGCGTACGACCGGCAACCCCCCACCAGCTCTCCCAGCCTGCCCTGAGAGGTGACAACCATGTGTGTTTGCAGTGTGCTTCATTTTCTCTCCCTACCAAGGTTAGGCTTTTTTTCTTCCTCCTGGAATCTTGTTCTTAAATGGAAACAGTCCTGATTGCCTGCCTGTGGTTGTTGGAAAGGAGTGGCAGTGGTTTGGGTTGAAATGCTATCAAATGAGGTGTGGAGGGGTGAACCCTGATATATTTCCCCTCCTGTACTCTCTTCCTCCTATACTTGGTTCTGTTCTTCTGAGAAGAAATGATTTAAAACAATGTGACTTCAGTTACCATCATATAAGGTAATAAATAAAAGTTTGAATAATTATGTAAATCTAAGCATCTTCGTTAACAGCTATAAAAAAAAAACAACAAGTAATGACTGATTTAAATTTTCATAGAATGCCTCTGTTTCTATGGACAAACAAATGAACTTTAAGGTACAACCTGGGATCAAAGTGTAAATTTAATCACTATATATAATGACTGACAGCTTCAACCACAAAATCTAAGTTTTGAATGTCTTCGGACACTGTAAAACATTTGTTAGGATCGAATATGTTTAAACCGTAATGTTCTGTTTGGCTTCATGGAGACTGCAAGCCCTTTGTAAAAGCTCAAATAAATTACTTAAGATTGTTTTATCAGCTTGATTCTTCAACACTACATAAGACTAGCTTATAAGCATGATTTTGCAACCCAGTCGCCGAAAAAAATGTTGCAAACCAAAGATACGTCACATTTGCATGGTAGCGGACGACATATGTTTAAACTTTGCATTTCAACAACGCAGTGGTTAACATGTGGTTGGGCATAGAAACCACTTGGTTATGATTAGGAAAAGATCATGTTTTGGGGGCACAGCCTCCCCTGGAAGAGCAGCAATGTTTCAGAAAACAAAGCCACTTTTCGTGCCACTATCCCCACTGGAAAAACAGCAACATGTTGCTACAAAAGACCACACAAAAGTCTGGTGCATAAAAAGCCGCTGGAAACACAGCATGACTCACTAAATCACAATCAGTTTTGTGGGTTGTTGGTCTCAAATAGTGGTCTGCAGCTTGGTATGCCACATGCCATATACCATCCCCCTCCATCTCCTGATGACAAGGTCAGCTCATATAATACATCACTTTAGAAATGTAGACATGATATGTGGCGGAACACCCTCTTATCACAGCAAGAGGTTCTGGCTTCAAACCCGCCGGCGGGGAGGGGCCCTTCTGTGTGGAGTCTGTATGTTTTCCCGTTGTTAACATGGGCTTCCTCTGGGCTCTCTCTTCCTCCCACAGTAGAAGGGCATACAGGTTGGGTTAATTAGTGACTCTGAACTGCCCATGAGTGTAAATGGTTGTCTGTCTCTATGTGTCAGTCCTGTGATAGTCTGGCAGTCTGTTCAGGATGTACCCCACCTCTCACCCAATGTCAGCTGGGATAGGCTCCAGCCCCCTGCAACCCTGCACTGGGGTAAGCGATTACAGATAATGAATCAATGAATATGATACGTATGAAACATGCAAATTTAACATATTCTTGATTTGCAGAAATGTGCAATGCCATCATTTTCTTTTGGAGATGGGGCTGAATTTTGAGATGATGACATACTTCAAGAGTTCACAGCTTCTGTTTGGGGTCTTTTTTTCTGCTCGATATCTGCGATTGATGTTGACAGTACTTTTTATACAGCGCTATCCCTCCCAAATCCAAATTGGATTTTAATAGCAGTGAAAGGTTAAAGCAGTTAAAGTTTAAATGTTAACAGGAAGTCAGACTTCTCTGGGGTTGAACTAATCCCCAATATTAAGTAACATCACTATGTAAGGAAACATACTGTAGCTGTAGTATTTCATGCAGTAACCAATGTAAAACATGACAGTTTTTTGTTAGGTGTAATCACAATGGCTTGTTCAAGCTCAGTTTGTGACAAAGAGAACAGTTACCACTTCAATAATTTTCTACTTATCAGGTTTTGATAAGGTATACACAAAAAATACTGTATGTGCAGTGGAATTCAAGGTGGCATACTTGTGAGGCTGTGTAGGCTAATGTGCAACAAAGTAAGATAACAGGAATAGGAATTAAAAAGATATATTTAGGATAAAAATTCTGTAAGCATAAATATTAAAATCTTAAGTGTGTATTTATCTGATATATAGATGGGCTTTGCAATAATAATAAAATAAAATGTGCAAACTATATTAAAAAACTAAAAAATTAGAAGACTCAGGTGCAACTTCACATTGCAAATTATATTTTGTTTGTATTATTTTAATATTTGTATATATTTACATTTTTAACAAAACACAAAATATTTTTTTTGAAAGAATGCCTAAAATATGCTCATTTAACTGAAATAATTATAATAAAGCTGCAACAATGATCAATTAATTGATTAGTTGTCAGCTACTAAATTAATCGCCAACTAATTTGATAACAAACTGATCGGTTTCAGTAATTTTTTAAGGACTAAAAACGGCAAAACTCTCTGACTACAGCTTCTTAAATGTGAATATTTTTTGGTTGTTTTACTCCTCTCTGGCAGTAAACGAGTATCTTCAGGTTATCAACAAAACATGACATCTGACATGACATAGACCAAACAATTAATCAGCTAACCAAGAAAATAATCAATTTGACAATAAAAATAATCATCAGTTGTAGCCCTGATGTAAAGCTGTAATTTAACAGGAAATAGACGGAAATGTGTGATTAATATATATGTATGTTATATATGTATATGTATATATATATATATATATATATATATATATATATATACATATGTATATATGTATATATTTATACATATATACATATACATATGTATATATTTATGTATATACATATATATATACATATACACACACACTGTATATATATCATTCACTTAAAAAATGCAGCTGATGCAAAAGATGTCTTGTGGCCAAAGTACCTTAAGATGGTGCTGTTGTCCAGCATTACTGAACACACAGTGAGCTCTCCATCCATCACCCAGGCAGTATATAGCAGACTTCACATGTTCTTTATTCTCATTGTACATGCAGAAACTACATAAGAAAGAAAAGAAGTACCAAAGAGCACCAACATTAAAGACAGAATCCTTTGAGGTCTGGATGGATAGTCCCAGGATTCATAGTTTATTCATCATCATGGATGAGGGTAGGTGGAGGCTCTCAGCCTCAGGTCCCGAGCGTCTGGGTGATTGATGATATGTTTAACTGTGGGCTATTGATCTGTTGTACATGGAGATGTGGTGGTTCCCCCTTCTCTTTCGACTGTATCCTCCCCAGAGGACCACTGATCCTCTAACAACACGCCACTCTGCTGGGTGAACTGTTAATCAGTGGCTGCATGGAGGGAATCCAGCGATCGTTGTTTCAGTAGATGATAGAAAAATCAAGGACATAAAACTGGATGATTTAGGTTACTGCTTTTGTGGTTCAGTGAGTCCTGAGGAACTGGTGTTGTTGGTTTGTCAATGTTAATTACGGAACAATAAAGATAAGAGATAGACACTGTTTCATCAGTGGCACCCCCTGAAATTATTCATAGGGTTGGCCAAATTGGACCACTGGAATCTTGGGGCGGAACACCAAAAACAAAAGCCTTGACTATATTGCTGTTATAGGCTATATGGCAGCTATGTCAAGATGAGAGTTAAGGAATCACACTCTGATAAACTTTGCTTTCTTGATTTTACAGTTAATGTTACTAATTATCTGATATGCATGGACTAATGTCTATACAGTTAACATTTTGAGTTCCACAACAATCCTGTTTTAATGTGTTATGTATCTATACATGTTAGGTGATACATTGTTCTTCAAATAGGCTGGTGGTCCATTTCCTTAAAAGGCTAATATATAGCTTTAAAGCCGCTACAAGGAACTTTTAACTGGATATGCAAAAGTCTCTCGTTTCTGCTGATGTCTGTGCGTGACCTACAACAGCAAATGAGTCCATCGGTGTGAAGATAAGCTATTTCTATATAGTGTATCTCCATACCTTTAGGAAACTGTGTCCGGGTCCGCCCCAGGTCGCTTCCAGGACGAAATGATTTACGGCACTCAGATGTCACACGTCATCTTACCTAGCTGCTTACATTTATAGTGACGCTATTCCTCCTCCTCGACCCAACGTCTGCGGGGAGTTAAAATAGCAGCAATCACCGGGTAAAAGTTCTGTGAAAGCACTGGACTCATCAACAGTCAGCCACGTCTCAGTCACACAGAGAAAATCCAATCCTCAGGAAGTCAGGAAATCATTCAGGATAAACGCTTTGTTCGCTAGTGATCTAGCATTTACCAGCCCAATCCTGGCAGGAGCCGGCGGGTCCACGGCGTTAGCTGTCCGGGGAGCCACACACAGAAGCCGCAGGTTGCGCAGATTCACCCCGCGCCAGCGGGGACGAGGAGAGCAGGGGCCGCAGGACTGGAACACCTCATCCGAGCCAATGACAGGTACCAGCCAGGCGTCGACAGGGTCCAGTGAGTGCCGAGAAATAAAGAGGCGAGGCACCGCTCCATACTCAGTCCAAGAAGCCATGGAAGTGCTCGCCAAACAGGCCTTCAGCCTTACCAGCCGACTGCTGCGTTTACACCCGGCGGCGGTGGCGCTTACACTGGAGAGGTGGAGCTGAGGCGCGGCAGAGGTGAGCTGGGATACCCGATAGGAGCGGGGGCAAAGTTTTCCTGTCTTGTTGTTTCATTCATCCCCAAAACAAACACATGCATGAGCCAGGTAAGCGTCTTTACAACAATACGTGCTGGAGCTCATGGGAAATGTAGGCTTTATTCCAGCAAAACACTACCGCTTTTGTCCACAGGGTCGCCAAAATCAACTCAAAATGAAAGTTCCTTGTAGGGACTTTAATTTGAGGGAATACATTAATTGTAAGGAACAAAATTTTTACTGGAAACAAGCCTTCTCAAATTTAGAACAGACTTGTGGGTACCCATACAACCCATTTTCATTCAGATATCTTGAGGTGAGAGTTCAAAGGACCCATTTGAAAATGGCCATGCCAGTTGTTCTCTCGCCCAAATTTACCTAACTTTGGAGATTTTTTTAGCCCCTTTCCCTGACAAGCTCTGCTAAAATGGCTGGTGCCAATGGATGTCTTAAGTTATCTAGTTTCACAAGATCAGACTGTTTTCATAAACTCTTTGTATGTTTTCCTCCGAAAAGTAATACACCCAGATTTGTACTTATCCTGCATAATCATTAGCCAGTAATTCGTGCATAACCCACATATTTAGGGAGGCTGCGATCACGTTTCCAATGGGAGTAAAAGAGGAAGAAGTCCTGGCAGGTTGGTGTGGTGGATGGGTCACAAAACCACATTCTTTTTCCCTGGACTTTCCCAGAGAGATGCATGTTAAGGTACCATGTTTCTTTTCCTAAACCTAACCACAGTAACTTTACTTTACTTTCCATAACTTAATGATGTACATATGTTTACATTAAAGCTACTCTTACCTTTCTTGTATTTCACACAGTACTTAGAAAAAAATTGAACATCCACAACTCCCACCTCCCTCCAAAGTCCCATCCCCCTCCTCCTGCAACTCCCACTCCCTCCAAAGGCCTACTCCTCCCTCCTCCATTACGTCCTCATTACGACAATGATAGACGTAGGCCTTGGCAGTGATGACTGATGAGTTTTAGAATAAGGTTACAATGCCAACGTTAGATAGTAGCGTTAACGTTGCTAGCAAGTGGTGTTACGCGAGCAGTTACGTCAGTTGGGGAAGACAGACAGGACTCTTATTCGGACCGAATGCAATGATTGGTGTGCCATTTTAGTGTGCCACCAGCTTATTAATAGCATTTTAACCTAAACAAAGAAAAACGTAAAAATTCCAGAGAGGTAAGTGTTGCTTTAAGGACATAACGTAATTTGTGATGCACTTATTCATAGGATATCATATGAACTGTTGTGTGTGCATTTTCGAGGGATTCCATTTGAACCATTCTATGAGTATACATTGACAATATACCACCTTAGAGCTAGCATAAAAAATTAGCACACTGCAGCTTCTAAAAATAGTAATGTCAGTCTTCAGTTATTTTTGCCAGGCAGAGCCAGCAATTGTGTCAGAGTGGTCATGACCATCCCTGGCCCCCACTTGGGGTGCCATTGGTAATGCAAAAGGGGACACTTGAAATTACAGACTGAGAAATAAAATCATCGGCCCTCCATGGGGTGCTTTAGCGTCTTTCAGCCATTGTTTTGGTTTGACAACCCACTTTTTTTTTATTGGTTTACTTTGAAAGCCCCAGGAAAAAAGCTAATAAGGGGATCTTAAGTTTTTAGTGTCAAAATGATTTCTTTCAATAGAATTTACCTCCTCCCACTACTTCTTTGTTACTGCCACTAAAAATATTACAAATAATAAAGCTTATTACAGCCAACTAATGAACTACTGATACGTTCTACAATCACAATATAACCACCTTCATCACAGTAATCATATCGGAGCTGAACAACACTGACAGGTCGATATCAGATCTTTACAGACATGTGGGTGTATAATGAACCCAGGTGATTAATTTTAGCCGGACTATGGAAGCAGCGTGAAGCTGCTGTCTGTTTTGGCTCATGGCAGCTTGTCCTCTGCTAAAACCTTAATCAAGAGAATTGAAGGTCCGTGTTGCTGATAACAAATGATCAGCCCTCTGTCACGGATGAGAGCGAGGGGATTTTCCCTTTCTGCCTCAGTTATCTTCCTTTGAGGTTATAATGAGGTTAGCGAAGGATTTGCTGAGTGGTTTTTCGCCTGGCATTGTTTTGTTCCCTCTCCTGTCACCCTGGCAGAGGTACTGAGCTTTAATCCTCTTCTCGTTTGTGTCTGTCTGGCAAGGTGAGGATAAGTGCAAGGTAACAGCCCGGGGATGGTTTCAAGTAAATGTGATCCACTATCTCCTCTAGCAGGAACAGCAACGCCACCAGCACAAGAGCCAACAACAAGGTAAAAACGTGTTGCCACCTGCACATGGCAAAGTCTTCCACAGGGCCAATCAGGTGGAAATATGTCTCATGGTTTGACATGAAGCGCTCCCTCATTATAACAGTTCTGAAAATGCAGCAAGGATGCATCATTTCATTGAGTTTCATCAAAGTCAGATTGTCCCAAGTGTTGAATATGATAGACAGCTGGAAAACTAAACAAATGAACAGTCTTGACAATAAATCCAAAAGCACGACAGCAGTCGTCATCAGCACCACAATGGAATCATGATTGTCTCCTCCTTTTCATTTACTTGTTTATTCTAGTGAGACCTTCTTATTCATTCAAACCAATATAGGGTTTCACACAAATCATAAGAATAAACAAATTAAATAAAAACACACAAACCATGTAGAAGACAGCCAGCCTAGCCTGTATTGTGTGTGATCCGTCTACTTGTCAGTCAGTTTCTGCCTAGGATGAGCTACTGTGTGTGCGCTTTTAAGAAGTTTCTCTGCTGTGAGCTCCTGTGTGGAGTTTGTGGATTGTGGCTGTAAAAACCGGCAAAGTGTTTGAGTAAGGACACATGGAGGTAGGATTATTTTACACTCGGTGTATGATGTATTTGCTTTTTGTAACGGAGAAAACAATGGAACTGGAGGATATGCACTATGCCTCTGCAACAACACTGTCCTGATATCAGCAATAGCTGCCATATGAGCACATTTAAGAGTGGGGGTGATTAGCTAGCCCAGGGGTCGGCAACCTTTACTATTAAAAGATCCATTATTGACCAAAAAACCCCCAAAAAGTCTTTCTGGAGCAGCAAAACAAAACATATTTGAATAAAAGTTAAGGACAATTAAGTCTAAATTAGCCCATCAACATTCCAAATAGCTCTAAATGAGCATTCATTAAAATAATTTACTGTGAGGTGGCTCCTCTGCAGTAGGGCTTTTTTTTTTCTTTAAAGTTATTTCATACTTTAACTTTGCAGCGTTGGTGGTGAAAGCAAATGAATCTGTCCACACATTATTAAATCCTCCATTTTCTTGCAAGACTTTTCCTTTTCTGGATTTGGAAACCATAGCCAGCCTTGAGATTCCAGGCTAGCCACCACTGCTGAAGTTCTTCAAAATTTAGAGGATAAGGCACCAGGTCACAGACGTATGATGCATATTTTAGTCGATGAAACAGTAAAACATTATTTAATTTGATTTATAGGCTACACGTTTTCACAGTTATAGAATGCAATAATCACTTAAGGTCCTACAGCAATGACAAATGAAAATCTGAATGATAAAAACATCTTTCATTCATTTCCATATAATTTTATGTCAAAGCCACAGGGAGCCAATGGAGAGGGTACAAAGAGCCGCATGTGCCTCTGGAGTTGCAGGTTGCCTAGCTGGTGGGATATGCACACGGAACTCACATGCACTAATATGCACCCATGGCGTCTACCACAACAACGAATGGAGAAGCTTGGAACACAACACACAGACAGTGACTGCAACTTCAGTCTCTGCTCAGGACGCCACTACTTCATTTTATCTTTACATAGCAAATAGTGGTTTGTTGTTACATTAATGCTCTAAACCATAAAGAGCTCCTTTAACATGCAAATGCTGTCAGTGTACATACTGAAATAACCAGGAGTCTTCCTAGAGTAGGTTTGGCAGCCAACAGTACCACCAAAAGATGAATCAGTCAGAGCTTCATTTATTTAATACAGCATTCATTAGTGACACCTACAGGTAAAAATAATTGAGAGCAGCCAAATCGAAATAATGTGCTGCTGCCATAGTGCAAATATTGCTGACATATTGTGGCAAAAGTGACACAATTTTCACATTAATATTGCCTCTTAAAATATCTGCACTTGGTTATGCTATTAAGGCATTGTGTAATTGATTTACAGGTATTTACACATCTGATCTCATACACATTTTAGGAGGCTACACTGTCAAATTATATATTATATATATAGTTCATATTAATGTGGATAAAAGTCATTTCAGCTGTGCCTAAAAGATCTTTAATATAATGTGTGCTTTGATATATAATGGCCTGTGAAGAATATGTCCCTGAACAACACATCTGGAGACTCAGCATCATATTATTGATTTGATCATGATGGATAGCCAGACATCTGATCCCATACACATCCAGCTACTCATTCATAATCGTTTCAGGCTATTATTTGAATTTTTAGAGTAGGGAGAAAACAATGGCAATATATTGTTTTGAGATATTAGGAGGGTATTGTAGTGTTTTTCTACGTCAAGGTTAGGGCCCAAAGGATATATCATAAACACTGGGGAGGATCTTGCTTTTTTTAAAAAAAAAAATAAATAAATAAAAAAAAAGAAAGAAAATATTTAGCAAAATAATTTGAATACAGTCCCTTACCACTTTCTCTGCCCCACTCACTGAAGTCATAATCTAGGATGCAGTCTAAAAACAGTGCGAGCCACTTGCAGATTTGACCTGTGATGAGCCAGTCCCATTAGTGATGTGCAAAATGGAGTGCTATTACCCACCAGGGTCCACAGTATATCCTCCCAAAGCAGGCTCTGGCTGATCAGCACTCGATTTTCTGCTCCCAATTTCGCAGGGGCTTGACCACTTTCCACCAGCATGGACAACCCCTGAAAAATAGTGCTCAGCCAGGTTTCCATTGATCACAGCACTTCTGCAGATGAAAACATCACAGTCTATAACTCCAAAAAGTTCTATTCCAAGATAACTGCTCTCATTGCTATCGTTTTAGGGACTTAAAGGTGTTTGAATCAAGAGGAAATGAACTGAAACAACAAGGATATAAATCTGTGCAGTGGATGGAGGTGACCTGTACAGTCTTTACTGATAAGGTGTGAGCCATTAACATCCAGTAGGAATCAGGTTAACTCATGCTGGCTTGTCACACATCGCATGTTTCCAATAATGGGGCCGACATGAAATGTCTGTGGGTGCTTCACCACAGCATAAAGCTGTGCCTCCATTGCACTAAATAACTAACATGCAATGGCTCTGTTAGCACCCAAACACACATGCTACATGGTGTGTAGGGATGAATTCGAGCATCTCTGCATGGATGTTTTAGTCTTTTTTTTTTTTTCTTTTAGTGTAAGTTCCAGAACAGTATGGGACAACTGATATAGGTTCAGTGTATGCTAAAGGGAGTTTTTTTAGATGAATATTGGTTGTCGATGACTGGATCTATGATGTTGCCATCAGGCAATGCTGCCACAGGATGAGTGTCAGAAGTTTGATTGGATTTTCACTGTTAGCTCATAATTGCTGGCCAATGTTAATTTCCCTCCCTCTGTTTGAGGGGGGGGGTGGGGAGTGCATGATGAATGAGATTTGCAAACAGAGCCCACAGCCAGCCGTACAGGCCCATGTTGTGCTGCTGGGAGCTGATCTCGCATGTATTTCCTAATAAATCACCCTGTTGTACTGAAGGCCCACTGTGGCAGAGGCTCGGCAGACACTGTACAGACACCAACAACACAAGCCAGACAGAGGAAATGGATACAGGAGGCCATCATTTGATTCCTACATCAATCCATATCATCGATTAACCCATCAAGCAAAGAGAGGGCAAATGTAAGCTGAAATTCAAGTTACTGTAAACTGGGTGTGGCCATTGCTATATCTGAGCCTGAGGCATCACTGTTTGACAGGATGAAATACTTGCAAGCACTTATTAGTTTAGTGTGGAACAACAAACTAATTTGTGTTATACTGAATGTTCTACCTAATGTGTGCTCTGGTGATAAGATGCCTTTGTGCATTAATCAATATTTTAATATGAACAAATGACTGATGTAATATGAAAGCGGCTGCTTGTAGTTAAAAACAAATTATAATATGCATATGTAGTTTCCCTTAGCTCGCTGGAGCATTTTAGTGTCTTTCAGACCATAGTCAGGTTTTTTGTAGTTGTTGTTTTGTACTTTCCACAACTGGTTGATTCTCACTGCTTTCTTCAACCCAGTCTCTAGCAGCAGGTCATTGTTTTTAGTGAAAAATCTCTGATAAATCCACTGTGCGCTTCCTGCTTAGCACTGCATGGCAGACAGACAAAGTTAATGACTTGTTGGTGAGCATAGGTGAGAATCTAGCTGCTGAAAGTCAGGTATTTTTCTGAGGAAGTGGTGGAGAACCAAACCTCAAATGACTGTGCATATGTTTAGTGGTCAGACTCCTCAAACCACAGTCCAAGATACTGGGTACCACAATGGTATTTATAAATTTGCATGGTTAACCCAGGCCCTTCTTCAGGCTCTGTGTGCACTCCTAGATTGCATGCTGCCCTCCTCTGCTTCCAATATTAAAAAAAAAAAAATACAGCAAAAGGTAACAATGTTGCTGCAAATAAAGCAGGAGTGGAATGCTGGCAGAAAATTATTATTTTTGTAAAGTCACAACACATTAATTTTCCAAATATGTTTATTTCAAACGTGACAGCTGTGCATTCTACAGCTCTTAAAACTAAATCTTGATGCAGCAGAGTCAAACTTTACATTTATGTATACTGACACTGTCCCATAATGAAGGATATATGCTGGAAGTACTAACGAAAAGTAGTTGAAATAGTATTATAATATTTCTGAAATAGTAGTAGAGGTAGTGGTGGTGTTAGCAGTACCAGTAGTAGTAGTGGTAGCAGAAGTAGTCTTTGTTGTAGCAGTAGCAGCACAAGTAATAAGCTAGCAGCAACTGCAGTTCCCTGAATGGCCACTTGAGGCTGGCTCCAAGAGTGAGTCAGTCCCCATATACCCTCATGTTAAAACAATCCAGTCTCACTCCAAAGTCATCGAAATCTGGCGCTTTGGCAGTGACTTGCGGCATTAGATATCAACGAAAAAAAACATCCTTTGACACTGGCATGATACGCTGCCGGTCGCTGTTATAGTTTAATCGCTGCAGGACAAGAACGAAAATAAATGCTGCAAAAGTCTAAGTAGGGTGGGCAGGAGTGGTGGTGGATGGCTCCAAGAAACATCAATTTTCACCCAGGAGAGCAATGTCCACGTCCTGTAAGATTATAAAGTCAAAATTTGTTCTTTTTTTCCTGAACCCAACCACGTGCTTTTTTCCCCCCAAACCCAATCATGTGCATTTGTTGTTGAAGGTAAAAAAAAAAAAGACATTGATTTGCAGTAGACCTATTTAAAATGGTAAATTTCCTGTGAAAATGAAAGTGTATTTTTGAAAGAAGACAATGCAAGTAACAGGGTGAAGTTGACACGGTGTCCCAGAATGTCAACAACCAACACACTCAGGGTACCTTGCACGTAGTATCTGGACATTGACAGTCTTTGACAAAACATCGATACGTAACCTGGACAGGGTGAGAATGTGTTTTTAAAGCAGAAATAAACATGTTTACAGCCTGTTACCAAAAATATCGGTCTCTGGGGCTAATTTCCCCCTCATGACTGTTCATGACAACTGTTATGTATAATTAAGGGCATGGCCGACAGATGACTGCTGTCCATTGAGAAGTTGCTACCACAACAACAACTTTGGTGAAGTAACATAACTATGGCCTGACCTCAGATCCAGCCGTAGCTGTGTGTTTTCAGTTCATGAAAGTTAATTGTAGCATTTCAGTGTTTGGTTGTACTAAAAGTCCCTCTAATGAGTTAGATGTTCAGGTTTTCTTGTAAGTACATTTTCTTTTAATGATAAAGCCTGTTTCTTGCTAGCAAAAATTAGCAATAGCATTAAAACAGTTAACCATAGCTGTAAATGCACCATGCTGACCAAGCTAACTGTTAGCATTAGGGTTATCTCCACCCTCTTCACCAAAATTCCAAGATGAGGACACCCACACTCAAGGCTTCAGAATAGAGGTTTACAAATTAATGGTTGACATCTGAAGGCTACATCCATTATTTTGTACTGTCCATGGTAATGGGTAGCAGTGGAGTGCGGTAAAGGTAGCCTTATACTAGTAGGCTAGTAGTGGTATCCACATTTGTTGTAGTAGTTGTAAAAACTGTAGAACACCATTCACAATAGTTGTAGTAGTGGCAAGAGTAGTAGCCTTGTAGTAGCAGTTATAGTACCACCCAGCTAGCACTGGATGTCAGTATGATGTCAGAAAGACATTGGACTCTTACATTGGACAGACATTAAATTTTGGCTGGAATTAAACTGTGTTGATTATATTTTAAAGGTCTAACAACAGTAAATTTCTACATTATGTATTAACACTGTGAAGTCTTGCAGATGTTGCATTTTGTACTCCATACCTTATGACTAAATGTTGTTATTCTACGTCAAGATGACTTTAGCATGAGACGTTTGGAAGATGTTGGATTTGGGTTTCTTCACAACACAACTCAAAACCAACAAATTATCAGCAGCCTCTGTCATTGGTATTCTACGTCAAATTGACATTGGCATTAGATGTTGTCCTGACAGTGAATTTTGGTTAACCGATCTAACATCGCTGGTGGCCAGCTGGGATAATAACACAAGAAGTAGTTGTAGCACTTGAGGTATAATTGGAGGCAGTAGATGTAGTGGAAGCAGTAGAGTTACAGCAGTATCAGTAACAGCAGCAGTGCTCTGTTTTCTGTAACAGTACTCTAGTGAAGCACTGATGGTTGCAGTCCTCATTTTTTGCACTTCACCCAACTTAATTCCCTGAGATGTCCCAGGTAGAGATGACGTAGATGTTCTGGCAGACACCTTTATCACAATAGCAAAGAAACTTCTTTACTATTGATTCATGCAGCAAAATTAAAAGCAAGCAATCCCGTCTTTACTGTCTGTCTCAGTATTAAAGACTGTGTGTGAGTGTGCGTGTGTGTTCGCCTGTCAGCATGTGCTGGTCTGTGAATGTGCCTGTTCATTTTATGAGTGCACCTAAGTGGAATGTGTTTGCATGTGCGTGCTGTCATGCAAACAGCTGCACCATGTTAAGCATACTAAAGCAGTGTAATGGCTGGAAACATGCCAGGTGTGTTTATGCACATATTCACCGGCCCGTTAACTGTTTCCAGACTGGCAAATTAAATAAGGCACAGAGATTTAAAAAAAGGCCTCCATAAGAAATGACACAGAAATCTACCCCAAAAATCTTTTAATGAAGATGAATGAACATAGCGTAAAAAGATTTGCAAACTCCATTGCTTAATGCTAATAAAATCTAGGGATGATAAATCCATCTGTGCAGCTCAGAAACTCATTCTTCTTTCTTTTAACATCCCTTAAAAACAAATTCATGACAGAGGACAAGAGGTTACTGTGATCTTGAGCACAGGACGAGGCTGTTCACTGTCATACAGCCTCACAGCAGGGTGGAGTCATCGCTCCCTCCGTAGTGGCTGCCAGCTTCATATAGAGCGCAGAGTGATTCCTGTGATGACCCGCAGACTCTCACCCTTGAGGAGAGAAAGATGGGAAGACAGTGCACTGCCAAGGGATCCTTGACTCAGAGCTGCGTGTTTGGGCTGGCAGTCTTATTTTGGGCCCAGAGTGCATGTCTTCCAGATAGCAAAGAGCTTGACTCAGACTTTGGAGTCTGTATGACAGGATTACCAAATCCTTCTTTAGCCCTGCTACATCCTTCCCTGTCATTGTTAAGGTTTAAATTCAGAGGCACACACAGCACAGATTTTTTAAATTATCACCCAGTGTCTGTTTTGTAGCTGAATGTAATAAATAGTAATGAGGCATGAAGGCTCTGATGTTGTGTTACTGATCTCTTGGCTTGTACAATAGAGTTCCAAACATGGGTTTCTGTCCCATCTGTATACTCTCTAACCCAGGAGTTACAGATTTAAGCTGTACTAATCAATATTTTTTATATTAATAATGGATCAAATATGTATATGTATAATTTGAAAGAGGTCACCTGTAGTGACAAACACAGAGTTTTAGCTTCTTGTAGCTCATTGCTTTGGTTTTACAATCTGCACAAGAAGCTTGGTCAATTCTGGACCCAGAGTGGACTAAGAGTAAGACTGGATCAAATCTTGAAAATGGGTTGTTTAAAAGTAAAGAAATAAAGGATTCTGAAATCGGATTAGATCACATAATACATTTTTGTTTTTGATCCAGATGAAACCTTCAATATATGTTGTTCAAAACCTTTCAGTATGATTGAAAACTTTGATCCAAAAACACAGGATCATCCTGATCCAAGCAGAAGGGTGGATTAGGGCAACAAAATGTCACAAAAGTTTTAATTGACTCAAATATACATTCATTTATAGTTTGCACTACATTTGTTTAACAATTACTGTGATAAAGTAGATGAAGTAGACATTAGGCTACCTTTCATTACATTCATTCATTCATGAATGGGGCCTGGAGCCTATCCCAGCTGACATTAGGTAAGAGGCGGAGTTCACCCTGGACAGGTCATCAGACTATCGCAGGGCTGACACATAGACACAGACAACCATTCACACTCACATTCACACCTATGACCAATTTAGAATCACCAATTAACCTATTGCAATGAATAGATTAATGCACGTGGAATGGTACAAGCAAAAAGCATTAAAACAAGCGGCAGCCTCCAAGGCTGAAAAATGAAGCCAATGCCGAAGTGCTAAAAACTACAGTTCATCAAAGGGCCACCTGAGGCCGGTTCCAAAACAGAGTAAATCCCCACACACCCCCATGTTAAAATGTCCAACTTTACAGCATAAATAAACATGTTAATGGCCTGGTACAAAAAACAGTTTTGGTCTCTATAGCTAGCTTCAATCTTTATGATTCATAATCTTTATGATTCATTAACGACTGCATGTCACACACTTACAGTTGTGCGTAGACCCTACGCGCGTCACCTTTGCCACTGTGAGCATTTTTACTTGTGCGATGGCGTGTCTGTGTCACTCTGCAGTTACACCTCCAAAACACTAGTTGGTGGTGGAGGTTTCTGTGAAGTGCTGTAAAGTTTAGTTGATTCAAAGCACACATTAAACACATGTTAAATATGGCTTAATGGAGACAATTTCAAACACTAACTGGCTTCACTATAACTTGCAGCATTCACAGACAACACTTCCGGACACATTTTCACCACAAATAAAACATGCTAATGTTATTAGCACAAGTCTATGGCATTTTCCATTGTATAAAGTAGCCTAGCAACCAGCGATCTTTTCCTTTTCTCATGTAAAACCAGGGACAGCAGCAACATGTAACAAAGGTAACGGCACACAATTTGGCTTCATTACAGCTCACAACATTCACCGACAAAACAACTGTCATACTAAACACGTTTTCCAAGCAAATACAACATGCTAACGTTATTAGCGCCACCCTATGGCATTTTACATTGTACAAATTAGCCTTGTGACGAGCGAGATTTCCTCTGTTTATAGGAAGCCAGGATAAATCCCCTAAGAATAAATCCCTCGCTCCTCCACAGCTCCACCCTCTTGCCTAAATATGTTCACTTCTGGCTCCAAAAAACCAACATGGCGATGACCAGAATACCAAACTTAAAATGGGACTCCACAAACTAATGGTAGACGGTAGCTGCATCCATTATTTATACAGTCTATGCATGTCTTGTGGTGAGGTATAGAGTGTTTACATTTTGTTCTTTATGTGATAGAACCATTGAAATATTTATCAGTGTCATGCTAAGACATGTTGTAACATAGGCTGACCAAACGTCCTCTTTTGCCCGGACATGTCCACTTTTCACGTCCCGTCCGGGGCGTCCGGGGGGTTTTTACAAACTGATGATAATGTCCGGTTTTCCGTGTGTGTGTGTGTGTGTGTGTGTGTGTGTGTGTGTTAGAGTGCGGCACAGGCAGCATATTTCTGTCCGAACCCAAACCAAGCCTGACATTATTTAATGACCAAAGCACTGAGTTTGTGTCACACAGTGGTTACAGGCTATTTAACAGGCCGGGTGTGCGCCGTGGGTGCTCAGCTGCAGAGAGGGAGACCTCCGTATTTGAGACGGGAGCGGGCGGTGGGAACGGGCGGCGGGAGCGGGCGGCGGGAGGTCCGATGCTTCTAGCGAGAGGAGAGGGAGAAATAAAACAAAATAAGATAAAATAGGAAACATCTGTCTCCCTCTTTTATTTTATTTTCAGCGTTTAATCAAAGCGGAGGCAGGCGGGAGGTCCGAGACTTCCAGAGAGGGGAGAGGTAGAAACAAACAGCCAATGTGTGTCTGTGTGTGTTATGTTCAGGTGTTGTCATGTAAATAACAGTGCCCAAGCAATAAACAGGACAGACAATAGGATTTTATTTATTTTTACACTACATTTTCACTGAAAGCTGACTGAATCCGACCCGAGCCCAAATACAATTTATACATTTTTGACCGAACCCGGCCCGACCTGTCGGGACCCATCGGGCTCGGATTGGGTAGCCACACTCTAGTGTGTGTATGTGTCCCCTATTGGGGCCTATCTGAATTTCTGTCTTTGAGAGATATTATTTTGTAATATAACTGAATTTTCTATCCATACATATAAATTTTAAATATATTAAAATTATAAGGCATCTTTGAGTAAACTGCGAGTATCATTTAAGTAGGCTATGTCGTGGCCGGCCGATTGTCCTCTTTTTTGTGGAAATCAAAATATGGTCACCCTACTGTAACAGTAGCACTTTTTTTCCCAGTGTACTTTAGATAAAAATGAATGTTGCTGAACAGCAGCCACTGTGGACAAGTGGACAATGTTAAAAGCAAAAACAGTGTGTTTTGTGGTATAGTGAGAAGAGTCAAAAAGTTTACAAATACACTGATTCAGTTATGTCAGTTACTTTAATATAGCTAACATTAGCCGCCATACGCTACTGATCCTGCCAGACCAAGTAAGGCTGTAGCAGTAGGGGTGCATTTTGCTACTTCTGAGGAAGAGCGTTATTTTCTCTTTCAAAACTGACATAGTCTTGCCTTAAGTTTAGTTAGAAATAAATAGGATTCAAATATTTGAAAATCCAGAGTTCAACAATGTATCCTCATACAGTGGTTCTTATGATATTCGAATTTGCGCCCCATGATTGACGTGACATCCTTAACAAAAAGTAATGTAACTGACATAAAGTTACAGAGGTTAGGTTTAGGTGAGTTAATTTGGGGTTAGGTTTAGGAAAAGAAACTTGGTGAGGACGTACCTTAAAATTACACACATGGTTCCGAACACCATATCCCAGGGGATAGTCCCATCCACCACCCCAAGATTTTTTCTTACCAGATGCAAATTTGCAAATCCTAGGGTAGTGAAGGAATGACCTGCCCTGTGCTCCCTATATTTGGCTGGTACACATTGCCACTGTAGGTTGGATTTAGGTTTAAGCAAGAGAAGTGGGATTAATTAGGGTTAGGGTAAGAATGTTAGGGTAAGCAAACCATTGTCAAAGTAAGGTAAAGCAAGGCAGAGTAGGGTGGGCCATTCCTCCGCTGTCTTAAGGTTTGCAAATTCACTTACAGGACCACTCTAGACCGCTTCCTTCCTTGCTCCCTTCAGGGCATTGGTCACATGATGACAGCCATCCAAAATACATAGGTTATGCACAAACTACTGGCTAATTATTAGGTGGGATATAGACACATTTTGGTGCATTACTTTTCAGGAAAACATATGAACACTGCATGAGAGTTACTGTAGCTCTTGTTATCCAGGTTGCTATAAAAATGAGTGGTTAATTGTCAGTGACAAAAGCCACCACTTTGTCCACAGCTGCAGACCTCCACTACGCTCACCTGAAAGCTCTTCATTCATCCGTGAGCATGTACCTCTCAGCAAAGTGTGTTTTCTGCTTGTTTTCTACTCAACCCCGCAGTGCTGTTGTCTGCAAACGCATATTGTCTCATAATTGCAATGTGTGTGAGTAATTGCCTGGTGTGCTCCTGTGATGCACCAGGCAATTTCAATCAAGCACTCAACAATGGAGCACTAGAGTGTGTCCAACCATCTATGTCCGCTTACCATATCTGCCCATTTACCACCAGGGTCTGTGCAGAATATAAATCAGCGGCCCTGCATTATTTAGAGAGTGAGAGACAGACAAGAGGGGAGAGACAGAGAGAGAGAGAGAGGATACAATCAAACTCACTAGTCAACTGTGACCCTGTGTGATCAGTCAGGCAGTGGGCTATGTTATATTCAAGGATCTTAAAGGAGGGGAAACTGCTAACCTGCTACTATGACACTATATTCCTCCTGTGGGGTCCTGTAGTCTGTATGATTCACCAGGTAAGAATTAGGAACACAGAGCATGAAATTAAACCATGTCTTGCGCAATGCAATCACATTTTCTGATCAACATTGTTAGGAAATGTTTTCAATGAACATACAGTATCACCAAAGTAAATTAGTCTGCAAAACATTTACTGGCAATATATCAATATATATTTAATTGCATTCCTTTGTGCTTATAAAAAGCAGGGACGTAGCACCAAATTCTTGGCCCTCTGCATCCCCTCCCCCAATCTCAAGCTTTTTTTTTTTTTTTTTTTGAGTCAGTTTCTTTTCCTCTCGTTTCTTTGTTTTCTTTTTTGGAACCGCAATATCAAACCAACAGACATGACAGAGTACGTTGGTGCTCCAGCATCATATGCAGTCACTCATTTGGCTTTAGCTACATTTAGAGTCAAACGTTGCGCAAGGGTGGACTAAAATTGAACTTTTAAGAGCTTCCGCTATTTTTTTAAACTAAGTTCAGCATAACTTCCTTATTCAGCAACTTAATATAGTCGGGGCCTGAATTACTTGATGATGCCCATGGTAACAAGTTACGCATTAACGTTTACTTGGTTATTGTTGAATTTGGTTGAAGTGGGAAAGATGGCAGTCTGAGTTAGAGCCGTTTTCTGAACATTTTGGGACCCAAAGCTCCAAACCAGAGCTGCTGCCACCCCGTTGGCTACCGTCTCAAGGCCCCCAGTCATTTAATTATCCCTGACTGAAAATGAATGACTCTGCACACTTTATTAGCTGTAAAGTTTTTAAATATCAAGTAAAGCACAATATGGAAACAATAAATAACTTTTTTTAAGAAAGTGAAAATGCACAAATATGGTAAATGACAATAATGATTTGAAATGGCCCCTGGATATCATCCCCATCCCGTCAGCATCTGTGAGAACAGATGGCTAGTCTCCTGTATCTACCAGTGGCGCTCTAGATGGAGGACGATGGGTTGTCGTTGGATTGTGCAGGAATACCTGAGGTGGTTTGCAGCTGTTGAGCTGATGGAACTGACATTTCTTTGTCTTCTATCGGCTGAACTAGATCACATTTCACTAGAGTTGTACTTTGTATAAATCCATGTGACAAATGATTGATTGATTGATTGATTGATTGATTGATTGATTGATTGATTGATTGATTGATTGCACTATATTTCTACACAAACTGAAAACATTCCAACCTAGCTGTTACAGTACACATGGTCTGTTATGAATGTGTGGAGATTGGCCTTGACTGACCCCAGACCTGACCTCAGCTGGCCTGTATTATTATCCCAGCCTGGCCCTGTTTGCCAGAATACACCACTGTCCTCTTTTCCAGGGTCCTGTGCCTCCTACATCAGTTGATGCTACTTGACACTTCTGATGTGTGTTGCATTTTCAAATACAAATCCTGCTCCCAGTGTCAAAGTTCTGCACTTTGCACACCAATCATCTAACCTGACCACCCCCTACAACTTGCGTATGGTACAAGCACTTCCCTGACTGGAAAAAAAGAAGATTGCTACTGAACATAATCCAGGCAGCAACTGAAACTCCATTCATTATGTTGAGTGCATGTTTTGGGTGAACAGATGCGTATTTATCCTCTCCTCCTATTCATAATTGTGTAGAGTACTCAGTTTTGTCACTTTAACAAAAATGAGAAAAGGGGTCTCTGCTAACATAAAAACACAGTATTATCATTCTGTCCTAATATGTGCAAAACTGCTCATTCCCTCTTAAAACATCCAGGCTTGCTACTAAACATTATGATGTGATATACCTACATGCAGGTGCTCGACTCTGACAGGTGTCCATCCCCTTAAAAATCTACAGCCCCATCAAGACTGGATTGAGTTTACAGAGGGAGGTGGGGCAAAAAATATTCGCTGTGCTCCTCCGTGATTTAACATCATCATACTGGACAGCATCAGGAAGTTACAGAATACTGTATTGTCTGACATTCAGCAGGACAGAGCCATAAGACCAAGCCACAATGGGAGGTGTGGAAGAAATGTAAATGATGGCATTGTACGTTTCTGCAAACCACAAATATGACCTTGTCACATATTGAAGTTTTGGTCATGTACTTTCCACGTCCACATACATTGTGCAAGGTACCCTGGATGCGGTTGTTGATGTTCTGGGACACCGTGTCAAGTTCTGCCTTTTACATACATTGTCCTCTTTCAAGATACACTTCCGTTTTCACAGGAAATTTAACGTTTACATACAGTCTCTTTTAAAATAAATGCACTACGTCAGCACAACACCCCGAATTGACGGGGTGGTTAGGTGGTTGGTGGTTTAGGCAACAAAAGCACACGGTTAGGTTTAGGAAAAAAGAACAGGGTTTGGCTTTAGAATCTTATGGGACACGAACACTGCTATCTCGGGTGAAAGTCATAGTTTGTCGGACTTTCGCCGCCTTAACTTTCGTCCTTGTCCCACCGCGTTTCCCCATGATGCTGCCAGGCACCATTAATCAGTGCCATTGGCCGCCTATCAAAGACGCCTTTTTTCCTTGGTTTCAACGACTTTGGAGTGAGACCGGGCTCTTAAGAACAGAAAGTGGTTATGGTGAGGAAAAGATCATGTTTTGGCTTAAAGGTTCCATGTGTAGGATTTAGGGGGATACATCGGCAGACATGGAATATAACATAACTATGTTTTCTTTAGTGTATAATCACATAAAAATACGAATCCTTGTGTTTTCATTACCTTAGAATGAGTCGTTTACATCTACAGATGGAGCGGGTCCTCGTCAACGGAGATCACCACGTTGTTGCACTGCCATGTTTCTACAGTAGCCCAGGACAAACCAACCACTGGCTCTAGATAGAGACATGTGTTTTCATGTCACTCACCATAATTAGAAGCCTTTTCATGATGAAAGCATTGCAAAACACTGATTTTTCTAACCTGAAACCATTTTTTCCTTTTTTTTTCTATTTTGGAGAGGAAGAGACGTCTGTGGATAATTTGATTCTCACTGAAAACATTCTAACTAAAAGTTTCAGCTGTTGCAGTCTGTAATCCTCACCACTAAATACAACTAAATCTCCCTAAATTTTACTCACTGGACCTTTAAAATACCTGCACAATTGCAACTGAAAGCATCACAGTGTGTTGCTATAAAACACCCAGGTTTAGTAGCACATACTGGAAACATCGCAATCTCTCGTTAATGAACAATCGATTTTGTTGTCTGTTGGTCTCAAGCCATGTTGCCTAGGCGTCATACCAACCACCATTCCCTCCACCTCTGATAACAAGATAGCTCATATACATGTAATCAGAACTATGTCATTTTTAAAAACTTCAATATGCAAATGTCACCAATCTGTAGTTTGCAGAAACCTACAATGCCAACATTTTCTTCTGGCAACTAGGCTGAGAGTTTCAGAGGAGAGTTTTAATGAATTTTGGGCAAACTCATTCTTGTTTGTATCATAACATAGTCAAATCTAAACACACAGACTCACACTTCCTGAGGATATTCTTATCTTTGATTTGCATCGCAAATAAAAGTCCATAAATCCTTTTTGAGATCATAGATAAAAACACACTTCAGAAATTGCCAGAGAGAATTTTCTTTACTATCAAAGTAATCCAGTGATCGTTGTCTGTAAACCCATCAGCGCATTGCAAATGGGAACTGCTAATAGCTAATTTGGCTTACTTTTTATCAGTGCCAGCTTACCAAAATATAAACAAATAGAGGGCAAAAAAGCAGAAGCTACCTGTAGCTGACATTACCACAGCTCATATAATGAGCTCTAACAGGGTCTAGCTCTCCTGATGGTTTTATCTTTTTAGGCAGAACTGGGGTGAAGGAAGAATGACACCTCTTAAACCTCATGGACATGTGTGAGTGCAGCAGGGTATGAGAACTTTGAGTGATAGAAGAAAATGAATTTGTAGGGGGAAAAGTACAGTGAGATATAAATGCATGTCTATGTGTGTGTGAGAACCTTGCTGGCTTTTCCCTGCATCTGTGGAACTCATATTTTACCTGTCAGGATCTGTCATCTCCACCACTGTCATGTCTGTCCCCAGAGCCCATTGTCTCCTCTCTCTTACCTCCTGGCCTCTTTCTGCATTTGGCAGATGCACGTGTGTGTGTGTGTGTGTGTGTGTGTGTGTGTGTGTGTGTGTGTGTGTGTGTGTGTGTGTGTGTGTGTTAAGCTAACACCAGTCTATATTCTATATATCTGTATTTGACTACGAACATCACTCTGCTCACCTGGGTACACAACCTGCAGTAAAACCTCACCATCAGCCATAATTTCACCTTCATGGATCTGTACATAATGAGTCACAGCATAGGGATTTCCAGTGTAACAACCTGTTTTATAATTACTTATTAATAAAAGAAGGGTCATTGCTCTGTGTCAGAGGTCTGTCAGTTTACATCAGAAGTCACTGTTATGTTGCTGTGCAGCTCCAGCAGTGTGCTGACACCCACTGTGCAAACAGACGCACCAGGTTTACCCCCACACTGTGTGAGCCCATCCAAATTCTGAGTATTAAATTATGGAGATGTTTAATTCTGAGCAGATAATTTGGGGCTGTTGATGCCAGTGGGGATTCTGGCAACAATATCTTTAGTCAGAATGTGATGTAACGCATGGTGTCATTCTTTCCAGCTACATGGATATAACAGGTTGCAGTCCTCTCAGGAGTGTGTTTTAACAGGGACATCTTCTGAAGCTGAGTCACATAACAGGCCCTCCCTCTTCTCACGCACGCTGACAGTATAAGACGGTATAAACATATCAGTTTTAGCTCTTATGAAAAGGGCAGCGTTAAACTGTTTTCCATGTTAGATTACTTCATTACTACAGATCTGCAAGATGCAGTTAAGCTCAGTGGTGAGGTCAGCTGCAAACTCTGAACAAATGACACCAAGAATGGCAGAACGCTTTGAAATGGAACTAATTAGGGCTTGTTGCCTTTTTTCCTGCAGTGATCTTAACAATAAAAATATCGTAACCTCCTGGTGTGTTTATTGTTAGTTATCCGTTCATTTTCTGTAACAGCTTACCCTGTTGGGGGTCCCAGAGGGGCTGCAGGCTATTCCAGCTGACACTGGGTGAGAGGCAGGGTACACCCTGGACAGGTCACAGGGCTGATACGTAGAGACAGACAATCATTCACATCTACAGCCAATTTAGACTCGCCAAGTAACTTGCATATCTTTGGACTAAGGGGAGGAAACCGGAGTACTCAGAGTAAACCCACGCTGACATGGAGAGAATATGCAAGCTCTGCATAGAAGGGATCCCCCACCCCAGGTTTGAACCCTCTTGCCTTGAGGCGACAATGCTAACCACATATTTATTTTCTTATACTCCACAACTGCTGGTAAAAAGCAATTATATTTGGATACAAGTCTAGTCTTAGTGGTGGTAAAAATATCACCAGTGCAACCTGTTTTAATTGCCAAAAACAGCCAAAGTAAAATACATTATGTCTGAAAATGCCATAATCAATCTTCTAAACCCATGTTTTGTTATTTCCGTGAAAGTGTATTTTCCTAAACTCAAAGTCACGGATGCCCAGAAGCAATATTGAGGACATAGTCACCAGAGGATCAAGTACAGGCTACTGTAAAAACTTTTATATCCTTATTTGTCATCTAGCACCATCATAGGACCACATTTCCTGTTTGCCCAATACTTGTTTTTTTGGTCAAATACCTGCAAAATGATGGGCATTCCCATCGACCTCAGCTGTACTTTAGCTAGTCTAATCAGCTTATGTAAAATGCTACTATTTAGAAGACGGTAGGGTGACCAGACGTTCGGGACAGTCCCGAAATCCAAGCAGTTTTCCTGAATCCTGCCCTAATTGTCCCGAAAATTACACTAGAGCAGAGTCTGGAGTAGTTATTGCCTGATAAAACATTAAAAACTGATCATGGTGGTTGGGTCGTCCTGCAGCTCCCACCGGCTGCACATTGGCTGCAGCAGATCCTAAATGAATTATGGGTGTTAAAATTTTTTAATTGTGTACAGCAGTGGCAGTGAAGTAGTTGAAGAGAGCACATGTTGCAGCCGCAAGGACAGGGAAAGCCACGAGAAGGAGTGATTTGCACGTTGCAGTGCAGCCTCTTGTTCTAACTGTTCTACGAACTTGTTCTACAAACTGATACAGCTGTAACGAATGTACCAGGCGTCTTTTATTTTGTTAGCTTTTATTTTTCATTGAGTTTAAAGGACAACTGCACTTACATTGATCACTTCCATGAAATAAAATGAGAAATTGGAAAAGAGGAAAAGATTGAAAAAAATGTTAAAATTAAATTAGGGAACTGATCACAGATGTATTGTTTCTGTGTGTTTTTACATCTATTGTTGCTTTAATTTGCAGCTATGCTGACATGAAGCTGACATGTCATGACAGTCAAGCAGCCCTTAAAACTTAAAGGCTTCTAATTGAGACAGGCCTTTATTTGTCAAAACGTGTAGCCACACCGGGCTTTTAACTCAAGTTTTGTGGTACATGGGTCTTTATCTTTCTGAGCTGCAGTGTGTGACATGCAAGTCTGACTGTCACCATATGCCAAAACAGCACTGATAACTATTTTCCAATGGTAGTAAGTGCACCAGCTCCAAAAGTCGCAAAAAGTTGCCTGATGACATCATATACTCATTTACATATTGGTGCCTGGGGCAGTTTATATATTGATGGTACTCAATGTATTGGGGCCTGTTCCATGTGGTAAAATGACTATATTGCGAACAGTGAGTATAAATTGTCATGAAATAATTTAAAGCCACCGGCACAAACATAATCATCCAGACCTCTCTTTCCTGGGTATGTTGCTGTGTCTGCAGGCCTCCAGACTGCGACTACCTGGGCAAATTTTGCAACCATGGAGCACCAGTGCAACTTGTAAAAAATGAACATAACATATGGACTTGAGAGCTGTTAATTTGTTTCCTGCTGTTCATGAATAAATCCTTATGTTTCATGATGTTGCTGTAGGGTTTAACTTTCTGTTTAGTGCTAATAAAAGTTGACCAGAAGCTTCAAGTTCACAGCAAAATTAACTCTTCGGGCCCGGGATGAGTCATGTGCTTTGTTTATTTTCATGTAAAATAATGCCATTACAACTTCACTGATTAGACTCATTTGAAAAATCCTCAACAAAACATTTGAGTGGCATGAGAGCTGTGACCCTTATGCTGTAGTGCACCACTTTCTCATGCTTCCAATCCAGAGAGCAAGAGCATCAACGTAACCATAGAAACTCACTACGACTGAACTCCCACTTCTGCGGCCAGCGGCATCTCCTCTCCTTCTGCCTGTCCCACACCTACTGACTACATGTGTACGGCCAAAGAGAAAAGAGGAGGAGAGTGCCTGTGCTGTTGGCAGAAGAGCTCTGGACTGTGGCTACTCTGAGCTGCATGCATGGGAATGAATTACAATATATAATGTTTCTTGTTTTTTCCCCGATGGTCTGAATACATTTGTCGCTAGTTAGAAAAAAAAGTCGCTAGAGGGTCTGAAAAGTTGCTAAATCCAGTGAGAAAGTCACCAAGTTGGCAACACTGCACCAAAATCCCCACACAACTGAAAGCTATTCCTGGGGACTTGCCGTTTTTGAACATAGTGGAAACATGAAAACACATCACTTCTTGTACAGCAGAGGATATATCCTAGGACAGAGAAAAGTCTTCACCTACTGGATTTACATGTAGTTTGAATTTCCATTGTGTTAACTCAATCTGTAAAACACTCATTTGTATTAAGATATTGCAGATTTAAAGGTCCAGTATGTAGGATTTTAGGGGGATATATTGGCAGAAATGGAATATAATAAGTATGTTTTCTTTAGTGTCTAATCACTGAAAAAAAAAGAAATTCTTATCTTTTTGTTACCTTAGAATGAGCTGTTACAGTGCGGGTCCTAGTCCACAAAGATCATCATGTTTACCATGATGTTTCCACAGTAGCCCAAAATAGACAAACCAAACACTGGCAGATAGGGCCGTTTTATGAAAACAACTGAAAAACACTGATTTTTTTTATGTTAAACTGCTTTATTCAGTGTTTTTATCAAGTTAAATCAGCAGGTACATTTGTTTTGGAGAGTAAGCAACCTCTTTGCATAACTTGACTCTTGGTAAAAACCAATGTTTGGATCTTATTGAGGTGAGCACACAATTAGCAGGTGTTGGGCTAGTGGCCCGTCTCTGACATGCCAAACAGCATAGGAGAAACATTGATTTGTAATGTGAAGCTACTTTATTCAGTGTTTTTACTGGATTAAATCAGCGGGTCTGTTTGTTTTGGAAACAAACATTGCAGGTAATCTAAGTTTCAGCTGGTTGCAAGCTGCAATTCTCACCACTAGATGCCACTAAATCCCCCTAAAATCATACACACTGGACCTTTGAGCAATTGCAATGCATTTAAAAATGCATTAGGCCTACACAACTTTGCATATCTGAAGTGCCATAAGTGCATGCAACACTTTATCTCTTTTCCCACACAAAGTCTGTAAGATGAAGTCAGAGAACGAGGGATTTTATCAATATTGGAAACACTTTTGTACTTTGTCCTGAATTAACAGGACCAAACTATTCCATCTTGTCAAATTGATCATCTATGTTGCCCCAGCAGAGGTGATACAGTTGCACTTTATTATTAAAGATGATATGTGTGAATTAGGAAATATTGTTGGAATTAGAAAATAGCCTTTTCCATTAATGGGTGTGAGATCCTTGTGTTTTAGTATGTTCAGCCTGCTTATTTTTGCATATCAATACAGTAAAATAGTCAGTGTCATATTTACCTTACACTCACACTGTGTCCGCTAAAACAGTAGCTTCTTTTAAATGATAAAATATGATGAGTAGGACTGGTTTGATGTGTTCCTGCTTTCAGGGTCACAGTCAGCTTGATGCCCGTGGTGTTGGTTGGTTGCTACGGGCTACGAGGCAGAGATTGACTGATGGTGGCATTCACTCTCTTTGTGTGGCAGCTCAAACTAGAAAAAAAGAGGAAAGACAGGAGCCAAAACAGCATGCCAGCCACAGACAGGCATGTGTGCTGCAGGCTGACACGGAGGCTCCCCACAACAAACTGGGCCAGGTTGGAAGAGTTTAATTGCAGCTGCCTGCTGTGTTTAGAATAATATAACCTCACTGAAGCACGCTTGTTTGAGCTTTTGGTAAGGATCCACTGTAAATGGAAAAATGACTCCTGCTTCTTTCCTCAGGGAGCCTGGCGAAATTGTATTCTATTACCAGAGGCAGGGATTTCACCCATAAATCCTCAACCTTTAGGAATGGCCTATATATAGCTGCTCATGCCTTATAAGATATCTGAGAGTTTGTGCTTTTTGCACTCATGTATAATGGGTGTCTTTGCAGTTATGTGCTTCATTGCTAAGTGCAGCAGCTTGTGACAATCCTTGTTTAAAGTGTACTGTAAATACATTCCACTTGATGCAAATATGCAGCCAACACTAAGCCTATAAAGGAGGTGGGAATCCGATTTTGGAAACGATGTAAAAGAGGGGAGAATTAATACTCAGTGCTCAGCTACAACCACTCCTCCATAATGCATATCATGAATATATTCCACTACTGAGTACTGAGTAATGAGATGCAAAGAAATCTACAGATGAACAAAAATAGATCATCTGGCCCTGACACATTTTCTCTTCTCACAGCTCCATTTGGTGGCCAACATGCAGCTGTGATCAAAGAGCACTTTTCCACAGGGAGCGGGGCAGCACGGTGGCCAGGTCGACTCCATTCCCAGCTGAAAGGTCACGGGTTTGATTCCCACAGCAGCCAGCAAGTCGGTTACCCAACCGAGCACCTACCTGCCTGCTAACCGCAAGACACTCTGGATAAATGCCGAAAATGTAAATGTGGCGCGCAGAAGCCTCTGGGGATGTGACATGTTTCCTGTTGCAAAACATAGCTTGTCGTGACAGTCCAACCATCTGGACCATGGGCCCTGTGCTCAAGGGCAGATGAAAGACATTTGCTTGCTCTTTAGCATTTTTTTCTCCCCCTCTACCAAATGCAATTCTGTCCTGACCTGATATTCTGACCTAGTTGAAATAATCAGCAGTGGAGATATTTTGCGAATTGCATTGCTGACCCTATTTGCACATAAATGTTACCCTGCAGTCTTGCGCCGCCTTTAAACCTCAACCCACATTCTGAAGCAGACCTCGAAGGAGGAGGTGCTGGGGCCATCTCTAAGCGCTTGTCTTATCACTATCCATTTCATACTCTTTTGACTCATGCTGTTTATGAAGCATGACAGCTGCTGCATTACCTGCACACCACAAACATCTGCAGTCTAATACGGTCCGATGAGGAACACGGTGCCTAAGGGCTCCATAATTAGTGGGTTATTCCCATCATACGCGACAGCAACTGAATTAACTTCCTTACTCCCACTGATGACCATGGGCAGATTATTAGACAATGAGCCCCTGGGAACAGATTTGCAAAAAGTCCCACCACCTCTCCACTGAGGAGCCAGACACTCAGACTTTACAGCTGTTTAGCCTCTTTTTGTTGTTAAAGTCCTGTTGTGTCTCTTTGTGGTTACTCTGTCTCTTTGTAGTTGTTTTTTCCTCTTTGTCATAATTTTGTGTCCTTTCTTGGTTGTTTTATGTTTCTGTAGTTAGCATTGAGTTGAATACTCAGATGAAACAAGTATCCAGTCCAAATAATGTACTTTTTATGAGAACAAGTATCATCTGAGGAAATTTTTTTTATCAATATCCTTACCTGTGAAGAAGGAAAATCCTTATTTAGGTAGATGTGGTCAGTCTCTTACTTTTGTGATCAATAATGATCTGAAGGTCAATCCTGAGATTTTTCTGTAAATAGCTTTCTAATAAATAATACATATAGCAACTTCTGATCAACCCATATCAATTTCAGGTTTAAAAAACAACTTCTGGTTAAGTCCCATCCATTTGCAGTTGAAACTGCCCATTCCAAGTACAGATACGGATACAGATAATTTTGTCGGTTGAACAAATACAAATACAGATACAGATAATGGTGTGATTGCTCATCCCTATCTGTAGTCATTTTATGTCTCTTTGTTGTCATTTTGTGTGTCTTTGAAGTGATTTTGTGTTTTCATTTAACTATTAGGCTTGTTACAAAAAACACTGAGTCTCTGAAATGTGGCAATCTACTGCTAGCAACATTAGCTTAGTTGCTAAGCTACCACTGTTTAGAACACCAGGAGTACTGCTGTAGCCTAAATACTGCAAGACCAACACCAAACACATAGCAGAAGACCCCTATTTTTCCATGGTAAAGTGAATACGACCTAAATACCTCTAAACTGCAAGTCTAGCTGTTTGTTAAACCACAATACAGAGGCCAAGACCCTCCCCTTCAGGTTGGGCCATATTTTGAAAAAAAAAAAGTAGTTAATCGTGTGTGACATGTAAAACAACATAAAACAACAGTGTCGGCCTCTGGAGTGACACATGATATATGTGTTGGCAGCGCTTTATAAACAATAACAATGACATAACATGGCAATAATAATCATTTACCATTCTTGCTATATGGTGGCTGATCTTGTTCTCAGTTCTGAGGGTAAGGACCTTGGGGGTCTCACTGTTTTCCCAACTTACTGACATTTTCAGCCGTTGTTCTTCTTCTTCTTCTACTTGAGTTAGCTGCTAACTGCTATGAGCTACATTTTAAATCTCCTGGTGGTGGGTCGCACTCACAACACGTCATCAAAACGTCACACCTGTGCTGCGCATGATCCCATCCTGCTGACTTTCTGTTTATACAGACATTGTTTCGGCGCTGGTACTACCTTAATTAATTCTCACTCCAACCTCGTCACATATCAACGTTTAGGGAGTGATCACATCAAGATGAAATGCTAGAAACGCGATGCCAGTAAAACCATTGTTTCCTATAATGCGGCGTGTCTGACCGGCGTTTAACGTGTCTAAACTTTCTGAGCGTCAGACGCCAGTAGCTAGCATGCATTGCATAAGTGATTCTAGAGTTTAAAGCATCTTTGAAGAGTCCCCGTCACTAGCATCTCATTTCTGTGTGATCGCCCCCTTAGTCATGGACTTTCGAAGTCGGAATATGAAATGCAAGGTACCCTGAGTGCACTGGTGGTTGATAAAATACACCTACGTTTTAACAGGAAATGTAGAGTTTGCATTCACTCTCTTACAAAATAAGTGCATATATGTCTGTTAAACACTGCAAATTTTGTTTTTTTCCTTCAACAACAAATGCACATGGTTAAGTTAAGGCAACAAATGCACGTGGTTAGGTTTAGAAAAAAAAAAAACAAGGTTTGGCTTTGCAGTCATACAGAAAGTGAACACTGTCCTCCTGGGTGAAAGTTGGTTGCTGTTGGACCCGTCCACCTGCCCTACTCTGACTTATTGCCCCCTTTACGTACATGGTTGAAAGCAACTTTGACAGAGCTGTGCTTAGTAAAAAAAAAAAAGTGGCCTAAACAAAATGAAAAGTTGAAACAAACCGGCTATAGCTTGAATTAAAAAACAACTTTTGGAGACCCTAGTCAGAATGGTCTGAGGGGGGGAAGTAGGACTCGTGACCACAGTACTGGCCTCCTACTAGGCTACTACTTCTACTACTAATAGTAGGCCTAATAATAGCCTAATAATAATCATAATAATAATAGACAGATGGTTATAAAGGGAGGCTACTGAAAGTGTCTTCATTAAAAAACAAATCTTTTCACCAGCTCCTTGCCCCACTCTGTATGTATGAATGGTTTGGGTGCAGACCAGATGATATTTGCTGATGTGAGCTCCCACTTCCTGCTCTGCCTCAAGTGAATTGACGCGGCTGATAAGCGCCGTGCGGCCAATAGGAGCGCAGCAGGGCGGAGAGCAGCGGCAGATTGTACTACAGTAGTACCGCCGCCAACAGTAGACGCGTCTCCCGCTCAGTCTGTCGCTATTCAACATCCTCTGGTTAATGGATTATACAGTTTCCCTCCAAGTGCAACATCAGCTGGCTGTGTTCCCGACACACTTCTATCAGGGCTACAGTGTGGAGTTACAGGTACATTTATTTTGCATTCCACTTGCCAGTCCCGTCTCTTCTCTTTTTTCTCCTCTTCTTCAGTACTATCCGTGATGAGAGGCGTACATGCGTGCAGAGTAGTAAGTGTGACTTTATGGAGATGCCTTACTGCGGGGGAAAGGCATGGTTGTCGTGTTGCATGCTGATGTTTCTCCCCTCACCGAGATTCTTGTTGCGTGCCGCCGGGAGACGGAGCGGAGCGGTGGCTGCTCGCGCGGTACGGTGCGGTGCACATGGGGGTTCAAAGTAAGGAGCAGCCGGGTGGAGGTTGACCTCACGTCTCATAATACAGGTCCTACATGATGGAGAGCGGCGGGTGTGAGGAGAGTCCGGCTGGGGACACCCCAGGGGGTCCTTTAGGAAGTCTCCTGTGTATGACTGAGACAGACAGCAGTCAGAAATATGTCTTTACTGTTTAATCAGTGGCTTAACTTTCAGTGCAGCATACAGTGTTATTAAACCTCCTGCACCTCAGAGGCACTGAGGATCTGTTTCAGAGTTTCAGAATAGGGTCAGTTCTGTAGAGCGTGGCTTTTTATTCCTACTATGGACAAACAGTGACGAATATGAAGCAAAGCAACAATGTCAGCATCCCAGGTTGCTCTGCATGCAGGACAACGGGCTCGTCGATTCTCTCAAGGTGACATTTAAAGTGGATTAGAAGCAAAGATGTAGCGGAGGGAGATAAACACACCTTCCTCACCTCTGTGGAACACTATACAGTGCCTGGTTAGAGCTCATGAGAATCCCCATCGCATCAACTGACACTGTGGGTCATAATGTCAAAATATAATAACTTTCATTAGTTGATTTTTTTTTCCCGTAATCGTGGTTGATGTAGTAGACTGGAGGTTACAGTTTGTCATCTTTTTTCCATTTTTTTTTTATCATTATGTATTAGTGGAATGAATGGTCTACTTGTGGCACACCAGACGAGAAATTGATTCCCGATAGATAAATCAATTCCTAATAAATTCTATCAGGAATTTTCTCTGGAAATATATAAGCATATAAGCAAGGGATAAGCAAAGCTCAGCTTTTGAGAAGTGTAACAGAAACATTGTTTTAATATTAAATAAAAAATAAAATATAAAACGTTAAAATATTTTTTCTATTTTTCATTCAGTGACCATGTCCCACTTGCACAGGAAAGCAAACAAAATAGTAAATATAGAACATGGTGGTGCAGCATTTCCTTTGATGTCTCTCAGGTGACTTTGGTTTTAATTAGGTGCAGCATTAAAATGGTTGCTTTGTTTTCCATGCACAGCTCCAATATATTTGTTTTTTGCCCACCTGGTGGGATGTACACTTTGGTAATGGCTGCACCTCATGAATATTTTCATTATTGATTAACCTGCTGATCATGCTCCTGATTGTCGGCTAGTTTTTTACTCTCTAATTGTCTTGTTTTGTCAGAGCAATGGTCCAAAATATAAATATGTTTAGTAAACTATAAAACTATAAAAGATGAAGAAAGCCTGTAAATACTCACATTTAAGGAGCTGCTGGAGCCGGTGAATGGTTGTCATTTTGTCTTAAAAATAACAATTAGTTGATTTTCTATTGCTGTTATCTGTGTAGATTATGGAGAACCACATTAACTGGTTGTTTAATAATAGTTGATGGAAGTGACGGGGGGGGGGGGGGGGGGTCGCCCCTGACCCTCAGTCCATCAGTGGTTGATAGGGTAGGTGTATGACTACTTAGACAGATAAATTACCAAGGAGGGATTGGCTATTCTCAATATTTGGTGGCTTTTTGGCTGACAGGTTGGCACACAGTAGACAGCCAGAAAAAGAGGTGTGTATTAGGGGTGGGGGAAAAAATGTATACAGGGTAGTGTCGTGATGCATCGCAATATTGTATCGATACACAGTTGCAGCTTGTTCCACCTGGAGTAGAAATGGTCACGTTTTGCTTTTTTAAGCCACCAACATGAGACTTGCTTTGGCGTTTTGGTTCTCTTTCTGTCTCCTGTGGCTCTCTCTCTCACAGACGCACAAAAAGACTTACAAACATGATATATAACACATGTTTTAGTAGTCTACAGTAGTTCAGAGAAGATTTCAAAATATTGAGATATATATTGTGTATCGCGATATAGCCTAAAAATACTGTAACATTATTTTTAAGCCATATTGCCCAGCCCTCATACAAATTAAACTTTTGGTAGCCTACAAGAAAAATAAAATGAATTCCCTTTTCAGTCCACTACAGTATATATATTTTGCAGCAAAAGAAAAAAGATGAAGTGAGATGAACAAACTGTATATATATAACTGTAACTATGTATATATATATATATATATATATATATATATATATAATATGTTATTGCAATACTCAGAATGTTGTAAAATGTTTAAAATCACAATAATATTGTATTGTGACTTAAGTATCATGATAATATTGTATCATAGGGCCTCTGGTTATTCCCACCCCCAGTGGGTTTATACCCCGTATGGCTGCATTTTACCCCCCACTACACCACTGAATTAACTGTAAAACAAACTGCAATATATGTGTAACCATAAGTACATAAGATACATTGAAAAGTATCTTTTTTTAAAGCGTCATCATTTGTTTTTACTCTACAATCTGTTTTCTGTGTATAGTCGGTGTCACTTTGCTCAAACAGTAGGTATTTCATTAACAAACAGGAGCCCTCCTTCTTTCCTGCAGCACCAGTTCAACACATACTTCAGATCCAAATATGGATGACGTGTTTCATTTTGCAGCCTCCAGCATGATGAGAAAAAGAATAATGCAGCATTTCACCAACCAGGCGCTCTAAGCTCCATCTCAATCTGCCTCATTTAAAGTTGACTCTTCCCCCTGAGAAGCTGCATGATATCATCACCATGTCCTCCTGTAAACCACAAGATGGCTCCATCCTGGCACCATGGAAGCTGTCTTGAATTTTTATTTAGGCATGACACAAACCTTTCTCTGTCACTTCTTCTCTCTTTTAAGACACCTCATGAAGGTGTGCACTAAACAGCAACACGTTACAAACAGCGTCAGACACTAAAGCTCCTTCATCGACCCTTTCTTTAATATCCTAGTGATTTTCTTGTGTCTGTTCAAGCGCACCAGTCATCCTTTCTATTTTTGAAAAACTTCAAGAGGGAAAAAAACCCACTTGCATTATTCCCCCGTCTGCTGTCTGTAATTTGTGATGCCTATAAATAAAAGACTTTGAAGCTCAGCGCTTCGATGTCATCAATAATTGTTTGCTTTTGTAAAGTTAAAATTGCCCTGCTTCTTTGTTGCTCTCCGTTGCCTTCTTGCTGCAGTTGTTCGCAGTTCTATCTCCATTATTTCTTTCATAGAAGGTCAACCGAGATGGGTCTAAGGATTTTTATAAATAGCACACAAAGAAACAAAGAGCTCCAATAATCTCAGCTCAACACATTTATTTTCACAGAGTGCAGAAGTTGTTTTGATGCAAACAACTGAGCAAAGTTGGCCGCATCACAGAGGGAGATGTGTGCTTTATCAGAGGTGATGAATCTTTTCCTTCAGTTTTTCATTACAGCAAAATGGAAAATAAAGTTAAAAGGGTCCATACTGGCCTCGGATCTGCACAACAACATGTGTCTTTTTATATTACTAACATGCAAACTGCCTTCACTTGTAGTGTCTAAAAGAAATATCCAATGAAGCATCCAGAAAGTGATTGACTTTGCAGAGTTCAAAATAAACCATAGCACTTTTTTAAAGATAGAACTGAAGTGAAGTCTTGTCTTGGCAAGATAACAATCATCTCAACTGATTGATCAATGTGTAACAGATGATAGATTTTTTACCACCTTGTCGGACAAACCTGTGAATGAGTTTCAGGGGTACGGTTTTTACCACCAAATGATTAAAAAAAAATCAATTATTGATTTTTTAAAATCAATTAAGGAAATGACCAGGTAGTTTAAAAACTGGTATAAGCAGAAATCTGGAAAAGGCAAAAAAACCCAAAAACAAACAAAAACTCAAAACACCAGAATTTGGAAATACACCCTCTTCCTGCTGCTCTCCCCTCTCTGTTCGAAGCCCCTCCCACCAGCGAACCATGGGCATATGCATGCACTTCACACAGTAACCCAGTGTTTCCCATATATTGATTTATTTATTGTTATTTCATCGTAGAGATGCAAGCAGCGCAACCACTCAACCCCCTTCTTGCTCCGCTCTCTCTTTCTGTTTATCAGATCACAAATGAGACAAGAATCAGCTGGCTAGCCACCCCATGGTCCCTCGACCTCACTTCCCGCCACTGAGAACTGCTTTGGCGGGAGGCAGGTGGGCGGGCAGCAGATCTGGAGACGGTCCTTTGGTTGGCAGCTGTAGTCGCTTAATTTTGGCCAGCCTAAACCCCCTAAGTGCTGGGCTGGTGGTCAGCAGCAGTGCCAGGTCAAACCTGTGTAACGGCAGCAACAGAAAGTTTGCTGATCTGGCGGGGAGTCAGGACTGTCCGGCTGGATTTGTGTTGCTGTGGCCCCCAACTGGACACACTGTGAACTGAGGCTCTAGTCAACCTTAGCTCACATAACATAAACGTGAACTAGAAGCCACAGCCATGGTTCTTTGGCTTTGGTTAGAAGGAGGCTAAATTGTTTTCTCTCCATCTCTCAATGACTTTGCATATATTGACACGTGTTTTGTTTCATTTATTGTCAGACTCTCTTTTAGACTCTGTTTTTTAATAAGTTAGTCCTCCTTTTACGGGTTCCTTAGCAGTGTAGGTAGTTGTTGCCAGTGTTGAAAAAAGCAACTTTCTCTGCAGGATTCCCTGCCATTGATTTAAGCTTTCACTAAAGGGAAGTGCATGCACACCTATGTCTGTAGAACAGCCAATAGGAATGCAAAGTCTCCCGTCATGGGCTAGATTTTCTAAAGCCTGATATCAGAGCCAAAAGGAGGTGCAGAAGTTTAGTTTTCTTTCACACCACTTGAATTACAATATGCTCAAAGTTTATTGTGAGATTTTTGCCCAGTGGCATCAAAATAAAACTGCCCACACCAGCTTTGAATAAGTCCAGCAATTTAGTATTGCACATCCACAGAGTTTTGAGACTTGAGAAAAATAGATAATATAAAAAAACAATGGTGGAATCTGATGCAGCAGATGTGGAGGTATCAGCTGATTCCAAATCCACCTTCTGGACTTTGATCAGACTTACTCTAACGTGCCTGAAGTGCTTGCCGTGATCACGTCAAGTCTTTGAGGGCACCAGGAGGACATAAAATGCAGCATATGAGATGGGGCTTAAAACCTCAGTTGTTTCCATGGAAATGAAAGCAAATTCTAATTTAATTTTCTTAGCTGGTAGAAACCAACCTTGCTTGTCCAACTTTGCAGATTATGACTAAACAATCACATGCTTGCAAAAAAAAAGCAAAAAAAACAAAACAAAACTGTGAGCGGTTCAATTCCTGGCTCATCCAATCTGCATGTCAAAGTATCCTTGGGCAAGATGCATGTTGAACTGATAAGCAGGTGGCAAGGCTTGGTCACTGGTGTATGAATGTGTGAATGTAGCATGTAGTGTAGAAGCTCTTTGAGTGGCGGGAAGGCTAGAAAGCCAGTTCATGTGAATGCCAGATGTAAATGTGAGATCATCAGTTTTAGAAAAGTAGGACAACAGACACTCACCGATTGCCAGAAATTGACCAAGACCAACAACTGGCTTGGTGTGTCAGGGCTAGGGTTGGGTATACATGTGGGTACTCGATGTTTTTAAGGTATCGACTGAAATACGTCGGCACCGAGTAGTATCAAAATGACTCCAGTCAAACGAAACCTGCATTCAGTCATTTTTGGGCAACATTGAGTTTGGTGCATTTGGGCGGTTGTTGGCTACCTGCTTGTGCTCAAGTTAGATGGCTGCTTAGACTGCACATACAAACATAAATATTTAAACTTTTTTCAATATGAAGAAGAAGAATATCAAAAAGTCAGAATGTGTCAATATCTCGACTATTTATAGTCTTTTAGTCTGTAAGTGTCCACTGATCAAAAGGACCAAAATGGGTTCTCTTAAAAAAATAATCCATGTTGTGAATATTGTTTTCAGAGGATAAAGAGAGGTATTGTGTCGGTGAGCTAGATCAAATGAGTGATTCATAATGAATTATAGCCTGCTTAGTTCAGTGAATGAAGTAAATAAAAGCCCAAGCTATTAATTAAAGTTTTATGGTATACTACAGGCCACTCCAGTCACATTATAGGTTTTGATTGAAGGACTCGATCGCTATCGGTATTGCTTTGAGGGTACTGGTGGTATTGGTATTGGAATTGGAATTGTATATTTTAAAATGATACCCAGCCATAGTCAGGGCCCTAAGACCTGGTGTAGTCCTTTCAAAGCATGACCCCAAACTGACAAAACAATTAACCTTGGAAAATTCTGATTCTGGAGCATTCCCTCTTACTTCTCATACTTCCCATCATACAACTCTATGGTGTCTGTCATTAGACCTCCATTAGACTAGACTCACAAGTCAGTCTTTAGACGCTTTGCTTAACTAAAGACTGATGACTTTCTCCCTGATTTTGTGTTCAGATGGGCAGATACAATTTCAGAGTTTAAAAAAACTCCCTATGTTGCAGAACCAATAGCAAATCTGCAGGGTGGTCCTTCGGTGGCTCGCTGAACTCTTGTGCTTGTAAACACAGTCCCACTAGAAACACATGTAGTGGTACAAAATGGCTCAGCCGTGCTCGCAGAAAATGCCGTCAAAGTTAGTGGATGTTTGTCGCGTTTGCGGCGACACATTCTCGCCAACTAAAAGAAACAAACATAATCTTTTACAAGGCCATGACTGATCTGTCCGGCCGGACTATAGAGGGAATCGCCTTGTTGTTTACAAATACTTCCGGGTAGAAAACCAGCAGAGCTTTAAGCTATATATATATATATATATATATATATATATATATATATATATATATAGCACATAGCACATACAGGCATTTTACAGGCTTTTTTTTCCTCATATACTGCTCTGTGGATGTAGTGACAGTTTCAGCAAATATGAAGAATGCTCTGCTTTATATATCACATTTTTCACATCACTGTATCAAAAAATATTTTCTTCACGGATGAGCACATGTTTGATAAAACGGAGTTAAATCTCTCAGCATCCATTTTCAAGCTCTCTGTGTGTTTGTTTCCTTGCAGACGAGAAAAGGGGGCGTGCACATTTCCGAGAAGGCGTGTCCTTTTCAAAAATGCAAGAGGCGTTGCTTTGTTGCCGGCCGTTTTCGCCGGTGTGTTAAACACACTTTAGAAAGGAGTGTCCTCAGACTATCAGAAGGCGGAGATCTCTGATTGTCTGGTGGCAAGACTACCATTAGACCCTCCTTGCAAATCTATTTACTTTTCAAACCCCATGCCACCAATTTTTGTCTTAGGTTAATTGTTAAAATGTCCAAGGTAGGGATGCACAATAATATTGGCAAGTCATCGGTATTGCCTGATATTGGCTATCAGATCAGAACTATCAGAATCGCCCAACATGCTTTTTCTGAATTTTCACAATGACTGAATATTACATACATTGAAAGCTTTTATTTCATGTCTCCATCTGCTGGTGGGCCATCATGATAAGAGCATGCATGTAAAATATGATGTTAATTCCACTACAGAAGAGACTTGATGATCACTAGAATTAGGTGGGGAAAAAAGTGGATATATTGATCTCGGTATCGGCCAAATTAGTAGTTATATATCAACATAATATCCAACATCGTGCATCCTTAGTCCAAGGCTGAGCTGCAGTAAACCTGATCATCTGTCACCCATCAACCAGACATTAGAGAGAGATATAGAGAGTTATTTCAGAGGGAAAAAAGTTGCCTGTTGCAGTCTTTAGTGATCACTTATAGTGGACAATTAAAAACATATATCACCTAATGACCTTAAAGTAGGAGTCCACATGTTGAGGTACTGCTAATTAAACAGCTTAGTGATTGTATTTAAAGCTACAGGAGAATATATATTATTTTGTATTCACTGATTGGCTGTTGGTGCACCAAGAGAGTCTTTAAATCCTGGACGGACTCAATATATGGATCTACACACTTCACCTTACAGTCAAGTGCTTTGTGAGTGAGACTAAGTGAGCCTTTTACCAGAGAAAGATTTTAACAGCCAGCTGCACTGGGTATCATCTAAGAGCTGCTGAATTTACAGTATCTTGCAACAGGTGTGTGCTGTTATATTCATGCTGTAATATTTCCTTGACAGCAGATGATTTGAGTTTGAATCATCTAGCTTGATGTTGTGCCCGCACTTGAAAGAATTAATCCCATTAGGATGACCAGTGTCACAATTTTATTGTCACACCGACTCAACATTTGCCCTAAATGTCTGCTCTGGCCGAACACCAAGCTGATTATGTTACTGAAGTGCAGGCAGTCTGCCCAGTGTGCGTGTTAATGTTTTCACTCAGCAGATCTGTGGACGGCGCTTAGGTCACACTGCATGGGAATAGGCCACTTAGCAGCAAACACAAAGTAACTGCTCATTGTTTTGACCTGGAGGCATGGCATTACAATTTGGCTTGCCTTTGCGTCCCCAAAGCCAAAGCAGCAGAATGATAGAGACAGAATGGGAGGCAGATCAGTGCACAGGGCTCTGGGATAGGAAGTACAGTCTCTGCTATGTGAGCGTGTGCAGCCTCAGTCTGGCTAATTTGCCCTCCCCCTCAGGAGCAATGTTGGAGTCTCTCACTAACCCCGGAGCACCAGCTGGACAAAATGCTGCTGATGATAGAGGTAACAGTTTCTATGGGCCTTACAGGTCAAAGTAAGTGCAGAGAGGCCAGACATCTGCTCTCACCTTTATATCTGTAGCTTTGCCTTTCTTCCTTACTAAATCACCTACCAGCAGGTAGTCTCATTTATTTTGAAGATGAAACATTTTCTTGGCTGGATTTACTCAAAGACTGGACTATAAAATGACATTAAAGCCCCTTCTCCCACTGGACAATAAACCCACTAACAGCCACTAACATCTGGCATTTATATTTAATGGGAAAGGTGACAATCGGTGTACACTCCTGGGACGAATGACTCTGCAGCAGTCTTGAGTATTTATCATCTCCTGCTCCTCTTGGCAATGATGGAAATACAACAGTAGACTGGTTTTAGCCCCTCCTCCAGTGCTATACTATGACTCCTCACCCCAACATACCATCTGTCTCTGTACAAGCAGTGTTCAAACACCGTTAAAAATGTAGCTGGCACCAAGTTTGAGAGAGAGGCTGAAAACAATTTCACTGGCCTACATGCTGCTTTCTACTGTTTGTTAACCTGTTTTCTGGTCCACCTGTGAAGTCAAATGTGACATGCCAGAAAAAAACAACAACAACAAATAACAAACTAAACAAAAACAGAAAGCCATACTTGTCTACAGACAATGGAGGGGCAGTCTATTGTCTATTTTAAACAGATTTGTGTTAATTTCAGTGGGAAAAAAGGGTATTAGTGACATGTTGTGTCCTAAAACCCACCTGGAACCAAAAGCTGACAATCCTTTCAGCTTCCCATGGGCAATTGTCTGTTAGGTCACATGTTCACAGTACAGATGAGTAATCTTGTCAGATAAAGTGGAGCAGGACTCCAACATAAAAACCTCACTATAACAAAACTAACAGTAATACTGTTGTGTTAATTGGTTATGTCCTTGTTGGGGGTCATGAGAAGCGTGGGCGTATTCTATACAAAAGGCCCCACCACCTCTCCTACACTGGAGACAGACATACAGACTTTGTGGTGGTTTTGAATCGTTTTTTTTTTGTGCCATTGTAGCTGTTAAACATCTTTATGTGGTTTTGTGTATCTGTGGGTATTTTGCGTGTGACACTTGTGTGGCTCCTTGTAGTAGTTTTGCATCCATTTGCAGTCATTTTGTATCTCTGTGAGTCTCTTTTTTGATTGTTTTGTGTTTTTTGTAGTTATTATGTGTCTATTTGCAGTTCCTTTACATCTCTTTGTGGTCATTTTGAGTCTCTTCCTGGTCTGTATGTGTTAATTTGAATAACATTTCACAGCTGGGCCTGTGCCCAGGAGGCCCATTCAGTAATCCATCCACGGTGACAAGGTGGTTTGGAGTTGATTAATTGCAATCACACTAAATAAGAGTACAGGAAAGCACAAGTCCTCTAACCTAAATGACAAAATAGGTTTGTTATTGCCTTTAAGAATGAGCTATTTGGTATTTTTTTGGGTGACGTCCCAGACTGTTGCAAATGAAATGTAACTGTTCATTTGTCTTTTCTAATCTGTCAACTATACGGTGTGATTGTTTTTAACTTTGGGCTACTACAACTACTTAGTTAAAGTTAGAGAATGGTCATGGTTAGAATTTTAATACGATAACATTTTTTATATAGATTTTTCATGCTAGCAGCACGGCTGTAAGGACAGCAGTGTTGACCAGCTGGTTGGTTGGTTTGTCCACCACTTTGGTCTGAACTGAAATGTCTCAACTATTAAAGTGCAGCTTGCAGGTTAAATTTTTTTTAAAAAATATATACATAACCTTGTCTGAAAATTACCATATGAGAAGTTAATTCAGAATTTATTATGGTTCACATGACATAAGGGCACAAATTCAGAGGAAAAAGTGGCTCTTTTTAGCTCCTCTTCTAAAAATGCTTTTTTTTTTCAACATTGCCTTATACTACATCACAAGAGGGACTCTGCGTCCTTGACCCTGCCTCTGTCCAGTGCGCAGTAGTAGGTGGAAGTGAGTCTGAGCGGTAGTAAACTTGTGAGTTAGTATTTTTTTGGTTGTTAACAGTGCATTTCACCATTTGTGATTATGCCGAATTATTGTGTTTGTGTGTTTGTGGAGTTAATTTTCGTGCCTGGGTGCGTTTTGTGCAGGTGAAGAGGCGCAATTTCACGGCTTCATCTGTGACCAAAAACGCGGTTGTGTACAGTGCTCATTTTGACAAGAGGATTATGTTCCTAGTGGAGCCCGCCCGCCCTCGCACATACCCTCAAGGCTCGTGGCCCCGCACGGGGGTATGTGCATGGCCGCTCGGGTCTCCCCGAGCCTCGGGGGTATGTGCGAGGGCGGGCGGGCTCCGCGGAGAGGGGGGAACTGCCCATTGGTTCGACATCCCATTGTTCCGAAGTCTGTTCTGAAATCATCATGATGCCCTGTGGTTAAGGTCTGGTTAGGTTTAGGCACAAAAACCACTTGGTTAGGGTCAGGAAAAGATCATGGTGTGGTTTAAAATGAAAAAGAAGGTGACAAACACATAAGCCGTGAGCCTGCTCCGCCTCAAGCCGGTCGCGGCGCACCATACGCCCGCCGCGAGCCGTTCAGCACCGCGGACAGTCGGACTAATGGGATATCGAACCAATGGGCTGTCGAACCAATGACATGGACCCTGAGAGGGAGGCCTCCGTGTTTGAGATGGGAGCGGGCGGCATGAGGATTGATGGGCAGTGTGAGGCATGTTATGTCTGGTCTGGGGGTCAGATTCTCCACCAGAGCCCAGAAGGCATCCACCTCCCTGCAGCACATACTCTCCACAGCTGAGGACATGGGCTGGCAGTTCCCACACAAGCACCTATCATACAAAAAATTATCAGGAAATCTTCGTATCTCTCTCTCTCTCCCTCTGTCCCCCGTGGATGTCAATACACGGAGTTATAACATGCATAGCAAGATATATCTGATCCAAGCTGATATTTGCGCATTAGTTACTGTTATGGGTAAGTAGCATTAGTTATCTAATACTGGCAGAACTACTGGTAGCTTTGTTATAACCTAATATGTGATGGCAAACTTAATGTTGTGATGTGAACACAGCGTTAGACATCGTTAGCTGTCGTTAGCTAATGCTGGTCGCTCACCAAGACACCTGCCCAGTTCTCCACTGGTTCTCCTTCCATTATTTCTCCTAACCCTGATCTGTTCCTGGTCTCTTGGATTCCTAGCAGGCTCATAATTTTAAGCCTGTGGGCCGTCATATGCATATGAATGTACATTTTCAACCTCTTCAGTCTCAAAACTAGCACTGGGATCCATGTTTATTAATTTTACACTCAATCGAATTAGGCCGGACTCCCTTACACTACATCACTTCCGGTTAGTGGGTTTTTAGATGCCCTTAAGCACCAGTGGGACTTGCAAATACCATTAATATATAAACTAGGAATCTGTTAATGTTTGCTGGAAATGTTTCCAGCTCACAGTGAATAAATCCCCATGTTTGAAGGTGCAGTTTAACCTTATGCTAACTTCTAACATCAACAGTAACTGGAGACCAGAAGCTTCAACTTTACAGCATATCAACACGTTCTGAAAACATCTGAGGTGAGAAATAGACAATGCAGTAACATAATCTTGAATCATATTTGACCAGCGCTGTCTAATTTGACTGTTTGACTGCGGTTCACGAGCAGTGATTGAAATGATTCACACACTCAACTCTGATTGGTCGTTTTCCTTCATGTGCCAATAGAAGCACTAAGAGGTGATAGAGTAGGCAGAGGAGTTTGATTTGTTTCACAGATTATCTATCTCATGTACTGCAGTGTAGATGCAAGACAGTTTCAGCAAACTGCCACTTTTTCTTATAAAAGTTACCAGCAGGTGATCCTGAAGTTAAATTAGTCATTATATTCTGGTGACACTGTGATTTATAGGCGTGACACTGTAATTGCTTACCTTCCTCTGTGTACCATAAGCTGTGTAGCTAATGACATTTCAGTGTAATTACAAAGGCTGCCCGCTGTTTGCTCTGTTGTAGCAGTTTCAGGCACAATCTCACTTTATTCCACTCAGGACTGAAGAGTATTTGTCTCTCAGCACTTTAGTACAGTTTGTGACTTTTAGATGGCATCTCTTACAGCCTGAGGATTCTTGCCTACACTGGCTTTTACAGTAATATCAGGCCCCAGAGAGCTGCATTGGAGGCCCTCCAAAATTCATGACCGACATGCTCACTTTATTCCTTATCATCATTCACTGTCAGCAACAGGTCAGCAAAGATAACAACCATTCATTTAAAAAGTACAATTCTTGCCATTGTACCATATCAGTGATTGATTCTTTCTGCTGCGCTGGGCGTTTAAAACTCATCTGTTTCACTTGCAAAGTCAGGCGAAACGAGAAAAAATGGAGGTGGAGTAAAGAGGACTTCCCGAGAATATGAATAAATGGTGGACTATGAGGACCATGACCTCTGACAACTTAATCATAGCTGGCTGTATAGATTGTAAATTTTGTTTGGATGCTTTAATTTGCTACACATCAGCACTCTGACAAAGTGGATGATGTATTGATTTTAGAAATATACATCTGCATCTAGTAGCTGCACTGAAGAGGTGTCTTTTAAATTCTAACTACATTTCCTCTGTCAGCAGCAGGTTTTCAGAGACGAGATAAGCTGGAATATGTTCTCTAACAACATTCAGACGATCACAGAAGAACTATAAAACTCTGCAGAGAGAGATCCAGAATGAATAAATTCTTTAGCAGCTCTGAACAGCAGCAGGGTTAGCAGCTCTTTAGGGTGATTTAGAGACCGCTTGAATGGAGTTGTGGTCAGGGAGGAACTACTGTGTGACCACAATGGCCCATACTAGCTATTTAATGAAAAGGCCAGCTGATCAAAATGCCATATTACCGCAGTATAGGATGTCTAACCTTAAGCATAACTAAAACTATAATTATGGTTGTCTTTTTAAATGTGGTGATTTGAAACATCTGTTGGAGTGTCTTGTTAAATCATACTGTAAAATCTTTTTTTTAAAAAATTACCTTTATAATTGTTCTCAGATAAAAGGTTAGCTGATGACACATGATGAGTGGTAAGACTTGTATTCTGTCTGTTAAGCATGTGTCATTGTGATTATTCTGCAGTGGCAGGTCCTGAGGTCTCAGAGCTGAGTGGTAGTTTTGTCAAACCAAGTGTATCCAGTGTTGACTGAGACTTTTCTGCGGAGCGGGTTTAATGTTAGCTTGGCTGCCAGCGGCTAATGCCCTCTCTGGATGGTGGCATGTGAGATGAGCCCTCGTGTTCGTAGTATTTTCAGAGTACTTGCAGATTGCATGTGTCACCAAGTCCTTGTTTCCTTCTATGTTAAAAAATCCAAATTAAGTTCAGACATTCACACAGGATAACTGCACTTAACTATGCTGTTTACCAGTTCTATACTCACTCAAATTGAAGTTGTTATGCTGTGTCTACACAGAGAGGGCTCCAGGTGCATTTTGCAGCCGTCCCTCTTACACCTGTCTGACGGAACAGATGCACTTTTTACTTTTTCGTCATGGAAAAATAATGTGTGGTGGGAAGCATTGTGGTACTTGTGGAGATTGGGCTTGGTCTTTAGACCACTTTTTTAAGGTTTTGGTCTCATCTCAGAATCATCTGCGTCTTTGCCTCGTCTTGCCTTAGTCTCAGACGAAGAGGACATGAGGTTTTATTTAAAGAAGTCAAGGCTAAAACTGCAGCTGGCATCACTGAAAATCACACAGTGTTTGTATTTGTTTGCTTATAGTAAAGAAAGGAAAACTGTCACTCATAAAAGTCACCTCTGCAATGCTTTTTGCTTATTTAATCAAGACTTTTCTCTTGTTACACTTATACACACACACACACACACACACACACACACTTATATATAGTATGGCAATAAAAGAGGGAACTGAAGACAAACTTTTATTTGTTTTCCCATGTTTTTATGGGAATTTGGATCTTTCCAGTCAGTTTGGTCTTGGTTAAGGGGGTCTTCACTCCGACACTGGTGTTGAGCTCTGTGAGCTGCCAAATGTGGGTGACCTATAGCTGTTTTAATTGCACATGTGTTGGCTTGACTTGACTTGATTTGACTTGGCGCGTGCACCCAGGGCAGCAGGGATTTGTGTGTTGTGTCTTCATACAACAGGGCTATATGATAATGTGTTTGTGCTTGTGAACCAAGGGAATGTGTTTCTGTCCACCCCTCGGTGTTATTGTGGTCAAGATTTTTAATTTTCTCTCTGCACTGCACGAACATAAGCCAGATGCCCATCTTCTCCAGCTTGCTGCAGTGTTTCAGAAGCATAGGTGTAGCACTGAAGCAACATTGTGGCTTTGCGACTTTTTTCTTCCAAGTGAGAAAATAGAATACTTACTGTTCTCATGATCCGGTTTAAATTTCCATATATTCTTTAATAGCTATAATCCAATCATCACGAAAGTGTACGTCATGCAAGGGAGCCAATAAAAAGAAACTGAATGGTCAACGTGTGTTGATTGATCCATGCTGTCAACTCAGGCATTTCCTCACATGAAGAAAACAGTCCACTTTTTAAGTTGCTGGTAGCTGTGTATGAAATATGCAACACTTTTCTGATGGTTTCTTTATTTGCATTATTTGTATTATTCTCTAAATGATTACAAAGCCCATCTGCGGTCACTGCAACCCTGCTTGGTGCGTTTATATTGGTAATGGTAACACAACAACGACAATGGAAACGCTCTGTTACACGAAATACTGTGTCTGGCTGCATTCTGCGTAGGCGCTGATGGAGCACCAAAGCTGGGTGCTCTGCTAATGTGCTGCTCATGCGACACTTCTTGTGTAGACATTGTGTTAAATTACTGCTGATTAACAGCTCTCTATCGGCTAAACAGCAGCTTTCATTAGGCAGCTGTAAGAAAAGCAATGTATCTATTAGTGGAGCTGTGTTGGCAGTGATCTGATTCTTCAGTAAAAGCTAGTCAAGATATGAACAGCTTGTGCACCTTTCTCTTCATAGGTGTGTATTAAATGTTGCAGGGAGGAATAGGAAAGGAAGAAATAGCGAGGGTGAGTTGGTCCAGATGGCAGGCTGTTCTTGAGAGAACTACAGAACCTCCAACCTTGAACTTTGCCATGCTTTCCTATGAAAAACCATTTTTACAGTCCTTTCACAGTCGCCCACAGCTCAACTCAGCGTGAGTAGAACAAATTCCACAATACTGAGAAATCTTTTATTTGTATCTAAATTATGTTCGTCAGTAGCTGAAAGGTCAGAACTTGGTCATTTTGTGATCAAGTGCCTGTGGAGAAACGGAGTATCTCAAACCCCGCTGATTGCAAGTATCTCCTATCAGCTTTGACTTGTGAAATCTGAAGTCAGGCGCAGCCCTAACAGCCACCAATAACTCACACTGCCTCAGTTCTCAAGTGTCATGAGAAATATGCAGACTATGAGTCTTTTTTTTTTTTTAACAGGACCTCATTATGACTTTTACTGCGTTGAGCGCTTCAGCAGTTCTCTGTGACAGTAGCTCAAAGCCACGGCTTCCCAGCACTCAGCTCTCAAGCTGATACTCCTAATGTGTGGAGCCATTATGATTAATTGCCAGTTTTACTACTTTTAATACTGCATATGGAATGAATGACCAACTTCTGATTTATGACATACCACGATGTTGTGCGTGTGTAGTCATCATTCTTCATTAAACAGGTCTATACTTTATTGAAGGTTACTTTAGTCTGGGAATTGAGAGGCAGCGTGGTTCATTATTTTTGAGATGGGTTGTTATTTTTCTCTAAAATTTAATTAGCATTAGTCTATCTGAGGAAATCCCAACTGAATAGACAAAGTAAATAAATGATAGTTCATTCAGTTAATTTTGAATTCAGTGTTATTGTAAATGTGGCTCTACAGTTAGTTTGTGTATGTATTTGTTGTCAGGGCTAGAATTTAGCCAAGATTTGTTACTGCAGCTTTACATCACTGTCCAGGATAATTCATGTATTATCCTGTATATTACACTGTCAAAATGCATGAATAAGATTACTAGTATAGCTTCAGAGATACAGAGGGTAATGTCAACATATTTTGAGAAAAAAATGTAATGAAAAAAAGCATTATTATCACAATATTTCAAAGATAAATTGTAGATTTTAGTACAACAAAGTATTTTTTCTTGCGATTTTACAATCCAATTTTTAAAATAGTCTCCGCCACCAAGTCACAGCCGGTCACACCGTTGCAATAGCTTGACTCAAGCTGACTGATGATGTCAGCTGTGACCAAGCTTGTCAGCGGCTGGTTTTAGAATGAAAGGCACACAGGGTTTCCAACACATTCATTTATTTATGGAGGCCCGCCACAATAAAAACATCTGCCGCAACATTTTGATTTACTATTTTTGGAGCTGGACAGTACGTCAGGAGTGCTGTTGGAATATATATACCGTTCGGTTATTCATTGCTCCACACTCTTGCAGCGCAGAATGCACTCTGGGTAAAGACAGCAGCAGAATGCCAGGCAAAGTGAAAGTGAGACTTAACAGTTTATTGCGCTGGGTCTAGAAGTTAGCCTTTGCAGCAGCTGCACATCTCATCCATTGATTTGATCTGATCAGCTCTGATCGGATTGACTGATCAGTTATCCACCCCTCGACTCAAAACTTCACAAACTGCTGCTAAGAGGAAAAAAAAGAGTTCTGCCTGCACCATGTTCAAGATCTGCAAAACCTCTGACTTTTGAGAGGGATAGACAAGGACAAGCTGGCCAAGTCAGTTACAAACTGTCTGCAAAAATTCATCATAGATTTAGTCATAATCGAACTTGTTTGCAGTTATAGGTGTCCTGCCAACAGTTTTATCAATATCTTTTTTATAATGGTGGCCTACCGGGAAAATGTTTTTGGGCCAGAGGGGGTTTTTCCACTGCAATACTGAGAATGGCCACTTCCATCGAGGCCTGGTCTCCGTCCTCATGGTATGTCTGTGTTGCATGGCGGGTCAATGCTGCTGCTCACTGTATGTGCTGATGTCACACAGATAACCTACTCATTGACTGATTAATAGGCGCTGGTTAAATTACTGTGTCATTGTTATTATGAATACAGTCCATCTAAAGCTCAGGTCATTTTGTTTATGTTTTTGCCCTTTCATCATCACTAGAAATGCAACTGTAGCAAATATCTCACTATCACTATCCTCATTCATATTTCATGAGGCTATACATTATATTCAGCTACAAAAGAATCTTTAAAAGGTGGAAATCAGAAGGGGAGGACAGCCATTGCTATGGAGATGATACACTGTCTAGTTGCATTGGTGTAAACTGGCAGAACGTTACAGACCAGCGTATTGCAGGTAGTTGCAAGTTCCAACTTGTCTCGTTGCGAATCTTTGGTCTGAACTGGGCTTCAATGACTCCTGATAAGCTGATAACTAATAAGTAATTAGCCGTGGTTCATTACACATTGAAAAGTGCACACAACATAGAAACAAGTACAATTAGTCGGTACAATTTACAGACTGTTGAGTTTTTTCATTGAGTTTTTCAATTTCACAATGGAGGCTAAAAGGCTCATTTTCAGTCCCTTTCCTGACATTTTGGATTCCCTTCTCTCCACACATGATTTCCTGTCATTGAATGGCTGCCTGGTGCCCAGTGAATACTAATTCATCCAGCTGGCATGCAACACACTCAGACTATGGAAAGTGTACTCAAGAACATTTTTCCAAGCGCTGATAGGGAGTGCTTTTCTGTTCCACAGTGTGTCATTGCTACTGTGTCTTTCCACTGTAATGAATGTATATCTTTTTTAGTTTATTTCAAATTATCATGTTAAAAAAAATAATGTAACTTCCCAATAACACATCTCATTATGAACTAACATTATTGTTTTACAGTTTGTAAACCTGATTGCATTTTCAAATACCTAAAGGGATACTTACTGGGTCCCTGGACTTGCAAGTCAAGAGCAAAAGCTCTATCGAAGCTGCTGTATAATTTATAATTTATAGACCTGTTTAATACCGCTTAAATTAAAGTCTTTTTGTCATGAATTATATAAGGTCCTCTATCTCCTAAATTCAGTAATGACCAAGTAAAAGTGGTACTGCAGGAGTGCTTTCAGATGACCTGACATCAGTGGAACGTTACTTTCATTTCCTGTAAATTCTCCAGTGATGACGTTCCGGTATAAGATGGCTGTTTACTGTTCAACAGAGTCTTAGTTTTGACACATTACTGCTGGTCACTGATGCCTATGTAGTGCGAAATAAACAGTTAAAATGATGAATGAAATGAAAATTGAAATGAAAATATATACTTGTATCATTACAGACTTTTAGCTTAGTTTTCGTGAATCAGCGGTGCCAGTGTCAGTACCAGTGTGGCCAGACATGCACAGTGCAGATATGGTGGAGCTGGAAACAGATTGGGATAAAGTGTTCAGGGCTCATGCAGTCATGACCTTTAAAATGCCTCTTTTCCTCTCTTTTTAAAGCACTGTGCTCTGTGCTCCAGCTCTCGGACAGTGAAATGATGGAGAGAACAGTCTGGGGCTGATCTGCCACAACAGCTTCTCACAAGATGAATCTGAGGTCTCTGTGTGGGAGGTGCTGAATCACCCCAAGTGAATACAGTAGCACTTTAAATTAAATTAGCTTAGGAGGAGACACATTTGGTTTTCATATTGCTCTGGTTCTTGGAGATCATTGCTCAGTGTAGAGAGGGATCAGTGGTATTAGGCATAGCCAGGCAAAACTGCAAAGACAGTGCTGTTAAAAGTTTATCTTTGTTTTTAGCCAAGGTAGCAGCATTGTATAGGGATGGCAGGCAAAGTCCCGCCCAGTTGCCAGAGGAAAATGTTGGCATTGTTGTTTCTGTTTCTGCAAACCACATGCTTTGAATGCATGTAGTGTATAAGCTGACTTTTGTCATCAAGAGGTGGAGGGAATGGTGTATGGTGTGTCACCTAGGCGAGAGGCCTGCCAAGTTGCAGGCAACTGTTTCAGATCAACAAACAACAAAACCAGTTGTTTTTTAGTGAGTCGCCATTGTGCTCCCAGTGACATTTTAGTCACCAAACTTAGGTGACTAAGAAGTTGAACTGTTGCCATGTTTATACCAGGTGTAGTTGCACAAAGACATTACAGTGTTGCCTGCTGGAATAGTCCCATGAAAAGCCATTATTTTCCTCTCTAAGATATCGCTTATTTTTCTGCCGGAAATGTGTGACCAACAATGGGTATTGTATGCCAAAACATAATCTTTTCCTAACCATAAAAGAGTAGTTTTAGTGCCTAAACCTAACCACGTGTTAACCATAGTGTTGTTGAAACATAAAGAAAGGTAATGTTTCATCGTACCTGCTACATAATATCATACAAATGTAATGTATCTGTGGTTTGCAGAAACATGCAATGCCAACGTTTATTTAGGTTCCTGAGTTATAAGGCTCTAGTTTTGCAGACCAGGCGAGGCGGGGGCGCAGCGCACCTGCGCTTCACCAACTGGGTGTGGCCAGGCGGATTTTGCAAGTTTGGCACACCGTGTGCGCTGGCGCAGCTACTCCTCTTCCCCACCTCCGTCCCTCCTACCTGCACAAGTCAGAAAGAGGGAGGAGAGAAGGCGTGGAGTGGGTTTTACACACATCACACCAATCAAATGAGCCCCTCTCCTCGCCCTTAAATGTGCCGCGCGATGGTGTAATGAGAGTTTACTCAATTCGCCATAGCAGAAGAGAGCAGCAGCGTCAGACAGCCAAACTTCTCCCAGGAGGAAACTGATGTTTTGGTCCGGGAGGTCCAAGCTCGCAGTGTCCGAATATACGGAACAGTGAGCAGACCTCCACGGGCTGATGATGCAAAGGTAGCCTGGGAGGAGGTCACCACAATTGTAAATCAATGTTGCGTTTCTCTCGTGCGCGCGTGCGCTCTCTCTTTCTCTCTCGCAGTCTCACTCTGTTTCTTTTCTTTTGACTTTTCTAAGATGACGGATGCTGAATATATACTCCCTATCTGATGCTGTGGCTGTTTGTGGTTGGCTGAGAGGGGTGTGAACTCATTAGTTTGCAGCTGTGTTAATCAAATCAGGTTGGGTTTCCATTACGCATGCCAAACGTGCCAAACGGTGCCAATCCCCTTTGATCTGACATCAGATGTGACGGGACAGTCGATATAGAGATACATTTATGTACTGATTGCAGATAGTTGCATTGAATAGTGTTTTTTTTTGGGGTATTTATTGCATTGTTAATGTGCCTGACATTCTGGAAACCTGCCTGTGAGGTTTTGGTGACGTGTGCGCACTGTCCGCTGGTCAGCCAAACTTCGGCTTACACCGGCTGCGCTCCCCCTGCGCTGACAGTAGACCTGGTTTCAGCTGGCAAGCTTTTAGCGCACCTTCGGCGAAGCCTTTTGGCACGAAACTGTCACTGCGCCAAGCTGGATCTGTCGACACCTCCCCCTGCTGCGCCGTCACACCCATCTCAGCGCACCTCGGTCTGCCAAACTACCAAACTGAGTGTGCCTCAGGTTGCGCTGCTCGAAACTAGCTGCGGGGGTTCGCCACCCTGTGCCACCTGCGCTGCGCCAGGAAACTACAGCTCATCATGTCAGTTGGTCGGTCAATCCACCACTTTGACTCAGAGTGAAATATCTTGACAACTATCGGATGGATTCCCATGAAATATTTTACAGTCATGGTTCCCAGAGGATGAATGCCAATGGCTTGTCTGATCATCTTAGTTCTTATTAGTGCCACCAGTAGGTTGACTTATTTGATTTTGAGTGACGTATTTCAACAGTGATTAGATAGCTCGCCATAAAAATTTGATTGAACATTCACAGTCCCTAGTGGATGAATCCAATTGACTGTGTGATCCCTGGACTTTTCCTCTAATGTTCTCAGCGTGTTGACATTTTTCGACTATCTCAACAACTACTGAATAATTAAATTAAATAAATTGAATTTGGTGCATATATTCATGTTACCCCTAGTAATAACTTTGGTGTTTCCCTGACTTTTCATCTAGTGGCATCATCTGTTCAAAATTTCAATTTGTTAAATACCTGCAAAACTAATGACATCCCCATCAGTGTCACTCATATGACATTAGTGTATAACTCAAGGCATTGCTGTGGCTAAGTACAACCTCACATTGCTGCTTGCATAGCCAGGGGTTCTTCAGTGTCCACAAAAAGCTTTTGAATAGGATCTGTTAATCCACACACAAAATAAAGGTACAAAATTGGCACAGAACATAACAGTGCTGGTCTGGGCTTTTTTTGACAATCCAGTGATCTTTGAGCTGTGTCGTTTTGCTATGAATGACCCTCCTTTTTATTCTTTCACGCACAGTCAAGATGAAGAAGAGTCCCTAAAAAAGACATTCTGTCTGGGCTGCACAAAGGCTCACCATGCACCATGGTATTTTTATAGTACTTTTTATAGGCCTAGTACTTTTATTGAAGTCATTTTTTTCAGAATATATTGATGTGATGGACAATCAGGTAAAAATAGGATCCATGTTAAGAAACGCGTCTTCCTCTTTCCATGTGTATCAAAGTCAGTCTTCTTGTGACAGCAACTGTGTCGTGTGAGCTGTTGATCAGAATGAGTTTCTGAGTTGTCTTTCGTCAAAGGGGGACCTACTGCAAAGGCCATAATGAGTCCAGTTTGTCTATGTGGGCATTCGTCCAGCTTCCCAGCTTAACACCCTCCCTAATGAATTACAACTGACCTTTTATAGCTGCTGGGCACTCGCTGCTGTGACCTACCTTTCATCTCAGCACTCCTTCCCTCCCACTGTTTCATCAGCTTTTTCTATCCCACCCCCAAGCTTCGGGCTCCCAGCCCCGCGCAGCTTGCCTCGGCTGATTTGCTGGCGGCTCGTCATATTCAAAGACAGATGGTAAACAGAGTTGACTAGGTGTGAGAAACATGTTGGCATCCTGCTTATTTGATCGTCAGTGCGAGGCACGCTGCATTGTTCCCTCTATGACTTCACCATCCTGTGTTTCTCCTTCACCAAGGTGGCTATACGACTTCTGTAATGAGCTCACGGTGCTGTGCTGAGAGAGTAACACTGTTAACAACAGCTGCTCTGATCAGATATTGATGACTGAATTGTGTAGAGAACCCCCTGTTGGTTTACAATGTGATGCTTTCCCTTATCCAATTACACTGGGTGAAAATTAATATTTTTCTCCGCATCTCATTTAGTAGAGAGTCAACCTCTTGCAATTACAGCGGTGTATCTGACAGTAAAATCCATTAACTTAATGAATTGATTGCCAAGGAAAGGGACATGTTAATTCAGTCAGCAGCGGTTCCTCTTTGGAGAGCTGTACTTCACACTCAGCAGGGCGTTTCTTGCTTTCCTTCCTGTGCTGCTGAGTGACAGAAATACTCATGGCCAAAGAAAGACAAGAAAGTCATGCTGTCAAGTAAAGGGTTGTCTCCAGATTGGCTAAACTTATGTAGAAGAGAAAACTAAGATGAACAGTAAAACCACCACCTGGACTGTCTACGTTCAGCATTCATCACAGATAAATTCAGACTTTCAGGTGTGCTCTGGCCAGCCCAGCCAGGAGTTATGAACAGGGGGACAAAATCATCCAAATCCGTGTATATCTACAAAGGAAGCGGATCCTCGTCTACAGAGATCACCATGTTGCACCACCATGTTTCTATAGTAGCCCAGAACTGGCAAGCCAATCACTGGCATTAGACAGGACCATTCACATTGCATTGGCGACCATAGTTTGCAGCCTCTCTGTAATGAGTAGTGTTAGAAAAACACTATATATATATATTTTTTTTTTTTTTACTTGAAACTGCTTTGTTGAGTGTTTTTACTGGTTAAAATCACAGGGCCAATTTTTTGGGAGAGAAAATGATCTCTGTGGATAATTCATCTCACTGTAAAAACCTGAATGTCTGGATCTTAGGTTATCAGAGAAAAAAGGTTAGCACTGGTTTGCATGTGTAGTCTGAAACTGCTTTATTCAGTCTTTCAGTTGGTTTGTTTGTTTTGGAGAGAAAGAGACCTCTGCGGATAATTCGGCTCAGCAATTAAAACTGTAGGACTTCTAACAGGGGGCGGCACGGTGGTGTGGTGGTTAGCACTCTCGCCTCACAGCAAGAGGGTTGCCGGTTCGATCCCGGGCGTGGGAGCCCTTCTGTGCGGAGTTTGCATGTTCTCCCCGTGTCAGCGTGGGTTCTCTCCGGGCACTCCGGCTTCCTCCCACAGTCCAAAGACATGCAGATTTGGGGACTAGGTTAATTGGAGACTCTAAATTGTCCATAGGTGTGAATGTGAGCGTGAATGGTTGTTTGTCTCTATGTGTCAGCCCTGCGATAGTCTGGCGACCTGTCCAGGGTGTACCCTGCCTCTCGCCCGATGTAGCTGGGATAGGCTCCAGCCCCCCCCGCGACCCTCAAGAGGATGAAGCGGTTAGAAGATGAATGAATGAATGACTTCTAACAGGGAGAAGTTTCAGCTGGTTGCAATCTGCAATCCTCACTGCCAGAAACCACTAAATCCCCTTAAATCTTACATACTGTTCCTTTAAATTATCATAGACTGTATAGTCTCGCTCACCAGACCTTTCTTAAGAAAAGAAAGGTCGGCTGGGCCGACTCTCACTTTGAGATTGGAGAAAAAAATGCTCCGGCTGCTTGTACTTCTTTCAGCCAATCACAATCGTTCTGGGCGGTGCCACAGCAACGGTGCACTTGCAAAAATATTGCCAGGGGGAACAGCTTTTGGTGTAACACACCCACAAAAATATCACCTACAGGACGCGAACCATGACAGAAAAATGGCTACATCCCCACAAGATCAAACACCGCAAAAGTTAGTAAAGGACGTGTTGAAAACGGTTGAAAACTGCTACACAACCGGAGGTGGTAGGGCAGGACTTCAGCGGGTGGCTCGTTCCGCCCAATGACAGGCTTATCTCTGCAGCAAACTTCCGCCCACTCAGACTATAGACTGTACTGTCATACCTGGTGCGTTCAAAGGTTGACCAAAATATTTTCACAATAACAATGAGTGGTGGGGTATCAGATGACAAAAAAAATAGACATAGCTACCGTGACATCACCCATTGGTTTGTGAACCTCCCATTTTGAAGCCTCGTGTTTGGCATTTTGGCCAGTGCCATCTTGGTGTCTTGGAACCCGAAGTGACCATATTTTGGGGAGAGGCTGGTGCTGCAGAAGGGCAGAAGGGTGGGCAATATGCTGTTTCTGGGGTGCAGCTGTAATCGGCGCTAACTGACGTAAGAATGCAGTGCAAAGTGGTTGTGATAAGCTAGCCAGTGGGATACACACGAGAACTGACAAGCACACATGGCTGGACTACCTAACCACAACAAACTACAGAGGAGCTCAGATTATAAAATACACAGAGGTAGCATTTCTTCAGTCAATCAGTCAATCAAACCATTGTTTATTCAGGGAAAACTGACTGAGCATTAAGCTCTTTTACAGCAATGTGCTGAGTTCACATTCAGTATATAATGGCAATCACAATAAAATGATGTAAAAAGTCCATAAAAACAAAAAAGTAGCAGCAATGTCTATCAAGAATTATAAACAGCAATCAAAAACAGTGAAAAGACAAATGAAAGAAAAGTTAAATAGCAAGAATAGAGTCTACCATAAAGGACAGATACATAACAATAAAAACAACTACAACAACAGCAACAACAACAATAAAAACAGTAATATGTAAAAAATCATGTCTGTCAGTTAACCAAAGCAGGAACAATGTAAAACAGCCGTATCATCAAGCATACACTTGAAATGATCCAACAAATGCCTGTCTAATTTAAATATCTCTTGTAACTTGTTCCATTTATTTAGTGTGAAAAAACTAAAAGCTAATTTGCCGAGCTCAGTACTGATCTGAGGATTTTCAAGGGATAAAAATTCCTTTGAGCGTGTATCAAAAAAGATGAATTTGATCTTTAAAAGAGAGCTGAGGTAGAAGGGTAGCTTTCCTAGCAATGCCTCATAAACAAAAAGGTTTTACCCTTCTATCAGTGAGAGAACATAGTGGTGAGTTCTAAAACCATCCTCAGTAATAAAATGGAGAGAACTGTCGTAAAATGTGTGGATTTATGATATGATGATTTGATGTGTGGTTTTAGTGTGGATTGAGCTGCATGCAAATACAAAATACTGCCATAATCTAAGACTGACATTATAGTAGATAATGAATAATGATTAAATAACTGTCCTTCTATTCTATTCATGCCTCTAAAGAGAAGGATGACTGAAAACTGTATAATGCTCCCAATTCAATTCTCACCTTCTTTGTGAGTTTAAGCACATGTGTTTTAAATGAAAGCTTGTCATCTAGCTGGATGGCAAGATATTTATGTGGGTGCCATTCAGGGATGGACGGATGGAGTAGGCGAAATGATCACACTTCCTTGACCTTGTGAATAACATGAATTTAGTTTTAGGTTCATTTAAAATCAGGTTTTTTTTTAAGGATTTCTGCACACAGTCACACTGAAAGTTTGATACAGCTTCTTCCACAGAAGGTGAACAAGCATAAAGAATCATATCATTGGCATAAAAATCTGCTTTACAGTTTTTTACACAGGCACAGATATCATTTATACACAAAGTGAACCACAATGGGCCTAAAATTGAACCTTGTGGCACACCATTTTAATCTTAAAAACTCTGAAAGCAGTCCTGCAGCATTTAAAGACTGGGTTCTATCAGTGAGGTAATCCTGAAAAGGCCAATTTATCCAGAAACAGTGTGCGATTAACAGTGTCAAAAGCCTTTTACAAGTCTATAAGTCTGTAAGCCTGATCTAGGTCTAGTCTAGGTCAGCATGCCATTACTCCACTTTCCTTTACATAGCAAATAGTGGTTTTAGATTCAGCAAACACGCTAAGTAAAGATGAAACTTAACAGGCTTTTTGTCCTGTAGGTACCCTAAACTTGGGGAGGTCTGCATGTGCTGCATGTTTTCAGTTCCCATCACACAGGATACTGATTTAAAGCAGATCCTCACTCAGTCATCATCATCCACCTAGCTACTGGGTCTGTGTGTGCTGTGTTGTGCACTTGATAGTTTCTTGAGAGGAGGGGAAATTAAAGCTGTATGTAATTTAGAGCCTAACCTTTATTTTGGCCATCCATACTGCCTCAAACGCAGTCACCTGTCACCTGTCAGCCAGTCAACAAAAAACAGTTGAAACACTCTATGGTGGGGACAGTCTGTTAAAATTATTTGGTGAAACTCGCCTGTTTTTACTGCTCATGTTTCCTGCCACGTCATACTTCATTATAGCAATTAGTTTGGTACATACAATGTTATCAGGACTGACAGAAACGATGGCCAAAACCATACAAATAATTAATAAGCCATAGCAATTCTTGCAGAGCTGTGCACTCTTTGGTAACAGTAACATAAGCTCCCATGATTACTGGCTTTATGCAGACAAAAGTCAGGGTCAGAGGTCACATCAGGACAATGGATACAACTAAATGCTTCTTGGTCTCCAGCATGATGCATTATTGAGACATACTAGGGAATAAATAAACACACAAAACTTTTCATTTACTTTCTTTATCTGTTTATTTCACATTGCAGGGTCAGGACAATTTGGTCTCATGCTGAGGTGGAAATGCAAAGAAGGAAGTCATTCTCTAGCTGTGGGAAATAAAAATCTAAGTTAGAGAGTTGTTTTCTTTCCCAGGCTGCTGCTGCTGATGTTGCCGCTTGTTTCTTAACAGAATTTAGGGTGATTAATCATTCATTTCCAGCATCTGTGCACCCTTGCTAAAACAGGCAGTGGGCCCAACAAGCTGATGGAGCTCTCATTTATGTTGTTTGTAGAATCTGAACAGATACGGCACTGCTCTCTACTGATTATTTATTTATTTATTTATTTATTTGTTTATTTATCAGGGACAATGCATATTAATGAACAGTGAACTGTAAATATACCGGAATTAGCCAAAAGGCTAGTTTTTAGATCTGAGTTGGCAGCCTAAGTAATAAAAAAGTTAGAAGTTTAAAACAATATCATTGCATGCAGTTTAAGATATAAGATAAAAATATACTAACAGGTAAACATAGCAACTCAAACATAAAAGCAGAGCAAGCCAAGACTCTACAAATAACAATTACAAAGCAGCCTAATTCACAAGAAACAAACATAGACTGCGACAAACAACAGCAAGACAGACATAAGCAAAAGAATATGGCAGGCAGGTAGTTGTTAAAGAGCGGACAGAGGCAGCAGTTGGGTATTAATGTGTACAGGTTTGATTGTTGATGAGCCATGATTTCAACTGTTTTGTGAACAAATGGTATGAACTGAGTTCTCTGATGTGTACTGGTACTGTATTCCAGTCCTGCGACGCCTTAAATGAAAATGCTGAGTGGCTAAAGGCACTTTTCCTAATGGGTATGACACAGTCTCCTCGGGTTGCACCTCTCGTTGCCCAGTTATTGCTTGACCTCTGTGTGATGAAAGTTTGAAGTGGAGGGGCAGCAGTGTTATGTATGATCTTAAAAACAAGACAAAGGTTTGTGTCCTTGATTAAATTGTCCCAGCTCAAAAGTTTGTACTTTGTTAAGATAAGGCAGTGGTGGTAGTTATTTGATCTGCGATCCAAAACTTTGAGCGTTTGTTTGTACAGTGCTTCGAGAGGTTTTAGTGTTGTTTTATTGCCCTGTGCGTAACTTGTCAAACAGTATGTGAGATGTGATAGTATCATTGTGTTCATGTACAATTTGGCTGCGTTGGTGTTCATTGAGTTTCTGATAAAACGGAAGTTAGATAAGTTCAATTTGGCTCGATGATGGAATTTTTTAACATGGGATTTGAAAGCTAGACGAGAATCGATCAGGATGCCCAGATATTTATATTCAGAGACAACTTGCATTTTTTTCCCTGACAGCATTATGACTGGTTCTGAGGTGGTAGATGGATTTTTAGAGAAAAACATGCTGACAGTTTTAGTTGTGTTGAGTTGAAGGCATGATTGGTTTAGCCAGTTTGTGATGTGGTACAGTGCATTAGTGAGTTTTGCAGCAGCATGTTGTTTTGTGCTGCCATGGGCATAAATCACTGCATCATCAGCATATAGCTGGGTCTCCACGTCAGAGCATACAGAGGGCAAGTCATTTATATAGAGACTGAACAGAAGTGGTCCTAGTACAGACCCTTGTGGGACACCAGTGCAAGTTTTAAGAGCGGCCGATTGGTAGTTGTGGACCTTTACACACTGGGTTCTAGTGTGTAAACACCAAGGAGGAGAGCGGCGTCACTGATTTATTTATATTTCTCTTCTTCCCCTGCTTTTTGTCTGCACACACATTGCACCCTGACATGTTTTATCCTTGTCAAGTCAGTCTGGTCATAGCCTCTGGGCTGCAGAGAACTACAGATCAGAGAGGCTATAGCTCAGAGGCAGAATACACCCATCTTTAACTCATGGTCATGCCATACCTTAGAAAAGTGACGCCAAATGTTGAGAATCATAATTAATTCTGCAACTTGAAGGTCACCCTGCTTTTATACCAATAATAGGAGTACAAATAGCCAAATATATGTTTGAGGTGATTAGGCCTGTCACAATAATCATAGTATTGACTTATGGTTCATTATATAACATACTTTGATCATTTGGCCGACCTTGAAGTTGGCTGTTGTGTTTACATGCATGTATATTAACACAAGGACATCATCAACATTTTAGCCAACATGATGCTCAAATAAACCACATATAAGTCTTGGGTGCAGCAATTCTCTTTTTTTTTCTCTCCACCCCACCTGTTTGCACAAGTCCAAAGAAAAATAAAGCAGCACTTCAAAGACGACACAGTGTTGCTTACCAGTAGTCTGCAGCTGCACTTTTGGAGTTGAAGAGGCACAGTCTTGATAGTTAGCTTGCCGAACCCTGGCAACAAGTCAGTAAGTCAGTCATTTGTAGTCTTACCATCCAACAACTTCATTTTTCTTCAATTTTTATTAAAAACCCTTTTGATTCTTTTGATCTGAGCACCCTTACGGACTAATGGAATGTGAATAACTTACAGGGTAATCAAGGAATGGAGACATGATTTGAAGTAACCAACAACCCAAGTTTATGCATTCAAAGAATTTCTATCAAAAACATTAACTGCTTGGCAACCTGACCAGGCGTCTCATTGAGACAGGCCTTTATTTGTCAAAATGTGTAGCTACACTGGGCTAGTAAAAGGGACTGGGCGTTTAATTTGAGTTTTTTGAGTATATTAACAGGAGTTTCCTACTTTTTTAAAAAAGTATTGAATATTTTTCATAAATCTAATATCAATGTCTGAATATTCTTAAGAATTAAAAGCTCATTACTCTTTGTACGTGCATTATTATACCATTCTGTTATTATTATACTGTATCAGTGGGATAAAATGGTCTTGAAATGACAATAATATTGTTTATTGCAATTATTTCTAGGACAATATATCATCAAACAAAACTAGTTATTATGACAGGCCTACAGGTGATTTAGGAACAGTTTTACCATTACATATTTGACACATGACTAGATACATCATAAAGCCAGTACCGATACTCATGACGTGCCGATATTATGATGCATAGAATTATTTGTTTTCCTAGCACAAAAATGTTATTTATAACAACATAAACAAAGTAAACAACAATATAAAAACATTGGCATTGGTAGTGGCTATTGGCTGGTATTAGTAGTGACCCAGAATTTTGAAATCGGTGCATCTCTAAAAATTCCGGCTGTAGAAGATAATCCTATTTGTTCATAGTGTCCGCAGTTACTATCGTTATTTTAAAAAAAAACTACCTTCTGCCAACTACAAGCAAATGAAGACAATAGTACTTCAATAGCCAATCAAACTGCAGTAGGGTAACGGACAGCCCAACTTGGTAGATATTAGTATGAGACCCAAAGTTATCACATGTGTCACATCCAGTAAAGCTGCACTATGCTCTAAGAAATGTAAAAAGTAACTCTTTAACTTTAAAAACCTTCTTCATTTTATTAGTTTGCCTTTACTTAAAGACTATGTTCTTATATTTCTCTTATGTGCAATTTCTACTGCACCTGTGGCTCCTGGCAGAAAACAATATTTTGAAAGTGGCTCCAACCCACAGAAGGCATCATTTATTCCCCAGCTTACAGCTTATAACGTCCAATATTTTTAATCAAACTGAATGACAAGAGGCTTATGTACTTAATGTCAAAAATATGCAGGTGTTTCCACCACAGGAGTCTAGTCAGTTTAAGAAATGAATTGTGAGGAATCTGGAATCACTCAGCCGTTTCTGCAGACCAGTTGGTATTCATGAGGAGTTACTAAAGTGTATTGCAGATTGTCCTTCTGTGCATTGCCTAAACTACCAGCTATGTGTTTGTGGAGACTTGATGGTCACATTTTGTCTGGAAAACATTTAAAAAGCATCATTTGTATGCGGAGCAGAACAAACCACACCAAAATTTCGCTCTAAAACTTCTTTTCTGCCGGTCATTTTTGTCTCCATTCACAGTGAAGAATATTCAAACAGGTTAGAGAGCGTCTGCCTCTATACCCACATGACCTCAGTTCTCATCTGTCCTGCTGCTGCTAATGAAGACGTGCCTGTGTAAATGAGGATGAGTTGAGCCTGACTGCTTCCAAATATGAAATGTGAGCCCCTAATGGAAGCTGGGCTGAATTAGTAATAGAAAGCAGAGATAGCTCAGCTGTGTCCGTGGAAAACGAAATAAAAGCTTTTAGCAGCCGTCCCTCTCTGAATCCCCATTTCTCCAACGCACAGCAAGAAGCTCAGTCATATATTTTAATGAATTTCCAGGAAAAAACTTTCAGCATGATCTGTTGCTGTTATTTATTTATCATCCTAAAATATAATTTTGGCTTCATGGCTTGAAGTTTTAGTGGGATGTTTGATATGAAATGTTTTTTTCTGACTCATTGCTCACAAAAGCTGCTCAGCATCTGTCACTAACTCAAATGCTTGAGGTAATGAAATATTGATTAACAGCGATGAAAGCACGAAATGAGATTGTTGTTTACTTGCTCTATTACATCTTGGTTGGTTTGTCTTAGCTCCCTGCAGACCTACAAAATGAGGCTGCATGACAGTGACAACAAATGTCACATGGCGTTTTTGTGTAGATAGTAAAACCTGTGGACATGACTTTTATACCAATATCCTTTTCAGCACTTACTTGTTTTTTAAAGCTGTCCAACATGGTTCAGGCTTGCACTTTTAACGAAATAAAAGGCTTGACCTCATTTTGTAGGCCAGAAAATCAACACACTACCAGAGAGTCTCACATCTCAGGCTTTCTAAAAATGTTGACGTTTGTTAATAAAAGTTTCAGGGCTTTTTCTGTTTGGAACATTTCAGCATTGTGTGTTCAGATCGTTGCCACAAAGTGTGTTCAGGTCAGTGACCATGTCTGTTTGTCTCTCCCTCCAGATGAAGTCAACAGAGGTGGACCAAGGGCTTTTCACAGACAGCTACTGCAAAGTGTGCAGCGCTCAGCTCATCTCCGAGTCCCAAAGGGTTGCCCATTATGAGGTGAAGACACCCCCTCACATCACCTCACATGACTCGGATACACAACACTCTTTTGTCATTAATGATAGGCTTGGGGTCAGCCTGTTTTGGCTCCCTCCCCCCAGAGACACTTGGCTGATCTATACACCTGAGCCCTACAGCTGACATACTGTCAATACACACACACATCACACCTGAGTTTACCCAGTTCTTTTTTCCATCAAACCCCAGTACAGAGCTACAGTGGAAATGAAGGAATAATAGCAGAACCAAATATAGTTTCAATGATATGCATACATAATTTCTGAAACACTTATTTTGAAGGGGCTGTTTACCCCTTTGACAACAAGAGATGATTGATGATTTTTGATATTCTTTTAACTCATTACAGTAAGAAGATACAATACATGTAACACTGTGTGGCACCATGCTGTCATAACTGTGTTAAAGATACTGACTGCAAACATGACAGCTAATCCTGACATAAGTAATAGGAACCAGTGTGACAAGTCAACACAAATGCCAGAAGAAACGTCTGCATTGTGTGTTTATGCAAACCAGTGTTACATTTGTACATTATTGTGTGCAGATACATTTAAGCTTTAAATTTCAACATCACCATCTCACCTTGGTGTCATGCCATCCACCATCCCGTCCACTTTGCGATGACAAAGTCAGCTCATATACTTTGTCACTCTAGAAACATTGATATGATTCATATGAAATTTGCAAATGAAACATATTTGTGGTTTGCAGAGACATACAATGTCAGCATTTCCTTCTGGGACCTGGGCTGGATAAGTCATATTTACACAAGAATAATTAAATCTTCACATTGACAGCCGATACAACCACATTATGTCTGTGTTTTGTTGCAATTTTTCATGATAATTGTCTGTCCTGGCTCTTAGATGCCATTGCAGTTGTAGTGTTGGGCAGTGATGTGTTATTTTATAACCTACAGTAACATATTACTTTCTAACATGTCACAGTGATTTACTTTTTGGTTTTTTTTTTTGAGAATCAAGTTGGATAAGGGATTACAGTTTTTAATTCAGTTGTTATGGGGTGGCAGCTATGAGCAAGACACTGACCCCCAGAATTGGCCAGATGACTGAGCTAGCGCTTTGCATGGTACCACACTGACATTGGTGTATGAGTGTGTGTGTGTGTATGTGGGAATGAGAACTGTAAACCTCTTTGGTAAAAATAACATAAGCATTTGCCCATGAATTACATTAAGTTTACTAATCCCAGTAACAGTCACTGATATTGACATGGAGGGCGGCCTACTCGGAGATAGTCTGTGGGTATTCGGTGGAAATACTGGTCCAGGATTAGTTTGCTTGGCAGAAGGGCTACAGTTGTGGAGATTAGGCTAGCCTTTACCAGAAGAGAAGAGCAAAGGTCGTCCCAGAAGCTCTTATTTCTTCTGTGCTGTTTGCAGTCATCAGGCCAAGGCTAGTGAGCACCAATCCAAAAATAGGCAGGCTACTTGTTAAAGCTTTGTTTTGCTTTCTATTAAGGTGTTGAACGCATTTAGATGCGATGTCCGATGAGCACATTCACAAAGAATGGATTGTGGCCACCCATGATCTGGGCATCTATTACTTCTATCTACCGTGTCTCAATGTCTGATTCACAGAGGATATTGTATGAATACTATTACAGCATGTTAGTTTTACAGCTGAGTGGAATTTGCCCTTCTATTGCCTCTGATTGCAATTATCTATATCGCAAAGTATAAATGTTGCCTTTGGGCCAAGAACACAGTAAACAGAACAGTTACAGATAGAAAAAGTAAACTGAAATTTTCAGACGGCAAGCTAAAGGTCCTGACAGATGAACTTCAGAGGCATTCCTCAAAACTTCAGCCAAGTAATTTTATCATGACAGAAAGAGACCGTATTTGGGATTTAATATCCCAGTCTGTCAGTGCTGTTGGTGTTTTCAAAGGCACACCTTCAGACTGTAAAAGAAGATGGTATGAGTGGAGGATAAAATATAAGAAGATATCGTTAAATGTACTTCAGTTTCCACCAGCTCTCTAAAGACGCTAATAATTTCACTGTAACTGCGTGTTGCTATCAGGGCTGATCTTTGGAAATTGGACTGTTTTTGCAGTGAGCCTCATTTGCCTAGAAAGGGGCCAATTTCATGTCAGAAGTATGCATATTGCCTCATTTACATTCAAACAATAGCACAAGAGCACAGAGATTTTCTTTGCTTGTCAGGGCAGTTAGAGATGCATTTCACCCTTTTACAGGTATAGCTGTAGCAAAGGCTGTCCAATCATTCTGTGGATTCACCCCTGAGTGTGGAGGTCTTTTAAAGTCATCTCTGTGTTATTGGTATCAGACTATATTTTTGTGTTCCATTAAGTTTATTAACATCCTTTGGTTGTTCACTTCAATATGCAGCTGTACGTGTTCCTGATTAGCTAGCTATTAGTGCTTTAACAATATTAGAGATCATGATTGGATTACCTGATTTACTATAACTGCTTCATTCATGCTTCACAACCAGTGGTTCACTCATGAGCTGTGTGGCCACCAGCTCAGTGTAAAGGTCAGACACCAGACACACCAAACAGATGTCAAATAACTAGTGGCAACAAAGGTCAAGTCACCTGAGAAGACTATAGCCAACAGCCATCTAGCACATAGGTTCTGAGACTACATGTGAGAAAATATTTCTCCATACCAGCAGGTGGCAGTAGTCTGTATTAGTCAGGATGGATTCAAGATGCAGATAGCCAGTTAGCACATAAACAACACAACCCAGTGTTGAAAGAACAAATGATATTTACCATGCGGTGGGGAACAATAACACAAACAGTTACGAACTGTTTCAGCTAAAGAGCTCAATGGTTAAAAAATCTCACCTAATATAACAACTGTGTTTCATTTGCACGACATTGTTTGTTTGCTTTCCTCACGTCTTTTTCTCCTCTGGTGCACTGAGCTGAACTGCCAATCAGAGTAATTTCATTCACGAGCCGGCTCCTCCACCAATTCAAAATGCTGAATTGGACAAAAATCCACTAACAAGGGCCCACTAGCGCTGATTGTATGAAACATACTGTAAAAGCCTGGGCTCAGATGCTCACAGAAGGCCTGATATTGACAGGTGGCCAACCGTTGGCTTTGTGTGTCTGTGTCCTTAGTGTCCAATCCTCAGGTGTAGAATGCAGCCTTTATAACATGACACCTTAGTACTGCACACTACTACTGCTGAACACTAATGCCAGTCCAGGTTCCTGCCATAGCTCCCTCTCTACCCTCCTCATATCTTTAGCTTGTGAGGAATTAGCTCTCCCAGTAGAGTCCTCATTGCTGCTTAGATACTCTGAGAACTCTTTAAGAGGCTTTTTTTTTAACAAATCCGATCATGAATGTATATGTAGATTATATAAATAGGCAATTTTTTGACTTTTCCCTCACTGAATATGTATGGACACCATATATACTCCTTCTAGAATGGGTGTATAAGGGCTCATTTATGCTCGATGTTAGATACAGAGATGGACATGGATGTAGCCCTCTGTCCGTACATTGTGTGCATGTTTTCTGCAAGCTCACAGATACGGACAAAACTGAGCAATACCGCCAGAGACTGTGGGGGCAATGGAGCGTAGTTCAAGAAAGATGCAACCGTAGAAGACAACAAAGAATTTTAGATTATGGTGGAATGGTGAAAAGAATCATTCTTCTACATGTTGCAATTTATTTAATGGCCACACAGACCTCTGCTGTCTACAATGATGCATCTGTTTAAAGTTACAATATTACGTCCTCCTTGTTAGTGAAACTCTTGGCTCTGCCCTCTAGTGCCATCTATTGACAGTATCTATGCCATCATGAAGGATGTGTGGAAGTATACAAGTATTTGTGTACATAAAAGGTAGTATAAATGAGTCGTATACCTGCTCGTACCACCATCTGATTTAGCCTCACACACAAAAATCACACAAGCGACCCTGATCAGCCACATCAAGGACAGCGTGAGTGAAGCAGCCAGTTGGTTTCCTTCCTCCTGTCTGAGTGTCATCAGGTAGTGGACCTTTCTCTCTCAGCAGATGCTGCCTCTTACTCACTGTCACTTTGAGTTACAGGCGCGGTGAGTCGGACTGCCGTCCTGCTGCTGGCGGACATCTGCAGTAACAGGAGTTGAAAGGACTCATATGAACACTGTGGTCCACTCTTAAGTCTTAGCAAAGGGCGGCTGCTTGTTTTTCCCTTAGAGGCTGGGAGAAAATAATGTGAGACCTTGAGACCATTTAGCATTTTTATTGATTTTCTATTGTTGTTCCTAATAGAGAGCAGGTTGCTGCTAAGGTGAAATCTCATCAAAGAGACATCCAGTTTTATTAATTGTATTTGACAGTGCCACTTTGTTCAAAGTTTGCCTTACTTCGTCTTTGAGTCAACTTTTCTTGTGCAACTCTTAACAAGACAAACTGTATTTCCTGCAGGGCGCTGTGCTCACTGTGGTGCTGTGGAGTGCTATTTAAAGTAGTCCTAACTGTCCGCGGGTAACAGGAGAACTGCTTTGTTCTTCAGGGCGTTGCAGGAGACAGGAAGTGGCTGCACCAATCCAAATCAAATATTCATTTTGTTATTGTGTGGTGAATGCTGAATACAGTGCTTGGCCTGTTGCCTCCTGGAGATGGAGCATATTTGGATTCTCTTTTAGCACAGTTTGGGTCTAATGCATCGTGACATGTTTGGGTCATGGTGACGACAGCAAGAACAAAAAAAAGAGATGGGAATAAAGGATGTGCAAACTTTCCTTCACACAGAGGAGGTAGTTTTGCACTTAAGAAGAGGATGTTTCAGTTCTGTTGTCTATAATTATTCCTTTTGTGCTGTGTTTAAAGATTTACTCTCTGAAATGTTTGCAACAAAATCAGACAGCATTGTTAAATATTGGGACTGTGATATAAATGATGTCTTTGAACAAAATATCTTTCCTTAGTGATTACTAAATGTGATGCCTGAGCTGAATGACATTCAGTGGTTAGCCCAGCGATTCAGCAGATTGCCAAAACATGCTCCATCAAAAATATAAAGGCAGATGCTGTTTGCACCCACGTGTCTGTAGCCAACAAGTGGCAACCTCCGAAGCTAAAAAACAAAAATATCCAAAAGCGAGTAAATTCCCATACACCACCATGTTAAAATGCCCAACTTTGCAGGAGAAATAAACATGTTTTTTGTCTCTATAGCGAATTTCCCTGTTCATGACAACTGTCGGGGCAATTTTTATATAACCAACCCATTTACATTCTATTAAGGCTTAAAGTTTCGCATGAATGGGGGGAGGCTTTGAGTGACATTCTGTCTGCGAGGTGTCACCACAGTCTATGAGTCAGATCCAAGCTTCTCCATAGCTCCACCCTCCATATCCTTCCAAATATTGTCACTTCTGACTCCAAAAAAACAAACAAAGATGGCAACGGCTAAAATGCCAGACTTGAGGCTTTTAAACGGGAGTCCACAAACCAATGGGTGACATCACGGTAGCTTTGTCCATGTTTAATACAGTCTAAGATAGCCAACAATACTATTTCCACCAGATGTATATTCCTAGGCATCCTAGCAACGTGGAAATATGACGTTAACACATCCTTTCCATTGAATAACACAAATGGAATGGGTGACAAGGGACAAGCCTGGCGAAGGCCAACACCCACCAAGAACGTGTTTGAATTTACGCTGAGAATGCGGTTGCAGCTGTCACTTTGGTCATACTGGATGGCTTGTCTCAACGACCCTGGTACCCCATTAACAGCAATGCTAAAGGGGGTTTTCGGCTGGGGTAAGCTTGGGGGAGATCAGAAGGTGGGCACATTTCCAGAGTAAGAAACGGCATTTATAGGAGTAATGGCCAAATGAGAGGCACCGCTAGTTAGCTAGCTCCTGCCAGCGCGGGTGGTTTGCACTGAAGACTGAAGAGTAGCAAATTGAAACAAGAGATCAACGTGTAAGCAAAAATATTCTTGGCAGTTAACCGAATAAGTGTTAACTGTTGACATCCCTAACAACTTCATTTGGTTCCAATTGATGAAAACAGAAAATGGCTGCACTAGTACTGAACTCTATATATAATATAAATCTCTATATCTGGATGAAGGTGGAAAAGGGCATTACTGGAAAAAAAGAAGGATATCAAAATCTCTCTTGAGTAAAACAAAAACTAAAATTGTGTATTTTTCTTTGATTCAAATGGAGAAGTTTTAAAGTGTTCAGATTCGTTCCATATTCCCTTAAGATGAAACATTTCTGACAGACTGGTCATCTAGCTTGGTGATCTCTGATCTAGTCAGCGTCCCTTTGAATTTTTGTACATGTCCTTTAATCGAATTTGAAACTCCAGAGTTAAAGCAGTCCTTGGGTGACAGTAAAGACAGGAGATGTAATTGATCTTTAAACCTCTTTTTCAAACGCATCAAAGCCAGCACTCTTCTGCAGAGCGGATCAGAGCCGTCTCTGGTTTACAGTTCAAAGACTCATGTGGCTCATGTTAATTTATGCATCCGTCTCTTTTTGCATGTGCACTGGATTGGGTGTGCTGCAGTCTCTCTTAACAGGCTGCCCTGCTCCGAGCCCTGCAGGAGAGCCTCTTCTAAATCACTGCCTGTTACTTCACAGAGAAAAAAGAATAGGGAGTGACCTGGGAGTAAGGTGGGGGAATAGTAATGCATGTACGTGTGCTCACAGAAAATTAATGTTGAGGAACCGTTTTCAAAGAAAATGATTATGGTTCTTTAAAGCAAATGAATGCAAAACACCTGTTCCTTTTATTTAAGTCAAAGGCCAGTTAATGAATTATTCAGTTTGCTACTGTATATAACATGGATGTTGGGTATAGCTTGGGCATTGGTGCATTTAGGCCCTCAATAGGAATATTTCTTTCTACATGTAATGTCATTTTCAATTTGTGGACAAAAACTGGAGGTGAAAAAGTTGTGATGAAAGCTTGTGGAAACAAACTGCTCTCCTTAATTACTTCTCAGAGAAAATAGAATAGAGTGACCCGGAACTAGTCATTAAGCAAGGTGGAGGCAGATACAGTGGCATGCAAAAGTTAGGGCACCCCTGGTCAAAATTTTGTTTAATGTGAATAGATAAGTAAATGATGAACTGATCTCCAAAAGACATGAAGTTAAAGATAAAACATGCTTTTCAACATTTTAAGCAAGATCATGGTATCATTTTTGTTATGTACAATTTCAGAGTGAAAAAAGGAAAGGAGCACCAATCAAAAGTTTGGGCACCCCAAGACATTTGAGCTCTCAGACAAATTTTACCAAGGTCTCAGACCAGAATTAGCTTGTCAGGGCTTTGCCTTGTTCCCAGTCATCGATAGGAAAGGCCAGGTGATACAAATTTCAAAGCTTTATAAATACTTTGACTCCTGAAACCTTGTCCCAGCAATTAGCAGCCATGGGCTCCTCTAAACAGCTGGGGTGCCCAAAATTTTGCATGTCACTGTAGCTTGAGCGTTGCTGCATATAGGTGCCCAGTAGGTATTTTTCTATCTCCATGTTATTATTTTCAATTTGTGGACAAAAACTGGATAGAAACAGCAGCAACTTCAATAAAATGCCAAAATATTGTAAAAAACACTTGTGGAAACTTGCTGCTACACTGTGTCACTACCCAGAGAAAATAGAATGGAGTGACCCGGGACTAGTCATTAAGCTATAGGTGGAGGAATATATTACCACTGGCAGAACAGAATTGTAATGTTGAGGAACTATTTTCAAATATATCAGAGCTCTTTTAAACAACACAATGTACAGTATAAGATCTGCTTCTCTTATTGAAATCAAAATTATCTATAAATTATCAACACTGGTAAAAAAGGATTACTGCCAGCAGTTTGCTATTGTATGTAGCCAGGATGTTGGTTGTAGCTTGGGTGTTGAGTTTCAGGGGTTGCATCTTCCAAAGTCCTCATTCTAAAACTGAATACATCATAACGTTTGATAAGGATATTCCATTTCCATTCCATTCCAAAGGTTTTTTTTCGAATGAGGTCAAGAATTAAAACCTTCCTGTGCCCAATTTGGATAACACAAACTGGTTCATCCATTGCAACCTTCAGTGTCCCAAATCAGATATTTACACGTTGACCTTGCAATGTCTGCTTCTACTTCTTCCACTTGACAAAGCAGAAGAGATTTTCAGCTTGATCAGCCACGAAGGGTGACCGGCTGGTTAGTCTCAGATATTGCCAATCCTCTGCCAATTGAATACATGCGGCGCACGATGGTTCATGTCCCGACTATTGTTGCTGCTGCCACCCCTTTTCATAACCAAGTCATCAAATACCAACACTTTGTCATGTCCCCTTATCAGCAATTTTTCAGATCCTTTTAGTGGCTTTATTTCTGAAAAGCAACTAGCTACAAATTTAGCAACTTATTTAGACCATCAGGGGAAAAGTTGTGATTCATTCCCATGCATGCTGCTCTGAGTAATCGCAGTGATCGGCTCCTCTGTCCGCAGTGCAGAATCTTGCATCTCGTCTTGAGCTGTGCACAGTGTGGAGCAAGCAGGAGGAGAGGAGATGGTTCTCGCTGCAGTTGTGGAAACGAATATATAACCTTCTGTACACACACCTTTATATTCTTGTAAAAAGATACTGTTTTATAAATAGTTTTACATAAATCAAATACATCATTTTGGATAGATAATAAATGGTTAACTCTCCATGATAGGCCCACAGACAGTATAGAATTATATTTTCACTAATTCTTGTCTGATACGTAAATAATTAATTTAAGCATATATAGATCTGTTGCACCTCTTTTCTTTTGGGAAAGTAAAACATGATATAGAAAGTGGGATATACTGCAGTTTATGTTAGTTGGACTGCTTTTCACATCAGTGGCATGTCAAGGGACTATTTTCAACTTATCTTGCATTGTAACATGCATTATGACAACTTAATAAGGTTTATGTTTGTTTATAAACAAAATCGAGGAGCCTACAAGTGTTTTGTTTAGTTTGTCTCAGAGGCTGCAGAGGGACTCTGCAGCTGTGCTCAGCTGTCTGCTGCTGCTGCGAGAGATCAAATTTCCCTGGGGGCGGGGAAAAGTGCGAGGGAGTCAGCAATCATTCAGTTTGTTGCCCTAACCAAAGATACTGGATTACTACTGTACTATACAGTATAATTATACTATACTGTACTATTACTACTATTATCACTGGTTTATCCACTGTCTTTGCCCTAACGTCTTGGTGTCCTTCTTCTTCTTCTTGTGTAACCTTGTGTGTATAGGCGGTTAATACAGCATTACCGCCACCTAGTGGATTGGAAGCACATTACACATATAATGGGCTTTTATTGGGAAAAATAGCTCAAATGCGACCCCCAGTGGTAAAATTAGGTATATAATTCGATATATCAGTTTGGTTAGATATTTGGCTTTAAATCAAACCGGTTGGAAAATTTTCAAACCGGCGCAAGCCTATTGCCTATACAGTATTTTATTTAAAATGCATTTTTTCCACTTGCTGTAAACACAACCAGGATGTATTATTACCTTAAAAAGTTGGTATGGCAAATGATTTAGCAAACATTTGCCCAAATATCATTTAAAATGCCAATAAATTTAAGCCCTATATTCACTCTCCTTTCAGCTCTGATTTGTTCTCCACCAACTCATTTGGAAATATCTGGCTCTTTAGCTGCCAAATGATCCACTATGTTTAAGCTGGGCAGCTTTGTTTGTCGACATTATAAAATGATGGACCCAGCCACTGTGACGTCACCCATGTGTTTGTGGACTCCCTGTTTTGAAGTTTTACCATTTTGGCCGCTGCCATCTTGGATTTTTGGAACCAGGAGTGACCATATTTTGATAAGGTTGGAGCCAACCCTAATGCCACCTGCTTTCTTGGTTAGCAGTTCAATTACAACTATGGCTGACTGTGATAATGCTAAAAACAGGCTTAAAACCTTTAAAATAAAATGGGGAAAAAATTGGTACAGTATTTTTTTTAGTATATACATTATTGAGATTACAAATACAAATTAAACTTTAGGTAGCCTACTAGAATAATATAATCAATGGCCTTTTCAGTCCACTAGATACACTTTGCTGCAATAAAAATCACTGAAGTGAGTTTAACAGACTGAAAACGTTATCTTACTGGGGACAAAATTTTAAACTCGAAAAGGTAATACATCACAATATATTGCAACATATTTTTATCACAATACTTAGCATACCACAACATGTTTAAAATTGCAATAATATCATATTGTGACTTAAGTATTGTGATAATATGGTATCGTGGGGCCTCTGGTCATTCCCACCCCTGGTGCTTACTAGAAAAACAGAACAGCTGACTTTTAAAAGGGTCTTTAAGTACAGCCAAATGCTATTTTTAGGCAACCAAAACATTAACAATTTAGATTAAAGTGAACCAAAAAAGGTGAAATGCTGGAAGGGTGAGATAATAATTCCTTGGGTTTGTCAGTCTGGGCAACACTGCACATATTACCTACAGTCATTGTTTACATCAAAATATTGATCAGTGCAGCTTTAAAGGGCATCGTCATTTAATGTACACATCCAAGAAAACCTAGAAATGAGCATTACAGTCTCCCAGCCACAGAGAAGACAAATGTCAACTGAAATCAGTTTGTCTTGAGCTATGAGACGCTCACAAAAGGAAAGGTCTGTGAAGATGATTTATTTAAGAGTGGGAGCCCAGAAATTGTGTATTTCAGAAGCATGCACTGTACATGCCACAGCAGACTACCTGTAGCACAGTTTCATCCATCTGCAGCACTGTGTGTTTCAGCCACTTCAGCCTGAATAATCTCATTTCTCACATCCAGGGACAATGTCTGTCAACTGGTATTTTTCAGCACTAGAGTCTTTTTCACAGAATACCGCCGTTCTAATATAAACTCTAGATTCTCCTCACAAAAGGAGTATAATCATTTTCTGGAGAGATGCAGCAGCTAGGCACAGATACAATAGCAACAGTATTCTGCTGCACGGGGAGACTCTAACGTTTGAGTTTGGCTGACTTGTGCTGTTCTAACTGCTGTGCTCTTTGTCCACTTCATGTCCTCACTAATTGTTTTTCATTATCTTGGCTGCATTGCAAAATGAGTTTGCCTAAACGTTTTATATGCTATTAAGTTTGTGCTGCTGACCATACAGTCCCTGTTGGTTTGAGAGGGGTTTAGAAGTTCAACAGATAAGCTTACAGTACATCATGAGATATAATGACTCTCAGTACATTGCTCACACTACTACCCTGCTGTGATTTTCAAGTTTGGTGTCAGAATGTTAACCTGGGTTTATTGTTGTCATAAGTAATTAAAAGAAGTTATAAACCTTTTAGATAAATAGATGCTGTGTTGAAAACATAGGTAGAATGAGGATCCATAATATAAATTAGGATGATGTCTGTAGTTGCATTTGCTGACGTCATTTTGTGATATCAGGACCTTACTTTTCTGGAAACAGATAAACAGTGTGTTAATAGGTCTTATCAATATATTGAATTTATGAAATTACAGACATCTGTTACAGATCATAAAGGCTTTCATCAGTCAGCTTCTTATGCCGGGTTCAAACTACACAATATCAGCCTGATTATAGCCAGATGCAGTGTTGTATGGTGTTGGTTTGGAACATGAACAACAATGAGTGTTGTACACGATAATCCATTGTTTCATCTTGTGTAGTGTGTCATAGTAGACGACGATGCTGCATCAGGGACGCCTCACGACGTCCCGACAGAGAGTCTAGCATGGTTGATTTTCTTTTGGTCGTTTATGACTTCTCCCGTCACAGCTGTCACTTTGACCAATAGAAACACAGAACGATCTGCTGCCGTAGACGACTATATGGCAACAACACTCCAGCCTTTTTGATATTTCCTGTAGGGACGTTACCACACAGAGTAAATAGGGAAAAATGATGATGTGAAACAGCAGACGCACTTGAGTACTGAGTACCCCTACTGAAATTAGCATCAAGCTAGCATAGAATCTTATTTCTTCATAATGGGGAAGGATAAAAAGTAATAAAATTAAAACTGCACCACAGCTACAGAGGGTACCAGCTTCATTTGAAACAGATGACATTAGAAACACCATTCCCTCCCTGTTGCTGTTTAAAATTAAAAGCCCCATATAATTTCAGTTGAGAGAATCCCCTCATTTTCTAAATAGGCTTTTATTGTGAAACATTTGCAGGAACTTGTTGTGGAGGATTCAGTGATTTGCAAAGTTTGCATGCGTTACTTTGTAGCTCCTGCCATCTGGTGGCACATTTTATGTTACTACAACATTTCGGCTGGCATATGAACAGACACAGTGACTGCAGTAATAGTAATAATGATAAAAATAGGACAAGAATAACCTGATGACATCAAAAACGTTGTGAAAGACGACCGGGGATGATTGGTGTGGAACATCGTGTAGTGTGTCATGTCTGTCGGCCAAACTACGGCACGATTTTATGACTCCACAATCGCGTAATCTGACACAGTGACTGTCAGAACGGACCGAAGTGTCTTGGTGTGTGAACCAGGCATGAATCAGCTGCTCCATTTATTTTGAAGAGGAAGAGATTTCTGCAGATAACTCGCCTCCTGGTAAAAACCACCTAACCTTGCTCCTCCACAGCTCCACCTCCCTGACCAAAAATGACTCATCAATCACCAATCACTTTTGGCTCCAAAAATCCATGATGAAGGCCACGATACCAAACACAAGGCTTCAGAACAGGAGTTCACAAGCCAGTGTGTCATTTCACATTGGATTCATCCACTATTTTATACGGTCTATAGTGGCGACCTAAAGCTAATGAAAGCACAAGACACTGGGCAAGGGAAATAGGGGGGGAAGTCTTGACGCTGTCAGTGTCACAGTCACACGAAAGTCACATGTTGTTATACACTGTGTAATGTATATGATGTAATAGCAGCAGGATAGCCGGTGTTGTGGCCTGGCAGGTGACATAAAAAGTCACATTTACATTTTACTGTTGTCCAGACTTTTGAAATATCCCCACTGTATAAAAACAAACAAAATAATACTCACAGTATGATTTTACCATTATCCAGTCTGATACCACACTTCCTTCTTTTTCTGCCCTGGATGTGAGCCACCATCTCCCTCTTGTCCTGACTGTTTTGTTTGCAGTATTCCAGCATTCAGCAGTCCAATCAGACTGCTGAATATGTATGAAGCCTCAGATGTGTGGAGTAGACCAACGGGCCTACTAACTGCACTTGGCTCTGGCGATATCATCTGCCCTCAAGGATGCCCGCACGGCTGTCTCATCCTCAGTTTCCCCCACTGTGCAACACTTGCATGTTGTTGGTGATTATCATCCTCTCTGGCCTCTGTGTGTCATTCAGGGTGAATGTACTCAAAGATATGGGCCTACAGTGCAGCCACTGGACAATGTAGAATTGAAAGAGTGAAAATGAAGTTGTTGCTGTCATATATTGATGACTGTATTTCATCCTTTCTTCTGTAGTAAAATCATAGGTCATAAATCCACACTTGGGCCTTTAAGAAAAGCAGATTAATGTTTCAGTTACATGAACAAAGAGGTCAGAGGCTGTTTGAGAAAGACTTGATCTTATTGGATGAATATAGCAGAGTGGTGCTGAAGACACAGTTCAGTGGAGTGCCAGTTGCCCAAAGGTAACATTTAAATGGTAAAATACAAGTAAAAATAGAAATGGCAGTGTTGTTTTTTTTTTTTTTGAATATATTCATTTGTGAGCATGACATTTGCTGTGTTAGAAGGTCAGCAGACTGTCTAAATGGCTAAGGATACCTTGGTAACTGTAATATGGCCAACTGTTTAACCTAACAGCATGAAAAGCAGTTGTCTTGCTGTCACCTGTTTTTGCTTTAACTAAAATAAATACTAGTTTTAGTCACATTTGAAGGTCCAGTATGATGGTCCAGATGTAGGGGGTCTCTCTGGTATGGCTCCATCAATGTTCACAGTCAAAAAACATGAAGTCAAGGATAATAATACTTTTTGCTGTATAGAAAATTACTGAACCATGACAACACTGTGTCATATCAAAACATACTGCGAATATACCCCTAGTACGATAGTGGTAGTCCAATAGATATCGTCCAAGTCTACCATAGACTGTTTGCATCTAGAGGTGAGGATTGCAGATTGCAACCAGCTGAAACTTCTCCTGGTTAGAATTCCATCAGTGTTCATTGTTCAGGAGGTTTTTACTGGGAGACAAATTATCTGCAGAGTACTCTTCCCCTTCAAAACAAATGGACCAGGTGATTAAAACCAATAAGAACACTGAATAAAGCAGTTTCATGTTGAGATCAGTGTTTCTCGAATGCTGCTTGGCATATCCGAGATGGGCTGCTAGCCCAGCACCTGCTAATCTGTGCTAATCTCTCTGGTAATTTAAGATTTAGACATTCCGGAGGTTTTTACTGGGAAATGAATTATCCCCAGAGGTCTCGTCACCTGTTTGTGTTTTGTGTTGTGTTTGTGTTTGGTTTGTCCGTGTTGGGCAACTGTAGAAACATGGCGGCAAACTCCATAGAAGAATATCTGCTCCTTATGTATGGCTCATTCTAAAGAAATGAAAATTCAACGATTCCTATTTTCAGGTGATTATACACTTAAGAAATAAAAATTATATTCAATTTCTGCAAATGCATCCCTCTAAATCCAACACACTGGACCTTAAGGTCATTTAATTACCATTAGTATATGTCTAAAATTAACATTTTAGTGTAGTGTTTGACAGTCAATAATCCTTCTCATTTTCTGAGAACATTTAAAAGTTTATGTTTTTTGGCATTCTGAGGCTACAGTGTTTGCCATCTTTAATGTCAGCCTTCAAACACTGGTGGTCTGATCTATCTGATGGTTCTGCTTTGCTTATTTTTTGTACTGCGTGTGCAGATGATTCTTAAACACAATCTTCAGCCCATTAGCATTACCAGCATTAAGTAAACTACCTTACTGACCTTCTGTACACTTCAGTGGTGACTTGGTGACAATGTTGTAGACCACACTTGAGTGTTTTGTAACTTTGTTGCTTGTAGTTTGAACAAAGCATACTAAATCGAACCATAAACACTGCTTAGAAAATCATAGCATCTCAGTCCAAACTAATGTTAATCAGAGATTTTATGTTACAACCAGATCACTAAGGTCCTCCACTGCTTTACTTTAAAATGTTCCTCATGTGTCCTATTAAAGTACTGATGAGAGTGCTTTCTGTTTTTATGCCCCCAAACTGTGGAATTCACTGCCTTTGGATATTGGATTGGCAGGCTCTCTTTATTTTATTAAGTAAATTAAAGACCTGTATTTTTCATTTTATCTTGTTAATACAGAGTAACATTACAGTCTTGACTGTTAAGTTTTAGCCATTGGTTTTTATCTTATTCTATCCCTTGTGTTTCCTTTTGTTCTATTTTATTTATTTACTTTCCTTTATGGACTTTTAATCATCTTTTTTGTGAGTTTGTTCTGTTTTGTTTGGTTTTCTTTCTTTAATATTTTATTGCCTTATTGTTGTAAGTTTCTGGTCTTGAAAAACTTAATGTTCAGTTGTTTGTGTCATATTTTTAACTGTGTGTCATTCCAATTTTGCCATGTGAAGCACTTTGGGCTGCATGTTTGTATGAAAGGTGCTATATTGATAAAGTTGAGATGAGTTGAGTTAATGCTAATTTAAACACAGAGCACTCGCCAGCCCCAATGCTTGACAGTAACATTATGTAATGTAACATTAGCCTTACTATCACCATGCCAACAACCTTAACAAGTTGTTTCTTTGATGACTGAAATGAAAACATGCTTCCCACAAATTTGGTCATGAGAACCAGACTACCAGGTTTCTCAACTCCTGACTGTCCCAGATATCTACCCTTTTTAGATGTCCAGAAGTCCAGAGCTCTCTCTGAACATGTTTGTTCTTATAGATGGAAATCTGCAAAAAAATCAACCCTTCTCCACTCTGTATTGTCATCTTACAACCCATACACAACAAGACTTTACCATTTTCTCTTGATATCTCAGCTGTTCCTCGCCCCAGTAGCTCAGCGCCATTAAATTGTGTGTATGTGACGCAGAGGTCACCTGGAAGTGACTGCAAACAAACACTGTGATTCAGTCTACTACCCTTCTGTGTTTTGCATTAAACAATAAACAAAACAAAAAGTATACACAATAATGGCCTGACATTAAAGATTTTTCATATAGCACTAAAATCAAAATAAATGAAGTAATTTGAAAAAAAAAAGCATATTGTGCTGTTGAGCAGCCACAGTTGTCGAGTGTATAAACCCTAAGCAGTTCCACCTCGCTCCACAACATGGTTTCATCTGCACATTGCCAGCTTGTAGCATGTGGGTGTCGGAGAGTGTGTCAGTTATTGACGAGCTAATCTGCATTTTCCATGCCCGCTCTGTTTGACCTTTGCAAATATTGATTTTTTGAAGGAGAGGATTAGTGAAGCACAGTAGCTCAGTATGAGTAGTAGTAGTTGCCCTCTGATTCTGTCACTCTGAACAGACACAAAGAGGCACTCTTCAGGAGTGAAGAAAAGAAATCTATTTTTGAATTTAACAATTTCCACCCAAGATGTCACTTTGCGCGAGTGCCCAGCACACATATCTGGCAGCACATTTGTAAACACACCCACTGCCACGCTGATTCGATTAAGCCAGTATACACACACGGGCATTGTTCAGTGCTGTGAAATGTCTTTTTAATAAATGTATACTTACACAAGAGACTGACACTTCCTGAAGAGCAAAGTTGCAGCGCTAGCATTTTCTTTTTTGTAGCCCATCTGCAGTCTTTCATGGGTTTAACGTGTTTGTCAGATAAAAAAAGAAACTAATTTCCATGATCCCTTCTTAATTACTTCTCATGCATCATTAGCCCAGAGAGGTCTCCTAATAGTAGTAATAGTCAGCATGTTGGTCAGAGAGTTTATAGATGCTCTTGTCTGCGTCTGCAAGAGTGATGTTCACACCGCACCCATCGATCATCTCCTGTCATTTTCATACGCTTTGGAGTTAATGGGATGGAAATATTAGCCATTTCTAGTGCTGACAGAAAATAATCTACAGTAATGAAATGAGCCTGAATCATCACGGTGCCTCTGATAATTGAGGAGGCTGAGAAGTGCTGTTCCGATGAGCCTGTAGAGTGATCAGTGCAGAATGGAACACATAATCAACAGTAAAGCTACTTTGCCTCTCTGGAAGTCCTTCTCGTTAAATGAAAATGGAAGAAGACAAACGTGACCTCCTCAGGAATCTGTCTCAACGCCATGTGCTAAGAAGAAGGTAATTAAAATGCTTCCAAACATGTTGGCACAAAGAAAAGTGCCCCAAAGCTTCTTGTGTAAGCAAAAACTGCACCGCTGAGATGCTTAGCCCTTTTTATTTAGTTCACTCTAATGCAGCAGCGTTTACACAGTTTAATTATGAGCCTGTCTCACTGGGAAACAGTGGAGCGAAGGAGGGGCTATTAATGGAAATAGTCCTGAGAGATCAGTTGTTAGTCTGCCCTTTAAAAAGCAGAGTTGGTGAGCAGAGAGAAAGAGAGGGAGAGATAGGTGAAACAGTCCTTTCGGCTCTTGAAAGATGATTAAACGAGTTCGAAACAGCCCCGAATCTTTCTGACAGGGAGGCGATTAGCCGATGAGGCGTGTCAAATTAGAAGAGCGTGAGATGCAGATTCCACTCGCACTTAGATTGAATTCTTTCACAGTTTCGCCCATGACTCAGCTCATAATCACAGGCAGGATTTTAATTTCAATATAACACCCCCCCATTTCATCGTCACATGTGCTTCCACAGGCACAAATTCAAAACAACAAGATGCATTTTTCAGCATTGTGAATCTTGCCTATGGTGGCGTGGGGAAATTGTTCTGTTGCATGCTATGATAATGTTGTGCATTACGGCTGCTGTGCATAAATAAAAAAGCATGAATGCAACATACACTTTTATTGTGAAAATTGTATCCATTGACATATTTTACAGGCTTTGATCCAGCCATTTCAGAGGTTTGCAAAACATATTTTTGGGACTAATTGTAAAATTGTTGTTTTGAAACTTGACGGAATAATACTCACTTTAAGTTCCTCATCCTCACAGGTCCACGTAAAGACCCAAGGACATTACTGCTTCCTCTTCTCATCCTCTTTAACCCTTTTGGGTAAAAGCTGCAAACTGTTTAATGAGCCATCAAGAAAGGCCAAGCTGGATTTCTGGAGAACACTTTTTTTCTTTGAGGCAAAAATATACGGAACTCCAAAGATTGATATAGTGGAGTAGTTTTATTAGTAAATAAATCTATAATAATCCTCTGTACTTTAGATGTCAATATATAGCATCAGCATCCCTATAGCATCCCTAACCCTAACCCCAAGTATGCTTTTAAGAGCATGTGATGTTGAATTGACATGAAGGGGACACTGAAACTCCTATCAGGGTGAACATGATGTACAGAAAGTTATTTTTAAAAAGTATGGTTCATGTTGTAACATGTTTCCATTTTTGCCTCCTGTTTAATGACTTAAAGCTACTCTTACCTTTCTTGCATTTCACACAGTCCCATCCCCCTCCTCCTGCAACTCCACCTCCCTCCAAAGTCCCATCCCCCTCCTCCTGCAACTCCACCTCCCTCCAAAGTCCCATCCCCCTCCTCCTGCAACTCCACCTCCCTCCAAAGGCCTACTCCCCCCTCCTCCATTACGTCCTCATTACGTCTATGATAGATGTAGGCGTTGGCAACGTAACGTTAGATACACGGAAGAGGAGAGCGAGTGTAACGTTACAACCGAGACAGTCAAACACAACCCCGGAGTTTTAAAACTCAACTGGAGTCAGTGATGACTGATGAGTTTTAGAATAAGGTTACAGTGCTAACGTTAGATAGTAGCGTTAACATTACTAGTAAGTGGAAACGCACAAGGAAGATAATAATGTTTCAGAGGCTACGCTACAGTAGGCTAACGTTAACCATTAGCAACTGGATGCTGTGTTGTCATATAGAACGTTACAGCCTATGTTGCAGAAATTATGATCTGGCTGAAATGGCTTTGTGAAGGAATAGTGTAACAGTGCGTACATTAAGCGTGTCCGTTAAGCCTGCTTGGCCTCATAGCCATAGGAATAAATGTAATGTTACCAGTTGCCACAGTGTTTTCTTTTGCTCTGTCTGAAGCAGTTGGGAATGCCTGCCCAAATACTGCGGGGATAACATTAGTTTGTAGCTTGTGTTGCTCCTTGTTTCTATCTAGTTCCACCTACTGACACACTGGGGTGATGTCAGCTTACTAGAGATGACACATTTTATTCCTACTAAGGAAGCCTGCTGTCCTGTAGCAGATACAGCATATCATTATATTTTAATAGGGATGCAAAGTAATATCGGCACGTCATCGGTATCGGCCAATATTGACTATAAAATGATCAAAATTGGCCAACATGCTTTTTCTCATTTTGCACAATGAATGAATATTATATACACTGAAAAGCATTCTATTTCATGTCTCCATCTGCTGGTGGGCCATCACGATAAGAGTATGCATGTATAATATTACATTGATTCCACTACATAAGAGACTTGATGATCACTAAAATTAGGTGGGGAACAATGTGGATTTATCGATGTCAGTATTGGTTATCAGCCAAGTAAGTTGTTATATCAGCAAAAAAATCCAATATTGTGCATCCCTACTTTGTTATGGCTGTAGAAACAGGCGACGTTCTTTACATTCTAAAACCAGCTGCTGGCAATTTGACCAGCTGAGCTGCAGGCGACACCATCAGCTGGCTTGAGTCGAGCTTAGACCGACCAGTTCACACCGCTGCAACTTTTCTCTGCAGTGTTCTAAAACTGTTTCGTGTTGTTGTGAATCATTGTTCTGAAGTGGGCTTAATAGAAAGAGATGGGTCTATAGTTTTGGCAGTATTAAAAATCACGCTGTCTAGGGCCTTGGTGACTTAGTGGGTAAAGCAGGCGCCCCATGTACAAGGCTGTTGCTGCAGCGGCCTGGGTTCGAGTCTGGCCTGTGGCCCTTTGCTGCATGTCATCCCCCCTCTCTATCTCCCCCTTTCACGCTTACCTGTCCTGTCCATTAAAGGAAAAATACCCAAAAAAATCACGATGATGTTTTGCTGCCTCTTACAGCAGCTGTAGTCAGAGAGAGAGAAAAACTGCCGGTAACTTTTAAGGTGGAACATTAACTTGTAATGTTACTCAATACATGAGTTGATGACGTCTATCCATCAGCACACCTTGAATTCACTCACTATTCCTTTAGTTTTTATATGACATACACTTTAAGTAATGGCTGGCTCTTTAAGCGTTAATATATAGAAGGATAGGATTGGATATATTGGCATATATCCCAATCATCGCTCGGAGAAAAAAAAAAGCGTTGTGAAATGCTGTCCTGTGAGCTCAGGCAACACTAAACCCCCGAGCTTACCTGAGAAGGACTAAATACAGTGAGTGCTGGATGGAGCAGTGAGTGACAACAACCCCGCCCACATTTAAGGGCACTGTTTGCGGTGGACACACTAGGGTCTAAGTACCATGTCTGAAGGGTTACTTTTGGTTCCAGAGGTACCATGCCAAAAGTGTTTGGTGGAAACAGGGCTTATGTGAGTGTATGTGCTTAAAATAAAAAAATACACCCAAGTAAAAATGAGAATTATTCTTTTTTAAAACGATTTCAAAAAGTACAGTTTAATTAACAATATTACAAAAGTACAAGTAACTATCCATGTCTCAAAAAAGCATTAAGCAAGAAAATCTTACTGTTATTTTATTTTATGGGCTTTGATCAAGTTATTCTAGAGGTTTTGGGAAGGACAGGTTTTTATCATATAGTGCATAAGAAGAAAGCAGTCTCCACTTTGTATTGCAGCACTCACACACTTTTTTTCATCAGTCCAACTTTCATGAGAAATCATCTTGAAATCCACTGATGGAAAGAAGAACAAAAGCCTTCTAAGCTCTGGGGAATAGGAATGAGATATAATATTAGGAGCTGTCAAAGAGAAAATCAGTGGAGTGAAAAGTCCTCAGGCTTAGCGGAGAGACGTGCTCGAATCGCACACAGAATCATAATATATTTACTCTTTACATCTGTTTCTGTCAGTGCATTAAAAATCGCTAAACCTAGCTGCAGCTTTCATGGCATGGTCATGGGTAGACAGGTACAAGCAGACCTGTAAGTGTGTGTCATTCAAACACTGACAGGGTTGTTCTGTATCTTTAGCTCCGCAGGTGACATTGTCAGAGATGTAAGAGTATAACTGAGGCGACACAAACATCCGCATGATGTCATTTCTCTGGAAACCAGTGAAATAGCTGCAATTGTGCTTTCTAATATAGGATGTTGTGTAAAGCCGGCGGGCTTGTTCCCTTTGATCTCAGAGGGTTTTGTTTGCAGTCGATACCATATTTTTAGTGGGAGTTTGAGAATTGACTGCATGGCCTATTTTCATGACAGCGTTCTGTCAGCCGTCTCAGGGTTTGCTCCCCGCTTTGTCTACCGATCTCTGCTCAACAGTCCCTCTTCCTGCTGCCAAGAGGGTTTGGCTCATGTAGAAAAAGCCCAGTCAGCTTCCAGTGTGCTGTCTTAGTCCAGAAATGGTTAAACCTTAGAAAGGCATAGAAAAGATAAATCCATCTAGTAATCATCTGAGGTTTCAAATTTGTTGTAAATGCAATGAGATGGTTTCTGTTTATTCTCATCAGACTGTCAACAGTGAAGAATGAAGTTGGTTCCTGTCCGAGGAACAAATTGAACTTTGATTAATGCTCTTATTGTGATTGCTTGTGTAGCATGAGCCAGCTGAAGATAGGTTCATTCCCAACAGTGGATATGTTGGCAGGTATTAGCATGACAAATGCAAGGTGACAGGGAAAATGATTTGAAATGAGAGATGTTGGGCCAGTATATAATCTTTCAAATTTAAAATAGCCAAGAACACATAAATTAGGGCTCTCATGCAATCCCACAACCATTACAGTACATCTTTGTTAAAAGTAAGGATGGTGATGCATACTCGATCTGGGTGTCAGTATTTGTTCCATGTATGATGTAATCACCGCCCAACCTTCTTCCTGTGAAGATGACTTATTTTTTTCAATGCCTCCATGCCATCCGTTCCTCAGTGTCATTCTTGTGAATGCAAAATCTCAAGACCATCTTCAAGACATTTTGGTGGTCAAAGGTCAAGGTTACATTGCAATCCGGTCTCACTCCAAAGTCGTCAAAATCTGGGTCTTGGTCAGTGACTTCCAGTATCAGACACAGATGAAAAAAGCCATCCTTTCAGGTCAGCATCATACATGGCTGGTTGCCATTATTGTTTAACAGTGCCCGGTGGCGTCAGGGGGAAACACGGCAGGACAACAACAAAAGTAAAGGGGGCAGAAGTCCAAGTAGGGCGGGTGGGAGTGCTGGTGTATGGGTCCAGCAACCACCGACCTTCACTGGAGGCCGGCATTCGCTTCCCTTAAGAGTGTAAAGCCAAACCCTATTTTTTCCTAAACCCAAACATGTGCTTTTGTTGCCTGAACCCAAGCATAATATGTTAACTGGCTAACTAGCTAGATGGTCAAGACGGTCTACCAATTTCCCTTTTTGAATAACAATTACAGACTAATACAGTCGGCTGATGTAGAGGGGTATTTCCTTGCACGCAGGCACAGAACAGTCATGCTGGTTGGTCCTTGGCTGTAGACTTTGCGGTGTCTTCATGTGCAACATTTTGGCTGAGACAAAGGCGATGTCAGGAGACGCAATGGGCAGCTTTCGTTGCTGCTAGTTCTCTGAGGTAGGCTTGGTGTGTTTGGTTTGTTGGGGAGAGCAGTCAGAGAAACGGCCTTAGGAACAATGGGATTTGGAAGTACTTTAGTGCTCTGTAATAATATATGCGAGTACACTTAATGTGAGAATATGGAAATTACTTAAAATGGCCATTCACCACAATCAAAAGCAAGAAGTAGAAAAGTTTAGGCAAGCAAGAAGCAAGCAAAGAAGTCCTGAAGTAACAGATCTGCGAGTGTAGTGGTAAGAAGAGTGCAGGCTGTGCTGATGAATAGGTCTATTCCAACTGAAGCCCAGCAGGAGCATGGATGCTCCTACACCCAGCCGCTTCCATTAGTCCTCCACCATTTCTCATTTGATGTATGGTCTGAAGCTGGCAGTAAAACCATTTTGAACTTTAATACAGCACAAATCCTGTAAGGTGTCTGTCTCTGTGATGCTCTTTACTAACCAAAGGGATGAAAGGAGAAAAAGGATCTGAAGCTTTCTCTGGGTAGACCTCTCACTCCCTGCTGTTTGGGAGGCATCAAGGAGTATTTCACCAGTGTTAACTGCAAGTTAAGAACATATGACTCTCCAGAGTCAGCTGCAAACTGGCAAGACATTCTACAATTTATGATTTCACATGATAGCACCATTCAATTCAGTCTTTTCTAAAGGCGAAATGATTAACAAAATATCTTGTTTCGATGGGTAAAGAAAACTATTGGATGGTTGTCCAAATTAATTTAACAAGTGAAAATTGCTGTGTCAGCTTTAAGTGTTGGTTCATCATGAATTTTGGCAAATAGGGTGAATAAAGGGAGTTTCATGAAAGTAAGACATCCATGTTATCCACGATAGGGATGCAAGATAATACTGGCACATTGTTGGTATCAGTCGATACTGGCTTTAAAATGACAATCAGCCAACATGCTTTTTCTTATTTTTCCCAATGAATGAATCTTACATACAAACATTGTATTTCATGTCTCCGTCTGCTGGTGGGCCAGCTGAGTATACATGCATAATATGATGTTAATTCCTTTTTTTTTTTTTTTTTTTGAAAAAAAATATGATGTTAATTCCACCACAGAAGGGACTTTATCATCACTAAAATTAGGTGAGGAGAAAAGTGGATATATTGATATCGGTTACTGGCCAAATAAGTTGTTATATATCGGCATATTGGATGTTGGAGATCCAATATCATGCATCCTTAATACACGTAATTAATCTAAGTCCAATAGTCAAACTCCTTCCAGCCCTGGTCTGGTCTCTTTACCTCCTGAGCAAGAGTCTGAACTATTAAATTAATCACCAATTAATTTGATAATCGTTGAATGAGTTTGAGCAATTTTTTAAGGAAATTAAATTTAAAATTCTTTGATTCCAACTTTTTAATCTTACTATATAATGACGAAAACTCTGTGTGTGTGTGTGTGTGTGTGTGTATGTGTGTGTGTGTGTGTGTGTGTGTGTGTGTGTGTGTTTGTGTGTGTTCCACGTTTTTCTCCTCACTGACTTGGTCAATCCATGTGAAATTTGGCACAGTGATAGAGGGTCATGGGAGGATGCGAATGAAACAATATTACATCAATTGGCCAAAGGGGGGCGCTATAGCAACCGATTGAAACTGCAAACTTTGAATGGGCATATCTCATGCACCGTATGTCGTAGAGACATGCAACTTTGCACAGAGATGCCTCTCCTCATGAGGAACAAATTTGCCTCAAGAACCCATAACTTCCGGTTATATAGATTTTCCGCCATTTTGAATTTTTTGAAAAACACTTCAAATCGATCTCTTCCTAGGAAGTTTGAGCGATCTGCATGAAACTTGGTGAACATAATCTAGGGACCAATATCTAAAGTTCCCCCTTGGCAAAAGTTGGAGAACTTACTAAAACTGAGCTTCTATAAGGCAATGAATATTGCGGAGGGCGTGGCTCATCACATAAAGGTTTGGGATAAACTTTGTAGGCATATGACCACACATAATCTGAGGGGACACCTCCATTATTGACCCACTGAAACAAAATGGGGGGCGCTAGAGAGCTAATTTCTTATCTAGGCCTAACCACCATATCAATTTTTACTAAACTTGGTAGATATGTAGAACAGGACGCCTCAAGGTGACTGGAGAAATTTAACTCTAATTGGAAACTGGGTGGCGCTATAACAACAGAAAAATGCTTAAAAATGGCTAAAATGCGACTGATCGCTGTGGCTCCCCCTGTGGCCGAATGTTGTTGTTTTTTTCTAATTTTTGCTATGACTAAGTCATGGTATGGTTTGCTGTACATAATGGGTATGGACTAGTTGTGAATATTTTCTGGTTTCTTTACTCCTTTATGATAGTGAACTTTGACAGTTTATAGCAGATAGATGGAAAAAGTGGGGAGATAGCAAGATGGATGACATGCAGCTCAGCAAGCATTTGCTCCAGCCAGAATCAAACTTGGCTCTATATCTATATATACTACATCTGGTATTAATTTAAATTTGTATCAGTACTCAGGGCTGGCATGGCTTTACTTATTCATGCTGACATGTTCAGTGGTTATCCATTAAAGTGACAGCGGAACTGCATGGCATCAGATTAATTCCTTATGAAGCACCTCGTTGAGACCACCTGAAGGGGTCTTAGTGATCACACAGGGGTGACTTTGAGGAAGTGCACTGAGTTTACAGAACAGTAGGAAGGCTTTCTTGCTGTGCTTCAGATGCTAAGCCTGTTTTTTTCCTGAGGCTTAAAAATAACACCTCTCCTTATCTGCAGCCATCATTTATGTCCCAAGTAAAATCTGTTTGTCTCTGGTTCTATTTTTTTAACAACATTAATCCTGAGCATTTTGTCTGCTTTTGTAATTATAAATGAATGCCATAAAAGAGGGGATGAAATATAGACAGGTTGACAGAGGTACAGAACACACATTACAGTAATGATACCAAGATGAATTTCAAAGGTGCTTATGAAGATAAATGACAAACAGAAATACCAAAAAAGCTGCAATATAAGTACATTATGATGTGTGAAATGCAACAGTACATGAATTATGGTGAAAATCCCCATTAGTCAGAAAATTAATCAACATTATGACAGAAATAATGTTAGTGTGAGTCAGTATGGTCAAGGACAGCATTTGGTTTGGATTGGAATATTACAGACTGTTCACAAAATAATTCAATTTTTTAGATCATTTTCATTTTCTCATTATCATCACTCTAAGGTCATGTCATCAAAGCTAAATAAGTCCTGCTATAGAAACTGTCAGTGAAACAGTTTGTGTGATGTGCACTTTGAATAATCGCAATTTGAAGTTGAAGTTGAAGCTATGTATTGAGCACTGCTCTGCATAAGCTGAGTATATGTTATAAATATATATAATAATATATAATGTGAGTATATACGTTATAAAACTGCAATTGGCACTACCCTGGTAGCCTAGGTGTTAAGGCACCAACCACTGGGCGACCTTTGTTACATTTCATTCCCCATCTCTCTTCCCCCTCATTTCCTGTTATCTCTCTACTGTGCTATTAGATAAAGACAAAAAAATGCCAACAGATAAGAAATGAACAGAAACAACAAGACTAAGAGTCTACAGCCTTGCTAGCAGCCTGTGAGGCTGCTAGCAAGGCTCGAATCGCACACTTGAGTTACTTACTTGAGTTTAAGCTAACATGCTTACAGTGATAATGTCAGCATGTTAACAGTTTAGCTTGACCATATTTCTGCCTGAAGTAGTAACCAAGCCCAACACACATTATGTTTTTTGTGTCAGTCAGTGCCAGTAAGTCAATGCAGTTAATGTAACCTTACTGGTGCTCTGAATTTGTACCTGTCTTGCTGTTCTTACTTACATGATTGCAGCTTGCCTGGTGATTACACATGTGGCACCTTGTAAATAGCTGTCAAAAGACATTGTTTTATATAGACTTACATAGTTAGATTGTTTTAACACATGTCACACAGACACACACACATTACAAATTGTCAACAGTTAAACATAATAAAAATTGTCAAGTCTTCATCACCATGATCTTTTCTCGAACTGTAACCACTGTTCCACCCACTGTAGTTCTTTTGGAGTTGTTGTGGATGAGCGGGGTAGCATTCACCCTGGATGGCTTCAGTACTGTCCTCCTCTGTTTGATGGCTCTTTCAGCAACGTTTAAGATCTCTTTGCTGCTGCTAGCCGGAATAGCCAGAATGCCCCAAGTCTGACTTTTTGCAAACGTTAACATGAAGTTCTATCGACTGACAGGTAACTCGCTAATTGGACAGTTTTGGTGTTTGTCATCCTGCATCATCAGTGCATCATCGGGCCCACATAGGGAAATCAAGTTACACTGACTGACAGGTGTTTATGCAGTTAGTGCTTCTAAAGTGTTATATATATGTTCTTAGGTTTCACAAAGCATTATTGTAAGCGTTATTAGTAGGCTATTACTAGACTGCAACTCATTGCATGTTATGAATAATGACTAACACAGACACAGGGTGAAAAGAAGGTGTCTTGTGCAGTAATGATTCGGGGCTCAACACTGTGAGATCACTGTCACATACTTTCTAATGGACTTTACAAATAGACAAAGTACACAGAGTTGGATACAACGATGGCAGTTTTCACAGCTTTTTAATCATTTAAAATATCCACGCTGACATGCATATGTGTTACCATGGTTACATTTGTGCAATAAATAAGGTATGGGATATACGTGGCCTTTATCAGGATCAGTTATGAGATTGCAGACAGGTTTCATGATCAGCAGATGGATTTAATATTGGTTTAGGTGTTGAAATCCTGCTAAAATCCCATATCTGCTATCATAAAATCCTACGGCTAGTTTGTTTTCTTTCACACCACAAATGTACCGCAGCTGAGTCCGTTTGGAAGCAGACTGAGACACACCTTTTCTTGGTTTGGTTGTTTGGTCCGTACTAGGGTTCAATTGACAGCTTTCACACTAGCCCAAACGAACCATACCGACCACACAAACAGACTTGAGTTTATTTTAACTGAACCAAACAGGTAAGGTGTGAAACCACCCATAGTTGTTGAGATATTTTATGGTGAATCACAAATGTCAACCTGTTGGTGGCACTATAGGAAATGTCTGGGGTTTACTTAAGTCATTAGGATTTTTCCTCTGGGAGTTTAAATATATGTACAAAACTTTCTTAACAATCCATTCAGTAGTTGTTGAGATATTTCAATGTGGACCAAAGTGTTGGACAAACAGACAAACATTACCATCTGTAGAACTATGCTGCTAGAATGACTATAAAAAGTTGAATTCTAGTTTAATTGCTCACTCAAGCTCTCCTGGTCTGTTTCCTCATAGTTATATTTGGAAGCAGCCAATGTGTGGAAATCTGTCATGTGCAATTAATGCCTTTAATGAGATAAATGTGCAGCAGGTTGCTGATGTTAGGCACCAGTTAAACCTTCCTCTCTACTCTGCTGCTGTTTTGAAAAGCTTTAGCAGAACTTTGTTTCGTTCTGTGCTGGAAGGGTTGAATCCTTGATGGTCTTTCTGAGTAAACACACTGTAATCCCCCCACAAAACCCTGCATGAGCCTACTGTTTTGATGTAAACGAGTGATGATTCATGAGATAATGCCTGTTTGACTGTGGACTGCAGTGCTTTTCCCATGGTTCCATGCAGTGGAGAGCTTTGTCAGAGACTGGAGGGGGTACAGCAGTAGTAGTAGTTAGAACGCAGAGCCCTGGGCTGACTGGTAAGCACAGAATCCCTGTGCCTAAATCATCCAGGGGCAGCTAAGTAAGACAGCTCATCCCGGGTCCTGAGTGTCTCGGAGCTTACTTGACCCCAGTCACAACTGTTTTTGTCTGACTTTCTATAATTAGAGGGCTCACTGAGGCTGCCAGCACACAGCCACTGGTCTATTCCAAGTCACACTCACACAACACTCAGGGCTGTGTTGGGTAAAAGGCTTCCAAAATTACCAGGGTGGTAGTGAGGTGCATCCGGGTTGTATAACAAGTGTCAACACAAGGCAGTTAGAGTACTGTGATGAGTGGAGATTGCAGTAATGGTGCACAGGACAGGCAAACTTTTAGCCTTGAAATAGAAATACCCGACTTATTGGCTAAATAGGCAAGTTATCAGGTCATTTAAAGGATCATATCGGAGGTTTTGGGTTTTAATGCCAAATAACTACAATCTGTCTTCCGTTAGTACCATTTCCGAAAGCATGTTGTCACATTTACACAGTATTAACTAATCTAATTCTTATTCTTATCAATAATAATAATAATAATACTTCCTCAGATATGTTTTATCCTCTTATTCGTTTTTATGGCTGAGATAAACATTCTCTGTAAACTGTGTAATGTCACGTTCGATTTACAGATCACTCTGCCATTTTAAGACTAATTAAACTCTGAATTTCCCCTCTGGGGGATCAATAAAGTATATCTTATCTTAAATCGACAAAACTTTGATGAAAAACAGTTCTTCTGTTTCATGATGATGGATTAGCTCTGTAGGAAAAGTTTCAAAACCGTGAGTTAATTTTGACAGTCTACAATTAAAAAGCATCTAAAAAATACAATGCCACTTATTTGGTAATGTTGTGCTGTCAGTAATGTAAGCTCTTAGCACAACAGATTTATTGGGCTTTAGTGGTATTGTCCTATAAAGGCCCAGTGTGTAGGATTTAGGGCGATATATTGGCAGAGAAGGAATAATAAGTATGTTTTCATTGTGTTTGTCCACATAGTCCTCCATGTTGCACCTCCGTGTTTTTACAGTAGCTCAGAACGGACAAACCAAACACTGGCTTTAGATAGGGCCATTTGTATTTTTACTTCATCCACCATAGTAAAAACATCTTGAACCACTGGATTTTAAGTCAGAGCAAAAAAAGGTGAGCACACATTAACAGGTGCTGGGCTAGAGGCTTGTCTGAGACACCCCAAACAGTGTTGGAGAAACACTGATTTGTTACATGAAACTGCTTTATTCAGTGTTTTTACTTGTTTAAACAACGGGTCTGTTTGTTTTGGAGCGGAAGAGACCTCTGTAGATAATTTTGCTCCTAAACAATGAACAGTGAAGGAACCCCAAAGCGGGATTTCATGCTTGGCATGTGGGAGAAGATAGATGCCACTAAATCCTACACACTGCTCCTTTAACTCTTAAAATATTGTTTTCTTAAAACCAAACAACATTTTAGAGTCTGTTTTCTTGATATTCCTGTCTGCCTTACATTCAGTTCAGACAACATGATATTGGTCCGATAATTGCCCAACCCTGTGAGGCATCAGGGACGAATATTAGAGCAAATGTACACCTGCTAAATAAAAGTGTAAACGACCAGCAAGAGCGGGGATGGGCGGGGCTCTTTCACTGTCAAGCATAAGAGACGTAGGCAGTAGTAAAATCTGAACACAAGTGGTCACCTGGAGATGCATGATAGATGCATGTGTACATGGCGATGTGTCTTGGCTGTCCACTTGTGTTTGGATCACAGAAACAGTGTTAGTAGAAGAAAGAAAGAAAACTCTGGTGCAACAATCAGCCATTTTATTGACCAGCTCAGTGGCCTAGTGGTAGACTGTTCGCCCTGAGACTGGGAGGTTGTGGGTTCGATACCAAAGACTATAAAAATGGGACCCATTGCCTCCCTGCTTGGCACTCAGCATCAGGGGTTGGAACTGGGGGGGTTAGATCACCACATGATTCCCCGCTCCCTCAGGGGATGGGTCAAATGCAGAGAACAAATTTCACACACTGTGTGTGACAATCAGTGGAACTTTACCTTTTACCTTTTTATCCCATGGCCTGGAATCTGGACTGCCTCACTGTACCTCTGCAAATAGACTAGTATGCACAACTTTTTTTGTCGTCTTTCACTTAGTTTGACAATTTAAGCCCCATTTGGATGGGATTATAGATTACATTATAGAGTTGGGTAAGAAAAGAGTCACTGTCAAATTTCACACTGAGTATATGAAATGCAGTAGAAGAAAAAGCAGCTCTTCCAGTGGAAAAAGCTTAGAGTTCTACTTTAAAGGGCCAGTGTGTAAAATGGGTTGAAAACCGTTGAAAACAGTGACATCAGTGGTCAAATTCTAGATTGCAGGGCTCACTCGCTCACCCCTCCCGTCGGGTAAATGACAGTGGCCTCGTAGGGACAAAAAGTCTTGTGCATGAGTTTTTCAGGAGTAGGTCTATCTAGCGATGAGGCGAATGTTTATTTAGAAATCTAAGCCATGTTACGATATTGTAATGAATCCCTCACGAGCAGGAGACCAGAGGAGCATTCGGGAAAAAGGCCAGTTTATTTGAGCACTCCAAAAACACTGGTAACACTCCAGGGGGTAAAAGACTCCATCCCAAACGCTGACTCTTCTAGCGTAACAGACACACTCCATACACACATACTCGTTTACCATGCCGAGTGGGGACCCCCTCCCCTCTCTGCTCCACCAATCTCCAGCCCGCACACTGACTGACAGCGTAGCCTGTAAACAGAGCTCAGCTGTTTATTTAGCCTAGCAATATCTCCGGACTATAGTAGCTGCAATGGACGACTTTGAACGCAATTTTGAAGAGTTTCTTGTAGCGGACACAGATCCAGAGCCATACCTGTTTGAGCCGGAGCATACAGATGAGGAACTCCATGTGTTGGATGCTGAGCGGGCGAGAAGAGAGGCTGAATGCACAGAATGGGATTCGGTGCTACTGCTACCATCGTTGGGGAGATATATCATCAGGAGGAAAAGCGCCGCAGAGAGTGCATCACAAGGAGTGAAGTTGCGTCTTCTTTTCCTCGCAGATGACAGTTCGGGTTCATTCTCTCCTGTTGCGTGGTAAGTGTGGTCCATTCGCAAACTTTATAACTAAAAAAACTTTTCACTACTCTCTATCAACGAACTACTAACACTCTCTGCTGTTTCCTCCTCCTTCTTCCTTCCTCCTTCTGTCTTCGTTGGTTCATTTATACACGCGAAACGCGTTCTCTGGCAGGCTGGATTGTCCGCTCGGTCTGCCGTACATACATGGTGGCACAAGATGGCGACCTCTCTAAAGCAAGGCCCTTGCTATATATATATATGAAAGCATAATTATAAGGCTACGAAAACCAAACGAATTTTATTTTATAGCGATTATACACTTGTATAAACATATTAATGGGTAGAATATTCAGATTCAGATTCTGATTGACAATAAACCATGCCAAATATTACACACTGGCCCTTTAACATGGAATGATGTTGCTCCGGACAGGATTGAAATTACAGTAGGACCAGCAAGTGGGGGTGAAAAATACTAATTCGGCATGTTGTCTGATGCTCACCCATAAGAGCAAAGGGCACCCTATTCAGCATAACTGTTGCGAAGTAAAACAGGAATGATGTTTTATTTCATTCCAATGAACCTATGAACCTTTAACTACTGGACTATCATGTCCAGATTAGGACACTTGTAGGCTACTAAATGAATCCCACCTGCCACACTATGCAGAAATACCGTATGTACACTGTTGACTCAGATACACACCCTGTTCTGCTGGGAAGGGAAAAAGAAAAGCAAGCAGTAAAAGAAGCAAAAGCATTGGGGAATTCTTTAAACTACACAATTATCATCTCTGATCCTGGAATTCTGTCTTGTTTTGGAATATTGATCTTGTCTTACAGAACATTCTGAAACCACACTGTGATCAAGTGGAATTGTTGCACACTAGCGGAAGTTTCTTTTTCTTATAAAAGCAGTGTGAGAATCTGAATATGAGCTAAAATGTTTTTTAAAATTTCATCTAGCTTTATTGTTTATTTTTATGCCTCACTGGTGACGGTCCTATGTTTTGAGGCATTATGTTTTGGGGATGTCCGCTCTACATACATCAGTAAGTCCCATTTTGGGAATGCAATAACTCAGAAATGCCTTCCACAATCGTCCACTTGGACTCGCTGATGAACTGCATTTTGGTGGTCACTGTAAGGTCACTGTAACCTCACAAGGGCATAACTCAGGAATTCATACACTAATTAAGACAAAACTTAACACAAAAGTCTAAAAAGCTTAAATGATGGCATTGTATATCAAAAGTCAACTTCATTGTGACATTGTAATGTTCTGCAAAAACACTTCTCTGGCCATTCAGTGTTGTAACTCAGGAACAGATAAATTTGCATTTATATCATTGCACTAACTATGTTGTGGTCTTTAGACATTTGAGAGTTAGATCCTTTACAACAGCAAGGTAGCTCATTTGCATGCAGCTTATCAGCATTTTAGTTGTAGATTGACGACTCAACGACTCTGATTGACTCTGATTGACACGCCACTGTACTGTAGGGGACACTGCCATGTGCCAGCAATTCTGCAGTGTAAACATATGCGAACAGATGTAAATTACACAAAGACAGTGCAGACAAACTGCAGTGGTTTAGCTTTACATGGTAGACCTGCACAACCTTGGTACTATAAAGGTCTTTTTCTTTTTAAGTTGTGGGATATAATAAATGGGCTGTAGAACTTACTTTTGGCAGCTAAAGCTCCGTCAACCCACAGGGAAGAGAATGCTGCCAACATCTTATATTAAGTGGAAAAAGTTGACAACTAACTCTGCAGGTAGAGCTTTAAATAAATCACTCTAAATCACATTATTAAGATTTTCATAGTGAGTAATTATAAGCATAAATAAATCCTTAATTTGCAGTTTCTTGACTGACTGTAGGGCTGGCTGGGCCCTCTGATGGGAAAACCCGTCAGTTGCTCTGCACAAGGCCTTTATGATCTGATAAATAATGTTGTAAGCTGGGCTGATAACACAAGGTTTTCACTAGTGTTCTGCAAGCCCAGCGGCCCACCAAGCCTCAGCATCTGGGATTTTTTAAGAAGGAGAAACACCTCTTCTTATCTGCACCCTTTGTCCCAAGTGAAATCAGTTTTCTGTGGTTTTATTTTTTTGCAACATTAATTCTCAGCATTTTGTCTGCTTGTGTAATTAACAAATGTAAATGAATGCCATAGTAGGGAAGACTTATAGACAGGCTGATGGTACAGAACACACACAACAACAGTAATGATACCAAGATGAATTTCAAAGGTGCTTATGAAGCTTAATGACAAAGCTGCCTGCAATATGAGCACATTATGATGTGTGAAAATCTAACAGTACATGCTCTGAATTTTTGAATTTCCATTAGTCAGAAAATTCATTAACACTATGACAGAAATACAGTACACTGTGATTAAATATGAGCAATGACAATGTTTGGATTGAAATATTACAGACTGTTCACAAAATTCTGTTTTTGATTACATTAGCCTAACATTTCTCATCATCATCATTCTTATTATGAGGTCATGTGATCCAGAGCTACATGAAAGTGAACAATTTTTTTTATTTTTTATTTTTTTTAATTTTATATACTTTATTAATCCCCGAGGGGAAATTCAATTTTATACTCTGTTGTCAATTACACACAGGTCCGAACGCACACATGCAGAAACTGGACCTATACATGCACTAAGTGGAGAGATGTCAGAGTGGGCTGCCCATGACAGGCGCTCTGAGCAGTTGGGGGGTTTGGTGCCTTGCTCAGGGGCACCTCGGCAGTGCCCAGGAGCTGGTAGCTCTCCAGCTACCAGTCCACGCTTCACATTTTTGGTCCGGACAGGGACTTGAACAGGCAACCCTCCGGTTCCCAACCCAAGTCCCTATGGACTGAGCTACTAACTAAGTAATTGTATTTAAGATGTCTGTGTTTTTTTAAAATACAGTGGCCTAATACAAATTGCCAGCCGACCTATGGCTAAGCCACGCCCCCCTCCACTCACTCTGACAAAATATCAACATTCAGTGACCAGCGCTATGGCAGGTGTCACAGTACACGGCATTTCCCAGGAAGCAAGTGATGATTTTTGGGGACATTACGATCAGATGTCATTGAGAAGTAACCAAAAGGGCCTAAACTACGCATTGGAGGGATATATTAATCATTTTATTGTTGAGAAGGTCAATGAAAAGCTTAAATTACAAACCAAAATTTACAGGTCACAGTGTAAGTGTGATAAACCGCATCTCGTTGCCGTCACCATCAAAGACAACAAGTTAAATAGCCACTGAAGTTAAGGTTTTTGGCCCAGAATATGAGAAAAGGATAACAGCCTGTTTTACCATCTTTACCGAGACTGTCTCTCCGTTAGTTTGGTGCTACAGTATTTACATTGAATCATTCAGGATAACGTTTGCCAACCTTTGTTATCTCTGCGATTACAGATAAGTTAATGAAGCTAAGCTCCAGAAGTTAACGTTAGCTTAACTAGAGCCCTTTGGACAACAGCTAACAATGATGTACGACCACCAAAGTACAAAACTAGAACAAAATAGGCTAATGAACTCCCAGCAAACAAGGTGACATGATGAACAGCGCAGCTAGGAGCTAACGTTAGGCTAACTTTAGCTAACGTTAGCTAGAGATGTTAAAGATAACTTTATATTTCTTTCCAGCAAAGTGACAATATGTTGCCTCAAACACAATGTTGACTTACCTTAAAACAGATGTAGACATCATTGTTATTGTTAGCTTATTCACGTTGAGGTGAAGTTGTGGTCTGTCATTACCGCAAGACTTTATCCAAAGGAGACACTTTTCTTGGTTGAGATGTGGTTTAGGAAAGGGTAAAAAATACACCTCACTGCCCAGCCTCTCAGGATACCTTGTGTTGGAGTTGCATGTACCCCATGCACACTATTTGACCATTTTTAAACTTCAAATCTCAGGAAAAGGTCATAAAACCGAACAAAACTGACTTTCTGTTATGAATTTCAATGGACGTCCAGGCAGAGAATGTCCGAGTGTATGGGAATGGCTGTACGCACTGTGATTGGCTCATCGCGTTTGAGGGCGGGGCTTAGCCATAGGTCAATTCCACCTCTTCATCCGTCACAAGCTTTAGACATCGTCTCTGGGCCAAAAAAAGGATGATAATGTATTTTGGGACACATTTAGGACAAGAGTTGAAAGGAAAAACAAACTGCTAATGTTACAATGTACACCAATGAAAATTAATCTGATTCATTTCAGGATTGCTTAGATTGTATTTTGGCATGGTTCCGGGAGGATGGTGAAAAAAAGTTGGTTAGGAGCCCTGCGTCTGTGATTCTTTTATGACAGCAACTACCAAAATGCTGCCATCTAAGGTACTTGCTACTGGGCCTAACAACTTTTTGGGGTTAACCCTGTAACATCACCTCTTTACTGGAATGTGCCCCGGAGTTGATGCTATATCCATTAGGGGTGGGAATCGCCAGAGGACCCACAATACGATATTATCACAATACTTAGGTCACGATACGCTATTATTGCAATATTGCGATATGCTGAGTATTGAGATACATTTTGAGATATGTTGCAATGTATTACCTTTTTTCCAACTGCAAATGTTGGAAAACAATGAACAAAGCGCATTTCTGATTTTTTTCTCCAGTGCCTCCATCTTTGTTATGACAAACTTCCTGCCAAATGCCGCTGTCTGAGACCTCTGCTGACCTCATCAGAAAAAAAACCCAAAAACATCAGCACCATGTAGTGGACTGAAAAAGCAATTGACTTTACTCTAGTACCAAAAATTGTATTTAAATGTGAATGTGCAAAAAAATAATAATGTGTATGATAAAAGATTGATACTTGGCATCTGTGTAACAATACTATATTGCCATGCAATAGTATCCATTGCTAGACTCATCATGGTACCCCCACATCTCCTATTGTTTTAAACTGTATATCCCACATCACTATTTGTATTATTAGTATACTATAAACAGTTTGGACATTTTTTGACTCTGATCTTCAGTTTTGACTTTTAACTTAATTTCAACATGAGCATGTAACACACATTCACTCAATCATTCTTTTACGTCATCACAGAAAGTTGATCTTTTCCAGAACAAGAACACTCAGGCACTCGCAATGTTTCTTTGTATGTCAACAAGGGCATTGTAATAGCACTGAAAACATTGTATGCTGATTCAAAGTGCACATAATCATAGTATTTGCAGTGAGTGTTCTTTTCTGGGAAGTCATTATTTTCTTTACATTTCATTATTGTTTATACATTCAACCCACATTATAACCGTATAACCCACATTCATACATTCAGCCCATGGAGTTGTCCAGTACAGCTACAGCCTGCTGCTGGCAACTACTGAACAGCTACGATGGAGCAGTGTGGGGTTAAGTTCTTTGCTAAAGAGCACCTGGCTGGCAGCTGTTTAGATGTAACAAGTGTGCACTCATCCACCTTCTACTGCACTACTGCCTCCCCCACGTATTATTTATATCACTGGAGATCAGTTTTTATATACAAGTAGGGTCCGGTTTTTGTTATTTCCAACAAGAAACAAGGCTAGTTTTGAGTTGCATGTGGTTTTGCACTGTGTTTAGAGTATCTGTCCCTCCACAGTACCCACCCTGGTTCTTGGGAGGGGGAAGTCTGAGCCCACACAAGCTCTGATTAGCTCACTGATGTGCTGGTAATGCAGTATGGATTTTTCTTCAGCCCTGATTATGTCAAGCGTGCACTTAGCTTCTCTCTCATAAACCACGTCCCAAAATGTGCCTGTGTCAATATAGTTTTGTTAGTCTCTCAGTTGGTGGTCATTTTTTTAATCGGAGTCCTCAGACAAGCTGAGCAGTTGAAACATGGCTATGCAGGTATAAATCTGCAGTTTCCACAGATTTACAGAAATAACATCAGGCCACTGGAGTTACCTCCCTGGTTGTCGCCACTTTCTGCCTGCAGCTTGCATTTAGCACCGCAGCCACCTGAGTTAAAGAATGATACTGTGCAGCCATTAAATTGCACTCTGCTGTAAGCATCATCAGTACTGTTGTGCATTTCTGGAGAGACTAATTTAATTTTCTCTTTGTCATGAAAGACTTTAAGGATTCCATATATTTCCACTCCTTTTTCTAGCTGGCCAGCTGTCCACTCCTGCCCAGTTCCCATCTCTTTTTGGAGACATGTGTCCCATTGTCAAGCCATATCTTCTACACTGCTTCTTGGTCAAACAACTCTCTAAAGGCTTTTAACCGATGCCAAAAAATGCAGAAAATCGAACCGGTTTCAGAAACTTTCATGACGGACACACATTTCTGAGTTGCTGTGTAAACTTGATTGACACAAGATGAGGTTGCATTTATTTTATATATGCAAATACGGACAAAGACCTTCAATCAGCATCTTACAAATACGTGTGTATTGTCATTGATGTACCTGCACAATGTTGCCTGGTGTTTTTCTCAGTCACTCAGGTTCTTAGGATATTTGTAATATCTTGCTTGGTTTGGCCCATTTACTCCAAGTCACATACACCTTACAAACCTCCAGGCCTCTTTCCAGAAACACTGTCCTGTCTTTAAATGCACTGTTTCTTTCCTACAGTCCAGTGATTCATGTTCATTTTACAGGCTGTTCTCATGCACTGTTGGTATGTATACTGCAACAGTATTTGTGTATAACCCACTTAATCATGAGTGTTGCAACCATGTGATGGATGTGCTGATGGGAGTAAAGAAGGAAGTAGTATAAAGAGTCAAAGGAGGCAGGTTGGAATGGTGGTAGTCTTAGTGGGCGGAAGTTCGCTGCATAGATCAGTCTCTCACTGGGCGGAACAAGCCACCCGCTGAAGTCCCGCCCTACCACCTCCGGTTGCAGTTTTCAGCACGTCCTTTACTAACTTTTGCAGTGTTTGATCTTGCGGGCCATTTTTCTGCCATGGTTCGCATCCTGTAGGCAATATTTTTGTGGGCGTGTTACACCAAAACCTGTTTCCCCCCAGCAATATTTTTGCAAGCGCAAAATCTTAAAGTGAGAGTCGGTGCAGCCAGACCTTTCTTTTCTTGAGAAAGGTCTGGTGAGCGAGACTAGAGTGGTAGCGTAAACAAACATTTGACTTCCCCCAGGGGACATGTGTTATTGTCATGTGTGAAACAATGTGAACTTTAGTTAATGCAAGGTTTGCTGTCACGATGCTGTTGTCATGTTAATTACAAAAGAGGACGCCCAACCATGATTCTTTTCCTAAACCTAACCTACGTAACTTCATGGAATGTAACGTGATGATGGAGCCTGATCTCACTCCAAAGTCATCAAAATCCAGACCTTGGGCAGTGCTTTTCGGAGTCAGACACCAATAAAAAAAGGCGTCCTTTAATGTTGGCATGATACGCAGCCGGTTGCGGTTATAGTGTAACGGCCGCATCAGGGGGAAACACAGCGGGACAAAGATGGAAGTTAAGGCAGCGAGAGTCTGAGTGGGGCGGGTGGAGGGTGTGGATGGATGGGTCCGACAAATGTAGACTTTCACCCAAGAGAGCGGTTTTCACATCCCGTAAAATTCTAAAGCCAAACCTTTCCTCAGTCTAACCACTTGCTTTTGTTGCCTAAACCCAACGATGTGTGTTTGTGGTTGAAGGAAAAAAGTCAATTCGCAGTGTTGTACCGATGTAAATTTCCTGTGAAAACGGAAGTGTATCTTGAAAGACGACAATGCATGTAAGAGGCAGAACTTGACTTGTGTTCCAGAATGTCAACATGTAACATGTGGATGTGGAAAGTCCATGACCAAAACGTCAATATGTAACGAGGTCGGAGAGAGAATATGTTGGATGATACCCAACCTCCAACCATGTTTTTTTTCCTAAACCTAACTTAGCTGGTAGGGGTGCTAATTTGTTAGATATCATACGAACTGTTGTATGAGGATACGCTGTCATTTCACAATGGCGTGGAAATCAACATGCATCTCCTTTAAACATATTGAAGTACACACAGCACAGCAGGTAATCCAACTAGGGATGCACAATATTGAATTTTTTGCCGATATCCAGTATGCCGATATATAACTCATTTGACTGATTACCGATAACAATATCAATATATTATTATCCCCACCTAATTTCAGTGATCATCACGTCTTTTCTGTAGTGGAATTAGCATCATGTTATACATACATACTCTTATTGTGATGGCCCACCAGCAGATGGAGACATGAAATAAAATGTATGTAATATTCATTCATTGTGCAAAATAAGAAAATGCATGTTGGCCAATTCCAGTATTTCATTTTAAAGCCAATATTTGCCGATACCGATGCAGATATTATCATGCACCCCTAAATCCAACCCAGTGAACCAGAGCTGCAATGAAGAGTAAATGATTGCTCAGTCACTACATAATAGTGAATTTGATATCTTTGGGAACAAAATAATTTATCACTTTAGTAAGAAAATCATCTGCCAATTAATGAAATATAAAAATAATAGTTGCAGCCCTGCAGTGAAAATCTATCTAGAACAATGTTTGCTATTATTGTGTAGCCCAGCAGTCTGAACAGCCATTCTAGTATCAGATTATCTATGTTTTCAGGTTTGGTGGCTCACTGCTGCCGCCGAGTGGCGTAACTGAGCGATAGGAAGGGGTGGACTGACGAGTTTTAGTCAGAAGAAGACAACAGACACGAGTGTGGAGAGTTGAGCTTAGCAGCATCAGCAGAGAGCTGTTATTAGCACAAGACAATAGTTAACTACTTGTCTTTAAAGTAGAAAGTAGCAAAGCTACGTTAGAAGAGTCTTTTGACCGTGGAAAGAGAAGCCGTCCGACGCCGCGGAGGTTCCCGACCTGTCCGAGCGACGTGGCTATTGGATATCCCGGTGAGTTAGCTGTTAGCAAACACTGTGAATTTGCACATTGAACTAGCACGGTGAATTTGCATTCTGGTTGATAACTTGATAAAGGTTTATAACTTCGGACTGTAGATTTATTGTGCTAAAAACCAGTCGGGATAAGCTGATAAGCTCATGGTGATATTACAAACGGTGTGTTTATTTTGGAAATGTGTAAATACTGTGAAAAAATGCTAATTGGGCCTGTTGGTCAGCTAATTCAGCTAATTTAGCAGACTCAGTTTATGTTATGTGGTAAATGTGTGAATATATTCTTTGTGAGCCCTTTTATTAAGCATATGATGTAAAAGTTCAAGTACATGTGAGTGTAATGTTATGATGTGTGATACGAGGGATTGTGTGATACTGTGTGTGACTCAGAGATAAAAAAGAAAAAGGGAAAAGAAAGAGACAACACCCAGTGGACTTTTGATAAGGACAATTATTAATTTTTTCCCTGCACCTTTTGTGCAGGCTGGTTTTTGTTGAGCTGTTCTACAGACTGGATCGAGTTGCCAAGCTGCCTCCATCCCGCCACTTTTGGTTTTCTCTCATCATTCCCCTCCATCCCGGCTCCCTGGATCCCCAGTCATCATCCCCATCGTCTTCAGTCCCCTCTTCTCTATTTACCACACAGCCTTCATCGCCTGTAACCAGGATGGACAGTCTTTCTCATAAAGGGTGGTAGGAAACTCAAGTGCACTCACAAAGGAAAAACTTGGGTCGAGTGACCAAGTACTGACTCATACTCACCCTGTTGACACATTTTTGTTTGTTGAGATCTCAATATTTTATTTTTGTTTTGTTTTTTTATTTTGGTTGGGTCCCAACAATTTATTTAACAACTTATTTGTGAATTGATACAAGGTGGAATTTGGGTCATGTGTGTTTAAATTCTGTTATGCCCAATTGTGTACCAGGTTAAGGGTCCTTGTCACAAATATAAAAAGGTGAATTGAAGTGGAAAAAATTCATTTAAAGCTATTGTTTAACTTAAAGGTGAATACCAGATAAAAGTGAAACAAGCCGTTAAACATTGAAACAGAAACCAATACAGTGAATTGAAAGAGTTTAACGGTTGGTGTGAGATATTCTTTTTTTTTGGGAAGAAATAAAAGTGTTTCATTTACTACTTTACTGCTCTATTTTACTTTCAGTCTCCTCTTAGAACCTAGACATTAGACATACCTGCAGGGTTGGTGGAACACACGCCAGGTGGGTTACAATTGCAAAGTAAGACAATTAGAAAGATGGATCAGTTTCATTAAGAATAAAAGTCTACACTTATATTAGCAGCTGAGGTTGTGTAGACACAGTGGTGCTCTGAGCTAAATGCAGTAACATGCCACAAGGTCAGTAACAGGGTAGGCACTACTCCTTGAAGGCCAGATTAAACTTCCTAAAGTATTTCCTCTTTCAATTTATACATGCATGTGCACACTCCGGTCAGTATCAAACAAGTTGTCATTAGCGGTGACACAGTTTCACATACTGTGCAAGAGTGGCATATAAATTAACTGCTTCTGAAGTGTAGCTAATAAGCACCAGTAGCTAATGTTCAGTATCAGAATGCGACCATATCCATAATTATGGCACAGTGACCAACTATATTTCTGTCTTGCGTTTAGTTATCAACAATAAAACACACAGATCAATCAATTTGAAGCCATAACATAAATGAACACTGACTCACCAATCTGTTGATCCAGGCTACTTTTAGATAACATGCAGCTGTCGATCCTTCCTGGTGAAAGCATCAGTCAGTTGCCTGCTAGAGCAGCCACATGCAGTGTAGCCAATCTTTTCTTGTACAGTCTGTTTAAAAACACTTTCTGTCCCTTTTGTTGATGTAGCTTGGTTAAGGTTAAGGTCGTCCTCCCTCTCGCGATAATTTGGTTTTTGCTTTGAAAATGCTTATGTTATGTTAGCTACAATGAGTTCTGACATAGTGACATCCAAATGTCAGTTATATGTATCATACATAACACAGGGGATGTTTGGCATATTTATGTCAAAAGGCACAAAAGAGTTCTGCTTTTGCATGTTAATGTTGTAGAATACAGGACTGAAGTGCACATGTGTAACATGCTTTCATGGCTTGCGTTCAAAGTGAATGCTGCTTTTCTCACAATTATTTTCCTAATCGATGATGTGCAACTGTGACATTTACAACCCTGTCTCTCTCCAAAGTTGTTGAAAACCGGCGCAGTGACTTCCAGCGTCAGACACCGATGAGAAAAGCCATCCTTTCACATCGGCATGATAAACAGGTGGTTGCCATTATTGTTTAGCGATGCCTGGTACCGTCAGGGGGAAATGCGGCAAGACAACAGCAAAAGTTAAGGTGGCGGAAGTCCGAGTAGGATGGGAAGAAGGTGTGGTGGCTGGGTCCAACAACCACCGAGTTTTACCCAGGCAGCCGATGTTAGCTTCCTGTGTGATTGTAAAGGCAAACATTGTTCTTTTTTCCTAAACCCAACCATGTGCTTTGTTGTCTAAACCCAACCATATGCATATGTTGTTGATTGAAAAAAACCCATCAATTTGTGGTGTTGTACCGACATAGTGCCTTTATTTTGAAAGAAACTGTTTGCAAACTGTACATTTCTTGTGAAAACGTGATTTACAAGGGAGACAGGGTAGGCACTACCTACCTTGCCAACCCTGATGGCATGTCACTGGCTAAATGCCAAGCAAAATACTAAAACATGCGTGGTTTAGTGTGTTAACTTGCTAACGTTTAAAAATGAGGACTTAAAGTACAATTGAGGCTGATAAGAATGTCTTGTCTTTTTAACCTATTTATAACATCCATCTTTGTGAATTCACCGTATTCAATACAATATACTGGGTCTTGCCTTCTCATCACATCTAACCCAAGCTCACCTCACACGTGTATTCTCCTTCTGGCATGTACACAGAGCTCAGATATATCCCAATAGCTCTCTGTTTGTTTCACAGTCTTGAAAGATGCATGCAATAGTACAGGTTAACATTTGGAACAGTACAGTGGGAGGAGGCAACAGGGGACCTGCTGGCAGAAACAAAAGTTGGATAGAAACTCCCACATGAATGACATCAGCTTCCCAAATGTACAAGTTCATCAAATTTTCAAATGAACTAGTTTTGGCACAAACTAGTCAGAACTTGTTTTCCACAACTTTTTTTTATCTACAAGAACAGAGGCCTCACTGGTTACACATTGTCTGCTGTAAAGAAAAACACCATCCAGCTGTCTCTTGACACTATGTTATAGAGTTGTTATAGTATTTTTTGTAGTTTTTACTGGTTATAGTGAAACAAACATTACAAATATTGTGATACCAATGGGTGAAGGGATGAACTCTTGGATTTGCTCTAACAAAGGATGCATAGATGTTCTGTATCAACTCCCCTGTAGAAAGGTTTTGTGTATCCTCATTTAGGAGCTTCCGTGTTCCTCAATCCTAGCTCATCCCAGAACAAATAGAAGCATCGGGACATGCTTAATGATGGTGAACCCAATCAAATTCTGTGTCTAGGATATCAAAGATTGAGGAGTGAGGAACGATCGGATAAGGGATTGGCATGAACCCCATGCAAAAAGGAAAATATGTTTATGGGAAGATTGCTTACGAGATTATTTCTTGACCAGGAGCAAGGAAGTCTTTGCTCCTGCTTAGGAAACAGACCCCCTGTAAAACCCAAAGCCAACCTATTTCATCTCTTAATTTAACAAATAAGATATAATGTGTTAATTAGTCATTTTAAATGGTGATGTTTGGTGTATTTTTTTACCTTTTGATAGAGCCAGGTTAGCAGTTTTTTCAGTAAAAGTGGATACTCTTACCACCCAAAATGTCCAACTATCGCACTATAGTAGGAGTCCCTGTCTGTCTGAATGTTTGTCTGTCCTTTGATTTTCTTGACAACTGTTCATCCCATTGATTTCACACATGGCAGGTGTGAAATCAAGGGGAGGACCAGCAGAAGAGCAGCGCCGAGTGCCAGCTCTTGAGATCTCTCTCCTGTTTGTTAGTAGTGTGTTACTACCGGCAACCGTACACACTGTGTAGTGAATTGAGAGAAGACCCCAGGGAACAGCTTGCTTTCTGTGATTTGCTACAATACTAATTGTCACACCCCACATGGCATGCTAGGCACAGCTTGCTCTCCGTCGCTCCCTACTGTACATTCAAGAACAGATGAAGAAAGAGAGAGCGGGAATGCTACATTGTAGCAAACTTAAACATTTCAAGCATCAGCGTTGTAACTTTTGAAACTGAAGCTTGTTTTTCCCTGTAAATAGCCAGGCTTTGACTTCATTGAAAATGTTCGTGTCAGCTTTTTTGCAAAGGATTGCTAGGGGATGCAATTATGTCATGTCAGATATATTGGTCAGGAAACAAGGAAGTGCAGTATTATGTGTCAGGTTGCTGTTATTAGTGGTTCTAAAGATGGCTGCAAGAAGCAAAACTGGTGGCCAAGCAATTGCCCCATTCCGAACAGGCACATTTAGACCAGGCTCTAGGGTTGGGTAGCGTTCACATTTGAAGCAATACAAGTAGCGGTTCTGGTACCTGGAATTCAGTACTGGTACTCAAGGTTAGCTTTTTTTGCTACCTTACTTTATCTGTCATAACAAAAATATAATTTTTTGAGAAAGCTGCAGGGGTAGGCGAAACTGCAGTTCCACCCGTTTGCTCTTTTCTAATCACATACAGCTAAATTTATGTTTCTGTCTGTCTGTCTGTCTGTCTGTCTGTCTGCTTGTGTGTGTGCATGTGTATGTGTTTCTGCCTGTCTCATAGTGACACTAGGCTATTACTAAAATAACATAAAAGAAAATAGACCAGACTCCCAAACTGTCACAGTAGATCGGCACTACAGTGATAGTTTAGGCACGGCTGCGGAGCAAAGTGGTCCTGGAGCTCTGTGTCTTTCCAGGTACCTGGTTTAATGGCATTTCTGCCTCCTGTCTGAATTTGAACCTAGCTACTTCGCAGAGCTCTGTTGCCAGCCTCAGAGCTCTGTGGCTGGCTTTCAGACTTCGGGGTGCTTCACAGCATTTCCACTTATTGTTCAAACCCAGTGTTCTCACTCAGATGTGCTCTAAGGTACCAACAATTGGCACTGATGGGTATAACATGAATAGGTACACTGTAAAACTGATGTTATTCAGTTGTTATCCTTAAAAGCACAGAGTTCGTTACCCAACCCTCATGCACAAGTTAATTTAATGTGCTAAAGTTATAAAAGATGTACACTGACAGAATCTCTATTCTGTTAACACTGCCTTGACTCTGGGGCAGAGTGCAAAACCAATGGTAATTGCAAATGCAGCTGGCTCCATTTTGTAATTAGGAAGTTATGCAAATAGATGCAGAATTAATATACTGGTATATTAACAATTAAAATAATGAAGTAGAGTTTCAAAAGTGCAAAGATAACGGCCAATATGCACAGTAGCCTTATTGCTGCAATGTCCTCAGTAAGCTGGTGAAGTGGAACATTTTCCATCCAGTTTGGAGCTGGAAGTGTTTGCTCTGCAGAAACCCAAGTAGCTCTCCACTGCAAAGAATAGATGTTACCTCAGTGCGTAAAAGGCACTTTAGGGTGACATAACAAATAACGCGCCTGGGCACCAGAAGTGCAATTGATTGCAGGTAAAAAACCCACACTGATATGATTTCAGGGGGTGAATCAAAGCCCAGCCTGCTGCGAATGGTGCCCCTGTGGTAGCTATTGGCAGTGACCTCACAGGAAATTGTTGTTCAACTCTGGTTGATTGTCTTGTTCCTGTGCTTCATGAATGGCAATTCTTCAGTCCATATCATTATCCCTTATCCCGTAGCAAAAGAGATCTATTTTTAGTGCAGGAACAAACATTTTGAACAGTACAAAGCTGACTCTGCCGCTGTTTAAAGAAGAAGTCCTGTTAGTGATATTATTCTGGCTATTTAGTTGTAAGTTGGGGAGAAAATTTGAATTTCAAATGCTCATATTTTCTTTCTCCTCTGTTCATGCAGAGTTTGAAACATCTCTGTTGCAATGAGCATGTTATATTCAATGACTAATACAATATGAATAGAGCCACCAAAACACACAAGATGGTGTTTTATATGTAAAAGAAAAGAAATATGCTGTGTTCTTTCTCATTTGAGCTAAATATGTTATAATCATTTTTCTATTTTTAAAGAATATTTGCAGGAGTATATGTCTAAAAGGAAGTCAAGCAAACCACAAGCAGTTTTAATGAAAGGTGTACTATATCAACTGCTATGTATCCTAAATCCTTATCGAGCTGGATCTGTTTTTTTTTTTTGTTTTTTTTCTTGTCCTCAAAGAAGCAGCAGAGCTCACGTTGCAGTATCTCTGCCAGGAAACCAGACAGGCAAGACAAATAGAATCCTGCAGCCTGGTGCTCACCCCCGGACCAGGCGGGATGAGTTCGTCTGTCATGCCCTTGTGCAGAGAAGCCGGTGGCTGTCCTTCTGCCTGACAGAGTAACACGCCGGGCACCTGTCCACATCGCTACATGCCTCACTAGATGCTATCTTGTAACTATAAACTCTCCCTCATCTGCGGCTTTCCCCTGACGATGCAAAGACAATATCATGGAAGGTTTTCCCTCCTCTTTATGTATCACTTCTGTATCACAAAGCTTCTCCTCCTGAAGCGGAATCATTTTCAGATAAACTAATCCGTCCTTCCAAATCCCGCCTTCCCCCTGCCGCGGCTGTGCCATCAGATCCCAGGGGATCGATGGGCTGCTGGTAAGAAGACTCTTGCTTCACCCTCAGTGAACCGAGCACTAATTATCAATTCAACCCAGTGTTAGTGAGTGGTAGTGTGCACACTCGACAGTGTTCTCCTGTTTTAAATGGGACCTCTACCAGCACTAACAGAAACCAGGTCTTTGTAACAGGAGCGTGTGTGTGAAAGGGCAGGAAAGGCACAGTGTCATGTTCAAGTAGAGTAAATAATGTGTGGCTTTATTTAAATAAGCTTCATCACAGATTAATGTGACACAGCCTCGTGCTCTGAAAGCATATTTTAACAGGGAGTTAAGTGAATCGTGAAAGTGAGGCACAAGTTTTCCATAACCATAACGTCATTAGTACATGACGGTGATTACCTAGTGTGTGTGTACCCCATCAGCATTATCACACTGAGTTCTGTGGATACCAGATCAACAGATAGCTTTAGGTCTCAGTTGCAGAGATACTTTACTTGGTTTCTTGACTTCACTGAATTGTTTCAGTGCTATTTTAGTACTTAAATAATGATGTTTGGGATATATTTTAAATGGTGGGATAACAACGGTGCATGTGTAGAATTTCTGTTGGATAAATGCCACTGAGGTTACTATGGACACATCCAATGCACCAAAAATAGTTTGGATCCCAGCGGGCACTGATATGACTTGGATTCTACACTCTAAACCCAAATTTGTTCACTCAATTTGATTTTTTTTATGGAACTTTATGAAACTTTTAGTTTAGTATAATACAGTAACATAAAAGTTTTTAGTACAGCAACACAAAATAAATGTGACCCTTGTGTGACAGGAATTTTATGTCAGTTTAACATAAATGTATTTGTTGTATGAGCATTTAATTCTGTGTCATATTAATATAAAAAACATACACATTCTGCAACAATTTATTTTCACTTTCATTGAACTGTAAAATATATTATGGAAGGCTTGGGTTACCTGATTATTAGAATAAGGCAAAGAGATGAATTCTGAAGTGCTCTTTATTCCACCTTAGCACAACTTTGTTAGACACTCCAATATCCACACAGGTAGGAGGTCACTGACTGTGCATATAACTTACCACAACATTAACTGTAACCCATTAGAACATTGTGAAATACATAAATGTTAATCACTGCATAACGGGTAATATTATTGATCTAGAACAGATTTTAAACACAATTTTCTTCCACTTATGGCCTCTAACACTCAAAGCATGCTGGGAAATCCCAAACATGCCACAATATGTTAAGTGCACAATGATTGTGTTGTTTATTGGCCTTAAAATAATAGGTCAAATTGGCGTTATACATTTTAGACAAATTAATTCAAAACTCAGTATATCAAGCTCACAAGGGATGTGTTTTTGTGTCAAAGTTTTTATGTGTCATTTTGACAATTTGGGGCATTTGTGTAGACTTAACATTGAAATTTTGTGTCATGGATGAATTGGGGTTTACAGTGTACAGTATGGATGGAATAGACTGTCCTCCTGAGAAGAACGGTAGAATCAGTCATTTTAACAAATTACATTCAACTGACAATGCTCTCTAGAGGCCATAGGGATTATGACTCTGAGATGATCTAATCTAAATTCAATCTAAATTCAATTTCAAAACATCAGCTCAGATTTTTGGTCAGTTCAATAACCAGTCAGATACCAGCGGCCATTTTTCTTTGAGCCTGTACCGAAACATTACATGTTAAGGACAAGTAAAAGTGAGCAATATCACACAGAGGGAGGGCTGTTGTACTGAATATCAGCATTGCCAGAATAAAGCCATGAAAAGCAGTTGTTTTTGCACAGATAATGCTATAAAAGCTATTGTTTTTTTACTGAGACATTTCTGTGTTTTTTACAGGGATAATGTTATGGACAGCAGTTGTTTTTTCACAGAGACATCCCTGCATTTCCAGCCAGGACAGTGCCACAAAAAGTGGTTATTTTTTTTACTGAGACATCGACAAGCTTTTCCAGCTGTGATTGTAACACCAGAACTGTGTTTTTCAAGCCCCAACGTGACCTTTTCAGCTAGCTGAGACTAGACTGAACCAAGCAATACATAAACATGTGTAGACACACATGTTACTCCAGGCCAGCTACTTTATGTCAAGTAAATTTATCTGTGCGTTTCCATTTATTGTGCAACCAGTGAAATGAGAGCCTGTTGACAGTCGCTTCAGTCAACACATTTTGTAGTTAACAGCTTGATCCGACTGTGTGTTGTGCCATCGACTGATGTCATATCAGTAGGTTAGCAGTGAAGTATCCAGGCTTCTTTACTTTCCTTTGTCCTTTTTTGACGACATTCATAACTTCAGTCAGGACCACTTTAGTTAAAGAAAACTCAGTTTCTGTTTTGCAATATTATATTTCACAATATGGCTCTGTTGTGGGGCCTCTCTGCTTTTCCTAGATCTATGCAAAAAGCCTAAGGCTGAGAGAGCACACCTCTCTGCCCCTCCATGCGCCTACATGGAAAGTCTAAGGCAGGGACAACAGCAGCAAAGACCCCTGGGAACAGAACAGAGCAAGCATCGATGACAAACAGAAATGAGACACAACATGAAGGAGGAGCTGGGGTGGAGGCGGGTTGCACAGCGGCTTGCAGAGGAAGCAGCAACAGTAGGCAGGCCAAAGCAGTTTAAATAGGGCGCCCTGAATGAGATTTGCCAATTGGTTGCAGAGAAAGGAATCATGTGATCTATCAGCTGACTCTCCTCCATCAGTCAGGTGATCCATCAGTTGACTGGGCTGCTTGAGATCAGCTGACGTAGCTGGGATGTGAGCTGAGCTTGACATTGTGTCCTGCCTGAACTAGTGCTATGCTCAATTTGTGGAAATATTCTCATCTATGCAAAGGGATTTTTTTTGTTGTTGTTTTTTTTTATGATGACCCTTAATCTAGGCTAATTAACTTTTACTGTAATTAGTGGTTCAGAACACCTGTAAAGCAGAGTGATACATGCTTAGTTGAAAGTCCTGGTAATGTTTTACTCTGTATTAGCACTCATGGAATGCCTCTTGTCCAGTCAGATTGCTTGGTGGGGACTAACTTTCAGTAATATTGTTTCAACTTGCAGTAATGTTGTTTCAACAACAATCTGCAGTGCAGTCATTAACTGACAACACTGACATCAATTGTTCTATGAGACAGTGCAGTAACTGCAGTGCAGATGGAGAACAGGTGCTTGAATCACTGAATAGAATTAGTGAAGTGCGTTCAACATTAAATGTATTCCACTTGGACCCTGCCCCCTCGCTCTCTATGTAGCCACTTGTGTAGTGTATGGTATCACATAATATAAAGTGCTGAGATGAAGTGAGTGAGGGCATGGCAGATAATTACTGAAATACACTTTGGCATTTATGCTCTATACAATGCTGTCTAACGCATTCAAGGATAAAAACACAACAAAGCTGGCTGCCGTGTTTGATTGACAGTTGAGGACCTGCAGCACCCGAGAAGACATCAAGACAAGAGTCTATGGCTTTGATTACTTTATTACTAACTTTTTGGTTTTTCCTTTTCCCTCCCTCAGAGTCGGAAACATGCCAACAAAGTGCGGCTGTATTACATGCTACATCCTGTGGATGGAGGCTGCCCTGCCAAGAAGCTCAGAACAGACAATGTGAGTCCCGGTGAATTATACATTTCCCTGTCCACAGTGTTTCCCCATGGCGTCAATAATCACTGAGGAACATGCATGCATAAATTCACAGCTTACCAGTCTCATATGAAAACCTTTGTTCCTAATGTATTTTCCTTCTTTTCCAACACCCGCGTGACCCCCTTTCTGTGTCAGAATAGCTGGCAGTGCCACATTTTTACACCAATGAACAATGTGAGAGTGACGTAGCTGTGGTTGGATGTGGAAAGATGCCAACTGTTCATTAAATACAAAGGCACGTTGTGAGGTATCCGGCCCTTCCAGCCCTTCCTGTCATGTAAATTGGAAATACATGACGTGTCGGACAGACGCAATTATGTGGCCTGTCACTCCCTGCTTGATAAGAGTTTAGGTGGTGATGTGTGTTGTTTGGATAATGTAGCCTTTACCAGTTGAAGCAACCTCTGTTCCTCTATGCCTCCATTAGGGAAAGACAAAAACATTGTTTTTACATACACGTTGCAATTCTGCCACCGCTCAGATAGGCACTGAGGTGTTAAGATTTCATGGTGCATGTTGAATTTCAGACCAGTCACCAGAGGAAACTGTTGGCACTACATTTTTGCAAACCACAAATATGTTACATTTGGATGTTTCAATTGTATCATATATATTAACATTTCTAAAGTGACGCAGTATATGAACTGAGCCATCAGGAGGTGAAGGGGATGGTGGATAGTGTGACGCCTAGGTGAGACACCTGCCAAACTGCAGACCACTGTTAGAGTCCAACAAACAAAAACAGATTGTTTTTACATTGAGACACTGAAGTGTTTTCAGGTGCTTTTTAGCCACCAAATGTGCAGGATTTTTAGCGACCTGTCACTTTGTTTCCAATAGGGTTGTCACGATACTAAAATTTCAAACTCGATATCGATACCCAGGAAAATATTCAGTACCTGATACCATTTTCAATACAACAGCAAAAAAATAAGAGGCATGTCATTTTTGATGCTATTTTACATAAAACTATGGCATTTTTATGGTATTTATTCATTCCCATATTTGTGAAAAAAGAACAATCTCTTCCTGCACTTCCACATTTCTCCCTGACAAACTTGAAGACCTGGCTCTGTAGAGTGTACGTTATAGGGCTGACCCAAAAACTTTGAAGCTTTGAAGCTTCATTCGATGGCACGGGATTCGATTGTGAAAAAAAAAAAAAAAAAAAAAGAAGAATATTCTGCCTTTTTTTTCCTCCCGTTTTTTTGGGGGGACCTTGAACGAAACACCATCTCTGAAAAGGAAATAGAAAGCCATGAATGGAGACCTATTATCCTGCTTGAACACAGACAACTACATTCTTTCAACAATGTGACTCAAAATAATGATACAATAGATTTTACTGATGTAAAATAATATGCTGATGGTGACATTTTCCACCGGTCTGCTGCGCTCTGAGTCTGGTGTCAGTGACACATGCTGCTCTGAGTTGCGCATCTGTCTGCTTGCACTGCAGTGCGCGCCGAGGGTTTTAATTTTTAGTGTTAAATCAAAAGTTAAACACTACTTATCAGCAACCAGAAGTGTTTTTTCATTTGTGAACATTTTTATCTTAATTCTAGGGTTGCAAGAAACTACCTTTTCGCCATAATTTGTGAGTTATTAACTTTTTTGGACTTTTTTTTTCACTCAGCAAAAAAAAAAAAAGTTGTTTGCTTGCTCATCCCTAGTCTCGCCACCAGACAATCAGAGATCTCCGCCTTCTGATAGTCTGGGGACACTGCTTTCTAAAGTGTGTTTAACACACCGGTGAAAACGGCCGGCAACAAAGCAACGCCTCTTGCATTTTTGAAAAGGACACGCCTTCTCGGAAATGTGCACTCCCCCTTTTCTCGTCTGCAAGGACACAAACACACAGAGAGCTTGAAAATGGATGCCGAGAGATTTAACTCCGTTTTATCAAACGTGTGCTCAGTCCACAAGATTGTGGAAATGAAGGACTTACAGCTACTTGAGCCATTTTGTACCGCTACACGTGTTTCTAGTCGGACTACGTTTACAAGCACAAGAGTTCAGCGAGCCACCGAAGGACCGCCCTGCGGATTTACTATTGGTTCTGCAATGTAGGGAGTTTTTTAAACTCTGAAATTGTATCCGCCCATCTAAACACAAAATCAGGGAGAAAGTCATCAGTCTTTAGTTAAGCAAAGCGTCTAGACTTGTGAGTCTAGCTCATCCCTAACTAAAATGATCACCTTCTTCTGAATATTAACTTTGTCCCTGGTCTATAAGCTGCTTATAGACCAGGGACAAAGTTAATATTCCATAACTTTCCATCACATGAACCACTAACAAACCCACCTTGCTTTTTGAAATACATACTGTCGACCCTTTGCTTCTTTCTCCTCTCTTAGCTTCCTTTCTTTCCATTTTTGGTTACCTGATTTTTGAGGCATATTGCCGTCTCCGCCTCCTTACCCGCTGTTTGTGACAAAATACCACCTCACTGCAGCTGATCCAGTCGGACTGAACCATTTTACGTAAATAGAGAGTGGGGGTGTTAATGTTTCCAAAACAAATAAAGTTATTGTTACCACTACATTGTAAATAAAATATATTTGTGATTATAAGTTAGTTAATAACTTAGTGTCATATTATGTTTTGTCAGTATTATAATTTTATTAGGGGCCTCTCTGGGCCCCTCTTAATCACGGCCCCCTAGAATCCTTCTCTGTTTTCCCCCCTTTTCGGCGCCCCAGGTCACAGTGATAGGGACATATCCATTCCAAGTTCCTCTCAAGTGAAGCTTAAGGTTGTGGTGGTGTGATGGAGGAAGTGTTGAGAGTTTGGAGTGAAGAGACTCTGGTTTCTGCTGTGATTATTGGGAGTTTGCCAGGTATCAGTCTAGAAATCTGGGCTTGTGAACCAGATAAGGACATGCATTGCTTACTCTCACTGCTTCAGCTCAGCATCCAGTCTTGCTGTTCTGTTTCTCTGTACATTTCCCCCCTAAGCCATCACTCTATACCCTGCCTCTCTTTTTTTGTTCCTCATCTCCTCGTCTGCCCTCTGTTTCCCCCGTCATACGCCTCTGCACAGCTGTTTTTTTCACCATTCCCTTTCAGCTTGCCTCGCAGTTTCCTTTTATTTCCTTCTCTTGGTTCCTTTTTTTCTAATTTCCTATTCTTTCCTTTTCGCCCATATCCTCTTCTTTCCCGTCTTTTTCTTTCCATTACTTTCCTTTTCTTCCTTCCGCTTTTCTGTCATTCCACTTTTCTGTCCTATTCTTTTATTTCCTTTTCTTTGCTCCACTTTTATCTTTTCTATTTTTGTCCTTTCCTTTCCTTTTTCACTTTCCTATCTAAGTTCCTTTCCTTTCCCCTGCTTTCCTTTCTTTTCCTTTCTAATACCTTTCCATCGCTTCCTTTACTATGCAATCTCATCCTATCCTTTTATTTCCTCAACTGTAATTTCCCTCTCCTCTTTTGTCTCTCACTTGTCATCCATTTCCATCATTTGTCTCTCCCTTTGTATTGTTTTCCCCCTCCCTTCCTTTTTTCTTTCATCCACTCTCTTCTTGTCTTGGTCTTACTCTTCTCTGCTTTCCATTTCTAATCCTGTTCGTTGTCTGCCCTCTCCTAACCTTCCCTCTCTTTTTTATGTTTTTTTCTCATGCTCCCTGCCTGCAGCCTGCATTACCTTCTCTTATTTCCATTCATTTTTCAACCTTTCCAGTCCTTTCTTTCTGTTATCTTTGTTTTCCCTCCACCAGTTCTTCTCTCACATCTCACCTTATTTTCCCTTTTCCCCTTTCGTCTTCCTCACCGTCCTGTATGTTTCCAACCTTTTCTCTTCCCTGTTCTACTTCCGTCTCCTCCTTTTCCTTCCTCATATTTTTACAAAAAATCTTTTTTGCGACTGTCTCTTTGGTTTGATTTTTCTGCAATCTCTGAGACACAGGAGTCTTACGTATACTCTATCTCCTGCCAGTGCTCAGATGCTTTTATCACTCGTGCTGAAACCATGTGGGATCAGAGCTATGAGATTCAGATAGTGGAACATGGATGTCTCCTTGTGCCCCCCATTTCCTTCCTGTCAGGCAACACATACAACATACTGTTTGATACATATTGTCATACTGTACTCTACTTAATAATATTGAATAGGCAACAAAAATAATGCTGATGTGAAAGGAATCCTCAATATCTGACACATGTAACCAACCTCAAATGTTGGTGGAGGCATTTTTTTTTGGACCAGGCTTATATTTGAAATAGGTCATTTATACCTTAATTGCCATGTTCAAACATAATCATAGACCAATAAAAATAATGGACATAGCCACTGTAGGGTCACCCATGTGTTTGTAGACTCCCATATTAAAGCCCATGCAGATCTAAGCATTTTGGCTGTCGCTGTCTTGAATTCGGCGCCAGAAGTGACCATATTTGGTCAAGAGGGTGTAGCTGTGGATAGGGATGTCCCGATCCAATTTTTTCACTTCCGATCCAATACCGACATTACAGCCTTGAGTTTTGGCCGATACCGATCCGATCCAAGTGCATATTATACATATTCACTTATTTTGTTGTCAGTCATGTTAGAAAAGGTTTGATCAAGCGATATTACTCTAACAAGAACAACTTAATCGGGTTACTTAGAATGATCCACAACAGTTGGTATGAGAAACTGACCCGTTTATTGTTAACAGGGTTAAATAAACAAACTTTAAACTTGAACATTAAAATTAAATAAAAAATATAGTAAAAAATAGATTAACACCACAAAACATTGTTGACATTTAACAAACAATGCAGCCTTTCCTTTTCAGTTATTTTAGTAGTGTCAGTGCCAGCCTGGTGCTGCTGTTTCCTGTGTGTCTGCATGCTGGCCTGGTGGATTGATAGTAAGTGCTGGAGCAGATCACTGGAATGGACTGCTTGAATCGTGGAGCACTGGGCTGGCCCAATAACCTGGATCGGAGTCCATGAAAAACTGGATCGGAGTTCTTGGATCGGCATTTTTCCATGCTGTCCAATCCGATGCCGATGCACGTTTTTTGCAAATATCGGCGGCTGATACCGATCCGAATATCGGATCGGGACATCCCTAGCTGTGGAGAAGTGAGGGGTGGATTTGACTTATGGACTGTACCGATGCCTTACATACTGCCTGTTGCTCAAAGCATCCACGCCCTTGAATATGTTTAACTTTAAGCCTTAAGCTGCGTTCACACCAAACGCGAATTCACGTGTCAAGATTACATACAAAGTCAATGCAAAGACGCGATTAGACGCGAATTCGCGCCGGGCGACGCGATGAACGCGATAGAGGCATCCAGCGCGGCGCGATAGACACGAAATTCGCATCCAACGCCTCATCGCTCGAGTTGAAAATATTGAACTTTTGAGGCGAATTCGCGTGACGCTGTGCCGCGAAAGCCAATCAGCATTGAGATTCTCCCGACGTCACTGGCGTGTGTCAACAACAATAAACTGCTACTCACAGGAGACAGATGGACAGGCGCTCCGCAGCTGAAATGGAGCGGCTGTAATTGGTGTCCTGCCGGGAGATCCTGGCGCCAACCCTCGCCAACAGGTCCTCAAACTGGGCCCCAGTCAGCCTGAAGTACCGCTGAAAGCGGCTATCATCCAGACGGAGTTCCTGGAGGAGGTGGTGAAACTCGCCGAGCTGGATGCGCTTCTGCAGGATAGGGTGAACCCAAAAACGACGGCGTTTGGCCCTCCGACACATCTGAGACTTCCAGAGGAGGTAAACAACAAAGCAGCGATGGTGGTTATCTTGCCATGGTCGTCAGTGACGTCTTGACGCCCCGACGTCCAGTTGTTGATGCCGAGATGAAGGAGAAACTTATCATTGCGGTGTGCGGCTACCCGGAGCTATATGATACTACGTGTCTACTCTACAGAGACCGCAACAAAAAGGAGCAGGTTTGGGTGAAAGACGCCGAGGAGACTGGTCTACTTGGTAAGTTCTGTAAATATGTGTATTTAATTAGTTTGCAGAATTGTTGTGCATCTGGTGATGTCTATGTGTCCAACACTTCAGGCAGTCATTGACTGTAAAGGATTTGCAGCCAAGTATTAAAACTGACTGTTTAATTGATGATTATGTTAATTTGTCCAAATACTTATGAGCCCTTAGAGTCGGGGAACTGTGTGAAGAAATGGTTGTAATTCCTACACGGTTCATACTACATTTTTGAAAAAAGCCTTAAATGAAAGCTGAGAGTCTGCACTTTAAGCAGGTATTCATTGTTTCATTTAAAACCCATTGTGGTGGTGTACAGAGCCAAACTGATGACAACTGTATCATTGTCCAAATAATTATGGACCTGACTGTACTTAAGGTGTGAGTGTTAAGATGGACCAGCTATTCTCAATACAGTTACAATCTCAGCAGCTCCTGAACAGATAATACAGAAATGTCTATCTGCTGAGATCTGCTGAGGTAGGAAGAAAATTATTGATCACAACTCTGAATGTACTTTGCTGTTATTCATACTGTAACATTGTTGAGTGTTTAATTATTGTCGTCGGGTTAGGTTTTATTGTGAATTTGTTATGTGAATTGTTAATAATGTTTTGTATTCAATGACATTTTTAAAGTAAACCTTAAAAAAGTTAAGAGGAAATGTATTGTTCAGTTTCAAGTTCAGATTTGCCTTTGCAGTAAAAAAGTTTTTTAAAGTTGTTGTACATTGTTTTGTGTTTTGTTTTAAAGAAAAGTAGTGGTTTAGGCACCATTTAAGTACCTATGCTCTTTTAAAAGTATTGTTTGTGGTGCCCATAGAAAGAGTGGCACACCAAAACAAAAAGCCATAACTAAATTTCAGGGACTGGATTATGCTATAGGCTAATTGATGTATTGTTGCCATGATGTTCAGCTCCACAGACAGCATACAAGCACATTGTCAAGTCGCAAAAGTTTAGTTAATCAGTGTTGTTCGTTAAGCATACATGTGCACACTCATAATATCATTGCTGCCAGTTAAGTCACTTAAGTAAGTGTTGCAGCATCATGGAACATTAAACTCCACAGTAAATGTTGATAGTAAAAAATACTCATGCAGAATCATTTAGAACTTGGCAAAGTGCCTGAGGTAGAGGCGGTTGTAGGTAGTATTTCTTCCTCTGTGGGCCATACTGTTACTCCAACTGCTCTCAGTATCAAAGCTGTTTGTATTTGTGTATTGCTGTCAGGTAGAATGTATGTCTGCTTTGTACTGGTTGTGTTAACAGGGACCGCAGGGAAATTGGTTTCTACATGAACACAGCTGTTTTCCCAGAATCACTGTCTATACTGCAGCATCACTGAGCAGGGGGGTTAACAGGGAAAGGGCTCTAGTCGAATGTTTCATGCTAGTTCATGTGAGGTGACCTTGATGGCTTGTGTCATCTAAAGGCCTTGGTGTGGGGGAGGGTTGAGCTCAGTGTTTCTGTACGGGTCTGTGATGTAAAGGTCTAGAAGCTGCTTTTATCTTTTCAGAGCTATATTAAGCTCTGGAAGAATATGACGGCAACATAAAGCATGAAGCATAAAACATAAAGCAATAAAAAAAATACATTCAAGTGTTTGACAGATAGGATGATAAATTAATTCAAATGAATCTGACTTCGTCTTTTCACAACTCATTGTGAGCTGTTTGGAAGTAAAATCCCAATGCGTTATGTTACTGATTGCTGTTGTTGCATTTGGTGGGGAAAAAAGTGTCTCCACTCAGCTACCTCATTTAGGATTCTACAGCTTGAGGGTAGAAGCTCTTCCTGAGCTTCTCTGTGTTGGGCTGGTGTATCCGGTACCTTCTTCCTGACCTCAGCAGGGAGAAAAGGCCATTTTGCAGGTGGTTGGGATCTTTAATGATGCTGTCAGCCTTATTCTTGTGGTGCCTAGTGTAAATAGGTAGGGTAGGCAGGGTAGAGCAGCGCCTAATGTATGTTCAGCAGAACAAACCACTCTTTTCAGGGCCTTGCGATCCAGTTTGGTAGTTTCCATTCCAGGCAGTTATTATAACCATCATGACACTCTTGATGGTGCAGTAGAAATTCCTTAGTATTTGAGGGGATACCCAACATTTTCTTAGGCATCTGAGGTGATAATGTTTCTGCCTTGCCTTTCTCAGTACGGAGTCAGTGTGCAGCGCCAAGGTCAGGTCTTTAGTGATATGGAAACCAGGGTACTTGAAGCTGTCCACCCGATCCTCTAAGGACTCTTTGATATTAAGGGGGAGCGTAGTCGCTTCCCTTTTTCTTCTCAAAGTTCACTATCATCTCCACAGGAGTAGGTTGTTGTCCTGATTACAATGGATCAGGCCCTCTACTTCTTTCAGGTATTTGTGATAGACTGTATGTAAGAAGTAGACGTAGCTACCATGCCATCACAAATCTGAGAGCCCAAGGACACTGCCTTTCCCTAAAGCATACCCTGCTTTATTGTTCATTGTACACTAAATAGGACCATTATAATTAGGGTGTAAGAGGTGTGTCTGCCCACTCTCACCACCTGGGGTCTCCCAATCAGGAAGTCAAGGATCCACATGTACAATGGGATGTTTAATCCCAGCTCTTTGAGCTTTGTGACTGGCCTGGGGGGAACTATGGTATTAAACACTGAACTGTTGAAAAGGTCATAGGTGCACTCATCCATTAACCTCTTTTTTAGCTGTATGTTTTCAGGTTGTCCATCGGTCTGTCCATCCCATTGTTGTGAATACCATATCTCAAGAATGTCTTAAAAATATTTCTTCAAATTTCCACTTGGACTCAGCATAAACTGGTTTGATTTTGTAGCCAAAGGTCAAAGTCATTGTGACTTCACCAAACACTTTTTGGCATTAAGTCAAGAATTCATACACTAATTATGTCAAAATCTAACACATGTCTAATTGGATAAAATGATGAAGGGATAACACTTTATATTCCAGGTCAAAAGCTCTTGTAATCTGTCAGAGTTCTTAAACCTTCCCACATACCTCTGGGATGGCCTTCCTGGAATTTTAGTTCCACTTCCTTTCCGTAGTCCCTTTTGCCTCCTCTACTGCTCCTCTTACATCGTAGGCTCTGCTTACATACGCCGCACTCAGTAGCATACATTTACTTAGAATTTTATGGGTTAGGGGGTTGACTCTTCAAAAATATAGAAAATTACCAAATGTATTCATTAAAAAAAGTAAGCATTAAATTGCTAACACAATTGCTAACTATGGAACTTCTGCTTCCTTCTATTACTTGAGAAGCTCATAACCAAACATAATTGCTGTGGTTTTGTAGATAGGGTAAAAAACATGCATTGAGACAAAGCTCGGAATTCAACAGCCCACTTGTTTGAATTTTTCCTCGTTCCATACTCTTAACATGCTTTTTTTCTTATCAGTGTAAATCTTCTCAGTCGCTTATAACAGTGATGAGTTGTGGTATCACATTGTAACACTAGCATACATTGTAAAGACCTGACCGTGATCTACTCTGAGCTTCCTGTTGTTCTTGTTACCAAATTGTTCTTGACAGATAAATGAAATTGTAAAGGAAAACACAACTAATAGGATTAAATCAATGACCATAAAGTCTGCAAGCCCATTCAATAAATCAGCCTGTATTGAATTTGCCTCAGGGTGTGTTTTGTCCCAGAGGTTAGGTTAAAAGCTCAGCGAACATATCCCAGGATATAATTTGCCATAGCTAGAGACAACAAAGTCAGGCCTATCTTAATATTGCCATGAACTGAGGGATTAGTTTGTGTATCCAGGGAGCCACGCATATTAAAACTACAATAAAGTGAACCTCATTAAATATAAAAGCCTTGTGCCTAACTTAAATTCAGTGCAAATGCTGCAACTTCATGTTTTTTCTTCAGGCTGTTTTTACATTTTGTTAAGTTCTATCCTGAAAAATAACCCTCAAGATTACTTCTGTGACTGCAGTGGTAAACAGTAACATGTCTTTATTAGGCATCCATCAAACCCAACTTCAGCCACAGTGCTTTCCATGTGACACCCATTGTTGACAGTGAATGTATTGCTTGTAACAAGATGCTATCCACCAGGACAGCAACCACCAAATCTGCCCATTGAGATACTCTCTCACTCTGCGTTTAACAGTTCAACTTCTGACTTCAGCTCGCTAATAGGCAGATGGTCCTCTGTAGGATAGGGACAGGAGAAATTTCTGAGTTGTATAGCTCAATGCAGATCAAGAGTGGGAGCCAAGGGAGGGATTCGTAGCTGATAGAATAGCTCTTCGAGCCTCACTGCTATTCAAATTAAATCAACCTTGGGGTTAATATCTGTTCCAGGAGAGACAGACTGCTTCTGTTTTATTGGGACGGAGGGGAATGAGGGTGTGTGTGGGGGTTGTGTGTTGGGTTTTACTATCCTTCGCTTTTTCCACTGCAGCGGCCCAGCTTCCCTCTGAGAGTTCGCTGTCTGCAGCCTCTCGATCTGTTGTGTGTCACCTAATTTATTTGGATCATGTAGATGAGTTCAGTTTTACACCCAATAGAGGGGGGCACTGAGCAGTCCAGTGAGTGGGTAAATTAGTTATAAATGCAACATCTATAGTGGATTTTAATTACTGTATTTAGCACTTCTTTGTACAGAAATTGGGTCAGTCATGGAGGGATTTATTTTTATCGTCAGTGGCACAGCCTAAAAAAATGTCTGTTAGTCAGTTTGTCAGCTGCTATGACATTTGCATTGTATGGAGTCATGAAGTGGGAAAAGTTTCAAGCATTCACAGTTTCAGAACTAAATGTGCTGTTCATTTTCTGTATTGTCAGTGAGAATGACTGGTAGTTGCTATAGTTACTTTTAAGGCTTGGATGGTCATGAAAGCCTCTGGATTGAATCATTAGCACAAAAGATGAAGGTGTTAAAAAAATCTCTGGTTCTGCTCAAAGGTATACCAGGATACCATATATGTGAAATTTGTTATACTACTGCGTACCATAACCAAAAAAGTAGTATGACACATTTACATTTTTAGCCATGGTTGCTCAATCAGATTGGTCCATACTGAAATTTATCAACAACTATTTGATAGACTTCAGTGACATTTTTAACAGACATTCATGGTCTCCAGAGGATAAGACTTTCTGATTCCTTGACCCTTTATCAAACACTACCAGCAGGCTCACATGTATGGTTTGGGGTAAATAATCCCAACAACCATTGGATGGTTTGGCATGGGATTTTGTACAAACATTTATGTCCACCTCAGAATAAATTGTGATTCATTTAAGGTTTTGTTTAAAAAGGTGTTTAAAAATCTGTGACACTGTCACAATGTAAAGTCTATGGGCCTAGCAGAAACTTGGAAGCGGGGCCAGCGGGCAAAAAACTACCGTGCATATTCAGTGGCCAGCATACCGTGGAAGTAAAGCCACAAGCCAGAAAACTTTTTTGGCATATGTGCCAGGTGAGCAACTCCATCAGAAACAAATAGGCTCCATCTTGAGGTCTGGTATCTAGGCATTATTAAAATCTATGCATTCCCAACAGCCTTAGCTGTACTTTGTATTTATTGCTAAGGAGAACATATTAGCATGCTAACATGCAACACAATGGTTGTGAAAGGGGGAAAATTATAACTGCTTTACATCAGAATGCTAACATTGTCATTGTGAGCATGTTAGCAATTAGCTCAAAGCATGGCTGTGCCTACATACAATTTCACAGAGCAACATTGCCACAGACTCTTAACATTCAGTGACAGTTCATTGGGGTAATGTGGTGGCCTGTGGCTTAGAGTGCTGACCATGAACTGCTGTGTCCCCATTCCACTTTTGTCTGGGTACCTTTGCCTTTACCTTTCTCCCAACCTTTTCTGTTGGAGGTGAGGAGTGGATTCAAGTTACATGACTCGGAGTCCAGTCACAAATTTAACGACTTTAGACTCGACTTGACAAATTAAAGACTACTTGTAACTTGACGTAAACTATAACACCACTGACTCATGATTTCACTCATATTTGAGCGTTTTGACTTGAGAATTACTTGATACCTTCCCCCAAGCCCAAAGATTAAAAAGTATGTATTAAAAAAGTGTGCCATAAATCTATTTATTTTCCTTCATTTCCTCAATCAACAAACATTAAGGCTATTTCAGTTCTGCAGATGATCCACTTTGTTTGAAACAATTAGGTCGCATCAAGTTGCAGGAGAGAACCACAAAGAATTAACATTGCGTTACGTTAAAAATGATACTAACTATAATAGGGGTATATAATAGTCGAATGTGATTTGACAGATTTTTCCTTTAGCCGACTAATCGTTGAATTGTGTTGTTTTCCCCCTCATTGATTATTATTTTATCTTTGTCTTTATTCCTTTCACTTCATCCAGGTATGATGCTCTAGATGAGCGCAGATGCGCTGCTGCCTCATCCATGTCTTTAACAGGAGTCGTTTCGGACTCGTCAGAGCTTGCCATTTCATTCACAAATAAACATCCAAAAACATCATCAAAAGGTTTAGAAACAGTTTTCCTTCTTTCTGACTTAAAGTTACTTCATTAATCAACTCAGGTTCATACAAGTTCATCCACACGGACCGTGCGTCACCGCTCTCAATTGTTTGGCCACGTCGGACAAAAAGTAGCCAAATAAAAAATCAGTCTATCAAGAAAACAATCAGCGGTGAAATTCATTTCAAGACACTTCAGGTAAACGAATAATCCTTAAAAAAAGTTTGATTTGAGAGCACACACCTCCTCCAAAGTGTTTGTTTATGTGCTCCGCCACCGTAAATCACTGTAGGCCTCAATGCTGCTCTGATGGTCCTGCAGCGCACTCACTCACCTCACCTTATTCATGCGTATATGCGATTATGCCTACTGATTAAACGCACGCGTCATTTTCATTTTTTTATTAACAGAAATTAGGCTGATGTTTGTATCAAAATAGACTATATATCATGAATTACTAGAAAACAAATACATTCTATGTCAAATCAAGATGTTCAGCAGCAGTGAGCACCCCCTATATTCAGAATGGTACGGTCTTGTTTCATAACCACATTTTGCAACGATTCGATGGCGAGACTGGCAGTCGAATCACACTTCTCTGAATCGAATCGCCGAATCGTTGACTATTCGGGGTCACCCCTAAACTATAATTTTGCGTACGTACAAGAACTATGTTGTAGTCAACAAAAAATGTACTGCAGTTTGCAAAATGTACAGATCAAAACTTACAGATGGAGATGCAACAACTTCTAACTTTGACATTTGAAGTTGCAGAAAGAAGGGTTAGTCAAGGCTGATATTAATTACCAGTAACTAACAATATTACTCTGTCGTTAAAATGTAATTACACTTTGTGTAGAGCGCATTATGACTTCTTTGGGACTTGAAACTCAAAGTTAAGGGCTTAGGGCTTGTCTTTCTTGACTTGGGACTTGAGTCCAAAGACTTTAGACTCACTTATGACTTACAAAAAAAACAACTTTCCACCTCTGCTGCTAACTAATAAAGGCAAAAAAATGCCTTGAAATTATCCTTTTCTTTCTACAGTGTCTGCACAATGTAATTACCTTCTGATTACAGTAGGGACATTTTGTGGTTACTGTGACACTGAGCTAGACAGCAGCTCCACAACACAAGGGCCACAGACTGTGAACAACAACCCACATTAGCTTTCCTGCTAAAGTCTCCTTATCTATCTTACAAGCATGAATACACATCTTGCTCTGCACCTTAGCTTGTTGAACCAGCGACCAAAGAAGCTTTCACTGGGGAAAAGTTCACTGCTAACATCAGTTAGCTAATTAGCTGCTCAGCTGCAGCACATTAGACACCATGTAAACATATCTGCAAGTGTCACTTGGGTCTGGTTAGATGCTGCCATAGTCCTTACTCTTTAGTACTACTAACAACACACTGTCTGCCCATAATATGTAGGGTACAGCACAAGTTTGTTTACTTTGTCTCTTATTCCCTATGCTGAAAGCTGGCACTCTTTGTCTTCCTTTTAATAATACAAACTTTTTAACAATACATTAAAAGACATTATGTTGACTACAGGAGGGATGACTAAATGTGTGATCAAAGGAGGCCCAGGCTCACACATTGTTTCATCACTGTTTTTTCAAATGTCACAGTAAATCTATGTTGGGTCTACAGGCTGACCTTAGGCTCTTGGTAAAAGGGCACATTGCCTTGATGGGAGATGGCTCCACTTAAACTACACAGATGTGATGCGACCAGGCTGTGCTTATAAGGTGGCACTGGCTAAAAATACACTCAGCAGCACCGCCTCCAGAGACTCAGGGAGTGTGTACGGCCTGGCATGGCCCAGCGTCTGGACCTAGTTGAGCTGATGGCATCTGACAACTGTACACGCTGCTGGTCATGCTAGTTGCTGTGATAACCTGCTCTCATGTGGGGAAGGAGTGTCAGTCTAGTAGCATGTTCTCAGGGTTTTTAGGCCTAATATTGTAAAATAACATGTTTTGGATTATGATCTCTGGTTTCGGCTGACTCTTTGACCAATCGGGATCGGTTTTGACAAAGATGATTCTGGTTCTCTTGTGTTATAGCCAGATATGCACAAGCTGCAAAACAGAATTAAATTCAGATGATATTTTGTAAAAGAAATGGAAGCTGGGAGACAACCGATGAATAAACATAAACCAGTATGGAGGCCTGCAGTTGTGTCAGTTGGAGACCTGTTCAGTGTCTGGTTTTCACTCAACTGAGCAACTCTAATGTGTTATTGCAGTTCATTCAGTCTGATGTTCAAATGTTTAGACAGCAGCTGAATTTCCATCTAAGCAGTGTTATGCAAATTATGAAATATCAGATTTGGATAGCTGTATGGGAATTGCACATTCAGCTAAATGTCTTTAGTATGCAAAAAAGTTTGAACAATTGCTCGAGGCAGAAAGGCTTTTTGTCGATAACTGCTGCAAAAACATTTGTGACTCTGTATATTAAAGAGTACATGTATTGAAATGATGAGTGCATTAAATGAACTGATTAGGTGTTGGACAGGAAAATGATGACAGATTTTATAATGTAAGTCATCTGTTGATTACAGCCTCTTAGATTACTGCTTTTCTCCATGTAATATCAAAGTAAACTGAACTCCTTTGATTTTCTCCTTTGAGGACATCATGTTGGGATTTTGAAATGTGATCAAGGAATGTTGCAATTATCATTTAAAATTATCTTTTACATTGTGTTTACAACCACAGTAATCATTTTAACATAAAAAAGTGACCTATAGATAGTAGATTAATGACTTTTACATACCATTTTTCGGAAGTGTTGTACCTACTCTATGCAACAAATCTCTGTACTTCAGTTCTTATTTCCAGCTTTTCAGGCTTATTTTGTGGCTGAATATAATTTGTAGCTTCTTAAAATATGAATGATGGTAGTGATGGTGAGATAATGGCTACAGTGATGAAACAGCGAAAAACATAAAGACGAGCATCAGATGGACTGTATTCATAATAATATAACAGTAATAATAATAACAATAATAACCAAATGAAACATGTTTGAACTGAAACACAGTTCGGCTTCTCTGTCTTTTTTGTTATCACACAAAGAACTTATTTTCTCTCTGTCTGTCTGCCTGTGTGTTTGTATGTATGTGTGCAGGTGTGCCTGCAAGTGTAGTTCCAATCTAAAGTTGAACCCAGTGGCTTCGCAGAGCTGCGCTTGCTCCGCCTGTGCTTGCTTCCTGGTTTCAGGGTGCTTTAATGCACTTCTGCCTCTTGTATAATCTCTGCTTTCTCACCTAGATGCACTCTCAGGTGGTGACATTTAGCAACAAGGGATTTAACGTGAATTAGTACTCGGTAGTACCGAGGTATAAGGGTACCATTTGGTAGGTTTCCTTAAAGTACTGAGTTTCGTACTTAATCAAAAACCCTAGAGGTGACTGTTGGATGACACCAACAAAGTTAAATATAGGAACAGACATAGGCTTATCTCGCAGGTAGGACACTGCTTTGACATCATATTCATTCCTCGTTTTATCTTTACAAATATGCTTCTAACAGCCTCACCTCACAGTATGATGTCCTAGTAGGGGCACACAATCGCTGGGGGGCTGCCTATTAAAGCAAAGATTCTAAACTCCTGAGCATCCACCAAAGTGATGCATATGCTTGCTTCCAATCAACTTGAAATAAAGAAATAAACTTGAAATTCAGTTGGAAGTTGAATGTAAACCAGGAGAGCTTGCTGTTTGATGAAATCCCCCTTGCAGAGATGCAGCATGAGGCAACACTGTTAATCAAGAAAACAGCACTCCACTTTTACATATTCACTGCCAGTACCCATCACAACTTGCTTCTGAACACGGGGAGCATGTTTTTATTTGTCTCAGTATGTTGCATGAAAACTTTGCTGAAGACACCCATTAAAACTGCAGGCAGTGTGCTTAGATGGTACCTAAGAGGCTTTGCAGTGCCTTATCCCCGGGGTTCTGCCCACATCACATCTGTGCCTGGAGATGGTAGTCATCACATTACAACAGCACAGGAGGAGACTTCATTCTCCCACACTGTTACATAAGTAGCAGCTAATGATGGCTAACATGGTATTGATTGCTTTAGCATGTCTCAGGGCAGGTTAGACTTCCTCTACACGCCTGTTCATGCATACCACTTTTGGCAAATAAGCTCTTTGATTACTGAACTGTTATGCTATGGGTGTAGGTAATGCATATGTTTCCCCCTTGTTTAAATTTCATTCTGATGTACTGTATTACCAAGACATTTGCAACATCCACCGAAAATGTTACTTATGCTTGAATTGTAGCATGGATCATAATGTGAAGAAGAATACTCTTGAGAGAAATGTTTCTGACTCAAATCCTCACAGCAGCTGAGAAAGGAAAAGTAAAAACATACTCTTTCTCTAGAATTGGTGTCAAGATGCCTTTGAACAAAGCATTTAAACCCAGAACTGCTCCCAAAGAGCTGCACTGTTTCCAATAGTAGAAAGCTATTGTTATGCTCAGGAAGTGTTGTTACCCTTTGATCCCTTTCTCAAGATTAGAGTCTACAGCCATGCTAGCTCCTCTGTTAGGATGCACTTAGGCACAACTGTGTTGTAAGCTCATGTACTGATGTCAGTGATAATGCTAACATGTTGATGTTTAGTAGGTAATGTTTGCTGTGCTGTGATCGTAGGGTTGCCATCTGTCCTGTGTAAGACGGAACTGGGCTATAATAAAAAGTAAAATGTATTGTCCCTTACTGAATCAATACCGGATGCAATTATTGCCTATATTATGTCCCTGAATACGTCTAGCTCAAGTCTATTTGTGAAGAGAAAGAGGCTGTCCAAATACAGACTTGGATGGCAGACCATGAGTAGGTCAGTTCTGTCAGTGGGAATGAGTACAAGGAAAACTGTACAGTTTGCCATATTTTTATTTTTTTTGTCACCCATGGACTCTGCGACCTGAAGGAACATGAGACTGCCATTTTTGAGCAGTGCAGGGGCAGAGGACGCACAGTGGAACTGTTTAAATTATGATACCCCAGACTTATCTTTTGATGAAGTTAAATTGTTGTTGGTTAGTGTGTGTACTGTTGGTATTAGCTTGTACCCCATCCTTCATGAAAGGTGTTTGACTGATTGTTAAAATTAAATTGATTTCATACATAAAGCCTATAGATGTGTATAATTTCACATTGGTAGACAATCTGCCAAAGGCCAGGCTACCTCATTCTTTACAAGAGGTTTTGGACTGAGGGTGAAAAACAGACTTTTTGTAATGTTATTCCCAATCTCATGTATTTTGACAGAGCAAACATTTTGCCCTTGTCTATGATCGGATGTTTTAATCCTTGATATAATGAATGCAAATTTCCTTTATGTCCATGTTGAGAGTAGCAGAAGACAGTGAAACTGATGCATAGAAACCACATTTGGTGCATAACAATTCCCCAGAATACAAGGAAAATATAAAAGAGGGAAAGGACATGATGTCAGTGATGGGCTTGAGTTGAGTTCGGATACCAATGTCAAGGAATACGAACATGCATGATTAGATAAAAAATGTCAGATAGTATCACATAATCTGAGTTTTTAAGTTAGTGGACAGATTTTTCAGTCAAAGGTGATGATGGTTTATAAGTGAGATCTGCTGTGCCTGCCCCGCTAACTTAAATAGAACTGGCACCAAAGTCTGACTCCAATTTAAAATTCGAACATTGTCACTGACGTCATGTCCTTTCCTTCTTTTATAGTTTCCTTGCCAGAATGCAGGAAATGCAGTGTCTGGGGGAGGACACCCCAACCCCTTGCTTGATTTGTGGGGTAGGCATGGGGCAGCTGGCAAGGTGTCCCTTATTTCTTTACCCTGAAAGCAGCAACCCTGTGTCTTAGCTATTTCAGTTTAGCCTGTTAGCATGCTACAAATAGAGGGAGATAAACCTTATTTATCCCTGAAGACAATTCAATTTTCTCACTCTGTTGACATTAACACACAGGCCCGTAAAACACACATATATACAAACAGGACCTATACATGCATTAAATGGAGGGATGTCAGAAAGAGGGGGCTGCCCATGGACTGGCGCCTGTGCAGTTTGGGGTTCGGTGCCTTGCTAAAGGGCACCTCAGCAGTGCCCAGGAGGCAAACTGGCACCTCTCCAGCCCCCAGTCCATGATCCTTTGGTTCCCAACCCAAGTCTGGACAGAGCTCCCGCCACTCCTAGCTTATTAGCTGTAATTTGATCATGAACCAAAATATTTGACGGATTAGAATTACGACCTGATGATGGTGCTATATGTATGCAGTATTTAACAAGATAAGTGAAAACTCTGACCAGCTTGCGGTGCTACAGGAAAAGTCAGGTGATCACCAAAGTCATTAGGTCTTATCCTCTTGGGATCATGAATATCTGTTCCAGATTTCATGGCTGTCTATCCAGTTGTTGCTGAGATATTTTAGTATGGGCCACAGTGGTACACCAACCACTGCAAAAGGGTTCATTGGCAGATTGAACTTTGCTAAAGTGGCTAAAGTGAACATCTCCGGGATTATACGTAAACCCTTATTAATTTTATGCTTAAACGTTGCCATATAGAAGGACAATTACAGGACTTCTGCCCCATAACTCTTGAGGGATCCATGATTTCTAAACCAATCTCTGATCAGTGACAGATTTCCCAAATATAACATGTCTTTGCATCATATGCTGCACTTCCTAATCAATATACAGTTTAGTACTTTGTCAAGCAGAAGTAATATTCATTACAAATGTTCATTTGTGCAGAATTGCGCAGTTGGTTGGCTGGTATGGGAGTTTGCCTGTCAGCTTATTCAACTGCCAGTTTCCATTAAATCAGGCCTGCAGCGTGGCCACTGGATACTTGCAGAGAGACGGAGCAGTCGCACTGGAGATGGCACAGGTGTCCCGTGCTGCCTTGACTGAACAAGAAGTGACTGCAGTCTTATGCTTCGTTGCCTCAACCTCTCCTTGAGCAATATCCAACAGATTGCACACTTGGTGCGCACACACTCATAGCAAGCACACACATTTCTTATAGCATGTATGCACACTCAATCTGTAGAATGGCCAGAGAACACCAGGGATGGGAAAAAAAGGCCTCTGGAGGTTAAGGTTCACTGTGGGATCGCATGCAAAAAACTAGAACTCTGCTCTGCTGTAGGAGTTGCAGCTGCAGAGTTTCATTTTATGTCGTGAGAAAATATCTAGTGATGTATCTGCAAAAAATACAAAAAATAATTAGAGTTATTACTCTTCAAATACAGTACATAAATAGAATGTGTAATAACAAAAACATAATACATTAATCAGGTCTACAGATGGCTGTATCATGCAGAGTGTGTCCAGCCAAGCAGTCTATTACTCACACATACACATGATGTATATGCAGCATGTGTGTATTTGCATATTTGCATTACTATTTGTTCAACTCAGCTCAAAAGCAGATGGAGGTACCACGTGCAAAACCTACTGCACTGTCTGCCTCATGTATCTGTGTTTCTAAGCTTTATGACTTTCATGCCAGGTTAAAAAAAAAAACAAAGATATGCAGCTGTATAGCTGTTATTTGTAATGCTTATAGAAAACTCTCTACAAATGAAGATTATTTGGGCATATGGCAGTAGCTCTATCTTCCAATGGCCAGGACACACATTATGATTGTTGAGCCAACTCTAAATATGATTTGGTTGTGTATACTGTTTTGAACAAAGTATGTTGCAGTCTAGATCAGGTGGTGTTGGCAGTCTGTAGCTTAATCTATACAGTGAGTGGTTCTGAAGGATTGCTGTCATTCACCTTTTGATCCAGCTGTCACTTTCATGACAGTTATTTAAAACTATTAACATGTGAGTGCGAGGAGTATTAGTACTAGTATTTAGTACTAGCACTTTATGATAAGATTAAACTTGTGATACAAAGTAGGAAGAGTGCAGATACAAAGACTGCATATACAGAAGGTCTAGGAGCCCGTTTTCACTTGGTATTAACATTCATCTTGGATGATCCGATCACTTGTATTTACAGCGGTAAATACAAGTGCATGTTAGCAAGACGCATCGTGATCCAATCACTCAAGCCACATGCAAGGTGGTTTGGGATGCATTTGACCCTATATATTGTTGTGTGAAAGCTAAAGGAATTACCCAGGAATGAGTGCGGAAAATGAGTTAGCATTTTAGCACTTCCAGTTCCATCGTCTTGAAGTCTAGGTTGAAGTGGTTTTTTTGGCTGGGTTTTTGTTAGACGCCTAGACTAATAGACTTTCAAGTTTTGTTCTACATCATAAAATATCAGAAAATACCCCACTAGGGAATGTTTGGAAGTGACATTTGGACATGCAACCATGTTGTAGTTTGTTTATAGACTAACATTAACTTTTTACCTCTGGCGATTGTATTTAGGCTTCAAAAACCATAAAAGTTCTTTCATTTGTGAAGATCATCTTACTGAACAAAATGTGTATCATAAACGTCTGTTTGCCACAGAGCTTATTTTCTGCAATGAGCCAAAATTCAACGGAAAAATCTAATACGAAACCAGAGGGATACTAACTTCCATGTCGGCCTACAGTAAATTGTTTCCTGGGGCACTGTATATTTCCTGACTAGGTCAACATCATCAATGCATAATGTGGTGGTTGTTTTGGTGACTGCATGATAACGCTCTGAAACGTACCCATTTTGTGATGATAGACAAAGTCTTGTGTGACTGTCCATTGCTTTGTCCTGGGGAGAGACGTGTTGAGGTTCACTCTCCCTCAGCTCTCTTTGTTGCAGTCAAGTGGCAAACTCCAGGGCTGAACAAAGACGCCAACATGCAAGTACAAAAACCTGCAGTTCCTTGAATGGCCACTTGAGGATGGCTCCAAGAGCAAGTCAATCCCCAGTCCCCAAATTAAAATGCCCAACTTTACAGCAGAAAGAAACATGTTTACAGTCTGGTACAAAAATATTTTAGTCTCTACAGCTAATTTACCCGTTCATCATAGCTGTATGGGGAGTGAAAAAAATTAAGATTGTGGCAGCTTTGAGTGACAGTGTATGTCGTCTGTTGATAAGTTTCTATGATGATGACAACACTGGTTAGGTAATGTAACCATGGTTTACTTCCCAGGTTCACAGAGTATAGCCATAGTGTGGCCTAGCTGTTGCTTTTATAGAGTGTTTCCAATTCAAAAAAGTTAATTGTGACATTTACCTCATCTCATGTCTTGGTCAGTGTTTGATTTTACTATAAGACCCTCTAAGATGTCAGATGTTCAGTTGTTCTGATGAGTACATTTTGTTTTAATGGTTTTAAGCCTGGTTTTCACTAGCGAAAATTAGAATCAACATTAGCATTATCACAATTTACCATGCTGTAGCTGTAAATGCACTTAACATTTAGGTTATCTCAACTGTGTCATCCAAATATGGTCACTTCTGGTTTCAAAAAATCCAATATAGCAATGGCCAGAAGGCTTCAAAACAGGAGTCCAGAAACCAGTGGGTGACATCGTGGTGGCTACATTCATTATCGTAAGGTCTGTTTTATGCATATCTCCTCACTCACCATCTGAAATTTTGTGTTTCCCCTTTGCTACGTGGATGACAGTATGCTATAGATTAGCAATGCAATTCGTTTGGTGAAAGTTTTTTTTCCTGAATGTGAGAATTTGTGTTCTTGAAGGATTTCGGCAGTTGTAATCATGACCTACCAATCACTCAGTGGTTTGTCGCTGCATTTAATCAGCAGTACAGTTTGTGTTGGCTGCCAGTACTATGGCATTTCTGTGTGTTTATGGAAACGGTTGTTAGGGGTGTGCAGTTTTAGGGTTTCTTTCTCTTTTTTTTTCTCTCTTTTTTTTTCCTACTTGTCTGCATTGGTCTTCATAGCTTAGCGCCACAAAAGGGTGTAAGCTTCTTGTGAAGATTGATGCACTGTTAATCTTGCAGTCAAGTATTTTATACCCATAATGCGTGGTTGTGACCGTCACCCACCCTCCCTGGAGACTAGCCTAACAGCCTTTATTGGAAAAACTTCCTAATATGAGCCAGAGAGGGCCGTGATACACCAAAGTGTGTCAAGGGGAAAGTAAGGAAACAAGCAAGGGGGAGGGGGCAGGTGCTTAAGTCCTGAGTTATATAGCGACAGTGCATGCGGAGAAGGAGGAGGAAAAACAAACAAACAAATAAACAAACAAACAAAAAAAACAGGGGAGAAACAGGCAGTGTAGCTGATGTATTATGGCCTTGAGGTGGTTGTGCTTCATGCAGATTATCAAAAATAAACATATACATGTCTACTATACTGTACTGAAAAACAAAAACAAAAGAGAAGTCTATACTGAACACCAAAAATGTGAGAGTCTTGGTGGAGGGGGAAAGCCCGATTGTAGAGAAGAGCTGCCAGCGCGGTGTGGTAGGTTTGAGAAGCAAGTGGGCCCCTTTGGAGTGATCCCATCGGTTCTTTGCGCGACGGAGCTGAAGTATCAAACATGCATGCGTGTATTTGAACCCTCCCAATGTGTTTATGAAAACCATCACCAGGGTCCAGGGCCAGCCTTGCGGGGGAAGGGGGGCGGTATGGCACCCCAAGACCGCAGGAGCGCCCAGACCCCAAGACCAGGGAGCCACAGAGGCCGCAGGACACCACGCAGACCCAAGGACCCGGGGCAGCAATGGCCGGCACCCCCAGAGAACAGATAAGGATGGGCCGGGGGGCAGCATGGAGGGCTACCGGACACCACTGTCCCATAGCCTGCCCCATCATGAAGCCCCCCAATCCATCAGTGGTCTGCACCTCGAAGAGTGAGTGTATGTGGTGCATTAAAACTGTGGAATGTGTGGTGAGTGAACTGAATGTGGTTTCGGAGGCCAGGCCAGTGTAGGCCCGGCCCGAGGGCTGGAGGGATGGATGAGAGGGGCTAGAAGGTGGCGCCAACCAGACCCCGCGCCGCGAGGCCCCCAGCGCCCATAGACAGCGGGCCAGGCGGGCCCCAAGGAAACCCAATGGGCCCCCACCCAACCCCGCCCCCCAAGCAACTGCAGCATCAGGCCCCCGCAATGGTCCCGACCTGGGCCACACCGCCCGCAGCAAATCGACCCCCAGCAGAAGGACGAGGCGCGCCACCAGGGTGCACGGACAACGGGCCCCACCCAGCCCCCCCGAACCCCGACGCGCAGGAGCACAGGCCAACCCGCAACCCCGCCAGTACCCCCACAGACCGCCACAGACCCAAAGCCGGACCCCCAGCCCATCCGACCCGCCCCCCACCGCCGGCCGCACACCAACGGGCAGGCCCACACTGCGCAGCACCAGAACACCCCCCGCGGGCAGCACCCAGCCCCCACACCAGGCCCCCCAGCCCGGGGGAGGACCCCAGTTTTAGGGTTTCCAGTTTTACAGGTTTCAGTAATTTTGAAGATCTGTGCCGAGCTTGACCATGTATCAGCAGCAAAGGTCTCCAGTCACGATCTTATGTTAGAAGAGGTTGTTCTAAAAGATAACATTAACAAAGGTCCAACACAGCCAACAAGACTTGTTAAGACTAGGTCTTTACGAAGATACTGAAAAGGTCTGAAGTCAGACTTCCACTATCCTGCAGCATGTCAGCCTTTTGAGTGCTCATAGGTTAGAGTAAGCTCTAGGCTCTTACAGTCCTCCTAAATTTGATGTGTTTTTGTTAAAATATGCTTTCACGCAGCATTTTTAGCCACTTGGAAAGAACACTCTAAATCGCATCTGCACTGTGTGACAAATCAAAAAAGAGCAGTGAGATATCACTTTAAGGCTTAGCAATAACACATAAATGCACACAGACTATAGTACACAAAGCTGAATAAACATGTAGGCACCTCAGAGTGTTAGATATTATATCAAGTGTTTCCAGAGAACTAACTTGTCAATCTTCTCTGTTTGAAAAATGAACTGAGAGGATGATGCCCCCTAACTGTATTTTGCAGCTCCCTTTTGTGTGGAACCTGGACTCCACGCCTTCATTTCTCTTCCAAATATGCTTCACATTGTAAATGTCTTCTTGGCTTCCTTTGCAAAGGGGATGAATTTAAATTGCTGCTCTGTGAAGGAGGTGGGCCATTATTCCCAGTAAAGGGTTGTGATTTAGCTAAAACCTCACACAGAGTATAGCCAAACGGAGTGAAGGCAGGAGCCCACAGATACAGTACAGATGTGAAGGTAATGAACCAGCTGTAAAAGGAACCTTTGAAATGGAGTTAAACAATGGCTAGAGATATAAAGACATTTCCAGCTATGGGAAGATGTAAGAGATCTGAAAATGCTGTTTCCCCTTGATTACTGTAGACTGGAGCTGCATGCGATCCCCACCCCACATGGGAGTCTCATTTTTCCTGTGTAAGTTTGACTCATCAGAGTAATCTTAACATTCCGCTAGGGGTTGGGGATATGGCTCTAAAATATCATCACAATATTTCAGGGTATTTTTGCGATAGCAATATTCCTAAGGATATGACAAATTAGTAAAGAAAAAGAACATAGAATTGCAACAAAATAAGTGATATAGTTTTACATGTCAACCTAACAGCCTGCCTTCAAATATTCTGTAAAAACTAAACAAAAATGATCTCTCATTTCTTTAGTTTGTAAACAACAACAGGAACTCAGAGTGAGATTCAGATTCTGTATACAATATTAAACACAAAATAAAATCTACCACAAATTACACATTTAAACTATTGCCAAAAACAAACAATGTGTCCCAGGATCTATACATAAAAATCAACAGGTGTTTTTGTGTTGAGTTGTGTTTTTTTTCCTTCATGCTCTATCAGAAGTCAGCAAGAGTCAGCAATGTCCGAGGCTGTTCTCAAAACATTCAGTATGCCCCGGTCTAATGACCCCACAGTTTATTCCACACTACTGAAGCTGCTCCTCTTTTTGGAACTACCGTGGAGTCGGTAATACTTTCGCTTTCAGCCATGCTTGTTATTGCCATGGGTAACAGTATGATGTCAATACATTAACTAGTTGAAATATTGCAAGTATCATGATACAAAGTTTTCACATCATATTGAAAATTATACCAGTATACATGACTTCAACGGGACTACAACAAACTACAACGGGTCACGCGCTGGTGATATCATAGGTGAGAGAACCATGGAATTTTGACTGGCGGTAGAGCTCTTCACACACATAAAGTGTAAATAAAAACAAATCAGTTGAGTCTTTCCCCTTCGGATGAAATGGCCAGTCAGGCTACATGCTACGGAGAGAGTTTAAGAGGTCCTGATCGCCTTTGTTACGATGAGAAAGTGAAAATGATAGGAGGTGTGTGCCCTTTTCAGCTGCCAGCTCTGTGTGGACGAATGACGCTGTCAGTTCATTCATTCAATTCATGTCCTGTCGATTGATTACTTAACAGTCATTAGAATTAACTTCTTGGCTTTGAACATCTCATTTTATTGTTGAGATCAAATGACTCTAGCTAGCTAGCTAATGTTAGCCAACTAACCTGTGATGAAGTGCCTGCCACAGACATAACTTTAGGTGGAGTGACTGGCTGGATCCCACAGCTTTCCGTCTTTACCCTGTCGTTTGATGGCTGTGAGCCACAGATTTCTTCTTTCCCCATTCTTCACTCTGTCCGGGAGCAAAGAAGATCAAAACTTTCACTCAAAAGGGGGTGTGGCCGTTGTTACGGCAGTGAGTGACGTTGTGTTGAAGTCATGTATTGTGGTGAATGAGATGATATGGCACACCACTATATTCCACATTCAGTGACTTTCACAGTGTGCCTTTTCAAGAGAATAGGATGGGATGAACGGCTAAAGAAGAAGGTTTGGGACATGTTCAAATCTGAAATCAGCTCAAAACTAGAAAATTGCACTCAGTGGAGTGCAGATCTCCAACTGGCGGCTGCCCAAGCTGATCAAAGCAACGGTAGACAATTCATGTAATTCCAGCAGATGCGCTGCAGCATGTTTCAGAAGGTAATGAAAATACATGCCTCGTCTATTTTTGACCGAGTTGCAGCGCATTGCACAGAGCAGATCGATTTTCCTACTAACAGGCACTGTATGTCACGTACAGATAACATTTGATTATGAAGATGAAGATATTTTAATAATTAAAACACAGCCACAAATATAACAAACAACAAAATTAGACAAAAAACACCCTTTAACTATGTAGCCTACTTACATATGGTGAAAGAACAAATATTTAGAAAAAATGAATAAATCAACAAAGTCTGCTACCAAATTAAGAAGGCAAAATGATCTGCTTCTGAAATGCTCCTGATGTGGTATGATGCCGTGTGGTGGATGGAACAAAACTAAGTTGCAGCTGTACGTGGTGGAATTGGACCAAACTCCTCAGCCATGTCAAAGGCCAACATTTGGCTCGCAGCAGACAATAAGGCTTGCTGTTTTTAGCTGAAATAGTTTTTGGAGTACTTGCAGCTACAACCTGCTAGGTAAGAGAAGTGAGGAGTCAGAAAATATTTTTTCAGCATTTGTGAATCACAACAACCATGAGAGATCCTTGATCATACAGTCATAACTGTGCACAAAAAAACATTAGGCTGATTGGTGCAGTAGTTTGTGAGCTTAGCTGTGGACAGAAGGATACGCACACTCATGCATGTACGCACACATGTACACACATATGACCAAGTGCATGATCCACTCCAAGTTCATACCTGGCAGAAATATATATGGATCCAATCCCCCCCCCAAAAAAAACAGCAAATTCTTCTAAAAGTTGAATTCCACATTTCACCAATACTTATTAGCCACACTAGGCACGTTGCTCAATTTTGTAACCCGCTCACAGTAACGGTTTGAAAAGTGTTTGGACTCCTCTGAGCATTTCTAGCAGGCTGGGTGGTCTGTGATGTTTTCCACTGAGGGATTCCAAAAGAACCTGTGTTGCTCAATACAAAGTCTTGGGCTTGACAGGGGCGACTGGCCAGTAGAGGGCGATAGGGCGCCGCCCCTCCTTGAGCCACAGAAGAAAAGATGATAATAAATGTATGATTATCATCATCATTATTGTCATATATATGCACAATATATTAATTATTCTGATAATTTTCACTTGAAACAGCTTGACCTGCCTCTGAATATCCAATCAGATGCAGTGTGAAGTCGCGTTCCGACCCTTTGGGGTGATATCAGCCTGACTGGAAATCGCCCCGACTCACTCTCATAGATTTTCATGTAAAATTGCTTTTTTTTCTAAATGCAGGCACTCCAGTGCAGTCTCTATGGGTTCCGGGAGGGCTTGCCCCAACATGTTTTCGTCATATGTAAACCGCCAAGTATCATTCATGTGCTCCTCGGATGGTCCGATTTCCCATGTCAGGAAGTCATTCTTACTTCATTGTGTGTTCATGAGCGTTTAGGTGGTAATGTGGAGACAACATGGACATTACAAAGAAGATGTGTTGTATTTTATCACTCAAAATGTTTAAAAAACACGTTGTTAGCCGTTTACACTGAAATATTGCTTTACGGTCGGAAACTCATTTTTCTGATTATTCCGACATCACATGAGGCAGCGCCACTGCGCAGCAGTCACATTCAAGATCAACATGGCGAACGTTTCCAGCTGATCCAAGAGGCTTTTTAACCATATAGGTTAAAAAGGAACGAACGATGCATAGTGCATCCAAATTCACACATGTTCTTCTCTATGGATTTTCTCCGCGACTGTGCATCATAGTGAGAAGCCACGCATATCACGTGAAATAGCAGAACTGCAGCTTTCCAACAAGACCAAGCACTCGTCAGTAGTCTAATGTTTTCACAGCAAACCATATGCATATGCACCATATACACTGAGGGGGACATGTGTCCCCCCAATGCCCAAAATCCCCTCCAATATATAACTGAAACTGAAAAACAACAAAAAACGTTCAGGTCAGGTCAAAGAGCAGTGATACTATGTGATGTGCATTGTATTAAGTTGTAGGGTATGCCTGCATTTATTCTTTAATCAGAACACAAAATGAATTTCCACTTAGCTATAATAAAATATTTTCTGATTAAGACTGACAATGACACAGTGAATACCTCACTCAGTTTTATTTGATTAATGGTAAAACAGGTCTCTGTTCACATTCAAAGGTATTTGTGTGGGCAAACTGATGACAATTACGTAGTCTGTTGATGACCACAGTGGATTGTTCAGTCATTGTAGAGCCAAATTAATTCAAATTTACCCATTGAACGGGTCACCTCAGCCATCATAACAACAATTGCCCCCCCCCTGAGAAATTTGCCAGGAGCCGCCACTGAGGCTTGAATTTATGAGGTTTCAGTGTTTGTAATTTAGAGAATAGTGCACTATTCTATTGCAGCCCTGAAGTGTAGTCTGACAGAATTACTGAAATTTGGGGTAAATATCATACAATGTGTGTAATTTTCGGACTGTGAATTTGTTTGGGAAATTGTCTGGGCCTCATCATCAAGGTGAGGCATTGACTTCAACAACAGAAAACTAATTTGGGTGAGTATGTCAGCTTCATATGGTTCATTAAAAGCGCTGAGCGTGCAGTCACCACAGCTGTACGTTTTGCTGAGTTGGTGTAACTGATCAGAACATCCTCCGAGTCCCTCAGCTGGGTCATTCACAGTGTGAACCTGCTGTTCACAATTATGTTACACAGTGAAAAGCTTAGATGAGAATGAGTGGGGGATTGTTTAACCTTGTGAAAAGACAAAGAGAAGGCGGCAAATCAGTGGGCTTTATGCAAGTATGTTGTTTTTAATTCTTATCCTCTCTTCTACTGTGTGAGGTGTCAGATTCAGCAAACCGTCTGAACTGCACACATTTGTGGTAAATTGCTTGTGTTAACTTTAAGGGACAGTTCGCCCTAAAATAAGAAAAAATGCACATTTTTCCTCTTAACTGTAGTGCTATTTATAAGTCTAGAATGTTTTGGTGTGAGTTGCTGAGTGCTGGAGATATAAGCTGTAGAGATGTCTACCTTTTCTCCAACATAATGGGACTAGATGGCACTTGGCTTTCAGTGCTCAAAGCACCAAAAAAATATATTTGAAAAACTCAACAGAAATCATGACCCAGCTATATGATAATCCACAGACTCTATTGTGAGCAGTTTCACATAGGCTCTATTTCTATTAGGGATGCATCGATTCATTGGCTGAACATTGGTATCAGCAGATATCCGCCCATCAGCCTATTAGCAAATAAGATGACATTCACTGATGGCAGTGGCCAGTGTTTTTCTGTTTTGCTACATCAATTTTGTGCAGTCTAAAAAGCAGGGCTCCAGACTAATGGCCATAAACTTAAATTATTGAGCAGGTACAAGAAGAATACAATGACTGTCTGGCAAATGGACTCTGTGATTTCACTGTTGTGTGACGAGATGGCTAGTAGCAGCCGGCGTCCCATCATCCCGGGGCCAATAGAAAACGTGTTTGGAATGAACAGACTTCTTCCCACAGACACTTCAGGGATGAAAGGACGCAATAAACTCACTATCATCTTGTCAGGGGACGCAACCTATTGTTCCTGATAATGCTACATTCTGAACAACAAATCCCTGTTAAATAGTCAGCAGAAGAGGTAGTTAACATTAGCTGTTAGCAGCTGAGGGCTAGAACTAACAGCTCACAGAGGTTGCATTGAGTTACATTTTGATGCATTCAAGCTCCATTCAGTAAAAATGAGTATTGGTTGAAGGTAAATTATAATGTTCGCATGACGTGTTCCTTGTAGTCTTGTAAAATTTAGCTTTTGGTGAGAAACGTGAAAAAATACAGCTGTTTGAAGGAGAAATTTGTTGATGTTTTCTCAGAAATTTAAATACATATTAGAGCAGGAATTACATTATAGTTAGTAAAAGTACTTTTTAAGTAGGTTTTTTTCTCTAAATAATGTTTTTATTTATGTTAAAGTTTTTATCAAAGGTTGTCTGATTGAATTTGTGCTCATTTAAAGATAAAGGGCTTAACTACTTTAAAATAGTTATCAGTTATATAGTTATAGTTGTAGTTGAATAGTTATTATACGTACAAAAACAAAATGAACAACAATACAAAAACATTGGTATCAGTTATTGGCCAAATAGTTATTTTAAACATCAGTATGGCCCAGAATTTCAAACCAGTGCATCTCTACTTTCTGTTGAACTATGTCAGCTCACCATATCCTTCTGCTTGGTGATACAGTTGGGTGTCGAGTAGAGGATTAGCAACCCAAAGAAGCCACAAAATAAGGCAGTGTTATTATTACATCATTAAAGGAGAGCTACGCGCTGCTTGCATTAGCATTTTCACATTTTACAGCAATAAAAATGAGTAAAGTGAATGAACAGACTGAAAACTTTATCTTATGAGGGAAAACTGATGTTGACAAAGTTTTCCTTTGGGGAATAATTTGCAGTTGGAAAAAAGGTAATGAATGCATGCATTTTATTACAATACTCAGCATATCATATCACAATTATATCGTATCATGCCCTAAGTATCGTGATAATATTGTATCATGGGTCCTCTGGCGATTCTCATACCTACTGTCAGTACTGTTGGTGTTTTCAAACCGCGCTTTAATTACCACTAACTTTTGAGGACACTAATCAATTCACAGTAACTGCATGTGGCTATTAGCACTGATCTCAGTGAATTGGACTGTTTATGAGACAAGGCTCATTTGCAGCTCAATCTTTGGCCACCTGTATGCATACTACCTAATTTAAATACTTGCAAATCGCACAGAGAACCAAGATGCGGTTTTCTTGGCAGAGCAGTTAGGGGTGCATTTCACCCTTTGTGGGCGCTTTAAGAATTGCACTGTTTCTTTTTGTCTTAATTGCACAGGTGTAGCAGCTGCAAAAGCTGCGCAAACTTTTCGTGAATTTGTCCATCATAGTAGAATGTGTAAAGCCACTCTACTGTCGCCTTGTAACACACTTTCTAGGTGAGTCCAGGGACGATTTTTCTCTGTTGCTGTTGATACTGCCTGCCATTTAATTTGAAGGTCATTTTATTGTGTGTGTGGCTGAAGCTGCAGCAGCAGCAGCAGCAGCAGCAGTGACCACAGTGCCAGCCCAGCTTAGCGCTCCCCTGTATGCTCCGCTTGGCAGCAATGGACTGCATTGTCCACAGCTATGTTGGGAGCAAGTCCTTTTTATCCATTTTTGCAGGGATACCCTTGCACTTGGCTGTCCTATTTCTTCTGTGTGTGCCTTAGGGGAGATGCACATGAGTAGTAAGTGTTCCCTGACCTCCAGATTTAGCCCAGGCATTATAGGCTAAGCCAGGCCAGGATCAAGCCAATCCAGTCCAGGCTAACCACAGCCCAAAGCTATTACCTCAAGCAGTGCAGCTTGATGACTCCGGCGCTAAGAAGAAAACGATGCATCCCGGATGAAGTCTCTGCAAACCTGAGCATGTTGGCACCGCTGTGTGTCTGATGCAGCGACAACAGAAAACAACAACAGTGTGGCGCAGTAAGACATCACACTGGCCGTCTTTATTACGCCACAAATACAGGCAGGCAAGGACACGCTGTTTCACTTAAAGCAAGATGAATATGTGCAGGGCAGCACTGACAGCAAAGAGAATTTACAGCTTGCAAATCAAAAAGATTATTTTATTATGCCTCACATGAATGGGAATGAGGCAGACCCTCCTTCACACACACACACACACACACACACACACACACACACACACACTCTCACTCTCTTTTTCTTTCTCTCACTCCTCAAAATGCAGTGTCTCTCTCCATCTCTCCCCCTCTCTGTCTTCCTGCCTCCATCAGTTACATATTCAGAGAAGTGCAGCGCAGCAGTATATTCTGCCAATGCAGAACTCCAATTATTTCTCACTGTTGGGTTGAGATTACACAAAAAACGAAGCACACCACACATGACTGCTGAAATATGGCAGAGGTTGGATATGTTGTGTTTCAGATGACTCATGAGTTTTCTGGAACCAGAAAGAAAGAAAAAAAAAAGATATTTAAAACTATGTTGCTGAGCTTATCAGAAATTACTCCACATTCCTAGACTTCGATAATCATTTCACACTGGAATTACAACTCCGCTGCACATGCTGTCCGAAATACAGTACGCTGATAAAGCTTCTTTCTGGCCGGCATGTCTGTATATTACACTGTGATTGCCAATCTAGCAACATACACCTACCTACCGCTTCATTAATTACATTTCCCTGCAATTAGCTCCTCGTTTATCCAGTTTTAATTAACCATGAAATTATGGATCCTTCCTCTTTGGAGGTGGCGTCTCATCTCCTGGTGTATTTTGGTCTCTTCCTGAATATATATTTGCTCATTATGACTATGAAATTCTGCAATCCAGTGGCTCCTCTGTCTCTGCCCTGGTAGCTGAAGGAAAGGGTGTGTGTGTATACGTGTGTGCTAAGAGTTAGTGAAGGACAAGGCCAAGGGCGGAAGGAGGGGCTGTGTGTGTGTGTGTGTGTGTGTGTGTGTGTGTGTGTGTGTGTGTGTGTGTGTGTGTGTCTCAGAGTGACTCAGAGTGCAGCAGTGTTCTTCTGTTATCACACACTGTGGGAGGAAGAACTGTGTCTTTGTCTACTCGTCCACACATGCACACACTCACAGACACAGTGGTGATCTGCACCAGATTACAGCTTACTACAAATAGCTTTTCAGTGAAGGGGCCAATTTGAAATGGCAGTATGGGACTCCCTGCCGGGGTAACACATCCGCTCCCAAACCCCCTTTGTTTATGAAGTGGTTTTCAAAGATATTTTATTCCTCGAATGTAGTGGCTCATATTACGTGGTTACACACATACATTTCAAAGCTGGGGACACGATCAAGATAATCAGATGGACATGTATCTTGATGTGTATTTTCCAAGCATCTTGGGGTAGGATAACAGTCCTACCTGGTCAAATATTCTCAGTGACACATCTTTGGTCCTGTTTTTAGGACTAAGAGTCAAAGCACCTCTCAGCTCCAGAGCTACAGATGACATTCCTAAAAGGTTGTTTAAAAGTAAAAGCATGCTCTTTCAGAAACCTCTCTGCAGAACCCGGCATCCTCATGATACTTTTTTGCAATGGGCAAAATGCAGCTGTGTAAAAGTGGTGAATCTGTTGACCTGCAGAGTCTGTCAAAATTGACAGACTCTGTAAGTCAACCTCCTGGACTTAAAAGTGCCAAAAACTGCAGTTCCTCAAATAGCCACTTGAGACTGGCTCCAAGAGCGAGTCAGTCCAAATAGACCCCCATGTTAAAATGGCCAACGTTACAGAAGAAATAAATGTGTTGTAGCCTGGTACAAAAAACAGTTTTCGTTTAGCTAATTTCCCCGTTCATGACAACTTTACGGGGGTGAATTTTTATGTAACTCACCCATTTATATGTTATTAAGGCTTAAAATTATGTATAATTATGGGCTTGGGCACTTCAAGTTCTGATAGGTGCTGTCAGTTGACAAGTAGCTACCAAGGCATCAGCATTGATTAGATAACATAACCGCGTTGTAACCTCAGATTAACAGAGTATCAGCATAGCTGTAGTGGTCACTAATTTAGTGTGTTTTCAGTTCATGAAAGCTAATGTAATGTTCTCGTCACTTAAAAAGTCTTGTTCAGCTTTTGGTTGTACTAAAAGACCACTTAGGGAGTCAGATCCTGTAAGTTCATTTTGTTTTAGTGGTTCTATGCCTGTTTTTTGCCAGAGAAAATCTGAATTAGCATTATCACAGTTAACCCTAGCTGTAAATGCACAGTGCTAACAAAGCTAGCAACTAGCGTTCCTCTTGTTCAAAATTGGTCACTTCTTGCTCCAAAAACCCAAGATGGCGATGGGCAAAATGCTAAACTGAAGGCTTCAAAACATGAGTCCACACACAAATGGGTGACGTCGTGCTGCCTACGTCCATTACTGTATACAGGCTATGGTGATAAATCACACTTTGATCGCCCTCTCAGCATCTCATAAAGATACTGCTCGTGTTGAGGCTCCTTGGTGAGAGAGAGCAACAGTAAAATTTACTTGAGCACAATTATATTCCCCCAAGTGGATGTGACCTGCATAATGAAGGACAACTTAATTATAACAAGCAAAATACAATATAGGATCCTAAAGATGAAATATTGCAAAAAAGTTTTAAGGCTTGGCTTCGATGGAATAGTTTATGTAACAATAAAGGCAAATTGTGACAAAGTGGATGGTAGAATGGAAAAGACTTCACATATAAGCCATGACATAAAAGAAGCAGGTCACATGCCTCATTCGGTATCTAAGCTTTCACTGAAAAGATGAAAAATGGTTGTAGATGATAACATTAGACCTGTGTGGAGCAATGAGGAAACTCAATTTAATACATGACACAAACATGAATGCCATATTTTCATAATGTTTTCTACATGATTTTCCTCCGCTTGATTGCCACTCTGTTGATTGTGTCATATCATTTATTTGTGTCTTCTTGTGCAATGTTGTAATGGAGCTCAGCTGGAGAAATAGCTCCACTAACAGTTGTGGATGGAAATACACACACATTTGCATATTATTTTGCCTATTTTTTGGAAATTTTGTGAAGTTTTTCTCACATTGAGATTGAGACCTGAACATAGTGAAAGACAACTGGTGCAGCTTCTAGGATGCCTGACAGCAGCCCAAGGAAAAGATGAGCATGTACTGTTTTTTTAATCAATCATCAATTTCCAATCAATTTTATTTATAAAGACCAATATCACAAATAACAATCTGCCTCAGAGGGATTTACAGCATACGACATCCCTCTGTTCTTTGGACCCTCACAGCGGATAAGGAAAAACTCCCCCCAAAAAAACCCCTTCAACAGGGTGTGCTGAGTGAGATATTTTTAGCTGTTAATCATCTTATCTTGAAGCTTTAACATGTTTTAACAGCACACAACTGGAAGTATGGTGAAAGGAAAGAGAAAAGATGTTGTCGGTGCTGTCAGGTGGAAGAGTGAAGTTGGTCCCTGGCATCTTCTTCTTCAAGTAGTGACAAATCTTATAAATGGTCAGGGTTTAAGGTGTTGTCTACGATTGTATCTCGGTCTGTCAATCAGCTTATCTAATACAGTAGCCATGTTGACAGGCACATTATTGTGCAGAATGATAACGTCACAGTAACAGGTGTGTGTGTAATTTTCAAGTTAAAGTTCATTGGAATCAAAGAACTCCTCAGACAAGATATAAAGCACTTGGCACAAAGCACAGAGTGTTGTGCAGTGTCCCATTCAAGAGCTCACCAACTCTTTTTGTGGATGATGCATTGGCCAATTTGATTTTGACACAAGCACAATAACACATTAAGCGATTGTATCATCCCCTCCTAAACTGTTTTAACATCCTCTGCCCTCAACTTATTCAGAGAGCTGGATGTCTGCTCACTGCGATTTAGAACCGCTCACACAATGACATTAGTTTCCTCTTGGGAGAAGCTTTTGTGTTGGAGCCAAACAGTTCTGTTCCATCATGAAAAACCAGAGCGCTGTGACATGGAGTGCAACACTTTGAAAAGGAGGGCAAGAGGTGATTTCTCCCTCCTGTGTAAGCTAAATCATGAAACCATTAATTAGTTTAATCGCTAGCCTCATTAGTGTAAGTGTTACATGAAATATATTGTGGTTATGGACATGGTTATGTTGGCTTATTAAGCTGAATGTTTATGTGGGGTCTTGGTCAAAGGTCACATGACCCTCCACTGGTACCAAATGATGTGGAAAACAGTCGTTTGTCTGATGAAGAACGGTGAGTTTAAATGTCACCTGTGTTAATGTAGCTTTTATGTATGAGAACTGTTTGCCTTCTATATGACTATATAACTATGTTAATACTTGGAAAGCATTTCCATAAAGTAAGCACACATTTTGCACCACATGAATATAATGAAGAGTCATGTCACATACAGCCAGGGCTTGTAGCTCAGTCAATCAGTGTTGCTTTGATCCAGTGTATCAAAGCACAAACAACGCTGTTGGCTTTTTCCAATTTCATAGTTTCAGCAGACCATTATGAATGTTGCATTTCAGTAATTTCATGCAACCCCCCATTTTTGGAACAGGGATGGTCAGTAGCTTTGCTATCTCTGTTTACAGTATGTATACCAGAGCAGAGACCTTGTCATGTTGTTTCATGGTGTAATGTGGAAAATAGTAGGGTGAGATGGATAGTTTTGTTGATATATGGCATCATGTTTTGACTTTATTTCAAAGAAAGAAGTCTACTTGCCAGTAAAGGATTACTTTGACCTTTTTTTGGAACTTCCTTATTTGCTTTCTTGAGGAGAGTTAGATGAAATGTTTGATTTAACTTATGTTTGTACACTAAATATGCAGCTATAACTTTTAACCGATAAGCTTATCTTAGTATATAGACTGGAAAGAGCTAGCCTGACTCTGTTTAAAGGTAAAATATAAATTACAACATCTGGCAAAACAACCAACATCTCTTAAGCTCTAAAGCTCTTGAGATTGGCAAGCAACCACCTCCAAGAAATCTCTGCACCCGGTGAAGAAATAAGTCCTGCACCTAACCGTCCATAACAATTTGCTGTATTTACACATTGACTTTTGTAGGACTGAAAAAGCCAAAAAAAAACCAAAAAAAACTGAATGAGGTTTAGAGGTGCTGGTAGGTGGATTTTACCTTTGGACAGAGCCAAGCTAGTGACTTCCCCCAGTTGCCATATTTTTTTTGTGTGTGTCTAAGTGACAGCCATTTTTGGAATTGATCCACTATTGTGTGAGAGTGCTGCAGCTCCGCAGCCACGCTGCAATGTAACCACTCAGGGCATGTGCTCACATGGACCAGATTCTGCAGAGAGGTTGTGTGTTTTATGATGATAAATTACTCTTTATTTAGGTGGAGTCTGGTGGCTGTGAGGATTGTGATTTGGGGGCTGTTTCTGATGAAACAAAAATGATCTTACTCTTTAACAAAAAGGTCTGTCTCTGTAGGGATCCTTTCCATTATGTTGTCAGACACTTAAAATAATAATCTGAGTGTCAGTCACTTGCAAAAAGAAGTATTTTTAGTGAATTGAAGGTGTGCACCTGCCCCAAGTGGTTACATAGCAGCCTGTTTTGCAGCTGTCAGCTGCAGCCGTCTCGCTCAGTACTGGACCAATTTCAAAAACTGCTGTTTCGACATGGACACAAAAACATGGCAAACTAGGGTCCAGGTGGAAAAGAGCAAACAGTTGCTGAATGCAGCTCACAGTCTGCAGTCGTTTTGCAATTCAGGTTATTCTGTGTAAAATAAAGGGAGATTTGCATTCCTTCATATGGGTGCGTATGAAATACTAACAAACGGTTAAGCGAAAGGTGCAATTATTCACAAGTAACAGAAGTAATTTTTCTGCCTACGTTAAGTGAAAGACGAAAGTCCGTTTCATTTGTTTGTTTCTGTCTCCCTCTAGACAGAGAAGAAAATGTTCTCTGTATATAGACTAATGCAGTGAATACAGGAGTCCTTCTGCTGGCTTATTGAAAGTGATTGAGTGGTGCTGAGAGTAATTAAGTGGTGCTGAAATCAGCTATCAGTTTGTTTAAGCAGAGTCAAAAGCAAATGCTTTTTAAAAAGCTCTACAAAAAAAGTCAGGGTAAACTGGCAGCTGTTGCATTCCGGCTCACATCAAACAGTCTTAATGAGTATGAGCAATGTAAACGTGGCTTAAATTCTAAGTTTGCATTTGTAATGAGTTTGGCAATCGTCCAAATTATTTGTCAGAAGAGATGGATACATGTGTTAACACTGAATTACTATCAGTGAACATATCAGATAAATCAACCTTGATTAAATTACAGTTTAATTAAACAGATCTGAAATGACATCGGGCTAAGTACATCTGCAGTTGTTTATGAAAGATCAATTTTTAAAAGTCAGGTTTAAAATCATGGGTGCAGTCATCAAAAAGTGTCCTTATCTTGGAACAATATGATTGTTGAAACACTTAAAGACAGAATCCATATCTATGTGTGATTGGTATGTATCACCAAAGACATTAAGGGCTTCTTTTGGGTACCATGGATGTCTGTACCAAATGTAATGAAGATCCATCCCATGCTAACATCTCTGCAAGCCTATGCAGAGAAAGGTGTTAACCATGTTAACCAAACAAGGAAACCACAGGTAACAGAGGCTTGCAGAGGACCTGATGTTCACACCTCTCAATCCTGTCATGTGGATCTGCACATCAAGCAAGCTGATTGGTTGATCTAGCTCATGTTGGGAAGCAGTATAACATGTAATCATGTACTCAAATCCATATAAAAGAAGCCACATGAACATTTATGACTTCTGTGCACAATATGGACATAGCTGTCGATATCCATGGTACCCTGGAGATCCATCATGCAGTTTGTTAGCTATGCTTGCTAACACTGGACATTGTGCATGTTATCATGTTATCTTAACACCTAATATGGGCAGTTTTTGTGTTGAATAGCTAGCTATATATTTCTATGCTGGGTTAAACCCTATACAGTAGTGTTTTCAAAGTGCTTGTTAGACAGTTTGAAACTGTGGACTGTATAAAATAATGGACGTAGCCAACATGACATCACCCATTGATTGTCGACATCTTGAAGATACACATCATCTTGACAGATACACATCACATCACTTTACTGACAGATAAGTCGACCTGAAAAAAATTAAAGTCGTTAATGCCCTAATGTGTGTGTTTATATATATATATATATATATATATATATATATATATATATATATATATTTCACAATTCAAATGATAAAAATTATGAAAAAAGGGTGCAACCAAATCATGTTCTGGCATGACCGACAGAGGAAGTTGGAGGAGCAGTGCTACCAACCAGTGCTGTTTTTTGTACAAGGCTGTAAACATGTTTATTTCTGGTGTAAAGTAAGGCATTTTAACATTAGGGTCCATGGGGATTAGAGCTTAGATTGGGCCCAGAAAATCCAGCCTGACCCGGCCTGAGCCCGTGCACGTTATGTCCGGGACCGCCCCGCCCCGTCCAATTAACTGTAATTATGGGCCCGAGCCCGATTTAAACCCGACATTTTTCAATAAGTTGGCTGTTATAATTAAGAGTATTAAACCACAATTCTTGTTATTTGAATGACAGAAACATAGGATCTTAATGAATGGCGCAACATGGAAGCATGATTATGTAATAAAACAGGTGTTTATTTTAGGATCCAGGTGGTGAAGGGCTGTGCGTGCGCGCACAATGTTGCAACTTTGGACGTGTGGAAAGGATGACGTAGTTATTCGGCAATTAAACCACCATTTATTACTGAACAGTACAGGTTACTGTTGGCCATAACCACGCCAAAACAACCAACAAACAACAACTTAGCTGTAACTCCATCTGTGCACTCCTGCTCTCTCCTCCTTCTCGCTCATACACACACCAGCACGCGCACTCACACAGCCCTCCTCATCCCCGTCACAATCGCACCCTGCACCTCATTCAATCCCAAACATGCCACTAACTCACAGAACATTGACATTATAACAGAACATTTACTGCAGGGTCGCTACAGTACATAGCCTATAACATTATCAAATCATAGCTTTAAAAAAAACAAAAAAAAAAAAACACATGTCATATCTGACCAGCCCGGCCTGGGCCTGTCAGAGGGAGGGGGGCTCCCGGCCCGACCTGGCTTGGGCCCGTGGGCCGGGTCAGGCCGGGCTCGGGCTCAGGCTCGGGCAGAGAATCTAAGCTCTAATGGGGATTGACTCACCACCATGGGGTTGGAAAAAAATTAAGTGATAGAGAAGCTGTTTTTGTGCCAGCGCGCATTTCATACCTTAAATTACAGTAGAGACAGTGTAAGATAGTAATAAAAATTACTGCCCACTGGAGAACAAAAGAGTGAATTTGAACAGACCAAATATGTATACAAACAAACATCAAACAGATATGAATGAATTTCTTAGCAAAAATTAATTTTGATTTCAGTTTGACTTAAATAAAATTCTAAATTAAAACCATGGGCTGTCAGATTTAATCCAAAGTGGCCTACAAAAAGCTACATCAGCAGAAAATTAATAAAAGTCATACTGTGACTGTGTTAAAAATATTCATATCATGGATGTGAATGGGCTAATTATCTCAGTTTCTCAAGCTGAGACAATTCAACTGAAAAGACACGTACACATTTCTCCACGCTCAGGCCTGCTGTTAACTTACTATATCTGGTAGAATACACCAGGTGGAGCAGCAGACATCTGAGTGAGGTCAGAGAGTTCACTTCCCTCTCATCTCCCTCCACACTGAATATCAGCCCTTCCTTGGCCCATCCTGGTGGGGCACAGTTTTCCTCTCCTCCCTCTCACTTCTCAGTAGAAAACTGTAGCATCCATCTCCCAGCGTTTGTGTCCTCCACATTCTCTGAGGATAATAGGTTTTGTTGCAGCTCGCACAGATGGAGGCTCAGGGAGCGGTCCACCATCAGCTGCACTGGCCCCACTATCACCCCTTAAAACAGAGTCGACTCCATTTGCATCCCAACAGGATTGAAAGACTTTAGGCGAGGAGTGTTGCGCCCCTCCCCTCATCTGAAGCTGAAGTGGTAGAGATTAGTGATGTGTTCAATGTGCAGCTGTCTTGCTAGAACACCATACTGTGCTTTCTACATACTGTAATACATTATATATGTTTGATTGGATCCTGTTTTAAAAGCTTCCAAAGATAAATAAATGTTGTATTAGAGTCTTTGATATATCATTGATACAATTTTTCTTTGTGTTTTTTTAGGGCAGCGACAAGGGTGACGTGGACAAGAATAAGTGCTGCACGCTGTGTAACATGTCCTTCACCTCAGCAGTGGTGGCACAGTCACACTACCAGGGTAAAATCCACGCCAAGAGGCTAAAACTGCTACTGGGGGAGCAGCCTGCCATCATGTCCAAAGGTATAGCCCCTGTTCAAAATGCATTATGGGTATAAATAAAAGAGGAGTTACAGTCAGTCTGTCCAAAGGGGATTTATTATTAAGGAGAAAAATAACCAAGGTATTAAAGCCAGGATGCCATATGTGTTGGGAATGTTTGGTAGTGTTGTTATGTACGTGTGAAGTGGAGTAGAACAACATAGCTGGATTTAAATAATTATGTAGCTCTCAATTCACACTCTGTGTGTGTGTGTAATTTCCTACATCTCTCCCACTGTTGACTCTAAGCTGGCTGATGTATTATTACCCGGTGCGTGTATTAGTGTACAGCTGCACTGTCTTGATTCAGTGCTGTGAAACATCACATTCCCACAGAGGTACTGTTGGGGTCAGAATATACTATTAGCCCAAAGGCTAAATCCATACAGCATCGTGGCCACTGGAGGAAGAGTTCACTCTAGATGTGTGTGGAGCTGAGCATCTTCTGTGTACTTGTTATGTCTTGAGTCACTGCTTTGGTATTAGTGCTTGTTTTGGCATTTGCGGTGCACTATTGAATTAATGCCCTTAATTTGTCTTGTAGGGGAAATACCTTTTTGAGAATGTTTGCACTCGTAATAAAGTTTGGGGCACCACCTTCCTAATGAGGGAAGCGACTAATCAAATTAATAACTCCGTAAACCAATTATTAATTCATCTGCATGTTTATCAATAATGAATCAATCTCAATATCTGGGTTATGAATTCTCCATACAGTGATCTTAATTCCTGCTCAAAAGAAATATCCACAGACAACGACTAAATGAAAATTTATTTACCGTAAAACTTGGTGTAGAAGTCGCACTTTTTTTCCCTTTTTTTTTCATCTAAAAAGTTGGGTGCGGGTTATAGACCAGTGCGACCTATAGACCAAGGTAAATGCTGACATAGGTAATTTGACCCACAAGATGGCGCTACGCAGTAATTTAAACTCATTTGTTTTTGGGATTTGAGTAAGCATGTATAGTTACAGCCCACACTGTAATAAGGTACTGTAATGCTGTCTTCTTAAAAAGAAAAAAGAAGTTTAACGTTAATTTAAACTAATTTTTATGGCTCAGATGTTGTTACACCGTAATTTTATTTCCTGAAGAGGTTGTTTGGAAAATTGCAATCTGAAAAGTAACCAAAGCTGCTTAAGAGGTTATTGTGTTTTGAATGTGTTTCAAATTAAAAATAAAGGGAAATAGTGTAGGAATAACTTGTATAACGTTTTTATTTACAAATAGTAATATAAAACCTTGTTTTCCCTGTCTGAGACCTTAAAAAATAGACTGCGACTTATATGCCAGTGCGATTTATATTCTGAGTTTTACGGTAAGCTAAATGGGTAACAACTGAATAAATGAATGAGGATAATATGAAATAACACAAAATCAGCAGTATGTATAAATGGTTTAAAACAAGAAGTAACACTCGTGTGGGTTATTTAATGTGGCGATAGTGAGAGAGTATGTGGCTTATAGATAAATTGGGAACGCAGGGATGTGCAAAATATTTATCTAAGGAATCCTAAATTAAGATTAAGAAAATTAAATCTCCTATTTGACATCAGCTCTTACCACTGCCCAGCCGGTCACCTGTGAGGGGAATTTGTTGCCTCCCTTCTTAGCAGCCAATCATGCAGATGTTTCTCCTGGGGCCCCGAACTGTCACTTTGCAACTCCCAGACTTTCCAGCAGAATGAAAGCAGCTGGTGCACTGTGGTGGGGGGAGCGGTTGAGCCTGAGATGTCCTGTGGGTACCCCCAATGTTGGTTTCCTTACGCTGCAAAAAGCCTAAGGATGAGATCTAAGGATGGCTGAAAGAAGCGTTTGTCCAGGGGTTGAATCCTAAACATTTGACCCCCGGTGGTCTCGTGGGTCTTGTTCATTGATAATACTGGTTTAAGGGAAGTCCAGAGAGGCTGTTCCTCTACAGTCTCTTTACATTTATTCAGAAATAAATCAGTCCAAAGCTTTATCAAACATTGCTATCACATAGAATAGTTTCCATTTTGGAAAATACACTTATTGGCTGTCTTACAGAGAGTTCCAGTGGATGAGGCGATTGATACCACTATAATGTCTATACGGTAATATCAAAATTATAATAAGGCCAGGTGCAATATTCAAATTACAGGAGCTGCACATTTTGGATAAACGTAAAATATGTTACAACATATCTTTATAAATAAAATATTGTGGTGCTGGAGGGATGCTTTGGCCTAAACATTTTCCAGACATAAGGCAACAATTTTGTTTGGTACAGGCCCCAAGCAAATATCAGCTCATCATTATTTTTACAATTTATTTTAGTGAAAATGAAATGCAAAAATGTATATTCCCACTAAAATTGTAACACATGTTGCATTTGCAATATCAAAATTGCATTACTGTTAGTCCAGTCAAGTCCAAAGGTAAAAAAAATCCACCTAATAGCACATCTGACACTTAACAATTACCACGTTATCTTGTTTTATTACCTCCGACTGAGATAGGCTAGCTGTTTCTCCCTGTTTCCAGTCTTAATGCTAATTAATGCTAAGCTAAGCTCATGTTTTGATGCGGAATATACTGTAGGTAGTGGACAGGTCGCCAGACAACCTTTCACGCTCACATTCACGCCTACAGCCATATTTAGAGTTATCAATTAACCTAACCTGCAAATGTTTGGACTGTGGGAGGAAAACCCACACTGACAAGGGGAAAACATGCAAACACAAACAGGCTCCCCCACCCTGGGGGTTCCAACCTCCCACTCTGGATTTGAACCAGGAACCACCTTGCTATAAGGCGAAAATGCTAACCACTGCACCACGGTGCCTTGTAATATTAAACTGAGAAAGCTACTGCAATATTGTCAGTAAATAAGTAACTTCAGGGGAATGATGTGCAATCTTAAGCTACATACAAATCACAGTTTATCATTTTATCCCCTTTTGATAAAAAATAACATTATAGCTGACTTTCAGTGACTAGAAAACATTTTGAGGGGTTTATCCTAATGCTTTTTTTTTTTTACTTTTACATGGGGGATCTGAACATCAGATTGTAAGTTGACCACATTTGCAGAACAGAAATGAAGACATTTATAACTTTCGCCAAAAACCACATGCCCTGTTTTACAATCTCAGTATACATATGCAACTCAATCAACTAAAGATACTTTGCTTATTAGATCTGATAGAAGTGTTTATGACGTGGAACCTGAATGAGTTATGGAATATGGAATACTGTAAGCATTCAGTCTATGGCGCTTATTCATTTAAATAAACCACCAGATTTGTTATGTGGTAAAAGTAACCCAGATTTGAAAGGAAAAAGAACCACAAACAATGCACAGGATGCTTGGATTTTGTAGAAAATGGGACGCTGGATGACCGTGGTCTGACATTCACACATAAGTTCCATTAAGATTATCATTTCAGATGGTCAGTTGCCAACTTACTGTGTCTGTCTCCAATCCACTTTCACTCTCTGCCCTCATACTCCCCTACCTCCCACATTATTTTTGAGCTCACCTTGAGGTGTCAGTGCTGTACTTTCTCCTTTTCTCTCCAGCAAACTTAGGAACAAAACAAAAACAGATGTGGGATGATACAATAACAATGTGAGCACAGATTCATAAATGTTGGATTGTACATTTTTATAAACCTAACCAAGAACTTATGGTGCCTAAACAAAGTAAAAAGTGATGCTAGAGGGGTAGTTGGATGCGAAGGGCCACAGATGAAGCCTCAGTATTTTGTAACCTGGGAGTAAAATTGTGTTACCCCAGGATATATCTAATAAGCTTTACAAAATGTTGAATAACACAGTAGAAAATGCAGTATGTCTGCTTTACAAAATTGTGTTTAATTGTTTCTGATTTGTATTAAAATATTACTTTTACTGATATGATATAGAAATATTCATTTTACTTAAATCATATTTATGATTTCATGTAACAAATTAATTGAATTTGTCTCTTTTAAATTGCAAAATACTGGAAAGTTTTCCATTTTTAGGCCTCCAGAAACTATTAACTAGTCCATACCCACTGAGTGCACAGCAGTTGCCCACGTACAGTTTCACATGGTGTGTGTTTGGGATACAGGTCATAGGAAATTGCAGATTAAATAGTCAACTGAACCCATTAAGAAGAGCAATGTATTCAGACAGAGTTTTTGTGAATTTGATAGTACGATTGCTTGGCTACAGCTGATGTCCATTTGAGGTGGTGGTGAGGTGACATATATCAAAGTGCGTGCGCAGCAACTTGTGGGGTGAATGCATGCAATTCAATTAAAAGGGACTTTGTAAAAGAATATACTAATAGTGTAATGTTTGGAAAAAGTAGCTTTGTCACCTTCTACCTATGCCAATCCTCAGTGCCTATGTGCAGTTTCACATAGATTGACCACGTCAGTGAGTAGAAAAACATGGGACAGACAGAATGACTGACTGACAGAATGACGTGATTATGTACAGCATACAGCATACCATACCATGACTTAGTCATACCAAAAATTAGAAAAAAACAACAACATTCGCCCACAGGGGGAGCCACAGTGAGCTCTCTAGCGCCCCCATTTTGTTTGATGGGGTCAATAATGGAGGGGTCCCCTCAGATTATGTGTGGTCATATGCCTACAAAGTTGTGTGGTGATTGGTGAAACCCTTGAGATGTTATACACCTTTATGTGATGAGCCATGCCCTCCGAAATATTCATTGCCTCATAGAAGCTCAGTTTTAGGAAGTTTTCCAACTTTTGCCAAGAGGGAACTTTAGATATTGGTCCCTAGATTATGTTCACCAAGTTTCATGCAGATCGGTCAAACTTCCTAGGAAGAGTTTGAAGTGTTTTTCAAAAAATTCAAAATGGCGGAAAATCTATATAACCAGAAGTTATGGGTTCTTGAGGCAAATTTGTTCCTCATGAGGAGAGGCATCTCTGTGCAAAGTTGCATGTCTCTATGACATACGGTGCATGAGATATGCCCATTCAAAGTTTGCAATTTCAGTCGGTTGCTATAGCGCCCCCCTTTGGCCAATTGATGTAATATTGCTTCATTCACATCCTCCCATGACCCTCTACCACTGTGCCAAATTTCACATGGATTGACCAAGTCAGTGAGGAGGAAAAACATGGAACAGACACACAGACAGACACACCCATAGACAGAGTTTTCGTCATTATATAGTAGGATTCCTTGGTTATCAAAACAGTTTGTGAGGGGCTTGCAACTCAGACATAATTGATCAGGGACAAGTGGACATGGCATCACTTTAAAGTGACAACCACTCAGTTTCCAGATATTTCAAACAGGCACTTGTGCCTGAAATTGACATATCACTTCTTTTTTCTGGGACAGATCTACTTAGCACTAGTTGACCTACTGACTCTGGTGATCCCCTGACTTTTTTGTCACCATGTGGTTGACATTTTTATTTTCTTGGTGAAATTCTCCACAACTGCTGGATTGCCGTTAAAGTTGATACAGGCATTTGTGGTGCCCCGAGGATGAATCTTGTTATTGCCTGATTCTTTCCCTAGCACCACCAGCAGGTCAGGTTTTCACTTATCCTTTGAGATATCGCATTATCATACTGGATGGATGGGCACAAAGGTTTTTACAGACTAGTGATGCGTCAATCGGCTCTGATGTCATCTGAATCTGCGTGGACACATAAATCACCCACCTGCCACCAAACCAAATGAATTACGTTCTCCGATTTAGAAACCTGCATTCACATGGACATTTCACTCCCTGACAACCAGTCCCTGTAAGCTATGTTTCTTTACCTCCATATCATCAATAAGCATGATGATATGGTAACATATTACACTGAAGTAAGAATAAATTAACATTTATTTAACGTTAAACTTCTTCTATTCTGGTAAAATGAAAATGGCAACATGCATTTACTATTTTACCCAGCTAGAATATTGATATTTATGGCCATTCTGCAGTCCATGCAGATCTAACCGCAGTCTATAAATCTCTAGTCTAGACATTCATAGCTTGCAGACAGTGTATCCTATTGACTTTGTTGATCCCCTGGCTTTTCCTTTATCACTATTGTTGGCATTCATGGTTTTGAGTAAAATGACCCATCAACCATTTGATTAATCACCATGACATTTGGCACATACATACATGTTGCTCTCATCAGTCATAATACATTTCAATAAGTTTCATTTTGCTCCATCATCAGGTTAAATTTTATTTAGACAATGCTTATGACCAAACACTGCAAAACTAATGACTTTCCCTAGGGATGCAAAATAATATTGGCACGTCATGTGTATCGGCCAATAGTGGTTTTAAAATAAATGATCAGAATCGGCCACCATGCTTTTTCTTATTTTGCACAATGAACGCATATTACATACATTGAAAAGCATTGTATTTCATGTCTCCATCTGCTGGTGGGCCATCATGATAAGAGTATGCATGTATAATATGATGTTAAGTCCACTATAGAAGAAACTTGATGATAACTAAAATTAGTAGGGAAGAAAGTGGATATATTGATATCATTTATCGGTCAAAGAGTTGTTACGTATCGGCATATTGGATATCGGCAAAAAAAAAAAAAAGCCAATATCATGCATCCCTAACGTTCATCAGTTTCAGCTGTACTTTGTGTTCAGTGCAAACAAGTTAGCATGTTAACACGCTAAACTAAGACTGTGAACATGATTCTGTACAACATTACACCTGCTAAGCTTAACCATGCTAGGAATGTCATTGTGAGCGTGTTAGCATGCTGACGTTAGCATTTAGCTCACACAGCGCAAGCCTCCAGGATCATCGTTAAGCTTTGAAGCAAATTTGGCACAAATCATGGAATTACAACTTCCAGGTCCTCCACTTGATGCAGTGGAGCCAAAAAAGACTTTTGCCCATAGACTGACATTGTGAAACAGACATCTGTAAATCAGTGGATACATTTTTTTGAGCATCACTTCCCCGCAAAATGACTTGTTTCCCTATTGAGATTTGATTCATTCAGTCCAATAAAATATCTAAAGTCTTAGAGAGATTAAGTGGAAATGAGGAGAGATTAAATAATTTTATCGCCATTTAAATTAGCAGAGGGCTCAACCTAAAGTTAGCCACTTGGCTGGCAGGAGATCTGAGTAATTTTACTCACAGAAGTCAAACGTTTTTGGGTTCTTGTGCCACAGAGTAACTTTTAGGCACGAACAGGGCCCTGTCCCCTAAGCTGAATTCACTTTTCTTTATACATCTATGGCACAACTGTTCCTTAGAAGTTCAGCCTCACAGAGCTGGTTGTACACTCTGTCTTGTTTATGAAAATGTTGTGTGTGAGGATTTTTGGGGCCAATTAGGAGTTACTAACAACAGCCCAACAAGCCAACAAGCTGGTGTGGTCTGCTCATGGTTTGTCCTGAGTCTCTGTGTGTCCATGTATGTGTTATTTAGATGTAATCACCAACTGTTCTTTACCTTGGGGTGATTGAAGTCTGCAGCTCCTGTAATCCGCTGACAGCTGCTCACCTTGAATCTACTTACAAATTGGCAGTTGCGTGAGAATAATGAGCGAAGGTCGCGGGGGAAACTGAATGAGAAACATGGTAAACATCATATTTTCAGATTGTTCTGACGCCCAACACCTGAGTCCACAGTGAGAAGTGTGGATGTGAATAGATCAGCCTTGAGCTTTCTTTGTTTACTGTGGCTTGTTGATGCTCCAGTTGACCGAATCATTTATTTATCTCTTCACAGCTTTGTGTTATACTTTGTGCTCAGCACTGCTTTTCTTTTAATTTGTTGGAAGTTTTCTGTTGACGGTACTATCTGAAGTCTACCATCACTGGACCATTCTGAGTTTATCCCACATTAGTACTGCCTCAGCCACTGCAGCTTTTTCTCCCTCTGAAGCGGTGGAATTGAATCAGTAGATTGTCGCACAAAGCTCTTGTCTTTGGGTTAATGTTTGTTCGACAGATCCTTGAAATCTCTTGCTGAAAAAAAAGAGAATAGAATAATTCCTTTCACTGCAGCAGCACCAGAATAGCATTTAAGCAAAGAACGTAAGGCAGAATATGTGAAGTCTGAAGAGCTTCTTCAGGCAGGTTTTGCACTGTTACAGCCACAGAGAAACTGGTGTCTGTTGTACACCTGGGACGGTATTTCAGAATGAACCAACAGGATAATATTAGTTGGATCAAATTCAATTCTGATCTGATCTGAAAATATGGTATTTCAGTGTAGATTCAAAGATTCCTTATACTGAAGATTTTCATTCATAATTGGTAATCCAGTCCTACCTTTAATATGTATAAAATGCATTTGGGTAAACTGAAATTTGATGCTAAAAATGGAGATCATTTGGATTCCACTTCAGAGGTGGATTTGATGTAGATTGACATCCAGCCTAGGTTCAACTTCTCCCAGAGATTGTAACCCAAACTGTTCATTACATTTAAACTCTTTTTCAAAAGTTTTGTTCTCAGAGAACCAAGTAATAAAATAAATGTAAAACACAGCAAAATTTGATTAAGGCACAATACTTTCTGGAAAAAAATGCTGTAAAAACAAATTTAACAAATACAGACACACAAAGTGATAAAGGCTTCCACTATGGATCAGCAGAAATTGCCATTTAAAAATATCAGTTGCTTACAGAATGGAAAAACCTGTTAAATTGTATTATTGCAGTCACACCAAAACTGAAAGCTGTGCTAACACTTGCTCCTTCTGGCAAATTGTCCACCATTTTTTGTGTCTGTATCTGTGGATACAGTATTATATCTAATAGCATCACATGGTGGAAATTGTAATTCCATGGTTTAGCCACTACGTCAAATTGGCTTCAAAGGGGCTTGCTCTGGACTTGGAAAGCTATCTGTTAGGGGTGAGGGAAAACAATCGATACAGCATAGTATCGCAGTAATTTGTGTGGTGATATTGTGTCACTACACGGACGCCGAGTATTAATCTTTTATTATTTTTTTTTAATTTTTGCAAATACATGTAAAATCAACTGCTTTTTTTCCTGGTGAGGTCATCAGAAATCCCAGTCAGCAGCATTTGGCAGGAAGTTCATCCAAACAAAGATGGAGACACTGGAGAAAGAAATCAGAAATGCACTGTCAGCGTTTAAATCAAACGTCTGAACTAATTTTGGATTTTAACACCAAACAAAAGGTGGATTTGGATATGACACAAGCGATTCTCAAGCAGTATAATAAAAAAGTAAAATAAAGTAAAAGCATAATAAAATAGTCTGGGAATACTACAAACATGACATCACACTGCACCATCCAGAGGTAGTGTTAACCATTGACGGCCAACAAAAACATAAGTTAGCGAGATACCTGCATGTGAAGTGTTTCACTCACCCGCTTAATCTGGCTTCACAGAGCATTAAATCTGCCAACAGTTCAATTTGTCAGATGTATGGAGCATTTCTGACTGGTTTTATGCCGGTGTTGGTCAGTCTGTCTGTTTTGCATCACATTATGCTGTAATAAAAACAATTTAAGTCAAATGAACAGACTGAAAACTTTATCTTATGAGGTAAAACTGATGTTGACAAAGTTTTCATTTGGGGAATAATTTGCAGTTGGAAAACAAAGGTAAATTACAATATATCGCAATCTATTTTATCACAATACTCAGCATATCTTAATGTCGCAATAATATTGTATTGTGACATGAGTATTGTGATATATCATATCATGAGTCCTCTGGCAATTCCCACCCCTTCTATCTGGTCATATCAGGATCACCATGATCCAACCTACCAGTGTTTTGAAATATTGAGTCAGTGAGACTTTAACTTTAATCAGATTACAAAATGTAAAATACTGGCCCAGAAATGACAGTAAGAGCTTAAATCTTGATGTAAATCAGCCAGAAATCTTGAGCAGCACTGTGCTCTGGGTCACCTCTGTCGGCTGCACAATTGTCATCACCTGAAGAGCTGCTGCACCATCCTGCTGCTCCTACTTCCTGTGCTGCATAGAGCCTAGCATCCACCTGTGGGCTCTGTTCTCTTTATATTCTGGGGGTTTGCATCGATCTCTCTCCACTCTTGTTTTGGCTGGTTGAAATATTTATGTTCTTGGGGAGTGATCAAAACAGCTTGATGCCAACTGGAGTTTTATTTATTTATGTATCAATACAGCGTTCCTATTCAATTCATTGCTAAAGGACAAACTTATTTTCACATTATCCATTAAATATCACATTAAATATACTAATCTGAACTTCATTAAGCTTCTTTATCAAAGGAGGTATATCATTTATCTAGATTTGTGTGTGTGTGTGTGAGAGAGAGAGAGAGAGAGAGAGAGCAAGAGACAGAAAAGTTTAGGGCTCTGTATGAGTGAAGTTTTGTTTATTATTTTTGGCATTGCTCAGCTCTGCAGCTTTAAAAAAAATGTACAACTGCTGCCCCCTGAAAAAAGACAAACACTTGCAGATACAGAAAAACTATGTAAGTTATGAAAAAGCTGAATTAACATAATAACATTTGACTAATGTTTGACTGACATATCTGGATGAACATTTGGATGAGTATGAAGAGGGTTAAGAGGAGTTGGAAACATTCAGAGATGGGCAGAATGTTAAAAAATGAAGAAATATACAAAGAAATCTTTTACAACATCTCAAGCCAGACAGAAGCATCCAGGACAGATGCTTTCCTCCAAGATGATAGTTTGGTGACCACTAGTATAACTACTAGTAGTGAAAGATTCTTTGGCTTTATGTTTAGAAAACTTCATCACTATTTGACTGCGTTTGCTTTCTAACAAGTCAGATTGCAGTCGGATGATGTAGAGCTCACACAACGCCATTTTGCTGTTTGCTCTCTTTGCAACATGTCAGTGACAGACACAGCCATTAAGCATGCCATCTGTGGCCAATGGTTCAGAACAGAGGCATCTCCATCCCAGCTAAGACTCGGGGTGACACAGCCATCAATCGCACTGACATCCAGCAGACTACTGGGATATTGAGGATCCTCCTCCCCACCTGACAGACACATTAGCAAAAGCAGTCTTACTTTTTCTGTTTTGGATTGCAGCTGCTAATAAGCAGTTCATCATCCAGTCATTTTAAAGGAAAACACCAGTATTTTTTAACCTTGACCTTTTTATGCCTCTGCGCTGGCAGTAGCCGTGGTGGAAGCATTTTGGTTTTGTGTTGTTCGTCCATCCATCCATCCCATTCTCGTGAGCATGATATCTCAAAAAAGCCTTAAGGGATTTTTTTTTTTTTCAATTTTGGCACAACTGTCCACTTTGACTCACGGATGAACTGGTTTCATTGGTCAAAGATCAAAAGGTCAAGGTAACTGTGACCTCGTCTGTCTCATTCTCATGAATAAGATATCTCAAGAACACCTTGAGGGAATTTCTTCAAATTTCCATTTGGAGTCAACAATGAGCTGGTCCAAATTTGGTGGTTGAAGGTCAAAGGCCAAGGCCACTGTGACCTCACAAAACATATTTTGGGCCAAAATGCAAGAATCCATACTCTAATTATGAAAATATTTCACAGAAATATCAATAGGATCATCAAGTTATGACATTATATCATAAGGTCAAAGGTCAACTTCACTGTGACATCATAATGTTGTTCAAAAGCACTTTTCTGATTAGTGGATGACCCGCTCAGAACAAGACTTCTCCTTGAGTGAGACTTGGTCACAATTAAAAACAGCCCAGATTAGAGAAAGGTAGGGAAATGGTTTCATTTCTCTGTAGGGTCCTTTCCGTAAAGTTGTCATACATTTCTAATAACATTCTGAGCCTGTCAGTGGCAAAAACAAGCACTTTAAATGGTGGTATATTGACGTCCCACAAGTGCTCGTAGGGATTATATTGCAGGCTGTTTCACCACTGCGGCTGCAGCGGTCTCTCTCAATACTGGACCAGTTTCAAAAATTGCTGTCTCCATTAGTCACTTATTTAAAATTTGGCACCATTTATCACAAAAGTCCTCGCTGGACAGGACAACGCAGACTTTTGTGATAAATGGTGCGAAGTTTTAAACAAATGCTCATTTGACCTAAAGGCACTAATTATACAAGAAGCCACTGAACAACTGTCTGAGGTACAAGATGAGATATAAACTGTGTAAATCGAGCTGATGAGTGAAACTGCAGACATGCAAAGACTCTCAACTATAAAAAACAATCTGCTGAAATACAAAACAGACCTTGAAAAGGAGATAAAATCAAAAAGAAATAAGAAGTTTAAAAGGGATTGCAAGACTGCTCACAACAGATAATCTACCCCTGGCGTAGCGGGAAAAGTCACACAGGGAACAAAGGTAATCCTCATTCCTTTGTCAGAAGGATTCCCTAAAGACAGCCTGCCACTTCCACGCATCATCTCTGGATGGCAATCAGACACAGGCTGAAGCTCACAAGCAAGCTCACCTGCTTCTTTTTTAGACAAGGGTTGTAGACAGAGAGGAAGAGCAATCAGGAGGGGAATGGCCACTAACCTGGAAAGGAGTGCAAGCAGCGTAAGAAAAGACAAAAGACAGCTCCAGACATGATACTACACCCGCAGCAAAACTTCCGTGTGTGAGCTTACAGACAAATATCTCCAGAATGTGAATCTGCCCTATGGAAAGGCTTAAACTTTGTTCCCACTCACTGTGACCATTTTGAAATGTCAGTAGATTTTGAGAAGTGTTCTTGTAATCTGAGACTAAGAGTTTTTATTTTCCTGCAATAAAGTGTATCCTGCTAACCCAATAAATACATGTGGCATGTATACCGAATCCAATGTTATCAATTCAAATTCACTTACTTCATGTTAACAGTAGTCACTTATGCACAAAAACATTGAAAAATAGCTGTCAGGTTGAAATGAAACAAAGTTTTCCTAAAAAAAAATTGACCATTATTATCACTTAAAATTAGTATTTAGTGCTTCTTATGGAATTGAAAAACAAGAAACTGCATTTAGAACATGGCACTAAGCTTAACCATTTATATTCATAGATATGATGAAATACAGATGTCAAACCCAGGTGTTACCCTCAAACACAAATACTTTTCATTTTGCTCTGTGTCACTATCAGTGCATACATTGGGTTGGAAAAGATTGAGTATGCCAATAAAAGGTTGAGTCTGCTGCTCCTGTCCAAACAACACACATTCTACTTGAAATAAAGGAACTGCTAGCTTTGGAGTGAGCTTGTTTTATCCTCTGAAACAGTCATTTAAAGCACCTCTATTGCAGAGGCACCCAGATCTGTCACAAATAGAAAATGTCAGGAAGATAAATCCAGGGCACCGGGAGGCCCAAGCTATTGATTTCTACATAAGTAACGTCAGCAGACTGGCTGCGTTCCTCTGTTGATCTGCCTGCCTCTCGGGACCCGCTGTTGTTCCAGCCTGCTGTCAGCCGGTATTCAGTTGCAAAAACTCGCGCTTGCTAAGCATTTTTTTTCCCTCATTCACCCCAAACAGCAAAGATCCATGCAGGTGCTGCGGTTAGAGAAAGCCTCGATAAACACTGATGAGAATATACAGCATCTCTGTTGTCATGGGAGAGCCTCGTAAACTTTTTTCCCTTTGAACAGATGGTGTACATCATCCCTTTGGGTCCATAACCCCAATTCAAAACCCACGATAAACATTTCAAAAATGCACCGTCATCAATCTGAAATCATAGTGTTGAAAAGCCCTGCGTAAGCGGTTGTTCTAGATTTCGAATTAACTTTTTGAACATGCAAGAATTTCATCTGACATCTGAAATGAATGTTTTATGTTTTTCCCACAGGCTGTATCCTCAGCTACTCTATAACACTTAGCTTCTATAGGCTAACAAATAACCCGTCTTTGGTGTTTAACTCAGGCACAGTTGTGTTAATTTGGATATGTTCCCTGACCCATATACTCATCTGCATGCATTTTTAGTTGAATATCAATTGCCTATGTTGCAATGCGTTGCAATTCCTATTCAGTTTCTCTTTCAAGCTCAGGCAGGCTAAGTGAATGTTAATTTCTCATCAGTATTTTTATAGAATTGCAGGCACATGTATTTTAATATTCCTCCACATGGTTACTCTCAGCACTGTTTCCACATTCTGGCCTGTTTCCAATTGTCTGGGCTGTGAGTGCAGTCGCTGCCATGAATGTCACTTCCTTTGACATCTGCAGCTTAATGTGGGGATGTATTTTCCCTTCCCAGATTCCCAGATTACAGGAAAGTGATTTGGAGAAATCTGGAGCTGAAATGTTCATATGGCTACATGGCCATGATTCTTTTCCTCCACACATAACTGATGACTTTAAATGTCTCAATCTGTTAACAGTGAAATTACAGTTAAAGTGCATGAATCAGTAGTTTTAACATTTAAAGGGCCCCAGTATAATTTAAATCGCCACCTTCTGGTTCTCTGCTATTCAGACTCTCTAATGGGCTGCCACAGCATTTACATTTTCATACATGTACACTGTTAGGATTTTACTGACATGCTGGTGCAGTGGCGCAGCTCAGTTCTGAGTACCTCATAAAGTTGGAGAAACCAAAAGCTTGCTGTGCCAATATTATCATTGCTATGAATTGGTGTAATGATGTAGGGAACAGCAATAGAATAAAAGCTTCAATAAGCTAATGACGATCTGACTGACATAAGAATGAGCCAACAATGCAGTAGGTGTTCCTGATGTATTTCCCACACTAAGGCCCTTCAATCATGGTGTCGCATCAGCAAGTTAGAAATGAATTCATTAAAATGTGGCCAAGACTAGAAGGAGAGTTGATTATTTGCACAAAACAAGATCTGAAGACAGAGACAGTTTCACATGATGACCAACATGTTGAAACTGTGGAAAAGTTTAAATACAAATACTTTGGTACGGCCCTGGACTCCCATGTGAGTTTCTCTGGAAATACTGAGTATATTGTACAAAACTAACTTTTAACTTTTCACCTCCCTGCCTCGTGCGGTCATCTTAACTGTACAGCCAAGAACAAACTCTCTAGGATTGTGACAATGGCACGTAAAATAGTTGGCAAGCCACAAAAGCCCTTGACCCAACTCTTTACAGAAAGGACGAGGAAGAAAGTGAGGCGTGCCTTGGCAGATAGCTCCCACCCTCTCTTTAGCCAGTTTGAGAACTTGAGCTCTGGGAGGCGCTACAGAGTCTGTCTGGCAACTGAAAATGTGTTTAAGAAGTCCTTCATCCCAAGTGCCATTAGTATCCTTAACTTAACAAAGTGACTGATGAGTTTTTAACCACAGTCGGACGTTGAGCTGATTTAACGTGATTAAGTGTTTTGTAATGACTTTAAATGCTTTTCTTACTGACTATTTGTCTATTTTTTACAATGTTGTCTTTTGTGTTTGGTCAGCCAAAGACAAATTTCCACCCCTGGTGGACAATAAAGGATCTGTTCTATTCTCTTCTATTCATACATTTCAGCATTTTTTAAAATATGGATTAAAGTGCCAGGGATGGCATTGTCAGTCAATGGGTCCACTGCTCTAGGCAATGGTTCAACAAATGTTTGGTACAGAAATTCATGTGGAGAATGGGATACAGTGTAATCACTTTGATGATCCTCTGACTTTACATCCGGTGCCATTATCAGGTCAAAATTGTGATTTGTTCAATAATTTGGCTTATGACCAAATACCTGCAAAAGTAATGACATTTAATGTACATACAACTCCATCTGTCCTTGACCTTCACCTCAACTGAGGAAAAACTACTACAAAAAAAAAAAACCCTTAAACATGGAAAAATGAAAGAAACCTCAGGAAGAGCAAGAGAGGAGGGATGCCTCTGCCAGGACTGACAGATGTGCAACACACGTCGTGAGTACAGAGTAGGGCTGCCACTGACTAAGAATTCTTCTAGTCAACCAGTAGTTGTCATTTAGGGCCATTAGTCGACTAATCGCCCACATGTTTATGATATTAATTTAGTTATCAAATTATATATTTTGGGCAGGGCAACACAATGGTTTAAGTTCAAGGCCTGACAAAGAAGAGTATCAGTAACATTGTAAACACTGTGCTATATTACAGAGAAATACAAAACCATACTAATGAACCTTCATTAATATAGGCTTTTATTTTATCTACAAGTGCACGTCACACACTGAGCAAGCCACCTGTTAATTACCCTGTCACCAAAGCAGTAATGATTGTGCTAAGTGGCTAATGGGAATGTAGCTACTGACATGTTTCAGATGATACATCATGTTTGTAGTCGGCAAATGTTTGGCTGCATAGTTTAGATATCACCTTGGGTTCGTCCTTCACCTTCTCAAAATGATCCTGCCCGACAGAAGTGAAAATTAACATGACTCCTGTCTGGCTGCTGAGTGTGGTCACTTCCTGTGTCTGTTCTTTCAAATTAAATTCCCACATGGCCCAGTCATATAGGTTTTGATTTATTTTGACAAGGCGCAGCTCCTAACAGAGTTTCACATTTCTTTTTTTGGTTTGGTTTGTTTTGTTTTTCTGCGACTAAGCGACCTGATATCTTGCTGACTAAAGACCTTTCCGGCTGACTAATGTTTTGTTGACTTTTGGGGACAGCCCTAGTACAGAATAACCAAGTTAAGTAAACTACATCTAGACAAATGCACATTATGGCTTGTTTAGCACTCAAAACTCAAAGTTTAGGATGAGGGACTTGACTTGGGACTTGTGAGTCCTGGCTTTGGACTTGAATAGGGTCTTGCCTGTTTCAACTTCGAACTTGAGTGTTACTAGAGACATATAACTGACTTGCAAAACAATGACTTGGTCCCACCTCTGCCTCATGCATATCAAATGAACTGCGGCTGTGCTCGAATACATCTGTAGTTTTAGTAAACACCACACTAAACTGGAAAATTGTGGTGATGCAAAATTTTGCTTAACAGCCAAATATCCCCTCAGTCTTGTTTGTCCTTTTATAAACTTTACACAGTCTATAGGACAAATAGTCTGCAGTTCAGCCTCAGCTGGGTGCAGATGGTTATAAATCTCAGGGATGGAGATGTTTTGTTTGTTTGCTTTCTATGGCCTGCACAGCTTGAAAAGATTCCTCCTCAGAGACAAAGTGAGAATATGAGAAAATGTTTCGTTTCCTGTCTCGCACAGGCAGGGTCTGTAGGCAGAGGAGAGGGTTGTGTGTAGAAAGCCCAAAAGGGCAAAGCATTGTAGGAAGAGATAACTGCATGGATTCGGAGTACTTTGATCCCCTCTCCTCACAGAGGCTGAATCTCCTCAGATATATTACGCTGTTTACGCTAAATAGGTCTGCTTTTTACTGCTTCTCTGTCTGCATACAAATGCAATGCAAGGAGGGGATTTAGCTTTAACTCAGTGCTCTAAACTATTGCAGGTAAAACAGCATGTTGTAGCTGAAAAATAAGGTGTTGCATCAGTGAGGCAGATGGAAACATATTTCTGCCCCCCTTTTAGGGAATGAAAGAAATGTGTTGCTTTACTCTACTATAGATTAGGTTTTTTGGATTGTAAGACTTCTGTTATTAGGTAGGTTGGTCAATAATGAGCAAAATCTTCACATAAAATGATCCTAAAGCACAGGACACAGCAAATGTTCTGTGGTGAATAAATGAATGAGTATGAGCTTTAAATTGACAGCTGACAAAGCCAACACAATATCTTCACAGAACAGCAGAGCAGTGTTTGTTGCAGTGCCGCGTTGGCATCAAAACCTCACAAATGCTATTTATTTTAACTCCTCGCCAATAAAGCCAAATGCTGCTCTGTAGTTTATAAAATGCATTTGCATTAAAATTGCATTGTGAACACAAGGCTGTTTATGTAAAGCTGCCTTTTGAAATGTACATTTTCCATCTAACAAGACTGGTACGCATCTCCATGGAGACAAACACTAAGTGATGTAAATATGACTTATTACTGCTATGGAATATGTCTATCTGAATCAGTGTCACTTTAAATTCCAACTACTGTGAATGCTTGAGAATTTATGTGTAGATACAGACTTGCAACTTACTGGCACATACTGTACTTAAAACAATACAGCCTTCAGGTTTAAACAGCTCAGCAGCTACACTGGTGTCAATCTACCGAACCATCAATGAAACCTGTGTCAGGCACTCGGTCAGGCACCCACAGATAACCCTCAAATAGTTTATGTAACAGAATTTATGAGGGTGAGAAGAGGAAGGGACACAAAAGCCAATACTAGCCAATCAGAGGCAGAGTAGGGTAAGTCATGGACCTGCAAATGGATGGACCTGCACTTGTATAGCGCCTTTCTAGTCATCCAACCGCTCAAAGAGCTTTTTACACTACGAGTCACACTCACCCATTCGCACACACATTCATACACTGGTGGCCAAGGCTACCATACAAGGTGCCACCTGCTACTCAGTTTTTAACACACTCAGACACTGATGGAATAGCCATTGGGAGCAATTTGGGATTCAGTTTCTTAAGGATACTTGGACAAGCAGACTGGAGGAGCTGGGGATCGAACGGCTGATCTTCCAACTAGTGAACGGCCCGCTATATCTCCTGAGCCACAACTGCATCTCTATCTTCCATAGTCTGAGGGTCCAGTGACATCATTCTGCATATTAACTAGATATGTTCTTCTGTTTAAGAGAGTGCTTATAGCAGTTGTACAAATGAGCTTTTGGTCCAATGAGACATCTGTGATTGGAATTATGCAAAGTCGGAACAATGAGCAGCCTACCACAGCAGAGGTATGGCCACATCACCCTTCTGTAGTTTCAATGGATTGCTCTAACACTGTATGGTGAGTGATCTGCTCCTGCACTGTGAAGTCTGACATTGAAAAACCACGGGCATATGCAAAAAACACATGAATTCCGATATGACTGTTCTCACGGTGGTCACATGGCCAGTGGCTGGATATATTTCAAATTAGGACCATTAGGATCAGGATTTTCTGAATAGTGACAAGATGGTGTTACAGCCCTGACGAGAAATCACTACCTGTTGGACAAACTAAATCCTTTCTCTTACGTGGCTGCTGTTTCCCCCATTCTTCAGTTGGTCCAGTCCATCTCAAGTGTTTGCAGTAGGATATGATACTTGAAATAGGCTTCCAAATGCCAGATGTCGTCTGGCCCGTTAATTTACAAATTCCATCGCCCTACCACAAGATTCAGCTCAAGCAAGACAAAACCTCTGCAACAGCTTATGAATTTCAGGTACTAGTATTTCATGTGGGTGGGCCACAGGTGAAACAAAAAAAAAGAGAGGAAATAATGTCCAAAATGGGATTTGGAGATCTGTCTTACCAAAAAAAGACACACAAACACAGAATCTTTTTTATCGCCTTGTTAATCAACTGTTTTTTTGATGGCACAAATGCCACTGAAAGCACAGCAATGGGTCGCTAAAAAACACCCATATTTGGGGGCAGAAATGCCATTGAATGGAATGAGGGGTTGCTAAAAAAACACACATGTACGGGTAAAAACACCACTAGAAATGCAGCTATAATTCGTCAAAATAAACTTCTACATTTCGGGGCAGAAAGGACACTGGAGGCACACTAATGGCTTGCTGAAAACACCCTCATCGGGGGACAGAAACATTGCTGGAAATGCAACGATTGGTCACTAAAAAACACCCATATTTGGGGGCAAAAATACCACTAGAAATGCAGCTAGGGGTCACTGAAAACCTTCTATTTTTGGGGGCAGAAACACTCCGGAAAGCGCAGAGATAACTTGCTAAAAACACCCTCATTTGGTGGCAGAAACACTGCTGGAAACACACTAACAAATTGTTAAAAACACTCACGTTTTGGGGCAAAAACACCACTAGAAATGCAGCTATAGGTCGTTAAAAACCTTTCACATCTGGTGGCAGAAATGCCACTGGAGGCACATCGATGGCTTGCTAAAAAACTCCACATTTGGTGGCAGAAATATTGCTGGAAATGCAGCAAGGCGTCGCTAAAAACATCCAAATTTGGGGTCAGAAACACTGCTGGAAACACAGTGACAAATCAGCAAGTGGTAATTCCTTAATGTCTAGCTAATGAAAAAAAAACGTTTTTTATTGTTTGTTGGCTTGAACAGTGATCCACAGTAGTCTGCAGTGGCCGTGTCGCCTAGATGTCTTGCCATCCACCAACCCCTCCACCTCTCAAACAAAGTCAGCTCATACACGTCGCCACATAACAGGACGCACGGCTGTTTAATAGCTGATAACAACAGTCATAGCATACTATTTGGTGTACAAGGAGTCTTCTAACCTACAATGCTGATAACCACTACTAATGCCTATTCAATAGAGTAATAATGCTTAAAATAGTCTAAATCAAGACGGATTTACAAAACTTTTTGAACCAACATTCATGGTTCCCAGATCTCCTAACATTTTCTTTACGCTACCAGCAGGTTGATATGTGTGGTTTTGAGGAGAATGTGTTGATCAGATTGCCATGCAGTTTTTCCAGACTGTCATGGTCTTTGTGAACTTTGGTGATACCCTAATTGGATGTAATTAGGCAAAATTTAAGTGTTGTCTCTGATGTTCAGAAGCATGTAATTTTGAAAACATTCACATGAATCGACAGGGGAATGCAGAGTAGAAAGAAGCTTTAATCCAAAATTAGCTGTAACATACTCATTTTGATCAAACCATTTAACTTAAAAGCTTCTATTGTAAAACTGGGTTAACTCTGAGCTAAAACTGAAATTGAAGAAATGTAGAAGTGTTGCATTGTAAGCCTCTATGCTCGATTGCTTCAATCTCTCCTCCTTTTTACATTCCAAACCAACAATCAGAAGTCTTTACCCTCACATCTGGTCAGACAGCAGAAAGCCTATCAGGCCAATAAACCGCTGCAGTGTGTGGATATGTGTGTGTGTGCGCGCGTGTCCTCTGACTAACCAGCTACAAGGCTGCCATTATGAAATGTGGCATGTGTACTGTCTCCTTGACTTGATGATGATAAATCAAGACCATCAGGCTTGGATGATTCATACCCTGGTGTACTGATGATTCTCCCAAAAAATGTTCTTCTCAGACATCAATGTCAAAAAAATTGTAAAGCTTCAGGAAACAGCCACAACCCTCTCAGAGTGGTTTTTCGTGTGTTCTCGGTGTTAAGCACTGTGTGTCCAAAGCTCATGAATACATCTCTGTGCATGAAAATAAGGCACATTTTTTATCTCGCTGATGCCTAAACCTATAATACAGAAAAGCGAGGGCCTTTTTACAGAGTTTAAAGTGTCCTTTACGCAGCAGGTGCCCACCGAGTCGACACCATCTGCCTCTTGGCGATGGCGATGAGCCCCGCCTTCTGAACTGAGCTGAACCCTCTATCAAAGCACAGAGGGGTGTTAAACAGTATGGCTCTAATGATGCACTAAATGGGAGGAAAGGGTTTCATTCCTTTATGCGCCTGCTGGGTTATCTATGAGACTGGAGAGCCATGGTGCAATAACACAGCCTGATATGAATGAGGAGTCTGTCACCTCGTATTGAACGTAAATACTTTAGGTAAAACTGGTGGGCGAATGGCTAGACGAATGGCTGGGACACTATGCCGTAAAAGCAGTAAGAATATTAAATCAGTGTGATTATACTTTGCTGGAGGAGGATACTGTACAGAGAGGTCGCACTGATGAAGATAAATGATCTTTGCTTAGGTCTTGTAATCATGTGCCTTTAATTCCTGAGTATTTGCAGAAAATTATTTGCCAGAGTTGCTCTGCTTTGTCTCTCATTTTCTAGTCACTCTCAACTTTTGGGCATTTTTAACACAAGAGATTTTACCCGTAGATACTTTAATAGTCTACATTTTTCTTACTCTTACTGTATCTGTTATCTTTTATTTATTCCAGTCTATGAAGTGCTATGCTCTTGCACTACACAGAAATTGTAGACTATATTGGGTATACAAAGCACCAGATTTTGACTTTGGACATGTCCATGTTGATATCGTAATGATGCATGACGAATCTGCTCAGAGAACAAACTTCATAGTTTCCCTGATACTGTTGCGATCCTTAAAGTGGTGATTTGTCCTCATGCAACCCATGCAACCACAAAGGTAGTATGTTCATAACCCCTGAATACAACCAACATGAGCATGTCCTAAATTAGCGCCTCTATCAGTGGATGACAGAATAGCTTGTATGACTTTTAACTGTTGCAGTATTAAACACATGGTTATTGCAAGTTGCAACCTCTGAGGCTGGAAACACAGAAGTGCCAAAGACTACAGTACACTGAATGGCCACTTGGGGCTGGCTCCATAACAGAGTCAATCCTCAGTTAAATTCCCAACTTTACAGGAGAAATAAACATGTTTACTGCTTGTTGCTTGGCGGTCACTATAGCTAATTTTAACGTTTATGACAGCTGTGTGGGGCGGATGAATTTTTATGTAACTCACCAGTTTACACATAGCTTGACTTAAAATAAGTTTCCTACTAACATAAAATGTTTACTGTGTTTTGATTGCCTTTTGATTTCACTGTTCAGGACATGAACAGCGGGGTGCAAGTCCTGTGTTGGTTGGACCAATCCACCTCCCCTCCATCCCACCCAAGGTGGATTTTAGCGTGCTTATTACATCATCTGACTTTTACATTTGCTTCCGTAATAATAACTGCAGCCAGGAGAGGTTGCTGCCTAACATAAAACGTAAATATGGGCTGTAATTTCTGCTTGTAAAAGTGACCTATATGGTATTTTAAACATATCCGCATACAATGGTTTGTATGACATTTAACAAATTAGCATAAGCATTAGCATTATACACTTAACGTAAAGTTACGTAGGTTAGGTTCAGGAAGAGAAACATGTTTGGGCATTGTTAGGTTTATGCAAGTTAAGTTATAGGTTTTGAAGCAAGGTGCTGACAGCATACCTTAAAATGACTCAAAGTTCACTTAGTCTCACATGGTTCCAAACCCCGATCTCCTGGGGCACTTCTTCCTTCACTCCAGTCAGTGCATTGATCACGTGATTGCAGCTTTCCCCATTACACGGGTTATACACCAATTACCTGCTCATGATTACGTGAGATATAAACGAATTGTGGTGCATTACTTTTCATAGGCGTACATAAGAACAGTGCATGAGACCAGCCTGGGTATTTTGTTGGAGGATGGTTTTGACTTGTGAATTAAAGTCAATATTGAATGTAGTAGTTCTAGTGGTGATACTACTAATTAGCTACCCCCTCTCCTAAAGCTCAGACTGATAATAATAACAACAACAGCAATGCTACTACAACAACAGCTACTACTACTACTACTTATCATAATAAGAATTATCTATCTATCATCATCATCTTAAAAATGCTGCAAGCAGAAAGTACAGTTAAGTTGTTGTTTGGGAATCAGTAATTGCCTCCCTTTTGTTCTTTGTCATCTCAACCAACAGTAAATATTTCAACTTCTTTGAGCTTCTGTAGCCTTTAAATTCTCTCTTCACATTCTGTCATCTCTCTCTGCTCTGCTTGGTAATTGCCTGATTGTTATTGTTGAAACCAAGAGCTTTGCTTTCAGGTTCTGCCTCATATGCCAGAGGTGTCTAAACAGCTTTGATAGAGAGCTGCACTTAGTTCTCTGTATATGTCAAGCTACCAACTGTACTTTTCTCCCTGACTAGCAAACTGCAGGTGGGTCTCCTGCTGTGTGTGTGGCTCTTTCAATCTGAAGCTTAGTGGGTTGGCTGGAAATGTAATGGCTAGTTTGAGTCACTGAAATGAGTTGCTAAGGTGTTTGGCAGATGCACACCCTTCTCTCTAAAATGTCCTATAAGCAAGGCATTCATTCCAAAGCAGCTCCTGGGCTTCTGTTCTGTCGCTGACCTTTGATCTACTTGCAAAGGGGACTACAGGGATTAAATTAAGTCTGACAGTTTACATTGGCCTATTAGTTGGCGAGGTTGACCTGTAAGCACAAAGGCACAGATTCAGATCCCACATAATAGTCAGTTGCTGTGGATGAGAGCATCAGCCAAGTGCTGAATGTAAAATATAATGCAAATGTAAACTCTGCTGTGCCTGTGGCTCAGCTCTGAATCACTGAGGGCTGAACTCACAGTATAAACTGAGAGAAATATGCTGACAGTCAAGACTCTATACGATCTCTCTCCACCATGTTTTTCACTGGAGTTGCCACTTTGGAATGTTGACTGGTGTAATGGAACGTAATGGGACAACTCTAAATGTTGACTTAGGGTGAGCTGAGCATTCGGGGGTTAAAACTGAATAAGTTGATAGTGCCGTTTTGTGTCGGGGAGCGCTCAGTGCAACGCGGCACTCGTTCGGGGTTAATGCCGTCATCCATGCATGAAGGCACAAGTGGGCAGCCACGAGGAGAGCAGGCTCTTTAATCCATTTGCCAAGTAGAATTTAGGTTTTCCTCTTCAGGCATTTAATGGAGATAACAGCTTGTTATTCAGGGGGCTGCAGTGGCAGGGCCGCAGTCATTGTTACATTGCTGCTGATCAGTGCTCATTAAAGCGCTCACATTCATCTGCTGGCTACAAATCTTCACTTAAAAAAGTCAGCTTGTGTGTTAAGGCTGTGTTGATGTGCCATTAGTAGTCTGAATTCTTGTTAAAAAAAGAAAGAAAGAAAGAAAAAAAAATATGTATATATACAGTACAGGCCAAAAGTTTGGACACACCTTCTCATTCAATGCGTTTTCTTTATTTTCATGACTATTTACATTGTAGATTCTCACTGAAGGCATCAAAACTATGAATGAACACATGTGGAGTTATGTACTTAACAAAAAAAGGTGAAATAACTGAAAACATGTTTTATATTCTAGTTTCTTCAAAATAGCCACCCTTTGCTCTGATTACTGCTTTGCACACTCTTGGCATTCTCTCCATGAGCTTCAAGAGGTAGTCACCTGAAATGGTTTCCACTTCACAGGTGTGCCTTATCAGGGTTAATTAGTGGAATTTCTTGCTTTATCAATGGGGTTGGGACCATCAGTTGTGTTGTGCAGAAGTCAGGTTAATACACAGCCGACAGCCCTATTGGACAACTGTTAAAATTCATATTATGGCAGGAACCAATCAGCTAACTAAAGAAAAACCAGTGGCCATCATTACTTTAAGAAATGCAGGTCAGTCAGTCCGGAAAATTGCAAAAACTTTAAATGTGTCCCCAAGTGGAGTCGCAAAAACCATCAAGCGCTACAACGAAACTGGCACACATGAGGACCGACCCAGGAAAGGAAGACCAAGAGTCACCTCTGCTTCTGAGGATAAGTTCATCCAAGTCACCAGCCTCAGAAATCACAAGTTAACAGCAGCTCAGATCAGAGACCAGATGAATGCCACACAGAGTTCTAGCAGCAGACCCATCTCTAGAACAACTGTTAAGAGGAGACTGCGCGAATCAGGCCTTCATGGTCAAATAGCTGCTGGGAAACCACTGCTAAGGAGAGGCAACAAGCAGAAGAGATTTGTTTGGGCCAAGAAACACAAGGAGTGGACATTAGACCAGTGGAAATCTGTGCTTTGGTCTGATGAGTCCAAATTTGAGATCTTTGGTTCCAACCGCCGTGTCTTTGTGAGACGCAGAAAAGGTGAACGGATGGATTCCACATGCCTGGTTCCCACTGTGAAGCATGGAGGAGGAGGTGTGATGGTGTGGGGGTGTTTTGCTGGTGACACTGTTGGGGATTTATTCAAAATTGAAGGCACACTGAACCAGCATGGCTACCACAGCATCCTGCAGCGACATGCCATCCCATCCGGTTTGCGTTTAGTTGGACGATCATTTATTTTTCAACAGGACAATGACCCCAAACACACCTCCAGGCTGTGTAAGGGCTATTTGACCAAGAAGGAGAGTGATGGAGTGCTGCGGCAGATGACCTGGCCTCCACAGTCACCGGACCTGAACCCAATCGAGATGGTTTGGGGTGAGCTGGACCGCAGAGTGAAGGCAAAGGGGCCAACAAGTGCTAAACACCTCTGGGAACTCCTTCAAGACTGTTGGAAAACCATTTCAGGTGACTACCTCTTGAAGCTCATGGAGAGAATGCCAAGAGTGTGCAAAGCAGTAATCAGAGCAAAGGGTGGCTATTTTGAAGAAACTAGAATATAAAACATGTTTTCAGTTATTTCACCTTTTTTTGTTAAGTACATAACTCCACATGTGTTCATTCATAGTTTTGATGCCTTCAGTGAGAATCTACAATGTAAATAGTCATGAAAATAAAGAAAACGCATTGAATGAGAAGGTGTGTCCAAACTTTTGGCCTGTACTATATATATATATATATATATATATGTATATAATAGTTTTACAGCGTACTGTGTATATATATATATATATATATATATATATATATATATATATATACAGTACGCTGTAAAACTATTTTATTCCAGCCCATTTGCCAGAATAAAATGCTGACATTGTGCATTGATGTTAACCACAAATAGGTAACAATTACATGTTTTATACATAGGATATCAACATTTCTAAAGTGGCATTGTATTTGAGCTGACACTGTCATTGGGAGATGGTAGGGATGGTGGATGGCATGTCACCTAGGTGAGATGCCTGCCAAGCTGCAGACCACTGTTCAAGACCAACAAACAGCAAAACTGGCTGTTTTTAGTGAGTCACTGCTGTGTTTCCAGCAGCTTTTCAGTCACTAAATGTGGATGTTCTGTACCAACCCATTGTCGTTTTTCCATCAGGGATAGTGCCAAGGGAAGGGTTTGTTTTTTTATGGAGACATCAATGTGTTTCCTGCTGGCATACAAAAGGCAGTTTGTTTTTACCGAGACATTGATACTTTTCCAGTGGGGATTGTGCCCCCAAAACATGGTGTTTTTCTTACCGTAACCAAGAGCTTTTTGTGCCTAAACCTAACCATGCATTAACTACATAATAGTTGCTGACATGTAAAGTTTCAACGAATCCTACATGATAATTTACAAATGTAATGTATCCATGGTTTGCAGAAAGGTAAAAGACCAACACTTATTCTGGTAATTGGGTTATTCTTAAGCAGTGTTTTTCCTGCATCGAGAATATAGAGGTGACCACCTTCCTCAATTTCCATTGTGACCACTTCGGCCAAATTAATACTATCTGTCATATTTACATTGCATGAATTTTACATTGTATTAAATGTAAGACAGCCAGCTGCAATTCTAAAGTAAAATATCTCTAACATAGTGCAAGATTAAAAGACAACATACTGTAGCAGGATGATATGCTAGCTAATTAGCATTGGTTATTAAAGTAAAATAAACAAGATAAATTTGCAGGGATCAGTTTCAGGGCTGATCTGGGCATATTTGATGGGTTGATGTTGCAATCATAAAGATAATCAAAATCTTATCCTTTCTCTACTGAACTCTACTGTGTAGTATTTATCTGGGAGAGGCTGTGGCTCAGGAGGTAGAGCAGATTCAATTTGCAGCTCCTCCAGTCCATGTGTCAAAGGATTGTTGGGGAAGATACTCCTCAAGAACCTCAAATTATGCCAGCAGTGTGTGAGTGTTTGTTAATACCCAATATGGTTGTCTCAGCCAGCAGTGTATGAATGTGTGTGTGAATGAATGAATGTAGCATGTAGAGTAAACGTGTTTTGAGTGGTAGGAAGACTAGAAAGGCACGATACAAATGCAAGTCCATTTACCATCTCAGCCTGCGAGTGTTGAAGTGCTGCTCTCCTGAATCACATCTGAGCTCTGCTGTACACTGCGAGCATATTGTTCCATTATGCAAGTGAAAATTAAATTGTGTGAATGTGAAAAACTTTTTGGTCGCACTGATGATATACTCTGTTCTGACTCATTGGGGCACACGTGTCTCCGTTTGAACCAGTAAAAGCCCTGTAGAGCCTCAATTCTGTGTTTTGTTTTTCCCTTCAGAGGCATCCCCCAGTCCTGTAAAGAGCTCCCCAGAAACGTCTCCCATGACCTCCCCGCGACAGCGCAGAGACTCGGACCGTTACTGCCAGCTATGCAACGCCTGGTTCAACAACCCAGGCATGGCTCAGCAACATTATGATGGCAAAAAGCACAAGAAGAACGCTGCCAGAGCAGACCTGCTGGAGCAGCTGGGAAAGACCCTGGACATGGGAGAGATGAAAGGTATGGAGCGCTGCTGTTGGTATCAATACATTTTCTATACACGGCTAATCAATACATTTTAAATCACAGTCGTTTTTATTGTTTTGTTGATATAAGGCACGTCCAAGAATTTGGTGGAAAAGCTACTTTTTTCATGTAGTGTTAAGGCCCAGACACTACCAACTGACAACAAAGAACTAGTTGCACCAAAAAGCTCCAGTTAAACACACCACAAAGACTACAGCCAACTGCCAACTGACACAATTGTTCTGCGCCTACATGACAGGAAATTACTCTTGATACACAACGCGATGTTAAGAACAAAGCATAAATTTACCATGTACTGGTATGAATTGTTATGAACAATAACACAAATAGTTATGAACCTTTATGCTTAAAAGCTTGATGGCTAAAAAAATATTTATACCGAATATATATATGTATTGTTTCAATCTCATGTCCTCTTGACTTTAGTCATTTGTTTGTTTGCTTTCTTCACTTCTGTTACTCTTATCCTGCAGTGTTAATTTTGTTGATGAAAACTATGAAGAAAATTTTTTGTCAACAACCTTTTTCCATGACAAAACAAGACGATGACAAGCGAAAAATAGATCTTAACAGAAACTAAGATGAAACCTATATTTCATTTTTGTTGATGAGACGAGATGTAACAAAAATGTTTGTGGTGGACTATCAGACACTGAATGCTAAGAACAGCTGTGCTTGCAATTATCTTCAAATGCCGCATGAGCGACAGGCTGGTAAACTCCATTAATAGTCTGTGCTGGGATGTTTCAATAGCCAGCAAAGACACTCACACCAGAGCAGTGTCAGCAGTTGGTGCGCGTTGTGAGGTGTAATTCAGCAGTAAATAATCAGCCATGTGTGTCTGACTGTGGACGGTGGAGCTGTTGAGTGTTTTAGTTACAGCGTTAAGCTGTTAGCAGTTAGCTCCGCTTGTTAGCTGCTGAACGGCAGTGGAGCAAGCAGCCACCGGCCACCAGTCTTCACATCCGTTGACCTCTGCAGGACTCAACTCAATCTGGACTGTCTTAGTAAGGTTCATGGGCTGATGCTGTTTGACAGGCAGGTAGGAGGTGTTAAGGTGTTGAGCTTTTCAAATGACAATCAGTAAGTGTGTGAAATCACCCTCTAAATCTGTCAAAAACTGATGCTTTGTCAGAGCCTAGAAATTATTTGTAATTGTAGATAAAAAAAAAAAAAACCACAGTCTAAATGAAATTCTTTATACAACCTGTCACCTTGATTCTAATTTCTGATACATGAATAAGTCTAACTGACTTAGTTTAAAGATTAAAAATTATATATATATAAAAAAAAAGATGATGACTAAAAGGGGCGGCACGGTGGTGTGGTGGTTAGCACTCTCGCCTCACAGCAAGAGGGTTGCCGGTTCGATCCCGGGCGTGGGAGCCCCTCTGTGTGGAGTTTGCATGTTCTCCCCGTGTCAGCGTGGGTTCTCTCCGGGCACATGCAGATTGGGCACTACTCTAAACTAACTCTAAATTGTCCGTAGGTGTGAATGTGAGCGTGAATGGTTGTTTGTCTCTATGTGTCAGCCCTGCGATAGTCTGGCGACCTGTCCAGGGTGTACCCTGCCTCTCGCCCAATGTCAGCTGGGATAGGCTCCAGCCCCCCCGCGACCCTCAAGAGGATGAAGCGGTTAGAAGATGAATGAATGAATGAATGATGACTAAAAGTTGATTAAAATATCGTGAATTTTCATTGACTAAAATGTTTAGGATTTTTGTTGACTCAAACTATGAAGGATAGAAATGACTTAAAATGACTCTTTATTCTTCTTATATTTTGTTCTCCTGAAAATTATCTGTCTTTTTAGCTGTTAAATGCTCCAGTTGGCCTAGTGTATGTTCACCAGCGAATTGTTAACTTTATCTGTCTGCCTTTTGGTGCTGAGCTGTGCAGTGAGTTTATTGGAGCTTTTTCTTTTAACTGAAATCAGCAGGAACTGTGGTTGATGAGAGCACTGAGACTGAACCAGAACAGTAAAGGTGGGGGTTGTAAAACCAAAACAATGAGCTGAAAGACGATAAAAATACTTTGTGGAGCTGAGGGGAGCTGGTGATAATTCTTTGTGGGTTTTGTACTTGACTTCACTGACATTGTGCATCCAAGTATTGCTGAAATAAAAAAAATATCAGAGCAGTTTTAATGATTGGTCACTGATGACTGCTGTCAGCTGTGAAATCGTTACAGTTTGCTATTCTGCCACTTGGTCGCTGTCAGAAAACAGGTATGGTATTTAAAGGACGTTCAAGTATTGATTCTTGTGATCACTTGTCAGACACTGCAGCCAATAAACAGTTATATGTAAAGTTGATTAGTGGCAGAAAGAGCATCTTTATATTTGGAAAGAACTTTGATCATTTTAGTCCTCTACTGGCAGCCCTCTTGACTGGAGCTGTCAGCTTGGCTCCTTGTGGACTCCACCAGTGTGTCACAAGCTGTTAATTTTACAGAGGAGGAGGAGAGAATGCTCTTGCTTATCCTCTCCCAGTCACAATATGTCAATAACAATTATACAATATTATTCCAGCCGGTGGAGGGCTGACTGCCAGAAGAGCAGAGGAAGCCCAGAGGTGTTATAAAGGGAATCGGTGCGTGACCGCACCAAATGGGAGAAACAAGTCCTCACAGCTGATTGGACACGGAACCCTTACTCCAGGCTTGATTAGTTCTTTATGCTTGTAGGTGTGCTGTGGCTGGTTGAGGGCAAATTGAATGGTTGCAGTCAGTTCAGCTTTGTCATGCTGACTTGAGGTTTTGAGTACGTGATATCTATTTCAGGTATAGTACATTTGGCCCATGGCTGGGCAACATCATTAAACAACATGAAAAAGTCTCCATACTGTAGCTCCCTTTAGTGCAATTTATTGGCACATCCATGAGTGACGTTTCAAAACATCTTGACTTTCAAGTACAGATGTGGGGTTTGACAACTTGGGAGTGAGAGTGGGCTGTTTCAAAAGCAGAGCATTTTGCCTGCCTGATTTTGTAGACTTGCAGATTTTGTTGGTTATTTTTCCTTCATATGTGTGGTCAGTAAGTGATGTAATGGTTTCTTTTTTTTGTCTCTTTTGACCATGACAAATTACAGCAATTTAAATACTAAATGTCAGAGACAAAGGCATTTCAAGGCAATTAATTGTGTTTATTGTTATTTCCTACTTTGCTGTGCTGTAGCCTACAAACAAAGTTAATACTGTTAGAAGTCCAGTAATGAGCGACATGGATGAAGGATTTGTGGCTGTGTGTAGGTTATTTAAAATAAATTCATCTTCATAATTACATTGGATCTTCTGAAATGCGCTGCAGCACATCTGCTGGGTATACAAGAATTGTCTAGAGGCCGTCTGGCAGAGATCTGCACTCTACTGAGTGCACTGTTTTAGTTTGTTAAGAGCTGAATACTCTGCTGCAGCTGATTATGAACTATGCGTAGTTTGATCACATGACATTAACAGCATAAGGTCACAAACCTACAACTGTCATCAGATTTTGGTTATTATGTTGCATATTGCTAAATCCTGATTGGTTCACAGAAAAAAATGAAAAACAGCAATAGATTGAGGGACAGATTTTGGTGTTCAAAGGTCAAAAAGGTCAAGGTCACTATGACCTTGTCCATCACAATATCTCAAAAATGCCTTCAAGGAATTTCTTCAAATTTGACACAAACTAATTGGACTCAAGGATGAAATGATCGGAATTTGGTGGTCAAAGTCACTGTGACCTTGCATCTCTCATTTTGTGAACAAGATATCTCAAGAATACCTTAAGGAAATTTCCTCAAACTTGACACAAACATCCAATTGGATGTCAAGGTCACTGTTTCCTCACAAAACATGTTTTTGGCCGTTATTCAAGAACTCATACACTAATTATGCCAGAATTTCACACAAATGTGTTATGGGATATAATGATGAAGTGAAGATATTTAATATCCAAAAGTTCAAAGGTCAATTTTACTACTTTTACTTATTATGCTCTGCAAAAACACTTTACTGGCCATTGCTCAGAAGAGGAGACATTTGGTCAGATACTGAATTGGTGACTCTGGTCTTGAAACTGCTGCTTGTATAGATCTTATGTGAAGTTATGAGAACTGTAACTGCAACTTGACGGGTTGGCGGAGGATACAACCCTGAGGTGATAATTCAGATTTTCTAGAATATGTGAATTAATCAGGGAATATCCTGTTCCTATAGTTTCCTAAGTATTGATCTCAGTAAGGAGTAGACACAGTCAGTGGTGTTGCTAGAAACAAAATGGTTGTTCAAACACAGTAAATTAAAAACACTAAGCATTACTGGGATTTTATTGTAAAGTCATGAATGAGCACTTTGCTGCAGGATATGGCTCTACACCAAAGGCTCGTCTCCACTTCTCCTCTCTAACTTAAAGCCATTTCTGTCTTTGGCTTCACCTCTTTTGCACTATGCCTGTTTTGCACTGTGTGTTAGGAGGAGATGGATTCGCTAACATCAACACAGTCATTATGGAGAGGCTGAAAATGTCAGTGTGCTCGCTGCACTATTCAGCACTTGGGCTAATGAGCGTTTCTCTCTGGTGATTATCAATTATTAATGAAGTGGCAAATCATCCTATCAGGCAAAACCAGCACTGTGCGCCTGTGGAGAGGGGAATGGGACCACAGCAGGCGTAGCGGGTGGCCACGCAGTCGAGACAGAGAGGAAAGGCAGGGGATGCTGCTGCCGCACCAGCTGCTGGAAAATACACCCTCCACCACTTCAACTCAGCTCTTTATTGTATTTCCTCTTTTCATTTTTCTCTGCGTCTTGTTTTTGCCGAGTTTGTCTGGTCTCTTTGCTCGTCTCCTGCTTGCCTTTCCCTCTCCCTGACCTCCAGCACCGTCCACTTCTCAACTTTCTTAGAAAATGTGCAGTCTGACTCCAAAGATGTGATGAAATATTCAACAGCTCCCATAAAGGAGGAAGTCTGCATATTGTTGTTGTGTATACACTACTGTGCAGCTGTGGGAAGTTAAGGGGAAAAAAATGAGTGGGGGAAAAGACAGAGAAGGAGTAAAGGCATGGGCAGGCCATTAGTACTCCACTGTTCCTGTGTTTGAGAAAGACTCTTCAGGGGTCAAAGCTGTAGCCCAGTCAGCTCTTAGCCCCGACCACCACATGATATAAAAAAATAAATAAATAAACCTTTTAAAGGAGGTTTTTAAAAGTTTTACTGCTGTCTGTATATAGAGACAGGGTTTCAGTGCTATAGTATATTCACCACACTGTATGGGAAAATATCGCCTTACCTTTGCAGTACACTGTAAAATTGATATAACTGCTCACCTGGTGACCTTCAAATGGCTCATTTTGGTCTATGTTTCATATATAGAGCAAGCTTTATCAAAATCAGTCAGATGTTGCAACTTCTCATTTCTTGATGAATGTGGATTTATGTCAAAATCTTGATTTTTGAGTTTTGTTTGATAGTAAATTAACAAAGACTTTACTTTCAGAATATGAAACGTATATCGCCAAATTGAGACGAATACAGTTTTGGGGCTTGTAAAGGCATGATAAGCTAGCAGCAAACACTTGTCAACTGCACTCTGATTCTACTCAGCGCCACACTCAGTCTCTCTGTGTCTCCCTGAAATTATTAATGGAAGGCTTAACATTACAGTAACAAGGCAGGGTCTGGGACAGCTGGCTTTCATCTGATTTTGAATAAATAAAACCTTTGATTTCAGAATACTAAAACCTTTTAAAACCTACTTGTTAGTTCTAAGTTGCCTAGCATCGCGCATCAAAATATACGTTAAACATTTAAACGTGTGTCAATATGGACATGCTACAGTACACATTGTTAGCTCAGTTAGATTCTCCAAAATTCAGTTGTTCAGTTCAATCTATGGAAACCATGAGCATCAAAGAATAATTCATTAAGATTACACAGCATACTAGCATGAGATGGAAAAAATGTGGTGACTCCCTACGTCCTCAAGTGCAAATATGTGTCCATTTATCTTTCATCTATATTCCTTCCCCAAAAGGGTTTTTCATAAAATAAATCCATTTGTGATTATTGTCATTTGAAGTCCATTGCTAACTGTAGCTACTGTATGCTAACTTTGTAATCAAACGGACCGCAGCTCCACCGACATAAACAATATTTTTTTTGTCTTCCTGCACCGTACTGTTGGGTATGCTTGTCTTCGTTACCTTGCTGCCTGCAAAATAAAAGAGTCCACAAAGCTTTTCTGTGTATTTTTCACCCCAGGACAGCATGCACTCCCAGTTTGAAAGCCCAGTGGGCTCTGTCATATATCTTTGCCACCACTGTCTTGCATACTTTTAAGGACTTTTTTTTTTTAAATCCTTCCTTATGTAATGTGACATATTTTGCATAAATCATTGCATATTTACGTAAATCATTAAAAAAAACAAGCTTAGAGTCTCATTTTTCTAACAGTGTAAAAAAAAAACTCAAAATGTGTGTTCAGGGTCAGTGTGACTGATAATGATGGAGCAAGTCATATATTACTTCCAGTAACTCTGGATTTGCAGATCCAGAGTCTGATTTGTTAAATGTGAAGCTCATTCTGTTCGAAGTGAATAGTGTGGAGATGAGATGTTTCATTAACTGTAACAGTTTAGGACTGTAATATTTGCAGAATTGTAAATGGGATGGAAAATGAATTTGCGGTAGATAGTCCATTAAGGCACTAATGTGTAGAGATTGTGTAAGCACTTTTCCCTGGTTATCACCACAGTCGATTTAAAAGAGATGACGGTGTCCCTCCCTCAAAGATAATTTTGTTAATTTCTCCTGAAATTAAGACAAATAGGGTGCATTTTACCCCAGAATCAGCTTATTAAATAGAAATTTTAAACTTATTTCTGAGCCGTTTTTCAGCAGTGTTTCTTACAAGAAATACGCCCACCCAACATTTTCTCTCTTGATAGTGATTCCTCAACTCAAGGTTTCTGCAGAGCACTGATCCAGTATCAGTGTACTCTTTTTACCATACTTCAAATCAGTATGCATCACTGTTTGAAACTCATTGGAATTATTTTAATGTGAGGTAACACAAGGCCAGGGATCACTCAGTGCCCTGTCTGGAACTTAATTTTATAATAACTTAATGAAAATTCTATTTAATGTGGGTTGAGCATTTCATGGCAGAGACCTGATGTGCTTAACTGCCAATATCAGAGTTGATACCAATCCAACATATCTGATATGTCCTATTTCTTACACCATTGGGTAGAGTTGTTACACAATAAAAACAGTGTGGTGGCATGCAAAAGTGTGGACATCCCTGGTCAAAATTTCATTTACAGTGATTAGTTAAGTGAGTAGAAGATGAACTGATCTCCAACAGGCATGAAGTTAAAGATGAAGTGCTTTTCTACTTTTTCTACTGCACATATGACAATAAACCTCTTGAATCTTCAATCTTGACATTTGAGCTTTCAGAAAACTTTTACTAGACCATAATTAGCTTGTTAGGGCTGTGGCTTGTTCACAATCATCATTAGAAAAAGCCAGGTGATTCAAATTTCAAAGCTTTATAAATATTCTGACAACTGAAACCTTGTCCCAACAATCAGCAGCCATGGGCTCCTCTAAACAGCTGCCTAGCACTCTGAAATAACTGATAATAACTGACAAAGCAAGAGAAGACTATAAGAATATAGCAAAGTGTTTTCAGGTAGCTGTTTCCTCAGTTCGTAATTCATTAAGTCATTAAGAAATGGAAGTTAACAGGAACTGTGGAGGTCAAGCTGAGGTCTGGAAGACCAAGAAAAGTTTCTAAGACAGATGCTCATAGGATTGCTAGAAAGGCAATCCAAAACTTTCATTTGACTGCAAAAGACCTGCAGGAAGGTTTCACAGACTCTGGTGGTGGTGCACTGTTCTACTGTGCAGTGACACCTGTACAAATATGACCTTCATGGAAGAGTCATCACAAGAAAACCTTTCCTGTGTCCTCACCACAAAATTCAATGTCAGAAGTTTGCAAAGGAACATCTAAACAAGCAGTTGTCTGCTTTCTCCTATTTGCAGATGGGTCATCAAAAGTCAAACACAACTTTGGAATAAGCTCATTCATTCATTCATTCATTCATCTTCTAACCGCTTCATCCTCTTGAGGGTCGCGGGGGGGCTGGAGCCTATCCCAGCTGACATTGGGCAAGAGGCAGGGTACACCCTGGACAGGTCGCCAGACTATCGCAGGGCTGACACATAGAGACAAACAACCATTCACACTCACATTCACACCTACGGACAATTTAGAGTTATCAATTAACCTAGTCCCCAATCTGCATGTCTTTGGACTGTGGGAGGAAGCCGGAGTGCCCGGAGAGAACCCACGCTGACACGGGGAGAACATGCAAACTCCACACAGAAGGGCTTCCACAGGGATCGAACCGGCAACCCTCTTGCTGTGAGGCGAGAGTGCTAACCACCACACCACCGTGCCGCCCTTGGAATAAGCTGTTGATCTCAAATTCATTGAAAGCATTTTTTAAAGGAGCAAGAACAATCACACTTGAGTTATTATTTTCTGATGATGTTACACTTTGCTGCATATCTGCAGTATTTGTAAACTCAAAAAATAAAAAAAAGAGGTGTATTCAACATATTCAATCTCAATTGATTCACAAAAACCCTTATTATGTTGATTATGTGATTATACAGTGCTTCGCTGTACCCCAAATCTATCTTTTAAGTATCAAAATGTATCTTCTTTAAGGTTGAAAGGTTAAATGATGAGTCTTCTTCTGTCACAGGCCTGGGTAATGAGGGCACATGCTGCCATAGATGACTGCAGTTATCTAAAACTAGAGGAATACAAACAGATGATTGCTAGTTAATTCTCTTTATTGCACAGGGATACAATGGGAGTCCTATAAGAGGCTGAAGCATCAGTCATGGACTCTTTTATCTTCCTTCTTTCTGTCTCCATGCAGCAGCTGAAGGAAACAGGAGCTGCAGCCTCTGCATCTGCTGTGCTGAGTGAAAAATCATCCCAGGTTTAGCCTGATACATGACAGTGATAGACAACCAGACTATGGAAAGCCAGACTGCAGGCGGCCAGCTTCACTTAACTGTTAGCCACCAGTTCATTGAATGAGCCAACTGCTTTTTATGTCAAGGGTTGGGGTTTGGTGGCATCAGAGACGTTTGGTCTTTAGCTCAGCATTTACTGTGCGTAAGTGTGATATTATACACACTGAAATTAAATTTGCATTTCCATTTAGTTTCTCACAGTGAACACTGAATCACAAAATATGCCGATGTGCTGTCATTTTCACTTGTTTTATTTATCATTCTTAGTGTGGATTTGTGTACTTTCAACAACATAAGATAGATCCAAGAGTCCTCTAATTTCTTTCTAGAGAGGGTTATAATATATATTTAATGATGTAAAGTTGACAAGAGCATAGGGGAAACAAATTGAAGTGGTTATATATTCCCATTGGGATCAGCATTTCTAAATACTGATATGTGTTATAGCATTTTTTTGATGTGAGGGAAAATCTGCACTGGAACTTTCTGACTTCTTGACTACAATTGCAGCAATGTGAGTGGAACTAAAGATGACAGGGAAGGCCGCTGATTGGATAGAATGATATTAAAATGATTTGACAGAATATCTCAGCCTTTTTAAGATGATCCCATCATTGCGGCTGTCTGTGTTGCCGCTACGCTATGCTAATCAGTTTATCTGATGGAGCTTGGTTCTGCATGTTCCATGCAGTGAATCTAGAGAGCACATTAGCACTAGCAGATGCTGCCGGTTGTTGATGTGAGGGAATGGTCAGCTTTTCTTTATTTTCATTGCCTCATTTGTCTGTGACTCCCATCTCCATGTAATGACAACTGCCCTGAGTGTCACATTCAGAATGTGAAACTAGAAATATAAAGGATGGTGTGTCAGGATTGCATTTTTCTTTAGGTTGTTCTGTGTGTTTTTAACATAATACACTTTAATCTGAGATGAATAGTGAGGTCTAGGTCACATAGAAAAGCAAGTGATAGTAAGGTGTTTGTCAGAGACAAATCAACTTCAAGTAAACTTGCCCAGTTTGCTTTAGAAACTGTGAAACCTTTGATACCATTCAAATGTAGTGTTAAATTTAGCAGTCTGGTACAACAGCTGCATAATTTGCCCCTAATAAAAGTAAAAATAATGATAGTAAGTTTTGGTATTGTTTTCCAAAAGCATGTTGAGGCTAAGATCATTGTAGAATCCATCATATGAACTTTCTAAAAGTTGTGAGGTATTTCCCAGAAGGATGGTAACTGGAGTGCTGCCTCTAGCACACATTTGACATTTGATTTGATTTGCATCATGCTGCAGCTCGTCAACAGACAACTACTTTTACTGAAAGAGTTGTACCTCTTCTACCCCGGCATTAGCTTAAAAACACATTACGATCTCCAGAGCTCTCCTCGCCAGGCAATATCTTTTTGGCCATTGTCTTTATAATGACAGATTGGGGGTTGTTTAGCTCGGGATATGTCTGGACCTCAACAAGGTGTCTCTCCTCATCCATTCTTCTTCACACATGACACAGCAACAGAGTTGTCTTTATGCATTCATGTTGAGGAGAGGAGTCAAGCTACCATAGGAGCAGAGAAAAAGAGCTGCTACAGGAGCTGATATGTACAAGCAGAGAGTGAGTGGGGGAAAAATGCATCAAATTACAAGGGCAGCGAGGCTGGAAATAGGACAGTGCCATGAAGTGCCACAGGGTGGCACATTCAGGAGTGCTGAGGCACATCTGGCTACTGCAGGTATGGGGTTGTATCTTGAAAATAGTAGGGGTGTATTTTCTGAAGCGCGCCATTAGCCGCTGGTGTGATTTAGCCTTTAAGAACCTGTAGGATCAACCCAAAACTACATGTACATGTTTTTATTGTTTTTCTTCTTTTTTAAGTCTAACTTTCAAGTACTGTTATTATTGGTTATAGGTTGTTCATACATCCATATGTATGTAAGCACATACATCCTGTTCTTGTGAAGAATGCTCAAAGGTGCTCATTCTCATGAACATGATATCTCTGGAAAATCTTGAGGGAATTTATTCAAATTTGGCACAAATGTTCCTCCAGACTCAGGAATGACCTGAATAGCTTTTGGTCTTCAAAGGTCATAAGTCAAGGTCACTGTGACCTTGTATGCATCTCATTTTTGTGAATGTGATATCACAAGAACACTTGAGAATTTCTTTAAATTTGGCACATGCATCCACTTTAAGGCAAGGATGAACTGATTTGAATTTGACAGTCAAAAGTCAACGTTCAAGGTCACTGTGACCTTGTCCCTCACCTTCCAGTGAGTGTGATGTCTCAAAAACAGCTGGAGGGAATTTCTTCAAATTTGGCACAAACTGGAACAGACTCAAAGATGAAGTGATACGACTTTAGTGGTCCAGGACTGTATCACATGGGTAAAATCATTACATACAATAAGGAAAAAATGGCACGGGCGTGGCTATAGTACAACCAATGTAACTTAAACAAAGGAAAGACATTCTTAAAAAATGCTCCCAAAATTATGGCTTATCTGATTGTAACAGCAAAATTAATTTAAACATAGATGGATGGCTTAAATAACACTTTGGCAAATACCTTTTCCTGTAAGTCATTAAGCTTACATTTGGACATTTAAAAAATATAAAAATATGATACTCATCTCCCACAGGCGTATCATCACAGAGATTACAGATCCTCTGGTTTCTGTCCAGCCCTTTATATCTTCCAGTGACTTCAGGAATTCTGGTGTTATTTACTCTAAAATTTGAAGTAGCCTGTCTGTACTGTGAATGTGAAATCTCAAGAAGGCCTTAAGGGAAATGCCTCAAATCTGACACATATCCACTTGGATTCAAGAATGAGTTGATTAGAATTTGGTGGTCAAAGGTCAGTGGTCGAATTATTTAGAAATTTATACACTAATTATGACAAACATACTTACAAATGTCTAGAGTTGTGTCTATGCTGATTGTATAGATCCTCTGTGCTGCCAGGTTGATGATGTGTTTGAAGCATTCATGTTTTCACAGACATGGATATAAACTGCACATGCAACTTGATAAGTTTGTGGAGGCACACAAGTGCAAAGTGGTACTCTCAGTCTGTTAAGTGATATATGGTGTAAAATCAGTGATAATGTGTAAATTAGAAAAACTAAAGGAAAAAAACCCTCACAAAATAATTTGATAACTAATATGCACAGTTTCTGTCATCACTGTCTTCCTCTGCTCACCTGAAAAAATAATCTCTTCAGGTTCTGTATGTTTTAATCTCTTTTTATATCATTCATGCTGTGTATGTTTTTTAGCCAAGGCTTATTTATATACAGCAGATCAGATACAGAAATTATCGCGAGTATTCTTGAAACACAAGAACCACCACGGCCTAATTTTATGTTTAACATGAATTTAAGAGTAACAACCCCCTTAGGCAGCAGCAGCTAAATCAATCAGAGTTTACTTTTCTTAAACTGCCTATTATCCAGTACCAAAAACATTAACCTCTCCCCAGATTTTTTTATGCATGCACAGACACACGTACACACACCAGGACTTTTTAATCACAGAATCACATATTTTCTCACACATATGTTAATCTTATGAACTGATGATTTAGCCAGGGGAGTCTCATGCTGATCCAAAGGTGCCCAGGCTGTGTCTATCGGAAACATGCATGGGACTTTTAACTTCCAACACCAAGGATCAACTCTTAATTTGTGAAAACTGCACACTTTTAAATCATGATTTCAGGTTAACTGATTACTTGTTCAGCCCTTTCCTCTGAATGAGTAACATTTTTTGCTGCTGGCTTACAGTAGCTGACAATATGTGAAAATGACTCAAAGTACAGGAAGGAAAATATAAACTCACTTAAACTCCACGCTGTGCCACAGCTGGTGTTTTCTCTCCCATCCATTACCATGACTGTCAGACGAACTCTTCATAATGCATCATGTCTGATCTGCACACTGACTGTGTTTCCTCTTTGAACAGCCTCTGAAGATGGTTTTAGATTGAGCAACACATTCACAAAGTGCTTCTCCTGGTAGGCAGCTCCTCTTAAGTGCAGAGAGAAAGCTCCTCACACGAGAGGCAAGATATAATTATGTTGAGAACAATTAGATTATTTTTTTTGTTTGTTTGTTTTTTGTTATGCACACCAAACAAGTTACAGATACTCTGTGCATTGATCCATTTCTTTACAACAACATGATGGGACAAACAAAATATTATGTAATTAAGTCTAATATTTTTGCAATGTATCTGCCATTCCTTGGCAACAACTTGGCTGTAGAATTAAAAAGCTGTGAAGTCTGCTTGGAAGCATTTAAACACCCTCCATGTCCATCTCTCACTGTCTGTAACACTTAGTTTTGCAAACACCAACCTTGGTTTTGATAACTAAAGTGAATGGTGGCTTGTCCAATGGTCACTTCAGCTCAAAGCACCTGGCATCAAATCAGATTGTTCCGACAAAACACAAATACAGAACAGAGAAGCAAGAAGAGCTGATAAAAACAGAGGTTTCAACCAGCCAAGGTTGTCATCATAATGTGGATTATTATTACGAGGAGATACAAGAGAAGTTTATGGAGCTCAGCATGATTAATTCTATTCTAAGAGAGCATGATTAATGTAAAGAGGAGCCACTGTGTTTTCCGGGCGGGCAGTGACGTATTGTTCTTTCTCAGTACAGTAGGGGAGTGGGATCGTGGGAGTTGTGTGAAAATGAGCAGCTATGGTGTGAAAAATTCATAGTAAATGTTGAATTTCACCTACAATATATCATTTAACTCATTTATCAACTGCTGCCCACTAAGCACTGAGTTATTCCGCACAAACTCATTTCCTTAATGTGATCTGGCCCTAACACAACCTTGGCAAACTATATATCTCTTGATAGCACAAAGTCTTATGATTCCAGCAGTGCAAACCATTAAAAGATCCCAATATCACCGCTACAATAGATGCTTGTTTTTTAACGGGAGTGTATTAAAGGAAAACTCCTTTCTTTGTCTTGTCTGTGAGGACAAACATAAGTGGATTGCTATAAATGTCAAACAGTTGTCATCATAAGAGTCCAATGCACAAAACCCTCCAAAGCATTTAGTCCCATAAATGTGTTATCCTTTAGACAAAAATCTCGGTTATTTGGTTTAAAGTTGTCAACATTGATCTTTCAGTGGACAGAAAATTCGGCTAATAACATATCAAGGTCAGTGTAAGGCAAAGCATTGAGTTTTGTACTGAGCAAACTATTCTAGTTTCATTGCATATGCATTGTGAAAAGTTTCTAACAAATATTGGCAGCTAATTCTGCCAATATTTACCAAAACATTATTTTACAGCTCTGCGTGGGTTTGTAATGCTACATCAGCTATCCTCGTGTTAGCATCTCTGCAGTAAAACAACCTTTCATGGTAGCATATGTGGCTGTTATTAGCTAGTTAGCTAGTCAGCTAAGCTACGCAATGCTTTGGCATGGACTGCCTAACTTCCTCTCAGTGAACAGGTGTCCGGTCACAGGCTTTAGTAGAAATGACTGCTACATGTTTTTAGCCAGTAATATTATGAGTTTAGTGGTATAAGCAGGTTTCAGTTAAGGAAACTTTTTTTTTTTTAGTTTATGAACAATTTTGTGATTGTTTTGGGATTTATATTGAAATAGTGGTATTTCACAGCTCAATGCCCTCTAATGGCATTCTCCAAATTGCTAAATGGCCATTTTGGGTATCTGGTGCGACGAAACCTTGCTCAATTTGTGTTACCATTAGCATATTTGGAACAAGTAGCATCAGATAGTGGCTATGGCACTATTGTGTTTCTAAGTTTATCACTGTAAAATTTGAAACAATTTACATTACTTAAAAAATCACCTGATTTGGATGTTTTCACTACATAAAATGGCCATTATTTGTGGTTTTATGCCTCATAGATAGCCACACCTACTATTAGGTTCAAAGACCATTATCAGGCCATTTAATGGCTGTTTGCATAATCAATGTGGTTGAACAATTGCAGTTTTTTAGATTTCATTTTCACTTTTGTTAGCTTAAAGGCCCTGTATGTAAGAATGTGGCCAAAACGGTTACTGCACTCAAATTCAAAATACTGCCGTGAGTCGTGTCCACCCCCCCTCCCCTACAGATTCGAGGTTGCTAGACAGCAGCACGCTGGAGACTGATTTGCGTCGCCGCGTCCTTGATCTTTGGTTTTCCAGCGGGCCGTTCGAGCAAGTCCGGCTTCTCTGCTGCTAACCCTGCTGCCAGGATACAGCTGAGGAGGAGCCGGCTGCTAACGCTATGTACTGGGGACACTGTTAATGCTGCTTGCTGTGCTGCTGTAGCTCAGTCGTAACTGTATCTGATACTGAGACTCGACTGACTGCGTGACTGGTAGACGGCGGTGGGTGGCGCAACAGGCCAAAACACAAATTCAAAACAAAAACATGATTTGCGGACCGTAAATTTTTTTTAAAAATGCAAATATTCTGGCTGTACTATTGTTGTCGGTGAGATCATTGTGTTATATGAACATTATTCCTTAGTCTCTGTGACATATTAGGAGGATTTTACGACTATTTGCTTTAGATTTCTTATAGCTTCTTGAAGTCACAAAAGCTATGTGGTTAGGTTTAGGAAAACATAATTGTATGCCAGTTAAAACGGTAGTCGCTGCTTAAAATAAGTCAGTGCTGACTTTTGATTTCACACTGGACTCAAACGCCACTGTCCTGGGTGAAAGTCCTGTGTTAGTTCAATTTGCCCACTATCCCTCTGTCCCGCCCACGTTCTCACCTTTTTTGCTACATCACCTCTGCTCCTGTCATAGAATTACAACCACAAGAGGTTGCCACCTAACAATAAATGCCCATTTCATGGCCTGATAATGGCCTTCTGAACCTACAGTAGTAGTAGGTGTGGCAGGCCGCTTCTAACTCACACCTATGACAATTATAGCTACTGATAACAGTGATTTAATGGCCTGATAACAGCCAAACCAGCTGAAAAAATCTAGGAAAATGATTGCTTTAAAGGGTTCTTTTTAATTGTAAGCAAATTCAGTATATGAAGTTGGTCGGGCTTAACTGAACAATGTGATTACTTCGCCCTACTAAGGAACTGGTTGCTCGAGATAAAAACAGTAAAGACAATAAAGAATGATCAATATGCAGGATTTTTTTTTTTTTTTTTTAACAAAATGCCATTCTGAGCATCTCAGGCATCCTAAAAACAAATGAAATTGTACAATCAAAGCAAATCTACTTTTAAGCCTTATAAAAAAATCTTTAAGAAGACATCTAGAAATAGTCAGACTAAATGTTACTTAAAATGTCAACAGGGCTTCATGGCACAGTTTTATCACAAATATCAATATTCAGTCAAGCTTCAGCTAACGTACAAACTAAATGAAACATTTCATCAATCTTATTATGCATATGCATTTAACTGGCATTAACAAAATACCATTCTGTAGGTGTTACATTATCTGTATTCTGCTGGTTGCAACCAGGCACAGCTACAAATTTATATTTCCATTCAGAAATGAAAAAAGCAAATGTGAAAATATACTTTTAACATGTTTGTGCCTCTGTAAATTTTGCTGACTATCAATGAGACTTTTGATTGTAAACTCAGAAGTATTGAACATGGATTAAGGACATGTTATTTTAAGAATGTCATTTTCAGCTGTCTGAACTCTCCTGTCACATTCTCATAGATTTGTCTTATTATCTTGGTCACTCAGTTTCTTCTGATTTCTTGTGTAGCTGCCAAAACAAGACACAGTGTTATTTTGTCAGTGCTCACTCCAAAACACTAAATTTAGACCATAGTCTGGCCTGTCAAACACCCCGACAGACAAATTGTGCTTTTCCAGACTCCATCATAGCCGTTAATCGGAGATGCGTTTCTGGCAGATGTGATTTAGCACGTTGTCTCCCTCTCTCTCACTGCCTCTTTCCAGCTCATCCTTTGAGAGAGCCCTACAATTGCAGTTCTCAAGCTGTTGCTCTTGGCTGTGTTATATTTGCCACCCCCTCCTATCCTAAAATAGATCTATTAATGCTTTAATAGCAGGCTGATCAAGGTCCTCTTCAAGAGGAAACAAAGGGCTTAGTCTGTCCCCATGTACGCTAACTGGTTCAATTTAAACACTAGATTGGCCCAGCAGAAGGCCAGCCATTTGTTCCTAGCTAATGCCTCTTCTCATCAAGATATTACATCTCTACTGCCCATTTCCAAACTGCGTCCAATTTCGGAGACCAATCTTATCTGTGATTTGGTGAGCATGCCTGTTTTATTGCTTCAAGGGCCTGAAAACACATTTGAATGATTTCATTCCGAAAGTCCATTTCACAAAGCAATCTATTATATTATATCCCGCAGTTGCAACTTACCAAACAATTTGTTTCGTACGGATTCAGATTTAGCATATGCTCTCTCAGCCTGGGCACCCTGCTGCAATCAGAGAGGGAATGAGCTAAACCTGCACCATCTGAGTGGGCAGATGGCTGCTGGTTAATTTAGCATGAACCCTGGACCTGCACCACCTTTTCCCTGCTCATAAACAGTCCGCACAGAGAACTACACCGCTGATCAGTCATACTGCCACCATGTTCCCTCCCAACGGCTCAGGCAATAGGTCTCAATTAGCTGAGAGACAACTGGAGATTTACTATGGAGCAAATGAAATAACTCAGCTCAGCACCCCAATCTGTGGCTTATTGGTTAGTCAATGTAGAGGCGAGTGTGCCAGGTATGGTTTACAGTTCCCATGTTCTATGAGCTCTCAATGAGATTGTGGTTGTGGTTTATTCACTTTCCATCAGTGCTCCTGTGCAGTATGGTTTGCATTCAAAAGTGAAAGGGACTTTTTGGTCCATTAAGGAATATTTCTCCCTCTCATACGACACAGCATGTATACACAGTCACAGCATGTTCTCATTCCAACTTGTCAAATATCGCCACTTTGTCAGTGGACGCACACCTCAAAATGCGACGCGTCCTGCGTCGGTTGGCATTGTGTATTGTGGGGACGTATTATATATGAATGCACTCTCCCAGTATTTACATGCTCTGGACTCTGTGTATCATGGTGCATTGAGATTTATTACTAACTGTAAGCCCCTAACTCATCACTGTATCCCGTATGCTCAGGTTGGGTGGCTGTCTTTAAAATTTTGCAGACATTTTCTCTGGCACTCTCTTGTTTACAAAACTATTTTTGGCGTATTTTTAACATATTTATGTGTGTATATTAGCAAAAAATTGAAAATGGTTATGCTCTCCATTAACAGAGCATGTTGTTTGTCTGTACTAAGGGCACGGATAGAGTTTGGCAAATGAGCATTTAAATTTGCACCTCCTTACATGTGGAATCTTCTGCAGAAGGACTTAAAGTTGCACTAATTGGTTCCTCTTGGCAGTTTCAAAGCAATCTTGCAGGATTTTTGTACATAATGATCTATATGCCAGTGTCAAGGTGTATTTTGGCTGGTCTTTGTAAACATGTAGTTGCCCCTGTTTTATGTTTTTATAGTTCACTTATGGAATATATCAACATACTTTTTGGCTTTTCCCTGTAATAATCCCATTAGGTGTTTTATAATGCTTGTTTTTTCGAGCGTTGTATATTTTTTTATTTTGTATTTTTATTCCATGTTGTCTGTCTGTAACTTCATGGTGCTACCTGTCTTGGCCAGGACACTCTTGAAAAGAGATTTTTAATCTAAAGGTTTTTTTTTTTTCTGGTTAAATAAAGGTTAAAAGTACACCTCTATTTTCAAAGGAAGTGTAACCTAGAGTTTCTGCTTGTTACATGCATATAGTTTTTTTTCCTTTTTCAAAATAATCTTACATTGTTGGTTAAACACTTAGTTTTTCAGTTCTCCTTCACTATAGGCAATAAAAGCACATGGTTAGGTTTAGAAAAATAACATTATGGTTTGGCATAGTGTGTAGCATGCTACACAAACTAGCAAAATATGTCAATTGACTTTTCATTACACACAGAAATGAACTGCAGGCTCTTGGGTGAAATTTTGTTTTCTTTGTTTGACCCACCCACCATATGCAGACTTTGTCGCTGTTTACACCCAATATGCATCGTACCACTGCAAAGGGTGCTTCTGTCTGTAAGTGTCTGTCACAGAGGTCCACTGACAAAGTGGTTGTAGTATTCGGGAGTTGTAGTCGGGAGTGAGAACGGCCCAACAGTCCACAATCATATACAAAAATGATATAGATTCATGTGAAACTCACTGAAACTAATGTCTAATTCCTGTAAACACAGGGAGGAACTTTTTAGCCAGTCCCTAAGGAGGAAGATTGTGTTGTTTGTTTGCTGCTTACGTCAGTTCCTGGGTCCTTGTCATCATTCTAAATTTGGTATTTTCAGTAATGTCCTATGAACACATGCCCCTGTAATACAACAGTATACACCTTCAGCAACCAGGAGCAGCGGGGGCTAGTTATCAGTAGCATTAGCTGCTAACACTAGCATAATGTGCCTTGTGCTGACTGCTCAGTGCACAAGTTCCCCTACAAACATTGATCATGAGGTTTTGCAGGATTCAGGTTGGATCTGTGGTTGTGCAGTGATGCAGCCGAATCTTTGACTCTTGCATAGGTCAAGCTCTACACCCACAGTTCCAATGAAAGGTTAACGTGAACACATTAACATTCTTGGTGATGATTTACAATAAACTGTGAATCATGCCTGTGCCACATTCACAAAGAATCTTGTCTTTCTACTGGCAGTCCTCCCACATGGTGCTACAAGCTTCTAGCAAAGTTTTATCTTATTCAGAAAGCTGCAGAGAGGGACTTTTATTGGGGAACTTCAAAGCTACGGCAATTGGTTGCCAGGTTACTGATCTTTGTTAGTGAGTGTGAAATTAATTATTCATCAGTACAGAGGAGTACAATTAACATATTATTCATTTAAATGAGACGAATAAGTTTGACAGGCTGAGGTATGTCAGGGTACTCAGTGCTGCAAATCACATTGTCCTCATTAACCTGCCATTAAAATATGCTTAAAAGTTTATCAGTTATCAGTATATTTTTCCAAAACTGACATAAGACACATTACATAGAACAGCTTACATATTTTGAGTAGGTTTTAGTGACTCTCAGACTTAAAGGTTCTGTATTTTTCAACGTGGCCCTTTTTCCCCCATGTCTTTGTGTCTAATGGGAACAACAGTTTTTGAAACTGGTCCGGTGCTGAGCCAGAGCGCTGCAGTGTAACTATTCGGGGCATTTGCTATGGTCAATTTATGTTCACTGAAAGTGCTTGTTTTTGCCACTGACAGGCTCAACTTATATTTTAAGTGTCTGACAACATCACTGAACAGATCCCTACAGTGATAGACCTATTTTTTTTAAACAGTAAGATTATTTTTGTTTAACCAAAAACAGCCCTAAATCACTTTTGATCCTTCCACCAAACGCTTTAAATAAACAATAATTTTAGCGTTTGTAGAGCCAGCATATTTTCACATCAGACTGGGTGAATTAAGGGTTTATTTCAACCAAGGGGGGGAGAAAAGTAGACAAAGAACTAAACTAACGTTAGAAATACAACAAAAGATAAATGACAACAGGAAGCACACTGAGCAGTCACTGAAAATCATCCATTAAAAACCAATACAAAGAACACAGTGCAGAGAAAAAGGGGAAAAAAAGAGGAAAAATATATTCATATAAAGTCATGAAATTGTTATACATCGTGATAATGCTAATTTCATTTTATAATGTTCTAAGGATGAGGAACTCCTAACATGTACTTTGGTGTTCTAAATCTGTACACAGTGATATCTTTACACCCAGCTTTACACCAGGAAAGCCACTGCCATCACACAGGACCCCACCCACCCCCTGCACCCATCCTTCCAACTACTACCATCAGGTCGCCGTTACAAAGTCCCACTTTCCCGGAAGAACACATACAAAAAAATGTTTGTTCCCACTGCCATCACCATTCTGAACAGTTTAAAATAACAATTGAAGTCCCACCCAGATACACTGCTTTGTCGTATATCTTGTATAATGTCTATTGTGTTTTGTGTGTTCTTGTGTATTTTATTTCGGAGCTTGCCAAAGACAAATTTCTGTTACTTGTGACAGACAATAAAGGTTTATCTTATCTTATCTTATCTTATGTTATCTTACCTTATCTTACCTGAGGCGAGTACCGGCCACGTTGTTTTGTAAAAAGCAAGGTGGAGTTGATTACCCTGTCTGGTATTATATGAATTAATTTAAATTAAAGAATTTTAAAAAATTCTAAACAGTGATGGTAAAGAATAGGGTGAGAACATTTATTTATTTATAAACACACATATCTGATGAATATTTATATCATATACTGAGAAAAAGGTTTAGTTTTCCACACAGTGGAACAGAGGCCTGATTAACATTGGAGGAAGTTGCCAATCTTACAAATTGTTTTTGCAGCAAATAATGCTTATGCAGATTTGAGGGGTATATATTTGCCCAAACAATATTACTATTAATCAAATAGGGATACATAGTGGAATAATATAAAGTTAATAATAAAGTAGGTTATAAAACTCTCCAATACCAAGCCTGCACTGATGCCAGCTTACTGACCATGTGCAACGAGGAACTGTGATTGTCATGGAAGAAACTTTGAACACGTAAAGTTCTGCAAGACTATCCTTAGGAATGTAAAGTAATGTAATGTGGTAATATTGTCATACAGATGATGACATCTGAAATGCTATATTGTACGTAGGATCAAATCTACACCTCTCTAGTCTCTATAAAACAGTAGTCCTGTTTATAGTTAACTGTAACAGGAACTGTTTCAAAAACTACAGCTAAACATCAGAGTGAAAACAAGATGTTTACAAAAGTAAAAGACAAGAAATGTCACCAGTGAATCTCAGAGATATGTTTTATACCTATTTATGTATTATTCAGTCATTTATTTGTGTCTTCAGGCCTGTTTATTTACTTACGATTTATTTATTTCAATGGCAAAAGGATAATACATTCTTCTAAAATTCTTATAAACAGCACAAATCAAAAAAAGCATAATACATATAGAGAACATAAAATGGGAGTATTTTACTTTTCTCCATGGTAACCAAATATAACAACAGCTCCTTTTTCTGCAGCAGAGAGGGAAGTGTGTGATTCCACCCTACACACTGATGTAGGGAGTTTCAGCTGTGACAGTAACAACAAACAGAGTGGCACTCCGAGACTGAGCCGGGAGAGGGTAGGATCCGGTTTTGGAAAGCCCATAATCTGAGCCTGTCAGTGGCAAAAACAAGCGCTTTTATGGACTTAAACTGACAGTGCACAAATGCTTTGAATGGTTGCACTGCAGCCTGTTTGTTGCTCTCATTAGTCAGTTGGGCACAAAATACATGAGGAAAAGGGTCCAGGTTGAAAAATATGGAAGTTGCCCTTTGAGTTTTAGTGCTACAAGGCCTTATGAATTACCCTGAGACCAAGAACTTGGAATCCTTAAAGGTAGAATGGACACGTCCTTCCTTAGTCAGCCAGTTGAGGTACTTCTAGCCTCAGGATGTTTTGTGAAAACAGCCCCCAGGTTTGTACTCAAAAAAGTCAGTTTAATGAGGCACTGAGATGAGCAGATTCAAATTACATTCACTGAAGGTCTTTTCGAATATTTTTTGTTTCAGTAGTTTACCCATGGGCAACTTTCTTTTCTATTTCTACTTTCTTTCTAAGTTTCTGAAGTTACCCCTGCGAGTGTAAGATGAGATAGAAGACATCAGACAGCATTTTTCTCTGCATACTTCAGCTCCACAACCTGTTATTTTGCTTTTGCACAATTCCAAGTTAACCAAAATAAATGAGACTGCAGAGAACATTTTTCTTCTTCTGCATCCTCTCCCGAGCTGTGTCTCTTTTCTCAGCAATGGGACAAGTTAACCAAAAAAAACGAGTCTCCAATGACTCGCCGGCAATGCCTCAGAAAGTGGGAAGTACAGGTGATCGAGGGGAAGCACTACAGAGGCCCGAAGGCTCCCGGTGCTTCATCGCTCATGCAGGTCAGCGCCATGGGGGAAGAGCCGCAGGTGGCTGGCAGTGATGGATACCGGGACCGCTGCATAATCTTTCACCCTTTCAAAAATTATTTGAGAGGCAAGCTGTCAAAGGGCCACTGCAGAGCCGACCCTCGCCGCCTGCTGCAGAACTTTAATGTCAGCTCATGACTGCGTCTGGGGACGACCGTGCAAAATTGAAATCTCAGTCCTGGTGGTAGCAGACTGACAGAGTGGTTATTGTGCAGCTTATCAGGAGGAAAGTGAAAAGTAGAGATTTGCCTCTCTCTCTGTGGGGAATGTTGGCCTCCATCAAAATGTTGGGAGAAAACAGCTGACATCAATATCTGTGAAGTAAGTTGTTAGCGAACTGCAAAATTTCAACATCACCTACCACTGCCCTGAAAGAAGAAAACAAATACGCTTTCTACGCTACAGAGTAAACAATCATTCATGTGGGAAATGTGATTGAAGAGGATATGGAAATGTGATTCAATGAGTGCAGGGTGACATTTATATTCTCTTGGCCTTTTGCTCCGAGGCATATTTATGAAGGAGTTAACTCAATTGTGAGAGCGAGGCAATCAGGACGGCCATTTTTCATTCCACAATAAGATTAGTACAACATGACGGTGATTACACAGGGTGCTCATAATTTGCAGCAACAGGGCGCTGACTCAATGAAACCATTATCAGACACTGAGGACGTTGTTGATATACGATTTAACATTTTTCTGACAACTTATTCAGTTTTGTTGATCTCAAATAAATCAGACACCTCAAGGTCTCAGGTGCTGTATACAGCCTGAGTTGTGTTGATTCCTTTCTCTTGAGTTTTTGGTATTAAATGAGGCTGGAATGAAGGACCTATTTTTTGAATAACTGGATTTAAAGACATTGGACTTAAATGTATAGCAACTCCTGGATGGTTTGCTATTTTGTACAAACATTCATGGTACCCAGAGGATAAATCCTCATGGCTTTGGTGATACCCTGACATCCCTCTCTATAGGGGAGACCAGGAAAAGTTGTGACATGGAATGGTTGTGACACCTCGAATTCCTCTAATCAGAAACAAGCTGGAGTGATGACACTCCCTCTGCATTATAATTTCCCCTTCCCCTTTTTCTGCTCATGTAGCCTGGTGCAAAGAAGGTCATAATTAGGTTTTAAGAAAAAACAATCAGTCACATTAACGTGAATGATGAATTATCTTTTAAGTATTTGATTTATTTATCATGTGCATTGTAGACATTTTACAACCATCCCTGGCATGGATGGGTCTAACAGTGGAGTGCAAACTTTACATATTTCATGTAACCAATTAAAATTATACTATGCACCACTTAAACAGTCTATAGATTTATACAGAAGTAATCCCTCTTAATCATTACTTATGACCCACTAGAAGTGTGTGGTGGTGTAATTTTCTGGGGAGATTCAGCCCTGTGTTTTCTCCTTATTTTCTGTGCCTGAGATGTTTGTGGGCGTGTACTCCCACAGTGCTCAGGTAAGGTCGAGGCTTTGTAAAAAACAACCAGGTGCCTGACTTTAATGTTGTGTTCACACCAAATGCAATGCAAATTTCCGCATCGCATTCCTCACGCGAGTTTGAATGCAAGAATATTTTGTGTTGACTCGCCTTATATGTGCAAATAACTCGCGTCATACATGCATGGTATCGCTGAATCGATGAATGAACTTACGCTGTTTCGTCCTTGGCGTCATATGTCTCTGGAGGATCTCAATGCTGATTGGCTATCTCAGTGTGAATTGGTCACTGAAATTTGGATTTTTTAACTCTCACATATGATGGAAAATTGTTTTACTTGCTTCATTCATGCTGTTTAATTTGCATGTGTCATGTCATTCTCGTTGCATCCATGGCACCACCTGGCAGCGGCTTAACGTCTCAACATTGACTTTACAGGTAAATCACTTGCGCAAATTGTTTCATTTGCGCCCGCTGTCAACACAACATAAGCAGCACACATCCAAGAGGCACAGTATCCACCCCTCGCTCCTCCAAATATGGTCACATCTTAGTCCAAAAAACAAAGAAAGATAGCGAAAACCCAAAATGCCAAGCTTGAGGACTTGAGGCTTGAGGCAGTCCATAAACCAACGGGGTGATGTTGTGGTAGCTACGTCCATTATTTTTGCAGTCCAAGATTTACAAAATTGATAATCCTGCATAGTATATCTTTAAATAGATTATTTCAGTAGTTGACACATTGAAGTTTATAACATAGCTAACTGACTGTTTCTTTGTGATCGTTTTTTGTTTTTTTTTTTAATTTAATGAGAAAAGTGGGAAAAGTGTAAAACTGTCCCTGGTCTCCCCTAATAACTTAAGTGTAGTAATTGCCTGACTGTCTAGCACCAGCATCAGGTCTAAACTAACATTCCCATTAGCTTCCTCTGTACTTTATGTTTAGTGCTAATTAGATCATGTTAGCATGTTAACATGCTAAAGAAAGATGTTGAAAATGGTAAACCTTATACCTGCTTAACATTAGCTTGTTAAGATGTCACTGTTAGCATGTTAGCATGCTCTGTATAGCCCAGAGCTAATGTGGGTGGCACAATGAAAAGTTCTTAACTTTTCATTTATCAGAGTTATTCAGTTAAAATATTACAAAACAGGACATTAATTTTCACATTAAGTTTAACATTCATAGAATACACTACTCTTACTTCACACCCAAGGGTCATCCAAGGGTCAGCTGAGTTGTTGGATTTGAAGCTCAAGCTGAGGACTGATCAGCACTAAGTATGCATATAAACGTCACTTTATCTTGACAAAAACCTAAAGCATAATTGTCTCGAGTACTAGCTTTCAGATTAAGCTGTGAAATGTATTTCCCTGGGATTTAAAATTCATGAGATTTCATTGTCTGCCAGAGCCTAATTGATTTTTTCCACTCCATCACAAACAGCATTTATCAGCAATGGCAATCTTGAAAACACACAAAAAAGCTCACATACAGTAAGACTGAAATGTGTCTGCAGGGAGGAAATATTTTTGCAGGAGGTCTGTCAAGGTTTGACTGTGGGCAGGGGAGTGAAAAGCATATTATAATGTTGAATGAAAAGCGGGCTGTATGTTTTTTTAAAAAAAAAAACATTTAAGACGTATTTCTGTTTGATTCCAGGTCTGAAACGGAGCTACACCTGTGAAGTCTGCAGCGTCACACTGAACTCTGTGGCACAGTACCATGCACATCTGCAGGGCTCAAAGCACCAAAACAAGTGAGTGGATCACACCACAGTTCACTGCAGCAACAGAGCTCATTTACACTTTTAACTATTATGATGCAGTGCTAAATGTTAAATGCCACACCTCATTCTTGGCCCAAAATATGTTGTTATCTTTGCTTTGATCTGCGTCATTGAAATCCCCTGCTTCTTAAGGAGGCCTTTGCACTTCAGATACAGTGCATTACACATTGCATGCATAAATGATGACAGTATTGTGGAGGCTGCTTTGCTGAGACAGAAATTTCAGATGGGCCCATTTTGCTGAGGGCATCCTGTGATTTCTCCTCCCCTGTTTAAGTTCAGTCTACAGTCTTAAGAAAAGTTCTATAACTGAGCTTTTACACTGTATGTAGCTGGTGGTTGCAGCACCTGCAGGAGCTTATCTCAAGCTGAGAATCAACAAGTTCTAATAGTAAAGTCACAACAAACATGCAGTCTGCTGAAACTCTCCAGCAGACTTCTGTCTAGCGACCAGCGATAAAACAAGAGCTCATTTAAAAACATCTGCACACAGCTAATTCCCTGCTGGTCACAACAGGTATCTTAAATTAATACTGGGGCGAAGCTTTTAAAAATTCATGCGCCGTTAAGCAAATCTACAAATTTTCCCAAACAAATGACACTGCATCTAAAATGAACACAGATTTCTATGTTGTATCTGGGTACTTTCTGTTCAGCCCTCAGGGCTGGCAACCAGGTGTCAGCTTTAGGTCGCTGAAACTGAAAATATGGTTGCCATCTTTGGTCATTTTGTAGCTTGAGAAATTAAAATACTCTGCAGTTATACATCAGGTTAAAGATGACAATTGTTGACAATTGAAACGTGAGTGTTTAAAAGCTTTATAACAGTAGCTAAACATGTTTTATTTGACACTGTTCATATGTTGTACATACACTGCAGAATAATTTTCTGTCCAGATCAAAGGTTCCAGGATACTTTGGCCTCCAAATATTTCACTTTTTTTTGTATTTCATTCAGGATTATCTCTGTCTAAAACAGATTACAGTTTGAACCTGACACACATGCAGCATTGTCTGGGTCTGTGATATTTAATGTACCAGTGCAACAAGTATTTATTTATTTATTTATATTTTTTAAGAACACTATTTGCTGTTTGCCTCCCTATTTATTATATGGCAATAATGTATCATCACACAGTGCCAACTATCACTTTTGAGGCAGCCTACTTGAATAATATCATCGATTGCTTTTTCAGTCCACCAGATACATTTTGCTGCTACAAACAAATGGCTTTTATTTAAGTTTTGTTATATATATAAAATTGCAATACTCTGTGTATCGCAACATATTTAACATCGCAAAAATATTTTTTCGTGATGTAATTATCATGATCCTCTGGGGATTTCTGCACCTACAGTATTTAAAAAGTGGTTGCCTTTGATATGCAACAAAAGGCCAAGAACTGGTTGTCAGTTTCTCAAAATGGTAGACACTGGCAGCCATTACAGTCGAGCTCTGTATTTGGTCTGTCAGTCAGCCTAATATTTTGTGTGCACATGTATGACCGTATGCTTGAGGACCTCTGACACATTTTGACCTTTGCTGTGGCTCAATAACTGACATCCATAGAAAAGTTTAGTCTCATTTTGAATTGTAGCATCAACAGATTAATCCCATACCTGATATGTAATGATCCAGTAAGGTTAGGTATGACACAAGATGACAAGATCTCCTTTATTTATTTTCTTTTTTATTCAATCTTTGCTGCTATCTTGATTGTATGGGAGCCGGAAGGGAAAATTCCAGCATGCACAGCTGCAACCAGGTTCTGTCTGCCGCTTGGCATCAGAAGTGGCAGAGAGACATGCCCAATTTTCTAGACTTGCAGATTTTGCTGATTTGGTTATTTTTCCATGATAGCTGTGGTTCTACCATAACTATGTGTAAGTATGGCTATGTCGTTAAATTATTTCTTTTTTAATCTGTTTTAGTTGTGTTCATTGTTATTTCCTACAACTATTTTGCTGGGCACAGACAAAGTTAATACATACATCCTCATAATTACGTTGTATCTATATTTCACAAACAGGAAAACACAATCTGCTCTGTGCAACATATTGTGGCTCCGTCAAAAATAGACAAGGGGTGTATCTTTATTAGCTTCTGAAACATGCTACGGCACCTCTGCAAAAATAACAGGAATGTCTTGAGTGTCAGCAATCACCTCAGGTTACAGCCTGAGCCCTTAATACTTGTTATGATTTCCCAAAGCTTACTTAACATTTCTCACCTGTGTGCTGGATGTATGGGCTCCAGCAGATTGACCCGACCGACCGGACGCCATCATCGCAAGCAAACGGACACTATGCTGCGTTTACAGTGCTATGTGAAAATCGAACATATCAGCACTTAAAATGTGGCTGTTGATCTGCAAAATCTGGCATAATTTATCGCTCTTATACCGCAATTGGTGCTCAGTACTGTCTAAAACAGATTTCTAAATGGAAGTTTGTCACTGGCATCAATTTTTACACTGCCAGTCACATGAATATGGTGTATATAAGTGTTGAGTCAGAATTTTTTTAGTTCCTACGTTCCCTGAAGGCACTGTCACTCATGATTCCACACCTCTCTCAGTGGATGCCACGCCCCCCATGCCACATCAGGGTCAAAAGTCTGAAACTCAAAAAACAGATTTGAAAGTGAAAAAAAAAGATCTGAAAGTGAAAAAAAGATTTGAAACTGTAAAAAATAAGATTTGAAACTGTAAAAAATAAGATCTGAATCTGAAAAGATAAAAACAACAACTGAAAAAAATAAGACCTCAAATGTTAAAATACATACGGAAGTGAAAAGTGAAAATAAATTATTCATTCAAAAGAGTTAGCAAAGTGAATCAAAATTATATTTAACCTGAAAAAACGTTTCATACACTTATTTTTATTTTGAATACACTGTTGTATTTTTCAAAATTCAAGATCAACACATGAATTTTCAGTTTCAAATTTTATTTTTTCAAGTACAAAACATTTGACCCTAATGTAGCTCCATATTTTCCGTGGGCCCTGGGCAGTAGTGTGTGAATTGATGGGACTTAGACGGTGCGTGTCCTGGAATTAATTCCCCTTGTTGGCCAGTTTCTGGCTGCACACATCCACAGGGATGCCGGCATCAAGAGACGTGACATGCCGTTTAACAGCCCCGTGCTTTATTCAGGGATGCATGCGCTGCCTTGTTGGAGCCAGTGGGTTTCCATGCAGATCCTATCATACTGTCACACACACATAGCCACCCCTCACGCTGAGCAGGGCAGAGCTCTCACAGGAGATTCAGAGCACATGCGACCCTCAAGCCCCCCGCCTCCACCCAGACCAGCTTGATTGCATCAGCATAGCCCACAACGGTGCCTTGGGTCTATTTAGGTCATTTGTTTAACGCCAGTTTACACGGACAGAATAAAGGCTTATCTGCTTTACAGACTCCAGAGAGGGACTGAGAATATTTTGTGTGTCTGGTGCTCTTCGTCACTACAATACTAAAGAAACAGAATTACACACAGCCATTTACAGTGTATCTAAGCCTAAATGAAATGAGTGGAAGTTGGGAAAGTTAATTGAACAGGATTCCTTCATGGTTATGTTTTGAACAAAGCTAGAGGTCAGCTAATAGTGGATTTTGAAAGGCTCATATTTGGAACAGAAAAAAGCTGATAGCCCATTAATCTGCCGATATCACGTGTGTTGTTTTTTTTCTTCTGGTGTGTCATATTCAACTTAACAGATAGGTTGGAAAACAGGTTTGTAAACAGTTGAAAGAAGCATGGAGGATATACTGTGGTTACTTCATTTTATGTGTGTATATATGTATATGTATATATATATATATATATGTTTATATATATATATATATATCTTACTTATTCAGTCTCTCTTTCAAACTTGCCAGCCACACATTTGGAAAGATGTTTGTCCAGTGGGAAAGGGGCTTATGACATTACGTCTACTTAATGTATGGAGCCTCCATGTCAAATAGTAATTTCTGCCACTTATATTCGAAATATGGGAAATACTTCCTTAAAACTTAATATATACTTAATATTTGACTGGAGCATGTATGAAATGCTTGAGGGCTTTAATTTGAAAACAAGCGCTTTTAATTTGAAACAGGAAAGGGCAGCATTTACTGTCATGAATTTGCGCCCTATTACTCAACATTATATTGCTGGAGCCAAGTTCCACCAGTAACCATAGACTGTAAAATGTCTTATTAGTGCTGATTAACTGTCCAAACCGGTGAATCTGTCTACCTCTAAATGTTGCATAGTGTTTAACATAAAGTCAAGCCTAGAAAATGATCACACTTTAAATCAGAGTGGCAGATTTGGTCTGAACCGTCCCAAAATCACATTATCCTCACATCCTTTGGTCTTAGTCAATCGATATTTTTAGTTATTGATATTTTTTCCATTTGTGGTCAATGCTTGCACAACTAGGTCAGCTAAGGTTAGGGTGTGTGTGTGTGTGTGTGTGTGTGTGTGTGTGTGTGTGTGTAGGTCTGATTATGTCACATCGATAGGAAAAGGCTCACACTGATGTTCTACAAAACTGGAAACAAAGCTCACAAGCTGCATGCCTATATGGCTGTTCTTTGCTAAGATGAACCAAGGGCGGCAAAGCAATGTGGAAATTCAATTTTGACTCAGCAGGGGAACAAATTACCCTTTCATGACAGGTGTACTAATGAGAACTGTGATCGATACTCCTTTAACAAGCCAGCTACATGAGTACAACAACCCTGATGTTTAAACCCTCTGATTTGCTGCTGGCATTCAAAGCAGGAAACTCTAACCTAATTGACTCTGCCTTAAGATTTACTGGTGTGATTTGGCTTTATGGCATATTCCTCTGCTCTCTGTTTTTTCCCCTTCTCACAGTTGTGTTCTGCTCTCGCCTCCTCAGTTTCCAAACCTGAAGTAGAGAGAGCCTAAAGTAGCTCTTCTCTTTTTTGACTCTGTTGGAGCATCACAGTCAGCCCGTCTTGGGAAGACAAAAATAGCCAAGCGGCTTTTTGTGGTCCTTCACCAAAAAAGAGAGGAGGAGCTCTGCATTGAGCACTGCAGAGATTTCAGGAGATGCTAGCCTGGTGTGACTGGTCAGTTTACTAAGGGGAAAGGAGAAGGAACCCATTTGACCTCACAGAGGAACTGCTAGAGCTCTCTCTAGTGGCCTCTCTTTCTCTTCATTGACCACGGAGTAAATACGAAAAAGCAATTGCTTCCTAGTCAATCTGTGGATCTATGCTGTTCTTTTTAAGTGTTGACCTTTGCAGGGATTTGACCTTAAAACAATTAGGCAGGATTCGTCTTAAGTCATTTTAATAACAAGTTCAGCATGATAAGGTAAATGTTATTGCTTATGGGTTTTCATTATGTTGGGAAAAAAATTCAAAACTCAAATTAGTTCCTGGTTATATATAGAGGGGCCTGTCACAATATCAAAAATTTAGTAGTCGATACCTATACCAGTGAAATTCCACTATTCTCAATTACCCAATTGGACACCACGATAAAAAAAAAATTAAGGCAATAAATCCCATGTACTCAAATATACACTCCTTTGTCAAAAGGACTAGTGCTAGATTGAGTGGGTTCATGAGATTTTGTGGGTGAGGAAACTTGAATTAATTGCAGTTCCTCTAATGGCCACTTGAGGGTGGCTCCCAAAGGGAGTCAATGGCCACAGACCTCCATGTTAAAATGCCCAAATTTACAGCAGAAGTAAAAAGTTTACAGCCAGGTCCAAAAAAAGGTTATGGTCTCTATAGCTAATTTAAACATTTATGACAATTGTATCAGGGGTGAATTTTTATATAACTCACCCATTTACATATTACTAAGGCTCAAAGTTATCCATATTTCAGGGTGGCAATGCTTAAATGACAGGCCGTCTGCACAGCATCACCACAGTCTATGAGTTGGATCTATCTCCTGCTTCTCTACAGCTCTGTCCCTCTGTCCTAAAATGGCCACTTCTGGTGCCAAAGAACCAAGATGGTGACTACCAAAATGCCAGACTCAAGGTTCCACAAAGGGGTCCACAAACCAATAAATGACATCACAGTAGCTACATACACTTTTTTATTCAGTCTATGATTCATATATAGCCTCCAGTTTATTAACATATTTCTCCTCCATTGTTGTTTAGCACTTGTACATGTAAGATATGATGGTGGGTCTTTGTGGAAGGCTATTTGTCCCGCCCTTCCTCCTCTGTGACTGGACATCTGGGTAAAAAGTGACAGTGGGTCTGCACCATTACCACACCGGGGTATGCCTGCAATGAGCCAAGTAGGCAGAGCTGGCAGATGCACCATATCTGCCATTAGATTTCAGAGGCGAGACTGGCGCATATGTCACCGTGACCACATGGCTCATGCAAACACAAACAAGTCGAGGGAGATGGATAACACAAAGAACTAATGAATGTCATTCAGGCTTTCATAAAATCACATTGTGAATATTGCTGTCCATACATGCAATTATTTGTCAGTTAGGAAAGCTGTCATGGCCTTTATTTGCTCTGTAGACTGACGTTGTTTGTTTTGTCAGCTGACAGTTAAGTGGTGGTTGACAAATTACACTGCATTTAATCAGCTTTTCTGGCCTTCCTGTTACGTGTTAAGCAGTGCACATTGAAACTGAGCAGACCCAGTAATGATTACAGCACTAAAAAACACTCAAAGTTGAACATTTTTCAATTCTCCTGGTGTCCAGAATAAAATGGCCATTGTGCAGCGTCCAGCGCCTCATCACGCTGCTGACATTTGTTCTGTGAATACTCAGTTCTCCCAAGTCAAGGCACAGCTGTTGTTGCAGTTACCCTTTGCCATCTTCTAAATATTTAACGACAGTCTAATAGACTTGTAGATATATGCCGTCCTCTTAGGTCTTGAAGAATTGCATCTCCAGTACCTACGGTACTGAACGAAAATGAGTAGAAAAATGTCACATTTTTGGAATTTTGGCATCAGCTTGTTTTGGAAGTATCGGTTCCCATGACATCGGGAGTCCTAAACACAGAAAATAATTTTCCTCACCATATGCATAAGTGCTAAACTAACAAGGATCAGGTACTTTGTCTTCACCTGACAAATATTGATTTGCTTTTTGGACATTTGTAATCTGTTACTGAGGTCATCAGACTGCAAATGCAACACTAAAAGAGGTTCCTTAAACTTAAGTATTAAAACTCTCTTCCTCCTTCACGTAAATCAATTTTAAGGTTTCACTTTAATTTTAATCCATTTTAATATCCTGTTTGCATTTTTTTTCTTTTTTTCTTTTTTCTTCTTCAAACCTGTAAGGTTTCACTTTAAAAGTGAATAGAAGACAAATTGCTTGTTAATAGGAGCACATTCCTGCAGTGCATTCGGACTCTGCTGCTGCTATCAATGGGTCAACTCAAACCGACAGTGTAATTACTGTGCCATCACCTTTTCCCAGGATAGCCATCCATCAAGCACCACCACATGTGTGTGTATTCATCCTACATGCATGAGCACAGGCACACGTGCATACAGATATGCTTTAGATCCAACCATTCTCATGTGCTGCAGAAAGTGATTAGCCACAGTGATTAGCTTCACTGCTGATGCAGATCATTAGACACAGCGGTTGAAAGGTTAATTTCCAAAGCCCAGTACAACTACTGTATCTTGGTTATAGTCAGTACCTGAAGATAACCATTTAGTATTCTTACCCTTCCAAATCTGATATCCACTCCTCTGAGACTACTGTTGTGGAAAGGCAATGTGACAGTAAATGGGTTGTTTTTCTCACTGTTGAGTTGTTTTCATGACCTTTGAGCACTAGAGCAGTGTTGAAAACTTAACTGTATACTGTCAGATACACATCAGTGAAGATAAATCCATCATTTCTGAAAAATATACTTTTTGCTATAAGTTGGAGGCATCGACCCTGCCAGCAGAAAGCCTGAAAAATCCCCTATGTAAAAGTTTTTTTTACCTACCCTTTTTACCTTTTTTTGCCTACTTTTTTACCATCCAGATTTTATATTTGTAGTTGCTGTGGCATATAGTGACAGTGAACCAGTCATTTGGGAAAAAAATAGTCAGGAAAAGTCATGGATAATTCATCTCCAGATGTTTTGCATCTGTCTGATGACAATTAGCCACTCTGACTGATGTACACACTATAAACTGGTGCTGTATCTCATCAATTCATGCAAATGCTTTGCTTTAAATCAAGGTAAAAATATCTCAATTGCTTTATTCGGTTGTTATATCCCAGCTCTTGTAATATCACATGCAAAAAAAAGTCAGTAACCATGATTTCATCTCTGAGGGGCTGGGCTTAGAATGCTTGGTTTGGTTTGAACTAACCTTGGTGTGTTTGCCAGTTACTACAATTGGTTTGGCCTGCTGTGACAGCTGTCAATCAACCCCTGGCGTGGACCAAACAAACGTACTAAGACCCTTCTCCTCAAGCAGACTCTTAAGTGGTATGAAAGCAAACAGACCAACCACAGGATACTGATAGCAGATACATTATGTGATTTTAGCATGATCACATAAGACAAACTACTATTAAATCCATCTGTGATCATGAGCTGAGATCTTATAATCAGTATATATAAGCTATGTATATATTGATGTAAATTATTTGGTAACCAAGGTAACACATGTTGTCAACCTGTTGAACCTGTCTGTGTTCACTGCTCTTGGTTCATTATCAAAAACCACAGCACAACTAAAAGGCAATAATGTAACATTTTTTCCTCCTTGGTCTGGGCCAAAAACCACTACATGTGTGAAAGCACCCTCAAAGCTCATTTATACTCCTTTTACGTACAAAAATAGATATGTCCATTTTAAATGTTGTAATTGTCACTGCCTTTATACTTCCAAGCGTCCTTTATAATTGTAATATAACAGCCAAGAAATGGCACTATATACTATACCTTTAAATGAAGGCAGTGCTGTAGATGGTGGTGGTCTGCAGCCATTATATATATGTATGTATCTGGACAAGCGGATGGTGAATTCTTTTAACTATATATTATTATATATTACCGATTCACTCCACCATTATCTAAATTTCTTTATTGTCTCCTATGATTGTATTTGGCATGAATTGTGCTACGCTGCCTCTGCTGTGTTGCACTGCCTCCATGATCTCTGATGGTACTACCCCTTTTCATCTGTACGCTTTCAAAAAACCTGCACAAAACAGACAAAGTGAACGTTGAGTATGGACAGAAGGCTCCATCTGTCTCTGTATCCAACGTCAAGCATAGAAGATCCCTTTGACACAGCGGTGCTTTGAGCTGAATGCTAATGTCAGCATGCTGACATGCTTCCAATGGCAATGCTAACATGTAAATATTTAACAGGTATAATGTTTACCATGCTCACCATTTTAGTTTAGCATTACAACATGCCAACATTTGCTAATTAGCATTGAACACAAAATACAGCTCAATACAATGATGGGAATGTCATTAGTTTTAGCAAGTATTTGGTAATAAATTAAAGAACATGAATGTCTGTACTGAATTTTAGACTGATTCCAAACTTCTAAAACTATTTGAGAACTCATTTAATAGATGTTGCGATATTAAATAGTTGTTAAAACATTTCAGTAAAGAACAAAAAAAGTCAACTTCACGATCATGCTGGAGGGAAAGTTAACACAGCACCAAATCAGTAGGTCATCATCTGGAAGCCATAAATGGTTGCACAACATTCCATCCAATGGTTGTTGAGATATTTCATTCTGGACTAAAGTGGTGGATACACTGACTGTTAACATTTCCATCCAAAGAGCAATTGTGCTAACCTATCTAAAAATACACATAAGGAAGTCTTTGTTTCATTTCACAGCACAGTGTAATTTTAAGTCAGCATAGTGGGGTGACTGGAAAGATGACATGGCTATGTATAGAGTACTGTACTCTGACTCATGCTGAGTCCTCAGCCACACCAGGAGAACATACTGCAATATGTATTGAATTCAGCCAGGTTAAATCCAGCTGGTTGTACTGTCTGACAGGAGCAGCATGATTTATTCTGTTTATCCTGGTGGTTTGCTCCATGCTCAGCCCAGAGATATGAAACAAGCTGACATATCGTAATGCCAGAGCCGGATGAACGCCTACCTGTTTTGCTCCTATACTGCCTTATGTCTCTTCTCCGTGGCCACAAATGGAACGAGTGCCTGTGCTCTCATCTGTCCACTGTAACACCCAGCGCTTACTGTACACGTCACACATGCCCCTTTTAGAAACAGGCCCTTGGCAGCACAGAGGCAGGCATGTATGGATTCTTCAGTTCAGTTCAGCTGCATGACATTTCTTCACAATTGCTCTTCTGCTTTTGCTCATCCGCTGTGCCCAATTTATTGGAATTTTATTCATGAATGTGTAAAAGAACAGTTTACTTAAGCCCAGCATACACTGTACGATTTTTAAAATCTTGTTGCTAATACCAGCTCACACTGTACGAGTGAATCGTCTGCGATGTGCGGCCAAAGCTCACAATGTACAGTACAGGCCAAAAGTTTGGACACACCTTCTCATTCAATGCGTTTTCTTTATTTTCATGACTATTTACATTGTAGATTCTCACTGAAGGCATCAAAACTATGAATGAACACATGTGGAGTTATGTACTTAAAAAAAGGTGAAATAACTGAAAACATGTTTTATATTCTAGTTTCTTCAAAATAGCCACCCTTTGCTCTGATTACTGCTTTGCACACTCTTGGCATTCTCTCCATGAGCTTCAAGAGGTAGTCACCTGAAATGGTTTTCCAACAGTCTTGAAGGAGTTCCCAGAGGTGTTTAGCACTTGTTGGCCCCTTTGCCTTCACTCTGCGGTCCAGCTCACCCCAAACCATCTCGATTGGGTTCAGGTCCGGTGACTGTGGAGGCCAGGTCATCTGCCGCAGCACTCCATCACTCTCCTTCTTGGTCAAATAGCCCTTACACAGCCTGGAGGTGTGTTTGGGGTCATTGTCCTGTTGAAAAATAAATGATCGTCCAACTAAACGCAAACCGGATGGGATGGCATGTCGCTGCAGGATGCTGTGGTAGCCATGCTGGTTCAGTGTGCCTTCAATTTTGAATAAATCCCCAACAGTGTCACCAGCAAAACACCCCCACACCATCACACCTCCTCCTCCATGCTTCACAGTGGGAACCAGGCATGTGGAATCCATCCGTTCACCTTTTCTGTGTCTCACAAAGACACGGCGGTTGGAACCAAAGATCTCAAATTTGGACTCATCAGACCAAAGCACAGATTTCCACTGGTCTAATGTCCATTCCTTGTGTTTCTTGGCCCAAACAAATCTCTTCTGCTTGTTGCCTCTCCTTAGCAGTGGTTTCCTAGCAGCTATTTGACCATGAAGGCCTGATTCGCGCAGTCTCCTCTTAACAGTTGTTCTAGAGATGGGTCTGCTGCTAGAACTCTGTGTGGCATTCATCTGGTCTCTGATCTGAGCTGCTGTTAACTTGCGATTTCTGAGGCTGGTGACTTGGATGAACTTATCCTCAGAAGCAGAGGTGACTCTTGGTCTTCCTTTCCTGGGTCGGTCCTCATGTGTGTCAGTTTGGTTGTAGCGCTTGATGGTTTTTGCGACTCCACTTGGGGACACATTTAAAGTTTTTGCAATTTTCCGGACTGACTGACCTTCATTTCTTAAAGTAATGATGGCCACTCGTTTTTCTTTAGTTAGCTGATTGGTTCTTGCCATAATATGAATTTTAACAGTTGTCCAATAGGGCTGTCGGCTGTGTATTAACCTGACTTCTGCACAACACAACTGATGGTCCCAACCCCATTGATAAAGCAAGAAATTCCACGAATTAACCCTGATAAGGCACACCTGTGAAGTGGAAACCATTTCAGGTGACTACCTCTTGAAGCTCATGGAGAGAATGCCAAGAGTGTGCAAAGCAGTAATCAGAGCAAAGGGTGGCTATTTTGAAGAAACTAGAATATAAAACATGTTTTCAGTTATTTCACCTTTTTTTGTTAAGTACATAACTCCACATATGTTCATTCATAGTTTTGATGCCTTCAGTGAGAATCTACAATGTAAATAGTCATGAAAATAAAGAAAACGCATTGAATGAGAAGGTGTGTCCAAACTTTTGGCCTGTACTGTATGTGTGATCAAGCACGATCAGAGAGCTCACACTGTACGGGTGAAAACCGCTCATCGGCCCCTGCTGACTGTCCTGCCCGTTGACAGCTGTCAATAAAGATACATTTGGAAGCTCCGATTTGTTCTGGAAGTGCAGGACAAGCGGTTTGCTTTGATAATTTATACTGTGTGCCGAAACATCCAAAAAGAAGAGGCGTCGGCGCATATGGACTCACAGATGGCTTGAGAGACGTGGACAGTATGGTTTGTCCATTTTACAACGAGAGTTGGAGGTAAGCCTGCTACAGCCAGGTGCACCCTCTGTGTGTGTGTGTGTGTGTGTGTGTGTGTGTGTGTGTGTGTGTGTGTGTGTGTTGTACCTCGTCTAGCACGCTAGCTTGTATGTTTGTTGCGCTTGCTTGAAAATGAGAGCAGAAAAAACTTACCAGGCAGCTGAAGAATATTGGCTATCTCCTGCCAGCGTTTCTCTCGTTGATAGCGTTCGTGGTAGGTGGAAGAAGAAACGTCGAACAGGCACTCATACTGTTGCTACAGCTCAACCAACCTGGCCTCCATATTTACAGTCCACCGACGCGTCACCATGGTGATCTATGTCTTCGCGCAGGCGCAGTGAGGGATAAATGCACAGATGTCGGCGAATCGGCTCGTGGCTCTGCTTCAACTGTGCGAATGTCTGTGCCGGCCGACCAAAACATGACATGTGTATGCTGGGCTTTACAGTATATTCCACATATCACACATGACATCTGGATGATGACATTAAGACTTTACTGTACACAAACTACATGTTTAAGACTATAATATAATATAATATAATATTGGTCTTTTTTACTGTATTTAACATTTTTAAGCAAAAAGAAAAGAAATATATTAATTGTAAATGTTACCTGGCTTCAGGCCATAAAGTAGGGAGATACAATTTACAGAATATATAAATATAAGTTAAATCAAGGAATTCATAGATTTTTTTTCAGCTTGTGTTTAAACAAAATGTACGTGAAGTTTTGCTTACAGAATTTGGACTTATGATCTCAGTATTCTGAAAGCCTTGTCTACAGTCCTGACTGTTGGGTATGTTGTCACAGTGTTTGGGATTGGCGGGTCAGATAATTTTCTGTGACTTTTTTCTATTTAAGTCCCATTTCTGCTCCAGAGAAAATGTGCAGAGTCAGTCAAATCGCTCAAATAGTCAAGGCTTGATGTATGGATAAATGCTATTTACAATAATATGCTTGTTAAAAATAATTTTTACCACACAGATGGAGAGTAAGCAGTGAAAGCAGACTGCAGACAGCAAGCCCTTGGCCAATTTATTTTAAGCAGTCTAGTCACAAATCCTCTTCCGTGAGTAAAGATCAGAGATCCATCTCTCTTCAGTCCCTGGGCACACTGAGCACATCTGCCCATGAATTCAAGATGAATAAATTATCATTAGGGATTGGTTTTGAAGAAATGGTTTTGTCATAATCATAAATACAAAATGATAATAATAATAATAATAATAATAATAATAATAATAATAATGATGATGATGATAATGATAATAAGCATATTTTACTCACTGAAAGTGCACAGCACCCAATGGAACTGGCTCTCTATAGACATAGAATGAGAGTAGAACAGACATTCCCATTCAAATCAACGTAGCAGGATGGTCAGAACAGTGGCCATTTTTCTGTGTACCTTTGCCATTGCAACTGTTTTAATGGGCTAACTTCAGTATAGACTGAATCACAGTGATGTCATGGTAATGTCAACAATCATTTCCTGGTAGACAACTGGCAATTGATTTCACTTGCAGAGATATGTGAAATTGGCAAACATGTTTTTTCTGTTGTTATTTGCAATTGTAACTGTAGCTTTTAAAGATACATATATAGTTAAACATGATGGACTGTCCTTTTTGTTGGGCTTATTTTATGTACTGTGTTGCCTTGCTAGCATCTTTGATGAACCAAATGAAAGCTAAGCAATGTACTGCTGCTGTTACAGCACAAAGGAAAAAAAGTCAATATCAGTTTAAGTGCACACTATAGTTTTTTCAGCTTTACCTCACAAACTAACTGATCAAGGCAGCAGAAATGCAACTTCCATGTCCTAAGTAAAATGACTGTATTTTCAATGAAGTTTGGTGGTTTTTGCTTGAATTTCCCATTGTAATGGGCGTGAACTCACTGAGGTGAGGTTTTATAGTGAGGACCAAATTAGCAGTGGAGTAGTATGAAGCATGGAGAGGCATCTTTCGTGCACTATTTCTGTTGCCAAAGAAATTGAGGATTGCTATTTCAATTGCTTCATAATTCTGTTCATTAGCATCTCAAATTAGTGTGTGTACAATAAGGTACACAAAAAACAAATTGTTTCCTCAGTCATCATCAGTTAACTAATTATGACATAATAATTAACTTCTCTATCACATTTGATTGGGAGTTACTCAAGAACTGACCATTAGCTAACAGTCAGTTCCTCATTCATTCCCCATCGGTTACCTTAGTCATTAATAATTCATCAACTGATAACTAATAATTAGCTACTGTATGGCATTTGATTGGGAGTTACTCAAGAACTGACCATTAACTAATGGTTTGTAACTCTTTCGTTCCTCATTAGTTCCCTAGTAACTAGTCATTTTTTGTGTAGTTATTGTAAAGTGTTACTGGCATGTTGTCACCACAACAACCACAAACTCTCATTCTGTTTCTATGTGGCTCACCCACATATGCATATTGGTTCATAGCTTTGTCCTCACAAATGATGAATACAAAGATTTATTCAAATGTGAACAGCTAAAGTAAGTGCTTCACTTCTAAAAATAAACAGTAATTCTTTGTATGGAACAGGTTTTTCAAACAAAGTTGTTCATTTGTATTTTTATAGCCCCAGTCAAACAATAAGAAGCTCTCTTCTGTCTGTCAGACTCTAGCTCGAGGCGATTTGTCATCTGGCTGATGTTGAATACACTGAAATGTCAAACTCTCCTGTCATTGATGAACAACAGCACTCTGCTATCACAATCTAATATTTACTTTTCTCAGATTTTAAAATATGAATGTCAAACAGGGCTGTTTATGTAGTTTCACTATCAACTTCATAATTATAAGTCTGAAGACTGCATGCTATTTTTTAGTGATTTCCCACCTATTGACTATAATTGGCAGCAACACAGCAGCAACCCAATGGAGAATTCCTCTGGGTGCCATTGACAGGTCTATCCACACTCTTCCTTTAGTGCTCTCTCAGGCATGGTAGTCGATGCAGGCTAGCCTGGGGAGCAATCAGCCCCTTGAGGCTCTATCCTGCCTGCCACAAATCACCATCACGACCAGCGTGATTCTTCCCTCCCATTCAGCCTATTTCAAACAAGTAAAACATGCGCATACAAATGATCACATCTTCAAAGCATGAAAGAACGCTCTCTAATAAGCCTTGACAGCTTCCCTCATTGCAATTCAGACAACATATTTACTCTGTCTGTTCAAAAGGAAGCAAGACTCAGCTGGTACCATTTGTTTTCTGTACAGTATGCAAGGGCTGGTACAGCTGTGATGGAGCTAAAGTCTCTGCTGGGAAATTGACTTGTGCTTATTTTGACATGTAAACAAAATGGCCATTGGGGCATCTTTATAAAAATTCAACTCACAAACCCAATCACCAGAATGAATGTTTGTATTGTATTTTGGTATGTTATTATATAACGGATGTTAAAATACCTGTTTTTCATGTCACTATCCCAGCAGCAAACACAGGAATGTATTTGTAACTAACAGCTATTTTTTGTGGCGCTATCCCCAGTGGAAACACAGCAGCTGGTTGCTAAAAAAAACTCCCCTGTTTGGTGCCTAAATAGTCGTTGGAAAACTGACCAAAACGTTTTGTCTTTTTTCTACCAGGCTATAAACATTTTTATTTCTGCTGTAAAGTTGGGCTTTTTCACATGGTGGTCTATGGGGATTTACTCTGTTTTACAGGCAGCCTAAAGTGGCCATTAGATAAACAGCAGTTTGGGCACTTATGCATTTGTTTCATTTTTCAGCCTCGGAGGTTGTCGCTTACTTTACAATCATCACCATTTACATCACATTAGGTAGCAAACGTACTTCTTTTAAAACAAAGCATGATTTTTTTTCTAAACTTAACCGAGTACTTTTGTTGCCTAAACCCAGACCCCTTCACAGCATTAACCACATGCTACAGTGTGTTTTTTTAAGCTGTGCGTTACATAGAGATGCTAAAGGGTGCCCTTTGCATCGCTATGAGACGCCAAGGGCCATGACAAAGCTTGGGTATTTGACCTCCTGTGAATGAGAACTGGTTGGCCTAATTACATTTTACAAGTTAAACAATAAGCAGCTACCTTCCAGTTGTCACACTGTACGAAGGCAATTTGTCATTAAGATGTTAAATGTGCTAAATAGGGATGCACAGTATTGGATTTTTTGCCAGTATCTAATATGCTGATATGTAACAACTCATTTGGCCAATAATTGATGTCGATATATCCGATATCTTTTTTCCTGTCTGTACTGTAGTGTAATTAACATCATATTATGCATGCATATTGTTGTCATGGTGGCTCACCAGCAGATGGAGACATGAAACACAATACTTTTCATTGTATGTAATATTCATTAATTGTGCAAATTAAGAAAAAGCATGATGGCCGATTCTAATAGTTCATTTTAAAGCCAATATCAGTTGATACAGCTGATGTGCCGATATTATCGCAGTGTCAAAATGTCAAACTATCATTGTCAGTGATATATATCAACACCCTGCTATCACCATGTGATATTTACAGTGTAATATTTACATTATGAATTGATGGGAACAGCCAAGTGCATTATTAATATTTGTCTGTGCACAGCTTGTGCCAGGAGCCTATGAAATAATAAAGTTGTACTGCAACTGGGAAGAATGCCTTATTCTCACAAATTGAGACCTGCTTGTTCAGATGAAATTATGGACACTTCCAACATACATAAAATAACCATGAACATGAGGGCAAAATCCTACACTGCTTCTTTTGCATTCTTTATTATAAAGCATCACATGGTGGCGAGTTAACATGTTTACTTTTGGGTTTGGAAGTTCTATGAAGGTTCTTTTATTATTTCCTGTATTACTTGGCTCCCACTGCCATGCCAAACCTCTTGATGCAGACCACTGCAAGTAGTTGACTAGAAAAATGATACTGTACTATCCCTGTGAGTTACTGAATGATCTTTAGCTAACAACTCCATCCAACATAGAAAATGGAAAGAGAACAAGAGAAGCCAGGAGAGATGGTGTTTTGAAATGATCTCATCAGTGGGAAGCTGTGGGAAATGACTTAGAGCACCTGTGGTTCTGAGGGCACTGGAGGGCTAAATATTGAGCGTGTACATTGCATTGTGTGTGGAAGCACAAAACAGCTGGGCTGAAGCAAGGGGAATTTTCAGCGCTCGTATTTTCCCAGCACTCATCACCCATGTAATGGCTCTGTGATTTACAACAATGCACAGCGGGAGCTCTGCGAATGGCCGGGCCGTTTTTTACACCATGCATCCATTAGCTGCTCAGCGGAGGGATTTTTACAAAGCACTTTATGTGTGTGAAGCAGGCAGGTATTGATGACAACAGCAGCTCCCAGGCATGACAGTCATCACAGGTTGGGACCAAGGACAAAGGAAGCAACAGCACAGGGAGAGATTGTCATGCTTTTTATTATTCAGCCTCATTTCCCCAATCATCAAGCTCCTATTCCCCACTGCAGAGAGAAATATCTCAGGGACCCAGTTGGCTGCAGAGCAGGCAATTGTCAGCCTCCGAGTGTGGCAAGTGCCTGTCAAATCACCTGCTTTCTTCTTTTCTTTCTACTTTTTTCTTCTGCTGATGTTCTCCCCTGGCGCCTACTGATACTGAGGCTAGATGATAGGCCGACCCTTGATCATTTAATGCCCTGTCGTTCACCGAAGGGAATCACATATTCACTTTGTTCTGTTTTAAAATGCTGGAAATCATCTCTTGCTATCAAAGAAGATGAGTCTGTATTTATAACATACAGATGCACAGTGTTTGAGCCAGAGCATGCCATTGTGACAAAAACCATTGTAAAGCATTAAGTGTCTGGTCACTATAACCGTGCTGTGCCCCACTATGCCCCAAAAAGTGATGGTCAGTTGGTCAGTCCGTCAGTCCAGACTGACTTCTCTCCTAGTACCACCATGAGCTTTGCATTTATGGCTTGGAGTGAAATCCATCTACTCATCTCCACAAATCCATGTTCCTCCCAGGATGAATTGTAATAATTTTGGTAATCTCTTACCTTTGTTTCATTATCATGTCAAAATTTCAACTTATTTTAGTTTGTGACCAAGTGCCTGCAAAACTTATGACATTCCCATCAGCCTCAGCGGTACTTTGTGTTTAGTGCTTTTTAACCAATGTTAGCAATTACACTAAGTATCCGTGTTATATTTTTACTAAACTATTGCTGCATGTTCTGGTGCCACGTAAAGCGGTTATTTCTAACGAGCCATCACTGCATTTCCTGCTGGGATAGTAGCCCCAAAAGCGTATGTTTTAAGCCAAAACCTGGTCTTTGCCGAGCCATATGTAATGGGTTCTTGTGCCTAAACCAAACCACATGTTAACCACAACTTTGTTGAAATGTAAAGAAACATAGAGTCATATAATAACGTACAAATGTAACATATCTCACAAAAACATACATTGCCAATATTTATTTTGCCGATTGGGTTGTAGCTGAGACTCACTGGTACTGTTACCATAAGTAGAAAACATTCCCCACTAAATATAATTCTACTTTAAATGAAAGTGCAGTTTTAGAATAATGGAGAAGCCCATTACTGTGATACATTTGAGTACCACAGTAATGGGCTGCAGTAAATTGGGTAAAACATTTGTAAATGGCGCAGTCCTGACGATCACCCAAATTGTTATCCATATAATTTAATTAATTTTTTTTTTTTTTTTTTTTTTTGAGCTCTCACCACTTTTACAGTATTGTTAATTGTTCCCCTTGGACTGAGCAGTGACCCTTTAGAAAAGCATTACTGGGCCCATTTGACTCCTTTCCTTCTGACTTTTAAAACTGGATGCAGAAAAGTAGATGTGTAAACAGCTTTTCTCCGATGGATCTTCAAGGCAGCGAGATATTGAAGAATAGGGCTGCCCCTGACTAAGAATATTCCTGGTTGACCAATAGGGCTATTAGGCGACTAGTCACCCGCATGTTTACGATATTAATTTAATTATTAAATTGTATATTTTGGGCAGGGTAACACAATGGTTTGAGTTCAAGGTGTGAGAAGGAATAGTATCAGTAACATTGTTAACACATTACAGAGAAATACAAAACCATACTAATGAACCTTCATTAATATAGGCTTTTATTTTATCTACAAGTGCATGTCACACACTGAGCGAGCCGCCTGTTAATTACCCTGTCACCAAAGCAGTAATGATTGCGCTAAGTGGCTAATGGGAATGTAGCTACTGACATGTTTCAGATGATACATCATGTTTGTAGTCGGCAAATGTTTGCCTGCATAGTTTACATATCACCTTGGGTTCGTCCTTCACCTTCTCAAAATGATCCCACATTTTGGATTTCCTGCCTGACATGTTATTAATTAGCCTGTATGATAACCGCAGGTACCAGAGGTGTAAATCACGGGCCATACACATGTCTTTAACTACCTGGAAAATGCGAGGTTGGGCGCTGGGCGCTACTCTTGTGCCTATTCTGTGCCAGCTCTCAACAGCACGGTGGCAGGTTGCATCTGAGGTTGCTAAGCAACCTTAAGCACTGTATAGCCTATTTACCTGAAATCCTAAGTGCAGAGCTGATCTTCTTCCAGGCGCTGTTTACAAGTCTATAGGCCTATCATCCTTGGGTTGGATATAATTCTCTAGGTAGCCCTGCATTTACATGATCAACTTTTCCATATTTATCAGACATATTTACGAAAGAAGGGAGAGAGATATCTGTTGGCTGTGATTGGTTTGTAACGTGCTGAGCGTGGCCTCTTCCTGTGTATGTCCTTTCAAATCAAATTCCCACATGGTCCAGTCATAAAGGTTTTGATTTATTTTGACAAGGTGCAGCTCCTAATAGAGTTTCACATTTGTTTTTTTTTTGTTGTTTTTCTGCAATTACAGTAAGAGACCAATGAATTCTTGCCAACTAACGACCTTTCTGATCAGCTAACATTTGGTTGACTATAAGGTGGCAGCCCTTTTAGAGTATGCCTTCTTTTTTTTCTTTTGCAAGCAGTGAAAGTCACTTTTTTGCAGCTGAAAGAAGCTTCAGCACCCTCTGATATGTCCCGCAGTAATTCATTATCAGGAATAGTGTGTGTGTGTGTGTGTGTGTGTGTGTGTGTGTGTGTGTGTGTGTGCGCGTGCGCACGCGTGTGTGTGTAGTTAAGTGTAAAACATGTTAATCTATCCTTGTATTTCCCTTGAATGTACAAACACACCAAAGTACTCAGGAGGCTTTTTCCTGCTTTTTTTCTGCATGGTGGATTATTAGATGTAAATCTCTCCAGCACTCCAGCATTGTACAGTAAAATTGTTTCGGACAGGTGACTTCCTCCAACACGGACGACACAGACAATCATAAGCTGCAACGCAGCCAAAGCGAGCGAGGCTGTTTATCACGAAGAGGGAATTAACTTCAAAGGGATTTGAAAATGTCCATGTGGAATGTAGGCTCTAGGATGAATTATGCATGAAAAATGCTTCACTAGAGTAATGTGCTGACACAATTTGTCACACGCCACAGGAATACATAAGTTGCAGGGTAGCCACGTTGGGGGAGTTGATGCAGCAAGGTGGTTTGGTTTCTTTGGGCCGTTGGAGGTCGTGCAACTGTGTAACCTACACCGACCACACGGTGAATTACTTATGAGACCCTTCTTTGGCTTAAGAGGATGCTGAGAACCTTGATATACAGTAGCTTTAAAAAAATTTTTCTCTCGACTTTAAATCTGTGTACGTGTGTGTGTGTGTGTGTGTGTGTGTGAGGAGCAGTAGGATTTGAAGGCTGGGCTTGAGGCCATGTATCATCCCCAAGCGTCTTTAAAAGCCTGTCCTGCTGTCAGTTTGGGGAGGATGCACATTTGAGCACTGACATTTTGATGGAGAGGAAGGCAAAAAGCAGCAAGGATTTCAGATACTCGGGCAAAAGTCTGAGTTCAGCGACTGAATCTACACTTACCCCTTACACCAAGAAAGCCTTAAGATGTTTTTCTCATTGCCCTCACTTGACTGATTAATCTATTCAAAGTACTCATCAGTAAAATGTGAGACACCATGCTGTGCTGGAGAGGAATTTATTAAATAACCGATACTGCCTTATTAAATGTGCCTCTGTACAGTTTCCTGTCAAACCAACAAGTCCTCCAGCCCATACAACCACACAGGTCATGTGTTCCTACACTTTAATACAACCTGCAGGAGTGTTTCCTAAATTAGTGCCCCTACTGGTGGATGACTGCTTGTATATGACCATTAACGGTTCTAGTTTTAAACTTACCATTAATGAACGGTTCAAGTTGCACCAAAACTATGTGGTTAGGTACAGAAAAAATATCATAGTTTAGCTTAAAATATCTAAGTTTGTTACTGACATAGGCTATATCGTGAACACCCGTCTCCTGGGTGAAAGTCCTGTTGTTGCTTGAACCAACCACCTCTTCTCCCTCCCATCCAAAATGACCTTTATACTACATTACCCGACTTCCTTCTTTGCTTTCATTATAATAACTGCATTCAATAGAGGTCGCCGCCTAACAACAAATGTAAATATGGTTGACAATTGCAGCTTTAACTAACAGCCTTTGTGGTCCTGTATTGGAAGACATTGTCTCCAACAAGTTTTCATCCCAGGTCATCAAATACCGGCCCATTCTCAACCTTCATGCATGATATGGACGCCAAAGACACCCCTTTGGGTCTCTATGAGATGCATCATTCAGTGTCTTTATGTGATGTCTTCTGGGTGAATCTCAAAACTAGGGCTACGTATTGTTTGGGTTTTTTCTGATAATAGTGCTGTTTTGACACTGGCCTAAATGGTACCTGACTTCACTCACTAACTTTAAGTTTGCGGGAACTTGGATTTGAGGAATTGAATCATTCATTCACTGACAAATAGCCCCAGCTGTAGACACACTGCACTGCTAGGCTTCACTTCATACTCTCTTCTCCAGTTCTGACCCACAATCCTCTGCAGCGAAAGATTCATCACATTGTCAGAAGTGGCAATGATGGATGACAGAACATTCAGGTGACTAGTGGCCAGTTGATTAGTAATAATAGGAATATTAATTGTTTAATTGAATAAAATAATCATAAATATAACCAACAACAAAGGGGCCTAAGTATTTATAAACTGATAGAGGAATGTATAGCCTATGCTATTTTACTATCATGAACAAATATATTAGAATCTACAATGCATGCAGTTATTACATATTGTAACAACAGCAGAGCTCTCCAGGTTTACCTTCATCTCTGGTGAGCTCAGTGAGCAGCGTTTTTTTTTTTACCTCCATGGTAACGGATATATGAGTAATAGGGTCAAAGTTCAGGGTGTAATGTTATGAGAAAGTAGTATGTCCCAATTGTGTGCATACTGCACATGCAAGTACAATATGTACATTTTAAGGGCAGCTGCAGTAAAAAGGAAATTGTATGTGATTCGCAACGCACCCAAGCCCTTTCTCTCTCCATGCCATACTGGCACTGGGTTTTGGTACCCAACCGTTGTTGTAACATGTGGTTGAAGTTGTCTAAGAATTGCAGTTAGGTTTAAGCAACAAAACTATGTGTTTTAAGTCACATAAGTACATCACAGATGGGTGCAATTTACATGACATTACTAAAAAACAGTACCAACTTTCAGTTAAAACAACACTGACTTTGGGTTTCACATGGGACATCGTCTCCTGGGTGTGGACTTTCTTGCTCTTTATACTACATCAGATGCTCTCAGTGGCAACATTGATGCACATGGGTTTATACTGGAATTTGTATAAAGTCCGGTGCATTTGTAGACACACGAGGGGCATGACAAAGCATTATCTGTCTTTGACGACCTTTGAAATACAACAGGGTGGTCTCTCTAGAACAGATGAATATTCAAGGACTGATCTGCTTATAAGAATTAGACTTAGTGACCCATCGTTGGCATTAAGTGTTGTATACATGCAAAGAATAACCTGGCAATAGTTCCCATGCAGGTTAAGGCCTTCTTTGAGTTATGTTAACATGAATATTTAATTTTCTGTGACTGAGCCATCCTGTTGCCGTGACTGAACCTGTTACAGACTATTCCTCTCCCTCTCTCACTGAGCGACAGTAGCTTAAGAAATGATAATCGCTTTATTTAACACTGCCACTGCCACTAAGCTTTTTGTTGACATCAAATGTACCCATAAGGTTGTTCCAGTGAGTTTGATAAGAGGTATCCATTCTGCAGTAAATGCATGGGATTAAAGAAGGCATCTTAACTGACTTTGAGCTGACACAGGTTACAGTGCTCTATACTAAAGTTCATAACCCTATTGGTCCCAACACAATGCTGTTATTCCGCACAATGTCTACGAGAGGCTTAAAATTGGCACATCCTGTCTATCAACATACTAAGGAGCCTGAACGTATGTTTGACTGGAAGTTCCAGTGTAAAGCCAACCCTAAATCTGTTGTAACTAGTTTCAAATCAAACTAAACAGTAGTCAAAATTCCGTCAAAGATTGTTCTATCAGGAAGCATTCAAGTAGGGAGAAAGCCACGAGGAACTAGTGATGAAAATGTACAACCAATTTACTAAAAAGAAGAGATATTATATGCTTTCACATATGAACAAACTAAAATTGATGTGTTGTCATTATTAATAATCCAAAGATCATTTATTGTTAGCTTATGTTGTGCTTTGATGCTTTTGCTTAAATGAAGATGACTGTTTCACACACAGATACTTCCATCTTGGCAAAAAGATTCTACTGAAGTCAACACTGAAACATGTTCTGTTACAAGTGTTAACCAAGGGCATTTTAACTCAGCATAAAATCACACATAAAAGTAAACATACCTGTATATAGTAGAGAATGTGCATGTCACTGTCAACATAAATGTGAAGGTGCCTGCCATCTTTCTAACTGCTGTTAATGAGGAAAGAATTACAGCTGCTTGTTGAAGGTGTACACTTAAATCTTGACCCTAGTTTCTAAATAACCTCCATGGTCAGGTGTGATTTTACTTACAACTTCACTTCATAGCATAAGTTCCACACTACATTAAAATAAGCTACGTATGAGCTGACACACTGCTGGCACAAGAAAGATAATCTAGGTTGTAACCCTTTGTTGAATTTTTCTGTGTTGATTCAAGCAACATTTGAGCATCACTAATGACTGCAACCCAATCGCCAGAAAAAAAATGTGTTTCTTCTAACCACAGATATGTTACTTGCATGTTGTTATGTAGAAGATATGATGAAGCTTCACATTTCAACAATGCTGTGCATGTGATTAGGTTTAGGCAAAAAAATATTTAAAAAAAACAAAAAGGTGATTGTACGAAAATACAGCCTCTTTTTGTGGCACTGTCCCTGACTGAAAAGCAGTGGATTGCTACAAATCACACAAATCATGTTTGCTGGGTAAAAAGCCGTTGAAAGTGCAGTGATGACTCACTAAAAAACAACAGGTTTTGTTGTTTGTTGTCCTTAAACATTGGTCTGCAGCTTTGCAAATCTTCTCGCTTAGGTGACGCATCATTCACCATCCCGTACACCTCCCAATGACAAAGTCAGCTTATATACCAGGTCACTTTAGGAATGCTGATATGATACGTATGAAATGCGCAAATATAACATATGCATGTTTTCCAGAAATGTATAATTCTTACAGTGTCTTATGGCTATTGTGAATATTTGCTTACTTATTTTGCTTGCTAATGCTTTAGAAATATAATACTGTATTAGTAATTAAAAAAACGGTAGGGCGGCACTGTGGTGCAGTGGTTAGCGTTGCAAGAGGGTTCCTTGTTTGAAACCCGGGGGTGGGGGGTTCAAACCTTGGGGTGGGGAAGCACTTCTGTGCAGAGTTTGCATGTTCTTTCCGTGTCAGCGGGCAACAATTGGCAAGAATTGGCTCTTTATGCACTTCTGTTAAGTGAAGTAAACAAACAACTGTACCTATCAGCTTTGTGCTCACGGAAACAAACCACAAGATCATACTTAATTTATAACCGCTGATAAGATGGGTGAGTACTTGCTGTAATACTACCTTTGTACTCTAAAATACATGCATGTTCTACATTGTCATTTTACTGGAAATGACATACAACATAGCCAACAGCAAGTAGGTTGTTATTAGCACTGGTCATTACCAGAAACTGTAAGCTCCAGTTTGTGGGTCAGTTTGGGTGACTGATTAAAGCATATGTTTGGGGGTTGGGCAGGGTGGATTGGCTCTCATAACGAGCCGGGTTGGTGCAGGTTTTAAAAAATACTGACCCGCGTATCACCGATGAACAGTTATATCAAAAACCTCCAGAAGTCCTTCTGTAAGAACTATTTACTATTGTTTGGCTCCTTATAGAGTTTTTATTATTGAAAAATTTAACTGGATTTCAGGCCTAAATTGTACTTTCACATCATCTATCATTAATTTTAACTACTCATCAGAAAATGTATAATGCATCTATATTAGAAGCCAACAAGAGAATTTCAGAGGCACATAAAGAAGGAAAAATAATAAAACACAATTTTTGCTGGGATGACCAAGAGACCAATGCTGCAATCTGCTAGTCAGGATGTGAGAGTGCTCAAAAACATGGTGATCTGATATTTTTTAGCCCACAGGGACAAACACGCTGCCTTCTGAGTGATCAAACCTCTGACCTGCCGTTGACCAGGCAGCCTCACTCGCCGCAGGCTATGTTAACCCCACAAACAACAAGAATGTAAGCACAGGTCTCAAAGGTGGTTTGTAATCCAGCTGCAGGCTGTGAGATGGCTCACTGGTGTAATGAGGTACTAAATTGGACAAATTGAACTCTGCTCCTGAGACCTTCACACTGAAGCACACTCTGTTTTAACTGCCAGCTGCATGATATCAAATTAAATACGCTTTTATGTCAGAAGAATTGATGTAATGTAATGATGCCCTGAAGGGGAAAACGCACTCTTTGAATAAGATCATTGTGCAGTATGTTTCATATGGGAAATCATGAAAAGAGGAGATTCCACCTAATCCTGGATGCACTATAATTAAGAACGGTTTTACGGCACTGCAAAGCGTAAGACTGAGTGTACGTTTATAGATATGAATGACACCAGAAGTGTAGAGCACCTTGAATTAAAGCAGAATACAAAATGGAAGAAATCCATTACTGGTTTTCTCAAAAAGGTGCATTTTTCCCCATTCAAGGCTTTTCTTCCCCGAGGTCTTGAGGTTGTTTCTGCTATTTGTGCTGTGGAGATGTTGTTTTCAAATATTCTTTCATTTTGATATCACACCAGCTCACTTTTCAGTTTTATTATAATGAAAGTGGAGAGAGAAACAAGCCTTGGACTTGTATTGTTATACCTGTAAAATGTTGTCATGAGAGTACCTACTGAATCTTCTTCCATGTGCATGAAAATTGGGGTTATACATTAATCATTAAGCTCATATGTATGCATAGGCATATGCCTGTATATTCTGCTTTTAAAGATTAATTTTCTTTATTCGAGGGTAAAAATTATGCATGGTTGTGCTAACAGGTTTACTTTGTGGACACACTGTGTACACAGTGCCTTGTAAAGCAGTGTCTCAAAAAGAGAGTGTCGTTGATAAGTTGCAAGGTGATGTGAGGGAGACAAGGGATTTGGCAAAGGATTTAATTTATTTTTTGACATTTCATTTTGAAATTCTAGACAAGTGTAGCTGTGCTAGCATTTCCTGTTGGTTTGCTGAATATTTAAATATTATCACTTTATGAAGGTCCATCTCTACATATCCACCTGACACAGAGCAACATCAGCATTTATTTGAGGCTGTGTTTCTGCTCACCTGATGAATGTAAGTCCAATATTCCCCCGCCTTTTAGCTCTGTTTTGGTCTCTACCAACTCCTGAGAAAATGCTCCACTATGCTCACCGACTACTAGAGGTGGGGGTAAGTCACACGTGCTAGTCAGAAGCAAGTCTCAAGTCTTTAGGTTAAAGCAAGTCCCAAGTTACTGTGGTGAGAATCAGGAAATCAAGTCCCTGCAATAAGTCAAGCAAGTCACAGGTCAAGTTAAATGAAATTCCGATGAGTTTCCACATTTAAATCAATTAAATATTAATATTAATGAAAACACCTATAGCCTGCTTACACCTTTTAACACCTTTAACTGCTGATATTCAACATGTTGTTGCAATCAGGGACAACCCTCCTAATAAAGAGCACTGGAGAGTGGAGCTGTAAAAGTTTGATATACTACCATGGCTAAAAACACAAGCTAACAAGTTAGTTATAAAGACATGTTCAGGTACATTTCTCTGTGGGACTCTTAGTGACGGATGAAGTTGGATGTTGTGGTTGTCATGTCACCAATTTTTTGAGCTGCAGACTTTGCATACTGCTATTCTCTTCTCACTGCCGTCACCAACAACATAATCTTTGAATTCAAATTTTATTTTTGGACTGTGTGTGAGAGGTGCCTCATGTGTTGGCCTCTGTCAGTCTGTTTTGAACTAGTGCGTTGTCAGGTTTGCTACAAAATATAACTTCTCAGTATATTGGGAAAAAAGCAATATTAGCTTTAAAAAGTCAAGTCCTTTGGAGTCATCTGTCTCAAGTCTCAAGTCATGATTACCAAGTCAAAGTCGAGTCTTTTATCAATGTTCATTAAGCACGCTTCAAGTTCTCAAATTTGCAACATGAGTCTAACTTGAGTCTAGTCATGTGACTCAAGTCCCCCACCTCTGCTAGCTTGTCTCTAAGTTTGTCTGTCTGCCGTTTAGTGCTGAGCAGGTAGCGTACAGTGATTTACTGTGAGTAGTGTAGTAGTGAGTTTTTTGGGTGAAACCAGCTGTTTGCTGGGAACAAGGTTGTATAACAGTTTGGCTGTTAAATCAAAATTAGTGAGCAGAAAGATGTTAAAAAGCTTTGTAGAGCTGAGGGGAACTTCATATTGGATCAGAGTTCTCTGTGGTTTCATGACCATAGCAGCTCCTTCACATTACACACAGCCATTTGACCCATTGTTGATATAAAATATTGATTGTCGGTTACTTTTTCTAAACACAACATTTTAACTTGGCCCCTAAACATTGTTTTTCTTTTTTTTTAATCCTCCATGGTATACCTTTAAGGTCACTGACACGGTTGGCCTTCTGTCACTGTTGGGCTATCAGTTAGTGTCTATGACTGTAGTTTTTGCAGTGTGTCCTGCACCATTAGCACTAGTTGGTCATTTTTTGGCTAATTCAGCATGTTAAATCAGCTTCAGAACATTTGAAGCCCATCAGTGAAATAAGTCACTCTGATTGGCACTTCAGCTCAGTGCACGAGAACAGAAAGGGAAGTGAGAAGGGCAAACAACTAAAGTCAAGAGGGTGTGAGATCAAAACATACTTGTTATATTAGTTAAGATTTTTTTCTTTTAGCTTTCTGGCAGAAATGGTTTATAATTGTGGTATCGTTTGCTAGTACACAGTAAATATCATTTGTTCCTTCAATATCAGGTTGTGTTGTAATGTGCTAATTGACTAGGCAGCTACCGTCTGCCTGCTGGTATGGAGAGTTATTTCCTTTCAAGCAGATGCAGAACATAGATGCTAGTTTGCTGTAGTCTTTGCGATGTGTTGAAGTGCAATTTTTTGGTCAAGACACAGGCAACGTGAGCCTTCATTGCTTGTTTGATTTGGGTTTGGTGTGTCTTTGCCTTAAGCTTCCAAGCACAGACCTGAGTTTTCATGCAGAATCCATGAAGAATGAACTTACAACTTGTAAGTACAGTATGAAACTCAACTTACCAGTACATCTTCATGATCACTTACACATGACCTCATATGCTTTCCTACACATTTATGAATAATTTAAAATTCCATATATAACAAGGTTAGCAAAATCTGAAACCAGCCAGTAAATGTTAAACTGCTATAAAGCTCAGGGTAGCTCAAAAACGTTGGGGGGTTTAGAGGGGCATTCAGGTGCCTACCTGTCAGCTATAATAAAGAAAGAGATAATGCTGATGGAAACGCTGTGGAAGGCTGTTTTACCTGACAGCTTTGTCAGGAGCCCTGCACTGTGCTCCTCAGTGCATCAGCATCTTATCACTGAACTGACATTACAACACATAACACCTGTGTTTTGTCACCTTTGATAGCTTGACTGTGAGATTTTTGTTTAGCCGAAGTGGGATGCTAAAAAGTATGGTTACTCTTGTGACAAAACAGCTGCCATAGCTTTATTTGTCAGAGACTCAGGGGTGCAAAAACCAATAAATCTTTTAGTAAACATAAAGATGAAAAGAGGATTGCAAAGTTTCCACCCAGCTTTATTAATTTTATGTCTCCTGGTTACATTTGGATTTAAAACAGAAGGCTGTGCAGAATAAATTCGATTGAAAACCATTTATTTGGCTCTGTATGTCCCTGTGCTACTGACTGATACTGGAGCTATAGAAATGATTTATACGTCTTTGGTTCCTATCACCTACATCTTTACGACAATTTTCCAAATCCTCAATGTTTTTTTTTTAAGGTTAGGGTCAGAATATCTGCTAGCTGACAAAGATTCAGTGCAGTAAATCAAGGCATTTTGTGTGCACAGGTTTATGTCTGATTGTATATTCTGCTGCATCGCTGTGTTCCGCCACATTAAGCTCTCCAGTAAAATAAGCGTGACAGCTTGTTGTGTTGTAGCTGTTTTGTCCTCGCGGGATACACACAGCAGGATGTCCCTCTTACAGAGCAGACTGTGATTATGCTGTGTGGTTCACCTGAAGACAACATGCAATTCCCACTGCACACACACAAACTGCATTGATTATGTGCAGTAAAAACAAAGCAACAAAAACAACGCTGCATCTGTCATTCTGTCATGTATTCGCCCTCGGTTATGCCGCCGCCGTGTATCCCCACCGGGGCATACTGCAGGTTTCCTCTAGATTTATTTCCATCTGTGCTATTAAACCACGGGAGCACTGGGGACACTGTTTATACTGTGTATGAGACAGACAGCCATCGGCTTGTCTTGACACAGTCCTCAGTGGGTTGAGTGATTGAGCCTGTAAGTGTATCAGTTCTGCAAGCCCGGGAGAGATGAGGACAGCAATTGTGCGATGATAAACTGATCTGATGAGGCTATGTGTTGGTCCGGGTTGCTGGACCGATACATGAAAGGCTTCAATTCACCTACTGAATCACACAACAATAGGTATTAGATGGCAACCTTTTGACACCGGGCATCACAAGAGAAGAAGAGGGCTTTGGTCAACATGTGGAACGAAAGCCTCATAAATCACACAGGAGAAAGACATTTTTGAATCTTGTCATTAGCTGATAAAACCTGCTGCTTCCTGTAAAGTATAAAGACAACTATTTAGCCATATTATTGGTAGGTCAAAGTTGAACCGAATGGATTTGGTTGACCATCAGGTTGCTCACTACATTTCCAGATTTCAGGAACTGACTTAGTGAGCATAATATTATTATCAATGGAATGATATCTATGAAGTGAAATCTATGTAGACCTATCACGATAATTTTTGTTTGATAATACCGTGTATATATATATGTATATGTATATGTATATATATATATATATATATATCTAGATATAGATATATATATATATATATACGGTATTGTTGTCATTTCAAGATAATTTTATGCCACTGATGTAATAATATAATAGTATAATAATGCAAGTAAAGCCTTTCAAAGAGCAATGGACTTTAAATTCAATTCAGACATTGGAATTAGATAACCTGTCAGTATATACAACAAAGTATAGATATAAAATTCTGGTAACTTTATAGGAGTAGCCCAAAAAATATTCAGTTTGAGACTTGCTACAAAATTTGGCCAACAAACAAAAACAAAAACCAAGGTATGCCTCCTTCCATTAGACAGCTGAAAGTAGCCTCAGGAACACCACAGTTACCTCCATGATCTGGCTGATGTGCTGCAGTGTGGGACAGCCTAAGAGCTGGGCTGTTTACTGGTGGATTTATGGAGTGGAAGATGAAGTTGTTGCAGGGTGAAACTACAAATGGCGGACTTTTTGGCTCTTTACCAGGGGTTTGCAAGCCAGTGACAATCAGGACCGTGCGTCTTTCACACTTAAAGTGCAGCTGCAGGCAGCCTGTGAGCTGTGCCATGTTGTCTTGGAAGAGTTGTTTTGTTTTTCTTTGAACTCACGTAAGTATGTGGAGGTGGTAAAAAAAAAAAAGGGAGAATCACAGTGCTCAGGTCTTATGCTTGTTGGGAAAACCCTGCTGTTTATTATGGCATCATGTTTGCTAAAATTATGATGATATTCTTATGTAAACAAACACGCATGTAAACGCAACTGACAATAATCAAGTTCAGCAAAATGATCGAGTTGATGTCCATATATCGTATGATAAGTCAGTGATCTTATTATCATGACAGGCCTAAATCCATGACATACTATTTGTAAATAAGGCTAATAGGACGCAACAGTTGTAGCCAGAAGTATGATGTTTTCAGGTTGTCTGTCCATATGTCCGTACATCTGTACATTCTTTCGTCCCATTCTTATGATCATGGTATCTAAGTAATGCCTCAAATGAATTCCCTTAAATTTGGCACAAACATCCACTTGGACTCAAAGTAACGTCACATCTGTCCCATTCTCGTGAATGAATGACTGAATTTCTTCAAAATTGGCACTTGAGTGGACTTGGACTCAAGAATGAACTGAATACACTTGGGTGGTCAAAGGTCAAAGATCACTGTGACTTCACAAAACACATTTTTGGCCATAACTCAAGAATTCATTAATTAAATTCACACAAATGTTGAATAGGGTAAAATAAAGAAGTGATGGCATTTTACATTCGAAAGGTCGACTAAACTGAGACATCATAATATTTGACAAAGGCCCTTTTCTGGCCATTACTCAACATCATATCTCAGGAACAGAAGGGGAGACTTTTTTTTTTAAAGATTTTTTTAAGGCATTTTTTGCCTTTAATTGATAGGACAGTGAAGTGTGAAGGGGGGAGAGAGAGAGGGAGAGACATGCAGCAAAGGGCCACAGGCTGGAGTCGAACCCGGGCCGCTGCGGCGACAGCCTTGTACATGGGGCGCCTGCTCTACCGCCAAGCCACCGACGCCCCAGAAGGGGAGACATTTGGCCAGATACTAAACTGGTGACACTGACACTTGGGAGTCCACCTTGAAATTGTGCGGATCATATAGATTTTCTGTGCTGCCGCATTAAAGTTGTGTGTGAAGCATCCACATTTTGCAAAAACATACACTTGTATTAAATTCCTTCGAAGTCCTCCCTACATAAAGTCTGCACAATGTAAACTGCAACTTGTCTGGTTGGTGGAGGCATACAACTACTGTAATTCCAGTTTTTACATAAATAGCTTATTGCTTATTCGACTCTGAATATGAGACTTGCAATGTATTACTGATAAACCTGACCCTTTCCCCTCTCTGTGTGTCTTTCTCCAACAGTCTGAAGAATCAGATATGTGTCCAGTGAGCGTGGGCCCGAAGATAAAAACCAACTACTGGATTGATGTCAGACAAGCTGTGGTCAGCTTGCCCTGCTTTTTCTGCCTCTGCCCCGCTTCTGCTCTCCTCCACATCATTTCTCTCTCTCTCTCTATCTTTTCTCTCTTCTGTCTTTCACTCTGTCTGTTTCAGCCGACCGGACGAAGAGGAGAATAAAGAGATTTTTTTGTAACACTCTAGCACTGCATCAACTCTCTCACCTGTCGGTATACAGTACAGTTTAAACAGTTTCTCCGCATTGCTGGCCACTCTTAAATCATTGACCTATGACATTCCACTGCAGCTGTGTTTTTCAATTCCACTGAGAGCATTACAGTGGTTCTAATACACAGCAGCCTTTCTAAAATGCATGGACTAAAATTACACTTCATTTCAACACAAGTACTGTATGTGGAATTTTGACTTGAGAAAATGAGGGTTGTTTTTAACTCTTTTTGTTTGCTTTTACTTGAGTGAAACAACATATTTATTTAAAATTAAAAGGAGGGGTATACATTATTGAGCATTGTGGGCTTTAACTTTGAGTCAGTCATTCTCTTTGCCCTCAGATTCTGTATGGTACACACAGTGCAACTCAGCTATAACGCTTTTATTACATACGTGCTTGCAGTGGAGCTAAATCCCCTTGTGTCTTAAAGGGGTTGATGGCAATAATGACACCGGTGGGACTCTTATCTTATTTGTTGTAATGGTATTATCTTCTATGGGCTTGACTTCTGTCTGTGACTGTGGTAGAATTAATAAGATGTGTCTGCATCTACACAGAAACAGAAGATCATTTTTAAAGCTTTAAAGGATATTATCACATTATTACATTTATTTTTGTAGATTAAGCTAACATTCTTATAAGTAATAATAACTCACTCACTAACTTATTGCTGAGATCTGGCGAGGCAAGAAACACATGCAGTGCTCATCTTTGACTCAGAGTAAAGTGGTTTAGGTAATCTGGCTAAACTGCTTTCTTGTTTACAACCTGACTGATAACCTGACCAACCCACCACCAGAACAAAACTGTACATCAGCAAACCATGAATACATTATATTTGCACATTATTATGTAGTGGATATGTTGAAAATACACTGTGGTTAAAATTTGGTTGGGTTTGGACACAAAAACCACTGCTGGATGTGGACATTTTAGCCAAAGTGTTTCCAGTATGCCCACTGGCACTGTTCCTAAAAAGCTGCTGGAAACAAAGCACTGACTGGCTAAAACACAACCACTTTTGTTTGTTGGTCATAAACAGCGGCCTGCACCTTGGCAGGCGTCTCACCTAGGGAACATGCCATCCACCATCCCCTACACCTCTCGATGACAAAGTCAGCTCGTACACTACGTCAGTTTATAAATGTTGATATGATACGTATGAAATGTGCAAACGTAGCGTATACATGGTTTGCTGAAATGTACAATGCCAACATTTTCTTCTAACAACTGTACTGCTGACAACTCATGTTTCTTGTCCAAATTAGCCAGAGCAATCGCACCATGCACCCAAATCTGAGCAATGACTTTGGTGAAGACATTGGGCCTCATTCACTAATATCTGCACAGAAATGTTCTTACTCTCCGCAAAAAATAAGTACTTGTGCAAAATCACCGTCAGATTCATGACACGTGCGTACCAGCCAATTTTGTTCTCACCACCGTGCGTATGTTAGTAAATCAGAACCATTCTAAATTGAGGTACCCCTTCTCTATACCCCTTCTCAGGGGTATAAAGTAGTTTGCCACCGGCCGTATCTGATCCAAACACATCCTACGGCCCTTAAGCACGCCAAAAGTGCGCTCTACGGCGCGTGTGTGGGCATGTATGTTATTATAGCGCACCTCTTGAGGGATTTCAGGGTTTGCATATGGTGTCATCAGCCATGTTTTAAGGCCATATGCCCGGTCACCCAAACAATATAACATTTTAACATTAACGGAATAGAGACTTACTGAAAATACTAACTTAAAACAATTGAAATAAAAGACTAGAACAAAAGATGCTCACCAACAAGCAATCCACTTCTCACAGCCCCTGCCTCCAAACGCATTCCCACTGTACTGTTTTGCAAAATAAATGAGTCGTGGGTGCCTCCTGGCCAGCGGGCCACAGCCTTAAGGATATGGCAGTCGGCATTACAGATCATCTGCACGCAGATGGAGTGATAGTTTTTCTGTTCATGTCATTGTTAATATTTTAATTGTCACAATGATGAGGGTGAACGTGTGTCAATTTCATGGTAATTTAATCCATTTGGCCAATATATTAGTAAATTAATTATTTTAAAAAATGTTAATTAAATCTCTTTTTCATGAATGTGGTTTTATAGACTCTGCATGTACTTAAAAGGTATGTTTGCATTTTCTAAGTCAGTTCGGCCTTCCTCATTTGCATGGTCTGAGGCAGTTCTAAATTTGTTCGCAGAGTAAGAACAAATTCGGGTAAGAAAATATTGATGAATCCCGGATTTGTGCGTCAAACGATCGTACGCACAGTTTAAGCATAGATTTGTGCGTACGCACTGTTTGTGAATGAGGCCCATTGTTACCAACAGAAATGATGTCCAAAGCTACAAAAATGAGACTTCAGTTAAGATAAACTAAAACAACAACCAAAATTGGTTCCACCCAAGTCAAACAAATATTAGAAGACACGTTCTCTTCCACAAATTTTAATTTTTCTTTTGCTTTGTAATGCAGCACATATAGTCTACTGTATGTGGTCAGTGTTATAGGCTTATAGATCATTCCTCTGGTTAAGATGCTTTCACTTCAGTATGGTCTTCATCTCAGGGAGGTTGCATAAGTGAAATTTAACACTGCTGTTGAGAGTCAAACATGTACTGAGTCTGTCCCATTACAGAGTCTTGTAGAATGTGTCGGTAGATAAGATAAAATGGACTGAACCATAACTGGTATGGATCTTATAAAAAGAATATTGATATTGTGGAGTGTTTTAAAGGGTAATTCAGCTTTATATATATATATATATATATATATATAAATATATTCGTATATCTTATTCGAAGCTTATGTAGCATTCTTCTTTCTAACATGTCCTGTTAAGAAATTAAAGATGTTGACTTTAAAGCCAGTGTTGTATAAATGAGAACCATGAGGAAAATTATAACTGAATAATATATTACTGTTGTGGATCAGATTACTTTGTAATTGCTATCTGTTTACAGTATAAGTGATTTCTTCTACTGTTACTTCCAGTGCTGTGTCAACTGCAGAACTGTGTTTGATCAAAATGTAGCTTTGACTCATGTTGTTAAAGCGCTTTATTTTGCAGAGACCTCTAAGTTTATTGACAGCTGACATGACTTGAACACCGTGCAGGAGAAACATACTGCGGAGAAAGAGAAAAAAATCATCACAAAACATCACAGACTGAAAACGAACTGTTGCTGGCTGATGTCAGAGCCGCCAGCTGATGTGAGAGATGCCACCACTGATGACATTAACAATAATTTATAGAAATGTGTTTTTTAATATTGCAAATAAGAAGTGCACGTAGGATTTGTTATTGCAAGTCTGGGAAAAAAAAAACTCCAATGAAATGCTTTTGCTCAGCCGGAGTATTAACATTTCTGTCCAAAGGTTACTTTGGATCAGTCATTTCTCCTTCATCACAGGAAGTCCACCTCTCATACACCCTCTAGTCCCCTTGTGCTCTGGGTTATGTGCTCTATTGTGTCTGAGAAAAGATTAAAAGACACTTGCAACTACACAAACTGCTTTGTATCGTGTTGCGTTTATTTCTTGTTTACAATAATTATAGTCTGTCTGTATAGTATGTTATTATAATCACAGTAATTAATGTTTTTAACATGTCACCCACCAGCTTTAAGATGGGAAAAGCAGAAAGCAATTTAAAATCACTACCACCACCAAGGCAACACAGCACAGTTCTCTTAATTTGTTGTTTTAATAACATATCATGCCTTGCAATGTTTAATCTGAAATAATTTGGTTAGTTAATTACTTAAGTTATTTATTGTACTGTATCATGCATATATAATAATATAAGTGCCCAGCCCTAATGTACTTAAAACACCAAAATATTGTTGCAGAAACAGACAAGAACGCACAGTAACTTCTTATATTACATTACAGTGCAATAACTTAATGTCTCATGTTGCCTTCACATGGATTCAGGGAGATGGTTGAAAGCCAACCTGGTGTCATTTTAGTGAACAAGAGTAGGACGGTAAAATTAGGTGAGGCCCAAAGAGAATACTGGCAATGGTAACAGTAGATGGCATTGCAGTTCAAAGTTAAAATTAACTTTTTGCAATCCTTTGCAACTGAATTTATAGTCAGATGTTACGTAGCTCCTTCACACAAGGCAAAGGCCCATTCTCATGAGCGCTTTATCTCAGAAATGTTTCAAGACAATTTTATCCAATTTGGCGAAAATGTTCGCTTGGAATCAAGGATGAACTGGTTGGATTTTTGTGGTCCAAAGTCAAGATCACTGTGACCTTGCATATTTTTTTATTTTATTTTTTAAAATAACAGGGACAGTACATATTAATAGACACTTGCATGTAAATATGTAGGGTTGTAGCCATTGGCTAATTTCCATCCTTTGTCCCTGGGCAGGTTGATGTTAATGTACAGTCAATAAAGCAGAGATACAATAGCAATAAAAGGTGAAAAATACAGTGACATTAAGAATGAAAGGTACAATAAACAGTCTAGACAGACAATAAACCATGTCACTCATAACAGACCAGAATAAAATGACCATAGGAATTTGGATTATCAGGTGTTAAAGTGCTAGATTGCTAAAGTGCTTTAAGTGCTAAAGTGCTTAAGTTTTGAAGTGCTGTTGTATATTGCACACACAGATGTGTGTGTGCAGGTGTTATTGCACAGGTTAGCATACATAGGTAAAATTATGTATGCACTACTTCACAGAATTTGCGTACATAACAAATGTATGTAAGCATACAAGGTCACTAGACTGGCTTGTCACCAGCAACATCCCCGATAACCAGACAGATACACAAAGAACAAGACAAATATCATTTACATCCAGTACACATGACAATACAGCAGATCCAATGGCTTTTAGGATTCATTGTGATTGCAGCTTTGATTCTCCAATAACCACATTTTTAGATGCTTAGTGAAAGATGTAAGGGTTGATAAGTCATGTATGTCACTTGGTATCGTGTTCCATGAGTGAGACGCTCGATATGAAAAGACCAGACAGTCACCTCTAGACCCTGCTCTGGTTGACCTGTTTGTGTTTGTCTTTATAAATTCTTTTAAGCTTAGCTAAGCATAGCTGTGAATCAGTAATAATTCCTAGATATTTAAACTCCTGTACGACTTCAAGTTTTGTTCCATGGACAAGCACATCAGCAGCCACATCAACATTTGCCTTTTTAGAAAAGAACATACAAACAGTTTTTGACACGTTGAGATGTAAATGGGAAAGTCTCAGCCAGTTGGACACATTAGACATAGCTGCTGATAACTCTTGTGCAGCTTGGCATTTTGTTTTAGCATGCACATACACAACTGCATCATCAGCATACATCTGGAAAGCTACATTTGACGGACAACAATTGGGCAGGTCATTAATGTACAGACTAAACAAAAGTGGTCCCAAGACCAAGCCCTGTGGTACACCAAGATTATTTTCAGAAGTTGTGGGTGTTGTATTATGAACTCTAACACGCTGTTTCCTCTGCCCAATATATGGTTCTATTCATTGCAGTGCTTTTACAGAAAAGTTAAAATATGACAGCTTAGTTAATAAGATCTGATGATTCACAGTGTCAAACACCTTTTTTAAGTCAAGAAAAACAGCTCCTATGGCACCCCCAGTGTCTCATTCTCATGAACACAACATCTCAAGAACAACTTGAAGAAATTTCCTCGAATTTGGCTAAAATGTCCGCTTTGAGTCAAGGATGAGCCAATTGGAATTTGGTGGAGAAAGGCCACCGTGACTATGTACGTTGCATTTTTATGAATGCAGTATATATAAAAAAAACACCTTGAGGGAATTTCTTCAAATTTGGCACAAACGATCACATGGACTCAAGGATGAAGAGATTCAGATTTGTTTGGTCAAAGGTCAGGGTCACTGTGACCTTGCATCCCATTTATTCTTGTGAATATGATATCTCAGGAACACCTTGATGGCATTTCTTCAAATTTGGAAAAAATGTCCACTTTGGGTCAAGGATGATCCAATTAGAATTTGGTGGTCAAAGGTCACACTGACCTTGTGTGTTGCATTCTTGTGATATTAGTATATCATGAACTGATTAAAATTTGGTAAAGGTCAAAGTCACTACATCCGTCTTATTCTTGTGAATGTAATATCTCATGAAGGCCTTGACGTTTGACCATCAAGTCCTTGATGGTGAAATGTCAAGATCAATATGACCTCACAAAATATGTTTTTGGCCAATACTTAAAAGTTTGTACACTAATTATGACAAAATTTCACTCAAATTTCTTTATTAAATAAGGAGTTCAGAAGAACTCTCTCTCACTACACACCCTCCTCTCACACGCTTATTCACATCGGGAGATAGTTGTGAGCTAATAAAGTTTATTACCGGGAGCTAAAGTAGCCGCTGCACTGCTGCGTGCTGCCATCATCTGCTGCACTCCAGCAGCATATATATATGTGTATATATATATATATATATATATATATATATATATAGGTCAGGGTCACTGTGACCTTGCATCCCATTTATTCTTGTGAATATGATATCTCAGGAACACCTTGAGGGAATTTCTTCAAATTTGGAAAAAATGTCCACTTTGGGTCAAGGATGATCCAATTAGAATTTAGTGGTCAAAGGTCACACTGACCTTGTGTGTTGCATTCTTGTGATATTAGTATATCATGAACTGATTAAAATTTGGTAAAGGTCAAAGTCACTACATCCGTCTTATTCTATATATATATATATATATATATATATATATATATACAGTACAGGCCAAAAGTTTGGACACACCTTCTCATTCAATGCGTTTTCTTTATTTTCATGACTATTTACATTGTAGATTCTCACTGAAGGCATCAAAACTATGAATGAACACATGTGGAGTTATGTACTTAACAAAAAAAGGTGAAATAACTGAGAACATGTTTTATATTCTAGTTTCTTCAAAATAGCCACCCTTTGCTCTGATTACTGCTTTGCACACTCTTGGCATTCTCTCCATGAGCTTCAAGAGGTAGTCACCTGAAATGGTTTCCACTTCACAGGTGTGCCTTATCAGGGTTAATTAGTGGAATTTCTTGCTTTATCAATGGGGTTGGGACCATCAGTTGTGTTGTGCAGAAGTCAGGTTAATACACAGCCAACAGCCCTATTGGACAACTGTTAAAATTCATATTATGGCAAGAACCAATCAGCTAACTAAAGAAAAACGAGTGGCCATCATTACTTTAAGAAATGAAGGTCAGTCAGTCCGGAAAATTGCAAAAACTTTAAATGTGTCCCCAAGTGGGAGTCGCAAAAACCATCAAGCGCTACAACGAAACTGGCACACATGAGGACCGACCCAGGAAAGGAAGACCAAGAGTCACCTCTGCTTCTGAGGATAAGTTCATCCGAGTCACCAGCCTCAGAAATCGCAAGTTAACAGCAGCTCAGATCAGAGACCAGATGAATGCCACACAGAGTTCTAGCAGCAGACCCATCTCTAGAACAACTGTTAAGAGGAGACTGCGCGAATCAGGCCTTCATGGTCAAATAGCTGCTAGGAAACCACTGCTAAGGAGGGGCAACAAGCAGAAGAGATTTGTTTGGGCCAAGAAACACAAGGAATGGACATTAGACCAGTGGAAATCTGTGCTTTGGTCTGATGAGTCCAAATTTGAGATCTTTGGTTCCAACCGCCGTGTCTTTGTGAGACGCAGAAAAGGTGAACGGATGGATTCCACATGCCTGGTTCCCACTGTGAAGCATGGAGGAGGAGGTGTGATGGTGTGTTTTGCTGGTGACACTGTTGGGGATTTATTCAAAATTGAAGGCACACTGAACCAGCATGGCTACCACAGCATCCTGCAGCGACATGCCATCCCATCCGGTTTGCGTTTAGTTGGACAATCATTTATTTTTCAACAGGACAATGACCCCAAACACACCTCCAGGCTGTGTAAGGGCTATTTGACCAAGAAGGAGAGTGATGGAGTGCTGCGGCAGATGACCTGGCCTCCACAGTCACCGGACCTGAACCCAATCGAGATGATTTGGGGTGAGCTGGACCGCAGAGTGAAGTCAAAGGGGCCAACAAGTGCTAAACACCTCTGGGAACTCCTTCAAGACTGTTGGAAAACCATTTCAGGTGACTACCTCTTGAAGCTCATGGAGAGAATGCCAAGAGTGTGCAAAGCAGTAATCAGAGCAAAGGGTGGCTATTTTGAAGAAACTAGAATATAAAACATGTTTTCAGTTATTTCACCTTTTTTTGTTAAGTACATAACTCCACATGTGTTCATTCATAGTTTTGATGCCTTCAGTGAGAATCTACAATGTAAATAGTCATGAAAATAAAGAAAACGCATTGAATGAGAAGGTGTGTCCAAACTTTTGGCCTGTACTGTATATATACCCTATATATATAGGGTTGCCGGTTCGATCCTGGGCGTGGGAGCCCTTCTGTGTGGAGTTTGCATGTTCTCCCCGTGTCAGCATGGGTTCTCTCTGGGCACTCCGGCTTCCTCCCACAGTCCAAAAACATGCAGATTGGGGACTAGGTTAATTGGTGACTCTAAATTGTCCGTAGGTGTGAATGTGAGCGTGAATGGTTGTTAGGCTCCAGCCCCCCTGTGACCCTCAAGAGGATGAAGTGGTTAGAAGATGAATGAATGAATGAAAATATATATACATATATATATATATATATACATACACAAATAAAATGAAGAAGTGATGACATTTTATATTCAAATGGTCAAAGGTCATATCGTTCTGCAAAAACCCTTTTTTGGCCATTATTCAGTGTCATGGTGACACTAATCTTGAGTGTTCACCTTGAAACTGTGTTGATTATATAGATCTTCTGTGCTGCCTGATTCTATGTGAGCGCAGCTCTAATGTCTCCTGTCCCATGATAACAAATCTGACACAGTAAAGGCTCCTTTCTAAAACACCAGCCCAGTTGCCAGAAAAAAATGTTTGCATTGTACTTTTCTGCAAACCACAGATATGTTAAATTTGTTCATTTCAGACATATTTTTCAACATGTAGTGACAGAGCCCAGAGTACCTGTATATGAGCTGAGGTTTTTTTTTTTTTTTTTTATCAGGAGGAGGGGATAGTGGATGGTGTGACACCTAGGCAACACCACTGTTCATCCAATAGGTATATGTGTCTAAACATAACTACGTGTTAACTAAATTAAGAAGTTTCAACTTGTCTGCTACAAATGAAACATACAAACTTATATCTGTGGTTTGCAGAAATGTACAATGCAAAGGCATCGATTCTGTAGGTGGTTTGCCAGCATACAGTCAGGGCCAACTGAAAGCAATGTCAGATTAAATGCCAATGTGTAGGCTACCCCCCCCCCCACACACACACACACACTAGACAATCAGAACACAGGACCAAAGCACCTTTGGCAGAAAAAAATGCACAGCAACTCATTAAAGGTTAAAGCGCACAACAGCAAGGAGGGACACTGAAGTCAATGGTGAGTGAAAAACAAACCCATTTCATTTAGTAGCTGTGTTGATGGTGTTGATTGTATTTTATTGTATATGCTTGTATGGTTTCTCTGTGTGTGTGACCACTTTAGGTAACTTGTTTGGCTTGTTGACAGGCAGGTCTCTCGTAGCCTACACTGTTATGTTGCATTCTTTATAGCAGCAGTGTCTCACAGCCAGGGGGGTTCTGTGCTGATCTGTGCATTTAGCCTATGATCTGTGTTCATATTATCCTTGTTACTGACACAAGACGCAAGTTACAAGATAGCAGCACAGTCAAGCACAGTGGCTCGGTACTCTTCGTGTTTTTGCAGTTCATTTGTTCTATGCGTCATTTTATGTTCTCTGGTCATAGTGTCATATACGCATCCACAGTACAGTACATACTAACAGGTTGTACCATCTACAGCGCTAACAGGACTATTCACTTCGGTAAGAGCAGAGGAGGAGGACTTTGCATTCACATCAACAACAGCTGGTGTTCTGATACCAGAGTTATCGACACACACTGTTCACGACTTTTTTACTTGCTGAGGGAGTTTACATCAGTTATCATAACAGCTGTCGATGTGCCACCTCAATCTAACACTAGGCTAGCGTTAGAGCAGCAACAGAATACCATCAACTATCACCTGCCAGCACACCCAGACAGTATTGTTATTTTTCATAAATGTTAACTTTCCAAGAGAGTAATACACGAGATCAGGTCTTTACTAACAGCCCAGACGCCTACAAAGCTGCCCCACTAGCATAGGGTGACCATATTTTGATTTCCAAAAAAGAGGACAATCGGCCAGCCACGACATAGCCATTTAAATGATACTCGCAGTTTACTCAAAGATGCCTTATAATTTTAATATATTTAAAATTTATATGTATGGATAGAAAATTCAGTTATATTACAAAATAATATCTCTCAAAGACAGAAATTCAGATAGGCCCCAATAGGGGACACATACACACACTAGAGTGTGGCTACCCAATCCGAGCCCGATGGGTCCCGACAGGTCGGGCCGGGTTCGGTCAAAAATGTATAAATTGTATTTGGGCTCGGGTCGGATTCAGTCAGCTTTCAGTGAAAATGTAGTGTAAAAATAAATAAAATCCTATTGTCTGTCCTGTTTATTGCTTGGGCACTGTTATTTATGTGACAACACCTGAACATAACACACACACACACACACACACACATTGGCTGTTTGTTTCTACCTCTCCCCTCGCTGGAAGTCTCGGACCTCCAGCCGCCCGCCTCCGCCTTGATTAAACGCTGAAAATAAAATAAAAGAGGGAGACAGGTTTTTCCTATTTTATCTTATTTTGTTATATTTCTCCCTCTCCCCTCACTGGAAGCGTCGGACCTCCCGCCACCCGCTCCCGTCTCAAACACGGAGGTCTCCCTCTCCGCAGCCTACGACTAGCACACCTTGGACTTTCGGATCTCATCCCAGCATACAAACCGCTTATGCAGACAGAAGCCATCTTTCAAAACATGTCAAGTATGGACTAAGGAAGCCACCTCAGCACTACAAGACTGCTTTGATGTCAGGGACTGGAGTATATTTGCTGAAGATGCAGATCTAGAGGGACACATCAGCCGTCCTCTCTCACATAAACATTTGTGCAGCTAATGTGACAACAAAAAAGGCTATTGAAGTGTTTCCCACCCAGAAATCATGTGTCAACAACAAAGTACTAGCTCTGCTAAGGGCACGGGCAGGACTCTGCTTTTAAAACCTAGATATCCGGAGGGTCATGAAGACGCAGAGGGAGACTGAAGAATACAGGACTGGAGCATCAGAGAAACCAAGCGCAGGTACAAACATTGCATAGAGGAGCACTTTAACAACAACATCTCCCAGTTGATCACTGGCTACAAGGACAGTCACACAGCTTCAGGCCCCAGCGACAACACTCTACCAGACACAGTGAACCAATTCTTAGCTCGTTTCAACTGCCAGGACAGAGAAGTCAACATCCATCCTGTATTTCATGGAAAGGAACAGATGATACAGCAACATCAACATCAGGTCTGATTCACCCTGTACAGAGTTTACATCGACAAAGCAGCTGGACCAGATGGAGTCTCTGGACGAGTACTTAAGGCCTGTCCAGACCAGTTAGAAAAGGTATTTATTAGCATCTTCAGCCTCTCCCTAAAGCAGGCTGTAGACCCCAACTGCCCTAAGTCAGCCACAGTTGTCCCGATAAGCTAACCTCCATCATCACAAAGTGTTATGAGAGACTGATTCTCTCTCACATCAAAGCTGCCATACCTGCAGACCTGGACCAACATCAATTTGCATATCAGACCAACAGATCAACACATTACAGCTGAAACAGCTCAGCACACAGCCCTTACACATCCAGACCAGCAGAGCACATACAGTGGTGGAAAAAAGTTTTCGGACACCCCATGCATCCCCATGTGAAATATTGCATTAAGAATCACTCTTAGGTCTTCAAGTGCAATTTCTTTTAGTACAGTCACAGCCAAAATACTAAATAAATCCTAAAAAAGCCATTAAAAACTTAAAATTGATTGGTTCCATAAAAATACATAAGAAATTTTGAGTATTGGGTCATTTTGGTACCAGTGATGAAGGTCGTTCTTTTTATTAAAAGACACAATTTTTGTTGCCAAGCTTCGTGACTACATAAAGCCAGCACATTTGAAAGTTCTTCAGACACAAAAATGGCTAAAACAAGGAACCTAACGCAGGAAACACGCCTGAAGATAAAGATTCTGCCGCCAGATAGCCAGGAAGTGCAGATGCAGTCCTTCAGCAGTTGGATACACTCTGCAGAGATACAGATGAACCAACAGCTTGGAAGACAAACCAAGATCTGGGCGTCCAATGGTTTCTTCAGCAAGAAATGACCGCATCCTGATCCGCATGTGCAGGCAAAACTGCCGAATGACATCACAGGAGCTTCAGCAGCAGTGGTCAAACCAAACTGGTGTCCAGTGTTCCACCCGCACTGTACGTGGCCAACTTTTAGATCATGGCTTAAGGTCCTACAAGGCTATCAAGAAGCCCCTGATCAATGAGAGACAGAGATTAGCCCGGCGTCATTGGGCCCAGGCACACAAGAACTGGACAGCCAGGAATTGGAAGAAGATTTTGTGGTCAGATGAGTCCAGCTTCCAGCTTTATCTTCCTCCTACTCATGTGAGGTGCAGAAGGCCAGGCGACATTATCTCCAGCATGTACAGTACCTACTGTCAAGCATGGTGGAGGCAGTATCATGGTTTGGGGATGCATGAGTGCTGCTGGTGTTGGTCATCTCACTGTCTGTGATGGCACATTGAACTCTACCAAGTATTGTACCATTCTCGAAACCCACATGCTCCCTTCTGCACGTGCACTGTTCCGTCGAGGTAAAAACTGGATGTTTCAACAAGATAATGCCCCTTGCCACACATCCAAGGCCAGTAGAACTTGGCTGCAGGAGCTCAGTATCCAGGTCTTAGAGTGGCCAGCTCAATCCCCGGACATGAGCCCCATTGAAAATCTGTGGTAGATTATCAAAAGGTCTGTTTCAAAGCATAAACCAAAGAATTTAGAAGAATTAAAAGCAGTAATTCAAGAAGAATGGGACAAGATTGCCCCTGAACAGTGTGAAAGGCTTGTGGGGAACATGCCAGCCAGGATTAGAGCTCTACTACGTGCCAATGGCAGGACTACTAAATATTAATTTGATGATGTGATGGTTTATTTATTTTTTGTTCAGTTTTGAACACATTCTCTGTTATTTGTTGACTTTGATACTGACAATGTTGAGAACTGACATATTGAAACTGTCAAGAATTTCGTTTTGTTAGTTTTTCTTGTAAACAATAAACAAAAAAATATAATTTGTATTTGTTTGTATCTGTCTAATGCAGCCACACCTTTTGAAACACAAAAAAGATTTTTCCACAAATATTTCATGATAATATTTGAGATTGTGTAAAATTTTAAGGGTGTCCAAAAACTTTTTTCCACCACTGTATGTGAGGATGCTGTTTGTTTATTGAAGTTCTGCATCCAACACCATAATCTCTCACAAACCGGTTGAAAAACTGAGCAATTTGGGCTTAGACAGTTCACTGTGCACACGGACACTGGACTTTCTAAGCAACAGACCCCAGAATGTCCGGATGGAATACTTGTCAACACCCACAGGGGTGTGTCCTCGGTCCTCTCCTCTAATCCCTCTGCACACACAACTGCTCCCTATTCACTCCTCCAGCATCATCATTTAATTTACTGACTACACCTCTATAGTAGGACTGATAACTGACAATAACAAGACAGCCTACAGGCAGGAGGTACAACATCTGGCAGAGTGGTGTTTCCATAACACCACTTAACACTACAAAATCAAAGGAGATGGTAATAGACACAGCACATTAAGCAGTCAGCCCTCTGCATACTTGGGGTGGAGGCAGAGAGGGTGGAGTGTTTCAGAGTCTTCGGAGTCTACATCTCATCAGACCCCACTTGGTCCACACACATCTCTCACTAGGTGAGGAAGGCCCAGCAGAGACTTTATTCTCTCAGGAAGCTGAAACAGGCCCAATTACCACAACAACTGCTGATAGACCTCCTGACCTTCTGCTGCACTGTGTGGTTTGGCAGCTATACAGCAGAAGACAGGATGGACCTGCAGCGAGTGGTGAAGGCAGCTGAGCATGCCACTGGGACCAAACTACCACTCCAGAGTGACATATAAATATAAGGTGCTGATTTATTAGGAAATATAAATCAGCGCTTATGGTACAATGCCAACATTTGCCCTGGTGACTGGGTTGAAAACACTGCTCAAGTTTTAGAAATAACCATCCACAAGACATCAGGATGGTTTACTAAAGAGAGTAGTTCTAAAAACAGCTTATAATAAACAATAAAACATGAAAAAATTACTAGAATTACAAATCCAACCCAAATAAGCCCTTTCTCTTGCCTGTTTTTTTTAATAGCTAATGGTGGTGTGCCTCATTATAACAGAGACTGTGTGACTTCACATATATGGAAATAAAAAAGGAGTCATTAATATTTTGGGCTTGTGAAATGATGGTCACAAATGTTTTTTCTTACAAATTCAAGTTTGTGATTGTGTGATTATGTTTTGGAGCTGTTAGAAATATGTTTTTGCACATGTGAAAAAGTTTTGTAGCTGCAAAAATATTTTGTGCATTTTTTTACTAAAAGTTGTGCAGGAATACTTTATAATTATGAGGTTTCACAAAGTCTTTAGGACAGACACACAGCTTTCCTATCTGTAAATGCGAACCTGAAGTGAAAGGCTACAAGTTACGAGCACAAAATCTGACCCTGTCATTAGCCAGTTGGCATGTTGCTCATTGACCATCCAAGGGCAAAAAGATGTTCTGTTGATAGACGAAGTATCCATCTGCTGGAGTCAATATGGAGGAGCAGGATCAGAACTCCTCTGAGACACAGGTGTGTTAGTTACATGTGAATAAACATACAGCCAGCAAATGCAGGTGAGTGACCATCACCTGCAGAAGCATTATTTGTGCTAAATGTGGAAAGGTCTTATTGCAGTATGTATGTGAAATGGGAAATACAGCTGTTATTAAAACACTCTCATTCCTAAAGTATTGGTAAAATGGGGTATGATACCATTTTTAACAGCAAGGTATTGCCATCTTTCTAGTATTTGTTTACTATCCAACACTATTTGGACTGTTGACTCCATACCAACTACCTTGCTGTCAGCAAATTGCTTTATCAGCAAACATTATGAAGCAATAAACAGCGAATCCATGCCACATAACAGCTAGCTGGCTAACCTTAGCTTAGGTTCCAGTTAGCTCATACTTTTCACAACCCTTGGCTTGAAGCAAAGCATTTGTTAGTTTTACATTATTGCTTTGTACCGTCACATTATTTATTGTTGTCAACACTATTTGTCATATAACATAAGTTAGTATTATGGGTCATGTTAGCTGGTGGAGTAATTTGGCAAGCTAGCATATCCACTCAGATAGTATTTCAATTCTGAGTTTTTGTTTTCTAGACTTATTAAAATCAGTCTAGAGACAAAAAAAACAGACTTGGGAGAGATACTGCTGTTTGTTTCCCAAGAAAAACCAAGGGTCAGTCAAACAATTTTAAGAACAATGTAGTGTGCTAGTATGTGTTGCATACTACACTAGTGACATAAGTTACATGATGTATGTGGCATATGTCACATAATTTATGTGTGTGTATTGGTGTATTGTGATATGTGTACTGCAGTATATTTATTGTGGTATGTAGTGGTATGTCAGTTGTTGTAGATGTATTTTGGTTTATGATGTGATGTATGTATTGTGGTATATATCTGTGGTGTGTGTATTGTATGTGAATTGTGGTATATGTATTTTATTATGCCCTCCATGTTTAAAGTGTATTGTGGTTTTATAATGTTTAAAGCCGTTTACAACAACATTTAAGGCCTCCATATAAAGGCCCAACCAGGGGCAACAGCTATAAACTCTCTGTGCAACACATCAGTGTCATACTTTGTATTGGAACTATGTTAAATTCCTCTCTATCAAATAAAAAAAGAAATATGAAACATTTTTTGCTGACACCACATATCAAACAAAAGCGAGAAACTGTGTCATATTAAATATTTGCGAGCTGTAAATTCACCACTTTCGAGCAGAAGAGAGAAAATAATGTAATCTTGCAGCTACAGTGGAAAGTTTCTTCTCCTCTGCTGTGCCGCTGCATCAAGTCTGCAGCCGTCTGTACCAAAGTCAAGAGCACTCACTCTGCAATAAAACCTGGGGACCAAAATGTCTTCGGACATACACTGCACTGCACACTGACAAGCAAAAAATAACAAAACAAACAAACAACAACAAAACAAAAAAGACTGCTTGACTAGAAACAATCTCAAATACAATTCTACATGGAAGTTATCTGCACTCTATATGTAAGCGTGGGTAGGGTATACCAAGTTGCTTTCAAAATCAGGTGGAGAGCAACACCAAGGAGTCCAGCTTAAGTTGGAAAAATAATTTATTAAAAAAATTAAAATAGCTACAGCTGCTAAAAACTCAGTAGTGGTGTTGATAAGACCCTAAAAACAATGAGTTAAAATACTAAAATACTATCTACCAAAGATACAATGCAGTAGTCATAAAAAAATATTGAAAGGCACACATAATAATGTCTAGGGAAGCAGCTCTAGGATTAAAAAATAATCAGCTGTCATTATCTCAGTCTTATGTTGTATCAGGCAGCAGGTTCTGGCCAATATGGCGTCACTGTAGCTCCACTCTTCCGTGTCAGAAGTCCATGCGTTCACAGGCAACCTGTGAGACAGCTGGCAGTCACACATCCACAGCACCATTACTCACTTAAACCCAAGTGGAGCAGAAGGGGAAACTCACTTAATCAGGGAGAGCTCTCAACTCTGCCTGATAGTTGTGATGCACTGGACCACCCCTGAATGGACTGCTAATTGCCATGTTGTTTCTGGTGCTGTGTGGTCTTGCCTCGCTGCCGTCTCCTCAGGCTGCTTCCCTCAAGCTTCCTCTCCTTGGTGCTGGCCCTCAAGCTGTCCTCTCAGGCTGTTCCCTCCCTCCATCCGACACACCTTAGCCTATTTATTTCCATATTTTCATCGCTTAAGACCCTCCGCCACCTCTTTGGGTGTAGTACTTAACAGTCTTGTCTGGTTGGGTGGCTACCTTCTCAATCAGTAGGAGACTTTCTACCAGGTGCAGGTATTTGGCACTAATTGAGCCAGACAACAGCAGGGAGTAAAACTTACCAAACTCACACCAATCACACACTTATAAAATAAAAGCATATAAATAGAAATTGTAAAACCAAGCAAAATAAAAACATGCAAGACAAAACACAGCAACATATAAAAGCACAGCACAATATAAAAACACACAGCAAGGCTAAACACATAAAAGCTACCTGTAACCCAGGTGTAAATCCAGGTTAACCAAGCTATAAAATCAAAATCTAAAAGAAGAGAAAAGAGAGAAAGTATTATTTTATCTTATTTTCAGATGTTTAAATGTTAAATATGTATTTCCCAGCTGTAATTGAAGGCATCATTCACTCAACTAAACCTCACCTCCGCGGCCCTCCGGCCTGACCTCCGCGGCCTGGATGGATGCTCAAGTGTGGGTGAGAGGAGTGGAGAGGAGCACGGAGGTCAGGCCGGGCAGGCCGACACTGTGTATCCCAGAACGGGTGCTCAAGTATGGGTGAGGGGAGCGAAGAGGACCGCGGAGGTCAGGCTGTTACAGCCTTCAATCCGGCTAAAAGACAGCTGAAATGCTAAAAAAAATAATACAGTGGTGAAGTTGGGATTTGTTTCTTGAAGTTACGTGCTCATTGTCTTTTCTGTCTCTTGCAGGCTGCCAGGAGAAGCGGACTGGCCATCAGATACTGTTTGTGGAAATTTGAAAATAAAGTTTGTCAAACTGACTTTTGTCTCTTCATTGTGCACACTTACACACGAAATAGGGTAACAGTCAGCTATTTTTGAATGTTAGCATTGATTTTTCATTCATCATCATTGAATGGTGAAATATTTGTAGTTTGAAAGGCCCGACCTATTAATATAGAAGGGGCGCCCACTGAGCGCAGCTTCTTTTTTTGATGGTTTGAACATCGCATGGTGGTCAGAAACAAACAACAAAAACAAAGTTGACTTGTATGATTAAATAAAAGTAAAATAAATGGACAATTCATCAATTCATAGATGCTATGTCAAGCAATTTTACTTAAAAAAGTTGTTAAAAAAAGAGAAAAGTCACTTCCGTCATGCCAGGGGCACTTCCGGCAAGCCAGAGGCTTGTGTCACGTCAGGAGCTTTTGCTCCGGGGCTACAGCTGGATACTATTGAACTTGAGGAGAAGCAGCCATCTGATCAGCCAATCAAGAGCAGCTTGAGGAGTCAGGTTCAGGCGGCTCGCTCCCCTACTACTTCCTGTTTGACTCCATTCACAGCAACGAGAAGCAGCGGTCCGTTATGAGAAGAGAGTTTCGGAATTATTTCTGATAATAAAAGTTAGCTAAAGCCAGCTTACGTGTTTACTGTCAGCACGGTGATGTGTCGTGCATCAGGAGTCCAGATGCCAGTTGGACAGGAACCTAAATACATCAGTAAGACCAGCTACTCACCGGCTAAACGCTTGCTAATGCTAGCGGCTAACTCATTGTCACCTGTGCTAACAGGTTCGTTCGAGATTAGCCAGGCCTGCGCAGATTCGATCATGGCCATCGGTGCACAATGCATACCCGTTAGTTTTATGTCTGACTTCATCCCGACTTGCTCTGGCGTATTACAAAAGTGGACAGCGATAAAACCATGAGAGCGAGGCAGTCGCAGTTTTTAGAGCCAGGCGCTGCAGCTGCTCTCCACCGACTGCACCGCCAAAAAAAATACAAGGAAACATACTTGTATATGTATTAATACAAGGAAACATAACTACTTGTAGATATTTTTATTTCAACACAAACGTCTCGAAAACATTTACATACCTACGCATTAAAACACATAAAACAATTATCTATAACATTACGTTATAAACAACCGCAGACCTCTCACGGCCCCCCCCCCCCCCCCCCCCCCCCCCACCCCGTCAGGCCACACTGAGCTGCGAATAGCCTCGAAGCGAAGCCAGTTTCCTTTCGGCGCCCATGTTAACCGATTGTGTCACCGTGCTGCGCAGCTCTGTGGCCGGCTTGCGCCCTGCAGCGATCGTTTCAATGTCTGGTCTATTTTCTGCGCGAGCCGCGAGTGAATGTGTCAAGCCAGGTGATGGAGACAATAGCTGGGAGCAGAACTGCTTGTCAACCAGCGTGGAGAAATGCGCGTCTGATGTGAACGGACGTGCTCCGGCTCGCGCTTCGCAGCACTTCCATGGGCGGTGTGGCCTATGCAGTGCATTCAGTGCAGCGGCCCAAGAAAACGCCCACTCGCAAAGAGGACAGCTGCGGTGGTGTTTTTTTTTCCCCTCCACATTTGAATATCACATTCGAAGGTCTATTTTTTTTTCAAATTCGAACTTAGAATATTCATTGACAGCCCTAATACAGACTCTACTGTATATTAACACTGGAGTTTTGTAATTATTGAAGTATTAAAAACACAGAGACTGGTGGGCAGTGGGATGTGAGGATTCTTAAAATAACGTGTACAGATGTGAAGCCCTGACTGTGTCTGACTGAGCCTTAATGAAAGCTGTTGTCTTGTATTTTTTTCCTCTGAAAATATGAAAATATGTTGAGAGCCACCAACGAGAATTGTGTTTTTTTGCTGCTCTGAGATCAATTAGCCGCTGTTGTCATTGAGAGGCTTAACGGGTTAGCTGTATCAAAGCTGTGAACGGGAGTGAACAATTGTGTGTAATGTTTAGTGTGTGTAACTGCCAGTAACATATGGTATGTGTTGTTTATATTGATATACTGTTAAATGCCAATTTAAAGGAGGAAATGATTTGATTTAGTACTTTCTAATGCCAAATCAAAGAGGGGAATAATTTAATATTTTATTTTATAATGTAAACTGCTGTGAAGGAGTTTAATGCATTTGAATTGTTCAATTATTCTCTATTGTGCTAGTAGGCCAATAGTGCAGGAGGAGTAACTAAGCACATGAGTATTTTAATATCCCTGATCAAAGCTGACTTCATATGAAGATTTAATGTTATTTGTAAAATTTTATTTGCACTTTATGTAATTTTGGCTGTGATAAGCTGTATGAGATGTTATTTCATTTTGTACCAATTTAGTTATGGGACAGTATGTGAGTATGAATGGTTGCTTACCATGATATATTATCAGTTACTACTGAAATACTGATCCTATGAATAGTTAAATCTGTTTATGAGAGTTTTTGAATGTTTACAGTTCTTCTACTTGAATATTGAAACTTGAATACTGTTGTACAACTAAACTAAGAATTTGAACTGATTTATGAGGTTTAATGCAATGTTTTACACATCACGTGTCATTGACATGGAAGCCTTTAATAATTCTTTATTGACTAGAAAGTGATAGACACATGCGACTTTGTCTTTTGGTCAGGTTTTTGTGGTGGACGAATCTGAGGACCAGTCCAAGATTCCAGATCATTCCAGATGGCGAGCTAAACCAAGAACCTTGGAGAAGATTAAGATACACACACACTCAACTACACATTCCCTGCTGGACGGTTGGTCGTGGTAGGACGGACACGCACACACATCCTTTCGGATGAACTTTTCGTTCGCAATAGACAATCACGCATTGTTCTTTCTTCGCGCTTTTGAGGTCAAGTGCACTTGTAACTTACTAAGAGCCCCAACGAATGGTCTACAAGACCGAAGGGACAATAAGAATCTGGTTTCTTCTGATACTAGTCCTTGTTGGCCAATTCTAACTTATAGACTGTTATTACATTGTAATCATACTTACACTCACAAATTGGTGACATACCACTTCTGCCTTGTGACATATATGGATCCAGGTCTGCATCAACAGTCATTCTGATTGGTTGATGGTGGCCATGATTGATGGAAAATACCTACATATAAACCCTCTCTGGGTATATTAGTCAGTAAGTAAGTCAGACTAATAACTAATGAGTTATGATCATTTGTGTTTGCATTTTTATTACTTTATCTTTCCCACATGAAACAGCCACATAGACCTTTTTCGAGAAACATTTTACGGGGAGAACCAATAACATTAACAGTGCTCCAATTGTGCAAGTATTGCAGTGCAGCAATCAATTACATCTTTGTTTGACAAGTCAACGTGTCTGCTGTAAAACGTTCTATTCAACTTTAGTTTTACTCCACAATTTTCTCACAGAAGCTATAAAAGTAGCTCCTGCGGAGCTCCTTATGGTACATTTTCCAGTGAAATTTTCCAGCAGGGTCGGGCTCCATGTGTCCTGACCCATGAAGATAGATTATTCTAATTAAGCTATGCAGACAACAGCAGCCCATCATGAAGAAAGACTCATTAATTCACTCTTTTAACATTTGAATAATAGAATGGAAATGGGAACGGGTCCCAAATTGGTTTCTGCATGAGGAGGCGTGTAGGAAAAAAAAAAAGTGTTACTGAGGTGTCTTTGCTGACCTCTAAGGGGTTGTTAAAATTCTCTTAACACACAGAGGGATCAGACTGCATTCATCAGTTTGTCAATGACACCTTTTTAAGCAGAGCCATCAATCAAAATGTTAACAGATGATAAGACTGTGGGGGTTACTCGAGGACAGTATATTTTTACCGATTAATTTCAGGAAACTTTTTCTTTTTAGTTTTTTGGAATAAAACCCCTTTAAGTTGGGATGGTAGAAGACCAAGCTTTGTTGTGTAGATACACTTTGATACGATTTCACGCTGTAGTCTCCTGACTGCCCAAATTATACCTGATGTGTGGGTATCCTTTTGATCTTGAGGAGTGTGCTTTCCAGAGATTGCATCAGATCATCTCTAATGTTCTACCTGAGCATGATAAAGCAATGAAGAGAAGTTTGAGCCCACAGGCTGGGAAAAAAAATCTGAGCCAGGAATATGTGTGGGGGTTGGTGTAGTTCTATCCCTACCTTTGAAAGAAGAGGGGGAGGGTTATTTTAAGGACTGGGACTAAGGTGGAATCTTTATTCCTTTTCCGAGCTCTTAAACCTTTACATGTGTGAACGCTCCCAGCCGGTTTGAGTCACAAGTGAGAACAAATGTGAGAAAAGAGGTGAGCAAAGAATGCCTGGATCTGGGACAGAACCCAACCAATCTGGTGCAAGTCTCCTATGCATTCCTAGTGTGCATAGAAAATATGTGTAATTGCTCTTTTCCAGTGCTGAGGGAATTAGGGAGAGATTTAAGGAGATTTGCTAAAGCACTGTGCATGTCAGTGGCAGAGTTTACTATCCAAGGGAAAATATGCAGACTCATTATAATCCATGCAGATACCATCTTTAGTATATGCTAAAATATATGTAGTGGGCTGAAACATTATTTAGGTTATCGTAGGCTGGGTTTGATAGGGAAGATTAAGATGCCTGAATAAAAGCAAATATATGGAACCCAGGAGAGGCCATAGAGAGAAAAAATAAACCCAGTGGGTTCAGGATAGTAGAGATACCATTCCATAACAGCTGAAAGTATAGGGAACAAAAAGTCTTGCTGTTCCCTGTATTCTGGCACCAGTGGCTGCTGCCCCTCTGCCTCACTCCCCAGTGTGTGGGTGGAGAGTGGGTGGCAGTTTCGCATGGAATGCCATTTTAGGCTCTGGTAAGACAGAGCTTGTTTTGCAGGTTTGAAATAGGTGGAGGGTACCTGCTCAGGCTCTGATTAGGCTGTTCCTGTGTAGTACATTTGTCACTGAATAATGGAGATCCGTGTGGGTTTATAAGACCCCCAGAAAGAACAGAAATCACAGGGAGTACCACCTGCTGGTCCAGGAGCTTCACCTGGAAGATGGCAGCATCAAGGCTTATTTTAGGATGAGTCGGGGACAGTTTGACAATTTACTGTCAATTGCCATGCCTAATTACAGTTGGTTACATCTGAGACAATATTTGAAGCCACATATAGTTTAGATATTTCTTGCAGCCTGCCCACAGCAATGTTGAAAGCTAGTTAAAGTCAACTTAACACAATGCATGTACAGTGCTCCGCTAACTTGTTGTCACTGCCACCACAGAAAGCCCACTTCTTAGTTGCTCTGATTAGACTGTGGGAAAAAACACTGGTGACATCATATGGTGCTTTTTCTGCTCTGAGTGCTTCTGCAAAAACATGAAATTGATAGCGTGGAAAAAAACAAGGCATTCAGTAAAATAAGAGCAACAAGCAGAATGCTTCACTCTCATTGAAAACAATTACAAGAAGCCGTCCCAGGCTGCTACACACTCTGTCTGACTGGGTTTAAGTTAGCAGCTGTAGCAACCTAAAGTCGGCCAGCCCAAATCCATGTGCCATGGTCACAGCAGGCTGATGGCCAATGGTAGCACTGAGTCTAATCTGTGTAAGGGCAGCAACAGAGAGTTTGCTGATCTGGTAGGAAAACAGGGCAGACTGGGAATAGACCCGCAGTGCAAAATTTCTGTTGCTGTTACACAGGTTAGAGCTAACACTGGCTACCAGCCTGCTGTGACCTCCGGCACTGGGGCCTGTGTTCGCTGAATTCGAGCTGCTACAGCTGCATACTGAAGATCCATCTCCAGAGCTGAGGCCTCAGCCTGGTGTCTCCTAGGGCAGGGAGTGAGGTGAGAGGATCACATGTATCCTTTTTTTCATTACCACTTTTGGCTGTGCAGAGTCAAACTGTGCCATGCTAATTTGTCTTTCCATTACCAGTTTAGACATGCCAAGCCAAGCTGCACCAGAGATGGATCATCTTTGGATTAGGGCCAAAAGTGAACCCAACCGCCTCCAAGCGGGTAATGGTGACGTGCTTGCCAACTGCAGCCAACCCCTGCCGACCCCCCTTCTCACCCCGAAACAATTGTGTGCATTGCAAGACTCAACTCACCTCTGTCAGTGCAGGAAACCATACACAAAGACATTTTTTACAAGTCTTTGTGATTTCAGCTCTCAGTACTTTTGTAGCTTCTAACTGCTGTCACTTGCTCAGACCAAACCCACCTTTGAACTTAGCTACATACAGGGTCCGACATTAACGGTTGCCCGAATGCCCGGGGCAAGTAAAAATAGCAGGCCACCCTGCGCAGACATGCCCGATCAGGCAAGCAGCACCGACTCGGACACACACACATACCGGACAGCCTCTCAGTCCTTACCCGCTAACGTTAGCTCATGTACAACACAGGTACCACACAGAAACTTTTACAAAGGGTCATAATGTGCTTCTAGTGACTGTCAAATCGCCAGCGAAAGTTGCTTTAAATGCGGACACGGAGAACAGCTGCCTGCTCTCATGGGACAAAGATCCTCTGAGAAGAAAGACAGTTCACTCTGCTCTGCCACCAGGAACAAACTGGGAGGCAAAGATCCTCTCTGAGGAAGAGGGCTCACTTTGCTGCAGGGTTCACCAAAACTTTTTTTTTTCATTCATTCATTCATCTTCTAACCGCTTCATCCTCTTGAGGGTCGCGGGGGGGGCTGGAGCCTATCCCAGCTACATCGGGCGAGAGGCGGGGTACACCCTGGACAGGTCGCCAGACTATCGCAGGGCTGACACATAGAGACAAAGAACCATTCACGCTCACATTCACACCTACGGACAATTTAGAGTTATCAATTAACCTAGTCCCCAATCTGCATGTCTTTGGACTGTGGGAGGAAGCCGGAGTGCCCGGAGAGAACCCACGCTGACACGGGGAGAACATGCAAACTCCACACAGAGGGGCTCCCACGCCCGGGATCGAACCGGCAACCCTCTTGCTGTGAGGCGAGAGTGCTAACCACCACACCACCGTGCCGCCCACTTTTTTTTTTTTCCTTTTAATAAATTGAACACACATTAAAGAACATACAAGATCCTGTAGAGAATTAATACATATAATACAATACAATAAACATTGTCAAATTAAATGAAGGAAGAGGATTTTTTAAAGGCAAATTAAATATTGGGGATTTATGTAAAAATATACATAGAGACATAAAAATAATTATATAATTAAAGATATGTAGGCTATGTTAGGTGAATACTCCTGTCAGTGACCCTGACCACTGGCACTGGCAAAAGAACTGGAGTTGGTTCCCTGACGCTGCACTGCGGCTGCCCACTGCTCCCAGTGTATACAGTAGGATGGGTCAAATGCAGAGGTCAAATGTATGTAATGTGCTGAGAAAGGACAATAAAGAATAACTAGGAGATAACAAAAGAATAAAGAGATTTCAAAGACTTAAAAAATAAGGGACATGAATCAAAACAACAAGAAACGAGATATATCCCCAGTCATGCACACCCAATTTTTAATAAACTCAGTGCTGTTTTTCAACACATATAATGTTTTGTCTTCATTCAATGTAGTTAGCACATATTGTGATTGCGCCATTGGTTTTGGCCTTGGTGCCCCACATTTTGGCCGTGATGCCCCAATAAATTCGTATTTATCAAAGGCCAAAGTGGCCTTGCCCTAAAAATATCTTAACTCCAGGCCTGTAATCGTGTATTTCCTCTCCTGTTTCTGTCCTCGGAGGGGCCAGTTGCAGTGCGCTGCTTTTTTATGTGCTGCTGCCTCCATTGGCTGAGCGTCTCTGCTGACGTAAGATATAAGTCATGAGCGAAAATATGCACCACACAGCCAGAAAAAGAACCTCTTAGGCAGGGCAAGTAAGAATTTAGATGGGGCAAGTAGATTTGAGAAGTACTTGCCCGGCAGGGACCCTGTACATACCTGATGAGTTTCATGGCTTTATCTTGCACAGTAATGACACTATTGCATTGGCAAAATCTGTCCACAGTCTGACATGGAAACACCTGGCAAAAATACTCAAAATGGCTTCTGTGTGTGTCTGTGAGTGTTGGTTTCAGCTACAAAATGTGTCACCAGGACCACATTTTGCCATGATGACACACACATACACACACAATCTCACAAAGTGAAAAAAATACCAGCCCCACTGTCGCAGCTGCTAATGAGCATTGTTGGAGAGAGCCTGAGGCCTACGATTTTCATTGCCAAAGACTGCTTGTTTGTTGTGCACATGCTAATAATAAAGAACTTTAACTTGGTATCCCTGTCCATTTGTATTTTATGCCCACATACATCAATGTTTCTTTAACATTATAAAAACAATTTAAACCAAGACATTTTCAATCATCTCACTAAACTCGAAACTAGTATCACGATAATTGAGTCTTTTATAGCTCTGTGTACTGATTAGCAGAGTCTTAACTCTAGCCTTAATTCAGCCATCACTGGATAAAGAATATTTAGAGCTTATTGCATCAAACCACTAATGCCTCTTCTTGGAGGAAATGAAATTCTCTCTCTGCATACAAAGTGGGTGAAAGTTATCAGAGAAAGTAATGAACATGAATCAATTTTTAATGGCACATTAATAAAATATTTTTTGCCTCATAATTTCCTGAGGCTGAAACGCAGCCCTCTTAAACTTCCCTGAAGCAGACTATGAGCCCTGCTTTCATTACCAGAGCCAGTTTTATATATGATGTTTAGGGAAAGCAGGAGTATACTGCACAGCTCTTCACACCTACATACACACAGTTATGAGGACACGTTTAAATATGTTCAGACACAACACATAAATGCATGGATATACACAAAAAAGCCTCAGTCAGGAAAAGTAAATCCCATCAGCAGCTTATCAAAGATACATATGTGAGAAAAAGCATGTAGCAAAAATAAACATGATCTCACTTTCTCATGTTTAATCACCAACTGCTTGCGGCATTATTACCTGCATCTCTATAGGTTAATAAATTGACCTTTACAAGTATTGCTGTGGGCAAGGTGTGTTGCAGGCCCCTTCAAAGTAAATGATTTCTGTTTACCTGCGAGTCCGGATGTACTGGAGAGAAATCAGTGTCTGCATGGTTGTTTCTTTTTTCTTATTTTATTTTATTATTTTTTTTTATTTCAACCCAATACCCAGAAGAAAAAAATCTGCAAATCACATATATGTTACATTTTTATATTATCATGGACAGTATAGGAAAAAAAGATGGAAGTAGTTATAGTTGAAGTTACTCCATGATTTGTGGACTGCCGGTTTAGGCAGTTTTGGCCATCAAATAAGTGAACAGATTTGCCGGGATGGTGGAGCTGACCTGTAGACAGTAGCGCCTCACATACAGCCTGTCACTGAAGTGGCCACATCCCTAAAAATGGAAACTTGAAGCCTTAATAAATTGTAAACAGTTGAGTTGCACAAAAATTCAACCCCCGTACAGTTGTCATGGAGGGGGAAATTAGCTATCGTTTTTTGTACAAGGTTGTAAACATGTTTATTTATGCCTTAAAGTTGGGCATTTTACCACGGAGGTCTAGTGTTGTGTTTACAGCAGACATGAATGAAACAATTCACTGAATTACATGTAAAGTCAATGTAAAGACACAATTAGATGTCTTCTGCCAGGTGGTGCGATGGACGTGATGCAAAACACGCCAATTAAGCAGCGCAAATGAAGTGAGTAGTGTGATTTTGCACCATATGTTTATTCACAAAAGTTGAAAAACCTGAACCTCAGCGACTAATTCATGCCGCGATAGCCAATTACCATTGAGATCCTCCGGGGATGTATGACGCTGAGAACATACCGGCAGAAATTCATTGATTGATTGAGTGATTTCTGGTGCATATGACGTGAGTTATTTGCATGTATGAAGTGAATCAACACAAACTATTCTAGCATCCAAACTCACGTGGGAAACACAACACGAAAATTCGCATCATGTTTGGTGTGAACACAGCGTAAGAGAATTGACTTGCTCTTGGAGTCAGCCTCCAGTGGACATTAGAGGAATTGCAGTTTTTGGCACTGTTTACCGATAAACAGGTGGTTTATAGAAACATACAATGCCAACATTTTCTTCTAGTGATCGAGCTGAAAATTTTTTCAGCTCGATCACTAGAAGTTGTGGTTGTTTAGCTAATAATTCAATGAAATGTTCTGTTCAGTTTCAGTACTATACAGCCTATAAGAACAGTTGCATAATGTCCTCTGTGGCCTAGAAATAAAATGACTGAAAGCTCCAAACAACTACTAAAAGACCTGGTGGTGAGACGGTTTTCTCAAATGCTTTTTCCGAGTAAGTATAACATATACAGTAGATGATATACAGTAGATGTCTTGTTATCCTGAGGCACAAAATGGGGCTGCAACTATTTCATCCCTACAGTTTGGGATGCTTAACACATCCTGCTCATCAAGTATATAAACAGAAAAGTTCTTTACATCACAGGGAGGGACACTCAGATAGATTCCTTTTCTGTGTCTGGTTCCTTATGTGAGATACAGTATGTGAGAATCAATGTTCAATAAAAAAGATACTGCATTCTACCATTTGGTGTTGCCGGTGTACAGTGTTCTTTATAAGCCTTTCTGACATGTCACAAGTGCAGGTGTAAATAATAACTATAAACTATAGAGCATCCTATGATGGAACCCCTCCAACAGCAATACAGCGACCCACAAACTAAGACAAAAGTTGGCTAGGGGTGTACAGTGGCACCTGCCCTACTTTCTACCCCTCTTGCTTGAGGCTTGCTCAGATGTTGATGTTTGATATCAACCAATCTTCATTCTGATCTCAACTTCACACCTGTAAAGTTTCATGATTGCATCTTGCATGGTTGTGATGGTATCGCGTTGACAAAATCTGTCCAAAGACAGACAGACATACAGACAGGCAGTCATGGCCAAGTGGGACACCTGAATAGAACAGACACAACTGGCTTGAGTCCTGGGGGTGGGTGTCACCTATTGCTTGAACAGTGCCCTGATATTACTTGACAATACTGGAAATAAGGGGTGTCCCTCAGTGTAATTTCAAGTTAAAATAAAGCTTGAATTAATGAATATCTGCCCTACACTTCAAAGCAATATGAAGTTCAAAATATGTGCCTCTAACTAACTGCCTTGCAGTTATCTAAAATCAACTGGCTGCCTGCTAGCTGTAAGCCTGGAAGATGAACATTATCATAATAATAAACAACAACCTACAATCACTACCTACCTACCATCATGTCTACTTTCATGAAATGTATCAAAAACATTGATGGTTTAAATGGGAGTCAACTACAGTAGGCTATATTAGCTAATAATATTACTAACTAACGTTCGTGCTCCACCTTAGCTAGCTAGCTAACATTATCTGATGTGAAGTGCTCAACATTAATGTTAGCGAGTAGCTGGATTGAGTTTGTTTTAACCAGATTAGTTAAATTGACTGCACTGATGTGGCAGGCCTTTGGTATGATAGTTTATAAAGGATTCAAATTTCAAATAAGTCATCAACCATCTATATGTGTTAAAAATAGCTGCTGAAATTAGCAAGGATTCTTTTTTAATTTGGGGGGCATTTTGCCTTTAATTGACAGGACAGTTAAGCCTGAGAGGGGGAGAGAGAGAGACAGACAGAAGGAGTGACATGCTGCAAGGTGCCACAAGCCAGAGTCGAACCCAGGCCACTGCAGCACAAGTCCTGTGGATGGGGCACCTGCTCTATCCACTAAGCCACCATCAACCCATTTGTTTGAATGCTGTTGGCTAAAGTTCACATGCGGTTTCGTCAAACTGTTAAGTAAATGCTGATATTCCCCAAGATAAGCTCTCATTGTTTTCCTTTTGTGCAGCAAGTAATTTAATTCAGTAGGCTACAAAATCAAATGATGAGATGACTTACTGTACACATGTGATAAGCCACCCCCATCTTGTGTGTGCACCCTCTTCGTGCTGCAGTCAGATCACCTGTATCTCACCCGGATACAGCAATGCTATTTTCTGATTGGCTGATAGGTAGCTGTATGTTATTTTTTGATTGGCTGATGGGTAGCTGTATGTTATTTTTTGAGTGGCTGATGGGTAGCTGTGTGTTATTTTTTGAGTGGCTGATGGGTAGCTGTGTGTTATTTTTTGATTGGCTGATGGGTAGCTGTGTGTTATTTTTTGATTGGCTGATAGGTAGCTATGTTATTTTTTGATTGGCTGATGGGTAGCTGTATGTTATTTTTTGAGTGGCTGATGGGTAGCTGTATGTTATTTTTTGAGTGGCTGATGGGTAGCTGTGTGTTATTTTTTGAGTGGCTGATAGGTAGCTGTATGTTATTTTTTGATTGGCTGATGGGTAGCTGTGTGTTATTTTGATTGGCTGGAGCGTGGCAAGCTCTTGTTGAGCTCTACGGTACCCACAGTGTCTTGCAACACCTTCACTGCATATACAGCGATGTAACTTGGTGGGCGTTATCATATATTTTTTTTTTTTTATGCGTGATTAATGCCAGGTGTGGCTGGTGAGAGTGTGAAAAGGTCAAAATGCGTTGGTCACACTCTCAAAGGCCCACCCCCCCAAAATTACGTCCATGCATCCATAACAGTCTGTGATGCCAGTAGTGCATCGACAAGACCCATAGCCTCAGCCAATTGCTGTTTCTTTAACCAACTTGAAACAACAGAAAATCTAAAAGACATACGTCCCCTCAGCTCAGGCTGTGGCTGGCCACTGAGGTCATAGCAACAGCATTGGAAGGTCTTACTGGCTCAGTAAGATCTTAATAGAACACCTACGAGTTTGCCTCCATCATGGGAGCTGCCATGCTGGTTTGTTAATGTGCAGAATGGGAGAAATTATGGAAAATATGTGGAGAATTATGAATGTTTGAAATGATGCAACGGCAGTTCATGGATCCAGACTTAATAATGTGTTTGGATTAAATATTTAACTGGATTTAGGTGTCTGGGGTATTGGCAGTGTGTGACATGAAGCGGGAGTTGTGGAAGCTCTGATTTGGTTTGGAAAATATGATCTGTGGTTTATGATAACGCTTCATAGGTGAGGAAGAACTTTGTTCTTTTTCTGACAGAAGCGTTTATTGAGCCTACTGTGGTGGTTGCATCTTGAAATGGTCAGCATTAATGGCACCACAGGGAGTGTAGCTTTAGAACGATATGTCATGTGACTAAAACACCAAAATAACAACAAATACAGCAATTGTTTTACATGTTGTAATCAGCAAAAATCACCTTAGGAGGGCTCACTGGTGGGCAGTTGGATTTCTAACAGTATACAAAGTGTTTATGTAAGTAGGCTTTAGTGAAGCATGTGAATACAGAGTGTCCTTTTGGACTGAGTGTGTGGTCACTTCGACAAACACTTGTAGGTGTTTTTTATTCCTGCTAAACTAATGCTGACATGTGATGTCCTTATGACAATAACAATAACGACTCAATAGGATATTACTGTTGAGCATTCTGCAGAGTTCATGATGTATCATTCATTGTGATGGTGCCTCTATAGATGCCACATGTTCCTCTGCAATGTGTATAAAATGAGAAACCCTCTCAGTCTATTTCCTAAGAGTGACATGTTGCTGGTGAAATATCAAGAAAGGGGAAGCAGGCTGTTTTATCCACTTTGCTCTTGCATGATTGGATTCCCAGATTATGTCCAGAGGGAATTCAGGCTTGTCAAGGTGCATCTGTGCAGCCATCAACCTGACTCCACTGGTGCCCTCAGATGTCACTTTAAGTAAATCTTGTACATCAAAAAAGTGGCATTTTCTCATTGGTTTAAATATATGTTTTAGATTAAAGCTGTGTTTTGTGCCGACACTCAGTATCTTTGAGTGAGACCATTTTCTTCTTAATAAATTCCACAAGATTAAAGTGTTCAGTGTGTCTTTAGAAACAGCAGACCAGTGGGACATTAAAGCTCTGGATTAATATGCAGTGTGATAATCACATTAATGCAGACATTCTGATGAATCCAATCATAATGTTAAAGTTGGATGAATTCATAATGACTTCTCACAGACAGCAAGTACAATTAACTGTCAGTCAAACAATCTGCATCACATGCATCATGAAAATGAACAAACACTGATTATCTGATTTCCACCTTTTCAATCAAAACCAAATCAGCCCCATGCACCAGTCTGAATACCAGAGTATGCAATTTCTAATTATAGACACAAAAAGAAAAAGTAAAAAAAAAAAAAAACATGGCTATGGCAAACTCTTTATTTTACACAGTACATGTTCCCCCTTAATGGTGTCCTGGGGGGATCTGGACCTGTCAGGACGACTTAGCATTGCAGGTGGTTTGTGTGTGTATTTTTGTGCGTGAGGCAGGGCTGCCAGTCAAACAGGCTACCGTAGAGCCGCGTTCCTGTGGCTGCATAGCGTGCCATAACAACTCCCACATGAGTGAGGGCCAGTGGCACCATGAACAGCAGCCTGACCCTCTATGCCCTCAGGACACACACACACACATACACACACATACAGTATCTTTTCTAGAAAAGCATTAAGTAAATCTGACAGAAAGGTCATCTTGATTGATCATTAAAGTAGTAGTTGAGTAGTCCAGATCCCTACGCAGTTTGTTCATTATAGGGGGCTGCTCTCTGTGTTTATTTTCAGCTGGACTCAGAAAGGGGGCAGCACGGTGGTGTGGTGGTTAGCACTCTCGCCTCACAGCACACCGGTTCGATCCCGGGCGTGGGAGCCCTTCTGTGTGGAGTTTGCATGTTCTCCCCGTGTCAGCATGGGTTCTCTCCGGGCACTCCGGCTTCCTCCCACAGTCCAAAGACATGCAGATTGGGGACTAGGTTAATTGATAACTCTAAATTGTCCGTAGGTGTGAATGTGAGTGTGAATGGTTGTTTGTCTCTATGTGTCAGCCCTGCGATAGTCTGGCGACCTGTCCAGGGTGTACCCTGCCTCTCGCCCGATGTCAGCTTGGATAGGCTCCAGCCCCCCCGCGACCCTCAAGAGGATGAAGCGGTTAGAAGATGAAGATGGACTCAGAAAGACAAGCACTTAATCTGATTTATGTAAAAAGCATTCTTATTTTCCTCATTCCCACAATCTCTGTGTAAAATTTGCACTGTCCCATTGAATCATAATTGCCGGATTTATGGAAAATATGTCAGGTAAAAAAACACATACTCACCCAGACCTCATCACATATTGACGTTTGGTCATGGACTTTCCATGTCAAGATATGACGTCCAAAGTACCCTGGGTGCATTTGCTGTTGATGTTCTGGGACACTGTGTCTACGTCAGCCTGTTACATGAAATGTCTATTTTCAAAATACAGTAGCGTTTTCCTTTCAGGAAATGTACAGTTTGCATACAGTCTCTTCCAAAATAAATACACTATGTCGGTACAACACTGCAAAATTAGGCTAGACAATTAGGCATTTTTTTTTCCTTTAACAACAAACACGTGGTTACATTTAGCCAACGTATGCACATAGTTAGGTTTAGGCAACAGAAGCACACGGTTGGGTTCAGGAAACAGAACAGGGTTTGGCTTTACGAGCACATGGGGAGTGAACACCGGCCTCCAAGGTGAGAGTTGGTGGTTGTTGGACTAATCCACCAACCATCCCACCCACCCTACTCAGACTTTCACCACCTTGATTTTCGTTTTTGTCCCACCATGTTTCCCCCAGACGGTGCTGGGTGCCGTTAAATAATAATGGCGACCTTCCTCGTGTCATGCTAACTTTAAAGGACTGCTGTATAGTGTCTATCCCTGGAAGTCACAGAGAGTCTCAGAGTTAGACTAGATTTGGTAAAACCTACTGGAATTTGTCAGTCTACAGTCATGCTAAGAGGCTCTGTGAGGCTAACATGCTCATGTTGAGCAGGTATAATGTCTTAGCATAGCATGTTAGCATGCTGACATTTGCTAATTACGACTAAACACACAACACAACTAATGTTTATAAAAATTAATTTTAGCAAGTATTTAACCATGAACAACAAATTTAAATCTTTGACCTAATAATGGCGCTAGACAAAAAGTTCAGGGATCACCAGTTCAATTAGGAGACACTCATTTTTTTATTGTTAAAAGAATATTTATTAACATGTGCACATAAGAATGAAAAATGTGGAAAGTCTTTGGCGATTAGACCCAATCCAGATGGTATGATTTAAGGAGGGTAATGAATCCATAGTCGAATAGGGAACCCCCCCCGGCAGACCACTGGGGTGTGGGGTGGGGGGGCAGGAGCTCTTTTAAGGGTCAGTTAACACACCAGGAAACTGTCAGCCATAGAGGGGCTCTATATGACATTCAGAGCGTACGAGTTGTCTGGACACAGTTCTCAACATGGAGGTGGCTGAGTATCTGCTAATGGTGCTCCATTAATTCCGTAAATACCCCTTAATAATGGCAACAGTGCTGACAGAGCTAACAGTGTAAAATAGTGGCTTCTGCAATGCCGCCGTCCTGATATCAGCTGTAACTGTTGTGTTAGCATCGTAAAGGCGAAGATGAGCTAATCATGCATGCAACATGCATGCATGACCGGACCGGCTTACCATAACACACCACAGAGAAGCTCGCATTTCAACACACACAAAGGTAGTGTGACATCATTCTCTGCTCAGGACACCATTACTCCACTATATCTTTATATAACAAATAGTGGTTTGCTGCTAAATTATTGCTCTGAATGTTGCACACAGAATCCATAAGCATGATTTCTTAATTTCAATAATACAGAGAAAATCAAAAAACCCTGTGTGAACAGTCCAACAAGGTGTGTGTTGTCCTACTGGAAGCAGCAATTTCATATCATATGTCCATAGGATAACCTTTCTGGATTTATTTATGAAATGTCTGGGATTGTTTGTGAGCATCAAAGGCAGATTTCAAGCACCTTAGACAGCGGTCACCAACAGACCCTTGTTAATTCAGCTACAAATGTTGCCCATTCATAATTGATAGGCCTAAAGGGCAGCAGGATGGCCTGCCTGCCAATAACATTCAATGTCAAACCTCTGGAGAGCTTGGAAAGTGGAAAGCATAATTGAATCCCTCAAGATTATTGTAATAGCAGAGCAATGGCAAAAGGAGGAATGTGACCTTTGGCTGCGGATGATTTGTTTCTGCTGTGTCTTGTCTTGAAAGCTGTTCTTCAGAGATCCATCAAGTGGTTGTTGGTTAGACCACTGTCACTTTTTTTTTTATAAAGACAAACAAAGGCGTGTAGATTACAATCCATTTGTCAGCTTGTTTTCCAGTGAATTGACACTGCCTCTAGTTAATTCTTTTGCAGTGGGAGTATGTTCAACAAGTCTAATTACATTGTGCTGTATGTTGCATGTACAGACGCATGCGATTGCCAGGAGCACCTTTTGGATACAGAGTAATGTATGCAAATTTACAGGCTCTGCCATAAGCCAAGCTATATATATTTAATTAGCATTTTCACTCTTTGCTTGAAGGCTGTGTGTGTGTGTGTGTGTGTGTGTGTGTGTGTGTGTGTGTGTGTGTGTGTGTGTGTGTGCGTGTGCATGTGTATGGTGAGTGTGTGTGTGTGTTACGTAGGCTATGTTGTGATTTCATGCAGCTCATCTGCGTGCAAGTGCACATCAGGGAGACTCCTAGCCACACTGGCAGGGGAAGACTCCTGACTTACGGACTTAATCAAAGATTCATTGACTACACTCATTAGGCACAAGTCTATCCCATCTTGGCACATGTCTCCTACTGGCTCATTCCCCATGGGCAAGACAGAGGCCTGCTTATCTGAGCCATACCTATGGTGAGATATAGTTATTAAGGGATGCAGTCTCCTAAGGAAGGCCAAAAGGGATTACCACACATGTTACAACCATGCATTATTTTGCATCTTGAGTAATAATAACCCATAGGAACACTCATGTTTAACAAGGAATTTAAAGCTTTAGTGATGTTTGCCAAATGGAAACCCCTTTTTCACACAAAAAAATTCAGTTGGTCTTTTTCAAGAACTCACTGACACCATACTGTTTCCTGTTTCTTCACCATTTCCAACAGAACAACACACTGTGCCTTCAAAATCATCCCACACCCAATCTCTCAGACACAAACCACAGAGCTTTCACATGCCTAGCATTACAATAGCTACTGACACTGATCATCTCTACAATCAACACTTGACATTACTACTATCTGGTCGGAATATGGGACTTTAAAATGGTAAGGAGCATGCTTCAACCAGAGTTGGTCCCTTCTGCCATGGCAGCCTGAACAATCTGCCTCGCTGACATTGTTGTGAGCTGGGATACTTGAAGGACATGAATGTATTCATGAAGACTTTATGTATTGTTTATATGTGTATGTTTTAGTGTTGTACTGGCTGTTAAAACAAATCTTTGTCTGGGCCAATAAAAATTATTCTTAGATGGACAATGCACATTGAGAACTTTAAATATATTGTGATGCTAAACAGTGTTAAGCCTCAGTCTTAGGACAAAAATGCTTATTTATTTAAGTCACATATTATCCTTCATCCCGTACGAGTGAGGGTAGAGTGGAGTGAGAGATGGATCAGCGATTTGGCACGGCATCTGCAGTGATGCACTGTGCTGGACTGTCGTGGTGAAGAGGAAGCTTTCAATCTACTGGTCCATCTACGTCCCATAGCTCTGGGTAATGACCGAAAGAATGAGGTTGCGAACACAAGTGCCCGAAATGAGTTTCCTCTGGAGGGTGGCTGGGCTCAGCCTTAGAGATAGGGTAAGGAGCTTGGACATCCAGAGGGAGCTCAGAGTAGAGCTGCTGCTCCGTCGTGTCCAAAAGGGTCATTTGCAGTGGTTCTGGCATCGGATCAGAATGTCTCTTGGGCGTCTCCTGTTAGAGGTTTTCGAGGTTTTTTTCAGGCGCGTCCCATTGGTAGGAGGCCCCAGGGCAGACCCAGAACAAGCTGGAGGGATTACATATCTCATCTGGCCTGGGAATGCTTCAGGATTCCTCATGACGAGCTGGAAAGTGTTGCTTGGGAGAGGTGCATCTGGAATACTTTGCTCAGCCGGCTGCCCACTTGACCCGACTTCGGATAAATGGTTGAAAACCTCATACTAGAGTTGGGTGGTATCCAAATTTTGTTACCGTTAAACCTTCCCCACATTTTCCCGGGGTATACGGTATTACTGTGACTAATTAAAAATGACTTTAAATAGAATAGAATAGAATAGAATAAATCTTTAGTGTCCACCAGGGTGGAAAACTGTCTTCGGCTCACCAACATACAGGACATAGCATAACATAACACATAACAGAGCTAAAATATGAACAAAGCCAAAACACAAGATAAAAATTCATATAGATACATTTTTAAAAGATGAATAAATAAAATAAAATACAGTGCTATAAAAGTATGGTAGAGCAGTTCATGTCATTATCTGTTGTTTAGTCACTTAGTGGAGTTAAAGATGCTAATAGCACTGGGCACAAAGGACTTTTTAAAAGCCCCTTTAGCCAGAGAAACTCTGTAGGGCCTACCAGACTTCAAGAGCTCAAACTGGCTGAAGAGAGGATGGGCTCAGAGGGACTCGCTAAAATGTCGGCTTGCGCCTATACCGTTCAGAAACATAATAACAAACATTACATAGGCCTAAGAACACTGAAAAAAATAACAACAAAACAGTCCACTTCCAGTACAGTCAGTAATCGACACAAATCATTAAATTAAAACACAGCACTATAACATCCAATACTTATAGGCTTATCAAATAATAAAAAAGTAACAATACACAACAAAGGCAATAGCAAAAATGTGTGCTATACAGCGTATCCTGAGACCGCGACAGGTAAAGTCCGTTGGTGTATTTTTAGAACCTTACCTTTAGTTTGAACAGTTCACCCTCTCCAAGTCTCACCCTCTCCTGATGGAGAGCTCGTGGCACAAACGCACAGGTACTTTTGGGCAGCCCTCGACATCAGAGGAAAACACCTGCCTCCATCACATTTCCACCAGAGAAGGGGATCTTCGTCTCCCTGAATAACAGGCTCACGACAAGGCAGTTATCTCTGCTCCTGCTCACTCCTGTATGTTGCTGACCGGACCAGCCACCACATCGGCTTTTCTTTGAAGGAGACTGCCCACAGTCATCTGTTTTTCGGTGGTTAGGGTTGCGCTTCTCCCTCCTCCACTCTGATGGACACTGGACTTGCTGCTGCTGCTGCTGCTGCTTGCAGAAGTTGTGTTTTTTTTTTGTTTTTTTTTTGGGACCAACTCGCTTGATGTGCAGCTTGCCATCTTTTCTTCTCTTTCTCGCGTCCGAGCTGTCACATGACGACGTGACATCCAAAAACTTATCAAATGTCCCGACAACAATTAAGGGCAGTTACAAGAGAAACATTACAGACTACTATTAGTTTTAAATTGTAATAGTATTAAATTGAATACTCAGCCACACATACATAGGTGCTGGACAAGCCCTCATTATTTAGGCGTTAAATAGATTATATTTAATATTATATCAGGCCCCTATAGGCCTATATGCGCGGCAGATTTTTTTTAAATGATGGTAATGAAACTGATACCATTGCTATTTTTAGATACCGCGGGATACCTTATTACCGTATTATCGCCCAACCCTACCTCATACTGAATGTCCGATAGCCACTAACATTTTTGTCCCATTTCTTTTTGCCAATGAAAACTGAACATTGATTTTATTATAGTTTTTATTAACAAGATATATTTTTAGCCTGTCAGTGTCTCATCTTCGTCATGGTAAAGGGTTGTTGACGAATAATCTTTGACATAGTTATTAAAAAAATTAACACTGATAATAATACTTATTTAATTTTACTTAAGTGCATCTTTGGGGGCTTTTGCCTTTGTTAGATAGTATAGTTTGCAGAAGGACAAGAAAGGGAAGAGACAGTGGAGACGACATGCAGAAAAGGGCTGTGGAGCAGAATTGAACTTGGGCTGGACTTGCTCCACCTGGTGAGCTACTGCAGGATCCCATACTTAATGTAAAATTCTAAATTCTCTGAATTCAAATTTAAGTTGAAACAGAATACACTGTGCTAGTGCTACCTCTACTTAACAGAGTCATACAGTAGGCGACATACAGGGCAAAATTATAGCAAATAACCAGTATTTGCTATGTAAAGATATAGTGGGTTACAGTGCATGTGAGTCCCTGTGTATGTATCCCACTGGCTAGCTCATCGCTGCCACTCTGCACTGCGCTCATACAACAATTAATTTGGGTATTGGGATGCAACATTTTTGTCCTAAAATGGCGAAGGCATGACCCGCCGTACTCTCCCGCTGTTTGACCAGCACTGATTTCCTTCATTGGTTGGATTGGTTGGGTTTCAGAGGCAGAGTAAGGCAGAGAAGGTCAGATCATGCTGTTGCCACCCTGAAAACAAAAACTGAAAAAACTGAAGAAAAAAAACTCGCTATTGGAACAGCATCATCGCAGGAGTATCATGTCCACTCTCTGGTTTCCCTTCAAGTTACCGATATTAGCTTTAGTTCAGTTTGCATCATTAGACTGTGAATCATAGACATGCTCTGAATGTCACATACAGCTCCTTTAAGTAAAAGTTTGAAGTACTGCTCCAACATTACAGATAAGTGGTTATTAACTTAATAAATGAGATTCTCTCTTTGGTCAACCAAGATTTAAAACTCCTAATAACAATATTGTAGATGAATGTATTGAATCCAGTAGCTACTGAAGTCAAGAAGTACTAGACAGTTGCATACCATAACAGTTTTTTCTGATATTATTTATAGCTTTGATCAATGGCATCTTGTTGAAATGTCTGGTGTGTATAACTTAAAACAGAATAGAGAGCTCCAGTATAATATGAGAGCTGCAGACAAACTAACTAAAAATATGAAGAAAATGGCCTGACCTAATTCATGACACTGACATGCTTTTATTCAGAGGCTGCATATAAGCAGTTTGGAATGAGACCGATAATGTGCAGTAATTGTGCTGAATGTCACAGTCACAAGTTGTGATTTATCACATTTTATGAGCTGCTAAGCTCCAAGAAGACGTGTCTTACGTCATATGAGCCGCTTACTGGGCTTCATGTAAGGGCTGCATCCTTTATTGTTGTTAGAAACCGAGGCATTCAGGGTGAACTGTTAGTCGCTGACACAGCGTCTTTGGAGAGCTATTCGAGACAGGGCCAAGAGCAAAGGTAGAGGTGAGCACACTATTCTGTTTAACAGCCAACATCAATATTAAAAGACACTACTATAGCTTACAGCATTTTGCATTTAAAAAAATGTTAAAAGTGAAAAGGAAGTTAGTGTCTTTTGCTTCTGTACTGTGACGTATTTCCCGGTGAAACAGAATATTTTAGCTGTGTACAGTTACAACAGGGATTTAAATCAGATCATTTGCATTTGATTGGCCTGCTAAAAGTGGGTGGGCTTAGAGTTGAGTGCATTACAGTGCAACAGTGGAGTCCACTGCTGAGAGATGCTTGCTGTGCACAGTTCTTTCACCATTAGATGATGAAGCGGACAAGAGAGGTGAATGAATTAGAAGTCCGCCACAATGTTTTGGAAATAAACAAAAGGTTTTGTCCACTGATATCCAAACACACATCTCTTCCTATTACTCTCAATATTGCTCTGTTAGCCATTACAAACTACAAATGGTGAAGTGCGCTTTTTTTTGACCGATGTGGCTAGCTGGTTGCCTGAAGTCTCATTTGATTGGAGGAACTGAGTCATGAAACATTTCAAACTCTTTCACCTGGTTTTACAGAAAGAGATATTTGTGCTATATAACAAGAAACTAGTCCATACCCCGGGATGTGTTATGTATAGAGGAATAAGAAATCAGAAACAGTATATTAGTGGAGATGCAAAATCAGAGCACTGTAAATGCACTGTGTAATAAATATTAATGTAAGACAAACAATGCACACTGTATTTAGAAACATGCTTTATGGCAAAATATATGGAGCCTAGTTTTGGCTGATGGCACGGAGGCACGCGCGTGTGCGGGGCCGTGCGCAGGCACACAGGTACACACATACAGGTTTCAATCCGCAAGTGTTGGAGATGAAGGCTTCCCAGCCAAACTGTGCTCCCAGTGCAGGTGTTTTCAAAGTGGTCTCAGCGCATGCGTAGCTCGCGCTGCAGATGTTGCTCACAGTATGAATGGGTAGTGGACAAAAATGCGAATATAAACAGTAGGGCTGTCAACGAATATTCTAAATTCGAATTTAAATTCGAATTTGAAAAAAAATGGACCTTCGAATGTGAAAATTATTATTATTATTATTATTATTATTATTATTATTATTATTATTCGATTGTGGAGAGAAAAAAAAAACACCACCGCAGCTGTCCTCTTTGCGAGTGGGCGTTGGCATCAGACGAGCATTTCTCCAGCCTGGTCGACAAGCGGTTCTGCTCCCAGCTGTTGTCTCCATCACCCGGCTTGACACATTCGCTCGCGGCTCGCGCAGAAAATAGACCAGACGCCGAAATGATCGCTGCAGGGTGCGAGCCGGTCACGGTCAGGCGCTTCGAGGCTATTTGCAGCGCTTCCGCGGGCGCTGTGGCCACGGGTCAGAGAGGGGGGACGAGCGAGAGGTCCGCGGTCGTTTATAACATAATTTTATAGATAATTGTTTTATGTGTTTTAATGTGTAGATTTGTAAATGTTTTCAAAGACGTTTATGTTGAAATAAAAATACCCACAAGTAGTTACGTTTCCTTGTATTAATACATATACAAGTATGTTTCCTTGTATTAGTTTGCACTCTTGTGGACATTATGCGGAAAAAAAAATATTCGAATGGTTCGAACCTATGAGTTATTTTTAGAAGGAATATTCTAACGTCATTTTTGAGCAATTTTGACAGCCCTAATAAACAGTAGATATGTGGGGAAAATGCAAAAACGGCATCGTGGCTGTCTGCACATGACCAAGATGAAAGCCTATGTGCAAGTTCAGAGAAGTAGGTCAAAGCAGTGAGGAGGAAAACAAATGATGACAGACAGACAGACAGACGGACGGAGGGACAGAGGTTTCTCCATTTAATAGTAGGTTAAACATTCAGTTAACACTGGGAGACAGGGTTAACACTGGGAAATTGTATTTTTCATTTAATAGGGGCTTTAATATTAATAGGTTTGCCACCTGTGGAGTTATCTTAAAACTACAGTTGGAATCTTTTATAAAAAAGCATTGCATTTTGGTGGGATCAGCCTGTCACTATGTGTGCTCTTCCTAAAAAGCTCTAATGCATCCATCTAATGCATGTATTTATATATATATATATATATATGTATATATACATGTATATATTTGCAGTGTTGTGTGTGCGTTACAGTAACGTAACTACTTTTATTGGGTAAAAAGTAACGGAACATAGTTACTTTGTCAGTTGGGCACAACGTTACTTCTCCCGGGGACAGATTTGACGGTGACACTGCCTGTCTGCCTCAGCTGCGCACTAGGCAGGAACTGTGACTGTTGCCATGTCAACAGTACAGACAGGAGCGCCAAAATAAAGAATCGTATGAGGAATATGAAAGATAAACACGCCTCCACGGATTATTTTAACGGTTTGTCAACCGAAGACAGGTTAGCTTATTGTAATAAGCTAACAATTAGCAACGGAGTGAGGTTTCCTGACCCGTACTTAATGTCGGGTCAGTGGGTCACCGACCCAACGAAATGGCCTAAACTACAGTGGCCGGACATTTGTTTATATCTTGTGGAGAAACCCAGTGTTTTATATGCATTAAAAACTCAAGGCATATAAATCCCTTGATGCGTATAATTTCGTACTTTGCGGTCATGTCCAAGATATTGAATACCGGGATTTATCTGATGGTTTTTGTGCTCTACGGAACGAAGTACTGCCGAGCCAGCGGCAAGGACACAAAACAGTCACGTTAACTAATGTACAAGACCTGGGCGATTCTGAACAAGTCGACCAACTATATACTGACAGCGAACTGCACTTGTATGGCTGGGTAAGTGTTGTTTAATGTAACGTAAACCTCGCTAGTCAGACCTCAGACATGGGCAACATACGACCCCGGAACCTCAAAGGAAATCAAAGCGACCCCCAAAACATCAATAAAATGCAGCATTGTGTTAACAGAAAACAGAACAATCATAACCTGCCTACCTTCCTGGCGCTGTGTGAACGGCAGCCTGTTGCAGCAGCTCCTATTTTGTGTATTTTAAATTGCTGCTGTGACATTGAAATTTCCCCCCCGAGGGGTTAATAAAGTACCTACCATACCATAGCAGAAGAGAAAATGAATTAATTTATTCGTGCAGGTCTGTAGCTTACTGCAAAGTATGAGTCTGTTACACAAACACAGTCTCACAGTTACACACGTAATAACAGAACAGAAAATGATTTATTCATGAATATGACACTATTTGTTCAAAGATAGTGTCTGTGAATATTAATATTTGTCTGGCAAATAGGCTATTAGTAGTAGTAATCTGTCATGTAACAAATTCATGTAGCCTAGTTAACACAAATTAACTCTCACTCTTTAATCTTTATTTTATCACCAAAGTGCTAAATACCAGTGGGAAACTCGGATTTTTTCACATTTAGGAAATGAGATGGGGTTCTACCCAAAGTCAAGCACCATAAAAGTAACGTAAAAGTAACGAGTAACGTAAAAAGTTACTTTTCACAGAGGGTAACTAAGTAAAGTAAGGGATTACTTTTTAAGAAGTAACGAGTAACGAGCAAACACTACTTTTTAAAAGTAACTTTTCCAAAACTGTATATGTGTTACCTTCCCTCCAAAACTGGCATATTAAATTGATATTAAAACACTTTAAAACTTACACCTCAGAAGTTCTTACCTGTCGGGATCCTACGGTGGAAGGCCAGGTGTGGGATGTTCCACTGATAGCGGTTGCAATTAATTGCACTGCACTGTTTTCTTACTTTTTTTCTTCTCTCTCTTTGACATCTTGCATGTTGTCTGGGCGCAACAGTCCAAGCTCAACAATCCAAAATGGCGGCAGCGCTACCTTAGTAGCTGTTGGCAAAAATCCAACGGAGCTTCGCCTCTTGGTATCCATGCTCTTTGCCCACAGTCGTGGAAAAAAATGTTACCCTGGAGAATAATAAACAAGGAAACACTTCTTCTTCAGGACACACCCAGGCAGGCTATGCAGTATGCAGGCTACTTTCCCGCAGCTGCTCCCTCTCTGTTGGACTCCGGTACTGCATGTTACTCACGAGATGTGTTTTTTTTTTTTCTTTCTTTTTTTTCTCCCAAAAGTAAAATTCAAATTTCGGAAAACATCCGGGGCTTGAGCCCAGGTAGCCACCCCCTAGCCCTGCCCCTGGTCAAGACATGTGTGGTGTAGTAACACAATCCTGATTCAGTTTGACACTTTGATCACAGTTTATGAGCAGTGATTGGCATTCTGTACCGGAGACTTCTTGGCTCTATTTGTTGTTTTTATTCACGAGTGGTTGATTCTTGCAAATCAGCAGATTAATTAATTCATTTACAGATTACCTGTCTCGTACTACTGTGTGAATATAGTGACACTTTCAGTGAATATGACAGTAAGTTATTTTTATAAAAGTTATAAACAGCAGCTTTAATTTAGTAAACCTGTTATCCAGGACTATCATCTACCTAGTTATATTTTCAACTGAATATGAGTTGAAAATATAGTTTCAACTGAGCTGTTTTTAACAATATAAGTTATTTTGCAAAATAAAATTCTATTATGAAAAAGTATCTCAGTTAGTGATAATTTTATGTTTGAGGCCATCTCTAAAACCTTCTTTTAATGTTTTGAAAACAAGAAATAGTAAAGAAGCAGAGTAGAAGCTTCAAAAATGTAAATCATTCTGGTGACTGGCTGAACAGTATCATCTACCCTTCCACAGCAACACTGCTGAAGGTGTGCTCGAACAAGGCACTTAACCGCTAGTGCATCTACTTTACTGTTGCTTCTCAGTAAACAAGTAGAGAGGGGCCAGCAAGCAAGCATTTCCTGGTTTAATATTACCCTGAGCTTGTAATCACTGTTCCTCTCAGAATTGACTGCAGCCTCAGCTGATGACACTATTATGTGCTCCGGGCCCGAGGCAGCCAGCTTATTGATCTGCCAGCTGGGTGGTCAGTACTGTTGGAATCCTCTAATGGCAGTAATGGGACTGGTGCAATGGAGGCACATGTCTGTGCGTGTGTGTGTGTGTGTGCGTGTGTGTGTGTGTGTGGGGGGGGGGGGGGTGCAGATAGATGTGCATCTCCACATTTCTAAGTCTAAGTGTTTTCTGTTTTTCCCAGAGAGATACTGGGCCACACTTTTGCTGCATGTCGTCTTTGTCTCATTTGGCTGTCCGTCAGATGTGGGTGTGTGAATTTCAATTTGCATCTAAAAGCTGGCGAGTGATGGTCTGATGAAATAACTAACATTAAGGGAATATCTGAAGAGCTTTTCCCACGCAAGATAGCCACTGAAAAGCACATGTGACTCCAGCTCTGATTAAAGTCCTCCTGGCGTGAAAGATAAGCTCTTATGGAAAACTATTTCAAATTACGAACGTTGAAAAAAATAGGTTGAAAATGTAATATTTAAAAACAGGTTTAAGGTAGTAAAATACCCACATGCAATTTCCCTCTTCTGCATGAGCATTACATGGTGCTGTATCTGATTACATCTGTTTTGCATTCATGCAGTTCGGTGTTACATGTATGAGGTGTTCCTACTCATTCAGTATGGGGTGCCGTTTGTAAAGTGTCTCACGCTGAAAATAACATCAACATTTTGCCACATTTAGCTTCAAACAATGTTTAAAAAAGTATTGTGTTTTTTTTAACGTCACCTTTTACCACATTTACAGCAATATTTGTTAACTTAGAAATATATTAAATAGTTAAATCTAAATATTAAATGTGGCACCTAAATGTTAAATGTTAAATCTAAATATTAAATCTAAATCTAAATGCTAAATCTAAATCTAAATCTAAATATTAAATCTAAATCTAAATGCTAAATATAAATATAAATATAAATGTTAAATCTAAATATTAAATCTAAATCTAAATCTAAATGTTAAATCTAAATGTTTTGGGTGAAACTAAATATTTAGCTAATATGCAAATTCACACTGCCGGTCACCGGAAGTACCAAAATAAAAGCTTGAGATGGTCAGACTGTTTATAGAATCAAATAACGAATTAAAACCAACTTATCGGGGGAAATGGACACTTGAACATACATTAGCGTGATAATAGCTACCTAAAATAACAAGAAACGTGTTTGGAGAAATTTTATTTGACGTGTACTTTGAGCTGTTAGTGTCCCTTCTGAGGAATCACCTTGTTGTTTACAAATACTTCCGGGTAGAAAACCAGCGGAGTTTAGCAACATATATATATGCACATCTCACGTTTTTCACGTCACTGTATCACCGTTTAGACTAATCTGGTGTTTGTAAAGCCTATAAACACTATGACTGAACAAACATTACTATCACGGTCTGAAATTAATAACATGGTTATCGTAGATTAGCGAGGCTAACTGTTAGCTGTTAGCCCGTTAAGCGGTGTCTGTAATGACTCACTAACTCTAAACGGTCCGTGAAGAAAATATTTTTTCCAGCGGATGTCTTAGTTACAACATGATTGAGCTAACTGGAGTAGTTTCATATCGTATCCGACAACGGGAGACATTTAACAGATGACGTCCTGACAGCTTTGCTGCTGCTGCGGCCACTGGTGCTTTCTAGACATCGTGATTTCCCAAAACTGAATAAATACCACACATCGCAACACAAAACTGCTTTGCTAGCTCAATCATGTTGTAACTAAGACATCCGCTGGAAAAAAAATATTTTTTTCACGGACCGTTTAAGAGTTAATGAGTCATTACAGACACCGCTTAACGGGCTAAGAACTGACGGTTGTTAGCTTAGCTTAGGTTGTTAATCCCTCCGAAGGGACACTAACAACTCAAAGTACACGTCAAATAAAATTTCTTCAAACACGTTTCTTGTTATTTTAGGTAGTTATTATCACGCTAATGTATGTTCAAGTGTCCATTTCCCCCGATAAGTTGGTTTTAATTCGTTATTTGACTCTATAAACAGTCTGACCATCTCGAGCTTTTATTTTGGTACTTCCGGTGACCGGCAGTGTGAATTTGCATATTAGCTAAATATTTAGTTTCACCCAAAACATTTAGATTTAACATTTAGATTTAGATTTAGATTTAATATTTAGATTTAACATTTATATTTATATTTATATTTAGCATTTAGATTTAGATTTAATATTTAGATTTAGATTTAGCATTTAGATTTAGATTTAATATTTAGATTTAACATTTAGATTTAACATTTAACATTTAGGTGCCACATTTAATATTTAGATTTAACTATTTAATATATTTCTAAGTTAACAAATATTGCTGTAAATGTGGTAAAAGGTGACGTTAAAAAAAACACAATACTTTTTTAAACATTGTTTGAAGCTAAATGTGGCAAAATGTTGATGTTATTTTCAGCATGAGACACTTTACAAACGGCACCCCATAATTCAGTTAACAATCCTTTAAAATGAGGCTTATTTCAATCAGGAGACACTCGTTCTGAGGGAAAATAAATTTTATTTAAATGTGCATTTAAGTTTTAGAAATGTGAAAAGCCTTTGGTGATTAGACCCCATCATGATGTCGTATATTCCAGGAGGGTGGTAAAGACGTAGTAGATTAGAGACCCCCCTTATGGATTCTAGACGCTGGTTGTGGTGATGGTGGTGATAACATGAGAGGGAGCTGAGGATTTGGACATAAGGAGGAGTGGGCTTTGATGATCTTGTCCTGGGCTCTGGATAAGGTGACTGGGGTGGAGAAGGGCACGACCATTTCGCCTAAAATGACAGCTGACAGGAGCAGAGAGAAACATGAATGGCTGAAGGAGACTTTTGGAGGAAGCTATGGGACTGGGATAGACAGAGAACTGTGAATGGATATAGCATAAAGACAGTCTTCCTGATACTGAGCTTTATTTCTAAGCAGGTTCCAATGAAGACACATCACTTCATTCTGCTCATTCAAACAGATGAAAGTCCAACTCCAGCTCATGACACTCTCCATGGGGTAAATGGAACTGTCGCATCTAAATCCTTAGGATAAAGTGACAGAGTGAAATGTAAGTGCAGATATGTGTATAAGATTTAGAAAGGATGAAGGACAGAGAGAAATCGAAGAAGTCAGGAGAAAAGATCCAAAGCTTGGCTGTATTTCCACATCTGATTCAAAGGCACCATCTTTCCACAAAACATATTCACTGTGAGAATATTGGCTGTCTTGGATGTGATTGGCCATATCCTGGCAACAGATACATTCATCTGCATTGGTGTTCTAACAATGTTCAAGGACCAAAGAGTCACTCAAAACCACTGCAAGTAGGGCAGGGGGACATGGAGAAAAAAATATCACAATATGATGACCATATACCTCAATATCGATATTGAAAAAGGTCTGACTATTTATGCTTTCACAAACGATTATACAATGAGATTTTTGATTTAAAAAAAGTAAGTAAGTATAAATCTAATGTGGATATAATGACTAAGTGGTGAACAGAACTGTCTGGTAAAATTACATCGCTTTATTGTAATGCAACTGGGTGTGTGTGTGTGTGTGATCTGTAAAAAATGACAAAGTGAAAAAAAATGAATTTCCACTTAAAGGGCCAGTGTGTAAAATGGGTTGAAAACAGTGACATCAGTGGTCAAATTCTAGATTGCAGGGCTCACTCGCTCACCCCTCCCGTCGGGTAAATGACGGTGGCCTTGTAGGGACAAAAAGCCTTGCGCACGAGTTTTTCAGGAGTAGGTCTATCTAGCGACGAGGTGAATGTTTATTTAGAAATCTAAGCCATGTTACGATATTGTAATGAATCACTCACGAGCAGGAGACCAGAGGAGCGTTCAGGAAAAAGGCCAGTTTATTTGAGCACTCCAAAAACTCTGGTAACACTCCAGGGGGTAAAAGACTCTGACTCTTCTAGCGTAACAGACACACTTCATAACTTTACACACATACTCGTTTACCATACTGAGTTCGGACTCCCCTCCCCTCTCTGCTCCACCAATCTCCAGCCCGCACACTGACTGACAGCGTAGCCTGTAAACAGAGCTCAGCTGTTTATTTAGCCTAGCAATATCTCCGGACTATAGTAGCTGCAATGGACGACTTTGAACGCGATTTTGAAGAGTTTCTTGTAGCGGACACAGACCCAGAGCCATACCTGTTTGCGCCGGAGCATACAGATGAGGAACTCCATGTGTTTGATGCTGAGCGGGCGAGAAGAGAGGCTGAATGCACAGAATGGGATTCGGTGCTACCATCGTTGGGGAGATATATCATCAGGAGGAAAAGCGCCGCAGAGAGTGCATCACAAGGAGTGAAGTTGCGTCTTCTTTTCCTCGCAGATGACGGTTCGGGTTCATTCTCTCCTGTTGTGTGGTAAGTGTGGTCCATTCGCAAACTTTATAACTAAAAAACCTTTCACTACTCTCTATCGACGAACTACTAACACTCTCTGCTGTTTCTTCCTCCTTCTTCCTTCCTCCTTCTGTCTTCGTTGGTTCATTTATACACGCGAAACGCGTTCTCTGGCTGGCTGGATTGTCCGCTCGGGCTGCCGTACATACATGGCGGCGCAAGATGGCGATCTCTCTAAAGCAAGGCCCTTGCTATATATATGTATAAAAGCATAATTATAAGGCTATGAAAACCAAACGAATTTTATTTTATAGCGATTATACACTTATATAAACATATTAATGGGTAGAATATTCAGATTCAGATTCAGATTGACAATAAACCATGCCAAATATTACACACTGGCCCTTTAAAGAACAAATAAAGGAATTATTTTTTTCTTTCTTTCTTTAAACCAGAAAAAGACAACAGTCACAATATTATGATATCCAAAATCTAGGATAATATCTAGTCTCATGTCACAGTATTGATGCAGTGTCCATATCTTGCCCAGCCCTAATTGCAAGTGCCCAAAAAAAATCTTTATTCCAAAAATTTTCTGAGATTCATAAAACATTTAAGATCTGTGGAATAAAGGCCTCACACATTATGTCAGTAAATATGCTTTCACTGACCTGTTTTTATGCACAAACTGAAAATGCACAAAAAACAAGATGCTAGTAAACAGTGAGAAAAAGAAAAACAAGAATTAGTGCTCTTGACCAAGGTGGAAAAGTTGATGTATCAACAAAAGCAAAACGGAATTGGGGTGGCTCAGAATTGGTTGTCTACTAATGCCCCCCCCCCCCCCCCACAATGGGGGACATGGCAACCCGCGGGACATACTGAACCCCAAATTGCTCCTGATGGCTGGTAGTACCTTGTATGGTAGCCTCAGCCACCAGTGTGTGAATGTGTGTGTAAATGGGCGAATATGACATGTAGTGTAAAAGTGCCTTGGGTGGTCAGAAGACTAGAAAGGTGCTATACAAGTGCAGTCCATTTACCATTTGCAGTCCATTTACTTAGCGAACGCATCACATGATGCGTACTTCCAGGTGTTAAAGCATTCTATTTCCATATGAATTATGAAGGGTTAAGTTTCACTTTCACTGCACTTGGCACTCACCTGCTCCATCAGAGTATGCTCTGCTGCTACGAGATTGTGCAACCAAACGGTACATTCCAACAGTGTCTTGAATTAACAGGACATTGTTGTTACCAAGTAAGCTCAGCAAAGGATGTACTTCCTGCAGCAGCGGAAAAATTTCAACCTGCCAAAGTCAATGACGGTGCACTTCTACACCACCTTAGTCCCTCTTCACCTTCTCTGCTCCATCACCGTCTGGTACGCTGCAGCCACTGCCAAGAACAAGGGCAGACTGTTGGTATCATTCGCCCTTCTGAGAAGGGACCAAAACATATGCCACAAAAAAACCAATTTCCTCCTGAGTTCAGCTGGCCACAGCTCAATTTTTGCACATCCCTGGTCAATATTTTGCACATTCCTACACAAGACTGTACAGCTCTTCCATATGCATCACCACTTATCATCAATGTGTGTTGAAAATAATGTTCCCCTGTGTGCTTATGAAACCAAAGTTAGATAAGAGGCGTGACTAATGTGGATGTACAGAATCAGGAGGGAAAAATCCTCCCATGTGTGTACGTCTGACATATTTCATGTAAATGGGATGTCACGGTGGGAGGAATGCTATGTATACATACTATTTATTATATGCACATTCATGTGGAGTTTGATTGGTTTGCCTGATATGATAAGGCAGAGTGCTGGCTTGAAAAATTGTGAAAATGTGATGCAGAGATGACAAACTGTCTCTCCTTGCATTCTGTTTGTGAATCCATTTATCATCTTTTTAATCTAATTTCTGCTCAATTTATTGCTGTGTCACTGTGTAAAACATGCTTTTAAAAATCACTGAAGCTTGAAATATATTGAACCTGGCTAATTTGATTGACGACCTTGTGTTTGGGACTCTAAGGTCAAGAAAAATAATTACCATCCCACTGCACTGCTTTAACACTAAATCGGTTGTAGCTGCCAGGATTTAATGGCACAGAAATTCTTTCCAGTAAAATGTAACTCTTTCATCTAACAGTTATGAGGATTTAATTGCAGAGGATTAATGAAAGTTTCTATTGCATCTTGCCTGAATCTTCACTATGTGCCAATTTGGAAATGTACTGTATAATTTGAGCCATACAGCACTGTTATGAGAATAACAAATACCTGGTGGCTTGGCTCATGTTGTGTGTAGGGTAAGTTCATGCCCTAACATTAAGTGTGTGTTTGAAAGTTAAGGCTGGCTGGTTGTGGGTGGTGTAGCCTTAACACCAGTCAGCAACAGTGATTGGCGTCAGTATCTAAGCGTTGCTATCTTATATGGGGAGGGTAGTATCATATTTTCAAGAAAGGTAGTACTTCAAGGGTGACACGGTGGTGTGGTGGTTAGCACTGTTGCCTCACAGCAAGAGGGTTCCTGGTTCAATCCCAGGAGGGAGCCCCTCTGTGCAGAGTTTGCATGTTCTCCTGTGTCAGCGTGGGTTTTCCCTGAGTACTCTGGCTTCCTCCCACAGATCAAAGACATGCAGAATGGGAATAGGTTAATTGGCTGTAGGTGTTAATGTGAGCGTGAATGGTTGTTTGTGTCTATGGCTGCATCCCCAGTCTCTTAAAATTACTGCTAGCCACCTTATCTAACTGTTCAGTCCCTCCCACTTAGGAAAACATGTGAGGAGCGAGGATTGCTGATTAAGAGACATGAGACGGCCTTACTCTGAAGCGTCACGTAAAGCGACGTTCTATTCTGGTGACAGCGCAACAGCTGGATCTGCTGCATAACGGAGCCAGCGTTTGGCGTACATCCCAAGTCCCATTATATTTGCTGATCAAAGCCGTAACCCCCACCCCCTGCTATCATGACTTTGGGCACACACTTTTGCATCTATTACCATTGTTATTGAGTCATTTGCCGAAGTTTGTCGCAATTAAAGAACGGTCTGTAGCCCTGCCACTGTCACTGTGATGAGCATCATTGTCATTATTATTATCATAATCATTAATATCACTATTATTAAATCCACTTGCCATCATTCAACTGCTGAGTGAATAAGACATCAGACCTGTCAGTCTACCTCAATCAATTCAATTTTATTTATAAAGCCCAATATCACAAATCACAATTTGCCTCACAGGGCTTTACAGCATACGACATCCCTCTGTCCTTAGGACCCTCACAGCTGATCAGGAAAACTCCTCAAAAAAACCCTTTTAACAGGGAAAAAACGGTAGAAACCTCAGGAAGAGCAACTGAGGAGGGATCCCTCTTCCAGGACAGACAGACGTGCAATAGATGTCGCACAGAACAGATCAACATGATAAATTAACAGTAATCCATATGACACAATGAGACAGAGAGAGAGACAGAGAGAGAGAGACAGAGAGAGAGAGGGAGATGCAGGACAGACGGTAATGACAGTAGCTTACAACAACATTAATGAAAGTAATAATATTAATTCATATTAATATTAATAATTAATATTACCTACAGGCTAATAAACATTATTCCACTCACATGACATGCAGGACAATTAATGATGGGCAAATGTGTTTGTGTGTTTGTGTGTGTGTGTGTGTGTGTGTGTGTGTGTGTGTGTGTGTGTGTGTGGTGTTATATCAACATGTGTGGTTCTGGACATGAGCATTTAACAGCCACACATCACCGACAGTCCGCTGAACAACGCGACAGGTTGTGAATGAAATAAACTTAATTACAACATGACAATCTTGCAGGAAATATCATCAACGTTACTCTTTGTAGTCACGTAGGCATGTGAGTTACAGCATTTCATTGCAAAGAATGCATGTAACGGGTAAACTTGCGCTGTTTCTCCGCCATCTCGTTCAAATGAGCCAGATGTAGGGGGCGGGTATTTATACGTATGGGCTTCAAGCTGAAAAAGACTTCCTGTTAGGAACCTCTCGTGTTACCTTACTCATTGCACCTAACAGATCCCTCCTAACGCCTAACGCTAACTCCTTACTGGCAGGAATAAGAGACATGAGACGGCCTTAAAGATGGCGGACCTCGAATGACTTCTGGTTCAATTAAGAGACTTGGGATGCAGCCTATGTCTGGCGTCCTGTCCAGGATGTACCCTGTATGAGGCTGTCTCTGTACTCATCTACCTGGATACTGTGAAAAATAGAACATTTATCACATAACCTAGCCATTTCTGAGCCTTACAAATATCCACACACACATGCAGGTGTATCTGTGTTATGTGTGAAGTGCTGCGTGTGCTCCCCAGGAATGATATGAAAGCCTCTTGTCAACAGGATCTCCGCTCGCTTGCTGTCGCCTGAGCAGCTGGCTAGGTGATATCAGGCAGCAACCCCCTCAAAGTGTTTTTCTGAACCCTATCAGGTTGTGTTCATCAGTTGAAGTGAGATGGGACAGGCCAGGAGAGAGTTTCTGTACCGCTGTCAATCCTCTCCAAGGACGCTGCAGCAGCGTCAGCCCAGGCCTGTACAAAAGCTGTCCTGTCCTGTATCCAGTGTCAGTTCGATAGACAGACAGCCTGTGCTGGCGGCCAACTGTGACTGCTCCGGTTACGGCTGCTCCCACTGAATCATAACAACTTCATTTGATCTTCTTTAATAAACTGTCCACAATCATCTCCTCCCAGGAGTCCCCAAATTGATAAATACAAGCAAGGATTTAATGCTGATGCAAGACAGCGTTTGTGGTGAAAATTGTACTTTGCAAGGTTTTTTTTCTACAACAACAACAACAACAACAACAACAACAACAACATTTTTATAGACTTGCAAGTCAACCTGTCTGTCTCTTGTCTGTCTCTGTTTTTTTTTTTAAATTACACATTCCTTACAACTATTTAAGGGCCTTGTTATACAAAGTTTCCATTGTTTATCAGTGGAGTTTCAAAATGTTTTTGATCAGATTCTTTATTCAAGCTTTTAAAATACCACAACATTTGTAAAAAAAAAAAAAAAAAAAAAATGCGGGATCACAAAGAAAGAGGGCAGTTGATTACGAGGCACTTGTTTGAGGAGTAAGTACAGTCAGTCACTTGTGCAATTCACAAGCAAGTTTCAAGTCTTAGCCTTCAAAGTCTCATGCAAGTTGGGTCCCTGCTGTAAGTCAAGCAAGAAAAATCAAGTCAATGTTCAGGTCAAGCAAGTCACAGGTCGTGTCATCTGGTCCATAGCTTTCCAGCTAACTTTTGACCAGCCAATAAGCTAATAAGTTAGCTAAAAAGACACATTCACATACCTTTCTTTCTGGGTTTTGTAGTGACGGATGAAGTTGCATATTGTGGTCATTGTGTCACTCATTTTTGAGTTGCAGACCTTGCATACCACTCATCTTTTCTCACCACTGTCACAAACAGCATAATGCTTGAATCCAAATTTTATTATTTTTGGACTATCCCTCAATGATAGCTGTCTCATAGTTGCCCTCTTGTGTATATTGAAGAAGAAGAAAAGATACACTTTATTTATCTTTATTTATATATTTAATGTTAAGTCCTTTTGAGTCATCTGCCTCAAGTCTAAAGATCTTTGCACACCAAGTCTGTACGTTTTTACACCTACTGAAACTTAAGTCAATCATTAAAGTTTCAGGAACAGGTATGATTTCTTGCATTTTTTCACACCCCTGAAAATAGTTGTTTAACCAAGAAGCAGTGAAGAAAATGTGGCATACTGTAACCTGTGGGACACATGTCTGCAACAAGAGAGAGGAAAAGAGAAGAAGTGGACAGGGAGCCAGCAAGAAAAAGAAGTGGAAATATATGGCAGCAATGTCCTCTTCCACAACAAAAGAAGGTAATGTTAGCCTATCCAGAAAAGCACCAATGATGACGCTTACAACAGAGTGCAATTCAATAGCCGCACAGTATCATTTCATAACTCAGGTAGCCGCAGGGCCAAATGCAAGACACGGGCAGACAGTGAGGAGCACCATGGAGATAACTCCAGTGGAGAGAGGCAACAGAGCAAACGTGTGTGACTTGAATTATGTCATATGGCTAGAGATTCACACCCCTGGAAACTGTTTTTGCTTGCTGTACTTCTTTCTCCTGTCCTGGCCATTGAAAGATCCCAACAGGAGCTAATATGAGGTGTAAGCAGTCTGAGTAAGACAAATTGAGTGGGTATCATCCAAAGTTAGTCTTTTTAGTATGAAATTTTCCTTTGTGTCACTATCCCTACATCACAGCTCAGCACAAAAAACACAAAGAAGAAATTCTGCACTCAAAAGGCTATATTTGAGAAGATACTCGCTTGATTTGATTCACTCAGACTGAAGCCTCATAATAAAACTCAACCTAAGTTCAGTCAGGAATCTTTAAGCTTCCTTCATTTACCATTCCCTCTCTCTATATATCACTTCCTGTGCTTCTTCCTAAGCAGCTGATTAAGGGTATTCACGCTTCTAATTAAACCAATCCTATTGTGCCACAATCTCTATCAACCAATCATGTTGCTGCTGTCAAACTTTGAAATCTGTTCTCCTCTCTGCTGCTGTCAGCTGTCAATTTAGGTGAAATCGTCGCACCCTCCTGCACCTCATTCACTTGCAGTCATCATACCCAGTGCCCAGGTCGAGCTCATCAGAAGCCTAGTCCTCATCACAAACAGATCTTAAGCATCCTCTTCATCTCATCACCATCACCAGCAGTGTCTACACTAATTGCCAAAGACTATTCATATTTCTCATTGTTTTTGTGCACACGTAAATGAATATGCTCCCATTCAGAACAAGTCTGTCCTGACTGAATTAAACACAGATGAACATTGACATTTTTTTTTTTTTTTTTTTTTTTTTTTTTGCATGGGCTGATGACAGTGGATTTTGTCCCCCATCAAGTCTCTTTGGATGTTAGGATATATTCTTATAATGGCCAGTATTAATCAAGAGAAAGGATCACAGCATGCAAACCCTGTCTCAGTGTACATATAGACTTGGGAGTATGGTTTCCAAGCAGACTTGAAAATAGTTCACCTGTCCTTTAAGGGAACTGAGGAGAAACTCTGTAAGAATACAACTGTAATACAAAAACTGGAAAGTAACTTATATGGAAGGGATCCCTAAATATCATTTTCAGAATCTCATTATCTAGAAGTTATGTTTGCATGAATATTTATGAGGGGTATCGTGTCATATTTTTTAAGAAGGAAGCAGGCTTCAAGTAGGTTGATTCTCTGAGATGCAGTACTTGAAGCATATTCTTTTGGCACAGCCCTAATAACTCTTTTGAAATACATCAGTGTGTTCATATTTTACATATTATTATTTCTTTGTGTATGCATATTAGGCAATATACCATAGTCATACAATCACAATTCCCAAAAAGCTGGGACACTTTGTAAAACATAAACAAAAACAAAATGCAATGATTTGCAAATCCTTTTTGACTACTCAGTTGAATACAGTACAAAGACAAGATAATTGATATTCAAAACTAATAAACTTTATTTATACTTTATAAACGTTTTTTTTTTTTTTTTTTCTTAAATAAAAAATCATTCTGAGTTTGATAATGTGATGCCTGCAACATGTTCCAAAAAAGTTGGGACAGGGGCAAGAAAAGACTGACTACGTTTTGGAATGCTCAAAAAATACCTATTCTAACATACCAAAGGTGAACAGGTTAAATGGTAACAGATAATAGTATCATTACTGGGTATGAAAGGGGCATCCTTGAAATGCTCCTGTTGTTCACAAGCAAGGATAGTCACTTTGTCAAACAGTTTGGGAACAGTAATTCTCAATGTATATTTTTTTACCATCTACAGTCCATAATATCATCAAAAGATCCAGAGAATCTGGAGAAATCTCTGCATGTAAGGAGCAAGGCTGGAAACCAAAGGCTGCACTGCATCAAAAGCCAACATGATTGTATAAAGTATATTACTACATGAGCTCGGGAACACTTTGGGAAACCATTGTCAGTAAACAGTTTGGAAGTTTAGACTCTGCCATGCAAAGCGAAACAAAATCCAGAAACATAGTTGACTTCTCTGAGCTTGAGCTCATCTGAGATGGACTGACATAAAGTTGAAAAGTGGGTGTTTTTGGAAATCATGGAGGTCATCATCATCCTCTGGGTTAAAGAGGAAAAGGACCATCCAGCTCAAAGTTCAAAATCCAGCATCTGTGATGGTTTGGCCGTGTGTTAGTGCCCACGGCATTATGGGTAACCTGTACATCTATGACAGCACCATGGATGCTGAAAGGTACATACAGGTTTTGGAGCAACATATGCTCCCATCCTAATGATGTCTCTTTCAAGGACGTCCCTCTCTAGTTCAGGCAGACAATCCCAGGACACATTCTGCACGTATTACAACAGCGTGGCTTCATAGTGAAAGAGTGCATTGTGTGAATTGTGTGACACATTATGAAGCACAAAATAAGGCAACAGAGACCCCGGACTGTTGAACAACTGCTGAGTCATATATCAAGAAAGAATGGGAAAGAATTTCACTTTCAAAGCTGCTCCTGTCCCAACCTTTTTGAAACGTGTTGCAGGCATCAAATTCAGAATGAGTGCCAATTTATAAAAAACAATAAAGTTTATTAGTTTGAAAGTCATTGTCTTTGATACTGTATTCAGTTGAATGTAGGTCAAAAAGGATGTGCAAATCATTGCATTCTGTCTTTTTTGACGTTTTACACAGTGTCCAACTTTTTTTGAATTGGGTTTGTATTAGCACATCAACTTTAGCCTGTATAGAAAATAAAAACGCTTCCACCAACCCACAGTTTATTACAGCATTGGAGAGTCGATGGCAGTCGATCTGCTGAATTAAATCACGAGAGGAATGTGACTTATAGTTTATGAAACGGTGTCTCACCTGGGAAATCAATGGCTATGTGTTTGAGTAAAAACAATAGCTAGATTTACTTTTATGCTCTGGCCACACAGGAACAGCTGCCTTGTAAACTGGTTGAGTTGAGGCCTGCATTAATTCAGCCCACATGAATGATATTGATTGTCTGTGCAAATCTATTTGGGAAATTTAAAAGTTTTTTCAAAAGTGTGAAGCCTGAGGAAGCAGATTTGTTTGGCTAAATTAAATTCCATCTGTAATGTCAAATGCAATTTGGATATGATATGTGTTTTTGAACGATTTTTCTCAGCCTAGTAAATCAACACTGGGGAGCGCAAACACACACACACACACACACACACACGCACACACACGCACAAGCTAATGCATGCACATACTTCTGGCATCCTATTTGGAGTAGAATGTCATTTTATCCAGGCTTTGTTTGATGCAGTGTCATCTGAAATGTCACCTGCTACAGCTGACAAATTGCTCTCAAGGAAATGAAAAAAAAAAAAGAACTGGAGTAAAAACCTATGAAAATATTTCTCCTCTGGCAATACTTGCCCATCAATCTCCCCTCGGGTACATGCTGCAGAGACAGCAGGATTTAGGAAATGTCCTCTTCAATAATGCAGCAGAAATTCTGCTTAACCTGGCCTGGAACATTGGAAATTTGTCACGCTCGCAAAATTCAAACCATCAAATGGCCTCACTGAAAGGTTCTGCAGCAGGGTCACAGCACACTTGCAGATCGAGGTGGGGATAATTTACTGTTGTTAGAAAGACAGTGCAGTAAAAGTTGAGTGAACATGTTTTTGCAGAGCATTGACTGAACACCATCAGAAATGGAAGCGGATTGCTTCACCTGCTGAATGACAGAATGCTGACACAAGTTGCTAAAGCACTGCAGGAACAGTGGCAGGTAGACCTTGGGCAGTAGCTACGAAGAATATTGAACTGTCCAGGCAGCAGTTAGTTTATTTTAGAGAAAGTTAAATTTAGGCCAAACTGACCTTGACAGAAACGTAGTTTGCACCATTTTAACCACTTTAACATTAATAAATCATTACCACATGGCTAGCATACTTAACTGGTCTCTGCATTTTATGTAATCTGGCACAAGAGCAGAGTGGGCTGGATATCTGCAGGATCACTAAGCCCAGTCGCCAGAACAAAATGTTGGCATTGTATGTTTCTACAAACCACAAATACGTTACATTTGCATATGTCATACATATCAGATCAACGGATAGTGCAATTAAGTGGATGAGATATTTCTGCTTTTCCAGCGAGGATTGTAGCCCCAACACTGGGTATTTTAAGCCAAAACATAATCTTTTCCTGACCATAGCCAAGTTACTTTTGTACCAACCCAGTCTCACTCCAAAGTAGTGGAAATCTACCGCTTGGTCAGTGGCATCAGACACCGACAAAAAAAACCTGTCCTTTAACGTCGGCATGATATGCCGCAGGGTCTAGAGGAAATGCGGTGGGACAACAATGAAAATTAAGGTTGTGAAATTCCAGCATGGGTCGGGGGATTGGACCAACAACCAACAACCTGTGAGGCCGGTGTTCACTACCCATATGATTTTAAAGCCAAACCCTGTTCTTTGGTTCTTTTGTTACCTAAACCCAACCACGTGCTTTTGGTCGGGGTGAGAATGTGTTGTTTGTGCCAAAACCTAATCACATGTTAACCACAGCGTTGTTGAAATGTTAATTTTCAACATATCTGAAACATAATGTGCAAATGTAACATACTTTTTTTCTAGGGTGTTGAGATTGCCTTATTGCACAAAACACAAAACTTAAAAGACAACATTTTTTGATTTAGAGGGTTAAACTAGAGATTTGTTTAAAACGTGTGGTAGGTGTGAAGTGCTGTTGATTTTGTCCACCCCTATTTAGTTATGGCCTTATTCACATAAATCAATGCTAAAAAATGATGTGAGACAAGCAAATACACACTTTCAACAAGCCAGCCTCCCTCCAAAATCCCTTAAAGTATCATTCCATTTTATGTATTTCTATTTCATTATCACAGAACATTGTTTGTTGTTTGAGTTGGTCACCCACCAAGACTTTCACCAGCTCTGCCTAGAATGTGTCAGGGCACAGCTCAATTCCATGATAATAAAACTAATATCAGTTTCAGTATTCAGTTTCTGACGTATCCATCATGTCCAAAACTCATTAAACAATATTGTCAAACCCACATCCAACACTGTAATGACAGCTAACACAGCCACACAGTTAGCTGGCAGGAAACATGCAACACAATAACTCGCTAGCACAGTGACATTTATTACATGTATTTAAATGTCAGTTAAAGTAAAGGTGAGCCCACCCATTGTCTTATAAATGTGTTCTCAACCACAACTAGTTCTGTGGGTAAAATCTGAAACAGGAAGTAAGCCAACCAAGATCTATAGGATGCCAAAGATGGTCTGGGTCATAATTTTGCCTTCTGTAAATGATTTGTTTACATGGTTTAACTTTTTAAAACCCTATCTAATTACCTCTTTGGCTGACCCATAGACTTGTAAGGTAAAGCCATGTATTGCAGAGTCCCTAATTCAGCACCCCATTTTCTTTCTTTCCCACCACCTGAGTCTGGACAAGAGCTCTTATTAATGATTCTTCATTTAGCCCAAGGCAATTCTAACTGTCAGATGAGAAATAGGAAAAGGGATTCACTTTGCATCATTTAGCTCTGCTTTCTTTCACAGAAAAGTTGGAGCTCAACATACTCTTGTGTGAGGTTAGACAGGCCGTGGCCAAAGTTGGGAATAACAATTTGGGATTGGTTTGTCTCTGAGCTACTGAGATTACCCTGGGATAATGACGCATTTTTCAGAATTTAGCAACCTGTAGTAAGCTATAAAAAGCTGAAACTATGGTGTGTCACATTAGGAGTTGTAGTTCATAAGGATATGTTTTACTCATCTAACAAGCAGTCTTTTAACAGGCATCCATCTCACATGTACTCATCTAACAAACTCTTCTAACATACATCCGTCTAATATGTTCTCTTCTAGTATTTATTCTTCTAACAGGCCCCCGCCTAAAATGTACTTGTCTAACATAATTCTGTCTAACATTTACTCGTCTAACATACATCCGTCAAACACGTACTCATCTAACATGTACTCTTCTAACAGGCCTCCATCTAACATGTACTCGTCCAACGCACATCACTCTAAAATGTACTCATCTAACAAACATCTGTCTACCATGTACTCATCTAACATGTACTTGTCTAACATGCACTCTTCTAACAGGCATCCATCTCACATGTACCCGACTAACACGTACTCTTCTAATATACAAACGTCTACCATGTACTCGTCTAACATGTACTTGTCTAACATACATCTGTCAAATTTTTTTCTCCTCTAACATGTACTCGTCTAACGTACGTACGTCTAACATGTGCTCGTCTAACGTACTCTTCTAACAGGACTGTGTCTAACATGTACTCCTCTAAGTATGTCTACCATGTACTTGTCTAACATGTTCTCCTCTAACAGGCCTCCATCTATCATGTACTTTTCTAATGTACACATGTTTAACATGTACTCCTCTAAGAAACATCATCCAACCTGTACTCGTCTAACATGTATTCTTCTCAATATAAAGATGTTTGCTATGTAAATTAAATAAGTTAATGACTGATATCACATAACGTATTTAATTTATGTCATGCATATATGTGACAGTACCTATGTCATCTTGAAAAAAAAACAAACAAACTAATCGTTTCTCATGGGACATGAATAACAGTCTCCTGGGTTGAAGTCCTGTGTTTGTTTGACCCATCCAACTACTTGGACTTTCTCGCTCTTTTTACAACATTATTGCCATTGATGCATTTACAGTTGAGTAAGCTGAAAGTTCTGTACATCTTGTGCAGATGCTACAGGGTGTCTTTTGCGTTGGAATCTGATGCAGACAACCACTGACCAAGTTGCCATATTTGATGCACTGGTAATAAGAATTGGCTGAATGCCAGGTGAACATCAGTGGGCGGATTGAAAAAAATGGGATTTTTGAACTACATGATCTGCTCATTTTAGAATAAGTTTATATCCAGTTACAACCCTAATAGTCGACAGAAAAAAAAGTTTTGAGAACACATATGATCTTTAGGTAAAACCTCTCTCTGTACTTTCTAAGCATTAGGATTTGAAGAAAGCAGAACTGGTGCACATGAGCAATTGTTTATCAGCAAAATATTACACTAAAAATATTTTAGTTTCTTTCAATATTTCTTTGTGAGAACTCTATCTTTGAAGCCAGCTATGAAGACCCAGATTTAGCTTGAGAGCCCTCCATTAGAGCAATGTACGTGCATGCATGAGTGTATCTGTGTGGACTTTCCCTGCCAGCTCCACCCCCCCTCAGACTGCAGTTGCACCGGATGATTTTTCCAGCTGAGATTTAGCACACATTCTCATAAATATTACAACTGCCTCTTTGGCTATACTTAGCCAGTTGAATCGTGCATCTTGTACAACATGTTTTTTTACAGCTTGGTTAAATGGATTATAATTTGTCCTGCGTCTTGACGACAGGAGTGTGGGCAGTGCTGATATTTTGTCTGAAAATATTTTATGTTGGGTGATGACGCAGTTTGAGAAATATCTGTGACAAATCTAGGTTACACTCCACAGACTTTGTTTAAAGCTTCTATACTGATTACATTTACATTCCAGGCATTCAACGGATGATTAGCAGCAATATTTGGGCTTATTTTGTCTGTTCCCATCACAGCATGTACTAAATATTATGTTTTTCATCAGCAATAAGCTCCACAGAGAAGTTTCAAGAGGCCAACTGCGAGTGCAGGTGGTATTTCACAAACCAGATGGTGCTTCTTAGTCTGGCTACAGCAATGTTTGTTCTGTAATTGGTTGAATTTCTAATTAACTGAGGCTTTTTACACCTGTTGGCACAATCCTCTGGCTCATTTTTGCCATTTGTAAGTTAGATACATTAGCAGGCATCTGCTCTTTTGTGACAGCTCTTTTCCAAACCAGCCCTTTTTGCTCTCGAAGCCTACACACAGTGGGGGCACACTGAAACTTGAGTAGCCAAGAGGGGCTAGTTTTGGCCTGTAATCATATCATTTCTCAGGCAGTGCAGTAAACACAGTGTGATTCACAAGTCTATCAGCTCTCTGATGTACCACAGAGACAACAGCACACACCAGAGCATAAACACTAATGAATGGACTCAAAGCAGCTTTATTTACAAGAAGACTGTTCCATTTTTCATTTCTGGGATCAATCAGTGCACCAGGCTCAGGCCCATATCAAACAGTAACTGAATCATTTAGTATTAGAGCAGGATAAACATAATCACATAGGCAAACAAATTACACGCTGCTGCTTATCTGCAAAAACATCAGCAGCACCACTGGTTTCACATTAGCAATTCATATCAGGTGAAGGTGTCTCCTTCTGATAATGAGATTAACGGAGCATTTACACTTGTTATTTGGTTCATTCCAGCTTTTCATCTATTCTTTCCATATTTACAGCTTATTTTTAAACCAGCAGTGGTTTCTATTTGCATTGTTTGATCTCTCAAACAAGATTGTATTTCCCTTATCCTGGGAATTGAAATGTCTCAATATGTCTTTGTTTTTCTAAGGAATGTTTGCTGCATAAGGATGTAAAGTGTGTAATTGTTAAAGTACTTATGTAGTTTTTTAGCTTCAAATGCATGCACTTGCATTACATTACACCTGGGAGCTACATAGCCAATGGCACATCTAAGCTTTTTCATTGAGTGACAACAGCAGTGGGTGGGGGTGAAAATATATAATACTGACAGCAATATGATAAGGCAACAAAAAATGACTGTGTAACTGTAATAAAAGTTTACCTCTCTCTGTCGGTGTCTGTTTCTTCACAACCCAGATCTCTGTTCCCTGTAAGTTTGTTGTGCTCGGTCTCTACCTTATATGAGTTCATGAAAAAAATAAATGTAGATAAATTAATTGATTGGATGAAATATTGTTGTAACTGATGATTTTATTTGTATAATAATAATAATAAGTATAATTTTAATGGAGTATAGCAGGCATTTTGTACATTGACTCTTAAACTGTGAGAATTAACTGACTATCTAGACTGGAGGTTTTTGACATCACATCTAACCTGCATGAATCAAAGGTCAAACTGTCTGCAAGAAAACTTCAAAGGGAAGAAACCAAGCACACATTGCAAATGAAATCCAAAAGGGCACAGTTTAGTGGGCTAGATGAATTAAAAAAAACTGATATTCTATCAGGGCTGGAAGTCACAAATTATATTTAGTCAAGTGACTGTAATTATGCAACCCAGCTTCCAGAAAAATGTTGGCATTGTTTGTTTCTGCACACCACAGATACCTTTATTTGCATTAATCAACAACACTGTGGTTAACATGTGGTTGGGTCTAGGCACAAAAACACTTGGTTATGGTTAGGAAAAGATAATGTTTTGGCCTTAAATACCCAATTATGAGGGCACAAACCTGGCAAGGAAAACAGCAATGACTTGGTAAATCACAGTCGGTTTTGTTTGTTTGTCTTTAAGAGTGGTCTGTAGTTTGGAAAGCATCATACCTAGGTGTGACGCTATCCACCATCTGCTCCACCTCCAGATGACAAAGTTAGCTCATATAATATTACATACATATTCGTGTGGATGCCACCTGACACGTTCCACCCACTGAAACACCAGTTCAGACCAGGCACCCCCCATTATGGTATTGGCACTCTCCAGCAGCTGTGCCCTCCAGCAGGACAATGTGCCATGCCACACCACAAAAACTGCTCAGGAATGGTCCGAGGAACGTGAGCTCAAGGCATTGACCTGGCATCCAAATTCCCCAGATCCCCATCCAATCAAACATCTGTGGGACATGCTCGCACCCCAACTCACAACTCACAGGACTCAAAAGATCAGAAGCTAACGACCTGGTGCCAGACACCAAGGGACACCCGCCAGAGGTTCTGTGTCCATACCTTAACAGGTCAGAGCCAAGTCCGGTCCAAGGAGCACCTTCCATGGATCGGGGGTACCTCTGGGGTACCAACAAGTCCCTCAAATGTTTGATCAGGTTGGGATCTGGGGCATCTGGAGGCCAGGTCGACGCCTTGAGCTCTTTGTCACATTCCTCGGGTTGTTCCTGAACAGTGTTTGTGAAGTGGCATGGTGCATTGTCTTGTTGGGGGGCCACTGCTAACGATAAGTGCTGTTGCCATAAGGGGGTTTATTTTGTCTGTTCGGGTGGGTGGAGCACGTCAAGTAGCATCCACATGAATGCCAGGACCCAAGGTTTCCAGGCAGAACACTGCACTGTTACAAGATGATCAATGTTATTCACTTAACCCACTGATGGTTTTAATGTTTTGACTGATAGGTGTTTATATACACACATACATATATGTATATATACTGTATATATATATATATATATATATATTTATATATATGTATATATGCCTCAAATTGCACATCGTCCCTGTGCCTAAGAAGTCTGCAGTGTCTTGTCTGAACGACTACCGCCCTGTGGCACTAACCTCCATTCCGACGCATTTTTAAAAACACGGTTCTCTAGCACATTAAAAACAATATCCTAGCCAGCCTGGAACTTCACCAGTGCGAATACAGAGCCAACAAATCCACAGAGGATGCCATCTACACTGCACTCTTCTCAGCCTTCTAATATCTTGAAAATAACAACACCTACATCAGAATGCTGTTTGTTGATTCGGCTCAGCGGAAATTACAAGCTTCCCCACGGAACTGATTGGCAAACATAGCATCCTGGGCTTGAGTTCTACACTCTGCAACTGGATATCGGTAACCAAACAGACCCTAGTCAGTTCAGTTTGGCAGTTACACCTCCTCAACTATAGACTTGAACATCAGGGCTGCCCAGTGCTGTGTGCTCAGCCTCCTCCTGTTAATGCTCTACACCCATGACTGTAATCCCTGACACAGATGCTTCTGCTGCTGCTGCTGCTGCTGCTGCAGAGGTTATATTGTTTATATGCATCCTTGTTGTCTGCTCTGGTGATGTGTGATTCTGCTGTTGAAATGGTGTAAAGCTATCTAATGTATGTAGTTTAAAGATGTTTGTTGCACCCACCGTGGTGTCCACTTGTTATTTATTGTACTTCATTTTTGTTTAATTGTCTGAGTTTTGTCTCTTCATTGGTTTATTCTAGTGAGGCCACACTGAGGAAAGTGATTGTGCATTTACAGAGAATCAACTGTCTGCAGAGGCTGCAAATGCCGTCTACAAATGGAATTCATTGTTGGTTTGGACATAAGAGGTCATGTTGCTGATGATGTTCTACTAGTGTATACTTTGATATTAAATGGAATTTATTGTGTAGCCTGTAGATGTTATTTAATTTAACAGTAGTATCATATATCATTATATCAGCATCTTCTAAATATGTATCTGCACAACAACATAAAACAGCTGACTTATTTCATTGAGAATAGGCCTAAATTGTTTCATTTAATATCGATGATAGCTTGTAAAAACATCTGGGGGACACAGAGATTGTTTTGCATCAGAAAAAACAGTATTAGTTTAGGCTCTAGCTAGTTCAAACTTAGGTTTCTGTATTTGTTTGTTCTGTATTGTTTTATATGGCCAGTGCTACTATTGTAACAAACCTCATTTTTGATTTATTGTCTGACATTACAAATCAGTGTTTATCTGATGCTATTTGGCATTTTGGAAATGGGCCGCTAGCATCTTCTAATGTGTGTTCACCTTTTTTCCAATAAATTAAAGGGATAGTGCACCCAAAAATGAAAATTCAGCCATTATCTACTCACCCATATGCCGACGGAGGCCCTGGTGAAGTTTTAGAGTCCTCACATCCCTTGCGGAGATCGGCGGGTGGAGCAGCTAGCACACCTAATGGTAGACGACGCCCCAGACTAACGTCCAAGAACACAAAATTGAATCCACAGAGTACCTCCATACTGCTCATCCATAGTGATCCAAATGTGCTGCCTCCGTGCCTCCGTCGGCATATGGGTGAGTAGGTAATGGCTGAATTTTCATTTTTGGGTGCACTATCCCTTTAAGATCCAGACATCAAGAGGTTTTAAGTGAGAGCTTAATTGTCTGCAGAAGTCTCCTCTTCCGTTAAACAAACTAACCCAATGATTAAAACCGGAAAAATAGTTAATTAAGTTAATAGTTAGTTTCACGTTAAAAATAATCTGGGTTTTCCGAGGCTCTCATTATGGAGGGGCTGCTTGACTACAGTGGCCGATGCAAAAAACACAAATGGCCCTGTCTAGAGCATGTTTCAAACAGTGTTTCAAACAGCGTTTGGTTTGTTTGTTCTGGACAACAGTACGAAACATGGCAGTGAACATGGCGATCACTTTAGATGACAGCCTGCTGCTTTTGTAGATATGAGCGGCTCATTCTAAAGCTCAGTTTCCACCAAACACTTTCAGTATGGTTCCTTTGGAACCAAAAGTAACTCGTACCAAACATTATACCTAGACCCGAGCATTTCCACCACAAACAGTACCCTTAAATGTGGGCGGGGTTGTTGTCACTCACTGCTCCGCCCAACATTCACTGTATTTCCTCATTATCGGTGACACAGATGAAAGTCTGTACACGTTTTGCACATAGTACATATTCAGAACAAAATAAAACAGGCTGCAGTGAGAGTCTCTCCATGGGATTTTTTAAATTAGCATGTTTGTGCATTTAGTCCTTCTCAGGCAAGCTCAGGGGTTTAGTGTTTCCAGAGCCCACAGGAACCACAAAGCTTGTTTTTTTTTCTCTCTGAGTGAGGATTATAATATATACAGTTCACATAACCCGGGCAAAATTCATATAAACGCTTGAAGATCCACTCAAGTTGTTAAAGTGAAATTTAAAGCGTGTTGATTGATACAGGTCATCAACTCATACATGGAGTAACATTACAACATTCCACCTTAAGAGTTGCTGGCATCCATATTTCTGCCCCAATTTCAACTAAATATGACATCATAAATCCCTTTCTAATATCTTTTTTAGAGTGCTGTGAAAACATCAACACATTCCTCCTTCAAACAGCTGGATGTAATCAAGTTTCTTACCAGAAGCTACATCTTACAAGAGTACACTGAGCACATCATGAGAATATTATAATTAACCTTCGCCCAATACTAATTTTTACTGAATAGAGTGGCAGGAACCCAGAAAGAATGCCTCTCTATTGTTTTAACAGGCTTTGCTGTGTAGTTATGTTGTAGCCTTGTGTATTATTTCAAAATAATACAAGTAATAGTATTAGTAAAAAATAGCAAAAGATAAACATTGTGATTTTTATTTCTTCCCCCATTTGTGGCGCCCCCCCATGGGTGATGGCACCCTTGGCATTCGCCTATACTGCCTATGCCACGGGCTGGCACTTCATTCTAATGTTACAAAAAATATTCTTATTTTAAGGTGATTATACACTAAAGAAAACATACTTATTGTATTATAATCCTGACAATATATACCCCTTAATCCTACACAGTACACCTTTAAACCACTAAACAGTAGAATGGTCAGTAGAAACCCAGCATGATAATTTATCACATGCAGTCAATTTCATCATCCTGTCAATGTGGCATTTTATGCAGATGACGCACTACAGTCAAATTCGTTTTTGCCAGATCAGAATAGTATCGATCATGTCTACATGTCATCAAATATTCTGAGTCAGATTCATCAAATCCAATACATTGTTAAAGCAATATTACTAATGCCATAACTGATTAAACTCAAACTGAAGGTTTAAAGTGTGGATCAGTTAAGTCTATTGGTAAAAACACATGTAACAGAATATTTTATCGTCATTAGGTGGACATCATGCAGGCTCCTTCGTGCATTTATGCATTTTTATCTTTAAGGTTAACTCATAATTACTTTCATTTTTCTCTGCAAGAGACACGTCAATCACTGCTGTGAGCCAGCGTTTCCTCTCTCAGCTCTGTCCTTGTGCTGTAACCTTGCCCTCATACATCACACATTCAGCATGATCTCATTTGACATTTCAACCTGAATCCATTCCCCAGTTACATTCTGCCCTCTTGTCAGAGGGTAATGTCATCAAGCATTCATGAAGACCAAAGGTAGGATTTATCTCTGAGATGATTTCTCAGTGGTGTGACAGAGGTGATGTGCAAAGGACATGAGAAACCTCACACCTTCCTCTGTTCAGAAAAATTAACAGTTATTGTCAGAATTAGGACAGATCTTTCAAATAGCAGGTGAGACAAAAGTTTCCAATAACACCAGCTGTGATGCACAAGGACGTTCCCTGCCTTTGGTGGAAAAGCTGGAAGACTAATCTTTGAGTGATATCGGACAGCTTCCAGGCTTTATCAAGGTGAAATGAAGGGCTTTAGATAGTGCCTGTTACATCTTAGTCAACTGACTTCGATTTTACATGCTGTGTGTAATTACTCTCGAAAGGCAAGCAAGTCACATTATCTGCAATCCCTACGCTCAGGAGGAGATAAATGACTGTCAGCAGTCAGTCTCATCTATTGCTACACCTTAAATAACAGTTCAGCCAACTGGAATGCTCATAAGCAGAATGAATGCTACAGTAAATGGATGTAAATGTCCCCGTCGCCAATTCTTACACCGCAGTTATCGTTAGAGTGACCTTACCAAGGAAACATTGGCACACTCAATACTTGTTGGCAGTGTTAAAATGAAAATAGATGATATCTAATCATCCATAGCTGCTACCTGAATAGCCGAAATTGGCTTGCAATTCCAGCTGCATGTCAGCAACTGTCAAATGCTTATACTGGGTAGTTTCAAGCATGGACTGTTCACTTTTATTGTTTATTTACATGGTTCACATTCAGCTGGTCTTTGTCCTGTAAATGGAGTAATATTCTTGAATGGTTATATGAGAATTATGCTTACGGGCATACAACACTTTATCAACCTAGTACAGCAGCATTTATGAGTCAGTTGTATCAGTGCGTCTTATATAGTACAGAGGGACAAAGATGGTGTACTATACACAGAGCTGCACAAATATCCTGTAGCAAATATTCTAGCAGCCACCATAAAGGTTATGTGAATACTGGCAGTGCACAGTACGGTGAAATACAGTATTTGGCAAAGATTAGAGCTGCTGGAATAAACACTGTTATATTAAAGCTGAGGTAGGCAGTTGAATTTGGCATTATTGGGCAAAAATCCCATAATTGCTTTCATAATTCAAGTGGTCTAAAAGAACACTAGATTTCTGCACATCCTCTTGGCTCTGTTTTCAAGCTTTACAAAATGACATCAGTGACTTTGGCCAAGCACAGGTCATTTTCAGACACAGAAGCTGCCAGTCAAGTCAATCACTGTTCATGAACTGCAGTCAAACTGTCAAACTAGAAAGTGCTGATCAAATATGAATCAAGATTATGTTAATGTCTTCTTCTCACCTTGAATGTTTTCAGAAACATATTTTAGTGTACTGTTTAGCTTTAAAATGAGAAAGTTTGTGACCCCACCACCATGTAGCAAACTGTCAAGTCGCAGAAGCCGCTAGCCACTGTTCGGCAGCCCTCGAGACGGATTTACTCATTGGCATAGAAAAGTTCAAGCAATATTTACATTTTTTCATTGTAATTGCTCTCATATTCTGTCTTCTCATCTGTCCGTGCAGATAGCAAGATATAAATCCCATTTATAGGGTTGTTTTGTGAGTCAACAAAATATATTTGTATAATGTAAAGTCTGCAGACATTTAAATACAGAGATGATTGTACATAAGGACTGGGCTAAGACTAAATTAATTGGATAGGCTTACAGTATCAGTTACATCAGAAAATCGTGTTTTGTTGTTTCTCGGCCACTTTCTAGGCTATATATTTGGCATTAGTCTGCGCAACCTATAGGGTAGGCTGCAATAATACAATGCATTTTGATGACCCTCTATAGTCTACATTTCTACATATTTCTGTATCATGATGTTGAATCTTATTTCTGGCCTACATGATTCAAGTATTGTTTTAATTGGCTACAGTAACTGTAACACATTAGTTTTTTTGTTTTTGTTTTCCGGCTATTAAAAAAAAAAAAAAAAAAAAAAAGCAAGCTACAAAGTCCGTAATGCAATGAACTGTGGGCAATTAAATCAGTTAAGTCTGCAGAAGTCTGCAGCCCAAGCAGGCTCTCTGGAAGTCTGCAGAAAGTCAGCTTTAAGCCCCCTGCGGGCTGGATGAACTTTAGACTTGGACAGGCCTTAGCACTCCCAGATTTCCTGTAAATGCGTCTGCAGAGTCCGCAAGTCTGCAAATGCGGTGAAGTCTGGACATTTGGATTCAGCCTTAGTGGCATGTTAGCGACTAGCTAGTGAGCATGGTGACGCGTTTAAGCAAAGAGGCTCAGAAGTTGGTGAAGACCAAAACAAAAGCAGAGAGGGGGGTTATATTGGAGTTACATTCATCAGATGGTCAGAAAGACAACTCCAAACAAATGCTAATGCTGATCTGTGTTTGCTGAATGTATAAATTGGTTAGGTGCTTTCTAAAATCTTGGCTAGAGTAATTGTTACTGATAGAACTATATTACGCAGACTCTTTTCAGGCATGAACTTGTTTCACTACTCCCAAGAGGCCAAGAACTAAAAGAATGCCACTGAGAGAATATGCACTTTTGTAAAAGTGGATTGTCTGATAAGGTGTGTGTTCAAATCTTTGTTTCTATGACAGAAAACTACCTTGTTCCTTATTTTACATCTAAAAATCATTCTTTTACCTGCGCTGGTCAGTGATTTTAATCCCATCCTGAGTGTGAGTAATTACAGCTGCGATTACCTCCTGTTGCTTTAATGAAATCTAGTTGAGAGCTTTGTTGTGTTTTAAAGTGGGTCTGCTGATCTATGTAACACAACTGGATGTGCTTTTAAATCAGTTTTGAGGTTCATTGATTTCCACTCAGTTCAAGGCAAAACCTAATTAATGTAGTAGGTACAGGCACTAATACCATATAAACATTAGCATTTTAAACCTGCACTAATTGACTTTTTTGGCCTCCTGGGGTCAATGCCACAAGCTATTGTTGGGATTCACAGGACCACAGATGATTTATCATTTGGTAAAATCTAAACTGTAGATTTAAAGGCTTTTTTCTCTGCATGCCCTTTGTTCTCCAAAGACAGCTATGTGACACCCATCTCCGCAGGAGATCTCACCTCACACCTCAGTGAGACTCAAGTCCCAAAACTTGATTGGACAAGACCTTTTACAGTGACATATGACTCTGTGATGTCACATGCCTGCAAAGATCTGCTCCCTTCCAACAGATCTCCCTTCTTGCTCCAGCTGCTGTAGCAGCTGCACCCCTCTTTCTGGCTGGGCCTGGGACAGCAGAGGCCCAAACCCCTGCTCCATAGCCCAAACCACTAAAGGGAGGGCAATTGATCACAGACTCTGTTGCAAACAGAAGGCCATTGCAACTAGCTTTCCAGCAACAAGGAACTAAGTGAGTTAGCACCCAGCGTCTAACTCTGCAAGGACCCCGAGTGACCAGCTTCCTCAGATCAGAACCTTTGGAACAAAGGACCGAACAAAGACTGCAGCTGAAACCACACCTTCCCAGGCTTCTTCTGCCGGCTAACAAAGCAATACACCACCAAGTGACTCTTTCTTCCATCCACTCAAGGATCGGTAATGTAACAACTGGGCATAGCTTATCACAGCCTTACAAGTTAAGCAAGACTGTTTGACTTGTTGTATGTGATTTGATGATGATTGATGATGATTTGATTGATTTACTGAGTTATTGTTGTGATTGTTGGCAGTTAGGTCATTGATTAGTTGGCTTCACCAAAGCTAAGTGTTTAGTTTGCTAATACTGTTCACAAACAGATTCTTGCACACAACTAAACAATCTCTGCATTAATCCAGACCGTTTGCAACACATGTCACATTGACATAGACTCATTAACAAATAGGCTTTCAACAGAGCTACACCCAAACAGGCATCTCAAAGTTCCCGCTTCTTTTCCTTTGTCTTTGTCCTGACCACACGGTCAGACAAACACCTCCCCCGAACCTGAAGCTAGCCTTGATTCGGCCATTTTGGTAGTTCTCTGTTGTCAGCCATTTTGTTTTGTAGGCAAAACGGCTCCTTGATCACCACACCCGCCTTCGTCTTTCTCTTCTTTCTCTCTCTCTCTCTCTCTCTCTCACACACACACACACACACACACACACACACACACATATACACACCAAGCTTTTATATAGTTAGTTAGAATTTGTGTGTTTTGGTTTGCTTTGCTAATTTGTGAATAAATATAATTCTCTGGAATCATGCCTGCTGTCTGTTTAATGTTGCACAAGAGTTAATGAATAGTCAACCTCTGCTGCGTCAAGAACTCCGAAATCCTTCAGGCGTTACTGTTAATTTTGGTTGTTGTCATTAATTTAATTATTAATCAAACTCCAAATTAATAGTTTAGCCTATTTTATGAGACTGATATCTTTAACTGGCTATCTTTTTTCCCTTTACGGGAATGGTGCCCCACGAGGTGATTTAATGTTAATTAAGTCACATTATTTAACATAATTATTAATTATAATTATTAATTATTTCCGATAGCCAATTAAATCCCAACATATTTGGTGCCTCCGTGTGAAACCTAGTGTGTTGACCCCAACATTTATGGTGCCGCCGAGTGAGGTAACTATATGTTGACCCCAACACTACTGATACAACATTGAAGGAAAAATCTGATACTTCAGCTACTAAAAACTACTGTACACCATGTTCAGCAGCAGGTCGCCAACTATATCTAGTGCTGGGACTGTGCTTGGCTCGGTGCTGACACAGATCCCAAAGGATGGAAAGAAGTGTTTCACCATTAGTCTTCTTTCTACTTTTCCAATAAAGACAATGCAGTCCCTCAGATTTCAAAGTGAAATTTTTTACCTTTAGCCTTCAAAGATTACATGCACACACACCGGGCTGGTCCCAGGAGCAGACTAAATTGTTTCAATATTACATTCACTTTTATGCTGTTCACATTCCCCTCTCATTGTGGGCCTTGTTGGCAGGGCCTTCCAATCGTTACGCCCTCTGATCACTATTCCCTGCTTCTGCCACCACTGTTTCTTGAACTCAGAAAACCACACTATTGTTTCTCATCCTCTGAGCATGATGACATCACTCAAGTGCAGATGAGTACAGACTGCAAAAGCAGACTCCATTATTTTTTAGCTCTTATGAAGGGTAACAAAAAATATATGATTTATTATGCTTATCTTTTTTTATTGATTCTGATTATACAATTCATTGATAGGTGATCAGGTGAGTAAAGAATGAGTAAACATTCCCCAAAATCTCAACCTTTCTTTTGTCCTTCACAGCTTACAAATGGCATCCTATACTTTAACCATGACTATGAAAGGCAAACTCCACCCATTTTCAAAATTCATACATTCCTATGGTTTAAGACAGTCCAAAAATATTTGTAGATCTGAATAACTCTCTCCCAAATCCAAAAACTAAAGTGCTGTAACTCAAATATGTGATATCATCTAGTATATAAAGTCTAGAGCTGCCCCACAGACAATGAATAGTGAAAGATGACACTGAGAGCAGCCAGGGGAATGTTCTGAGTATATAGTATAGCTTTTGTTTTGATTTTAAAGAAACACTTTGTGGCTTCTATTCATTGTCTATAGCTTGTCTGTAATCGTGACTTTCATGATGCGCTAAATTCAGATGGAGGAATGTAAGTGATAAATCCACACATACTGAGTGGATTGGATATAGAGGAAAATGTTGGATTAACCTGTGCTCAGCAGCTATCATCAGAAAAATGAAACTCTGTAACTGTATTTTGTGTGTGGTTGGGTCCATGACTGAAAAGACTGTCATTGTTTTTGGCCAGGTGAGTAAATGTGTTGAGTGCAACTGTCTTTAACTTGATATATGGATGCACCACTGCCAGGCTAACTTTACTAGGTAACATTGGCTAATTTTAGCTACTATGTTCTACTTACTAGGTCAACCGTTCCCAGAAGTCTGGTGACATGCCGTCAAAAATCTGGGTCGTGGCACATTGTAATTGCATCCAGCTTGAAGCATGTTTAACACAATACTTTTAGTGTTTAAAATAAGTTGACTCTGCCCCTCCAGACAGAAGTTGGAGGCTTTTTTTCCTTTTACTTCTGCACTTTATGTTCATCTATTTTCAGGACTTCAGGTGGCTTTTGGTTTTTCACAATTTGATGGGTTGGAACAGCTGTAAACAATGCAAATCATCAACATACATATTACCCAGCAATCATTACATATCTCTCTTCTTGTCTATCAGCTGCTCCCTTCAGGGGTCGCCACAGCGGATCATCTGCCTCTCTCGATCGTCTCTGACCAACGGTTGTCCAATTTCCACAGGCACCCTGCTGGTCAACAGCACCAGAGGCGGTTGCTGTTAATCCAGGCCTTGACCGATCCGGTATGGCAGACATGTTTGTTTCCCGCATCATTGTTCAGGCACAAGTTTTACACCGGATGCCCTTCCTGACACAACCCTCACCATTTATCCGAGACCGGCATCAGGAGTACACAGAAAGTGCTCCCCCAGTGGCTGGTTTCATCATTACATATCTGTATATGGCAAAAACTACAAAAGAAAATGGAAGTGATTAGTTTAACTAAATAGTTTTGTTTATAGTTAAATTATGTTTTTTTTATAGTTTATATAGACGAAGCATGTAATTAGTTATAGATTGATACTTTTTTACAAAAACAGAAAACCATGATGGAAATGGGCTTGCCTTTTTGAGGGCATTTATAGAAAATGGCACCATTTTTGTCTTAACATGAGCTTTGAGAATAGGCGTATTACAAAGTGGCAATCGGGCCCTACCAGCCCCAGTGCAACCACATTGCTTAAAGGGCCAGTGTGTAATATTTGGCATGGTTTATTGTCAAATCTGAATCTGAATCTGAATATTCTACCCATTAATATGTTTATATAAGTGTATAATCGCTATAAAATAAAATTTGTTTGGTTTTCGTAGCCTTATAATTATGCTTTTATATATATATAGAGCAAGGACCTTGCTTTAGAGAGGTCGCCATCTTGCGCCGTCATGTATGTACGGCAGACCGAGCAGACAATCCAGCCAGCCAGAGAACGCGTTTCATGAGTATAAATGAACCAGCGAAGACAGCGGAAGGAAGGAAGGAGGAGGAAACAGCAGAGAGTGTTAGTAGTTTGTCGATAGAGAGTAGTGAAAAGTTTTTTTAGTTATAAAGTTTGTGAATGGACCACACTTACCACGCAACAGGAGAGAATGAACCCGAACCGTCATCTGCGAGGAAAAGAAAACGCAACTTCACTCCTTGTGATGCACTCTCTGCGGCGCTTTTCCTCCTGATGATATATCTCCCCAACAATGGTAGCACCGAATCCCATTCTGTGCATTCAGCCTCTCTTCTCGCCCGCTCAGCATCAAACACATGGAGTTCCTCATCTATATGCTTCGGCTCAAACAGGTATGGCTCTGGGTCTGTGTCTGCTACAAGAAACTCTTCAAAATCGTGTTCAAAGTCGTCCATTGCAGCTACTATAGTCCGGAGATATTGCTAGGCTAAATAAACATCTGAGCTCTGTTTACAGGCTACGCTGTCAGTCAGTGTGCAGGCTGGAGATTGGTGGCGCAGAGAGGGGAGGGGGGTCCCCACTCGGCATGGTAAACGAGTATGTGTGTATGGTGTGTGTCTGTTACGCTAGAAGAGTCAGAGTTTGGGATGGAGTCTTTTACCCCCTGGAGTGTTACCAGAGTTTTTGGAGTGCTCAAATAAACTGGCCTTTTTCCTGAACGCTCCTCTGGTCTCCTGCTCGTGAGTGATTCATTACAATATCATACCATGGTTTAGATTTCTAAATAAATATTCACCTCGTCGCTAGATAGACCTACTCCTGAAAAACTCGTGCACAAGGCTTTTTGTCCCCACGAGGCCGCCGTCATTTACCCGACGGGAGGTGTGAGCGAGTGAGCCCTGCAATCTAGAATTTGACCACTGATGTCACTGTTTTCAACCCATTTTACACACTGGCCCTTTAACCCTAACCATCTATATATTATTTATGTCCTTGATCATAAGCAAAGAACCTATGGAGCAGCTCCGGAGAGAGAGAGTAGCTCATGTTTGCAAATACTGAATACTGAACTTTGCCAGGCTATGAAAACAACAAATTGGAATTATTTATTTAGATTATGTTCCTCTTTTATATTTGTGCAGCATTTGTTCTAAAATATAAACCTAAAACAACTAAGATTTGCCTTAAAAATACTTGAATATCTCAAATCATCAGAGGTGCAGAAAACTATTGGGAAATGGGCAATACCTCCAACCATGAAGGAAGTGCAGTGTAAGAAATGGCACCATTGGCATTACTGCTCTGTTTATGATGCTGATGACAGGATATTAGCCAAATCAAGTCATTCTAGCTTCCCGTGGGTGTTAAAGAATCACATAACAGTGCCTTAAATGATCAGTTTTCAGCCAAACCCTGTGCAGAAATGTAATATGTTTACCACTTTATTCAAATGAGACGGCCGGTTCTTTCATTTTGAAATCCATTCTGCTGAGGTCATTAGATCACATAGAAGCACTGTGTAAACACTTTTTTTTTTATTTGCAAAAGCTATTCCAGCACGGATCTAAGGAATTGATAGAGCAACATCTTTCTGCTTGGCTGCAACAGCAAAACAACCACACTAATAATATTGATACTGGAGGTTCATATCAGACAAACATGAAAATGGGAAAAAAGCTACCCTGCAAGTCAACTGACATTTGATAAGAAGCTGCATGTGACATTTGTGCCTCCGAGCACAGCAGCCTGACTCCCGATTAGCAACGCTTCAAATGAGGACCTGTCATGATCTGGATCTTGTTAATAATGGTTGAAGCCGAAGAGACAGAGCTGGAGAGAGGGAGAAGTAGATCGGCTAATCAAGATCTGAGAAAAGAGGATCTCCTTTGTCTGGCAGGAGACGGAGCATAAAGAAGAAGAAAAAACACTGTCTATCTTATCTCCAGTCAAAATGTGGTGTCAACACAAGCTGTGGTTGAATAAGTGCAGTTAATGCAGGCGTGAGAGGAGGAATTGCCACCACAGCCTGGCCTATGGAGGCATACTGATTTGGATGCCAGTGTTGTTGTTCTGTTTTTTGTTTTTTTTCTACCTCTACTGATACAGAGACCCTCATTTGTTGGAAAATAATTGAATTCTTCCTTTTTGAAGGAATTACTGTGATGCATTCAAATGACAGTCTGTGTGTCAAACTATTTCTCTAGACACTGTGATTCAGTCAAGATTCAAAGCTGTTGTTAGGGCAATGACATTCTAAGCTATCAGAAGGACTGTGAATTGAAACAGAAAATGAATTTCTTTAGGATTAGTGAGGATCATTTACTCAGCTTGGCTGGATCAGGTTTTTTAGGGCATTGGTCAGACAGTTTCAAGTTTCCCATTTTCTGCATATATGCATTAAATTATAAGGGTGGAGAGTCATTTTATACAACAGATAGAGAACAACTCCGATTACAAAAAAGTTGGAATGCTGTGTAAGATGTAAATAAAAACAGAATGCAATGATTTGCAAACCCTGTTTGACCCATATTCAATATATTACAAAGATAAAATATTTAAAGTTCAAACTGATAAACTTTATTGTTTTTTGCAAATATACACTCGTGCTGAATTTGATGCCTGCAACACATTCCAAAAAAGCTGGGACAGGAGCATGTTTCCCACTGTGTGACATAACCTTTTCTTTCAACAGCACTCAGTAAATGTTTGGGAACTGAGGACACTAATTGTTGAAGTTTTGAAAGAGAAATTCTTTCCCGTTCTTTCTTGATTGTTGTCTTACAGTCCAGGGTCTCCATTGCCGTGTTTTGCGCTTCATAATGTGTCACACATGTTCAATGGGAGTCAGGTCTGGACTGCAGACAAACCTGTATGTACCTTTCACCATTCATGGTGCCTTCACAAATGTGAAAGTTACCCATAATGCCATGGGCACTGACACACCTCATAACATCACAGATAATGGCTTTACTCTTCAGACCACGGCACACGTTTCCACTGTCAGTCCATCTCAGACGAGCTCGGGCCCAGAGAAGTCAGAGGTGTTTCTAGATGTTGCTGATATATGGCTTTAATTTTACATGATAGAGTCTTAACTTGATGCAGCAATAAAATGTGATGATCTGAACCTCTTCTTTTGATACAGCAATGATAACTCATCATCTTTTAACTGCAGATCTCAACCTTAGCAATCTATTCTTCCATCAGCAGTAAAGCTCTGCTTACTGGAAGCAGAGAAAGTGATGACAATCTAATACCCTGATACTCCCCTTTTCCTCTGTAAAAAGTCAGAGCAAAAGAGGCTGGAAAAACATGCTTTCCAGTTTTATCTTGAAAATAAATGATAGATAAGGTTGCCTGTTCTCTCTCAATTTACTGTAAGCTCTAGCGAGAGGCATCAGACCTTCCAAAATGAGTCCATCCATCTGCCAGGCCGGATGAGAGGAGATGATACAGCCTTCCCAACTCTCACTGTGTTGACAGCCTCTCTGGCCTTCATACACATGACTAATAGATAGATGAAAAACGGATCCTGTGGTGCAATAGACTGCAAAAGGGTTAGACGAATATCCATTGGCAGATATTGACTTTTATTAAAAATCTGATAATGGGCAGTTAGAGTTGTCCCACTCTGGTATTGTGCAGTGTGTTTAATTGTGTATTTAGATTATTAATCCGCTAATAGTGTGATTAGTGTAGTGGTTATGTTTTTCTGTGCTCCAGAGTCCAGTAGTGATTGCTTGTTTGCGGACCTTTTCAATCTGAGAAGAACACAATTTTGGACACTATTATACACAAACATGATCCAGTTCCATCCGCCCTCAGATACTCCTACACTAGTATCAAACTGTGAGGCATAATTCATTTCAGGACTTTTGTCACTTTTGTGATAGAGGGTTGTTTTTTTAATGTTTATGTTACTGATGTTCTTTATGTTTGTTTATGTCATATCCTATTCCTCTCAACCTATCTTCCTTTTTACTGCTGTTTAAATTTAAGATGTCTTTCATTTCATTTTGATTGCCTCTGAAAATCTGCACAGAACAGGTGAAATGATTTTGTTCACATCATTTCAGATAGATGGGAAAGATGAGATAGATTCCCATGGCTATGACTTGCAAACATACACTATATATCACAATTGTTCCAGATCCTATATCAGTTAAACCCTTGTTGGCTACATATTAGATTATATTTGATCCTTGGATGATGTGAATTTCCAAAAGAGAAGGAACAGCATGAAAAAATATGTATAAAATTCTAAGGAGAGTCCATAGCTCATCTCTCAGTCTATAATCTGAGGCATTTTGTTGCTGATTGGAAGAAACTTGCTGACAGATGATTACGCATTGATGCGGTTGCTCTGGCTGAGAACATCTGAAGATATGTTGAACAGAATTTCTGGGGCTTTAATGAAAAAGAGAAAGAAGAGGTGGCAACTCATCATAAGCGGGAACTTTATCTGCCTTATATTGTATAGATATTCTTCACCGTCTTCTCCCAGAGGTGTTATTCAAAAAGAGTTGACCCTGAGGAAAGCACAGACTTATTACTTATCTTTGGAGTGATAAACACAATTCAGAGAAAGGACTGGAAGACTCAAAATTGCCTCGTTAGATTAAAAGCTTCTGAAACTTCTGTGGCGTCTTTGAACTGGTTTGATATCTAAGCATAATTAAAGTGTAGCATTTGTGACGATATTGGAAGAATGATACCAGTTTTTCAGCACTGAAGTGTTTGATTATATCATATTTTGTACCAATATTCAATATATGTTTGACTGGGAATGTCGCCATGCAATTGTACTCACTGCCTCCGAGACTATTAAGAACAGGGGACACTGTAGTAAGAATGAATTGCAATAGTAAATCACAGGAGTGTTTCTCCTCCCATATTTTCTGAAAAGCCTTCAGACAATACTAGGCGGCTATATCAATACTTTCATATATATATGCATATGCATATGATACACAGAGGCCTTTACCACCAGCCTCCTTGTATATGAACAAGGCTGGTAGTAAAGGGTTACTGTGGTATGGTTCTGCAGTGCTGCCTCCAAACTTTTAAACTGTTGCAAAGCTCCAAGAGGACAGGTCTTGACAGAAGGTTTCAAAGATGTATATGTTGCTCTCTGCAGGTAGATCTACATGGTCCTGGAAGATGCATACCCTCCTCAGGGCACAAATGCAACATTTTGCAGCAGCTGTAAAAATTCCATTAGGCAAGTAGGCCTGGGGTGCAGAAATAGGTCCACTTTGGGCCTATAAATAGCATGATCAGTCATAAATTATTGTATGCCATGGTTTTCATTTAATGTTATAACTTCTTCATGACAAGTCCCTGGTTATATTGTGTAAAAACTTGTATTGTGAAGCAGCAAAGTAAGGAAAGAAGTTTAAGGAGGAGTTTTTGACCAGCAACTTCACACAACTTCTAGTACAACTGATAGCAAACAGCAAAACAGTAAAATAATTCAGATATCTAAAGTAAGAACAGGACACAGGAGAGAAACTAAACTCCAAACCACAGAGATTCAGTTAGAAGCTACAAAGGTACTGAGACCTGGACACACAGAGACTTTTAAAAATGCCTTTCTCTCTGGTCTCCTGCAGACACAGGTGAGGAGAGACTTGCAACTCACACAGCTTGTTTGGGGGGAGAAGGGGGATTGGCTGCGGTTGGCCAGACATCACTGCTGGCAGGTGGCCTGGCTTTTGGATCTACTCCTGAGAAGATCCATCTCATGCACAGCTCGGTGTGGCATGGCGCATCTTGACTGAAAATGGAAATGCAAACTGCCACTGTTTCCATGGTGCTGGCACATATGTTTTACTCCTTACATGCTTGCACCATGTAGGATGATGTTAAGAGGTTGTGGTCATTTCACATATTTCTGAGACCATTTTGGTTTTCATTTACTCTTCCTGCTTTCAATGGCATTTCCAGAAGAAGTAAGAAGCTCTTTTCAGCAATAAAGCTCTGACACTACCTGCAAAGCACCAAACAGCTGACAAACAAAGTTATCGACTGGCTGGTGAACATAGTGGTGCATTTACCAGCTAAAGAACCACATATATGAATGTATGCAGAATAAACGTCAGACTTACATTAATCAGGTGGCCAAGACTTGAAATGAATGCTAACGTTGATCTGTGTCTGCTGGATGTGTAATTAGGCAACAATTTGCTAACATGTTTGCTATAGCTGAAGAGTTGATAACATGTGTCCTGCCACTCCCCAACAAACTGAGGGAGAAGCAATTTATCTTAGAAGGTGTTCTTAAAAGGGCCAGTGTAGTAATGATCAATAAATATGTACTCAATCAAGATGTGTCACAAGGGTATAATTCATATGTTTCATCATGATAAGATGTTATACCGATTCCTTAGACAACAATACGATTTTTGCAGATATTAATCTGCCACCAAACGATTTTTATTTGATTTAATTCGATCAATATGAGGTGACATCACTAAATATTCTCATTGTCTTTTTCTTGGTTGGTAGCACCATTTGAATGTTTAGAAAGGAGGTTGGACGGAAATGATAACACAGATGTGTAATGGAAATTCCATAATAAAGGTGTATTTTAAAAACAGCAATGTTTTTACTTTGCATCAATAATACTGGATCACTGATCATTGAATTAATATCTATACCCAGAGTGATGTATCGTTACACCCATATATGTCACATCCATCAAACCTGGTAGATGACCAGACCCTGTTATTTCTTAAATAAAAGCCCAAATCAGTCTTAAATCTAGCAGCAGCGGGGCCGCTGACTGAAACTGTAAACAAACTTAGTCTCTTTTGCCCTGTGATGATGGAGACTGACCTTCATTGTAGAGATGGAGGAGAATTTAATTCAGTTAAAGCTCCATTAGAGAAAAGCCTCTTGTTTTTCTGATAGGGCACCATGTCCATGCCATCCTCCTGTTTTAGTGGGATGAAAGTAAAAGCTCTGGAGACACACTAGTTCAATACTTTAGTTTGACTTTTAAAAAGAGCCCGATGTTGTTTTCCAGAAAGCATCCTGACAAATCTTCAGAGGACTGCAGAAAGCTTGTTTTTGTAATGAAACATTAAAGGACTGAAAGTAAGAATTAACAGAGCACTACGTGTTTCAAATACAGTATGTTGCCTCACTCCAGAGACTGTAATCAAGCTGACCTTGCTTGTTGTTTGAACCTTGTATCGCTGAGCTACACAGGGCAGTTTTCCACCTCAGAGGAAATGAGAAAGCTCCTGTAGAGAGAGAGAGATCAAGGCTTGACGGGAGACTGAACTAATTTTTTTCAAACAAGAAAAATACTACTGTGGTTGCATGGAGAATAAAGCAGTCTGTGTTTTCCCAAAGGCCCGAGGACATGACAGATGACTTGTTAAAACCAACAAGAAATGAGATCACATTCAATACACAAACACACACATTCTCACAAATACACACATGGATTTGTGTACACACAGACATACACACGAATACTCAACATATAATTATCCTCCCTTTGCTTTCATTTATTAAATTAGGTTATAATCACCATAACACAGATATTCAGCCCAAATGGGGTGGTTATTATAATCAGATGGGCAAGCGTTATTATATTTGGCCCTTTTGAATCATTTTACATGAGGTTGTTTGCAGGGTGGGAGCACTGTAACAAAGTTGTTGTTTTTTGTGTACTTGTATTTTATGAGGTAATTTCACTTGCACATAAGTTTTTTTTTTATCTCAAGTACGGTAATTCAACTCTGTGTTCACATTACCAGTGATACAGCAACAGGCTACTATTCAGTTTCAATGGAACCAGTGACATACAGAAAAGCTGGCTCTGCGGACAGGCGTGACGCTCTACAAACAAAAGTTGAGCTGGCCTCAACTTTTTTTCAGCACTCCATTGATGCAGTAAAGTGTCAACCAATTATACATATTTTTTTTAGCTGTGGTCCCGTGTAATTTAGTTTAGTAAGCTGATGCTATGTTAGCTGTCTGTACTTTGTGGTGCACACAGGGTTGAAATGTGATGTTAAAATAGGGCCCAGACACTTGCTTTGTGGCTGGTAGCAGACACACACAAGCCCATGATGACGTAACTATGTTAACCAGTGAGCAACTTGGCAATACTGTGGTCACATGGAAAAAGAACTGATGAATCAATATGTTCTTATCCCAACTTTCAAATATCGCTGTTTCGTCAGTGGCATTTTACGGGACACTGTGTCAACTGACGCTTGATGCGCATGGGCGGATCTACCGGGGTGGCATAGGGTGGCAACTGCCACCCTAAAAGAAAGCCATGCCACCCCTGCTGCCACCCCAGTTGGCAGCAATGAATTCAAAGAAAAGTTATGGCCAATTTGCCTTTTTACGAGCGCGAATCTCCAATGTCCGACTGCAGTGAATGCAGCATGAGATAACGCCACAGCGGCAAGAGACTGCTTTGTTTGGAAAACTGAGTGCAGCCAGAGGGGTAGCCTATTCCAGAAAGCGGGTTTAGTGAAAACTCTGAGTATGTTAACCCTGAAATGAGGGAAACTCTGGGTCTTCAGTTCCAGAAAGAGAGGTAAATCAAACTCTGAGTCAATCACCATGGCAACTGAGTCTGTGAACAGGTTAGGTTTTTCTCTGTCTCCTCCCTCTTACACGCTGTTTCATTTCCTCATTCATTCAGTCCGTGTCGAAGCGCATTAATTAGCGGAGATTTACCGTCTGTCACAGTCTAAATCCTGCTGGATATTAGTTTGTTACTCAGGACTGTCTGAAGTTACTGAATTTATGCACATCAATCACTTCTTTGGACATCAGTTTTTGTCTTTACATTGAAATATTACACAGCGGGAATTCACCCTCAGCTCAGAATCAAACCTCTGTCCTTTTTATATTTATTATTTCTTATAACACTGTGCACAAGGATCAGACTGTCAGTCTGTTAGAGCCGCTCCCAAATGTTTATTGCACATAATGTGTAGGCCTAATTATTTAAATTTTAAAAATGGGTATGAAGCTTTAGACACGTAGTATCAGTGACTAATGATCTCTATCACTGATGTCATTGGTCGCACTGATGGAACATAATTCCTATAGCCTAATATTGGGGATTATATGTTCATATTTCTGAGTGAGCAATGGTGCAGCATTTCAGTGTCTTTAAATTTACTACATTTGTAGCTGAAATAAAGTCACTGAATGCTGTTGAGTCAAGATACAAATAGATGTGCAACATTTTAAAATCTACTGTATTTTAACCTCAACGTCTTTTCAAGTGCAAATCACCAAACATATTATTACTGGGTCAGACTGTGAGTTTACAGCCATGTCTTTATGTCTTTGATCTATAGCCTAGCCTATATGTTTTAAATCTTCTGCCTCCTGTGTTTTTCCCCATCAGATTAAATCTGAACAAATATATTATTATATATTATTAATATAATGTAATGTATCTACAGCCTGATACACAGTCAGATTCCACCACTTTATCTTCATTAAGAAAATGTAAGTCTGATAAATGATGAATAAACGGACAACACTGAATAAAACTTTTTATTAACTTTATGGTTAACTTATTTACACTTTCCTCACTCTGACTCAGGCTCTTCTTTTAAAGATAAACGTGCACCGTCTGCTACACATGCATTAATATCTCTACATCCACTGGATTAAAATGGAGGCGCTGTCTTTTATTTGTGAGTGAACATACTCAGAGATGACTAACTCAGATTAGCTGTTCTGGAACCGCTAACTCAGAGTTTCCCATCTCAGGGTAAATCAACTCAGAGTTCAGGGTTAGACTCAGAGTTTGTTGAACCTCCTTCAACACTCATTCCTAATATGAACTGTATCACATGAAACCTCAAACGCAAGACATTGATTGCATGAGATTAAGTTTGTCTGTATGAGTTTGTAAATGGCAGCCCGTGCCCTTATGTAGTGTGAACATACTATTTCTCATCAAACTGTGATAACTGTGATTAATGGTGCGTTCCAGGCAGGCTTCTGAACTCGTAAGTCACGACTTCAAGTCACGAGTTACGACTTTGTAGCGTTCCAGGAAAGTTACGGCAAACTGCCAGTTACTTCCTGTTTAATGTTGAACATATTATGTTAACATATTATGATTGCAACGTGCGAATTTATTTTATATTGTCCTAAAGTCTATTTCTCCCCGTGTATCAGACGCAGCATCACCGCATCCACAGGGGCTGCCACATTTGTTTGTGGGTTATGTGACGTCAGAGGTCGGAACTGGGAGTACATCGATTTGGTACGAGTTCACGGGTGGGAAGTTACGGGTTTGGCTGCCGTTCCAGTGCACTTTCACGGGTTACAGGTTGTGAAAACACGAGTTACGGGTTGCTTGGAATGCACCATAAATACGTCTGCCATATGTTGCCACCCCTCAAAAATTCCTGCCCCCCTCTTGCCACCCCATAAATATTTTTCTAGATCCGCCCCTGCACACACACACACACACACACACACAGCAGAATTACTGTCTTGCAGTTATATGTATCTGCACACCACTGTAGTCGCAGTTGCAGTTTTCATGTCACAGTGAAGTTGACCTTCGACCTTTTGGTTATAACATGCCATCGATTCATGATTTTATTCTGTTTGGCATTTCTGTGAAATTTTGTCACAGTTAGTGTAGAAATTATTGTGTTTTGGCCAAAAACATGTTTTGTGAAGTTGCAGTGGCCTAGGCCTCTGATCACCAATGTCTAATCACTTTAATGCTGAGTTCAAGTTTGTGCCAAATGTCCCTCAAGGGGTTCTTGAGCCATCACTGTCACAAGAATGAGACAGACGAGGACACAGTGACCTTGTTATTTATCCTTGGGTCCAAAGTTCCCAGATAGCATATATACATTTGGCCAACATCGGCCTGAGGACAACACATCGGCCTTGAATTTATAACGTCTGACAAGCGTCGGCCACATTGGCGGATATCTTTAAATTTAATACTCTTTTGTCCCAGCTCATCAAACGTCTCTGTTACGTTGGCTTTAGGTCGGCCCAGTGCCATAGAATATACCTGCCCACATACGGAAGTTGCCACAGAAGGCGGAATTTCATCTCCGCGGTCTTTGTTTGGAACTGAGCTCGCAGGACACGGCATCTCATCAGTTGGTTTCAGGTAAGCTAATTGGAATAAATTGTCAGAAAATAGCTATGTTGTTTATTATGTGACCCGCATGACTGGGTGTATAGCACATGTCCCCACCAGCTAACGTTATCTTTCGTTCACTGTTAGCTAGTTTAGCTCATGTTAGCTAACAGGCTACAACTGTGGTGTTTTCATTTTATTTTCCCTAGCTGACGTTATCTGCTCATCTGGTTATCGTGAGCACTAGTTTTGGGTTAAAGTGGAAGTGCCCGGAGCTGCCACCCGTGGTCCCGGGCAGGGCTCGAGACTTGGGATCCACTCACCTATGATTCCGCCCAGCCTCATCTCCGCGGCCCCCTGGCCTGACGTCCACAGCCTGGACGGGTGCTCAAGTGCAGGTGAGAGGAGCGGAGGGGAGTGCGGAGGTCAGGCCGGGCAGACCGACACTGTGTATCCCAGAATGGGTGCTCAACTGTGTGTGAGAGGAGCGGAGAGGAGCGCGGAGGTCAGGCCAGACGGGCTGACAGTGTGTATCCCAGAACGGATGCTCAAGTGTTGGTGAGAAGAGCGGAGAGGAGCGCGGAGGTCAGGCCAGGCCGGCCGACAGTGTGTATCCCAAAACGGGTGCCCAAGTGTGGGTGAGAGGAGCAGAGAGGAGCGTGGAGGTCAGGCCGGGCAGGCCGACACTGTGTATCCGAAAATGGGTGCGCAAGTGTGGGTGAGAGGAGCGGAGAGGACCATGGAGGTCATATAGTGAAGTTTAAGGATGCCTTCGGTATGTTGTTAATGTGATTTTATGGGCAATTTATCAGTCAAGGTTTCCTCCCCTGCAAAGCGAACTGACCCGGTGGCTACAGGTAATAGCGTAGTTTTGAAGCCACTGTTTTTCCGAGATGAAGGACTGCTTGTTGAGCTGCTGTTAACAGTTAACGGAGTTACCGCCGGATCCCATTATTTAACCATTTCAACACTAAATCAAGCAGAGTGACGGACCCAAAGCCTTCAATCTGTCTAAAAGACAGCTGAAATGCTAACAAAAAAAAAAAAAAAATACAGTGGTGAATACCCTGTTCTTTTTTTCCTAAACCCAACCACCTGTTTGTTGTTGAAGTACCGATGCAGTGCATTTATTCTGAAAGAAACTGCTAACTGTACATTTCTTGTGAAAACAGAAGTGTGTTTTGAAAGAAGAGAATGCATGTAACAGGTAAAACTTAACACAGCATCCCATACCGTCAACAACCAACACATCCAGGGTACCTTGCACATCTTATCTGGACGTAAAAGTCCATGACCAAATATTGATATGTGACAAGGTAGGAGTAAGAATGTGTTGGATAATCAGCTGCAAATGTCTGTCAAAGAAAAGAAAACAAGAAAATATTGTTATTGAACATGGTTATAGATTTGTAGAGAAGTCCAATTTCTACATTCTTGGGAAAGAGTTGCTACAATATATTGCTGGGATATTAGCTTCACAGTAAGGTTAGCACTGTTTCTGTTGACTCTCTGTGAAAAGACACTTGACATATTCAAGTATGTTAGAGCCCACTTTGATTTAATTCATCGCAGCTCGTGCCCCATTCAATATTTAAATGCGAATTTACATCCATCCTTGATGGAGGCATCTCTTTCATCCTATACCTTGAATTTACAGGATCAGCACAGAGGAGTGTGAGGGCAGCTTGTTGAAACCTAACAAGGTTTGTTCCGACACACCCTTCTCTCATTTGCCGGGGCTCTCATCTGTGACTTTGCAGTGGGAGTCAATCCTCCATCTATAGAGAGGCTTGTAAAGAGTACAGTGAATTTAATCATTATAAACAAAGCAGAGATTGTGGAGCAGGGCCACAAGGGAGCTTGGAAACACGAGGGCCATCATGTGTGGATTAATCAACCTTTGCGGACTCAGCCGAATCTTTGCAGAGGTGGCAAATGAGATAGGAAGCCAATAGAGAATGAAAGTGTTGACACTTTGCTCTCTATTACACTTTAATGTTTTCTCTCTTTACTTTGGGGTCAGAGAAAAGGCTTGAATAGGATAGTTTCCGAAAAGATGCTATAAAAGCAGCAAACTTGAGCTGTGGGTTTAGTGTACAAGTTTAGCTACATCGTGATAAAAATATCTACAGACTCACCTCAGCCTGCCCACACACTGTATGTCTGTGTAATTATGTGACTGTTTACACATTAATCTGCCATGGCATTAATACTAACTCCATACCATATGGATACATGGAGCCATTCCTGGCCCTGGAGGTAAAATTGGCACTTTTTGGTTACTGGCGCAACCAAAAAACATGGAACAATTCCTTCCTCGGTACATGTCAGAAATGGAATCTTCTGGAAAGTCTCAACTAGAAGTGGCCCCAAAGGTTGCTGCTTTCAACTTCGCAAAGATGTGGGGTATGCTATTGTAGTCCATGAGCAAGACCATCGATTATAATAGAACAGGTGGGCAAATTCTTGTTGCTCTTCTTCTTCCTATCTACATTATTCATTGGCATGATAGCCATTGCAGACTGGTAGCTTAGTGATGGTTATCATGCACTGAATATTGCAGAAACCCATTGACTGTGTATGGTGCCTAGAACATGGAGCACACTGTTTATGGTGCCTAGAACCCCAGAGCGCAGGTCATGGCGCAGGTGCAGTCATCATGACCAAGCGACCAGGAGGACAGCGCGATCTGAGGGACTTCTTTGGATTTAAAAAGGCCAAAGATAACACTACAGGTAAGTCAACAGTCAGGTTTTTTAGTCATTAACCACCAAAGGTGGAATCTTTGGAAATAAGCAATTACAAAGTTTGGAGCTAGCTATGTTTTTCTCTCTTGTTAGCTAACTAGCTAACGCTAGCTAGCTAGCTAAAAGATGAGGACTTGAACTTCATTAACTTACCTAGCATTAACTTAGGCCAACATTAGGTTAGGCTTGACATTCAATAGGCTAACGTTAGCTAGCTAATCATGTTGCAAAGAGGAAGCACGGTAGTCAAGGGAGAGCAATCAGAGCACACAGGCATTTGCATGAGAGTTAGTAATATGTGCTGAACTTTATACAGTCTCTGAAAATATGATGACTGCTTTGGGAGTAAATCTAACCTAATAATAATCTATATTTGGCCACTGCTCTTTTCTCCATAGATGATGATTCCCAGCACCAAGATGGTGTTGGCACGACAAGGGGAGCTGGAGGGGACACACACTGTTGCCAACTCCTCAGTAAGAAAAGTAGCTATTGGCTGTCCTAAAAGTCACTAGAAGTCACTACCTGATGACGTCATCACCTAATTTGCATAATGGTCCATATGCATGTAATTGTAATGGCTGCTGTAGGAGAGAGGAATAACGTCGTGGGAGAGACAAAAACTGAGTAAAAAAACACCCTGAATATGTTTAGAACTACAAATGAACCTTCTTTCAGTGATTTATATTAGACAAAGAAAATTTTACATTTACATCCCGCCCTGACTGTAAACCAGGTCTGGATCAGAGCGATAGATCAGCCAGCGGCGGTTCCGCACATGCGCAATTCACTTGCAGTCTGGACGTGGAGGGGTTAACATCTCCTGCTCTGACTGCTGCTGGGAGGGAGGACTGGGCCGTCTGTGAGTGATTTGGGGCGAGAGAGGAGCCCACGGTAGCATCCGCTGCCTGTTGAGAAGAATAAGAATGATACGTGCTCTCACAACAGAGTCTCCAGAAGTCTTCAATAACATCAGAAAAAGTCACTAGATTTGTCGCTAGTCGCTTTTTTGAAAGAGTCATTAGAGGGGTCTGAAAAGTCGCTAAATAAAGCGACAAAGTCGCTAAGTTGGCAACACTGGGGACACAGAAGCTACCAGAATGGAAGGTAATAGTAATTTTAAGATAATTTAACTCTTTCCCAGCCAGTGCTAGCATTTTTGGGCACATGATATTTTGTTATATTAATATTTAAACAGTGATATTAAAAGGAAGGTGAGAAATTATTTTCAGCCCCAAAACTATTTTATCTTCAGTGTGTGTTGTGTGTTTTTTTTAAATCCACACTTGAATGTTGGGCATTTTCATGAAAATATGTAGTTTTCTTAAAAAACAACGGGAAGAGTAATGTTTTGTGCTTGCATAAAATTTCTGCTCAGTCATTTTAACAAAACCATAATGAGCTGGTTTTCTTCACATAGAGGATAACTGTGGCCAGGAGGCAGGACATGACACAGCAGGAGAGCGAAGAGCTGGAGGAGGAACAGGTTTGTTGATAATTGTACGTGCTGGTTTAAGACAGTTTTGTCAGACAGTTTTTAAGACAGTTGGCCCAATACAGCTCATTATGTCAGTACACATGAGGCAAATTAGTTTATTATAGACTTTTTGTTTTTGTAGTGGAAAGAAGAGAGGATGAAGCAGCAGCAGGGCAAGATAGTGCTGAAGAAGATAGTGCAGAGGAAACAAGCATCCCAGATCCTGACAGCCAAAATTACCAGGGAGAGAGCAGTAACGATCAAGATATCCCTGAATGCTGGACATCTAACATGTTCAGAGAGAAAACTAAGCAATGTCCATGGCTAATATGCCAAAACAAAAAACTTGGGTGCCTAACCTGCCAAAAGATAAAAGCAGTTGGGCCAAATGCTGGTGGGAGCCAGGTGCATATTGCTGACGAGTGGTCTAAAGTTGAATTGACAGCCTATGGTGCAACCAGAGCAGCACAGCTGCAGTCTTTTCGGAAGAAGATACACAAGGATAGAACGTCAGACTATCACCAAGCAGCTGAGAAAACTATGGAAACAGCAAAAGAAAAAAGAAGGGAAACCTTGACTTCTTATATGCAGAGGGATCATTTCTTAACCACTTACTGGGTATTTCACACAGTTTACAAGATTGTGAAATCTGCAAGGCCTTTCACAGATCTACCAACTGATATTGATCTGCAAGTCTTGAATGGACTTGACATGGGAAGAACTTTACATTCAGACTATTCCTGTGCAACAATCAGCCGACACATAGCAAGTGAAATGAGAAAGAGAGTAGTCAGAAAGGTCCTTCAAAGTGGAACAAAGTTTTCTGTTTTGATAGATGAATCTACAACTGACAGTAAAAAATCAGTTTTGATCATTTATATTAGAGTGTTGGAGATGCTGTAGAGGAAATTGCAGGGATGAATGAGTTCCAATTTTTCTTTGACAAAGTGTACAGTCTCTATCATGCATCCGCCAAAAACCGCTGTGAGTTCACTGAACGCTGTGAGGAACTTGCGATACAGTGTCTGAACATAGGGAGAATTCTCAGCACTAGATGGGTGGCATCCAGTTATAGGACCATTAAAGCTGTATGGCAGCAGTACCCAGCACTACACAAACACTTTTCTGATGCCTCAGTTGATCCTAAAAGAAGCTCAACAGAGAGATGCATGTTTAGTGGTTTAGCAAATTGCCTTTCTAATGTAACCTTTGTCCAGAATCTTGGGGTCGTGTATGATGCTTTAGAAGAGCTGTCTGAATTCTCTCTCTCCCTTCATGACAGAAACATGACTCTCCCCAAGGCCGAAGCAAGTCTCAGTCGGCAGGTGCGCATGTTAAAGTCAATGGCCGAGCAACGTGGACCAAGGGCAGAGGAGGCTCAGACAGCAGGGGATTTGAAGCTATTCAAAGGAGTTCCACTGACAAATAGTTCAAGGTACAGCAGAGAAACCACCAACAGTTTTTAATGCCTTGGCTACTAGTATTGAGACGAGAATGGGCTGCCTGCCTGGTAAACAGAGGAGCAAGGAAGAACACCAGAGCTTTCTTAACAACATCAAAATGCTGCAGCCATCTAGCTGGCCAGGTGCGTGTGGGGTCCGTTATGCTGAAAAGGAAATACAGGAACTTTGTTCCTTTTTCAACCTTGACAATGGCAGACAAATTCAAAGAGGGATGAGGGAATATTTTGACATGGTCAGACTCAAAACTGCTGATGAAATGATTTCAGCACCAGAAGAGCTGAAACCCCTCCTGCAAGCAGTGAACACTCTGGTAATCTCCACAGCAGAGTGTGAGCGTGGGTTTAGTCAGATGAACATTTTAACCACAACTAGAAGCTCCCTAGAGGTAAAAAGCATGTCAGCCTTACTTTTCATCAATTGTGTTGGCCCTCCACTGAGAAAGTTTAGACTGAAAGCAAGGGCAAGAAATATTGAAAACAGAAATCATGACTATGAAAATCTCTTGAAAACTTTTATGAGATAGGGGAGAGTGGGGTAGGCAGCCATAGAATTGGTCCTATGTATTTTGTATTATTTGTATTTTTAATATATTTTCATATTTTAAGTTTCAATTTGCACTCCATGCCCTGAAGTTAGGAATTTTAACCCACAATATTTGTATTTGTATGAACTTTAAACTGCAGTAAAATAAGGATCAACATTTTTCCCAATTCTTTTTCATTTTTTTCATGAAGGGGTTCTTGTTTAATTTATATTATTTAATTAATCACAATTAAAAATTAACCCTTAGATACCAGTTTTGATCATATACCACTTTACCGCTTTTTTGAAAAATACACTATATTTCAATATTCTTAAAGAAAAATTGACTTTAATTATTATTAGCATCATCGGTTGACCCATCTGACCCACTTTGCACTTGTCCTGTGCATTTGACCCTAACTATGTAAGAACAGTGGTGCTATGGCAGACCCTCTGCGCTGTCATCAGCACAAATTATGTCCCCATGTGATAAAATCCACCATCCCCCCAGTTTTTTTTTTTTTTTTTTTTACAACTTGAGTACTGATGATAACCATCACTAAGCTACCAGTCTGCAATGGCTACCATGCCAAATTGTGAACTAGACATGTGTAGCAAGTCAAAAAGCAAACTAGAAATTGCCCACCCATTTTATTGTCATGGGTCAATTTTGGGGTCTTGGCTCATGGACTATTGTTTAAATATATCAATTATAATTTTTGAAGTAATTATCTGTGATGTCGCAGCTAATCTGATCAAGGCCTTTGTTATTCAGGTGCATTTGCAATGACCCTAAAAATATAATAACTGTTATAATAGCCAAATTAGAATAAAACTGCCCCATGTGACCACCTCATTTAGAAGAAATGGGCCAGTCCGGCCTGATGGGAAAGAATTTTCAGTCAGGTTTAGAGGGATGATGTGTAATATAAGTGCCCCCAGCAGGGTCTGGTCTCCTTTTTTCACGAGCGAATCTTGCATTGATAATCAATTTTACGACATAAAGGATATATTAGATATGATATAAATGTCAGTTGTGTCTAAACAGAGAGACACAAACTTAAAGAACATTAGCAGGAATGAAGGCAAAATTGGGATATCACCAAATCAATAAATTCATCACTTACATGTTTCAGAAAGATTCAGAATTTAATAATGTTATGTTTTTGTGAATCTCCTTTTCCAGAAGATAGGTTTCTAAGTAAAAGATGGACTACAAAGGCTCTCCATCAGTGCAAGGTGAACTCCAGTCAGCTTAATCTGACGTCAGATTCACCCGAAGCCCTGATGAAAGCCTTCGCAGATTCTTCTGCTGCCAGCATAAGAACACGTAGAGTGTCCACTGTCAGGGTTGCTCGGCAGCTGAAGAATACAGGAGCCATAGATGATGTCAAGATGACAGCCTCAGAATCTGAGCCCTGCAGACATCAGACTATGCCAAAATCAGTGGTGACACTCAGGCCTGTTCCTCATCCACTCCAAAGAGGAAGGATCCATCAACAATGAACAGGAGGGTGGTAACCATATCTGTGGTGACACGTGTCTGTTCTTCCACCTATTCCCCAGAGGAAGGATCTGTCAACAGTAAACAGGCGGGTGGTCCCAGAAAAAGGCAAGCTTCAGTCCACCAGTAAGAAGACCACTTGGCCAATAAAAGCAAAAGCAAAATGTGAAGCAGCCAGTGCAAAGAGGTGCACACCCAGTGCCTCTAACCCGAAACCTACAGTAAGAGCCAGACCTGTCCTTCCCCCTGTCAGCCAGAAGAAGGATCTGCCACCAAAACCAAGTAAGGGGTCAATAACAAACTGGAAGATGGTGGCAGAGAAGAAAATTAAGCCTATAGAAGACCCTGCGAAGCTTAAGAAGCGGGAGCAGAATTGAGACAGTTCTACCTTGTCACCAGAGAGGACAAGAGTTCTGTGGACAGACGGGGAAAAGGTGAGGCCAATTTCTAAGAGGGTAGTTGAAGGTCATCAGGATACAGCATCCCCAACAGCTGTTGGCTCCCCTCACCACACTTGCCCTCATACAACTCTTGCTACCCACATCGTCTGCATAAAATACAGACATATGCAGCTAAGTTATAACAGGTAGTATGAGGACCCAAATGTCCTACAAGTGTCCATACTGCAGAACTAGTTAGTTAGTTATGTTATTAGCTAGTAAGTAATTTAGTTAGGCTGGGTTTTCTCCGGGTCTACTGGTTTCTTCCCACAGTCCAAAGACAAATTTGATAAAATTAAAGAATAATAGAATAAAGTAAATAAAGTGCTCTTTAATTATTTTATTCATACAAAAGAAATTGTAATAAACTCTTTAAGTTTATGCCAAATAAAGCATTATAAAAAGTTATTCAATTGGGAAATTATGTCTTTTATTATTGAATTATTAAGTGTTAACATTCAACACTGCCATTACCCTTACATTTTTAATCAACTCAGGTGGGCTATAATCAACCCCACATATTGTCTGTGACACTGCCATAATACACACTGAAGAAGGACGTCTTGCCCGAAACGTTTGTGTGGCAATATTAAAAATTCTAATTGGAGTGCTGTCCAGATCTTTCTTTTGCATTAAGGATTCAGCACCCAGTCTTAAAGGTTTATTCATGAGTAAGTATGTTGTGTCTTAGTCTTATTTTTTATCATACCAACATCCCATTGTATTTTGTATTAAATTCCAGTTTCTTTGTTTACATCATATTCACTCTAAGAAAGAAATAGTCTATCATGACAGTAATCCCAAGTATTCCAGAAATATCTTATCAGCTAATCCATTTTAGAAAAAGCAACCAAGATTTATCAGCTGAAGATTTCTAGCTTCACTCATATAAATGGTTACCTGATGTGATTTGTGAAGCTAGCAATCTTTAGCTGAAACATATGTTAGCTTGTAAACTAGTTGCAAACATTCCAGTACCTAATGTATGCTTGCAAATAGCCTCCCCAGCCAACTTATGTAAGTGGGGCCCATGTGGGTCAAAAATGGTCTGAAAAATGGGCTTTATATGGCATTGACCATTGGGTTCCATAATGGCCCCATGCCAACTGCCCACATGGGTTTCATGCAGGGTTACATTCAGTGTTATGGTGAGCCCATTAGGGCAATATGCATAATGCACGCAGACTGCAAACAAATGTGTTTCACACTGGACCTAGATGTGCACATTTAAAGTGACTGTATAATTAAAACCTCAATTTCTGCTACATTCAGTATTGTATATAGTAGCCTAATGCAAAATAGATGGCACAGTAGGCCAAAAATGAAATCACAGGAAAAGTATCTCAGTGTCTATTCCAGTGGGTTATTGTGTGTGCAAATTTTAATTTAATCAAGCAGGGGCACATCAGATATGCTCGGATGGTATGAAAACTTGCAGCCAAACTGCCCCCCTGTTCTAACATTTGTTTCTTGTGAAATTATTATTACACATTGGCCCTTTGTGGGCCATATTGTCCCCTGGTCTTTGCTTCAACCCACTGACCAGAATTAAAATTAGATGATAAATGCCTCACTGACAGACTGTTACTGTGTTACCATGAGACACAGCATTTTCTTTTTTCTTTTTTTTTTTACACATGGTTACATTTAGGAAGAATCTCCTATAATCCATTATCAAGTACATCTGAGAGCAACACCACACAAATAAATTAGCTAAATGTTACCATGGCAGGAAGCCTGAGAGCGCAGGATGAGACTGAAATCTTTTCAAATTTCATGTTTATTTAAGAACCCATCATATGCCATGATCAGCAAAGAAAACAAACAAGACAGAGAATGCTGAGGCTGAGGGCAAATGCTATCCTTACCTGGCTGTCTATGACAGCAGACGAGGGAGGGTCTATTAGTCCCCACTAGCTTAGCAGTTAGCAGCCTGTAGTATCTGTGTGTGTGTGTGTGTGTGTGTGTGTGTGTGTGTGTGTGTGTGTTAGGGCTTTGACTTTTGGCCAAAAATCATATTCGAAGTTTGTTTGTTTATTAATATTAATATTCGAATATATTCGAATATTTATTAAGTAAGACCTATATTGGTATCAAACATAAGTTGTATATGTTTTGTCCACCAGAGGGCAGTGTATCAATGTCAACAGGCAGGCGATGATGTTTTCAGAAGAAAAACACTCAATGACTGTTTTTTTTTATTTTTATTTTTATGAACAGTCAGACCTGGGTTTTATCCACTGTTCTTATCAAAAAATAAATAAAAAATAAGCCAGTCACGCTAAGTACTGAAAATACTATTTAAAACAAGCACATCCTACCAGTGATTAGTGATCTGACAGCAATTACCAAGAACAAGGCGCTTTGAGATGTAAATTGAACACTCGGGATGCATTCTCCTCCCCAATCCCCATCAGTCATGTAGATTAACACTTCGAGATGCAGGGCTATATCTCCAACAATCAAACATGTAAGCCTAGGCTAAATTAGAACTCGCCATTATGGGCTATCTGGCTGGCTACAGTTTATCTGGCTGCAGACTTTTTTAGGTTGTTTGCCAAAAAGATAAGGTGATTCACATTTTCTGGCTCTAGAGAAGAGCGCTGCTTTGTGACTATGTTCCCGGCTGTGGAAAACACTCGTTCCGCCCTAACAGATGTCCCGCATATTGCCAGGTAGCCACGTGCCAGCTGGGCGAGATGGGGGTACTTGAGGCTTCTCTCCTTCCACCAGGACAGAGGGTTGCTGTCAGACAGGGGTGGGGGCTCACTGTCGTAGGCCATCATTTCTCTTTGGAGCACATCTTCATTCGGTCTGACTTAAAAAATAAATTAGTTTTTGTGAATGTGCTGTTTAGGCTACGTTTTATAATGCACTTTTTTATATTTCCAATGTAGGGCTATATAGCGAGTTTGAGTTGTTATGAAAGGCACTCGATAATTTAAACTTTTCTGTATTATTTATTATTGATAATAATATCATCATTATTACCTCCTGCCGAGTTTTGGCAGTACACATCACCAAAGAGGTCCCCCATCGCGCTAAGAGCATTCTTTTCCTTGCGCTGCTGTGGCCTCTCCGCCTGTCTCCTCTCTGAGCTCGGCAAGCTCCCTCTGAACCTTATCTTGCACTGCCTGCCGCGACTCTTGTTCCAAATGACCAGCTCAGTGGCCTAGTGGTAGAGTGTCCGCCCTGAGACTGGGAGGTCGTGGGTTTGATCCCCAGCCGGGTCATACCAAAGACTATAAAAATGGGACCCATTGCCTCCGTGCTTGGCACTCAGCATCATGGGTTGGAATTGGGGGGTTAGATCACCACATGATTCCCGAGCGCGGCACTGCTGCTGCTCACCGCTCCCTCAGGGGATGGGTCAAATGCGGAGAACAAATTTCACACACTCAGGTGTGTGACAATCAGTGGAACTTTAACTTTAACTTTAAATGAACCAGTCGGTGAAAACGCGGGTCGAGGTAGCTGGCTGTGTTCAGTAGGAAGAATGCATCTTTGTCGGGGCCATATCGTGCCTTCAGATCAGTTGACATCATTGTTTTCATCTCTTTCAGTGCTGCCGGGTCACTGGTGGAGGGATTGAGTTGTGTCAGAAGCACATACTGCAGGGGGAGGACCGCTGATGCTGTTGGGTAGTTTTCTGTTGACAGCGCCTGGGTGGCTACTTTGAACGGCTTCAGCACGTCTTTCACCTGCAGAACAAATACACAATTAATAACAAGCTTATCCTAGCACCAACATGCTATACTACTAGCTAGTAAGCGCAGTTAGGCTATGTGCCACTTGACATTACACAAAACACAAACTTAGCTTAACGTCGTTAACTAGGCTTATATGCTACTATGTTTGCCAATGGTAATGTTAACATTAGGAACATAATATTATTAGACCCAACATAATTAGCCAGCGTTACTGACCTTCTCCATCAGGGTCCACTCCACACTGCTGAGCTCCAGACGGCTGAGTTTCTTCTCCATTATCACCGCTGCAACAGCGGCTTGTTGATCAGCTGCCCGACAGATCATATCGTACGTACTGTTCCAGCGGGTGGGGCAGTCGTTGATGAGCTGGACTGGTTTGAGACCAAGGAGTTTCTGCTTGGACTCAAGGAGGTAGCTGTCTGTAGGGGAGTGCTTGAAATGCTGAGCGGCAACCTTCAGGCGACTAACTGTTGTTGCAACAGAACGCTCTGCAAGCCCTTTTCTCGCTGCCAAGTTAATTGTGTGAGCCATGCACGGGATATCTGTGATCCCCAAGTACCTCTCTACAGCGTTGACATAGTTGGTCGCATTGTCTGTTGTGATGGCAAGCACAGACTCCCGCTCAATGTGGTAGTCATGTAGAATACTATCGATGCATGTGGAGACATTCGCTGCTGTGTGAGCGGTTTGAAGCTCAGACGTGTCCAGGACGACATTTCTCATCTCCCAGTTCTCGTCGATGAAATGGGCTGTGACTGTAACACAGGACTCAGTAGCCAAAGAACTCCACCCATCAGTGGTCAGTGCGAGCTTTTCTCCACGCAACATTTCCCTTATGCCACCTTTGGTTGTGTTGTACAGCTTCGTTATTTTACCATTCATGGTCCTGTAGCAGGGGATCTTGAATCTTGGCTCTAGTTTGTGGACGAAAGTTTGAAACCCGCTCCCATATATCACGTTAATTGGCCTCATATCTCCGCAAACGAACCATGTTAGCAAATCTGTCGCTCTGTTTTGACGGGCATACGGGAAGCCTCGTGAAGGAGATAGCATGGAGTCGATTCTGGCCTGCTTCGCCCCCGATCCCTCCCCCTCCTCCTCTTCCAGCTTGCCAGGATGTAGTGTTGAGAAGTGGGCTCTCAAGTTGCTGGTTGTCGAGTGGTATTTGAGTTTGGTCCTACTTATTTTACAAATCACTTTGTCCTTAGTCGTGATTTTTCCCTGTTCCTTTGGGAACCCAAAGTAGCGCCACACGTTGCTTTTCAGATGGTCTGGAGTGTAGATTTCAAACTCCTCAGGCGTAGTTGTTGTAGGCATTGTCATGGCCATTGTTCCGGTATGCAAAATAGGCGGAAACCAGGGCGCTAACGTCACCTACAGGAGCCCAGATGACCAACAATAGCCTTGCTAATGAGCTCGCGATTCACAACTTCACCAGGCAAGAAAAGCCTCGGAATCTAAATTGACGTTTACAAGCAAACACATTTACAAAAAATAATGCCCATATCAGGTTTGAATATTAAGGGCTGCCTAATATTCGTTTGAATATCTTTATTTTTGTAAATATTCGAATTATATTCGAATAACGAAGTTCGGAGTCAAAGCCCGAGTGTGTGTGTGTGTGTTAATTAGGGTTGCCAGCTTGGGGAACTTGGGTGGAGACTGCATTGCAGACTTAATTAGAACATAACTGTTTCCATCCCCCATTTTGTGAATCAACATTTTTTCGAATCAACCAAAACCCAGCTAAAGCGAGCTTATTTTAGTTTGTGTGAATCAAGGGATTTTAATTCGAATCTTGGCGTTTCCATCATAATTTTCCAATGCGATACTTGTAGATGCGCATCTAAACAGGCTGATGGAAACATGGCTAGCGTCTCATAAATCCTGTGGGAAACACTATGCAAATGTTCAAAAACATGTCTGGCCTGGACACGCAACTGACCTATGGCTAAGCCACGCCCCCCTCCACTCACTCGGACAAACTATCAACATTCAATGACCGGCGCTATGACAGGTGTCACAGTACACGACATTTTGCAGGAGGCAACTGATGATTTTTGAGGACATAAGGATCAGATGTCATTGAAAAGTAACCAAAAGGGCTTAAACTACGCATTGGAGGTATATATTCATCATTTTGTTGTTGAGAAGGTCGATGAAAAGCTTAAATCACAAGCCAAAATTTACAGGTCACAGTGTACCCAGACAGCACGCATACGTCTCGCCGACGTCGGCCTCAGATCGTGCGTCGGCATTCTACTCCTAACAGCTGTTGATGCGTCTGAGAAGCATCGGCCCATAGCAGGGACATGGTTTGCCAGAGGGTGGGTTTATGTGCTCTATTTCAAAGTCGGAGATAGGTCGGCTGTGGATCGGCCCATTGCAATTCATCCAATTGGCGCCAACGGAACAAAGAGCCGGCGTTGAAGACGGAGGACACAGCCTCTCGTCGGTGTCAACTGGTCTTCAGGTAAGCCCACTTTAAGCTCACATAAAAATAGTTATTTTGTGAATATGACATTCAATAAAGTTGCTAGTTGCTAAGTCCCGACCGGGTGTGCTGGTGAAGGTAAAGAGGTCAGACACCGACTCCTAACAAGCTTGCTAGCTAGCTAGCGATTAGCAAACGCCATTGCTAGGTAGTTATAAGTCTTTCCAACACATGAACAATCCCCTTCTGAATAATAAATTAATGTTGAATTCGGGAAAGGGTCAGGTAACGTTAGTTAGCGTTAGCTGTTAGTATCCGGCTTCGGTGTTTGTACAGCTGCAGAGCTAGTGGTTAACTGGCAGCTGACGAAGGGAAGTGCTGGATTTGTGCCTTTATTTAACATGGCCCGGTATAATAGTTTCTCATGGTTCGGTACTGGTTATGGGTTATTGTTGGTGTGTTCGTACTGGAAGTAAAGCTAATATCCGCCTCAGGGTGTGTTTTAGTGCACCATCACTGGAAAGCGCAAGAGACTCCAGTTGTTTCTGTCATGACCCTCCATTTTACAGTCCCCCCTCCCTTCTCTGTACATCTGTGCATTCATGAAGTCGAATCCGAACAGAATCGTGACTCGCGATGTTTATTTGCCTAAAAGCTCTACTCTGCCTCCGCCTCTCCTCCAGAGCGGTCTGGAGTTCGGCAGCTATGTGCGATCAAGCTCGGGCTGTGTGTGTGTGTGTTTTCTGGCTCCTATTTGCTACCAGCTGAGTACACCGGGTGCATTTATTAATTGGTTAATGATCACAAATTGCCATGAATTCAAGCATGTTATGAATTCACTTAATACAATAACTTTTGTCTCTACCATCTGAATGAGACACATAACACGCTGTCTGCCACCAGCTTTGTGTGGAAATGGTTCAAAATATTAAACAATGAAGATGCAAACTGTGCGCTGCTGATGGATAAAATCCGCTGATTTATGTTTGCTGCAACTTTTAGAATCTCAGATAAAATCCCAGGTGAAGCTCGGAGCTTAAAGATCACTGGATTTATACTTAATCCAAAACCTATCGGGATGAAATACTGCATGTGATGGATTTACCATGAGCTGGCTGTGGCACAAAGTGAACCTCACTGAAGAAAGACGCCAAATTCTCCAGGGAATGCATACAATTTTATTTTATGTTCATAATAATGTTGATTAATATTGAAATGGTGATCTTCTCCCTCAATAATAATTATTAATGTCAGCAGAAAATACACTAAAGTGTTGAGGTTGGGAACATACATACATACATCGGGATAGAGCGCCTCTGTTTCCAGGATAGAAAATGTAATTTTCGGGAAAATATTAATCCACACACCTCCAAAAGGCTATTTATGGACTCTGTCAAACTACGAAGTACGAAATTGTGCAAAAATAACTACAGAAAATAACCATAAAACAGTACCGAACAAACAAACCAATGAACATAGTCGGGATCAGCACCTTGGACAGCGCATTAGCACCTTGGAAAGTACGCGCGAGTCTAATAGATATGGTGGAAATCTAACTTTACAGACTAACTTTAAAAGATGTCACCATTATTATTCTAATGAGCTATGTGTCTGTGGATATTAATTGAATAAAATACTGAAATATTAATGAGAGTTTTTTTGATATTTATTTTAGGTAAATTAATTATTTTATTAATCAAATGATTAAAAATAATCCTCCGATTAGTTGATCAAATAATTTAAAAAAAAATCATAAGGTGCAGCCCTATTCATGTGGTTCTTTGATCTTCTGAGTGGCTCCCTGTGGCTTTGACAAAAAATTATATGGAAATGACAGACACTGTCCACTTCCACCATCCTCGGGCTGTCAAACTGCCATCCTGTCCTGCCAGTGAGGTGTGTGGATTCCCAGGAAATGTAATCAAGACCATTTCCGAAAATGTTGTATTTATTTATCTTTTTAAACACAGAACGCATTAAAATATATTCAGAAAAAAATGTAGGGCGACAGTTTACTGTCATAAAACATGCAGCAGATATGTGTGTGCGTGTTGTGCGCCGGTAAAACACAACACAGACTATTAATTAACACAAAGTGCATATTCTAATTGACTGATCTTACTAGCCTACTATTTATTGCTTTGTTATTACGCGAGGCTCGCTCTGGCAGCCTCGGCTAGCACCAGCGGAGGAACCACAGAATACAGGAGTGTGGATTAGTAAAGTGTCCTATTTTCTATCAGCAATTAAGTGTAAATATGTTAACGGCGTGCACGTGTGTGTATATATGTTGAACAGTCGTGTGCGCGCGTCTTTAAACTTAATCTCACTAATAAGGAAAAAATGAATTATTATTAGAATTGTAAAGCCCGATAAATCTCCAAGTGCGCGCAGGATGGAATCACAGCTGTCAGATCGTCTTACACAGATCAGCCATGACAACTGGAACAGCTGTAGTGTTTGTGTCTGTGTGTTTATTGGGATCCAGAAAAAACAAGGATTAAACAATTATGATTTCTAACATACAAAAGATGTTATATCTGACCCCACGAGACCGGCACGACCCGGGGAGAAAAAGGTCTGTGTGCTTCTGTCAGAGCTGGTTGGATATACCAGAGCGTAATTTTGTGCACTTTCTCTGTTTCCTCCACCCACAATAGTGTTTATGGACAGAGGAGCGAGGATGGGGACTTGTTATAAGGATGAGGAGCACGGACTGGACACGTAACTGCTCCTCAATCCACAGTGAACAACCCAGGCTCCCCTGCAGACTGCGTCTCCCAGCAATCCAGACCCTGCTGCCTGTGTTCGTCTCCCGACTTGCCATATGTTTTCTGTTCTGTTTATCCTTTTTGTGCTGGGGCTCTTTTGGATATGCTGCTGGAAATAAATTTATGATCACGAACTTGAATCGTACCTGTCTCTTTATTTTATCCACACACAATATTACAAAGCTATTTAGTGGTCAAGCATATTGTTTTTTTGTTATGATATTGCCATATTCCTATCACATTTTAAGTAAATACATGTTAATTTCGACTATGGATATGGAGATATTTATACTAATTGAATGATCCGACCTAAATAAAGGTCGTATAAAAGCTGTAGAGGGGCTGCGCTGAGCATCTTTGATTCATCGTCCAAACATCGTCTGGAGGGCATTTTTTACCAAATGCCGATGTCTCGGCCACGTCTTCCCATTGAGCAAACACTCTCCATAATACGTCTTGCCGATGCAACTTTATTCATCGTGCCGACGTCGGCGAGACGTATGCGTGCTGTCTGGGTATGCTTGTGAACCGCAACTCTTTGCCGTTGCTATCAAAGACAACACGTTAAAGTGCCACTGAAGTTAAGGTTTTTGGCCCAGAATATGAGAAAAGGATAACAGCCTGTTTTACCATCTTTACCGAGACTGTCTCTCCGTTAGTTTGGTGATACAGTATTTACATTGAAGCATTCAGCATAACATTTGCCAACCTTTGTTATCTCTGCGATTACAGATAAGGTAATGAAGCTAAGCTCCAGAAGTTAACGTTAGCTTAACTAGAGCCCTTTGGACAACAGCTAACAATGATGTACGATCACCAAAGTACAAAACTAGAACAAAATAGGCTAATGAACTCCCAGCAAACAAGGTGACATGATGGACAATGCAGCTAGGAGCTAACATTAGGCTAACTTTAGCTAACGTTAGCTAGAGATGTTAAAGATAACTTTATATTTCTTTCCAGCAAAGTGACAATATGTTGCCTCAAACACAATGTTGACTTACCTTAAAACAGATGTAGACATCATTGTTAATCTTATTTACGTTGAGTTGATGCTGTGGTCTAACGTTACCACACAGCCTTATCCAAAGGAGACACTTTTCTTGGTTGAGATGTGGTTTAGGAAAGGGTGAAAAATACACCCCGTTGCCCAGCCTCTCAGGATACCTTGTGTCGGAGTTGCATGTACCCCATGCACACTGTTTGACCATTTTTAAACTTCAAATCTCCGAAAAAGCTCATAAAACTGAACAAAACTGACTTTCTGTAAGCCATTTCAATGAACGTCCTGGCAGAGAATGTCCGAGTGTATGGGAATGGCTATACACATTGTGACTGGCTCATCACGTTTGAGGGTGGGACTTAGCCATAGGTCAATAGCCCTGTTGGCTGTCACCAATCTTAAATCTCTGGCTGATGGTGTGAGCCAAGTGAGTTGATATTTTTTGTGAGAGTTACCTGCACTTGTGTCTCACTCTCACCGACATCTTCAGTTTCCCTCATGCTTTCCTCTGTTGTGTCATTCCTAACTTTACCAGCACCTCTTTCCCTCTCTTCCTGTGCGCCTCCTATTGCTGCAGCTGGCCCCTTGTCTCCTCTCTTCTTTTCTTTCGTCTTAAGCTCATCTGGGAAAAGAGTTGATTAGTAAGCTACTGAGCCTAAAATAGTGAATTTAAAAATCGTATAAGTTTGTAGCTAGCTACCTCGCTTTCTTGAACTCCTGTTGGATGTTTGCTAGCTAGCTAGCTAACTACTAGCTAACGTTGGCTAGTAGTTAGCTAACAAGCTTACATTAGCTAGTAGATAGCAAGCTAGCTAACTGTTAGCTGTTAACATCTCTCTATAACGTTAACCCTGAATTAGCCACCACTAGCTTAGTGGCTAGCAGGCTGCTGTATTTACAAATACATTGTATACACATACAAGTATGTGTGTGTTAATTAGCCCTTACTACAGGCCTATTCAATTGGCGGCCCGCGGGCCACATGCGGCCCAGAAGCAATGCACGAGTGGCCCAGCTCGTGGTTCTGCCAAAAAAGCAGAGAAAAACCAAAAACACATTTCACAGGAATTAACTTGAAATTCCTACAGTAGTTCAGAAAGTGAATGCAACATTCCACATAGCCTAGCACACACAACCAACCCGCAATGCAGCGTGTTATTTTGAAACTACTGATACAAACCATGTTAGAAACTCAAGAAGTATGTCTTTGTCAACTCTTAAACGGAAAATTGAGGATGAAAACCGTTGGTTTAACCCTGCCTGGACAGACAGATACTGTTTTATTTTACTGCCAACTCCAAATGCCAAACCTATGTGTTTGCTTTGTAATGACTGCATTGCGGTACATAAGGAGTACAATGTCCGGAGACACCACCAGGAAAAACCCGACTTTCCGGGTAAACTTTCCCGAAGGATCCCAGCAGAGAACCTTGAAGGTACAAAGTTTAATTGCATCTTACAACCGGAGAAGTACTACTTTGGTGCGGACATGTACAGCACAAGAGAGAGCCACAGCAGCTTCCCTTCGTGTTTCGTGGATTTTGGCAAAGAAAAAAAGGCCATTCACAGACTCTGAAACTGTGAAAGACTGCATGCTTGCTGTCGTGGATGAAGTGATAAATGACAACACACTTAAAACGAGTGTAATATCTGCTATTAAAAATGTACGCCTGTCAGTTGCAGGGTTGAAATTCTTGCTACAGATGTGTTTGAAACATGGGTGCAGATCCCGGGGGGGACGGGGGGGACGGGGGGGACATGTCCCCCCCAAATTCTGAAAAACACAAACTGTCCCCCCCAATTCTAAATAGCTTAAATGATTGAAATTGAACAAATGTATACAGTAGTCCTATATACTGGGAGAAAGGGAAGATGATGAGGAGAAATTGGAATCCGTGAGAGGCAAGAGATGAGAACGTGAGTGGACATAACATGCCTGAGACCCTGAAACTAGAAGTAGCATTAACTAACAGCGAAGCAGTGAAAAGGAGGGTGATGGCTGGTTCCATGGACTACTGGCTGTTTAAGAGAAATAAACAGTAAAGGTAAGCACATGATTCTCTTTGTAGTGCTTTTTTAATGACTTGGTGATGGTGATGAGCCTCTATGAAATCATGAAATATGCTGGCAATCTCAAGCGCTCTGTGGGCATGATTTGCACGCGTGCAATTAAAAAGAAATCACAACTGATTGTGTCCCCCCCAAACTTGTCATCAGATCTGCACCCATGGTTTGAAACACTGTTGGAAAAACTGAAGAAAGCTGATGTCATGTCTATAGCAGTAGATGAGTCCACAGACAGAGGTGATACAGCACAATTGTGCATATATGTCCGTTTTTTTCTTCCGAGAGGAATTGCTCGGCTTACTGCCGTTAGACAGGCACACAACTGGCAAGGTAGTCTTGAGAAAATCTCAGCATTTTTTAAAGACAATGGTCTGGATATGGAGCGTGTGTGCATGCTTGTGACGGATGGGGCCCCATCCATGACAGGGAAAGTAAGTGGTTTGGTAGCACGTTGGTCCACTGTTGCACCCCAGATTTCATCTGTACACTGCATTGTGCATCAGACGGTGTTGTGCGCAAAACTCAGTGGTGAGCTTAAAACGACAATGGACAATGTGATGGCTACAATCAATTTTATTCGCTCCACATCAAGCCTCCAACATCGCTTATTCCGCAAGCTGCTGTCAGAAATGTCTGCTGAGCACCACGACCTGCTTTTGTACAATGATGTCAGGTGGCTATCCAAAGGCAAAGCACTGGAGTGTTTCTGTGATCTCAGAGGCCGTTTACACGTTGCTGGCTATTTTTATAAACGGACATTTCACTGTCTCCGTTTTCAAAAAGATCTTCGTTTACACTTACCTGTGTATATATACACAAGAGCATGCCAAACCTGTAGGTGGCAGTCGGCTGCCTATAATTCCGTTACATAAAATAAATATAAATAAAATATATATAATAAAATGCAGCTCTCGTTGCTCCCTCACTGACAGTACTCTTCAACAGTGCCTTCGGATTGCAGTGACATCTTATGAGCCAAATGTCACTGCTCTTGTTCAGAATAAAAAATGTCACTTCTCCCACTAAGTACTACTAACTGTAGCATACATGTCAACATAAAGTGGGATGTGTAACAAATAGATGCCTATTCACACGTGGTGATTTAAAACAGTGTGCAGTAATGGACGTGTGGTGTAGTATTCATTGTTGATTGTTAATTTCTGTTATGACTTGTAATGGGTTTGTGCACTGAAAGCCTTGATGGTTCATTTATATTTAGTTAAATGCACCTTGTGATGTGCCTTGGTCAGAAATGACCAGAATGTTACTTTCATTTCATTTTAAAAGGGAGGCACAATTTTGTGACCAAAATATTATTTTTAGTATTTTAAAGTGAAAAATAGCATTGCTACTATCTCAGGTTATGTTTATTTAGAGAAGGTTTTAATGCACTTTCTGATGTTCCTATGTCAGATATGTTTCTTTCATTTCAAAAGGGAAAACAATTTTATCACCATAAATGTGCACTTTTTGTTTTAATGCCTGGGTTACATAAGACAAAAGTGTTTATTCTTATAGTTCAAAAGTGAAAAAGTATTGATGATGAAAGATGATGATGAATAAACATCACTTGTTATTTCATTATATTTATTTGTGATGGTTTGAAATTTGTCATTACCTCCTCCTTAATGACAGCTGAAAATTTGCAGCCCAGCTAAAGGTCTCAGTTTTAAAATCTGGCCCAACTAAATTTGTAATTGAATAGCCCTGCCTTACCAGCTTAGCAGTGAGCAGCCGGTTGTATTTGTATGTGTGTGTGTGTGTGTGTGTGTGTGTTAATTAGCCCCCACTAGCTTAGCAGCTAGCAGCCTGTTATATTTGCGTGTGTTAATAAACTCCCACTAGCATAGCCTGTAGAAGCCTCTTATATTTGTATGAGATAATTAGCTCCCATTAGCTTTGTGGTTAGCATTTACCAGCAATGTATTGTGTTTGTATGTGTAAAGGAATAGCTGCTGCTGGCTTCACAGTCGACTGCAACAGTTTAAGGGTTGAATATTACAACTGTGTCACATAACCTTAATTATCCTGTTTCAGAACTTTTGATTTTGCCCTGTATGTATAGACTGTTTTACTATTAGTAATAGTATGACGTTTTTTGATCAGTGGGCGTAGCCTGAGACAAAACAATTCAGACATTAGCTAGCACTAGCTAGCAAATTTAAGACTTGAACGGTTTCCTCCAGTTTGTTTTGCTATGGAAGCTAATGTTAGCTTATGCGCTAAAAAGTTAACGTTAAAATCCAATATTCCTCTTGATACCTCCCCAGTTTCTGATTAGGTGGACATGATAACCCTCTATACACATAAAGTTATTCATCCCTACAACAGCAAATACTTTGTCCCTAAACAAATAGACGGGGTACATCACAGATATGTGTGCACAGCCTGTGGGCAGAAAGTCGGAGTCAAGCAGCAAAAGAAAATGGCAAGAAGTTTTTGTGCTGTTAACTGCACAAACCGGCAAAAGGATGGATGGAAATTGTATAATATCCCCAGGGGATCTCATCCGTTTGCCAAAAGAAGAAGAAGATTATAGCTCCAGGCCATTAAAAGGGCGGATTGAGGTCCTGAAGGTCCTAAAGGCGGCGAGAGTCTGTGCAGCGCCCACTTCGTGTCTGGTATGTTTGTGTTTGCCAACATGAGCTGGATAATGAGTAAGCGTGTGATTTTACCATAGTTAATGAGACAATATTAGTTTGATTCAGTAGGTCATAGCCTAACTAACTGGCCAACATATTTGTCTGTTTTCTACTTTAATGTTTGTAAAGTTTAACGTTATTGGCTCTCTGTTGTAGTGTTAAGTTTTGTTGTTAAGTACTAACATTAGCTGCATGGCTGGTTTAGGTTTCTTGGTTCAGGCTGAAAATCAGACGGGAAAGTGTCTTCAAACATGTTACATGTAGTGTACGATTTTCTTTAACTCTGAATTAACGTTAATGCTTGTGCTATTGGTGCTCATTATGGCTGAGCTCGTACAATAGCAAATAGGTTAAAAATTCATGGACATTTCAGCAAGTGTTTTTCTGATTTGTGACGCAATGAAAGACAAAGAGATTTTTATATGAAATGACATTTTATTGCAACTGAGTCAGCGAGAACTTACAAACAATGCGGCATCTACATTGATATCAGTTCACTTCGAAGTAGTCTTTTGCACCCTGGATGCACGCGCACCTAGTATTGTTTGTACACAAGAAACCCGTCTATATGAAGTGTGCTCTGTAATTGTGAGTAATTTTGTCTCGCCTCAGTCCAGTCCTTTGGTCTCATCTCATTTAACCATAGCTGTCAACTGGCAGTGGTGGCTGGTGCTATGTGATAGAATTTTTGAGCCATGACTCATTCTGGCTCCAAATAACACAACAAGACTCCTGTGTAGCCCACAGCCCTGAGGTGGCAGGTCATGTTTTACCCCCAGCTGATAAAATTATGTTATTGTGATGTCCGCCCTAAAAGGGTCTAGTAGCCCCTACAATCTTAGCAGTTAACAGCCTGTTGTATTTGTATATCTTGTCCTTTCATAATTTCTATGCTGTCAGCTGATTGTTATTTTAGGTTCTCTAGAAGTACCCAACTGAAAAAGATACACAATATCAGTATTTTAATGAAACTGAAAATGATTAAGTTCTCAATTCGCTGAAAATGCAAGCACTGCTGAAGATAACTTGCAGAACATTTATATTGATTTCTGTAAAAATTACTTAATAATACTGTAACCACAGTAATCCCTCTTTTAATAAACCTTTTAGGATGTAATATAAGCAGTAATCAAATTACGAATAACCGAAGTGTCATTGATAAAATTTACACTTTTGTGGGTCTATCATAAATTCAATATTCAATCCATATTCTTCAAACTCCAGAATGGCAAAGTCATCTGACACTAGAGGGCAGTGGAATTCTCCATCACCTGTATCCACTTTCCAGCACCGGGACCATTGATTTGTTGCTATAAAAAGTGAATAATGAATGGACTCGGCAGTCAATTGAGCGAGGCATTTCCTGTTGATTTATGAGCCTAAGTCAAACACAGGCTCCTGTGAAAAGATAGCTCTTTGATGAGTCTGAAGAACAGGCTGTTTAGACATTGACTTGGGGCAGCACTGAGAACAGTGGTAAAAACTGAGGACTCACTACACACTAAATCTTCGTGATTGATGGAGACATTTCCTCTTAAAGAAGCTGAATTTATGAAGCTCTTTCAGGTACTTCATCATCTCCATCTTAGCATACTCATATTCCTTGGATGAAGGTGGCAGCCCTGATAAGTAGAGGCAGACTCTGCTGAGTAGCAGTGAATCTATCCCAGCTCCAATTAATGTAAAACTGAGATATAAAACTGATTAGAGCCACAATGGAGCTGCAAACAGATAAGGGTGAGGTGGGTTGTTTGGTTTCCCTGCCACAGTGGGCTGACTGTTGCTGAGACAACAAAAGTGAGCATGCACAGGCTGATTTATGGGTTGAAGCTCCTGGTTATTTATATTTCTCACCAATAGTATCTTTAAAAAAAACTTGATTTATTAAGAAAAATCCCAATGGGACTGCTAGAACGTCAAGTCAGAGTCCTCACTTCTGTTGCTATGGTTGAAAAGAGCCCACAGTTGGAACCTCTCTGCAGACGAAGGCGAACCAATCTTCGCTGCCACAGTCAGGTGAGGTGTACAGGTTAAGGGGCGAAACACCTGTGAACCTGAGCAACCTGCTGACAATGCCGAGGGGTTCCCAGCAGTGTGGATGCTCCAAGGGACACTATCATGGAAGAAACCTGCATCATTAAAGTTTGTGTAGTTCCTGCAGTTGCAGCTTCGAGCAAAGCATCTCTGATGTTTACTTCACCTTATGGTCTAAGACAGCCCAAAAAGATTAATAAACATAATCAACTCTCTCCAAGATCCAACAGCTAGAGTGCTAAGACCTAAATTTGTAATGTCATTGTGTATAAAGTCTGGAGCTGCTCTATAGACAGTTAATTGAGAAAGATGTCCTACATGACACTGAGAGCACCCAGGGGAATGTTGTGAGTATATGGGTCCATTTTCTGTTTCACAACTGAAAAATTACAATAGAATAAAACTTATTTGGGTATATTAAAAAAAGAAAACAAACAACCTTTGGGTCCACAATGTCAAGCTAACATTTTTTGTCTGTGAAGCAACTCCAGACTTTAAACTTGATGACATCACACATTTGAGATTTACCTCTCTGGTTTCTAGCTTTAAGAGAGAGCAGCTCATGCTTACAAACTAAACTCACTACAAAGTTCTGTAAAGCCAAGAGTAGCTGCAGATTCAGGTGATAATTCTGTGCAGGATCACTTCAAGTGGCCCCTTTCACATTGTCACATTGTTCTCAATTTCTAATTTGATGCTAATAGTAAAAATATATAACTGCCTTGAACTTTTAATGCCAATGGCACTGGCGACTGTTACAAAGGAGTATTATCTCCAGAGTCTAAATTGTGTTGTTTTGTCACAAATATTAAGTGTTGATCATAGAAACTCCAAACAATCTTACTATATAAGGACGATAACGCTGTCTGTGAGTGTGTGTGTGAGTGTGTCTGTCTGTGTCTTTTCCACGTTTTTCTCCTCACTGACTTGGTCAATCCATGTGAAATTTGGCACAGTGGTAGAGGGTCATGGGAGGATGCGAATGAAGCAATATTACATCATTTGGCCAAAGGGGGCGCTATCCACCTTATTTTCAAACACGGAAGTAAATAGTGATCAAATTCAGTTTTTTTGTACGTGACTTCCGGTCAGCTGCTTTCCCTCATGCTTTCCCTTACCGGAGCTAACGGAGCAAGCTATTTTTTTTAAATTTTCAGTTGTTCATGTTAGTCAGTCAGTTAGTTAGTTGGTTAGTCTGTGTATTTTATATAGATAACTGTGCCCACGTTTCCATTATAACAGAAATTTATTCCCTCTAAACGCGAATAAATCGCACGTCAATCAAAAACTATGAACCAAAAAAGAGCAATCTATCCCGAGTGAGACAAACTGCGTGATCCCGTCTCCAGTGTACCAGCAGAGAACCTGCAGAACCGAATCAGCGAAAAACATCCTTTCCACGTTGCATAAAAACACACCGGGCTACACAGCCTCTCTACCTGAGCAGCTCAGCTGAAGCTGCGGCTCGCACCCTCGACACACAGACACACAGACTGTGCTTCTGCATGCCAGCCAAATGTGTGCGCAACTGTGAGAAGTGAGGTGTACACTGCTCCTTTTCCTTTTCTTTCTTTCTTTCTTTCTTTCTTCTTTCTTTCTGTCAGCGACATACATTCCTAACACAGGACGGGTTGTTTTAATTGACTGAGTTGATCATGAAGTCATAGTGATGCGCGGATCAGCTGTGATAGCACCCGAATCAGCATGTACGCATCAACCATCCAGCCGTTACAACATGATTGAGCTAGCAAAGCAGTTTTGTGTTGCTATGTGTGGTATTTATTCAGTTTTGGGAAATCACGATGTCTAGAAAGCATCAGTGGCTGCAGCTGACAGGGACAGCTAACACTAGCAGCAAAGCTAACATCAGGATCATCACCGTTAAAAGCCTCCCGTTGTCGGATACGACATGAAACTACTCCAGTTAGCTCAATCATGTTGTAACTAAGACATCCGCTGGAAAAAATACTTTTTTTCACGGACCGTTTATTGAGTTATTACAGACACCGGTAACCGCTAACGGGTAACAGCTAACTAGCCCAGTTAGCCTATGATAACCATGTTAATTACAAAACGCGCACACAGATATAGTAACGTTTGTTCAGTCATTGTGTTTATAGACTTTACAAACATCAGATTAGTCTAAACTGTGATATAGTGACGTGAAAAATGTGATATATATATATATAGCTAAACTCAACAAGGTAAACAACAAGGCAATTCCCATTTACACAGTGGTCAAGAGTGCTGGACCGGAAGTGTCGCTCAAAAAACCAAAAGCTGGCTGCGTTCTGTTTTGCCTCTGTGTTTCCGTGAAAAATAAGGTGAATAGCAACCAATTGAAATTGCAAATTTTGAATGGGCATATCTCATACCCCGTATGTCGTAGAGACATGAAACTTTGCACAGAGATGCCTCTCCTCATGAGGATCAAATTTGCCCCAAGAGCCCATAGTGTCCGGTTATATAGATTTTCTGCCATTTTGAATTTTTTGAAAAACACTTAAAATTGATCTCTTCCTAGGAAGTTTGACCGATCTGCATGAAACGCGGTGAACATAATCTAGGGACCAATATCTAAAGTTCCCCCTTGGCAAAAGTTGGAAAACTTCCTAAAACTGAGCTTCTATGAGGCAATGAATATTGCGGAGGGTGTGGCTCATCACATAAAGGCGTATAACATCTCAAGGGTTTCACCAATCACCACGCAACTTTGTAGGCATATGACCACACATAATCTGAGGGGACCCCTCCATTATTGACCCCATCAAACAAAATGGGGGTCCTAGAGAGCTAATTTCTTACCTAGGCCTAACCGCCGTATTGATTTTTACTAAACTTGGTGGATATGTAGAACAGGACGCCTCAAGGTGACTGGAGAAATTTAACTCTAATTGGCAACTGGGTGGCGCTATAACAACAGAAAAATGCTTAAAAATGGCTAAAATGTGACCGATCGCTGTGGCTCCCCCTGTGGCCGAATGTTGTTGTTTTTTCTAATTTTTGGTATGACTAAGTCATGGTATGGTATGCTGTACATAATCACGGAAACTGTCAGTATGTCATTCTGTCAGTCAGTCATTCTGTCTGTCCCACGTTTTTCTACTCACTGACGTGGTCAATCTATGTGAAACTGCATATAGGCATTGAGGATTGGCATAGGTCGATGGTGACAAAGCTACCAATGGGTATGGACTAGTATATTATATCACACATTCACTATCCAAATCACAACTTCCCTAACCCTAACGCAGGGCTCCATATGCTTCAACTTGCACTGTATTACTGTAAGTTTCGCTGGGATTGTTTTTCTTTTTCTCTCTATAGCTTTCTGGTGCTTCAGTTATGAAGTGATACTGAAGGGAGGGTGTGTGGCCACTCTCTTAGAAAGACTTAAGACTGACATGCAGCCTCTGTCACAACTTCCTTTGTGTTTTCTTAATTCAGTTAGAACAATGGCTGATTTCTGTATTTCCCACACAATGACATGGAAAATATCTGGATTAGAACAAATCCCTTTTGATCAGCTCAAAAAACATTTGGTGTCGGTCTGGGGAAAACCTGCATTGTCTCACTAAACCTGAGTGGCAGGTGTGTTATTTGAAACATTATCTCCCCTCTGTAATCAGATCCTGGAGAAATACTCCACGTAGTGTTAATTTCCCTCTGTGGCGCAGGTCATTGGAGAGCTTTTCACTGGATCTTTTGTTTCAAGTCTTGCAAGTTAATTGACAAGGCTGTCAAGCTGCTGTCATATCAATATTGAAAGGCCTCAGTATTAACATAAATGCTGGTGGTTAATACTGCATGGGAGGATGTGGAAACATAGGGTGGATGTATGCCAGGGGGATACTGGCTGAATATTTTTCACATCGGAAAATGTCAGTCCTTCTGCTCTCACATTTCAAATGCATGATGGGACTTGGGCATTGACTGGAGTCAAGCAGCAGACTCTAATAAGAAATACAGTTTTTACAATACTGAAAGGATTCAATCCAAATTCATACACATGTAAATGTTACTGTTTTTGAAAATGTAATTTTTCTGAGGAGAAGGTGTGGACTATATTATAACCCGGTCACAACAGAGAGTGGCACAGCAAAATTCACTGAAATAACTGTGGTCAAACTGGTCGACCCTTGAATCTCTGAAAGTTGGAGTGCACTCATATTCTGACCTTTATGGTAGAACCAATGACAAAGCCCAGAGAGTCAACAGGGAGGGTAAGTGACTTTATCCTGTCTGCTTTCTCACTTGTTGAAGACAAGTGCTGCAGTATGAAAGTCTTACCTACAGAGAGGACAATGTGATCTCACAGAAACTTGAAATGACCAGGACTTCAGATTTTAGAAAATGTGGTTCCTGTTAAAATAACAACGTTTGTTACGCATGGGACATAAGCGCATCATTAAGTGATGTAAGCCTGCCATGTAACGTAAGGTAGCTACGTAAGAGACATAAGTGCATAAAAATAAAAGAAGTCAATGTTGACTTTTAGTTTCACAAGAACAGTGGTCTCCTGGTTGAGAGTCCTGTTTTTGTTTGACCTATCTACTGCCCAACCTCCTGACGATGTAGACTTTTTCGGTCTTTATACTAACTATGGCGTTGTAACCAGTGGTGTAGTGGAGGGTATACCGGGTATACCCACTTCTTTTTCTATCCAGTTACAGTATACCCACCTATCAGCTAAAAAGCCATTGTAATACATAGGAGAATATGCCCACTTCCTCATCGGTAACCTACCTATTATCACACCCACCTCATCAATTACCACTACATCACTTGTTGTAACACTTTGTGACACCCATTGCATGACATTGTTGAATCAGGGGATGACAAAGAATCCTGAGACTTCCCATTGGCATTGTTTCCACAGTGGTGGTATGTAATGTTCAAATTATGTGCCAGCACCATAATGCACATAAGCTATATCTTCCTCCATTTCTGACTCTACCTTTGCAGCCCAGTCACCAGAAGAAAATGTTGGCATCAACATGTTGACATGAAAAATGTATACATTTCACATACATACACATATATTTCAATATCAACGTTCTAAAGACATGTAAGAGCTGACTTTGTCATCTGAAGGTGGAGGGGATGATGGATGGTGAGATTATAATGAATCTGCGACACAGTAATGTACAAATGTCACGCATCTGGGGTTTTCAGAAACGTACAATGCCTACATCTATTTTGGCAGTTGGATTTGGCTCTCCCTTACCAAGAGGGTCAGCACTGTTCAAATAGCTTCCTGTTGGTCAACTGAATGAGGCTAATGTGATGTTAGGAATAGCTTTTTTTGTTTGTTTTCAGCCCAAATGCATAGCTAAATTTTACTGTCTCGTCAGCAGCAATTTATTACAGCATATCAGACGGTAGATATCTTATTTAAACCGTATTAACGGGCCTAAAGTGCAGATAAATTGCAAATAAAAGGCCTTGTTTTGTTTTTACAGGAAAGTACAGTTGTACTTGAGCCAGCATTGTGTCTCTGATGAGACTTTAGTGAAATGTCAACTGAGCTTATGTTGGTTACATAATGTGGTGTGACATTAAACACATTGCTGTTTGTAACTGAAACACTTTATCCCTCTTTAACGATCCCTCTTGTGATACATCCTTCAGAGATGAATTAACACATTACTGCACCAGTGATTTTCATTATTCATAGGTCTATTTCATCTTATTGATCAAGTGAAAGCAACTTTCCCTCCTCACATGGCTACAGAAAATAGACTTTTTTCATTTATGTTTTACAGTTCTCAGAAGCTTTCAAATGACTTGGTAATACATTTTGACAAAGCCTAACCTGTAAGTGCTGAAAAAGAAATACTAAGTTCACAAAAGGATTATTTTTTTAGAGTTGAGAAAACATATTTCATCTGCTATAATTTCAGATCTATCGCCTCTAAATCATAAATGTAAAAACACTTCATCAAAGATGCAATGTCTGCTGATAAGTGTGTTAAAAGGCAAAGTACCCTTTCTGAAGAGTGCTCCATTTTAGGACGTTGTATAATAATGCAGACATTCACTTTATTTATATTGAATAGATGCTTATATTTAAAGCCACTTAACCAGGAAGAACTAGATGTCATCAAAAGTTGGGAGTGCATTCCTCTCAAACTTAGGTTGTTTTTCTCTATTTCTGTTTTTAAAGAACACATAAATAAGGGTGGGATCTTAAAGTCTAGTCTGAAAAGATGGGGTTTTAGCCTGTAATGGATGATGGGCATTGACTCTGCAGAGAAGAGTTCTGACCAAGATAAGCAACCATAGGGCCCTTGAGGTGACAGTGCAGTCAATAGTAATTTATTTTGTTAAAAAAATACTGGATTGAAACTGTTTCTGATATTGGTTTTTATTTTCAGTTTAGTGACTTGCCTCCAACTTTGACAAAGCTAGCAGCAGGACTTCTATGAGTACTGATAAGACCAGTGTACTGCTCCTGAGTTCTGTGTTTATAGACTGTGGTTTTGGGGGAAACATCCTCACTGCCTGGCTTATGCTCCATGGCAATATTTTTCTAGTGTAGGAAGTGCTACATTTATGCACAGCACCAAAGTCATAGGGAGGTGGTTGGGGTGGATGGAGGGCACAGGACTTCGAAAAACGCATGACTATGATAGCAGAGACAGGGATTTGTGCTTGTGGTTAGCTTTAGCCAACAAAAGCACTTTGGTTAAGGTTAGGGATAAACATGTCAGGCTTCAAGTCAGTTTTGACTTTATCAGTATTTTATCAAGACCACCATCTTTCCCTGACCGTAACCAAGAGCTGTGTGTGCCTGAATGTAACTATAAAAAGATACAATATTGCTTTACACTGGTTGCAGCTACCGGTTCTTGTATTGCAAGAGCAGATATTGTTGGGAAAACAAATAAAGATTGCTGTCAGTGGACATTTTTCTGATATTTTCAGTGTGACCATTTTGTAACTTGGCATTATGTTGATATAAAATGTAGCCATATTGAGGCAGCATTACATTTCTTTAAAAAAAAAATGCTGTTGGAAATTAGTAATACAAAATATAATTTCTGTGAGACTTGGTTGTAAACTCAAGTATTGTACTGTATAGTTTGTGTTAAAGGCAACATGTCCCCCAGTCCATATGACCACACAGGTTGTATGTTCCTACCCTCTAATACGACCCACAGAAGTGTTTCCTAAATTAGCACCACTACTGCTAGATGACACAATAGCTTATATATGACCATTAATGGTCACAGTTTTAAAACTTGTGGTTACTATTGTGAAATGATGGCAGCTGCACCAAAACTACCTGGTATAGGCAACAAAAGCACTTGGTTAGGTTTAGAAAAAATGGTTTGGCTTAAAAAAATTACGTTAAATGCTAATATAACTTAATAGGACATTATCTTACGTGGCATACATGAACATACTATATATTATGTTGTTAAAATAACTAAACCGTAACTTTTGATTTCCCTCAGGACATGACCAGCAGTCTCCTGGATGAAAGTCCTGTGCTTGTTTGACTCATCCACCTCCCCTCCCTCAGTCCTTTAGCAGACCTTGTCGATCTCTTTATGACTTCCTTCTTTGCTCCCATCAAAATTACAATGGCCACTAGAGGTCACCCCCTAACAATACAGCCTAGTTGCCAGAAGCAATTTTTGGCATTGTGCAGACCATAAATGTGTTACATTTGCAAACTTTATTCATGCTATAATAGTTTCTAAAGCGATGTAGTATATGATCTGACTTTGTCATCAGGAGGTGGAGGGGATGGTGGATGGTGAGGTGTTACCCAGGCAAGACATCTATCAAGCTGCAGACCACTGTTGGAGACCAAAAAAACAACAAAACTGGTTGATTTTTTGCCAGACACTGCTGTGTTTCTTGGGTGTATTTTGATGACCCATTGCGGTTTTCCAACAGGGATAGTGCCACCAAAAGTGTTTTTTGTTTACTGAGACATCACCGCATTTTCCTGCCATGATTCTGCCCCAAAAACAAGAATTGTAACAGTCTATGACGTACTTTGGTCTTGCCCAAAACTTGCCCCTTTCTGGTCACCCTTTTTTGACATAACACCATTTCCAAGGCATACAACTCTTATATTATGCCATCCCCCAATATTGGTGTACTCTCTGCTCCACACATGATTTCACTTTACCTGCTCATCTTTAGAAAGTTATTGCCTTTTTTTCCCTATTAGCCAGACGTTTAATCTTGTTTAAATGGAGGGATGTTATCCCACTATCACACAACCAATGGATCAGATATAATGATATGAAGATATGATGCAGAACATCAAGCTGGAGAAAATGAGCTGCTCTCTTTAACACCTCAACTAAAAAAACCTAACCATATGCTAAACACAGCAATGTTGAAACTTAAAGTTTCAATGTATCGTCTACAAAAAATATGCAAATATAATGCATCTGTGATTTGCAGTACAACTGACTGGCCAACATTTTTTCTGACAGTTGAGTTACAATAAACGTAATTAATTCTTGCTGGTACAGGCAACCTCTGTCATCACCTTTGGGTGGATTCTTTTTTGGAAGGTCTTTGTTTGGAAAATTACTTGCAATTACAGTCATCAGAAATGTGTAGTGTGGGAAAAATGCAAATATATAGAGTAAAATAGTAAAAAAAAATATCTTTTAAAAAAAAATAGTAACTGCGGTTGCTTTCTACCTCAGGTACACATTTAATTTAGGAAAAAGTAAACAGTTAAAGAAGTTGATGTCATGTGACCTCCATATAGATGTCATGTGAATTGGTCAGTTGCTTGGATTAAGTGGGTCTGATTAACCACTGATGAGTTTTTTTGATAAGTCTGAGGGGGTATATTATCTCTGGCAGATTAGCACTGAAAAGGTTTTATCTCCACAGTGCTGAGAGAAGTCAGGATTACACTGTCAGTTTACAGTGAATATTTTTCTTTTGTTAGACTGTTTCCACACAGAAAGAAGAAAGAAAAACATCCTTTAATCCCCATCCAGTCTTTTATCTACTTTAAATAACAGATTCAACATGCTTGCCATATCAACCAGGGACTTAATTTCATGAATTCTGATTGAATCACAGCAGTTGTGCTGCTGTCTAACACCTGCATGATCCAAAGCTGATGCCAAGATGCAGGAAATATAAAGGCACTGCAAATTTAATATGGATATCAAATAAAACACCCAGTTATTGATTTACTGCAACTAATCTTCCATCTGAGCCACTCATCATAAACATGATCATCAGATTACAACTAAGCTATCTTTTTACCAGTGTTGAACGACATAAGATCCATCCCAAGGGTGCCAAAGTATTCAATTCAGATAACTAATTCAGAACATGAATGTGGATAAAGTCACAGTTGGAGGGATTAATAATACAGTCATGGTCAGCGAATGGCCTGTAAAAAAATGCCCTATAAAATTCAAAGAAAACATTTTAGATATTTAGTTTAGAACAGGCAAGTTCTACTGCAAGTGTGGCAAGTAATTTCTTAAAATAAGTCAGGATGTCAAGAAGTCTTAAAATAGCCTGAAATAGGCAAATTTCAAGGAATTCTTGTTTAGCATGGTTAACTCTGATACAATTCTCAACACTAGGGAAATAAAATAATTAAAGGTCCAGTGTGCAGTGGAATAGTAGATAAATATATTGGCAGAAATGGAATCTAACTCATGTTTTCTTTCCGTATAATCACTTGAAAACCAAACACTTGCTTTAGACTTGCTCATTAACGTTTTTGCGTTAGCCACTGTAAAACACTGAACATCTTTTCTCTCTCTCTTTTTTTTTTTAACAAGAAACTCAGAAATTCAGCTCACAGTTCTGGATCCAAGATCCTAAGATCACGAGATATTTATCCATGCTATTTGAGCTTACTCTACAGAGAGTGTATGTTATTGATGCAAGTCAGTGTATCGTATACTTTGGTTTATGATCAAGTACCTTTAATAAAATAATGACAGTGTTAGTTGTTCTTTAGGTTTATTGCTGTTGGACTTGGGGCTCATCCTACTCTCCAATATGCTATGTGTGAGCTCAGTCCTGCGTGTTCTTTAATGAAGCAATAGGAGAAGATATTCGGTCTCAGTTAATGTAGTTTATTAAGCAGTAAAGGAATAAAATTACAGAGCTCTGGGTCTCAACTTCACGTCCCTGACGAACAACAAAGGTGTGTCAGTTCACGAAGTCTGACCTCCTGTCCTTTCCCTGACCCAGTATATTTGAGCGTAACAGAGTGTCATTGTGCACACAAGGCGTTGTCCTCTTCTCATTGGCAGTTCCACTTCCTCCTTCACCACACCATGCCCCTGCCTCGTGTTAATCTGACTCCTTCCCGCTGGCGGTGGGGGCGTGGTTCCTGTTTTGAAAGACAAGAGAACAACACAACTCCCTACACGTGCTGTACCTTACTATCTGTACATCACTTTCTATTCTTTTTACCATATATGAAACTAATTATCTAAGCATTGCAGTATGTGCTCCTCAGACTTCATGTCTCTTCCTCTCCTGTACTTCTCCACTTCTGCAAAGCAAACACATTCAGATCAGCTGAAATCATCTCAGTATTCTCATTGTTCACACATCTAAAATTTATATAGTGAAACACAACTGATAGTAAAACATATAAAATCCTTCTATTCCCAACATTGCCAACTAGCAAATGTTAGCATGCCACGATTTCCCGGATACGGTCGCTGCCATCTTGAACTTGTGACGTCATTTGGAGCCAGAGTCTGCACACTAGCAATCTCCCCGTTATAGAGTTCCCACTGTTCGATCAGACATGAACAGCACCGTTTATCACAACCACACGGATTGACACACAGCTGTTAATTATGACGTCAGACTAAACATCAGAAAAAACAAGCACTTGGACATACACTTCCATTTAAAGAATTACCTAAAATGACAAAAAACATCTTTGCGAAAAATTTATATGACGTGTACCTTGGTGTTTTAGTTTAACCTTTGTCCCTTCTGTGAACATAAACATGGTTTATGACCTGTACTCCAGCCAGCCACCAGGGGGCAATCGATATGTTTTGGCCCCACCTTTTGGGAAAGTGTTAGGTCGTCTATCCTTATTTTATAGTCTGTGGTTGAAATCACAGATTTACAAATGTAATTGCAAACATAATTCATTTAAATAGTAAGTATCTCTAGTACAGTAGAAGTTTTAAAGTGATGATAGTCTCAAGAATCTATTAATTTAAATACTTTATTCTTAGTCTGTATACAATTGACCTAGCAAAGCAATTGCTTATTATTATGTAAAGAGTAATTTTTTTTTTAGTGACTATAAGAAAATGCAGTCTTTGTCCTCGCATAATTAACACTGTTAATGAGCAGGATAAACATTAGGGGCTACCAGCAGTGTTAATGAGCCATATTAGATGAAGCATCTTGACAGTTTACAGTGTATCATCTAACAGCACAATATGATACAAGGACAGGAGGGTGAGTGAAAATGGACCTTGAACAACAATCAGGCTGATTTGTCACAGACAAGGACACATGTGTCTGTGCAGTATGTGCAGCTCCGTTAATTTTCCATAGACAGTATCAAGTATATATGACATCCTCCGCCTCCTCCTTCCTAGATAGTCACACACTGCCAAATATGTGACTTCTCTTTGTAAAGAAAGCCATTAAACATTCATGCTCTCCACTGTTGCTGCGTCAAACTTGGCTGCGTGAGTTCCCAGTGCCCCCTAGTTGTTGTCCTTACGTGAGGCCCGATGGGAATTAACCATGCTCTGCCATGCGCTTCCTCTCCCATCTGACTCTCTCTCTCTGGCTCAAACCCATCAAAGGACTGTGAGCGACAACAAGGAGGAAAGCGTGCAGCCTCCAGGCGCCTCACAGGCAGGAGATTTTCTCCCCCTATCTACAGATCTAGATCTGCTTCCATATTTTAAGCCGCATGCTGCTGCAAACAACAAGGACGCCTGTGTAATTACCATACTGGATGTGGAGCAATTTGACCGTGTGTGTGTGTGTAATCCCTGATGTGCACAGGGCAAACAATGCCGATAGTTTATGCACAAACATGTTATTATGTGTCACGGATGTCAGTGTCACCCAGTGTCATACACATTAAATTTGGGTGAGTGCATTTAATATGCACTTCCTGACATTGTTAATGAGTTGTCTGGACAACTTGATAACTGCATGTGCTCAGGGAGGTCTAGTGTGGGAGAGATGGCAAAGTTCATCAACCCTCAAACACATCAAATGAATAGAAATGAAGTTACAAGGCGAATATATACTGTACTGTAGTGCCCTTACAGGATGGCCTGGTCCTGTGGGCATTAATACCTCCTGTGACTGAGGCCTACATCATGCTCAGCTTAATGAGGTTAGACAGAAAATCTGGGCAGGAGGTCAGAGGGCAGTCTCGTTTGAATCAATTCAGAGGACAAATGAGATTGTTTGAATATTAGCTCAAGTCATGTGACCCAATCTGGCCTTTACCTCCTCTTCTTTTAGAATGACATCAACCTATCCAGAAACATCTGAATAATGAGGAACTGAAACCACTGACCTTTTTGTTGACATTTTCGACACAGTTAACACCACTGATTGTGCCTACGCCATCACATTCATTTTCATATGAGGCATCAATCAGCTAGATAGGGACTTTACAGTTATGCATTGTCATGAAGGACATAGGAGATCATGACCGTCTAGCCACATTTAAGCATTTACCAGCGCAACCTCACCTGCTACTGTCAGAATGTCAGAACTCACATTACTTCTTGGCTAACAGACTGTATATAAAGATGTCAGTGAAGATTCTCAGTCATCCAGGTCATGGTAATCGTAAGTGGGTGAGTAGTAAGGATGAGATGAGAGGCGAAACGTCTTCAAGAAACGCAAGCAGGTCCAGTTGCCTACGATATTAGCACTTGGGATGTATATAAAGATGGACAACGTATCTCCACTTACTCCCACTGCACAAAAATGTACTTTGGTCCTTAGTGGAATGCTGTATCTTAACTGTTGCTTCATCGATTTATTATTCATGGTCTTAAGAGATTGAATCTTAAAGACTTTATCTCACAATGTGTCCAGTACTTTGGTTTATGACCAAATACCTGCAAAAATAATAAGAGTATTGTTATACTTTGTGTTTAGTGCCAATAGCAAATGTTAGCAGAGGGGGCAGGACCACAAACACATCTCAAATTTATGAAACACTGAAGCATTGTACAAATTTAGGTCAGGGTATACGTGTGTATTTTTTCACTACCACTTTGCTGTTTGTGTTACATACTGCAAATAATAAAGCAAATGCTAACATTAGCTTGCTAGCTAGCAAACCGGCATATTTTATCATGCAGCATTGACATTACATGTGATGTGATGTAATTACGATCTATGGGTGTAAGTTGTGTTTGGTGCTTATGCATGTTTGGTTGCAATTCGCTGAGCAGAAGAAGAAAAGGTGTCAAATGTTGCAAGAATAATTTTCTAGTAAGTGTTGTCATATTTGATTTCAGACAACTCTACCCTGTCAAAATCCATGCACCACACAAGTACATAATATACGCAGTGTACTACATGTTTGTACAGCTTTGTATGAGGGAAACATAGCAACATTATGTCTAAATGAGCATTCATGAATATGTTTTACTGCGAGGTGGCCACTTTACAGTGGGCTCTTTATGATTATTCGGTACTTTAACTTTGCAGTATTGGCAGTCAAAGCAAACAAACTGGTCCACACCCTATGAAATACTTTTCCTCCAAGACTTTTCATTTTTTGTATTTGGAATCCAAAGGTCAAGACTCGAGAATAGATACTGCTATTGAAGTTTGTTTTTTTTCTTTGTCAAAGCCACAGACAACCACTGGAGAAGGGCAGAAGACCTGCATATGGCTCTGGGGCTACAGGTTTCCTACCCCTTGCCTCAGCTTACTAATGGAGGTATCTGATTTGAAACACAGAATTAGAATTGGTAAAATTCTGGAGTATCTTTAAATATCTGTCACAGTGAATCTTTATTAGATTTTGACCACCGGTTTTCTTTATTAAAACAAAAATCTCAAAAATATGACCTGATTTTAAAAATGAATAACAATAGGGTAACACCAACACAGTGTGTCATGTATGTCATTTTAAATTGTAACAGAAAACGTAAGATTTCAAGGATAAGTAGGTAAACAGACATCTCCCATCGCCTCCTCAGAGGTGGGCTCAGAATCCAAGCTTTTGTCTTTTCCAGATGACTTATCACTTCTATACACTGACTCCAGTCCCTGCATGGCAACCCAGGCTGTACAATTATGGCCGAGATTTGTGTGCTTGAGTGAGTAAGTGTCTGTGTTTATGTGTTACAGCTGACACTTCAGCTCATCTCCAATGCTGATTGCTCCAGTTGGGGCTGCACACACACCAGCTCTCTCCCCCACAATGATTAAACTGACAAAAGGCGCTGCTGGCATCTAAACAGCAATTAAAGTGAAAATGGCCATGTCAAATCCAACGACCATATTTCCGTTTGTCAAGATAATTATAACCATCTTGGTGGCCTGGCAATGCTTAGCTCAGGCGTAGAAGACACAGAGAGTGGAGGAGGATGACAGAGGAGTAAAATGCAGCGGAAGGACGGTTGTGGCATTATATTACCAACAGCAACAATAGAAATATCTGTCAGATTAGTCTGTATTGCTGGCCCTGGGGCCCTGAGCATTCACCACTGGTAAACATTCTGTAACCTTTTTACCCTTGATTCCTTAAATGCAGCTGAGTGGGTTTGAAACATATTGCTACAAAGTGGCTCTGGGGCCAGGGCTGTGCCATCACAGAGGTGCTGTGCTTTTAATCGGCTGCTCCGCAGCAGCAATCACCGGGAGAAGCTGCTTTTTTGCTGGGGCCTTGAATGCCCTGTCCATGCTGCAGGGTATAACAGAACCACAATGACCTCATCACTTTGCCACTAGCTGCTTCTCTTTTTAATTCTTGGTTCAAGTTAAAGTGAAGAAGCTGTTTAATACATGTGGGACTGAATGGCCTTATCTTCAGTCTTAAATGATAATGATTCATAATTCTTTTATCTCGTTGCTTGAGCATTGCACTCTTTCACCTTTGTCTGCCTCACATTTATTAATTTTTATACCCCAGCCAGCACCCAAGCAACACCACTGAAGGTTCACTGCTCTGTTCAGATACATTCCAGTGAGGGAAACTCTATTTATTATAATTTGATCTCACTTAAATACGTAAAATAACCACAAACTCTTAACACTGTGTTACATGGTGGTGCCAAAGAAACAGTGCCAATGAAAAGTCAATTACAAACGGTTGCAGTTTTAAACAGGTGGTTAACGTTGTGAAATGGTTGCAGTTTGGTTAAATTTAGGGGGAAAAATACTTGGCTAGGTTTGGTACGGGATGTTAGTACATCCTTGAGGTGTCCTTGTTACCTCTTATACACAAATAGGTATTACCTGTTGGGTGACATTGTCCAGGGAGTTCTTGTGTCCATTGTCCATTGTCTCCGTGGTGCCAGCACGAAATTGTAAGACATTACATGCAACCACCACTTAATGTGTTAAATAAATGTGCCGGCACCACAGAAATAATGCCAATAGAAAGTCAATTACAAATGGTTACATTGTCAAATAGGTGGTCAACAGTGTGACACAGTTTGGTTTGGTGTAGGCGGAAAAAAATATGGGCTATGTTTAGTATGGGATGTGAGCACATCATAATGTGATGTAACAACATCCAAATGTTATTGCGTCACATATGTATGTAGGTAAAGTTAAAAAACTTAAAGTTGCTCGCTTTCTTACTCTTACTACCCATTCATTTACTAATGCTAATGCTTTAAGGCCATAACTTCCACTGGTGACTGTCACACACATTCTTTGTAGTTAAGAGGTAAATACCTCATTTATTTGTTTACAGCTTAAAAGTGTTGGTGCGTTACCTAAAGACCATTTTGCGATGGGATCACTCCACCTACAATACAGCGATCCACAACATGAAGCAATTGTTGGCCGTATACCTCCTTGAAAAGTGCTTGTGTGCATCGGTATCAGATCACTGACAAAGCAGCGGACTTTGATGTGTTTGGAATAAGAACGAGCTGAGTACACACAATTTTAATCTCAGATCTCAACATGACTATACTTTCCAAATAAATTGTGCACAGATAATAAATGGATGGTTTCTGGGTAGCTTTATAAATGAAATCTGTGATTTGAAAGTCATCATTTAGTTGAGTTAAGTCATATTTCAGATCATATCAATCACTTAGTCAAAGTAAGCAGGTACCATCTGTTTGTCTCTGATGATTTTCATGGATGTTGTAGGATTAGAGGAGAAGTGTTTTGTGATACATAGTATTAAGACGTGAAACAATGTCATATTGTCACTTCAGCAGCCCCTTAATTGCACAATAGATTTTAAGCAAACATTTTAATTGTTTACTCTCTTGAGCACAGATAGTAGTCATGTCAATGGATTCTTTTGCATGCTGTTGATAATGAGTTGTTGGTTATCACACTCTTTTAAAGTCCTACTCTACATCTTGTTGTGGGATTGAGTATTATAAAAATGAGTCATAGTGTAATTTTTCCTTTTAGTAGATCAAAGCATTGTTTTTCCCCTTTTCCCCGGCAAACATCAAATGCAGTGACTCATAAGCCTCGTGTTTGTTCTGGGCTTTTCTCCCCTGCGTCTATCTGTTTAGCTCATGCCCATGACAAATTGTGGAATTAACAGAAAAAACAATGACCATTGGAATGTGAACAAAGCACAATGTAAAGAATTAGCATGCCAGATGGATAGAAAATAGCTCCAGCTGCTGGATTCAAACACAGGAAGTGCCTTTCTTTCTATGCATGGAGCTCCTTTGTTTATTGTTTCATGCAGAAGCTAATGCATGCTTCCATCATGATCTTGTTTAGTTTGCGGTGTCATTGCCTTGATGTGAGACAACAAATATATGTCTCTTTAGTCAATATAAATGTAATTCAAATCAAGACATTGATAGAACACCTATGTGCATTTACACCATAGGAACAAAGAGTTGAAGTATACATTTTGACCACTAGATGGGGTGGTGATCCAAAGAAACAGATAGGAGTTTGATGACAGTGTACTGTACATTGCATCTCCATTAACATGACCCACCTTTGCAGCAGTGACTGAGCCTATCTATAAATTGAGGAGCTGGTTTTATTCCACACATGTATGCACTGTATGTGTGACCAAGCAGCACTCAGATAAACAGGACCCTGAGTAAACTGGAGTCAGAGACTGCTCTACCAAAAATAGAGATTTTATTCACAGTTCATTCAAATGGAAGAGACTTTTCTCCTTTGAGGAAATAGCAGCAGGAAGGCTCAATAGAAGGCTTAAATGTGGAACAAAGAGTGGAGAATGCATTAAATAATCACTATAAATAATGAAATCCAATAACAAAACAATGTAGGGTCAGACTGTGCGAGTTATGCCAAAAAAGGCATTTTATAGCAAATGGATAAAAACATCATCACTACACACCTTCCAACTGGAATCAAAGTGTTCAGCACCAACATTATCTACACACAACAAGCCCTGACCTGAACACCACACCATTAAGCATGTATTAAATATGACCACTTAGACTTTAGACAGCAAAAAGCCCCATTAGAAAAGTGAGACACACAAAGAATGGCCAAATTGAATGAGTAACAGGTTAACCACAAGCTGCGTGAGAAACAGTGATTTGCTCTTCTAGCAGCTTGTCCTTAGCTGAAACAGAACAGATTAGAAAGTGTCTGTATTTGATGACCTGGAATTGAGCATATACAGTCAGCTGTCTTTCTCTTTAGTTTCATACAGTTTCCACCATGTAGCAGAGTATGGCTTTTGATAAATATTTAGTTCTACAAGCATCGCAGATGCCAAACATTTGTGCCCACCGCCATCAGACTGCACAAGAGCAGTGGAGACCACAGACTATACCAGTCACTTGGGGGCGACAGTAGCTTGGTTCACAGGGACTTGGTTTGGGAACTGGAGGGTCAGCGGTTCAAGTCCCTGTCCAGACCAAATATGGAGTGTGGACTGGTAGCTGGTAGATTTGATGCCACTTCACCTCCTAGGCACTGCCAAGGTACCCTTGAGCAAGGCACCAAACCCTGAACTGCTCAGCACACCCATCCATGGACAGCCCCCTTACTCTGACATCTCTATAGGTCCTGTTTGTGCATGTGTGTGTATTATAGGCCTATCTGACAACAGAGTTTCACCTCGGGGATCAATAAAATATTTCTTCTTCTTCTTAAGCAACCAGCTTTTTGCCTACCTCCTATTTCCAAATCACAAACACACACTAAACACACCCAGTTTCCACAGAGTGTGTGGTACACTTGGGAAACTCACACCACACTCCCTCTCCATTGGTCCGACTTGCAAATATTGCACATGATAAACATATAATATTTAGTGTATTTCATTATTACACTAATTACATTTATTATGTGTTACATATTACACTCTACTATACTCATTCTATTCTAGACTACTACATTTCAACACATTATTACAAGCTATTTAATACTATGTAATAGATTAAGATATCATGTTAATATGGTATTCTGTGTTTGTGCAGTGGTGCAGTGGTTGGCACAGTGACCTCACAGCAAGAAGGTACTGGTTTTGAACTGGCCAGCAAGCTTTGGCCCTTCTGTGTGGAGTTTGCATTTGGGTTTCTCTGGGTCCTCCACCTTCCTTCCACAGTCTAAAGACATGCAGACAGGTTAGGATAACTGATGACTCTGAATCGCCCGTGGGTGTGACTGTGAATGACTGTCTGACTCAGTGTCAGCTTAGTGAATAACTGCCCAACCTATCGCCCAGTGTCAGCTGGGATCAGCTCCTGTGCTCCGTCACGCTGCGAGAGATAATTGGTTACAGACAATGGATGTTATACAGGCTTATTACATTACATACTACATCATATTTATTTATTAATACAGACAAACGTTAAGTATCATTATCATATATTATTACGGTGCAGACAACTATAGTAGATGGGATTGCGCATACTATACTTTGCTGACTTTGTAGCTTCTAATCACACCACAATGTCACTGCGCTTGAGACAGTATTGCACTGTTAGTTTAGTACATGACTGGTCATTGGTACCATATGTATGTGTTCTGCTGAGTTTAATTTTTAGTTTCTATTTTCATTTCTATTCTTTTTTAATTTACTATACAGTACTTCTACTACTCTTGTTTATCTGTATTTAGTGCTGTCTTTGTGCTGCTGCAACACCTAAATTTACCCTCTTAACTGTTTTTTATCTCATCTCACCTCATCTTGTCTCATCTCATCAATTAACAGAGGGACGTGTTTAATCTGGTACAGTGCCAGCTACGATTAGTCAGAAAGGACTGAAGTGGCTTTATATGAAGGATCCACAAAGACAAAAATAAAAGTCAGGTACCTACACCGATCAGTCAAAATATTAAAACCACTGACAGGTGAAGCGCATAACATTGGCCATTTTGTTTCAATGCAATGTTTTTCTGGGAAACCTTGGGTTCTGGTATTCGTGTGGATGCCACTTGATGAGCTCCACCCACCCAAAAACCATTTGTACCACCCCTCATGGCAATGGCACTCCTCAATAGTAGTGGCCCCTCCAGCAGGACAATGCGCCATGCCACACCACAAAAACTGCTCAGGAATGGCCTGAGAAACGTGTCAAACAGCTCAAAGCATCGACCCTGGGGGGTACTTGGTCTGTAATGGTGTTTGAGTGGGTGGAGTGTGTCAAGCGTTATCCACATGAATGTCAGGACCCAGTGTTTCCCAGCAGAACATTGCATTGTAATGAGATGATCAATTTTATTCACTTTATCTGTCGGTGTTTTTTTTAATGTTGTGGCTGATTGGTGCATATCTAAATTTCAACCAGGATGTTTTCACCTGTGACATATGGTATCTAACTTTAAACATGAACTTATTATTAATACAGTGACTGTGAGGGTAGCAGTAGGGAGAACTGAGACCATTTCATAATAGGGATTGTGTGATTTTCAGAATAATATACATAATCCTTTAGTGCTTTTTCAACACCAGATGGCGCTCTTCGCTTTGCATCCACATACTTTCCCTGTCCCAATTAGGCTCAGCAGGTTGAATCCTCCTCCAACCACCAATTTACACTCACAATGTCATCGGTAAATGATAGCAGAGGAAAAAGTCACAAATGTCACACAAAAAGTGCAAAAAGTGACCTTCATCCAATGATGATAGATGTTGAAATGAATATAAACTGTTTTAACAATAAGGAAACTTAACCTAAGTAAAAAAGCAAAGCAAACTGGGTTAGAAAACAGCACTGAGGTGACATCAGAGAGGGTTGTGATTGTGATGATGAGGGCAGTAGGTTGCAGTGACCCAATTTGTGACCTTTCATTTTAGCCAAAAGGCAATCCATACTAGCTGAGCTGTGCTCTTGCCATCCATAACACGCATCAACTGACACTGAACAAACATGACAACAAGATGATGCAAGTGCACAGAACATGTGTCGCATTTTGCATGCAACATCAAAAAGGCTGGTTAGAACCAGTTTTCATGGCTCCAGGTGGATGACGACAGTAATCTTATCCATCTCGTCTCAGGTAGTAAACAAGCACCAGTGTGTCACCAGACACACAAAGAAGGCCACACTGATCTCTCTCTCTGCTCCCCTTTCATTTGCGTTCAAACATTCCCCTTTCTCTTGTCTTTCTTTCATGCTCTGGCTAACTTACAGTAAATAGATTCAGGTAATGACTACACCAGCCAAACAGATGGTGTGTGAAAGCTCCTGATGGCTTGGATTAGAGGGGAGAAAGGTTACAGACAAAGAATCCTGGTACAAAAACTTGGTGGATTTGGGGTTTGGAGAAAGTCTGTAATTACATCCCTCCAAAGCATAATTTGGGCAAAGTAATGCTAAAATCAATTTTAGAAGAAGCTGCCGATCAGCTTTGAACTGCCTCCTAAAGAAGCTGATCTCCAACGCTGTGACATAACTCCAGCCGGGGTAAATGAATGACTCATAACTGTGGGCTGTAATAAGATTAGTATTTCTAACTTCTTGCAGGAGTTCTCAGTGCCCTAAAAGTGTGCAACTCCTTCCTCAACATCTGCAGGTATGGGCCTTCCTGTGACTCATGGGGTTGGATCTCTCAGCCTGGTTGCTGATGCAAAAATTGGCAGGATTTGAGTGCCAGTGATATCTGGCTGTCCATCATGAGTCTCTTGAGTATAACCGCAGACACCAAGAGGAATGTGTCTGTCTTTATAAGAACTTTAGCCTGAGCTTGTACACTGGATAAAGGAACAATGCACTAAAAATGAAGCTTTCCAAGGAGAGAATCACAGAATTTGTGTCACTAAAACACCAAATTCTGCCTGTTCAGTAGAGGTTACTGTTTTGTGTATGGTACTGTGCGTCTGTTCTGGCCGGCTGACAGCTGATCTGCTTATAGGCTTTACTGTAGGTGCCAGGCTGCCTGGATAAAGCAGTGGTGTGGTGTGGTGTGCTCTCGTTTGCTCTCTCCAGCTCCCTCTGACTTGATCCACAGGGTTAATCTGAACAGGTTTGAAACCGGTTCTGGAGCAGGCAGCCTGGTCCAAGCACATGCAGGCAGATACTCCATACTCAGTGTTGTTGTTGTTGTTGTTGTTGTTGTTGAGTATGCTGATCCAGCATTAAAGCTCTCTCAGTGCAGCCTAAAAGCCTCATGTGTCCTCCTTTATCTGGCTGGGTTTCACTGGAGAGGCTTTTTGCAAACATATTTATAATGCAGATAATTTTATGCGGTGTTATTCTCAGCAAAAACAATAATAGTTAGCAAAGAGGGAATAATAATATCCCATGAGGAGAAAAGTTGGGGTCAAATATAATGGAGACAACATACTAACTATTTATGCAAAATAACACTGGTGGTGCATACTAAGACCAAACAACAATAACTCAATGAAAACATGTTTGCATTAACAAGACTGAGAGTCTAAAGCCATGCTCGTGACACTGTGAGGCTGTCCTCAGGTAAAGCAGTGCTTCAAGTTAAATGCTAATTCTACCATGCTCATAATGAACAGTGCAGCACAGACTGATGGGAATGTCATTAGTTTTGCAGGTTTTTGTTCAGAAACTAAATTACAGAACAAAATATTTTTTTAGCTCAGTTGTCAAGATATATCAATAACTAGAATTACCATCTTGCGGTTTTATGCCTCTGCCAACCAGTCAAGTCACACTTCAAATCCATGTCTGTCCAGACTCATATGTAGCCATGACAGCAGACAATACTTCAGATATGACTGTTGCTGTAAATGTGCTACAAATTCTGAAACATGGATGCTTCATACACATCTTCAACCTGGCAGTACAGCGGATCTATACTATCAGCACAGTTTTAAGAAGGACACCCAAGATTAGTGTCACCAATTCAGTATCTGTCTCCCCTTCTGTTCCTGAGTTATGGCATTTAAATAATGACCAGAAAAGTGTTTTGCATTACATTGTGATATCACAGTGAAGCTGGCCTTTGACCTTCTGGATAGAAATATAATAACTTCATCATTTTATCCAATGGTTGATTGTTGATCCAAGTTGATATTTGTGCCACATTTATGAAAGTGGAGATGTAGTGGGTGGACAGGTGGAAAGACAACTTGAAAACACAATGCCTCCGGCCACTGCTCTTGCCAGTGTGGGGGCATACAAAAAATGTCAACATCCTGGTGGCATCATAGGGAAAATCGGGGGTTCACCAGAGTCATTAGAACTCATCCTCTGGGACCATGAACACATTTTGTGCTAATCCATTTTTTGGATGTTAAGATATGTCACCAACTGAGTGAAAATGTTGACCTACTAGTGGTGCTAAATGAAAAGTCAAAGGACCATTGAAGTCCTTATCCTCTGGGGACCTTGAATGACTGTGGCAAATTTCATGGCAATCCATCACTCCAGGTATCTCACTCTAGATCACACAACATGTCAACCTCATGTTGGCACCAGCAGAAGAGTCAGGGGATCACCAAAGTCAGTCATTTTATCCTCTGGCCACCATAAATGTCTGTACAAGTTGTCAACAATCCATCCAATAGTTAGAGATATTTCAGTCTGGACCAAAGTGGTGCACAGTCCGACAGACTGACATCTCCATCCTACAGATTTATGTTCCTAGCATGGCTATAAAATTAAAAAAAATCAAGTTTGAATCAAGATACTGTGGACACAATACATATATTTTAGGAGGAACTGTTTTGCAGCTCTATATTTCAGCCTTTGTAAGCCATGTGCAAAATGTATGTCATATTTATTTTAGCAGGTCTACAGAAGTCATGTAGTTAAGACCAGATATGCTTTTAAGATTGCCACTATTTACACTTTGCACTGCAAGTTATTTTGAAAGAAACAAATATTTCATTTTAGAAAGATATATTTCAGTGCCTTTATGTCTCCCAAGTTATCATCTTTATTAGAACATTAATGCTGAATGGTTTGTTATTGTAGCAACCCTTCCAAACACCAAGTCTCTTTTTCCACTGTTTGTGTTTGGTTGAATTTATTCCAAACTCCGTACATGTACTGTTACATGAACACTTAAATAGTTCATTATTTGTGAAAAAAGAATGGCAACACTGCAGTAGTGACACTAAACATCACGTAAAGACATGCTGTACGCATGGAATATTTTAAAGATTTGATAATGTTTTATGTTTTTGTCTTTATGTTTCCTCTTTCATATTCCAGCTAACAGTCAAGAGGAATATTGGACAGGGCACTGTCATTCTACTACATGGCCATAACTACGTGCAGTACTGACCCCATTAATGACCCTCTGAAAACAGTCACCTCCTGGTACCAGTCATACTCTCATCACATGGCCCCACCGATTTGCCAGAGCCTTCATCTTCACTCGTGCACTGAGCTGACATCAGTAGCCAGATTAAGAGCTCTCATCACCCACTGTCACAGCCTAACTACCAACTACCTCCCTCTTGCTCTGATTATCATAGTGATGTTGATTATAGGCCAAGATAAATACAGCCTCTCACATCTAAGAAGGAGCTGAAGTACCGAACAGAAGAGGGAGCACAAAAATATATACAGTATTGTGAAGTTCAGAGATCTTATGTTGGATGAACAGTGCAGCACAGATGTAACAGTTTTGCCATTTTTTTTTTCAGTACTGAACTGCAAAAGACAATATGAAATTCCCCCCCTGCTACCATATACAAGCATATTATTTGCAGGCCTGAAAGACAGAGGGGGTATATCTAACAGTTCAGATCAAAATGAGATCTTTAGTTTTAATGCTGGTGCAACTTTAAGACAGAGTGCAATACCTCAGCTGGTACTATATGGATTTGGTACAGATATTCATGTTCCACAGAGGATGAAACCTGTTGACGTTTTGCCTCAATTCCACTAGGTAGGATATCTCTAAAACTAAAGATGATAACATGCTAATTTTAGCATGTTAAATCACTAACATTTGCAGTAAGATGAACACACAGCTGAGTTGAAGCAGAGGTTCCAAACTGGTCCAGCCACGGTGTCCAGATTTCTCCTTAGTCATTAGGTCAAGGTCCACACAGCTTAGGGGGGTTAGGGTTAGCACCACCATCAGGTTGACATTTGTGATTCAGAATGAAATTTCTTAAGAACAACTGGATGGATTGACACATTTTTTTGTACAGAAATCAATGGTTCCCAGAGGAAGAAAATACTATGGCAATCCCCTCATGTAGCATGTATGTATCTCAACATCTTCCGATGTGTTGGCACCAAATTTGTAGAGATGATCCCAGATGATATACGTATCCGACTGACTGGTGATCCTCTGATTTTTTGTTTGTTTTGTTTTTTGTTTCTCTGTTTTTTATGGAAATATCTTGTCAACTAGGCTACTGGATGGATTGCTGTGAAACATGGTATAGAGATTCATGGTCCCCAGTAAAACTTTGTTCTCTCATCTACCACCATTATAAGGTCAAAAATTAGAATGCCCATCAGCTTCAAGTAATTAAATGTAGGGGAAGCTTTCCTAGGGCGCCAAATGTAGTTGGACCAGCTCTGCAAGTAATGAAACAACACCTACACAAGTTCTGAAACTCAAAGGGGTGAGGCTCAGGCCACTGAGACCATCATGTCTGTAAAAGTGTTAGTGAAATGTGAGTTATGACGTACAGTATGAGATTGCAGAGCAGATATGGCCTGATTTTATTGCATGATAACTGGAGGATGTGAATGATGCACACGCAAGTCAACAAAGCGCATTGTCCCTTTGAAAATCACTGGCAGGTCTATTATGTAGCACGCCCTAATGAACTGACCCCACCAGCTGTTTAAGACATAAGCGCTAATGTAGAGCACAAAGGTAAACCAAGCCTGGACCAAAGCGTGACTGTGACAGACGGACTACATATCCGCTCTCCCAGTGGCGTAATGCCTGACGTTTGCCCTCTGAGATATGAATCAGCTACAGAGCAATTGAGCCTTATCAGTTTCCTTTTTCTTTATCAAGTTCCTGTCGCAGCTGATGGATGCTGGGCAGCTCTGTGGGCTTGGAAGTAGCTATTGTTGTACATTTTACTCTGGAACTGTGAAAATGAAAATTCATCAGAGAGCAACATGGAAAGAGGCTGAGGATGTAAACAAACAGACTGTTATAGTCAGTCTATATTGGACTGTTTACATGATCCGCACTACAGTTAAAGCATTCATCTAACGTCCAACAGCATTTTCCCTGTTTTTGGTGGGAAGTACACGTGTGATGGAAATTAGCTTTGGTAACTATAACTGCAAAAAATCATTCTATATATATGTTTTTCATTTTAAAACATTTTTGAAAGTTATTTGTTTCAGCTTTTTTCTTTCTCATTGTAATTCCTAGTACAGCACATCCTGGAAAGCTAGAAGTAGTGAAACAAGAACAGTTGTTTGTTTTGCAGTCAGGCAGGTGCTTCGCCCACTTTTGATCTTTCCTCCTTAGGTCTACTCAAAAGAGGTGTTACACCGAGGTCAAATGTACTGGAGACACACATTTATCTGAGTCACGTAAATATTATGGTGTTATCTGTTTCAGACGGACAAGCAATCAGTCTTCTTGCTGTTTCAAGTGTGTACATTTTTATCTCTATAGGTATGTATGTAGGTTGCTGAGTTAAGGCATCTATATGCTTCATAATAAGTGCTTGACAGATCATCATAAAGTGTGAGCGCTTATCTCTTTTTGTACTATATATTGTGTCTCCCTCCAGCCTGGACTCACTCAGGGCGTCAAAATTTGTGACTTGGGTATTGTTGGACACCCTTTAGCATCTGTTTGAGACACACTGGTTTGTCAACAAACTTTTGCTTTTGCTTAAGCCTAAACTCCTTCTGCGTCGAGATCCACAGACCACCTACTTCAAGATACAACACAGAAGTCTTCCCCCAGTGTCATTATAATAACACCTGAGGCTTCTGCCCATGCATCAAGATATGATGAGTAGGGAGGAGTTCACATTGCTCACACCTCCCTATGACAACAGGTTTTCCAAATGTGGCCATTCTGAAAAGCTATAAAAGATTTTGCCTGTAGATAATTTTGAAGTCCCTTTGGAGCATAACGAACCCTTTAGCCCTCTGTAGCAGACAGTTGTTGAGACAATGGTTCATGGTGGTTTAAAAAGTTAGGTAAGTGTCCGAGGGGTCACTGGCTGTATGTGTGTGTGTGTGTGTGTGTGTGTGTGTGTGTGTGTGTGTAGGCTACTGTTGTTAGTTGAGGTGTGAATGCTAAGCAATAACCTCACCTTCCACTATCACCGATTTACAGTCCAGAGTCCATTCAGTCTGAGACAGCCTTCAAATTTCTAAATGGCCGTGCTGCACCAGGCCATGGACTCAATGCCCTGTTACACCTTATCTGTCTGCCACATTTTACCAGCACAACACTTTGACCTGTATTCTAACGTTCACCCGTAGTATCTCTCAAGTACTCTCTGGACACTCATAAGGTTTTTATCATTGACAGATTGCACTTGGCCAGCTGAGATACTGTCAACCCTTAGCACTGCACCACCATCCATTCATTACGTCACACATTTATTGCACTTCCTGTATTCAACTGGCAGCCTAGTCATGGTGTTCCCTTGCCTTTCACCCAATATGTGCTGAGACAGGATTATTCCCTCTGCATGTATGATAAGATGACGCTACTAAAATGTAAAATAATCTCTACTGGAGATATGGGTGATTTCCACAGCATAAAATAACCCAATGAAAGTACCCTATAAAATGATCTTTGCAACCAGGTCAAAGGAGAAAACCCATTACCCTGTTGGCCACCAACAGGTCTGTATGCTGATACAGGGGGTTTTACAATACAATGTGGTAACACAGTTCCACAAATTGATGCCAACCCCCCAAAATAAGATGTCAAACTCATAGATAAAACAAAGAATTGATATATAAATAGGAGCTGAGGTCTGCTATTGTTTCTAGGCCTGCACTTCCTCCTTCTCTCGGCCATGGATCAGCTGCACCTGCAGGGCAAGAGACAGGAGGAGAGGGTGGAGATGTTGGAGAGGAGGGGGGCAGGGGGGTTGGCAGACTGAACAGGACAAAGGGAGTGCAGGGCAGAACAATGGTAAGGCCTTGTGGTGGAACTGGAGCGAGACAGCATGTCTGCAAGGCCCCCGGCCGCCCAGCCCCAGAAGGAACCTCCAGCGCCACACAGGAAAGGGCTTTCTCCAGAGCTGACTGAAACACACACATACACACACACAAATGCTTACACAACATACAAACGCACACTGATACAGACAAATGTGAACAATAGAGGCCCCCATCCTGACCAAGCCCTGGACATGACTCTGTTGTAACTCCAGGGACTCATCTCACACAAACTCAAAGAACAGACTGTTCTGTCAGGGAGACAGTGACAAATGCAGAGGTTAATAAAGTTCAGAATATTTAGAAGAAGATCCAGCCCTTGGGCTTACTCACCGTCTGCTTACACAGCACTAATTCTCCCAAGTGTTCCGGATTTATCTTTTCCCTTGAGTCGAACATTTCAAATGTGAAACTGCACAGCCAGTTTGTGATCGTACTGTGAGGCATCACTATCAACAGCCAACAAGCTATTTTATATCATATCAAATGAATGACAGAAGAACCAGATTCAAAGCTGGTGACAGCGTCTTTATTCAAAAACAGTTTTTCACTGATAATAAGTTTTCTGTTTATTTAGTCAAGACAAAAATTTGGTACATTTGCACAGGCAAAATGTTCTGGGTTGCAAACAAAAAGACATTATTTGCTGCAGTGTGTGCAGGCTAGCCAGCTGTGCATGGTCAGCAGTGTCATGATTTGACATTTTAGCCATGCTGGTGGTGTGTGTTATACCAAGAAAATGGTGGCTCCTCAGCGGTTCTGTGGCGAGGGTTGTTGCTGGTTTAAGTACAACTTTCCGCAGTTATGTTTTGGGTACTCAGAGGACTTGGTTTAAAGTTGAAAAAATATTTCTATCTTTTTTGAACACTTTTGTTTACAGAGACACAGTGGCAGGAGACATGACATATAAACTTTTTTTTTTTTTTTTGAAATTTAAAGGTCTAGTGTGTAGGATTTAGTGGCATCTAGTGGTGTGGTTGCAGAACTGAAACTTGTGCACAGTATGTAGGAACTAAAATTAAACTAAAATGCAGACTGAATAAGTAATAAATATAAAAAAGAAGTCACCATTTTTGCAACACTGGCACAGACACTGGTCTCTATGCTTCTTTTTACTGTTTACTAACCTGCCTTCCTGCATGACACAACATGAATCCGCTTCTACGTCTGGAACCTCCAGTCTTCGACATGCCTGAGACGCACTCTTGTTGAGGACTCAGCTCAGATTAATCTGATCCCATTTGATTCGGCAGTGGGAAACTCTTGCAACCCCAGCAAGATTCAAACCCTGGACCTTCTGCATGGAAGACAAGTGCTCTAACTACTACACTAGGGATGCATGACACAACACAAGACATCAGTGAAAAGAAAATACTGAAAGGCATACTGGCGATGAGAAAGGAGTCTATTACCTATTTTAGCAAATTTTCTCTTGTTTGAATAAAAATAATTGCATTTTCACTTCTTTTTTTTTTTTTTTTGGAAAAGCAGTATAGTATATTTCATTTGTAGTCTTGGAGTTTGATATTTTTGGTTTCCTTCCTCCCTATTAAGCTACTTTTAACATGTTTTGAACTTGCTCCCACCTTGACTCCCAACCTCCATCTGGCCATTAAACAAGCAGTGTTTGACAGCACTCTGAGGAATATGCCAGATGCAGTAAATATTCTGACAGATTTAACTTTGGTTTGTCACTCTGTTTTGTTTGGCTGGAGAATAGACCAGAGCTTTATCTGGAAAAAGAGGGGGGACCAACAGCATTGAAATTCAGAGGAAAGTGTTTGTGTTTAAGAGAGGGTGTGTAGTCCTGCTTTGTTTTGTAGCTAATAAAATGAGTCACAGCTAAACAATCAAAGACTGAGAATATGATCGGGTTTCAGGAGAAATCATTTGATTTTGTAAACACATTGAAACTTTTCCTTAATCCTTGAAACAACAGCACATTTACCAAACATGGTCATATTTTCTATCCAATATTCTGTATCATCGTCTGCATCCAGACCATGTTTGTTGAAACGACAAGCAGCCGCAATGACAGCATGGATCGCTGTCACAAACCACAGTATGATCCCAAGCTGCCATAATGTTTCGGATGTTTTGCTTGGGATGTGGATAAAGCGTCATGGCGTCTGTGTGGTCCCACTGTGCATGCCGTCCAGGTGGCAGGGGTCACCACCTACGCACATCTCTGACGCAACATGTACAACTGCGTTCATGTGAGGCAAGCAAATTGTGTACCAGTGTGAGGACAAATTCTGTGTGCACAATACACTGACTCATCCAAAAACAACAAAGACTGTACAGCTCCACTCCAGAGAGAAAGATATCTGCACAAAGACAATCAGAGATTGCAAATGTGCCAAATTCCAGGAATCCTTCTTTGATTGCGAGGGATGTGTTTCATTTTCAGTCGGCCTCTTGTGTATTCCCATCATGAGCTAATCCGGATGATGCCACTACACACATGGGGTCCCTGTGGGAAAAACTGTGAGTCAGACAGGCCGGCGCTTCGAGGAAAATTGTCTGTCAGTTGGTGCCCATTCTTTTCCTGCATTCTTCATCTTCTCACACATTTGACCCTCTTCCTGTATGGATCTTACATCACAGTAACCCCTTGACCTTTGCTCCATCCTGACCAGCCAGTCTGCCAGCTGCTTTTGACACGTGTTGGAGAAAATAGGGCAGTGCTTTGAACTGAACAATCAAACACACTGTGCAAGAGGAGGCAGTGTTGTCAGTCAGTGTTAAGGAGAAGGGTGCTTGAGGATTTTAAAAGATCTGAATGTGACAAGCTAAACACTCATTCACAGCCAGCTCTGTTTTCACTTTCCCATAATGACTGCATTCAGCAGTCAGAGCCTGTAACTGATGATTAAACAGATTTAACTAAATAAGACACGGGTTGCAATATTAAGTTCACTGCGCTCTAACCACAAAACTAAAAATTTCTATTTTGTGTTGGTTATCAGAACGGTAATCATCATACTCCAGTGTGGTAATATACTCAGCAAATCCACCTAATACCTTCACTGTCTGGACTGGCACAAAATTAGGTACAGACATTCATAAATTGTGATAACTTTGGTGATGTTAACCTTTCCCCAGAACTTTAATTTGTCCAATATTTCTTCACTAAATTTGCTAACACATTGATCTTAAAATGAAGTGAAAAATGGTAAACATTATAGGCTACCTTATAGGCTACAGCATACTAGCATTGTCACTGTGAGCATGATAACATGCTCATGTTAGCCGTTAACTCAAAACACCACTGTGCCTCAGTAAAGCCTCACAGAGCCACTAGCATATAAGCCCCATCCTTAAGGGCACGATCACAGAAATTAACACTAGGTAATATTCGTCTCCCAATATCTCTTCAATATGAGTGAAGGGGTGAATAAAAACATTTGGCATGGCCAAGGTCACTCACTAGCAGTCATTCATGCCTTTATCCTAACTTTAAGCTAACCTTGCTAACCCACATTAACCTAAGGGTCCGTGCACACGCCACCTTATTTTGCATCCATGAATTCATTGTTTTCAATGTAGACAAGTGGTAGGCATGCCCAAACTGCAGTACAAATGTGTTCACGAGTGCCCTTTTTTCAGGGCATGACAGCTGTGCCCTGAGATAAACTTCACGCCCTGAGTTTTGGAATTTTTGGAACATGGCCACATGTCATGTGATAAGGACCAACCAATCACCGCTGACAGTTATCTTTCCCTTCTTCCATTAATATCAGTCTGTGATAAATATTGAGAAGTTGATTATTTTAGTGTTGGGCTGCCAGAGTTTTAGATCTGTCCCACAAACAATAGGTGTACGCACAAACAGCGCCTGGGAGAGGAAGGATTTCAGGTAAATAGGCTATGATATGGTGCTTGTTGATGTTGCTTAGCAACCTCAGATGCAACCTGCCGATAGGCTCTTGAAAGCTGGCACAGAAAAGGCACAAGAGTAGCACCCAGCGCCTGACCCGACGGCATGTGTACGGCCATATTCAGACCAATGCTGACCTGGAATGAAAAAACACAGTCCCTTCGTTACATAAGGCAAATCTATTGATGAAATTAGGATGCCAAAGAAGGATACTCCCCTAAAAAAGTGCAAGGTTGTCTGATGAAAAAGATGAATCTGGCACAACCTTTCCAGAACACAATGCAATGTCATCAGGCTTCAATGGCCATTTTAATGCAAGAACATATCTGGTACATTACTTTGCAACTTGAACACCATATTTCTTCTGTTTACTTTACAATTGTTACCACAAATGTAAATGACTGTGATCATTTTCCAGAGCAGTAAGATCTTTCCATAGCCTATAATATTATAAATCTCTGTGCAGTGTTTTGGCATAATAAGCCTTCAAACTCATGGATATATTACTTTATCTCAGACTTCCTGTCAATGTAGCCCGCTTCATTTTTTAAGGTGTAATGGTTTTGGGTCTGTGTAGCTCTTTGGAGTTAGACGACAGGCAGAAACTCACTTCCACACGAGTGTGGGATTTCACAAATTCTCGTCGTTTATTTTTACGTCAACTTAAAAACACTCCAACCTATGGCTACTACGATTTCATACATGAACAGAATAGTTGCCACACTTACTTACAATCATCACTGTTATGTTGAGAGATAAAAGAAAAAGCAGGAGCACGTAGGTATCCGTCCGACCAGCGTTGGGTGCGCTTTCAACAGACTCAAATCATAACAGGCGCTGCTTGATGACGTTGCTGTTAAGCGACACAGTATACACCATGTTAAAGGCACATTTCATATATTCGACTGTTACAAAGGCAAGGCTTGTTTTGGGTCTAAACACCCCTAATGTATATCTTTTCACATGATTTTGAACACCTCTAACCCATTAAAGTTTCTATTAATACATTTTATACATTTATTTGGTGAATTAAGTATCAGCATTAAACAGTCCAGCAGCCACCCACCACTAGCTGCTGGTAACCTCCTCCACTTGTTTTAAAAAGCTTATTAAAATAAGCAGTGTGAACAGAAGTCCTTTTTTTATTGTCTGATAAATGAGAGTATGATCATTTTAGTCACTGGCTCTCCAATTTTGGATCTCTCCCTGATGCCTTTTTCAGGATCCAGCAGCTTGATTTATAAAACAACAAGCTAAATATAGAATAAAGAGGAGCCTTTTGTTAATGTGAAACCGGCCAAGTGTCACAGCCCACACTGTTTTATCACAGGACACTGACTTAAAATGTCGAGGGCTGTTGATTTTACGGCAGGATCTTCCAGCCGAACGCTGACTAATCCTAAGCCTGTGTACAGCTCATGCTTAGTTCCTCATCACAGACCTTGGTTTGAACCGGTTTGCGCTGGAATCCAGTTGACTGCCACTCCCTGTGTTGTAATCACTGATCTAGCGCCTCTCCATCTCTTCCCCTTCTTTTTCTTTCTTTTTCCAACCCCCACTGACTGTATTTATGAGAAAAAGACTATTTAACCTTTCAGGGAGCAGGCCAGGTCTTGAATTGGCTGCCCAAACAGGGAGAAGCCAGGCTGTAACCATTTCTCTTTGTTCCGGCAAAGGGATGAATTAGATCTCTTTGTAGCTGTGTTGTGTTCTGTATGTTTATCAGAAGGAGAGCACAAGGACTCTGGAATATGATGAATATTCTGGTCTTTCATCTAAGTCTCAAGCACACTGATAGCTCTAATAACCTTTTCTGAACATAAAAAACATCACACCAAAGGTGTAAAAATAAATTGCATTTCAGTTTCTTTAAACACTAATTTTATGTTTTACACACCATTTGTTAAATTGTCATTTCAATAATTTTATTGTACCCCTGTCCATGCTCCACACACACCTCCACCCTATATCCTCCTCTCTCTGTGGTTACTGTCCTCCAGGCGCAAAGGCTGTCTGCCACACTGTCTGTTGACATCAAAGCATTCGACGTTTCTAAGGCCGATGAAAGGCAGGAAGAGGGTGGGAGAGGACAGGCCCGCATCCAACCCTGCACACCGCTGCCAACACAGCAAAGACAGCCAAGACAATTGCCTTGAATATTTTCTTTTCTTCCTTAACAATTGGATAGCCCTAAAAGGGGAAAAGGGGGCCAATAAAAGAAGCTGCCTGGTGTTAGATACACGAGCCAAACAAAAGGGACAGCTGAGAGATAAAAGAGCAAAAATAGACGCATGATTAACAAACTGTGATAAAGAGGTGAATTAAAAGGTGGGTGAACTGTGACCTCTGTAACCTTGGCTAAAGATTATCATTCAAGGGTCCAGCGTGTAGGATGTAAGATGATATATTGGCAGAAATGAAATATAGGTACTTTTTCTTTTGTGAATAATTACCTGAAAATAAGAATCATTGTGCTTAAATTACCCAGAGATGGGGACTCGAGTCATTGTGACTTGGACTCGAGTCGACTCGAGTTGCTGTTTTGATGACTTGTGACTTGACTTCACAAAAAATGACTTGAAACTTGACTTGGACTTGGAAGTTAAAGACTCGGGACTTGACTTGACTTGAGACACGATGACTTGAATGACTTGAGCGTTATTCACATCATGTTTTCGGTTAGAATATAAAATTAATAAATTGATTTAAAAAATAATGTCGATTACCCGGTAGGAGCGCAGGCTGAGAATGGCGTTGTCATGATTGGATCACTACCCTGTCAATCAGTCATGCCCTCTCTACGTACCTTACGTGTTTATTGGAGAAACACACCCTCTTATATCAGATAGGCATCAACATGTCAGCGGGAGGGGTACCGAGAGTCATCGTCTTCGGCTTTCGGAATTACCATTATTACGGCAAAAGACGAACAGCACAATGCAAGACATGTGGCATAAACATCTCGGACAGCCAGGCAACAACTTCAAACTTTGTTCGTCATTTGAAGAGTCATTCTGCCCAGTTAGTGCTTGTCAATAAGCTAATATTATCTGGTTAGTCGGTAGTTAGCTAACGTTAGCTTGATACGATACAGGGGTGGGGGGGTGGGTCGGTTTGGTGGAACTTGTTTTTTAATTTATTTGCTAACATTAACCCCAGAAAACGTGAGCGAACATTCCGACCGGTTCATCACAAGACCGGCTGTACGTTTTATGAACGAGCAACACAGGGTTAAATGAGCTAAATGGGTGATTTTGGCCGCTGCCTTGGTTAGTGTGTGTGTGTGTGTGTGTGTGTGTGTGTGTGTGTGTGTGTGTGTGTGTGTCCCTGCAAAGTAAACATTGCAGCGATGAAGTCAGTGTTTACTGACAGTTACTTATATCTTGTCTTTTCACTTTATTAAGATCAGATTCTGCAGGTAAAATTACAATAATAAGGTGACTTGACTTGGACTTGACTTGACCTATTACAGGACTTGACTTGGCTTGACTTGACATAACCTGTGACTTGACTTGACTTGCCCAAGAAAAAATGACTTGGGACTTACTTGAGACTTGAAGGTTAAGACTTGAGACTTACTTGAGACTTGCACATGTGTGACTTGGTCCCATCTCTGACATTACCTCACAATGAGCCATTTATATCTACAAAGGCAGCAGGTCCTCGTCGTCCAAATCCAGTGCTTGGGCAGTTACTTGCAACCTCAGAAACCAACAAAAAAAGGCGTCCTTTAATGTTGAATGTTGGTATGATACATGGCTGATTGCCATTTTAGTTTAACAGCGCCTGGCGGCGTCAGGGGAAACTTGGTGGGACAAGGACGAAGGTTAAAGCGGCAAAAGTCCTAGCGGGGCTGGCAGGAGGGGTGGTGGATGGGCCCAACAAACACAGACTTTAACCCATGAGAGCAGTGTTTGCATCCTGTAAGATTCTAAAACCCAGTTCTCTTTTCCTAAACCTAACCACATTTGTTTGTTGTTGAAGGAAAAAAAAAAAGTCAATTGTGCGTTTATTTTGAAAGAGACTCTATGTAAACGTTAAATTTCCTGTGAAAACAGAAATGTATCTTGCATTTTCGCATTGGACACCATAGTTACCAGTGTCAGAAAAAAAACAGATTTTTTTTAATGTGAAACTGTTTTATAAAGTATTTTCTCTAGTTTAAATCAGTGGGTCCATTCCTCTTGGAGATGAGGAAATCTCTGTGGATAATTCGGCTCCTGGTAAAAACTTCCTGAATAATGAACACTGGAGGTATTCTAACTGGGAGAAGTTTCAGCTGGTTGGAAATCTGCAGTCCTCACTGCTAAACACCACTAAAGCCCCCTAAATTTTACACACTGTGCCTTTAAATAAAATACATATTCAAAAGGTGTTATTAGTATTAAATGATTCTTTTTTCTTAAGAAAGTGTTGAGACATAAATCCTTTAAAGGAGTAGTTCGACTTATTGAGAAATACGCTAGTAGACTTGTGGAGTTTGATGAGAAGACTGGCTCCACTATCATGTCTGTGCGCTGAATATTAAGATATCAGAAGCAGCCAGCTATCTTAGTTCAGCACAAAGATTATAAACAGAGATTAGTCTCATATTTACAGACATGTTGGGTCTCATCTAACTCTTGGCAAGAAAGCAATTTCATAAAATTAGTGATGATTAAAATGCTGGGAATATTGATTTTGAATACTTTTCCCCTTTTTCTTATTTTTTTATTTATCCAGTACTGAAAAGGCATTTCTGCCTCATCTTTGAAAGTTGTTCAGTTCAGATCAAAGTGCGAGCGTCTGGCTGTCTGTCTGTGGCCTGGAGTAATTGGTTTCTGGCATCAGCACACAAGCACTCAGGCACAGGTGCTTATTCACCTGAGACTTCCCCGCCTCAGGATGACTGATACTGGAGCTTCCCATATCTCTCAGCACACGAGAGCAGCACCCACAGTCAGATGTCGTCATGCATGCGCAACAACCCAGGGAACTGGTTTGAGCCGGTAGAGGGACTATCAAAGCAAGCAGATTAGCAGGCATCCACTCAAGTGATCTGTGTGTCTGCAGCTAAGCCTACACACTGTACACAGCCAGCCACTGATGAAACGTTGTAGAATACATCACAAAGGTTTTGAAATTGGGGTGTAAATGTAGTAGATGTTTGCAGTGATGGAGGGATCATTAAAGCCTTCCTTGAGAGTGAAGAATCAAAAGGTGAGGATATGAAACCTCCACCCGTCTAAACCCTGTAATGCTACTTAGACATGCTCTTATCACAAGAGCAGGGATGATTAAATAGACTCCAGCGCAAACACACTGTGTGTACAAAGCCGTCCAACCCCCACCCTCCCCCCCTTCCAGCCCAAACTGAGCCAAACTGGTTCTCGCTGGTCTGGTGAGGCACACAGCGCTGTGAGGGAAACCCCATGGAGGTTAACCACATCCTCTCATGAGTAACTCTACTCCCTTCAATCGCCCTCTGTTGCGTCAGAATGAAGAACAATACAGGAAGAAATGTGCTCATCATGTGCCTTTTTTACTGTGAAATAATTCTGATCCTAGATTACATGACTCAGCACTCCACACGAGCCATTACATTTCTGTAAAGTGAATCTTTCTACAATTAGTCTAACACATCACGTTCCTATTTTTATGGTGATGTGGACTGTTGATCTGAGAGCTTTCACTTTTTATGAGCAACAGAAAGGTCACAGCTGTTTGACAGCAGATGGCTAAGATGGGTTTATTGTTAAAAAGTAATTTCATCTTGGAGCAAAAGAAAACAAATCCAATTTGTGCCAGAATTGTAAGATTATTATAATTTCATTCACTGTGTTTTCACTGCTGTTGTTTCCTTAAAATGCATAAAGAGGGGCTTCTTTGTTTCTTTTTAATTGGTTTTTGCAGTCCATTCTCATGCTTTGACACCTCACTAATCCTTGAGTGATAAAGGTGATAAATGTCAACACCTGTGATGCCCCTCAACAACTTAACAGGATATTAACCTCATCTGACCTGATGTGATGACCAATAACGGCATAAATGCCACACAAAATAAAACCATGTCAGAGACTTGTGTAATAAAGACAAACAAAGGTTCAACTTTTGTATACAATGAAATAATTTATTAAAAAATATCAAAGGAACACATCACAAATGCAAACCATTGTGCTATAGCATTTAGTGACAATAACACATTAGTGGCCACCAATGAGAAGTTTCATTAGTGAAGCTGAGACAAGGCATGTGTTCAGGACAGGCATTCATGTAGGCAGGTTCTTCGGCACTATAGAGTCTCATATTGCAGCTGTGCACACCATCAGCACAGTGATGTGCACCTGTACAGGGGGCTGCTTCACAGTCAGGCATCCACAGGAATGCATTATTGAATTCAAGTCTCAGGAAAGACACGTATGCCCTTCATATCCCCAGTCAGTTCATCATTCTCCATCTGCTCCAGGCAGGACTCTGCGATGCCACCTCCATCCATGAGGTGACAGCTGCGGCATGTTGCCATCCAGGCGGTCCGCTGCACATTCTCCTCCGCACCTGACGCTCCTTTCCAGGCGAAAGGTGAGCCGCATCTGCGGCGGTAACCCAGTCACATTGGGAGTGTTTTCACATTCAGCTCACACACGAGCCGACAGATAGACACAGGCGGTAAAAGACTGGTACAACACAGTCAGCGTATCTTGAGCAGCTGCCGGACCATGCCCGCGATCTGGAGGAACTTGTCCTTCTTTCGCTGCTTCAGAGCCATCAGTGCCCGGGACGTCTCCTCCGGGTCCTGGGTGTAGGAGAAGATGCTCCTCACTCTCTCCTCCGCCTTCATGTCGCCCGTTTTCTGGAAGAGCCTCATCAGCGCGTCCTGGTTGACATTCTCGAAGATGTTGGCCACGGCCTTCTTGCGGTGCGCCGTGTCAAACTTGTTGCCGTGGACAGATGGGCTGACGCGGCGGCACTCTGAGGACACGTAGGACGACATCTTGTCTCTCCGCTGGATGTCTTGCGTTTCTGCTCCAAGTGTAGCCCTGCAACTCGTTGAGGATGAGTTGTGAGGTGCGCACTGCTTCGCCGGAGCGGCTTGTGGCTTGAGAGGGTTGAGTGAGTGCGTCCTGGAGAGCTGAGCCGGTGCGTATTTATAGGGCTGTGGTGGGAGGTTCGCTCCGCCGGGAGCGGTGACATCAGCAGTTGTGGAGCAGACAAAGGCGCCGCCTCTCTGGGAGTCTGCTGCAGCTCCCCGACCGGCGAACACGCATGGCAGTCTGACTGATGAAACCTCTGTCCAAAATATCACCTCATCTCTCTGAATGGTATTTGAAGTAAACAAATAGTGCATTCATGTTGTAGAATGCTGTAATATAAACCAAACGCCACCATGTAAAATGCACCATATTATAATTGCCAGCTGCCCCTAATAGATTTTTTTATTTTTAAATCACTTAAAAAAAAATAAATAAAAATCACCATTTACTTCTATCTAAATCTATTTAATTTTATCTTTAACGACCAGTTTCACTCAGGTATCCAACCACTTCACTCAGTTCAACACTAACTCAACAAAACATGCCCATAATCTTTATCTGGGAGGCATGGGTGGATTATGAGACAAGGGGCCCCATGGGCACAGACATGCACAAGACCCCACCAATTCATCTACATATGAGCAAGGCAGACTTTAAAGTTGTTTTGTCTCTTTTGGTTGTTGGTTTGGGTCTCCTTTTAGTTGTTTCCTTGTGGTCTTTTTGAGTTTCTTTGTAGTGATTTTGTGTCTCTGTAGTTATTTTGTGTCTCTTTGTTGTCATTTTATGTTGCTTTGTGGTTGTTTTCCCTGTTTTATTTTGTCTCTTTACAGTTTCTTTGCATCTCTTTGTGGTATTCTTTGATTTCTTTTTTTTTTTTTTTTGTTATTTCCAAGTCTCCTTTTCGGTCAGAACATGTTAATTTAAATGACGTTTTGCAGGTAAAAGCCAGAGGAGCCCCTGGGCCTGTGCCCAGCAGGTCCCTTCAGTTATCCCTTATTATATATTACAAGTTGTCTGTGAAATGATGTGTTTCAGACACTGTTAACTCCCTTCACCTGTGGAAGGAGTACTTTCTACTGAAGTTAAAGTAGAATCATTAAAGTTTAACATCTAAAAGTATTGCATTAACAAAATGTACTTCAATTATGAATAGAGAAGAATGGTTACTGTGGCCTACATGTTAACTATATAAATTACTACATATGATATTATTAGATTGTTATTAATGACTCATCCATGTGTGTGCCGCTGCTGCTAAATTTAAGTACTTTATTTACTGTTCAGTGGTTCAGTCTAAGCATCATATAATAAACTCATCTGCAAAGTAACCAGTTAGCTGAAGTGTAGCAGTCATAAGTGACAGCACAGGAGTTAAAAAGACAATATTTGTGTCTGAATTGTCGTGGAGTGTAGTATAAAGCACCACAAATTGGAAATACTCAAGTAAAGTGCAAGTACAGTACACAGGTAAATGTACTTTGTTACATTCCACTACTGGTTTATAATGTAAAATAATGTGTGTTATATCTGTTTAACGTATGATATGTTGTTATTACCAGTGACGTGACACATGTAGGACACACATGTGACAATCAAGGCATGATGTCTCGGCTCATCTGAGTCATTTGTGACTTTTGATTTGTTATTTAAGTGGCTTAACAAGGCACGCAACCAGTTTATAAACCAAGATTAAGCTAAATCAAACTGTTAGTGTGTTCTCTAACAGAGAGATGTGTTTACTGAATGAGTGGTCTTTTCCTATTTGGACATCCATCTACACTGGCTGGAACTGTGACGTAAATGTAGCCTTTAATCCTAATGATGGAAGTTTTTCTACACAGCTCCTACAATACAGTCCTGTGTCCAGACTGCCATCTATTTTTCAAGTGTTACTCTAAACGTGTAATTTACACTAATCAACTTCAGTGTAGTCATGAATGTTACTAAAAATGTGTTTTTCACTGTTCCCAAAATTGTTACAGAAGATTATATCTCCCTTTTCCTGTCAGCAGTGCTAAAAATATTTGACTCACATTTTGGCTTTTGGCTGAGTGAGTTGTGTTTACAAGTGCAGTCGACCCGTGGCCCATGCAGCCTGGCTGATCTGTGTTGATAAGGCTGCAAGGCGTTACCCTCTGAGAGGCAACTCTGCTCATAAACAACAGCAAGTGTCAGTCTCATGCTGGTATAACTCTCCTGTATTTTTTAAGAAACTGTCCCTTCACAAGTGTGACCAATGCTTATAGTTCCTTATATGGACAAACAGTCAGGAGCAACAAGTGGCTCAGGAAGTGTTTTTTCCCTCCATAGTTCTGCAGAATGAAGTTCATGCTTGGTATGTCTGGCACATGGCATTGACTTTGTGCTGAGCCGAACAATAAAGATCCTTGCTTAGTCTGAGGTGAACCATAATTAAGATCCTTGTTGACAGCTTTGTTTTTCAGGGCTGTCAGAACAATGTGTCACCACAGGATACCTGTCTGTCTCGAGCTGGTGTGACAGTTATAACTGGAGACAGACAATTTCACTGCACTTACACACAAAAAAGTGTCAGCTGGTGGAAACGGCATATTTATGACCCCGACATTTTCCCCGTGGCACGAGGGACAAGCAATGCACAATGAGATCTCAGTGGACGGAAACTGGAGCCTTGAGCTGCTGACCCTATTCTCCTGTCCACACCGAACATTCACGCTTTATCATAACAAAAGGGACACTAAATTTAACTGGGGGGTCAAAGTTCTGTCATCTTTTTCTCCATGGGGAGGGATTCTCAGGAGACAGCAGGTTTACTCCCTCGTGTATCTTTTATAGATAAGATTCTACCCACAGATGTTTACCATTTGGCTCTAATGACATAACCACACTCCCTAAATGTTCCTAAAATAGAGTCCAGGTCACAGATAAGAAAAAGAGGCAGCAAGTTGAGACTTGCACCAACTTTAAGAGGACCTTGATTAAGTAACATGGTCAATGTTCAGCATTATCTATCTAGACCAGTTAGCAATGATTTGGTCCATGTCGTCTTTGTTTATGGTTGTACTGTACTTTAAGTAATAAAATGTGATAGCACATGTCTCTGCAACCACCTCCAGAGTTGTTTGTCTCTTGCATGAGATGTCTTGAGCTACAAGAAGGCGTTAGCCAACCTCGGTTACAAAATCCTTCAGCTTAAAATCAAAAATGGATTTGGAAATGCTCCGAATTGATTTGGCTTTTATGATCCCACAGTTTAGGAAGACAACAGGAAGGTTATGTAACACACTAGGTAGACAGATAGAAACCATTTTACAGGGCGCGCTGTTTTATATGGAGTCTAATATCAATCACTGAGCCAATATTCTTTATCTATTAGGAAGTCCTATGACACCCTTCCACATGTACTTGGGTATATTCCAAAATGTAGCTTTTTCTATGTGTTTTGGCTTTTTGCCAACACACAAACTGCATTTTAGGTCACTGAAAACTGATCTTTTGCAAAACTCCCACCAGAGGGATCATTCTCAGAGATGCTGTTTTTAGTGTTGCCGTGAAGACGGGTAAAACTTGGCTTGTAGCGTCAGAGTGTGCGCTGTTATCTCCTTTGTGAGGTGTCAAACCTATTCTTATTCCCAGGTCAACAAATACTGAAGCTTTGTCACACTCCTCAGCGCGCAGGACAAACTAACTGCTATCAGACATAGCTAGAAAGTTCCAGATTTGAAAGATTGGGTTGATGCAATGGTAGATGTAGCATGAGTCTATAGGAGAGTAGGAGGTAAGGTGCGACGTTTTTTTGGACCTATGTAGAGTTTCATGGAGTTAAGATATTTTCAAGCACAGCCAAACATTGCATTTGACTTTGAGATGTTTTCTCTTCAACTACATTCTCAATCTTTGAATCTGCTGGCTGTCACTCTGACGACAATAAGCCTCTCATGGCAATGACCAATATTTCAGGAGATCCAGGGTAGCAAGCGGATATCTGGGCCAAGACTTCCTCCTCCATGCAGGGGTTATTTCGACTAATCTCTAAAAATAGATATCTGCACATGAATGCAGAAAAAAAGCTAATAAAAAGTTGTCATCAGATGATAGCCAATGTGTTCCACCTCTCCACAGGGACTGTTTACTGCTGGTGTTCTTACTCTGATTACAGAAGGACTAAAAATGGAAACCAAAATCTTGCCCTTTTGCTCACATCTGTTTATAGAGATATGTACTATGTACTTCTTTCAGTTCACTGTATGATGTCTTTTTTCTTTTGAAATTTTTACACCATGTCTTGTGATAGTGTCCAACCTGTGACCCTGACACTATCTTAGGCTCTTCTTGTAACTATGTACCAACCCTTTTTTTAAAAAGATCAATAAGAACTTTAAAAAACATATGAGGCAACAACCACGAGACAGTCAGCTGTGAAATAATCAGGCACACAACCACTTGTGAAACCACGTCTTGTTGTTTCTACTCTTCAACTTTTGTAAACAAGATAGCATTAGCAAGCCGGCTACCTGTTTCCCGTTTTCTGATCGGTATGCTAAGCTAAGGTAAGCTGCTGGCTGTAGCTTCATATGAGCATCAAGTAAATAAGTGTATTTCCCAAAAGTTGAACTATTCCTTCAAAAGCAGCAGAATCATCTTGTTGTGAAGCCGTTTATGATTTTCCCTTCTTTTACAATAAGTACAAATTTTATACATATATATGATCATTACAACCTGCCCTGAGCTGAAAGGGAAACCTTTGAACAAACAGTGATACTTGTTGAAACAGTATGTGACATACAAAGACAAACATTTGCACTCATTCAATCCTCTCTAATTCAGAGATACTGAAGGACAGGTCTCAGGTTATATGGTGTTTGCGTTTCTCTAAATTGGACATGTTGTGTTTTGGAAATGCTTCAATTTGTGTTTGCTCTTGTGTGAGCTGAACATGTCCCAGATACCCGAGACAATTTCAACTATCAACACACAAGGCAAGCAGAAACAGCTTTATCACCAGTTATGGTGAGACTTCGACCTTTGAGTTCACAGTCATATGATTCTGTGTTTAAAACCCACCAGAAAATACATAATGCTATTGATAATGCTATAATGAGAAACTCTATGTGGGAGGTATAAACAATCTAACAGCTGTTACAAGATTCAGTGGCAGTAAGCAAAATTAAATGACTCATGGCACACTGTAGCACAATAATATACACTGGTATTAATGATGATAAATGAATTCCCACAGGGTTTGTGATTACTGTAAGACAATACATGTCTTAATTTGGGCCTGTGTTTATATCTGACTGTGGGACCTTACTGGAATCTGTCGCTGGCAGCAAACACCCTGCGTGTCTGTTTAGCAAGTGGCTGCTTATGTAACATGAGCACATAAAGGAAGGACATTTGGGGAGAGTGATTCTCTAGGGGACTGGTGCTCTTGTGTGTATTACACTAACTGTGAATACAGCTCCTCGTAGTGCAAAGTGTGGGATAAAGGCTGGTTCTGGAGGATTCGGGGGGGGGGGTTAAAGCACATAAACATTACTCAGATTTTACTGGCACTGTGGGTGTCATCACGTCTTATTGCCTGACATTAACACAGGTCAGCTTGACTCACTAAAAACAGCAATATTATTCAAGAATCTGTTGTAGAATCAAGAGCATTGTGCAAGCAGGGGGCCCAGTTGAGGCAATAAAAAACGGCCCAATTATGGTAAATAAGAGCTGAAAATAATAGTTGCAAAACGCGAATCAGGGTCAGATTTCCCAGAAAAGAGTAAAATGGGTAACATTTATTTGAAGTTCATCGTGACACATTGCAAGAAGGCTATAAACCCAGCATGGCTCAATGTAATCGTCAGACTAACCTAAAAAATCCACTTAATTTAACATAATGCAGGAGTCATGCAGCTGCCTCATAAAGTATTCCTTTTTGTTTTTATGTGTTGCTCATTTCTTACATAGAATGCAGTTAAAATGAGCACCGTGTCAAGTTAATTGTTTTGAAACCTGCACAAAGACTTCAGAGGAATCACCAAGGTTTTTTTTTAATGAGGCAGGTAGGAGTGGTGCATGTTTCAAAACCTGCTGGGGTGAGCAGCATCAGAGCCACAACAGACCGAGCAGTAACACTTGCACGCAAAGCGGAGTGCATGTTTCCTCTTTCCTCTGCTCCTCCCTCTCTCACTTGATCTACCCCCCACCCCCCACCCCCCACCCCCCTCCACCCAGGGACCAGTCTGTGCATGCAGATTAAATGACTGAGCGCTGAACCCACCGAGGCAAGGCACCATTACACTGAACCGGCTCAATCCGGCTACTGCTGCTCGGTTCACGGCTGGCTGCGCCGCAGGGGCCCAAGGGCAAATCTACTGTACATCTGTCCACATGATGCTCCCCAGTCAGGCTCCTCAACTGTGCCTGCGTGTCCAGGCCCCACTGGATCAGGTGGATCATATTAAGGTCACTGGTCTACAGGGTGGTAGGGGTAGGGGAGAATGGGGTTGGTCGTAACACTTTTTACTTTCATTTGAGTCCCTCAAAAACAATATCCTTAATAGATTCTCTTTCAGTGTGTAATGTTAGCTTATGGAAGATATGGACAGTAAAACAGCCTTCTTCTTGTGCTCTTGTGACAACTATCCTCATCATGGTTATCTCAATGTTTTTTAATGGGGAAAAACAGAAAAAAAGGAGGCAATCTTAAAAAAAAACGAAGAAAAAAATGTTTGATTTCACTGAATTTATCATTGAAATCAAATCAAAACAGCTCTGTATCATCAGTAACACTTCGATTTAAGCTTGAAGCACACTGAAGGTGTTTTTTTCATGCAGTTATTTTGCACATGAATATGTTGTTGTTTTTTTATACTGTTTCTTTTAATTATTTTTAGTCCTGTATACTTTTACACAAAACACAAATATTAATAAGTCAAAAACTGACATTTTTTTAAACAAGATTGATTTTTCTAGTTTTCGCACACAAGTATTTTAAAGGATTATAAAACAACAACACAGAGGCTACACAACAGCTTATGTCAGACAAACGGACAGATGCTGCTCTGGGCTAATAGGATCCCAGTAGTTATCACAAATTGGATTCACTGCTAGTATGAATAGTTTGATGCAAAATATCCGCAAGCAGGTACTTTGCATTTTCATGTAGTTTATTCTTTGAAGATATCAGTGTGTAGGGTGTAACATGTGTGCCAAGGTTAGCATAGTTGTACATCTCCAAATGGCAAAAAGGCTCTCAGTAAGTGATGTGGTAGTTACAGCTCAGTGCATTTGAAAAGGCACATACTACTGTTTATTTATACAAAAATAAGTTAATAGTATATGATGTTGGATGCAGCATAGGTCTTGTTATTGAATCTCCCAGTCTGAACTGATTCCCTGCAACATGTGAAACAGAACGAAGTGCAGTGTGTGCTTTAATTTAGTGATATAGATAAGCACAAAACACATCATTACAGTCTTGGTTATGGAGGCTTTATGGTTAAGGATTAAGAACTGTTTACACAACAGGAATACCCTCATCAGTTCAAAGCTCAGATCGGCACAAAGAGCAAAACAGCTATAAAACACACACATGCCCCTGTACACTGTTACAGCTTCTGTTTATTATTAGCTGAGGCTGCAGAGCAGAGGAGCACAGGGAAGCGCTGTTCACCCATAGCTGAGGTAACCCAGGATGCACTGCTGCTGACAGCTTAGTAGGAGCTCAGATGCCTTACTGTCTCCATGGCAATACAGTGGAGGGAAACAAGAGAGCCAGTGGATGGAGGTGAAGGGAGGACGCAACAGGTTGACTGGGTCACCATAACACTGCACCAGCAAACAAACAGTGACTCAGTGTGTTTGAGGCGCTGTAACGTCCTGTTATACTGAAAGCAGAAACAGTCTCTATGGAGCCTGGGTGAGTCTCACACTCTGCTGAGTGAACTGGGAGAGGTGACAATATAACTACGTTGCATTTGACTTTTCTGAGTCTCTGGTCATTTGTGTGATTTTTCACACACAGTTTGGTTTGTAAAATACATAAGTGAACTGAAAAAAACCTAAACTGTGACTGCATATTCCCCTATCAGTTTAACCCCATCACCCCTACCTTTATATACACTTCATTTATTCATCAAATCTCTGTTTCTGTTGGCTGATCTACACAGACACTAGTAGACTTCCAGTACAACCACAGACTTATGCTCATGTACCGCTGCATAAATGGGCGGATATGAGATGGTCAAATGTGCTGACCCTGCGTTGAGTTAACAGTGCAACAGAGAACCACATGAATTGATGGGGTTTGGTCCAGCGCCAGGTAAAGGAAAGTGCTGGAGCCGGCCGACAGCAGGCCCATTGTTCATCGCGGCGGGAGGGCAAGGTCATATCGGAGAGATGGGTGGGAGGAACACGCAAGTCTGAATTGATGTACAAGTCATCTGTGGCCAGTGTCTTGATGAATCTGAGAGAATAGATCCTTTGATAGGAAATGTCATGCTGAGTGTACTCGTGTGTCAAGCCTGGGGCTTGTACTGCGCATTAGTTCAACACTAAATAAAGATGAGGCTAATAGAAGATTAGAGGTGAAAAGTTTCCAAAGATTCATGCGGAGAAGTAGTTGAGAAAATTGATACCACCCAGATACAGGAGTCACATCAGTCTTGTTATTCAGATCGTGGCAAGAAAACAAATAAGTGTATTCCCAAAATTAGCCACTTCTGTTGACTTAAAGCGTAACTTCTGTAATTTTCAAACTGAACCCTATTTTTACATGTTTTGTTGTGTCTGAGTGACTAATGGGATGACAATTTTCAAAATTGGCCCAGTACTGAGCGAATGCACTGCAGCCAGCAGCAACAAAACAGACCGCAATATAATCCCTGCAAGCAACTGATTACCGTTGATTAACATTTACTAAAAGTGCTTGTTTTTGCCACTGACAGGTTCAGATTGTTATTCTAAGTGTCCGACAACTTGTGAAAAGGACCCTTACAGAGATAGACCTTTTTGTTAAAGAATGAGACTATCTGTTAACCAGTATCAGATCTGAAATCATCAAACATACCACACTCCATTTAAATAAACAGCCATTTAAACGTGTATAGAGCCAGTATGTTTTCACATCTAACTGTGTGAATTAAGGGTTTATTTTAACCAAATCAGATTTGGTCATTGTTAAAACAGTGGAAAGACCAACCAAGATGGCTTTTGTGAGTTTTATTTTGTTTCTGTGGACTTTGAATGAAGTGTGTTTTACGATGATTTAATTACAATTTATCTATATGGAGTCTGGTGGGTTTGGCGATAGCACTTTCAGGGCCGTTTTTTTGATCAAACACAATGGATCTTACTCTTAAACAAAGAGGCCAACCTCTTCCTTTTCCATAATGTTGTCAGACACTTAGAATAACAATCTGAGTCTGTCAGTGGCAAAAACAAGCCCCTTTCTTGGACACAAATCAACTATCCTCAGTTGCCCATAGGGATTACATTGCAACCTTTTTTGTGCTGCTGGCTACAGCAGTCTCGCTCAAAACTGGACCTATTTCAAAAAATATTGTTCCCATTAGTAACTTTGACACAAAAACATGGGATAATAGGGTCCAGGTTGGAAAACACCAAAGTTGCCCTTCAAGGTGTTTAACTAAAAATCTAATTAAGACATACAGACCAGACTACAAAGAGTTTTAAACGTAATTTGGCCTTTCTGATGGTGATGTCATATGTGTTATTTTGGAAGTAAAGTATAGTAAAGAGGTTATAAAAAGTGTGACTTCAAATAATGGTCCAAATTACATGAAACTAGTGGTACCTCTTTGCACTTCCCGCCACATCTCTCAACCAAACCAGACACATGGGAACCATGAAACTGACTCATCCCTTTTTAAGAGGCGTGACCGACAGTCTGAGACACGTTAAGTCACACAATTAGACTGCTGCTCAGACAGAGAGGAAAACGCCACTCATGCAAAATAAACCACTTCTCATTTACGGTTATTAGACGTTTATTAGACAGCAGTGATACTTACTGAAAGATTGGGAGCAGCTTTAAGAGACTCTTCCTGCCAGACAACCCCAGTTTATAGGCAGGAAAAAGGAAACTACTTGCTCAAAAAGCATGAAATGTATGATGGGTATCATTTTAATAAGACATGACTATGAACATTCAATACAGAAAAAAATCCTATGTAATATGCATCAGTCATGAAACTACAGATTAAGAGGAAATCTATGAGCTAGTCTTTTGGGAAATTCTATGAGCGCAGGGAGGTTTAATGGTGCTTATTGTGGTAGCTTGGAGGTGGAACTGAGAGCTCGCCTAGTTTCAGTTTCAGGCTGGTTCAAACCGGTCTGTTGTAAGAGAAAGCAGTCCTGTGGGTGAGATAACTCACCACTAGGGTGTATTCTGTCCATGGCAGATAATAAAGAAAGCTGCTGAGAACAATGGGGAAAACAAAGTAAATCTCTTATATGAGCTCAGGCCTCTTGACCTCACGTGAAACACATCATAAAATATGTGACAACAACAACAAAGAGGAGAAGGGCAGAGAGGGAGGTGGGGGGGGGGGGTTGGAGGTGAGAGATAATGCTGAAATGAGGTCAACAGTCACTCAATCTCTCCAGCATTAGGGGACCACTCAGCATGCACACTGCAATACTTATGGAGTCATAAGGTTCAGAATTTCGTATTAAAGGACTGCTGATTGTAAGTATGTGTTTTGCAGTAGAAAGGACAGCAGGGCAGGCATCATCCCCTGTGCTCCAGTTTGGGCATCGGCACGTGGCGTAAATAAATATCAGCCATGTGTTTGCACTAATGCAGCTCGAGCTTTCATCTTCAATCTGGCAGCAGCATCTCTCCAGCCAAGAAGTAGCAGAAATACAAAGAAAACACCACTTTTTCTGAAACAGGAATTGTACAGCTATTCAGGGAATGATTGCACAAAAGACAGGGAATGGATACAAAACAAAGCAAGAATGGTTCAACGATATGTCATAAAGACTTTCAAACATTTAGGAGTAGCTAATCCCAGAGGGGGAGATTTGTTGCAGAGATGGTATGGCTTGTATGAGAATGTGACAGAACAAAGAAAAACAAAAGAGATGGATCTCTGCATGCAGCATGTGTGATGTTACATATTTACAACATGATTACAATATCCCCAGGCAACAGAACATGCCGTTATAGGAGAGTTTCATTTGTAATATTCTGCACTAGATCATCCAGAGCAGTGTTTTGACTTGCAAAATAGCCTTTACACTTTAGCTTCTATTAATTTCCCTTGTGTTTGTATTTTCTCAGTATATTTCAGTGGCTTTGTATTGCAGTGCAAATTGAATGTTGGATGACAAGTACTCAGAGCATTACTTCACTAAGCTCTAAGCTGTAAGACCTGCTTTTCATGTTATTTGCCGCTTAACTGAGAGCTAGAGCAGCTTTCATCAATAGAGCAACGACTGATGACATTGCATTATTTGTTTGAACATAAACAACCAGTAATTATCAGCTCATATCATTAGTGTAGAGGCAGTATTGTTCCTGATTGTTTTTATGTTACATACAACTTCCAGGGGTGGAAATGTAACTAAGTATATTTACTCAAGTATAATTTTTGGTACATTAAATGAGTATTTTCATTTTGTGTTTTAGATTCTAATCAATATTTTGTTGAAAATGTTGTAGCTGTTATTTCGCAGATTAAGATTTTACATACAACATATACAGTAGATTTGTAGACTAGATAGATTACTGAACCAGCATGAAGTGACAGGGCCCCTCTGGCCTTTACCTGAAAAATGTCCCTTAAATTAATCCATATTGACTGGGAAGAGATTCAAAATGACCAAAAGAGACAAAAAAAAGACCACAAAGAGATGCACAGAAACTGCAAAGAGACACAAACAACCACAAGGTGATACAAAATTACTACGCAGTGACACAGAACTACCAAAAAAGACACAGTAAGACAACAAAAAAGACAAACTTCATTACTTCAGTAAGACACAAAATTACCTCAGAGAGACCCAAATGCATACAAAAAGACACAAAATAACCAAAAGGAGACACAAAACAACTACAAAGAGACACAAAGTAACCACAAGGAGACAAAAAAAAATAACAAAATAAGACACAAAATTACCTAAAAGAGGCACAAGATAACCCCAATAAGACATAAAATTACCTCAAAAAGACCCAAACAACTGCAAAAATACACAAAACTACCACAGGATGACACAAAATGACTATGAATTGACACAGAACTACCAAAGAAGACACAAAAATTATGTCAAAGAAGAACTATATTACCTCAGTAAGAAACAAAATTACTTCAAATAGACCAAAACAAGTACAACAAGACACAAAACGACTACAAGGGGGCACAAAATAACCTCAATGAGACGCAAAATAGCCTAAATAAGGCACAAAATTACCTAAAAACGCCCCAAACGACTACTATAAGACATGATACAACCACAAGGAGACACAAAGTAATTACAAAGCAACACAAAACAGGGACGGCACTACACTGGAGCTAGGGGGTGCTATAGCCCCATCAAAAATCTGTGTAGCCCCAGTTAAGCCCCTCAAGCATTTTATTTTATATTTTATAATATATATTTTTAAGTTAAAAAACATTAAAAAGTTCACAAGTAGCCATTCTGTTCCAATGCAATCTCCGCTTGCATGTTTGTGCTGCGCCTGTACCCCATTGATTGGCGTACCATAACCTGTGTGTGTGTTAGTGTATGTGTGTGTAAGAGGGGAGAGGAGGGGGGAGTCTTTTGTTTATACTCTCGCATTAGGCTAAGACTAGCTAGCCTACAGTCCGTTGCAATGGATCGTTTTGTGATCAAGAAAAAAAGAGTGCAGGTAGAATATGAAGACCAAGACCCAGTCTCAGTCTCCCAGTGGGACAAAGAAGAAGAGGGAGTTTCGAAAAATGAATCTGAGAGAGGAACTCGTGAGCCAGGGCCTGAAGGAGCTCCTGAGCAGTCCATCGCTGCTAGCTGCTCTACAGCCCCCGTTAGCTGCACTGCTGACACAGACACCGCTCCCTCTGATTTAAGCCAGTCACCTGTTGATGAACCTAGGCGGCCTCTTCTTCTGCGTTATCCAGCCACAAAAGTTGGACAGCAGGATCGCTACTTCAATCGTAGATGGTATGAGGATTACAAATGGCTGGAATATTCATATTGATTATGCATATGGAATAAATGCACTTGCTGTCGCATTTTAGATGTATTGTCTGGTTACTGGCAGGCGCATGGGTGCTGTCTGGTGCTGAATCTGTCACCTTTGCACGTGAAACATTTTTGCCATTGCCTTGTGGTCACTTGTATTAGGCTTAATTACTTTGTTAGATATTCTTTAGCCAAATTCAGTTAAAACCACGTTTATATCGAACATGCTTGTGCTGCGTATCACAGCTGCTTTTCTTAAAATAACGAGAACCTCCTTATAAAGTAACTGAAGTCATGAAAATCAATTATTTTCTTAGCACCCCCACGTATCACCACGTTTGCACTTTCTGATTCTATATATAAATAATAAGGAAATAATAAATAATAATATGTAAATAATAACTAAATATTGTATTTGTTACTCCAGACAGCAGCTACTAATTTCTTTACATACAAAATATATGATCAGCTCATAGAATATGACCAGTATGTTTGCCCGGTCTGGTCAAGTTGGAGTTGTGCAATGCTATGCTGGAATTTATGTGATGTCACCATGACTGCCTGTATTGCGGTAATAAGAATGATTATGGTTTAACCATAGACCATAAAGATAATGGATGTTGCCACTGTGACGTCAGCCATTTTGGAGCCAGAAGTGATCATGTTTGGACAAGAGGGTGGGAGAGATGTGGCGGAGCAAGGATTGGATTTGACTGAGAACTCAAGGACACTATCTGCTGTCAACCTGTCACTCCAAGTGGCCACACCCTTAATTATTCATCATTTTCAGCCTTAAAGGATAACTTCGGTATTTTTCAACCTGAGCCCTATTTCCCCATGTGTATGTGTGCGTATGATTCATAGGTACAACTCATTTTAAAATTGGTTCAGTATTGAGGGAGGCGGATGCAGCTGGCAGCCGCGAGGTAGATATGGGGGCAAATGCGTCCCGTATAAGTCTGCGCATTAAAAGTACTTTTTTTCACCACTGACCAGTTCAGATCACCAGTGCTATCTCTGTAAATAGCATACTAAGCGTTTCCCTTACCCTTCACCTCCTCCCAGCTGTGATGTCATCTCGCGAGAGCTTTGCTTGTTGCCGGAAGAAAACAGAGGAGCCATGCTGAGCGCCACTCAGAGTGGCGCTGGTTGTCCCGGAGTACAGTTGAGAGTTTTACTGCATCGATTAAAAACAATGGTTCATGTTTGTGCTTATCCGAATTGCAAGAACAGGATGTCACGCAACACCCCGTACAGCTTTCATAGGCTGCCTTTGTCGGATGGCGAGATGCTGAAGCTGTGGCTAGTTGTGCTACAAATGGATGCTAACACTCCTCTCCAGTCACTGCGCCTTGCAGACCATCGGGTCTGCAGTGCTCACTTCTCCCAAGATGACTACTGCCAGCCAAAGAAGAGAAGACATCCAATCCCGAAACACCTCTTCCTCAAGAAAACGGCTGTCCCACGAGTACAGAGAGCTACAGACACAGTGGAGGTAATGTTATATAAACAATGTTTGAAACGCTTAGTATGCTATTTGCAGAGATAGCACTGGCGATCTGAACAGGTCAGTGGCGGAAAAAAAAGCACTTTTAATGCGCAAACTTATACAGGATGCATTTGCCCCCATATCTACCTCGCGGCTGCCTGCTGCAGTATTGGCTCCCTCAATACTGAACCAATTTTAAAATGAGTTGTACCTATGAATCATACGCACACATACACATGGGGACATAGAGCCCAGGTTGAAAAGTTATCCTTTAATAAAATTTAAGTGGTGGGTTGTATAAAAATTCACCCCCGTAGTGAGTCTTGACAGGAAAATTAGCTATAGAGACTAAAATGTTTATTTATGCTGTAAAGTCGCAGCATTTTAACAGTCTATGGGGAAATAGGAATAGGAAAATAGGAAAAATAGGGAAATAACTGAAACGTTGTGTGGGCTGGACCTATTCCACAGTTTACTAAATTAAAATTAGCTCCACCTCAACCAGCCACATTAAAATGAGATTATTATTATTATTATTATTATTATTTTAATTTTGTTCTATGAGATCATAATTTGTGAGCAAAACAAACAAATGTCCTCTTTGGGACTCTGCAGGGCTCCATATAGTTAGAATATTAGAAGAATTATTTGATAACTAAAAAAAAGGAGCCATTCTGCATAATGCCTACTTTTACTTTCGATACTTTTTGCCACTAATGCTTTTCTACTTTTACTCAAATATCATTTTTAATGTAGGACTTTTACTTTTCATTAATAATATGCAGTTTTATATCATAAAAATTCAGTCCTATTGGACAAATCATGCTATATCATGTGATTAGGGGCCATTTTGCGTAATGTGTACTTTTGATAGTTAATTTTGCTGATAAATCATTTGAATTCGGTACTACTACTTCGGTAATATTTTCAGTGCAGTGACTTTTACTTGCAGCAGAATATTTCTACTTTGTGGTTTTGCCACTTTTACTTTAAAATGAGTGACCCATTTGCCAGAAGAAAATGTTGGCATCATATATTTATGCAAACCATGAATGCGTTTAATTTGCATATGAGCTTTGACTTTGTCAAAGGGAGGTGGAGGGGATTGCGAAATGCCTGCTAAGCCGCAGACCACTGCAAATCACTGTTTGAGACAAACACAAAACAATACCAGTTGTGTGGCCTTTCAGGCTACAAAAGTGGATGTTTTGTAGTGGTTGTTTTTTTTTACCAAGACATCACTGCTTTACCTGCTGGTGCCTCCAAAACCGCATTTTTCAAGCTTTGCCTAACCATGACCAAGTGGTTTTTGTGCCTAAACCTAACCACAAGTTACTGAAACCCAAAGTGTCAACATATCCGCTATAATAATGTGCGAATGTAATGTATCCATGGGTTGCAGGAACGCACAATGCCAACATTTTTTCAGGCAATTGTGTCGGGGTTTGAGAGTTGGAAAAATACATCATTTTATTTAATATCACAAATGCCAAAGTACATACAGAAACACAGCAGTGTTGTCTGTTGTATCATATTGTCACATCTAGTCATACCCTATAGACTCCCCTGTACAACTCACGTTTTGATGCGTAATGCGTTGACATTGTATGATATTAATCTATTCCCTGGACAAGTAGGGACACAGATGGCAGCTGGCAAACCTCATGGAGAGCCATCTCCAAATCATCTGTATCTCCTGTAAGGTAAAGGGCTAATGAGTGGCTTATTGATAGCAATGTGGATCCTTTTTCTCTCCACAATTTGACGCCAATAGCTGGTCTGTACTGAATATGAAGGTGTTGATACCAACTCACCTTTAAAGCTCTGAAAAGATCAATCATTTGATCAGTCATTTGATTTCTGATCAAGATCAAATGACTAAAAATGTCATTATCGTTATCTCTGGAGATTCCATCTGGAGTCCTGCAGACTAAAATCTGACAAATTTGAGAATGGATTTGAAGCCGTTCCACAGCAGTGATGTGCTATGGATCTTTGCCTGCAGGGAAATTGGAAAATCCTGCAGCCTGATTCATCTGTGATCATCAAGGTCAGACTGGCAGAGTGGAACAGACTGCAGTGTTCCTGGCAGGACTCCATCTGCCTCATAATTCACGTTGTTGTACTTTCTGTGTGTGCGGTCAATAAAGTCACATTTTTCCGCAGGAGCCCGGTCACGCAGGCCAGTTGTTCCTCCACAGCCTGGCCATCCAGCAGCACCAGCAACACCATCAGCCCATCTCTGGAGGTCATGGAGTCTAGTTTTGAGTTTTTTACAAAAAAGTGAGAAATCTGTCTTGAATAAACAAGTGCAGTCTCTGTTTTCAATATATTTACAATGGTGAAGAAAAATTGTCAAAAAATTTGTTATCTCCAGAATTCAATGATTTTTTTTATCATGACTTTAACTAACTCTGCCAGGACGCTGACGTCCTCACTCCCCTCCTCCTCTGTTAAATGTTATCTCCCAGGCACACTACATCATCAAACCATGTGATGTACTGCCGGATTCAGGAGGCTCTCGACTTTTCAAAAATAACATCATTTTTCTTTTATTTATTATGTATTTCGCACCAGAGCAGCCTAAACACACCAAGTACAAAATTGCGATGAGTGGTGACAAGTCACGTCATGCCATTTTTCGATGGGAAAAGTTAAATGCGTGAAAGTGTGCCTACAGCCCCACAGTGTCATTTACCTGCTCAGATGAAGCCACATACAGTTATTCATCCTGAAAAACATTTTTTATTTTATTTTAGGCAAAATCTTAAATTTTTTACTGACTTCAAAGGCCCATTACTCTGTCTCTGTATCACCTAGAGTGTTCCTGACACTTTCACAAGAAACTTCAGGGAGTTTTTCTTTCTGGTAAGACCTCATGCATGCATGTAGGCAGAGCGGTTCAGAAGCTACATCATTTTAATTAAGGTATGTCATTTTAGGCGTTTTTGCTACAAAATGGGGGTGGAGAGCAAGAGGTTAAGACTCCTGATGAGACCAATGACTTGTTGCAATGAACTTGATGTGAGACAGCACACTGCAGGCAGCTCAGGCTCACTGCAACTGAGCGTTACAGCATGAAGATGGTGCTCTCTGGTGGTGATGTCACAAAGTGCAAACTAGTCAAGAAGATTTAACAGGACGAGAAGGGTTGAGCACTGACTCTGAGTCAGAGGCCAAGTCATCACTTTACAACAGTATTAATACTGAGTGTCAATCTGAATCAGACCATCATTAATTTGTGAGATGAATGGGCCCATTATGATATCTGCCTTTGAGCTGACAGTGAGAAGGAAAGTCATGTGTAAAAGATGTGACTCATGCAGTGAACAGTGGTAAAGTGATTTTAAACATCAAATTCTGATGGTAGATGCTGCTGCATGTGTGAATAAAGTTGTACGAAGCCTTTTGTGTCCCCAGAGGGAGCTGTGTGAGGTATGATAAATGTCCTCAAGTGATGTCACCTGAGTCATCATTGGTCGGGGCTGAAGACTGCAAGTTTGAAAATGAAAAAAAGTCTGGAGTTAGAGAAAAGTGGGCTTACAAGATCTCCATAGCCAGGAAAAGAATATTCAAAAAGTGAAAATAAATGTTGGAAAGAAAAAAATAAGAAAATGCTGTAGTAATAGATAAATAGATTGTAAGGTGAGATTTAAAACATTCAACAGTGTGTTGCTTTGACCCCCTGGGCGAGACTGTTCCAGGCTATGGAGCCAAAATGGCAAAAGCTCGGTCACCATGAGCCTGAGAGGTCTAGTGGACCTGTATAGGAGCAACAAATCACAGATAGTGTGGAAAAGATAGAGCAAAAAAAACTCTTATAGTGATATTAGACAGCAGATTGAAGTGGTCAAAATAGATGGAAAACACTGTTGCAGTTATGGGAAGAGGTCTGGCAGTTGTGAAGAAATGTGCTAAATTCTTACCACAAGACTGTATCTCTCACATTGTTCAATCATTAGTTCTCACTCATTTGCATTACTGTCCAGCAGTGTGGTCGCGTACATCAAATGACGACCTAGACAATCTACAGTCAGTCCAGAACAGAGCTGCACGACTAGCCCTGAACTGAAATAGAAGAGCTATCATCATCAGAATGCATACAACCTGAGGTTGGCCATTAGTGAAGGACAAGATGGTGATTTCTCTGCTCTGTTTCATGAGAAATATTATATTGTCTAAAACCCCAGATATCCGTTACCATCAATTTTTTATAGTGGCAGCGACCATGAAATTAATACTAGGCATACAGCAAGAGGTTGTTTTTCGCTCCCCGTTTCAAAAACTAATGCAATGCAATGTAATATTCAGAGGAATGAAGAGGAAAGTAATTATGTGTAGTAGACATTACACATGCAACAAGTGCAGCTGTTTTCTAAAAAGGTTAAAGAGATACCTGATGGCACAGAACACCAGCCCATCGCAAATAGGATTTGTTACATAATCTCTGACAGTACGAACCTTAATGTGAAACATTCCTGGTTTTTCATACTCTCAGTCACTGTATATGCTGTTTTTAGTAGTACTACAATTACCTTTAGGTGATTTAGGTAATTATTATTACTATCATTATTATTATTGTTGTTGTTGTTGTTGTTATTGTTGTTTATTTATTTTCTGGCTATTTGTGGTTAATCTATTGGTTTTGTTTATTTGTTTTTATTTTGTAGTTTTCCTGTTTTTTGGTTGTATTATGTTTCGTTTTGCCTTGATTTTTTAATTATATATTTGTTTTACTCTATGAAGTAATGTTTGCATGTGTGGACCCCAGGAAGAGTAGCTGCTACCTTAGTAGTGACTAATGGGGATCCAAATAAAAAAAAATCAATAATACTAAATAGTGGAGCCAAGTTGTGTAGCCTGGTGCCATAAAAGTAAATAAAGGAATTTTTAGATCAATCCTAAACTGAACAAGGAGCCAGTGTAATGCAGCAGCGCTGGGGTCATATGGGAACACTGCAGAGTCTTTAGCTTCACGCAGAATTTGAACTAATTGTAAAGGTACTACAGCTTCTTGACTTAAACAAGAATACAGAGCATTACAATAGTCAAGAAGCAAGGAGACAAAACAATAAAGGATGTTTTCAAAATGGTGGAGAGATAAGAAGGGACACAGTTTGGCAAGGCTTCTTAAATGAAAATAACACGAATGAAAAATGAACTTTTGGCTGAACTGGCTGTTCTTCAACATTCAGTTGAAAAATCAAAATCTGATATTTCAACCCACTTTCTAAGACAATAGAATAAAATATTATGGCACTTAAATCCAGAAGAACAAGATGTAACTCTTCCTGTGACTCTGAGGAAAGCTGTCTCTGTGCTGTGCCTGTGACAGAAACCAGACTGGAGTTTGTCCCAAAAAAAAAAAAAAAAAAAGAAAAGAAATTTAAAGAAAAGGTTCAATCATTAATCAAAGCTTCACAGAAAATCACAGAATAAGGGAAAAGAGAATTTACCCATCTGCTCAGCAGAAGTTATGATAAGAACACTGATAACACAGTATTTTAAATGTACTTCTTAAATTCACTTCTCAGTTCCCAGCCTACACCGCCCACTGTGTTTGATGACTGATATTAACAATGAACAATGTGGAATAAAGCTTTTTTCTACTGTAATTTGGAATATCTCTGTGCTATATTCAACTAGCATTTTCATGAAACAAATATCATGATGCTTTCATCTCAGACACAAGCTAAAAATTATAATATTATTGTATTTACACAAATAATGCAAGCAAATATGAGATGCCGGTCTGTACTGAATATGCAAAGTGTTGACACAGCTCACCTTTAAAGCTCTAAAAACATCAATCATTTGTTCTCTGATAAAGATCAAATGACTGAAAACATCTAATGTAAAAAAAAAAAGTGAGGCCCAGTCTGCCCTGATTGGTCAGCAGTTCGGGTGTCTTTGGGGTGTCTGGGACTTCCCTGTCTACACTTGCTGCCTCTCTGCACAAGCAGGGAGAATGACTGAGATGTATTATAATGGGACTTTGTTCTGTGAAAAATCACCAATAAAAGCTTCTGAGCCAAAAGTTTCATGTTCCAACAGGAATATGAACCGAAATCAGGGAGAAATTAACAACATCACCATGTGGCTAAATGTAGCAGTGTACTTGCAGCTGGGGAATAGCTGACATAAGAGGCACTTTCTACTGTGAAAAATAACCAATAATAGCTTCTAAACCAAAATCTTCACAACCAGACATGTTCCAGCAGTATTATGAGACTAAATTGGGAAGCCATAAACAGCACTGGCAACCAGACTAATATGTTTCCCTGCATATAGCATGTAGCTACATGTACCAGTGTAGGCTACATAATGTAAACACTTGGACTAGCGTGCCTGAAGCAGATGACCATATAAAGAAATCTGTCAGAAACTGGCCTCAGCTTGTCTTGAAAATAGAAAACTAATGTTGGAAACAGAGTATTAAGAACCACTTAAAGCCTGAGGTTTATGCTCACAGGGGTTACTGTTGTACATTTGCCTCATCATTTGAAACACTGTAAATTTATAAATGACAGAAAATAAGGACATGTAAAATAGGTCCCCTTTTAACATAGGTTACACACACCTGATATAAAGTAAGAACAGAACATCCTCACTGCCTGCAGGTGGCACAAGCGTCAAAAGTGCTACCACTTCATATAGATGGTGCAACTGGAGCTCAAGATGAACTGGATGGTAAGGCCTTGGTTGGTTACTTTATTCCACCAGTTTTACATTTACAACAAATTAAGTTTACAGGTGTTGTGTGTAATATTGTATATGTGAAAGAGGCTGTAAAAAACCTTTAATGGCTCCAAAGGGAGCTGTAGGAGATCTAATAAATATCCTCAAGTGATGTCACTTTGACAATGAAAAAAAAACCTGTTGGGGTGTAGTTAGAGAGACATTAATCTCTATAAACAGATATCTGCATCTAGTCTGTGGGCAGTGGGTCAAGATTTTGGTATGACAAGCATTCTGGTTTCTATTTGTCATCCAAGTAGTATTGACCAGTCCCATTTGAGATGCAGGTAAACAGTCCGTGGGGAGTGGCATAACACATTGGTATGGAGATATCTGATTATAGAGATCAGCCAAAATTACTGGCTTATGGGAGGGGAAGTTCAGATGTTGAAATGTACTATTGGTTTGCGGTTTTCATTCTTCCTGTTCAGTGACAGACTCTGTCTGGGAGACAGGGGTGAAAAAAACAAAAGGGTTCCAGCTGCATGTAGCCGGGCACCAGTGCACAGGAAGTTTTCTACCGTGTAAGGAATCCAGTCTGGCTCTGCATTATGTTTTCTCAGTTTTAAGGCCAGTCTAGAGAGCACTTTACCATGATTTAGCTACCACAGAGCCATTCAAGTGGATCCTTTTTTAAAACATTGAGCATTTTTGAGTAAAATGTCTCCACAACTACTGGATGCAGTGCTATGAAATTTGGGAAAGACATCCATGTCCCCCAGGATGAACTGTAACTGCTTTGGCAGTCCCCCGTATCACTTTGATATCACATCAAAGTGATATGACACTGAAATGAAATCTGGTCTGCAATTGTGGAATGGCTCAGTAGCTGGTGCGCCATCATAGAACATGGCTGACTGATTCATTTCACTGAGGTGCCCGCAATCAGCCTTGGGTTGGAATATTTTTGCAAAAAAAATACAGCTATGGGTAAGAATTCTGCCCTGGCGACCATCTATCTGAGTGTACCCAGAAGTTCTGTCAGACTGAGCACGCCCAAGTAGGCTAAAAGAGCACATCTGAAGAGGACCTGAGCAGATACGATGCCGTTATTTCTAGCACCATCTGCTGTAACACTCCAACATCACAGCTCCATTTATATTGTCTATGTGTCCTGAACTATAGTTCCCATAGGGTCAAAGAGCGTGTCCCAGTCTTCATTGAATGGCCTTGGTTTGGTGGGTGTATGTTTACCGCGCCGTGTGGCCGCCACACTCACAGTGAGGCAATTGTTCAGTTAGGTCATGTCCTCAATGAATGAAGCATCATGAAATGAATGAGTATCATGAAACTGTATAAACAAAAGTTTATGACACCACAGTTTATAACATTAAATTAAGATGATGATCATGCATGATCCTCCTTATCCGCTGTGAGGGTCCAAAGGAGAGAGGGATGTCGTATGCTGTAAAGCCCTCTGAGGCAAATTGTGATTTGTGATATTGGGCTTAAAATTGAATTGAACTGAAATGAACTAGTATGCTAATGTTAGCCTTTAGCTTTAGTACAGCCTCACAGAGCCGCTAGCATGGCAACTCTAAGCCTTGTTATTACAAAATACTTCTTTATGTTATTATAACCTGATGCCTAAGAAACACAAGAAGAGAATGTTATAATGAAATGACTGTCACTCTGAAAGATATACACTCAGACTAAACTGACTGCTGAAGCAACATATTAACTTCAGATAAACTTTAGAATCCATTATTGTGCAGAACAATGACTGTGGATTTTGTCCCGCATCACTTAAGAATTACATTAGGAGGGGCCCTCTGCAGCCAGAATGGACAGGAGAACTGATTACAGCAGCCAATAGCTCCATCAGTTTATAGGTGCATGTCAGTGTTGTTTTAAGATGCTTTTAGAACAAGTGTCACAAAATAATCAGATATTTTGGCATTGTACATTACTGCAAACCACAGGTATGTTACCTTTGTACATTATCATGTACAAGATACAATGAGATTTTGGCACCCTTCCCTCTGGGTGGCACCCTAGGTGGCCCTATGCTGCCTATAGGAAGATCTGCCACTGGTCGGTGAAGATTCTCAGTCATCCAGGTCATTTTAATCATAAGTGCTATATCGTAGGTAACTCAGGCAACTCAAACAGGTCCAGTTGCCTACGATATAGCACTTATGACCTGCCACTGGGCTTAGGCAAGGAAAAAAAATAAATAAACGCTTTGTTACCGTTAAGAAAAGATTGTGTTTAAATTTGGCTTAAAATACAGTCCCCATGGAAAAGCAGCAATGTCTTGGTAAAAAAAAAACAACAACTGCTTTTTGTGGCACAACCCCAGCAGGAAACAACAATGTCTTGACAAAGAGCAACCACTTTTAGTAAAACTATCCCATCTGGAAACTCAGTAATGTCTCAATAAAAAGAACAACTGCTTTTTCTGGCACAACCGCGACAGGAGAGAGCAAAAAACAACCGCTTCTACTAGAACTATCCTAGTGGAAACTGAGTGATGTTTTGATAAAAAACAATCACTTTTCATGGCATGGCATAGGCAGGAAACAGAGATGCCTTAACAAAAAAACAACTACTTTCATGTAATAATCCCAGTTGGAAAGTCAGTGATATCTTGGTAAAAAAAACAACAACCCCTTTTTGTCACACTATCTCAGCTGGAAATGCAGCAAAGTCTTGGTGACAATTGATTATCCAACATTTGGTAGCTATAAAGCTGCTGGAAAAACAGTGACAGGTTGCTAAAACACAACTGATTTTGTTGTTTCTTGGTCTCAAACAGTGCTCTGCTGCTCAGCAGCCATGTTGTTTAGGTGACAAGCCATCCACCATCCCCTTCACCTCTCAGTGACAAAGTCAGCTCATTTCATTTTAGAAACATTAATAGGATATGTAACATTTGTGTAATATATCTGTGGTTTGTACAATGTCACAATCCTTGTGGTGTACAATTCTCTGGTAACTGGGCTGACTGTCAAGGATGATTTGTAAAGTGTCTGAACTCATATTCATGATGTGTGTTGTCCTTACCCAGAGGGCAAAGCCAGAAAACTAGAGGTCCTGACTTTTGTTGAGTGCAGTTGTGGCCACCACACTCACAGTGAGGCAATTGTTCAGTCAGGTCATGTCCTCAATGAATGGTGCATCATGAAATGATTGAGCATCATAAACCTGCATAAACAAAAGTTGATGTACATGAATGACTATCTGACATCTAGCAAATCCAATCATCCTATGTTTACTCCATGTATGATACAATACACTCACTAGGCAGCAAGGAGTTTCTATATAACTGAACATCTTTTGTAATTCTTAGAAATCTTTTGTTGCTGCTGAAATTCAGTGTTTGTTCCTCGTCTCTTTTTCTATTAACCCATGAGGGTTTTCAGTGGAAACAATATTATTTGGATAATTCCCATGAAATTTCAAAGATATATGTGTACTCCCTGTGAACCTTTTGCTTGTACTCAACAAAACCCCCAGGACACTTAGTGTTACAGTAAGACCTGCATAAAGTGATTGTAAGTTAAAAAGCAAACCTGACACTTTATACATATAAAACTGTCGCACAGTGTTACTTTAACTCGACTGCGCTCCACCTACTGAGGCGCACACACACTGATCTGTGTCCTGAATTGTCCCGGCCTGCCGCTGAGGGAGCGCGCACATTGGCCTTATTGTCTTCTGACACTTTGCCTCTGCTGTGACTCCAAGCATGTGCTCAGTGGGTGACAGACAGAGGAGCAGAGGAAGTAGCATCCACGCCACTGCAGAATTTAAAGCCTTTATTTGACAAATGCGGTGAAACGTTGTGATGAGGTGATGGCAACGTGACAAGTGATGTATGTGGAAATTACCATAAGGCTAAAGTATTGTGAGACAGTCAGCCACAACACAGGATGAGTCAAACTGCTGATTTATGGCTTTTATGCCCAAAAAGAAGAAGTGGTTAAAATCTGATCCAGCAAAAAGGTAGGACATTTACTGTCAGGAGATACATGTCATCTATTGCTCTGTAATCCTAAAGACTTCAAGACATGTATGTTTGTCTAGAAAATGATTGTGGAGGCCTGCAGGTTAAGCTTTCACCAAAATGCTCCTGGTGGTATTCTTCCTGCATTCTTTAAGAGAAGCAAGGGCGTGTTCAGACTGGTTGTGAACGTGCTGTAAATTTGGTGTCAACAAGGAAGTAGCTGTGACAGGTCCAGGAGGAGGGTGAAGGTGTGGCCTCGCAAGAACAGCAAGACAGCATGCAGGTAGACACATAAAGCCTGATCAGAACACAGATCTGCTCTGTTACAGAGACTGTCTGCACTTGGACAATGACGCCAACACTCCTATTGTGGGTCCTCATCCTAAATGCCTCGCTCAAGCCCTCAGGTAAGTCACTGGATACTGTTACCTCCACTCAGCATGGTGGCTAATTAATAACTAAAGCCTAGGTTTCCTATTGATTCAAAGGCACTTTAACTTGTGGGTTTCTCTTCCTGAATATAGCTCTAAAACACAAATATGATATATTCTATTATAAATTAAATGAATGAGGATGTTCTTTTAAGACTTGAAGGCACTATATGTGTGTCCCTTCCATTAGTTTGAGGATAATAAATGATATCTGTCTCGACCTCCATGGTTGATCTATCTTTAGCTAAGTTTACCCTGTAAGCATCAGAGATAATGGAACTTTTTAGACCTCATGCATTTGCTTGTGCAACATGTGGTTAGACAGGCAATGCTCAAGATGAGTGACTTTGTCTTTATCCTGCCTGGTGTAATATCCTGCTTATCAGTGACCCCTAATCGCTGTTGTTACATTGTAAGCACACTTATTACCATTAACTACTGCTTTCTAATCTAAGAGAATTACTTAAAAAAAGCATTACAAGTGTTGTGACACACTAACGAGGCTGGAATTCAGATCACAACAAAGCCACCACCCTCTCAGGTTCAGGTACTACTGTGTACCTGCTGACAGGTAACCATGACTCAGAGCATCCCAGTCATTTCCTCTGAGACAGCTTATGCTGACTGGGAGATACCATGTTTGGTTAAAAAGTTTCTTAACATTGGTGAGAGGGCGGCAGGTAAAGATGAGGTGGAAGATATGAACAAGCAAATTGGGAAACAAGAGCATTGCCAAATTTTATATTCAAGAACAGATGAAAACAGGAAACACAAGAAATGAAAGAGAACTTTTAATCTATTCTTGTTAACAGTGTTGGGAAGGTTACATTGAAATGTAATTGGTTACAGATTACTTGTTACCCTGTCAAAAATGCTACTTTACTACTACTTTTTAATTACTTCATCAAAGTAATGAGAGTTTTTGATTATTTTTCTAGTGTTTTAAACTGGGCAATAAAGCTGAAAAGTCTTAAAAATGCATAAATGTTTCATCCAAATTGGTCCCAACGGCTTTACTGACCTGTGATCTCCAGGAACATGCCTACACAGTAAAAAAATGCAAAGCAACAGAATGATTTTATTTTACATATACATTTTTCACCTAAAAGAATATTCAGATGTAATACCTTTGTAATCACCAACATTTTGATAGGTAACTGTAATTCCACTTAATATTTTTCACAGTAACTATAACTGATTACTAGGGATGTCCCGATCACATTTTTTTTTTTTTTTGCTTCCGATTCGGTACCGAGTCCTTTATTTTGAAATCGAGTCCGATACCGAGACCGATCTGATACTTTTGAAAGCATTAAGAAAGACAAAAAAAAGAATGCATCCAAGATGTCCTATAAGGTTTGTTTTTTTATCTAAATAGTATCCAAAAAGCTTATCGGTGGTTCAGCAGTACAAAATGTACACAAATTCTGAATTGGAAATTTGGAAAGTGAGGGAGACATGGCCCCCCACCGTCCCTTGCAGTAGTTAAGTGGTATGTTTAACTTGATCAGTCTGATATGGGGGCATACACTTGTGCTGCACACAAAGCCTTTAGTGTTCCCGCTGATAAGGTTGTCAGAGAAGCCCTCCTCTGATCACTAGTTTCCATGACAGCGCTTCAGGTGCTGTGTTGATACTGTATACACTTCATATTAATGTGTCATGGGCTGGTAAGCAGGGGCAACATAAAGTCCTATAATTACTGCACTGGCTGGTTACCCAAAGTGTTTGAGCCACAGCCAGAAACACCAGAGGGTATACGGGAAGTTAAGCAACAATTTTGTACTAATCCATCCTGAAATGATCTCCAGTCAGCGATGAAGGCTGATATAAATAACTCAATTCTACAGCTAACTTAGTAACTAACTAACTCATTTAAAGGATCCCTCTGTAAAACTGTAATCATTTTGCTGACATACAGCTTGAGTTTTTGTCATTGAAAATAAGAAGGCTTATACTTTTGGGAGAAGAGCAGGTCAGTATTTGTCTTTCCCTGTTTCTTCTGTGTAGGCCAGGGGCTCGAGCAGTTTCTCAGCCTTAGGGTCAGGGCCAGTATGGGGTCATCAGAATGCAGATGGGGTCACAGGAGGTGTGTCAGACTAACAAAATAAAGCCTGAACTATTGGACCAGGTTCTAAATAAACTCCACACGTTTCTTGAAGGAATAGTTTGATATGAAACATGTTTGTGTACTATCATTTATTCCTGCCAGCACAAATCTCACGTTTGAACATGTCGTTTTTATGCTTTGATTCTTGAAAACGAGATATAACGTGCTCATAAGTGAGTTTTGGAGGAGCTGGTGCTTGCTATTTCTCTTGTTCACTTAAAAGCAAACCACAATGTAAAGAACTGAAGAAGAAATCAGAAAACAGAATTTTATCCCTGCAGTGGTGTATTATAACATGACATTTCTGACACAAACATGAACACAGTTTGGATTTATTAACATAAATGACTGAGTTGACAAGATGGGTGATAACAAATTTAGTTGCTCATGCTCTGCTATTAGATCACTATTGGCAGCACTATACTGAAACATATCCTCAAACTCTCATAGGAAAACTAGGTCAATGGGATGTTGGGCTTGATGAACTGTATGATAGTTACTAACAATATTTCTCAGATCTCATTCATGTGGCTTTTCTGTTGACTGTAGCCACAGATGTTAACTATACGATGCTTAACTGATCACTCTTTGCACCCAAGCTGATTGGAAGCATGCCAAACACTGGATGTTGTCATTTAGTTTGGAAAATGCGTGGGACATGTTTAGCATCGTTAGTTAGCACAAAGAAAGGATACAGGGGGTTCAATGCTAAACTGCCTAAATTGACTATTAAAAACATACACCTTTAAACAACTATTGACTTTATATACCCTACAACACTGGTTCCTAAACTATGAGGGAGGCGGAGGGATCTCCAAATATCTGATTAGAATATATATAACGTTGTCAAAATAAGACAATATTTCAAATGACATTCCTGACGTGTAATTAGTTTGACCTTTCCTGTAATATTTTTGTTTTTATATCAGCCTGGTACGTAGTTAAGTTCATGAACGTAGCAAGTGCATACAGAACGAGCTAAACTGTGATGGCAAGATAGTTAGCAGAGGTAAAAACGATCATGTTTCCATCCAATCCTGTATTCATCCATCCATCCATCCATCCATCCATCCATCCATCCAGCCACATATCCATGTCCAGGGGTGCAGCAGGCTGAGCAAAGTATTCCAGACATCCCTCTCCCCAGCAACACTCTCCAGCTCCTCCTGGGGGATCCCAAGGCATTCCCAGGCCAGATGAGATATATAATCCCTCCAGTATGTTCTGGGTCTGCCTGATGACCTCCCACCAGTTGGACGTTCCCGCAACACCTCTAAGGGGTAGTGTCCAGTAAGCATCCTGATCAGATGCTCGAACCACTTCAACTGGCGCCTTTTGACACAAAGGAGCAGCGGCTCTACTCTGAGCTCTCTCTGGATGTCCGAGCTCATGGTGCCAACACTAACTATTAGGAAGAGAAGTGTGGATCAGGAGGGGAATATTTCGAGCAGCTCTGTTGAAACTCTCAACAATCAACCCAGCACAAGTGTTAGTGCCTACTCCAGTGAAGTCTTCACAGCAACTGATGAGGGGCTGGCCCTAGCAGTTTATGAGAGTTGTGTAGGAGAGTTGTAGTATTACCTCTTTGTATAGTATGGCTGTTACTGACATAAGTTAACAATAAATAATCTCCTGATTAGGAATAAATGCGCCTCCTGCGTGAACAGTCTACAGCCAAATAGGGTAGGCCTACGCTATTGCATTTTCACATCAGTCATAGCAGTGGTACTTGTAAAGCCTAATATTTAATAAGGTGGTACTTGGTGTAAAAAGTTTGAGAACCCCTGCCCTTTACATTAACTGAGCACATTCTTTCTTGGCACAAAGTAATATGATGTATGTTGTATCCCCACAGAAAGCCATGGGCGAGACTTTGAAGAGGTGAAGGACTATGAGGTGGTCCGACCTGTCAGACTACACACAGTTAGAAAAAGAGACACAGAGGTACATCTGACTTTTTCACATTTTATTTTCAGTGTCACAGAGATGCATTTGTACTGTTCTTGCGTACACAGACAAGTTTCAATCAATCTTTGTTTTCTGCAGCATCTCAGGCCTGAGACTATGAAGTATGCAATGACTGTGGGAGGAAGAGACATTGAAATGCACTTAGAAAAAAATAAGTAAGTTGTTCCTTCCCTAAAGGCAGACCTCTGGCAAGTGTCAGGCACAAAAACACACATGGTATAACTAACCTCGAAGGTAATCCAGTGTCAAAGAATTTCTAAAGTACTGATCGCTTGTTGAACATTAACCGTCAACAGCTTCACTCAGAGGAGACATGAATAGATCCACTGTTGTTGGTTCAATAGATTATCATGCCTGGGAAAAAGCAAGTCTTAACATGGTAAGAAGTTGAGTCAATGTTTAAAACAATGTCTCAGTGCTACTTCCTTGTTTTACTTCTCTTTTCTTTTTTTTTCTCTTTTTTACAAAACCTGTGGCTCTCATGTCCTTAGTTTGTATCTTTGCCAGCAGACACATTGAAGGCAATGTTATTTCTTTGTTCACCGCAGATTTTTACAGCCTCACTATCAGATTTCCCATGTCACACATTTGCTGTAAACTGTTGAATTCACTTATTTTCAATATGAATATTTGGTGTGTTGTGTCAGAGCCAAAAACAAAGCCTGATGAATCATATAGGAAGTAGGGACATTATGACGTGATGGCCATTTATTTTTATATTTTTGCATTATCAGTGAATTACTCACCAAAGACTACACTGAAACTTACTACCAAGAAGACGGGACTCGAGTCACCAAAACTCCGAATGACATAGTAAGTGTTCTGCATTGTTGGTTTCAGTTCCCCATACCTACTATGTGACTTACCTCAAATTTCACATTCAACAAAACATTTCTTTGACTGTCTAAAGTTGAGTAAATGCTAGATATGTTTTATTTTTCCTCCTTGATAACCCTGTCATCATCCTCATGTCTTTATCAGGATCACTGCTACTATCATGGGAAGATTCTGAATGACAATGAATCATCTGTTAGCATCAGCACCTGTGATGGACTCAGGTGAGCCCTCAAATCATCCTCTCTTTAACTTTACTTAATGAGAGTTAGTCGTCCTTAAATCATCCAAAAACAACCCCCTCCATATGGTATCTCACAATAATGCATATTCCCATTATAAACAGAGTTAATAGAGATAACCTCATGCTATCTTAACTGGTTAGAATAAATGTCAATGGATGAAACCAGAGAACCAGATTGCATTGACGTAATAGAGTTTTTGATTCATATTGCCAGCAGAAAAAAGCTGTGAGTGCATTGACTGAGGTTCTATACTTAAGTAGAATTTTTATGTTCTTGTGTTTAACTCAAGTATTTCCATTTCATGCTCCCTTATACTTCTTCTCATTTCAGAGGGAGATAGCGCACTTTTTACTCCACTACATTTATGTGACTGTTACTATAGTTACTTTTCCAAGTAAACCTTTCAAAACCTGTGGGAAGGGGTCCTCAGAGTTACTGCAGGGGGCCGCCAAAACATTGTTTGTTAATTTTATTAATTAAAATGTGTGTGAAATAAATAAATAAAAATAATAATAACAATAATTTATAGTACCCACCATTGATTTTAGGCTAACTGTTACCAATGAATCCCAATCATGTTAGCTAGCTAACTCTAAATCACTGTGCAGCACCTGTCCATAACAGAAAGGCAAACTAGTTAGCTAAAAGTTACACACTATTGAAGCATATTAGTCAGTTAGCTGTGTTAATATTCCAAGTGTTCAGACATCGTTTTGTAACTTTCAAGCAGAAGTCTTTGAAATAGCATCCACCTTAGAAACAAACGATGTATAAATATATGAATCTGCCAATATCATTACTTTAATAGCTTAGTATTGTATGCACCATAAAAAGGTATGTTAAAACATGGTGCTCATGCCAACCTACACATTATTGTTGGCCCAGTTTAATATGCAAGTCAATTTAATACAGTTTATGTAGTAGGGGGTCCTTGGTCTGACAAAAATTGAAGACCACTGCTTTAAAACATATGATGACCTCATACAACATATTGTTGTGAACATTAAACCAGTGTTATCTAATCTTCTTGGCTTGAGGCCCTTTTCAAAAAGCATTGTCAATTTGGGGCTCGATGTTATGTTTCAAATGTCAATTTTATTTTTTATCTTTTTTTATTTAACCTTTATATAACCAGGGGAAAGCAGTCACGTTGAGATAGGATATCTCTTTTTCAAGCGAGCCCTGGCCAAGAGGCAGCACATTTAGAAATTGGATGAAATTGATTGAATTGATTGGAGAAAATATGTAGGGACCTCCAAATAAATTAATTACTTTATTAACATACAAAATGTTGGTCACTGAACACGGTTTTTATTTACATTAATGATTTTACAGCCCCCCTGTGCGCCTTTGGAAGGGTCTTGACCCACAGTCCACCCCAAGGGGGTGCCAGCCCCTGAGTTTGGGGCCAACATTACTGTCTTTAAGAGGCGCACTCATTTCTTAAGCTAGTGCAAAGGTTGTGGTATCTCCTGAAACTAAACTACCAAAGGCATACGCTTATACCAACCATGTCAGTAAAGTTTGTCGAGGCTAAATAATGCTCCACATTGAGTATAAATTTTGGTGAGGGAACAACTGGCATGGCAGTTTTCAAAAGGATCCCTTGAACTCTCAACTCAACATGTGTGAATAATAATGGATTTGCTTGGTACTAACACGTTTCCCCTGAACTTGAGAAGGCTTGTTCCTAGTTAATGTTCTGTTCCTTACAATCAATATATTCTTTTAAATTAAAGCTTTTTAAGGAAAAGGATAACCAGCCTGTTTGAGGAACAATGAACCACTTGTATAATAACTTTATATAATAATAACTTTAATTTATTTGTTTGGCAATTTGTGGGATATGTGTGGGAGTTCAAAGGGTTAAAAACATGTGAAAGGCATCTGAAAGCAGCACAAGAAAAGTGATGTGACTTCAGGTTCCAAAGCGTTAACTGTAAAATTAGCAATTAAAGTTTATCAGTATGCGATTCCTTAACTCTCCATATTAACATAGTTTTCAGTTACCCTATATAAAAGCATAATCAAATTCTTGAAATTCAGTTACAGCTTTAAGCTTTGGTGTGCCACCCCAAGATTTTCAGTGGCCCCATCCGGACACCCTTGGATTAAAATACCTTACTGTATATGATATATAGAGGTTAAATTATGAGCAGCTACAACCATATCCCAATTTTAAGTTCATGTTCATGTATGATTGTAAGGTAGCTTACCTGCTCCTAAGAGAAAAAAACAAAAAGAAAAAAGGGGACTCTTGGCTCCACTCAGTGAAGTGTGACTCAACTGATTTATTCCTGCCTTAGAGCGATATTTATTCTGTCTGAAAGACTATTTGTCATAATTTTGGTTTAGAGGTTACTTCAGGACGTCTGCCCAGAGGTACCTGATTGAGCCCCTATCTGATGGGGATGAGGGGGATCATGCGGTGATGACTTTTGACAACAAGACTTACACGCCTGCAGTTTGTGGTGTCACCAACACCAGCTGGAGTAGCGACTTCGAACCCCCAACAAGCCGGAGCCGCTCCAGATCAGCGGTAACACCACTGCTGTCATAACACATTCAGTCTAATTACATGACAAGACAAGACAAGTCTGACAAATTTAAAGCTTGAAGAGGCTAAAATGTGTCTTTATATGCTTCCTTCTTTTGTCCTCCAGGGTATATCTATTGTCCAGCAACAGAAATACATTGAGCTCTACCTCGTTGCTGATGATCGTGCGGTAAGATACACACACGGAAATTTACTGTGAAACCCAGAGGAAATATTTTTTTGGGCTAATCATGCACTTTTTATTGTGAATGACACGACCAAAGTTATCTTTCTGATGTTGGTAAATGTCTGTAGACATAAAATGCTTAACACTTTTCTAACTTTTTGGGTCTGATAAGAATCACAAATTGTTATTCTGGTCATAATCAGTTTGTGATTATAAATCATGGGATATTTATAATGACCAACTGCTGATAGACAGGATGTGACCTTGCTCTAATATGATGTTTCAGTACACGAAGATGAAGAGAGATGAGGCAAAGCTCAGAAAGAGGATATTTGAAATTGTCAACTTTGTCAACATGGTGAGTCAGATCATTTGCTATTTCTTGGCAAATTCCAGAGCACAAATGACACATAACCAGCAATCAGCTGTATTTTATGTGTCATTTTTGTGACGACATGCAGTCATCCTGGTTTTGACTGAAGTTAGCAGTGTGGATGAAACCTTTCTTATGGTTTCTTTCTGGTGATGTCCTGCTTGCTTGCAGGCATACAAGCCCTTGAGGACCTTCATTGCTCTGGTAGGACTGGAAGTCTGGACCAATGGGGACTTGATCAGTGTGACCCCCCCAGCTGGGGCCAACCTAAATGCTTTTATGACGTGGAGGAACAGTGATCTGATAAAAAGGAAAAAGCATGACAACGCACATCTCATCAGGTATGAGCAGTCTTGATAAGTAGACAAAATGGGCTATAATTGTTTTCCGACACTAGATATCAAACAAGGCTAGAGACTGTATCTTATTAAGTATCTGTGAGATGTAAATTTGCCACATCTAAGCAGGAGACAGAGGATATGTTATCTCAGAGCCTTACAGTGTGGACTCTCCTCTTCCATGCCGCTGCAGTTTATATTTCTTGTTAAGCAGAAGGAAACTGTAAACCCTGGTTCTCATCTTAAAACTGCAAAACCAGTCACGTTGAGTTTCACAAGTTTAACGACTTTGTTTCCACATCATGCCTGTGTGATTTCGTGTATTTGCACATTGAACCATAATAGTTTTCAGCAGTAGTCTGTGAAATGATAGTCAGACACAGTTTCCCCCATGCAGCATTAACAGCCCTTAAACAATAGCCTGTATCACTCCATTCACGACAAGGAGGCATGTCAGCTACGCCTCGATAAGCTGAACAAACATGTATTTCAAAGTTACTTTGGCTTACAAGAGCTGCCAGCCTTAATTGTTTGAAACTTGTTGTTGATGCCAGAAGAAATTCTCCTCCCCACAAACAGCCAAATGGAACATTTTGGAACGGAGGCTTTAAAATACTTGGTTGTTTTGTCACACCCTATAGTGCCAGTTTAGGTCATGTTGACCTGGTAAGTCATTTCATAACCAAATCATGCCTTTGTAAGAGTGGCAAAGTTGTTTACTTTCTGTGGACTCATGAGGAAATCAAGAGAAGAGGTAACCAAATGAAAGCTACAGAACTGCAGATGGCGTTTTACATATCTGTAAAGGTTACATTTGCACATTTCATAGGTACATCAGTGTTTCTAATTTGATGTAGTTTATGAGCTGGCTTCGGGAGGTGGAGGGGTGATGATGATGCTGATGGATGGCATGACACCTAGGCACAAGATGCTTGCCAAGTTACAGACAGGTTCAAGACCAACAAACAATAAAACTGGTTTTAATTTAATGAGTCATTGCTGTGTTTCTAGCGGCTTTTTAGGCACCAATGTGGGTGATTTTTAATGATCCCCTTTTTTTCTGCAGCTTTTTAGCACCCAAATGTGGGTTGTGGTTTAGCACCCCATGGATGTGTTTCCATTGGCTTTTTAGGCACCAAACATGGGTGCTTTTCAGTGACCTATGGCATGGCCATGGCATTTTTCCAGCGCTTTTTAGCCCCAAATGTAGGTGTTTTATAGTGATTAATGACTGTTTTTTCAGCGGGGATAGTACCACAAAAAACGGCTGTTTTCTTTATCAAGATATCGCTGTGTTGTTTTTGATGTAGATATCCCTGCTTTTCCAGGGGGATTGTACCCCCAAAACATGGTCTTTTGCAGAAAGAAATTCTGGCAAATGAGGTTCAGAGTATGAAGAGATGTGGATGTGGATTGATAGATGAACACCATAGGTATGGTTTTGGCACGATTCATGTGTGAGTGTTTCTTATATTGTCATTACTTGTCTTTCAGTGGTATTGACTTTGAAGGAGCTACTGTGGGACTGGCCTTCATTGGGACTCTTTGCTCAGGTCATTCTGTTGGAGTAGTACAGGTAAGGTGTTTGTCAGAGAAAGAAAGATTTGTTCTGTCTGTTATTTGGTTGCTTTATCTTGCGCACCATACAGTCTTGGCTGGGTGTAATGTTAGCAACCAAGGAATGCATATTAAGCCATGTTCACATTCTGCTCTGCCTTACTCTGCTTTACTCTGATTGGTTTACCCTGACATTCTTATCTTTTACCAATCTCACTTCTCTTGCCTAAATCTAATGAACTCATCCAAAGAAGGCAATGTACTGGCCAATCAGAAAGGAAGTAGGGCAGGTCATGCCTTCACCATTCTCAGAAAACTGTGGATGGCATTGTCTTCCTGTCAGTCAGTCCACCACTTTGGTCAGAACTGAAATACCTCAATAAGTATGGGATGGATTACCATATCATTTTGTACAGACATTTATGGTCCCCGGACAATGTATCCTAATAACTTTGGTGACCCCCTGAGTTTTTCTTTCGCACCAACATTAGGTTGCAATGTATGGTTTGAAGTGAAAAATCACAATAACTAAGGGTTGTTGAACATAGAGACAGAGCGCAGCGCGTCATAATGTGAACGCCACGCCCCCAAAGGGGAAACGAGGCCCACTTTCCCCTCCATTTCCAGCTTGTTGAGTTCTCCCTTAGTCCAAATGCCGAAAAGTTGCTGTGTGGTGGGCTGCACAGCCAATAAAAACCCAGAGCTTAGCTTTCACCAGCTGCCGAGCAGAAAAACGTAACCTTGTAGAAGACAAAAGTGGACACACAATAAAACGTGAGGCTTCAACAGGGAAGAAATTGTGGGATCCTGACACTCGGTATGCCTGTGTGTGCAGCAAACACTTTGTCAAACTCAAATGTATTTGTTAGAGTAACAGTTAACTGTGTTTATGTATGTTAAGCTAAAGCATTGACAGTCGATGAATGCACCTTCTGTTATAACTGTGCCCAGCGCTCCGCGATTCAAGCAGTCCATTCCAGCTCCACTCTAGCACTTCCATCAATCTACCAGCATGTAGAGGCATGTCTCAAAACAACAAGGTGTGCCAGTAGTAGGAGCAGGCTGACGGCTGGGCATGCCGAAATGCTCATTTTCTTAAAAAAGAATCTCCACATCATGTTTCTTCCAAGACGAGCAAGGTAAGGAGAACACTGAGGTAGACCAGCAATATTAAGCTTATCAATATCAATCTGGTAGGCATAGTGTGCTAAAATAATCCTTTGCCATCTTCATTCATTCATTCATCTTCTAACCGCTTCATCCTCTTGAGGGTCGCGGGGGGGCTGGAGCCTATCCCAGCTGACATCGGGCGAGAGGCAGGGTACACCCTGGACAGGTCGCCAGACTATCGCAGGGCTGACACATAGAGACAGACAACCATTCACACTCACATTCACACATACGGACAATTTAGAGTTATCAATTAACCTAGTCCCCAATCTGCATGTCTTTGGACTGTGGGAGGAAGCCGGAGTGCCGGAGAGAACCCACGCTGACACGGGGAGAACACGCAAACACCGCACAGAAGGGCTCCCACGCCCGGGATCGAACCAGCAACCCTCTTGCTGTGAGGCGACAGTGCTAACCACCACACCATCGTGCAGCACCCCTTTCCCATCTTATTATTAGCTAATTATTAGCTAGCTATCTAGCAATTCAGTTGTGGAGACTTGAAGAGGCAGAATGACAGCGAAGTGAGTGAAGAAGCGGAGGGGAAAGCGGGCCTCGTTTCCCCTTTGGGGGCGTGGCTTTCAGATTATGACGCGTTGCGCTCTGTCTCTATAGGCTACATTCATGTCCCCCCCAGGTTGTACTGTAATAACTTTAGTTATGCATTAACTTTTCATCTAGCGCCACCACCAGGTAAAATATTTAATCTGTCCAACTTTGAGCCCAAACCTGCAACAGACATCTCCATCAGCCTCAGCCGCCTATGGGTTAGCATGCTAATACTATAAAGTAAGATGTTGAACACTACCTGCTACACATTAGCATGATAACGTTGTTGTGGTTACAATTTAGCCCAAGGCAACCCTGTGCCTAAGTACACCCATACAGTGCCACTAGGATGGCTGTTGACTTGTTACAGCATTAGTTACAAAATCTAAAGGCAGCCAAAATATCAATAAGTGCAAAAAGGGAAGCAGATCTAGGTCCATGTATTTGACTCTCTGCAAATTTATTTTAGTGTCAGAACTTAAAGGGATAGTGCACCCAGAAATGAAAATTCAGCCATTATCTGCTCACCCATATGCCGACGGAGGCTCAGGTGAAGTTTTAGAGTGCTCACATCCCTTGCGGAGATCAGCGGGGGGAGCGGCTAGCACACCTAATGGCTGACGGCGCCCCAGACTAACGTCCAAGAACACAAAATTGAATCCACAAAATATGCTGCTGCTCAGCTGTAGTGATCCAAGTGTGCTGCAGCCCTGACATAAAAATTTGTTTCGAAAAACGTCATAGAACTCTGTTTTTAGCCTCACTGTAGCCTGTAGCTCTGACTGCTTCTCTGTGCTCCGTGCTCACGTGTTCGTGCTTGCGCGAGACCAGCGAAAGCATGAGCTTTGCTCACCCGTGTTTACATCACGTGACACGTGCACCGCAGGGAGAGACAGCAGTAACCACAGAGCTAAAAGATCATTTGCACTACGATCTTTTAGCAAAGGACAGCCCAACATGTCTGAAGACTTTGAAATTGAGGAGGAACAGCATTTCTTTGTTGAGCCGTATTTCTTTGAGCCCGAGTATACAGACGGAACTCAGGCTACTGGACGAAGCAGCCGCTGCAGCTCATGAGCCTAACCCTTAGCCAGCCGCAGGACACCGGAGTCGAGCACTGGAAACCTGGTGATGTAGTTGTTTCAAATGCAAAGCAATGCCAATGGATGAGGAAAGTCTTGGCTGCTGCTCTTTAGCGACCGTGCATCACCAATCATCCTGAGCGCGCACACGTGAGTGCGGAGCACAGAGAAGCAGTCAGAGCTACAGGCTACAGTGAGGCTAAAAACAGAGTTCAAATGACATTTCTCAAAACAACTTTTTATGTCGGGGCTTCAGGACACTTGGATCACTACGGATGAGCAGTATGGAGATATTTTGTGGATTCAATTTTGTGTTCTTGGACGTTAGTCTGGGGCGCCATCAGCCATTAGGTGTGCTAGCCACTCTCCCCACCAATCTCTGCAAGGGATGTGAGCACTCTAAAACTTCACCAGGGCCTCCGTCGGCATATGGGTGAGTAGATAATGGCTGAATTTTCATTTTTGGGTGCACTATCCCTTTAAGCAAATATTTACAATTCATTCTTAAAATGCCATTATTTTGACAACTAGTTCCCAACAATCATAATTATGTACCAAATCTCTAAACCTCTGTCATGTATTATTCTAAAGGGGAAGTGTAACTGTTTTTCACATGATAATACAGTGACACGTCTAGACTCCGTCATAGGAACATGACTGTGGTCAGAAAGTCAAGACACAAAGCAGATTGAGGAAACATATTTGTATCACAAGCTAGATGGCAAACCTTGGTTAAACAAATGTAAAATGGTGGTAAACATGACTAAACTTCAGGACTTCCCCCTCTCAGGATCATAATGACCGGGCCATTGCAGTGGGTGCGACACTGGCCCATGAGATGGGCCATAACCTGGGCATGGACCATGATGACTCTAGTGCCTGTGCTTGTGTTGGTGATAGCTGCATCATGGCTGCAGCACTGAGGTAAGAAAAGTTGTTTAAAAAAAAAAACCTCAGTCAAAAAGTGTATCGTAAAAGTAGGTCAGACACTGCAGTTAAATATTGATTTGTTCTACAAGCATCTGATGACAATTTTAAATAAACTCCACCAATTTAGCACATCAGAGTCAGTTTAGAGGTGCCTGCCAGACCAGTGTAGCTACATTAACTAAACTTGACCAAACTGGTTGCATTGTGGGTAATGTTCTGTAGGTGCCAGGTTTTGACAGGGAAGAAGAAGCATCAATACAGACAGACAGACAGACAGATAAAACTGAACTGAGGTCTGTGAACAGGATGTGCAGGTGTTTGGTAGTTGCAGGGTGTGGTTGAGAGTTATGTTGACTGCATCCTCTACAGACCGGTTGGCTTAGTGGATTTTAAAAACCCAGTGTGAACAGGGTCTTATTTAATTGATGTGGGAGGTAAGGGTCATTGTTTGGAAGGGAGCAGGGGCTTTTTGTAATACATCATGTCCTTAAGATTTTTCCATATTGATCTGATATTACTGGTTGAGAATTCTTGCTCCAGTGTCATTGCATAGCCGATCTTAGCTTTTCTCATTGCAGCACCTTGCTATGTAGTCTATCTATCTCCATTTCTATATGCACAGTTCTTTTTTTCATAGGAGGTGTAAGTCTTCCGGGAACCAGGCTTTTTTATTGTCATAAAGTGTCACTGTTTTGGTACATTTCTTTGTAGAACTTAATGAATGACATCACTGTGTCCGTCAGCTCATCAAGAGAGCTCATCAAGGTTATATCTTACATACAGTAGCTACGCCCTCTACTGGACCCTATGGATAATATGTCAATCAAGCACACTCACTCGCCTTATGAAATATGCAAAAACATAGCTGGCCAATCGGGACATGATCACCCGAATACATGTGGAGCCCACAATATGTAAGACGTATGAGGCTGTCAGCTCTTCTGCGATAGCGATTGCCCACTGTTTCAGCCAGTCGGGATCAGTTTAGCTGGGCTGGTGTTATGTCCTAACATGGCATTCATTCATCAGGCTCCACCCATTATACCCACAGAATCCAGTTGAGGGCAAAGCTTTTGTGACATAGACCGAAGGTTACAATATTGTAACCCTTGTTCTATTAGCACAGGAGGAGCCCTTCACCTGGTGGCCTGTTGCTCCTATGTCACATGTAGACACATCCTGATTGGTCACCTACGTTTATGTAAATTACAGTAGCCAAAATGCGTGCTCATGATGAGAGGAAAGTATTATCCATAGAGTCTAGTAGAGGGCTTAACCTGTGCTAATAGAACTAGGGTTACGATATTTAACCTTTGTTTTGTTTTAAAACGTCCATCATGAGTCTGACGTGATAAGTCTGAGTGTTATAAAAGTGCAATGCTAAATCAGTGGAGTACTCTTTTAACAGAAGCTATTATGACATGTCGCAGTAGGAAAAGCCCAGGTGTAAATAACAAAAGCATTTAGCTGCTGTTGTTGCAGGGTCCTCATATTGCATGTTCTGACTGTCACATTGTCATGACTTAGTGGGACATTTTAATAATGGAGCCATTAGAGTTTGACAAGTCACAATGTCTGCTGTGAAAAATTAAAAAATAGCTAGATTTACTCAAAAACTGTTTCAGAGAAGCTTTGTTGAGAGGCTAGAAGAAGAAGTAGAAGAATACATGGCATCACTGTTTTAATTTAAAAAAAAAAAAAGCCTGTCCTTTAAAAAATGTGACTTTGCCCAAAAATGTGTTGTTTTTTTTCTTCAGCTGGAATGTTCCTCGAACTTTTAGTAGCTGCAGCAGCAACAACTACGAGAAATACCTGACTGAGCGCAGCCCCAGCTGCATGCTGGACAAACCAGACTACAGAGCTGTGGTGGCTCCTTCAGTCTGTGGGAACGGCTTTGTGGAGAGAGGGGAGCAGTGTGACTGTGGCAGTGTGGAGGTAAATGGACCAAAAAAGCGCTCATCCAGGACATGCAGAGGAGTACCACAGGGCTCAGACTTACCAATATATACAGTGAAATGTTATATTGATCAAGGAATATATCATAGAAAGGGTGAATTACTTTGTCTACAAATATGTTTGCAAAATGCAATAATGTAATTTACACCTGATTTACTTACGATTGAAAGAAACAGGGTGAGAAAGGCTTCAGCTGTTGACCAGTTATAAACTCTTTCCCAACATACTTTTTGTTTATCTAATTTGGTGATACAGGGGCTGTGCAATTTATTCCAATCCAAAGATTTCACATTGTGGCAATACAACGAAGCACACAGAGTGAAATGCATTCACTGCACTGATTTTGAAAATGTGTCTGTGTGTATCTGCCATTGTCTCTGAGAGTAAGCCTCAACACCTTGTTTCCTCTGTCTGATCTTGACTCTTCTGGTTAGTTATTTTGCCTGAAGGCATCATGAGAATAAGGCTGGTGGACATGCACCAACACATTTATTATTAGGGGAATCAGAGTCTGTCTTCTTTTCAGCCGTGAATGAAAGCAGACACATTAGTGCAGACCAACACAATGAGCTGATGTGAAGTCTTAAAGCTCTTTTTAAGATGTTTGGATTGTACATTAAGTATCATTATCCAAGAGCCCATACATGCAGGCTAAGAAACAGCTTTTTTCTTTGGGCTGCTATTAAGTTAACCTCAGCTAGCCTACTAACCGCTCGCTGTATACAGCTTTCACAGTGCACAGCATCTCAATTATTTTTTACTCGTAAGTATTTGTATACTTTAATAATCCTGTCTCTTAGAATAATTTTCTGTCCCTCAAAGATGATGCGATGTTGTGATTGTAGCAATTATTGCAAATTCAGGTAATCCCTGTGTATTCAACACATTTAAATGGGTAAAATCTCACTGCATTGTAAAGCTGCGTGCAGCACATTGATTCACTTTCTATAACTCTCTCTCTCTGGCTACCTGCTATCATCACACAGCTAATGTTACCCAATGGTTATTAACAGATTTAACAGCCATTTCAGTGTCACTGTGAAATTGTTGGGACTGTTTAACGACTCAGTGTTGGATGTCAGCTGCTGCTGCTTTAGTTAATGCTAACCAGGCAGAGGGAGCAGGAGGACAAAGCTGACTGAATTTTGTTTGTACATTCCATCATAATAACCTGCAAAGCATAACTCAGCAGTTAGTAACTAGTCATTTTCACAAAGTTCATTCCAGTGACAGCACCTGCAAATGTGTTCAGACCTGTTTGGGCCTCTGTTGGTATTGAGCAGAGGCACAGACAACAAACTCAGTGCTTGCTTGGGTGCACTGGTTGTTGACGTCCTGGGACACTGTGTCAAGTTCTCTTCTGTCAAGATACACTTGCATTTTCACAGGAAAATTAAGGTTTACATGGAGTCTCTTTCAAAATAAACACATTACGTTAGTACTGCACCGTGAATAGATGTTTTTCCCTTCAACAACAAACACATGGTTTGGTTCAGGCAATAAAAGGAAATGGTTAGGTTTAGCAAAAAAGAACAGGGCTTAGCTTTAGAATCTTATGGGACGCGAGCACCGCTCTCTCGGATGAAGGTTGGTGTCTGTTGGACCCATTCACCACCCCTTTCCCTGCCTTAACTTTAGTTCAAAACACGTTGAAAACATGGAGGTGGCTGAGCTGGTGGCGAGCAGCTAACAGTGCTAAAAATGTGAATGGTGATAACAACAGCAGCAGTGCTGACGGAGCTAACAGTGCTAATCTGGGGGGATTTGCTAGCCAGTGTGACACCCATATAGGACACATATGCACCAACATGCATGTGCGGCCAGACTTTCCACCACAACAAACAGAGAAGCTCAGATTACAACACACACAGAGGTAGTGTGACTTCTCTCTCTGCTCAGGACTCCATTACTCCACTGTAACTTTACATAGCAAATATTAGTTTGCTGCTATATTAATGCTCTGAATATCATATAGAGCTCCATTAAGTCATGTACCCCAGCCCTTACTATATACCATTTTTTTTTATGTATGCTACCACAATACCACAAACATTTTCTTCTGGTCATCTACATCAAGTAGTATAGAAATAGCACAATAACATTTCCAGATATCACAGGAAAATAATAACAAGATTTAGTTCAACAGAGACTGTCAACTTAGACTGAATTCTGTCTTAGTATCACCCAGGTCTCCACAGAATACACTGTCCCTTAAGTTAATAATGAAGGAGGCACAAAAGCTCACTGTGATGTTTAAAGTTTTTTTGGTTTGGTTTTTTTTTTTAGAGGCAAACACTCCTGAGGGGAAGGAAGTGTAACACAGCATGTTGAAGGACAGGATTAACAACAGCCTAATAAGTTCTCTCTTGTCCTTAAAGGAGTGCTTCAATCCATGCTGCAATGCCACCACCTGCACCCTGAAGGAGGGTTCACAGTGTGCCGAGGGCGAGTGCTGTGACAACTGTAAGGTGAGTAAATATGAATTCATAAATCCTGTTGTACCTGCTGCAGGGACTTTCCTACCATGAACTCTTCCTTCACTCTGTATTGTGATCCAAGTGTCTGAACTGCTGCAGCCCTCTTGTGGGGATTTTAGGTATTGCAAATATTTGAACTTGCACCAGAGCAAAAAAAAAAACCTCACAAGCTCGCAAGTAAACCACCCTCCTGACCTTTAACCTTTTGGACATAAAATATCACCACTTCATCATTTTATCCTATTAGACAATGTGTGAAATTTTGTCATAATTAGCATACGTATTCTTGCATGGTGGTGCAGTGGTTCGTACTGTTGTCTCAAAGCAAGATGATTATGGGTTTGAACTGCTGCTATCCTGTGAGGAGTGTACATGTTCTCCCCATGTCAACATTGGTTTTCTCTGGCTTCCTCCCACAGTCCAAAGACATGCAGGTTAGGTGAACTGGTGACTCTAAAATGCCTGTAGCTGTGAATGTAAGAATGAATGGTTGTTTGTCTTAATGTGACAGCACTGTGATAACCGGGTGACCTGTCCAGGGTGTACCCTGCCTCTCGTCCAATAACACCTGGGATAGGCTCCAGGCCCTCCACAACCCTGTACTAGGATAAGCGGTTATGAATAATGAATAAATGATTGAACATGGTAAAGTGAAAACTGTTATTTCCAACATTGTCCCAAGATGTTAGAAGACAAAGGAAACACAAAGAAGTACAAGACGTTCAAAATAAAACAACATAATGAAGACGTGAAAACATCCTGAACAAACAAAATCCTGAGATCCAAAAACACATCACCTTATTGGCCTCAAGAGCTTGGTTAACTGGATTACATAAAATGATGTCTGAAAGACACAACCACAACCTAGGCAAAGCAAAGCGATGTTATTTATGTGACGTATTCATTCACATATATTCATACACTGAGACAGTTTCACAGTGTTAAATACTTATAAAGCATTACATATTGAATAATCTATGACATGGTATGTAATCTGATCTGACGTACTGTGACTCCCACCTCCACACAGATCTCACCTACTACCACGGAGTGCCGCAGAAAGCAGGATGAATGTGATCTGGCAGAGTACTGCAATGGGAAGAGCGCCACCTGTCCTGAGGATGTCTTTGCGGTGAATGGCCTCCCATGCGATGGAGACCTGGGATACTGCTACAACGGCCAGTGTCCACAGAGGCCGAACCAGTGTTTGAAACTGTATGGACCAAGTGAGTGTCCTGTTCTTTCATGTATTTGTTGTCATGTTTCATCACACTACTTTGTTAAGGAAAGAGACAATATTAGAATAGGTTAACTATCCCATTAAACGCTAAAAGGGCTCCATGAATTTCTCTTCTGTCATCAGGTGCTACAGAGGGCCGTCCTAAATGCTATAACCATAACACCAGAGGAACCTACTACGCCTTCTGCAGACGTATAGAAAACCAGTACATCCCCTGCCAGCAACAGTGAGTCTCAGCAAACATACAGTAGGGTCACTGCTTTGCAATGGACCCTTAAAAGTTAGTGGTGCCTGCAGAAATGATTGATCGGGGTGGCCAGATGGGGCCACTGACTATCTTGGGGTAGCACACCAAAACATGCTGTTCCATGTCAATATGGAGAGTTATGGACTTAACATACTGATATACTTTGGTTTCTTATTTTACAGTTAATATTACTAATGACCTGATGTGCATAGACCAATATGGTACAATTAACAATTTGAGTTCCACAAAAATCCTGTTTTAACATGTTCAGCATCCATACATGTCAGGTGATACATTGATCTTTAAATAGACTGCTTGTCCTTGTCCTTAAAAAGACATATTTACAGCTTTTTTTGAAGGAGTATTTTGATTGGAAGGGACAAAACATTTCCATTACACAGGTGGTAAGAGACACCCTGATACGCTGATCATTAACATTACATTAAGGTTTTTTTGCTTGCGGAATTGCAACCCCTATTCAAAATAAGTTGGGACACTGTAAAGTCCAAAGACAAGATATTTAATGTCCAAGCTGATAAACTAAAAATTTGGGACAGGGGCAACAAAAGATCGGAAAATTTAAAATTACTTGAAAAAACACCTTTTTGGAACATTCAACAACAAAAAAGTTGCAAAAGTTGTAACAGGTGTAAGTGTCATTATCATATATGAAAGGGACATCCTTGAAAGGCTCAGATGTTCACAAGCAAGGACGGTCACTTTGTGAAAAACTGTGTGGGCAAAGAGGCCGTGAGTTTAAGAACAACGTATCTCAATGCATTCTTGCAAAGTATTTAAGGATTTCACTGTCAACAATCCATAATATCATGAAAAGATTCAGAGAATGTGGAAAAATCTCTGCATGTAAGGGGCAAAGCTGAACACCAATATTGAATGCCTGTGACCTTCGACCCCTCAGGCTGCAGTGCATTAAAAACTGACTTGATTACATAAAGGATATTATTACATGGGCTTGGAAACACTTTGGAAAACCATTGTTAACAGATTTAATTGCTGCATCTACAAATGCATGTTAAGACTCTACCGTGCAAAGAGAAAGCCAGCAGCATCCAGAAACACCTCCAACGTCTCTGGCCCCAACCTCATCTGAGATGGACTGAGACAAAGTGGAAAAGAGTGCTGTGGTCTGAAGAGTCCACAAATTAAAATTGTTTTTGGAAATCATGAACGTGGTGTCCTCTGCACTAAGTAGGAAAGAGATCATCCAGATTGTTACCAGATCAAATGGTATGGGGGTGTGTTAGTGCCCATGGCATCATGGGTAACTTGTACATCTGTGAAAGCACCATGAATGCTGAAAGGTACATACAGGTTTGAAGTAACATATGCTGCCATCTAGATGATGTCTTTCTCATGGAAGTCCCTGCTTATTTTAGCAAGACAATGAGACACATTCAGTGTGGCTTCATAGTAAAAGAGTGCAGGTACTAGTCTGGCCTGTCTACAGTCCAGACCTGACTCCCACATGTGTGGCACATTATGAAGTGCAAAACATAACGGAGACCCTGGACTGTTGGGGAACTATTGAGTTGTATATCAAGCAAGAATGGGAAAGAATGTTGATTTCAAAACTTCAACAATTAGTGTCCTCAGTTCCCAAACACTTACTGAATGCTGTTAAAAGAAAAGGTGATGTCACACAGTGGGAATCTTTTTTGAAATGTGCTGCAGGCATCAAATTCAGAATAAGTGTATATTTACAAAAAACAATAATGTCTATCAGTTTGATTTTTAAAGATCTTGTCTTTTTGACTGTATTCAGTTTAATATAAGTCAAAAAGGGTTTACAGATCATCACATTCTGTTTTTATTTACATTTTACATGGCGTTCCATCTGTTTTAGAATTGGGCTTGTAGTTAGAATTGGCTCTGTGTACATATTTAACCCCACTCTTTCCTTTGCAGAGACGTGTTTTGTGGGAAGCTCTTCTGCCATGGCGGTAATGCCAACCCAGTCTACGGCCGCATGGTCAGGGTCGGTGACTGCAAGGCAGCTTTCTTTCAGGACCACACCAAAGACTACGGCCAGGTGGACACTGGGACCAAATGTGGGGATGGAAAGGTAATAAGCTCTGTTAGCCTCTTGAATGATTTTTTAAAATATGTTTTTAAACAGTTATTCGTTCTTTTAATGTGTTTTCTGTTCATGATTGCTACACAGTCAATGGAGAAATTACATTCACCTGTTTGAATGTTGCAGCACTTACTTTGCAGTACATATCAAAGTATGCAATGTCTCTCTCACTTTTTTTTTCAAGGTGTGCAGCCAGAGTCAGTGTGTGGAGCTTGAGACAGCGTACAGAAATGTAAACTGTTCGGCAAAATGCAGAGGCCATGCTGTAAGTACATGTCGACACAGCTCAGAATTTATTTTAAATATCTATTAATCTGGTTGTTTTTTTGTCGTTGTTATTTGGGTAACAAAAGTAACACATTAAAGGTTTAGTGTGTATGATATAGTGGCATTTATGGTAAGATTGCAGATTGCAACCAGCTGAAACTTTTAGGAGAACTACAGTTGCTGATACAGCATTGGTTTGTCCATTCTGGGCTACTGTAAAAAAAATAAAATAAAATACAACGGACTCCATGGAAGATGGCCTGCTCCATGTGTAGACATAAACAGCTGATTCTAAAACTACACTTCTTTCAGTAATGATAAACTAATGAAAATATAATAATGATAATAATGCAACACACTGGACCTTTACATGATTAAAAGTTTTGAAAACTCAAATTACAGCAATTAAATTTACAACTGCTAAATAAGATACAAGGACAGAAAACGACACAATATACAACTTTATACTTATCCTGGATTTACAGATTGTGAGACAGGCAGGAGGTTTGTGTTGCAATACAACGATACTTATTCCACAGCTGAGTTTCTCCTGTATGTGACAGAGAACTGGAGGAGTTGTTCTAAATCCTGTAGGAGGATGCAGACAAGTCCAGTGTTGAATATGAGTGGATTACTGAATTTTTCTGAAGATAATCTATTACAGTGGTGTGCAAAGGTTTGGGCACCCCTGGTCAAAATTTGTGTAATTGTGAATAGTAAAGTGAGTAGAAGATGAAACATGCTTTTCAACATTTTAAGCAAGATTAGAGTATTATTTTTGTTTTGTAGAATTTAAAAATAAAAATGAAAGGAGCACCAATCAGAAGTTTGGGCAAAACATGTGCAAAATACATGTGTTTGGGATGTACTCAACATAGGACTGGATAAATGAGACTTTGATTATACCGCATGAGTTGTGTGAGAGTTTGTAAACAGATGTTATGATATAGTTTTGGCCCCCCTTTACTTAAAGTCATCAAGAATTGTTTCTGTTTTTGGATTCTTCGTTCACTGTGAAGGCATGCATTAAAAATGTTTTTTCACAAATTCAGCGTAACACAGAGTGAGTAACTGATATACAAATGGTCATTTTGTGGGTGAAGTATTCCCTTAATAGTGCCATGTGTTTACAGGGGTCATTAAACACAATGTGATAACATCTGATAATGGCAGGATTTATGTTGTGTTTTTCAGGTGTGCAACCACAGAAGTGAGTGTCAGTGTGAGCCTGGTTGGATGCCTCCTTACTGCGAGTCCAAGGATACAAGTTCAAATCCCATTTCTACAGGTAAGACCCTCCCATACTTGTTCATTAGTATCAAAATGTGTGCGTTCTGCACAACTAATATTAAATTTAATAAATCACTGATGTTGCACCACTGCATCCAAACAAAATTGATTTCTATTCCATTTCTGCAGGACCAGCTATTGCCATCGCAGTGGTAGTCGTTCTAGTGGTTTTAGGTATCATTGCTGCTGTGTTAGGATTCTGGTGGAAAAAACGCCAAAGTCCCATATTGCCAACGTAAGTAATCATCACCCTATTTCAGGTCTTGGTTTAGCTATGTATGTTGCTGTAAACTCAATTGAGTCCGTCATTTTCTAACAGTGCACAAACGCGGAGGAAGCCAACAGCAGTGAACAGCTCCGCTCACCACCTAAACAGTGCACCAGTTCCTAGTCAACCCATGCCAGTGCAGGTAATTTGAACTAATGTGTACTACAGATGCTGAGTTTGCATATGACATATAACTGTGCATTTATTAATAATACTTGAAATTTTAGGGTGGAAGGCGAAAGCCCAAAGCAGCTCCACCTCCACCTCCGCCAGCAGGGAACAGACCTAAACCTCCGAGCCAGAACTACACAGCTGCACGCCGGGTAACTGTGATTCCTGCCACATTACACACAGCTCACACTCATTTGACACTGTATTAAACACGTTCGAAGAGATACAATCAAAATCTTTACATACTTCTTCACTAACAGTTTGATCAGGTATGCCATTCAGATTGGCACCATCTGGGGTGCCGTATGTTTCTTTATGTGTTAATAACTTCTATTAAAGCCACAAAAGAAAAGAACAGACAAAATCAAGTTTTGTATTTCTCCCTTGTATGGGTGCCGTTTATTCCTATGAGTTCTGCTGCCACGGTTTGAAATTACTTGGATCTTGCCCATTACAGGGCCAATAGAACAATCACCCTAGAGACTTATGGTGGCCGAGTGGCTAACTTCCACCGGCCAAATGGCGAACTTCTGATTTAGTTAAATGTGAATGGGGATAAAATAATTTAACTGTGCCACTCTTTAGATTTTCAAAATGTTTTTTGACTGAATAGTTCAAATACCGATAGTGAAATGAGTCGTTCTGCAGGGATTGTAACGCTCAAAAAAAAGTCTATGGGGGAAGAAGCCTTTTTATGTTCCGTGACGGACCCCAATGGTGTAATTCCACTTTTGGCCACTATGGTAAATTAGCTTCATAGCCCGATACTGTTCCTGGGGGCTTGGTGCATGCGTGTATCCCACTGCTAGCTGATCACAACCACTCTACACTGCGCTCACATGACGCTTATCGCTGATATTGGGATGAGGTCATTGTGGTAGCATATCTCCCACCTTCCAGTTCCCCACCCTGGTTAACACTGTTAGCTGTCAGCACCGTTACTGTTTTTAACGCTGTTTTTGGAGTTAGCACCATTAGCTGCTAGTCCCTAGCTCAGCCATGTTGAGAACCATATGCAGACAACCCACACGCTCTGAATATTGTATAGAGCTCCTTTAATCTGCCACTGACACCTGCCAAGAAGTAGTCCAGCACATAATGGGCTGTAAAATACAACCACCCAGATCTTTAGAGCTGTTGGTAGATGTTAGACAGAGCAGGGCTCACTTTTTTCCCCTGCTTCTAGCTTTTATGTTTAGCTAAGCTAACTAGCTACTGCCTGCAACTACATATTTAACACACGAGTGGTATCCATCTTCTCATCTAACTCTCTGCAAGAAAGCAAGAAGGTGAATTTCACAAAATGTCTCACTATTCCTTTAAAGTTTGGTCAATTAAAACATCTATTTTTGGTTTGTCCTCTAGGCTCTGAGGCCAGTACCTCCACCAAAGGTCTGATGTCTGACACTGTGCCACCCCTTTGTAAATCTGGTCCATAGTCCCCAACGAGCAGCTGCTGGTGATCCAGAGAAGCAGTTTCCTCTGCAGTTTTTTTCCACTGCAACGCTGTCTGAAGCACGATCGAGTGTTTGTTCCAGTGACGTGCAGCGTGCAGGATGAACATACTGGATTTAAAATTGTTACTTGCATGCCATGCACTGAGGACTTGATATTACAGGGATGAACTTGTTTTTAGTTCTGTACTATGCTACATGTCCATATTTTTTGTTAAATCTCAAGCAATACCTTCATTAATTATCAATTCAAATATGAGACAGTAATAGATGAAATGATTTTTTGTAAGAAGACACATTAGGTCTGTGAGAGTGTAGACAATGTCAGAACCCAGTGTTAAGACAAAAATACACCATGTTAAACAAGATCAAGTTAATTTCCAAATAAAAAAAATATAATTTTTATGTTCTACAATCAGCACACTGCTTGAGATTTAAGCAAAACGTTTGACATTGTAGGTTGTAATTTATTGTTATTTCTCATCTGGTTTATGTAAATACATTTTTTAAATGCACATTTATCATAGTGCTGCTAACCAAAACCTTGTAACTTGTGAAACATGAGGGTTCAAAGCAGCGAGGATTTATAGTAAGTAATGATAATGATGACTGTATATGTTGAAATGTAGCCAATATCTGAAAAACACAAGACATCATGTTACTGCCCTAAATTGTGTTAAAGAAAGCCCATACCCAGGTGGTAGTAATCTTGATTTTAAAAGGTATGCTACTGAAACACAAGACATCATGTTACTGCCCTAAATTGTGTTAAAGAAAGCCCATACCCAGGTGGTAGTAATCTTGATTTTAAAAGGCCTGTGACTGAATATTACTCCTCTCTGCTTTAACCGTTTGCCCTCGAGGGAGGCAGTGACCCCAGATTATGCTACTGAAAGAGGGTAGGGTTGTAACAGGCAGCTCTGAGCAAGAATGTCTATGATGTGTCACAAAAAAGTGTTGCAAACAGAACTACTTAATGAAATTTAATAATGGGAAACTGTTATTGTTTTGTATAAATGCATTGTGTACAAAAAGCAAACTCTTATAGCTGCACTTGGATTTTTTTTTAACACATTTGTCCTATCTTAAAGCTGCATAAAGACTTTTTTCCATGGACTTAAGTTGTGATGTCTGTACTGTTTCTGAGGTACATTAACTTCTTGGTACAAACACTTAAGTTTTAAAACTCATTAATAGACAAATCCAGATTCATTTCTCCACTGTCATTGATGAGAGTGAGCTCGAAACCTAGCGGTTTGGAGGCAGGGTTAAAGGAAATGCTAGTGCTCTGGCTCTATGGGCCTATTGATGATTCAGGTACATTTTTACCTGAAAATCAAACTTCTTTGGCTTCATGCTCCACTAAGGAAGTTTCATATGAATAAACAGGGCCCTATCTCCACATATACATCCAGTTTTCTTTGTTCACTCATGGTATTATCACTGTATAGAGAAGCCATCAAAAATCAGAGACCTTTATTTGGAGGCAATGAAGTTCCAATCTCTATGCACAGACATCAGCACATGTATATACTATACTATATATTTTGGTATAAATGTATAAATCAGAGCAGTCACATACGAATGTAGCTCTGGTTCTCGAATGGGTTCCGTCCAGGACTCTTAGAACTTCGGAGGTATTTAGCAAACCAGCCCACGTTTGAACTGGGAATCAACCAATTTATTTTCAGTTTAAATGCTCTGAATGGTTTAAAATAGATCCTTAATCCAGGAACCTTAATAGAACTGGATCCATGTTGGTAGAAAAGGGGTATTATTTTTCAACTTATGAATGGTTTTCTCTCAAAATCGGCGAGGGGAGGTACATACAAACAGCGGTTTGCAGTCTCTCCAAGAGAAAAGGGAAAGTTCTGTTACAACCACAAAAAAGCAAGCAAAATCTGAACTCAGTGACATGTTCTGACTGCCTGTCGGACATTCAATATGCTCTGCTCCCTTTCAGTGCTACAGACAGACATCCTATGAAAAATAAATTCTCATGCCAAATCAAGAAGACAAATTGTTTTAACTGGGAGCTTCAGCTTTCTTGTCTGGTGTGGAAAAATGGAAACTAATGTCACAAAAGAGAACATGGACCAATGAGCAATACAAATTGGCAAGACTTGAATCAGATTCAGCTATGTAAATTAAATTCTGTGGGGGGGACGGCCCCAACTTGGAACCCATTGGCTATCATCTGAAGACAATTTAACCTGATATTGGCTTGTTTTCAAATTTATCTGCCTTCATATGCAGATATCCTTTTATATAGATTAGCCAAAATGAGCAGTGCAAGAAAGAGGAAGTATTGGCTCGGATATCTGCTGGCTAAAGTGGATCCGGCCAAAATATTGGGTGTTGCCCCCAGAGGCTTATCGTCATCAGACTGATGGCCAGTGATTTGAAGATTGCTAAAGTTCGAGGGTATCTGATGCTGCTTTAAGTGAAATAACAATAACCAACATCCAAACAAGTCAAATAAAACACTGTATTTGAATTTTATTCTTTTCTTTTAAGTGATACATCTACGTAAAAGATTTCATGGCCTCGCATGATAAGTACGGTACAATTTTCACCCCTTTTTACAGCTATTATAAGATTCTTAAGGAACAATATTTTTTTTTTACATTCTGTAAGATATGTATAGGACCTAACAGGAGGTCAGTATACTGTATGGCTCACCCAATAAAGCCTTACCTTTAAAACAAATTTTAATATCACAGTTACGTAAACCGAAATACTTAATCTTTAGGAAGCTTTCCCAAAAGTCTACTGAACAGAACGGCAAACAACAATATTTTGGAAATTTTAAGGATATCGAGATTAACGTTACTGACATTGAATCTTTAATCATGTGTGATTAAAAGTCTCCTTGCTTGACTCCGTTCACCAACCACACACTCACACACACATACAGATCTTGACATGTGTGGCCAAGGTGGCATGGCACATGGGCATAAACGCCTCATTTAAAAAGAAAAAAGGAGAAGAAGAAGAAGAAGAAGAAGAAGAGAGTAGTAAATCTTAAAGGTTATTTCCTCACTTTTTCTTGAGTGACAGAAAGACAACAGAATTACAGTCAGGTGTGTCGGAGCACCAGTTGAGTTGGTCGTATGTCTTAGTAAAAGCACATCTTAAAGGGTTGAGAGTGCCTGTGAAGAGGAGTGGAGGTGCTGTGGCCAGAGGAGAGCTGAATACTTGAGAGCAGAAAAGCATATACACACCAACAATCTCAGCAAGTGTTAATGGTCCCCATCTTGGTACGACCACGAGTTGTAAAAATCATATACTGTGTGTGTGAGTCAGCCATGGCTGAGATGATTACAGTGCTCTTAGGCCTTGATAGACAGCTGTGTGGCGGTGGTACCTTTTATAGTATCATCCCTACAGAGGGAAATGACTCAGTCCATTGTGTGTAAGTACAGCATTGTCAAAATGCTGTCATTTCAATGAATGCCAAATGTTTCCCTTATTTGATGCGCACAGATATCACAATTCAAAAAAAACATCTGCATTCTGTATAATCAACAGTAGATGGAGACACTAATACAGCTTCAGAAACAAAGGAAAGCCCCAAAAGCACAGCCTGTTTTTTTTTTCTTTTTTCTTTTTTTAAAGTGTTCGACAATATAACATCAAATCAAACTGCCATAATTCTGTTAAATACATTGAAATTTCCTAAGCAATAATGAACATCAGTCTGTTTTGAAGACAGCATGGCCAGCAGTTCCCCTGCTTCCTGGGCAAATATGTCCTTGTTTTTCCGAAATGTCAACTAAAGAGAAAAGCTTGTTCCTTTTTGTCAACCGGTTTGTCATGCCGTAATCTTCACGCGCAGGGCTCAACCCCAGAGAGGTCGGCTTAACTTCAGCGCTTGAGAAGAAGTGCTTCCGAATGGGATGTGGGAGTATTGGCAGGTCTGGCTGTGGTGATAGAATAAGACATGCTGTACTGTGTATCCCTTTTTTGGTTTAACGGAGCGAGAATGTCCTAGTTGCCATCAAGTGAGCACAAGTTATAACCAGCACACAACATTCAGCGACAGCAACTATCATTGCACACAAAGCATTAACCCTTCACTTCACTGAAGGATTCGCAGACTTTTCATTCACAAAATATAATACAGGAAGAAATGTTTGTTACTCTGGAACAAAATACTGAACATTCAGCATCTTTGGGACTCATCAAAGTTTTGTGGAAAATTTATAAATAAGACACTAAGTCTTCATTAAATCCTTAAATTCTGCTTCAAGTATAAAATATTAATTTGTAATAGTTGTTCTGACATAGTTTACTTCCCTTATCCTTTATTTCACCTCTCAATACACATAAATTATCTTTGAACTGAACACATGAGCAAACACTGCACTCTATGTAGAACCTCAAGAGCCAAAAACATCTTGCATTCATCTTGCATGCATCTTGCATGATCCAAATTAGCTGTTGAGGCTACAGCATTTATACTTCAAAAATTTTCTTTACCAAACACATGGAGAATAAAAAAACAAAGTGACTAAAACTCCTTGATAACAAAGGCTTTATCTATTTGTATTAACTAAAATTTTTAAAAAATTCTCCTTTTTATAACTTTAACATGTATAAGTTAGGACTTCAGTGTACGGTATACATTTGAACAACTGCAAAATGTCTTCATCAAATGATCTGTTGCTATTAAACAATATATCTAATATATTTCATCTTCACTAAATATTCCCCCCCCTGATAACACATCATATGTTTGTCTTTTTTCAGTGGCTGGGAGTTTTTCCCAGCCCCGTGGCCTCCCTTTTTTTTTGATCTACCGATGTGTCCGCTTCCTTTCCCCGCCCGACTGTGAGCGAGCTGAAGAAGGACAGGCAGTTTCAGTAGAGGAGACAGACTGAGAGAGACAGAAAAAGAGCGAAAGAGAGACAGAGAGTGGTTGGGGGCTATGAGTCAGGGGGTGTGGGTTGTGTGAAGATGGGAAGGTGGTGTTTCTGTTGCCTATCCATCGGTGCCATTCTTGTTGGGGGTGTTGGTGTTGATTGTGGTGCCATCTGGCTGCTGGCCGTCTTTGCGCGGAGGCATCCTCTCGTTTATCCTGTCCAGGCCACGTGCCTCCTCGAAGTTACGAATCTTCCTCGTGGGAGAGAAGCCTTGAATGGCTGAAGGGAAACCAAAGAGAAAAATCAGAAGCCGGGCATGCTTGAGTATTTTCCCTTCTCCTGTCGCTGCAAACATTTGCTGTAAACTATTTTCTTTAGCTCGGATTCCTTGCGGAATTTCACAAAACACAGTATCAGCCTAGCACAGTACAGATGATCAGTGAATACAACACATGCACAGTAAACAATGACTCCTATAGTGTTCAAACACCAGTGGGACAAGCTACAACAGTAAAACACCTCACACTTTGTAGACTTACGGTAACATCCCGAAACAGCCCAGGAAACCAGACAGAAAAGGTGTGCAAATGAGAAGCAAACTTGTAAGGGACTGTTTTGACATACTTTTCATTCACTTCATTATCAACTTGAACTTAAAATAAAAACACTGAGGTGAAAGTTTTATAGGTGAATAAGGAAACAAGGTCCTCAAAGGGTGCTCTTGCACAACCAGAGATCTGTTGAAATGAAGCCCTTGCTCATTTATTTAACCCCAAGTCAGTGATTCGAGGCAGTTGTTCCACAGGAGGTACTTGTACGGTTGCCGCAGGGACATGGAGAGATTGTGGACTACTACCACTACTACAAAATCTAAATCATAATATGATCAAATAGATATATAACATATATGGGGTTTTTTTTTGGGGAGTTTTTCCTTATCCGCTGCGAGGGTCATAAGGACAGAGGGATGTCGTATGCTGTAAAGCCCTGTGAGGCAAATTGTGATTTGTGATATTGGGCTGTATAAATAAAATTGATTGATTGATTGATTGATATGTGTTTAAAAGAAAAATAAACATATAAATAGAATTACAAATTGGTGTTCTGATCTTTAATTTACTGTCATAATAACCAGTACGCTACCTAGCCTAGCTTCAGTATACTGACTGCACGGTACACACATCTCAGCATCTGTTGTAATACCTTAAAGCCAACTGTTACCATTGAGGGTGCATAAAAACCGGTTAGCAAGGAAATGTAGAAACTGAAATAGGTAGCTAAAAGTAATGGATATATAGTTTACACAGTTCAACTGCTTAAGTAGAAATAATCAGTCAAAAATAATGATTAAACAATTAAAATAATTATCTCAAAAGCAGTGATTAAACAGTCTAAATACTTCGCTAAAAGTAATGATTAAATAGTTGAAATAATTAGCCAAAAGTGATGATTTAACACTTAAAAGAATTGGCCAAAAGTATAAAATAGCTGAAAAAAAGCCCAAAGTATTAACTAACCAGTTAAAATACATTTAACTAATTAAATAACTAGTTAAATGTGATGGTTAAACAGTAAAATTGATAAGCTAAAGGTGTTAGTTAAACAGTTGAAATAATTAGTTCAAAGTGTTGGATAAACAGTTGAGATAGATAGCTATGAGTAACAGATAAATGGTTGAAAGGTCCAGCCTCTTTATGAGGTAATGATACAAACTTGATAAAAACCAACCTAATCACTGACAATTCAATTGTATTAGATAAAAAAAAAAAAAGTTTGGGAACCACTGCTTTAAGTTATGCTGTCTGATTGGCCCTTTGTTCCGTCTTATGAGGAGTGATTAGACTTTTAAATGACTTGTTTTGACTCAATGTGTGTGTTGTCTTTACATATATATTTGTTTCTATGTTGTTTTGTTAACTACTAGCTGTGGAACTAATTGCCCCTAGGGGACAATAAAGATTCTTGAACTAACTGTTGATGTGTTCTGCACCAAAATCAGGGCTAAATATTTTACATTTCTAGTATTTGATGAAAAAGTGGTTTTCGTGGCTGAAGCCTGTTGAAGCCATGATCAACCAGAAGGGGCAGCCAGTGTAGCAACAGTCAAATGGTGTAACAGGATTAGCTTCTGAAAATATCCCAGGCAGGGATGTCCCTGGTCTTATCTTAGCCAGGTCTTAGCTGGCTTTTCTCTGTGTGGGGAGCCACACTTGGCAAGAAAAGCCCATGTGACCACAGCCGGGAAATTGTCCCTTGTCAACAAGGGACAAGCCAGGTCCTAAACCTGATACACATAACTGTTTCTTTTGTAGCATGGGCTTTACTTTACTTTCTTATGTAAGCTTCTTTTCAATTTGTATCATGTTCATCTTTTCATATCTTATCTATGATTCTTTTATTGCTTGATTTTTGCCCTATATATGAAAAGTGCTTCATAAAATACTTTGATAATGATGGAACCGCTGTGATCCAACAAACACTGATAATGCAAGAGCAACCAGCAATAAAGAAATATACAGCAATTCAATAATCAGTAATATTAAAACATCTGAGGCACTAAGAGTAAAGTTAAACTAAGAAAAAGTACAAATCTGTGTTTAAAGAGTGAACACCACACACAAAACAAACACGTGAAATTTAAGCTATGACAGCCATGCGTACCTTTTGCTTTAGCTGCCTCAATCGTAGCTATGTTAATGGGAATTGAGGAAGGGGGGGAAAAAGGGAGTCATCAAAGACAGCCATAGACAGCAGATACAACAGTAAATCAGATGGTAAACCCTAGTGTAATAAACAGGGACAACAGACAGTAGAATATAGGCCAACACCTGTCGCACAGTCATTATGGATGCAGAATTCAAAGCAGCTGTAAAAACTTCAAAACACGTTAGTAGGTAGAAAGGTTAGAGAGAAGAAGCCTGTTGGAGATTTAAGATGGTGTTGGTGTTAAAGGGTCATGAGGACTTAGGTGTGGAGAGCTGAGGGGGGATTTGGCTGAGCACTAAGAGTCTAAGGCCAGGGCGAGATGTGTAACAATGCCCACGCAAGGCGACATATTTGTACGATGCAGGCTTCTGCAACGACAAAGTTGCAGTACACATGCAGTCAGACGTTCTCTCAGACACACATTCACTAAGTCACACACATCAAACACAACTTCAATCCAAAAAGAGAAAAAAAATACGAGAGAGTAGAAGTCAGAAATACTCAATGGTGAACTTCACATGATTCATATTTCTTCTTTAAAATGGATATCTGGCATGATGTAATTCTTATTTGATTGATTGCATCTCCAAATGGAGACAATCATCTGAGAGCATGAAATATCATTTCTCAGAAAAATGGCTATGTGTTCAAGATGAGAGCTGTTTTAAGATAAATGACTGAAGATGCTGACTTATTCCGGGTACACACTACACAACATTTTGGTCTGTTCCAATTCCGATTGTGGGGTCATAAAATCGTGCCGTGACTTGGCCGTCAGACATGATAGACTACATGTTGGTCCATGACCAATCATCGCTGGTCGTCTTTCACGACATGTGTGATGTCATCGAGTTATTCTTGTCCTATTTCTATTATTATTATTGCTATTATTTTAGTCTCTATAGCTGTTCATGTGCCAGCTGAAATATTATTGTAATAACGTTAACCAGATGGCAGGAGCTACATTTGAAGTATGCAAACTGTGCAAGCCACTTGATTCTCCACAACAAGTTCCTGCAAATGTTTCACAATAAAATTAATTAAATTTAATTTAATTAATCAAAAATTTAATTTAATTAAAAATTTTTAAAAAAAGCATTTTTTGGAAAATAAAGGGATTCTCTCAACCAAAGTTATGAGGGTCTTTTAATTTGAAACAGCAACAGGAAGTGTTGAGTTTGAAATGATGGCGCGATGCATTAAATGTAACAGGGCAAACAGGACTGGAATAAAAGTTAAAATAGAAAAATACAGAGGGAATGGTGTTTCTAATGTCGTCTGTTTCAAATGAAGCTGGTACCCTATACAGTTGTGGTCAGTAAAGCCCTGCATCTATTTAATCATTTTATTCTTTTATATCCTTCATTATGAAGAAATAACATTGTCTGCTAGCTTGATGCTAATGGCAGTACTCATTGGGTCACTAAAGTACATCTGCTGTTTCACACCATAACTTTTCTTTTTTCTATGTGGTAACATTTCTGGAGGAAATATCAAAAAGGCTGGGCTGTTGTCATACAGTTGTTTACGGCAGAAGATCACTCTGTGTTTCTATTGGTCAAAGTGACGGCTGTGACGGAAGAAGTCGTGAACGACAAAAAGAAAATCAAACATGCAAGACTTTCTGTTGGGATGTCGCGAGGCATTGGTTGTCATCTATTATGACACAATACACGAGGTGAAAGATCAAACTGTCAGCAGTAGTACAGTAGCTTCAAAAACTACAGGCAGCGCTCGGGGAAAAAAGTGAAAAATCAAGAAGGCCTAGCTTATCTGAAAGCTGTGGCTGGGGGAGTGGACATGGACAATGACATTCTCCAAAAGGTCAACAACATGTGGTTTCTCCTTCGATTGCTTGGCAACTTCTGTAAGCTTCCACTGTGACAAAGCATGACTCCCAGCATGTCCTCTGGCAGGCAAAGCCAGGCACTGACCTTTAGATCAGAGGGTCAGTAGACACTTCCAGGTGACAGGCTGACCTCCCCGACCAGCCAGCCCACAGCTGAGGCCGAAAACGTTCTGCTGTGTAGATGGGGGGCTCCAGCCATAGTCTAGCCAGTGCTTCCTGTGGTGGGCATACTGTCATTGATCTAGAACCCTTCAAAGGGGCTAGCAGGACAGAAAAGCTATTTTCCCTGAACTGGACGTGATGGACAGCTTTGTTGTCATCATCACCAATGGCCATAACAATATCTGGTGACTAAAAAAAATTCTGATTAATCAGCGGTGCACTGATTGATTCTGTGGGTGCAATTAAGGATGGACACCAGTGTAAAAACACAGCACCATAGAACTGATGGATATGTATTTTATGGAGTGGCAGCCAGCCAGAGTGCACAAAAATGAAGAATGGGTTTCTAATAGCTCCTAGCATCTGATTTACTAAGAACAAACAGGTTAATTGATCACACTTTTTGCTAAAAGATGTGCAAAGTGTAACCTCTTTAGCAACCAAGTTTATCGCTACCATCGTCAAGATTGGCCACCGTCACGGATCAATACCTGCACACACCCGCTGGGCTAACTGCCTTTTTTTAATTTAAATTCACTGATATATTCTGCATTACAATGGCTTATATTTAAAATATTTTCCTAATAATCAGATGATCTGCTTAATGTGGTAACTTTTAGGCTGTAGGGATGAACACTAAGGAAGGACCAGGCGAGTAGGTGAGGATGGACTGTAAATGGGCTCAAAAGAGCTCTCATTTCTCCACCCACCTTTGACCCCTCTGTCTCTGTCACTGTTAGAGGATGTGGTGGCCCATATTAAACCATCAGGTTCCCCTCGCGATGTGGTCCCTCCCCACTTTTTTAAAGAAGTTTTCTCTACTATAGGGCAGTCCGTTCTGACCATCTTAAATAGCAGCCTGTCCTCTGGTGTTGTCCCAGTAAGCCTCAAACATGCAGTAGTACAACCTTTGCTGAAGAAGCCTGGCTTAGATAGCACTGCTTTAGCAAATTTCAGGCCCATCTCCAAGTTGCCTTTTATTTCTAAAATCCTGGAGAAAATTGTCTATGCACAACTAAAAACTTTCCTTGATGATCACAATATTATGGAGGTTTTTCAGTCTGGTTTTAAAACTTTGCATAGCACGGAAACTGCCCTTTTAAAAGTTTTTAATGACATTTTAACGGCAAATGATAGTGGCAACTATGTTGTTCTTGTCCTGCTCGACTTGACCGCTGCCTTTGACACTGTAGACCACAACATTTTGTTAAAACGTCTGCAGCAGCTAGTGGGCATTGGCGGTAGCGCCCTGGACTGGTTCAGGTCCTACTTAGCCGACAGGACTATGTGTGTTGGTCTTGGTGCCTGTGAATCCTCCTCCGCTCCGCTTTTATATGGGGTCCCACAGGGTTCAATTTTAGGACCCCTACTTTTCTCCCTGTATATGCTTCCCCTAGGGTCTACCCTCAGAAAGCATGGTGTCGCTTTCATTGCTATGCTGATGACAGCCAGATATATGTCCCTCTGAGTAAGAGCGATGGTGTTTGGCCCCAGTGGCTCCTGTGTTTCCTCCCCTGTTGATCTGGGTCCTTTGGCAGTTTATGCGAAGTCTACTGTTACGAACTTGGGCTTTAAGATGGACAGTGATTTTAAATTGGACCGCCAAATTAGTGCAGTTGTAAAGTCCAGTTTCTTTCACCTCAGGCAGCTTGCGAAGGTGAAGCCTTTTCTTGCACATCAGCACTTTGAAGCAGTAATCCATGCCTTCGTCACATCTCAGCTGGATTACTGCAATGCACTTATTTTGGAGTTAGCCAGTCCTCCCTTGCACGTCTCCAGTTAGTCCAGAATGCTGCCGCTCGTCTGCTAACTGGAGTACGAATGAGAGAGCACATTACACCCATCCTGGCCTCCCTCCACTGGCTGCCTGTGCACTTTAGAGTTCATTTTAAGATCCTTTTATTTGTTTTTAAATCTTTAAATGGCCTCACCCAGCCCTACCTCTCTGAGCTTCTTCACCCCTACACCCCTGCCCGGTGCCTCAGGTCAGCTGATCAGCTGCTCCTTGAGGTACCGAGGCCTAAGCGAACACTTAGAGGAGACCGTGCATTCTCCGTTGCTGCTCCAAAAATGTGGAATAATCTACCACTGCACATCAGACAGGCCTCCTCACTGTCTGTTTTTAAAACCCACCTTAAAACCCACTTTTACTCACTGGCTTTTAACCTAGCATGAGACCTTGCTCTGTTTTTTATTTGTTTGTTGTTGTTTTTATTGTTTTTTGTTTTAACTGCTTTTTATTATCTCACTGTTTTGTTGTTTTATGACCTCCTATGTACAGTACTTTGTTTCAGCTGTGGTTGTTTTAAAGCGCTTTATAAATGAAGTTGAGTTGAGTTGAGTTGAAATATGCAAAAACCAAAATGCCTCCTCAAACTTTACTAGATATTACCCACATTTCCCAGAGAATTGTTGTTCTCTATGTTGTATTTTTGTGGGAGGTGTGGGAGGTGTAAAGATTGAAAGTACAAGTGAAGTAGGCTTTTCCATTCAAGAATAAAAATTGGAAAGAACAATTATGTTCTCTACTTTGTTGGTTCAGTTCACAAAACTATTCCAACAATTGAATTTTACATCAGTGATCACAGATCCACAAAGGCCTTCTTCAGACTGCTAGCCAAAATCTGATTTTTAGCCTTATCTAGATTGGAACCAGATGGCTCTTATGAAGTCTGAACAGTCATAAATGACATGAAATCCGATTTTTGCAAACCAGATCGAAACCACCTTTGGGAGGTAGTTTCAAATCGCATTTGGACAGATGTGTCTGAGTCTGAACAGCTCCTTATATGACTTCACACAATACACGCTCGATGATGCCTCCGCTCCGACGTTGTTGCCACAGCAACCTGTCAGATTGGTCAATAATGTTGCCCAGTCTGAACAGAGCCAAATCTGATTTGGACACTTGCTAAAAACAGTGTGGACAGTCAGCAGTCAAAAATCGGACTTGAGAAGGAATCAGATTTGAATCAGATTCGCCTGCAGTCTGAACGCAGCCAAAGACAGAAGCTGTGGCTGCATTGCATCAGGAACTATTACAATACTGTCAGTGGAAAAGCTAAAATCTCTGCCTCTTTTGAAACTGGATCTGTCCCACAATTACTTTTAAACACTGAGGAATCCTAAGTTATTAAAGGAGTCACTTTCATTTTTCAAAGTAATGAAAATGTTATCAAACTCTACTGTAGCTGTGCTGGAAATAACTACTTATTTGGTGAGTTCCATACAGGAATAAGAAATAACTTAAATTGAATTGCTATTTTTGGTTTCAATAGTATAAAAGTGTTTCAGTATGGATTTCTTCCAGCATGTACAGTGATACTGACCTCTATACCTTCTCCATAATTATTTTACATGAGAGTAGCAAATGAAACAGCTGTTTCCATACAGTATGTCTACGATCTTTATCTTCTGCTTGAAGGAATAGCTCTGCATGAATACCAATCACAACTAGAGCACTCGGAGAGCGCAAACCTCCGCCAAGCAGCTCGGATTTCCCGCCATTTTATTATTTTATCCACTTTGCTGAAATACAAGAGGCTTGTAGAATGGCCCACCATTGTCTCAGTGAGCTTTAGCACCCGATTTTGGCAACAATTAAATCGTAGGCAACTGGACTTTGATTTTGTCTAGAAGACGTTTCGCCTCTTATCCAAGTGGCTTCATCAGTTCTCAACGCATCGGTCTGACTAGTCCTCACTAGTCTGACAAACAGTGGAGTAAGACTCAGGTTTTTAACCTCTGTGGAGGTGTACACCCACCACCCTCATAAGACAATACTTCGTTAGTGGAGTTTCACTGGACCATTGTTTGGGTCAGGTGAGTCACACTAGTGAACGACAGTTGTTAGGAGTGAGTGGGGCCACTGGTGACCAACAGTCGTTAGGCATAATGTGTGGTTACCAGTGAACGACTGTCGTTGTATTTCTTTGAGCCACTTGAGGTTAGTTTCGGGCAGTCTTTGTTGTTCAATCTCTTAGGTACAGCAGCAAGGGCCGCATTGTAAATGGGAGACAGGTGGTGTCTCAGGCCACCTCCCCTATTTAGAGACGGCTTCTCTATTTTAACATAGATGGATTCTTTCACCCCTCTTTCGAACCATCTGTCCTCTCTGTCCAAGATTTTCACATTGCTGTCCTCAAAGGAGTGAGCCTTCTCCTTTAGATGTAAATAAACAGCAGAAACTGGACCTGAGGAGTTTGCCCTTACAATGCGGCCCTTGCTGCTGTACCTAAGAGATTGAACAACAAAGACTGCCTGAAACTAACCTCAAGTGGCTCAAAGAAACACAACGACAGTCGTTCACTGGTAACCACACATTATGCCTAACGACTGTTGCTCACCAGTGGCCCCACTCACTCCTAAGGACTGTCGTTCACTAGTGTGACTCACCTGACCCAAACAATGGTCCAGTGAAACTCCACTAACGAAGTATTGTCTTATGAGGGTGGTGGGTGTACACCTCCACAGAGGTTAAAAACCTGAGTCTTACTCCACTGTTTGTCAGACTAGTGAGGACTAGTCAGACCGATGTGTTGAGAACTGATGAAGCCGCTTGGATAAGAGGCGAAACGTCTTCTAGACAAAATCAAAGTCCAGTTGCCTACGATTTAATTGTTGCCAAAATGGAATTGACCTGGATAAATGAGAATATCCACAGACTTTAGCACCCAAGTTAAAAGCGCTATCCATCTAGACATGGTGAAACTTCAATGTTTTGTTGGTTTAAATGTCTTGCCCTTTATTTTCTGTTGGCTTTGCTGACAAAGAGGCAGCTAGTCGCGTTATCATGTGGCAACATAGTGCCCACTGCCTACCCTCCCATCTGCAATAGTTAGCTAGTTGCTCTGCACTACACACCACAAGGTTCAGTTGGAAGCTAGCTAGCAATGCAGCTCATTTGCAACTACAGGTGGTAACGCTGTCGCAGTGGTGTAACAGCATTGCTGTGGAAACATGTTGGCCTCCCTCCAGTTTCCCGAGGGCTGCCCAGGTGGCAAATTTGCAAATCATAGGATAGTGAAAGAATGACCCGCCCTACTCTCCCAATTTTTGGGTAGCCCTTTGCTGATTGGATTGGTTAGATGTAGGCATGAAGGATGGTTTTGGTTAGGGTTAGGGTAAGAATGTCAGGATAAGCCAATCAGAGGCAGAGTAAGTTAGAGTAAGGTGGGCCATTCCTTCGCTATCCTAGGATTTGCAAATTTGCAACCTGGTTAGTGGGCTGTTTTATTTTGAGATGCAAAACCCCTTTAGCATTGTTAACTCTGCTAGCACCAGTAACCATGCTGACACCACTATCAGCACTCACAGAGCTAACAACAGTTGCAAAAGGGGGTTTGTGCCTCAAATTGAGGCGCTTGCTCACCAGGGTCACCTTAGGGGAGACTGTAGGTGGGCAAAATGTTTCCACAGCAATGCTTTTGATTCAGGACAGCGTCCTAGAGTTAACTGCCAAATGAGCAGTGCCACTAGCTAGCTTCCACCCAACTTGGGTGGTGCGCCCTGCGCAGTGCAATAAACTGAGGAGCAGCAAACTTAACTTACAGACCAACATGTAAAACCAGTCAAAAATATTCTGGGGAATTAATCTATTAACTGCTGACATCCCTACTCACAATGATTCAGTAAATTATCTTAGCATAAAGACTAAAACCAAGGGAAAACAGCTAGCTAGCTAGCCTCTGTGCAAAGGTAATAAAATGAGTCGACCAGCTGGGAGCAGGCAGACAATAGAAATTTCATAAAGTTACAACTCCCGGCAGAGAAATAGTATTACATATAAAATGTTGTTTTTACACTTCAGTTTCAGACTTCAGAGTTATGCATCAATCTGCTTATCTAATACTCAGCAAGAAAGCACATAATGATTCTTTCAGGTTTACAATGAAAACGTTAACACTATTGTGCTGCTGCTTTGCAATTACCTAGTGTCTTGCATATTTTTCTGTACTGAGGTGTGAGAAGAGCAATATATCATGTACAGCTGCACCACCTTATGCCATAAAAAATTAAGGTTTGCTCACAGCAAATATTCAGAGTTAACACATGCTTGGTGACAAGGGGTGAGGAAGGAGTGTAGGTTGTGCTTAATGGCAGCTAGCAAGGAGGGAAGAATAGGGTCATCGAGTATAAAACACACTTACCGGTCTGTAAGGTCTGCTTTCCCCCTGACAAAACTCCCAGAGGAAGAGTTCCAGTTGGGGTGAGGCCTTTGAGTGTTAACACATTCTCGCTTTCCTCCCTAGTCCACATACAAAACACAAGCACACAGGGTACACACATAGATTACATTTCAGCAAGCAGGGCAGCATGCACACCTGGTGGTTACAAGGCTGTTTTGTAACCAGGAGGTCATAAGTTCAATCATCACTGGATATTCAACCTGTGCCCACTCACTGTGGTGACAGAGTGATAGACTGTCAGCTCTAACTGCCTCCAGCCACACTGCTAACATGTGTCCTGGTTCTGTAAGTGGGTCACTGACAACTTGTGTCAATTTTAGCAGCTGAAGCAGTATTTTTAAGGACTGCTCACAAGTGTTAAGATTTGTGGTAACACACTTTCATGTTAACACACTTAAAATTTTCATATTATCCATATTTTTCTCCACTGCTGGGTCAAAAGACACTTGGATTAACAACCGACACTTCTGAATAACATTTAAAACGTATATTTAAATTTACTCATGACGTTATTTTCATCTTACAAATGAATGTGGTCAAAGTCAAACCTGTATTTTCCTTCTTTTTATTTATTTGACTTTTTCTGAAATACCCTCTTAAGCCATTGACCCATATGCACTGGTCTGAACGACAGGCTGCTCTACATCTTGCCCACTTGCAGCAGTGTGACAAGGTAGGAGGAGCAGCAGCATTAATCTGGAATAATGTCTAATGTCATTATACAGTCTAGGTCCATCGTGACTCATCTCGTGCCAGCTCATTAATCCTAGCAGGGCAACATTGTGTTTTCAAATACGACTTCATTGTGCACTCAACTGACTCCATTCATTCCACCAACACTCTTGAGTCTTCCTGGCCCCACAGTGACCTGCAATTCATTGTGGTAATTCTGACCCCCACCCCACTGAGCTCATTGTGATCTGTATATACATGTACAGAAGCCTTTTTCCATTTGAGTGTTATCATGAGAAAGGAACAGGTACATCAAAGGGAGAGCATTAATGACAGGGTCAGACCTGAGGACTGAGAAGACTCGGGCCATTTTCCCCACAGCGCGAATCTTGTTCCGGATGACCTCCTTACGCATCGCAGAGGTTCCACCTGAGACAAGTCCAGAATGTGAGGTTAAGACACAGTATACCACCTTGAGTACTCAATACTCCTGTTTATATCAATTGCTATCAATGTTCTTACTTCAAATAACTATGATATTGTATAAAAGCCTTGTGGGAAGAGAGCAAATGATGAACGGCTGATACATTTCAGATATAAACTGAGGGTTTAATGGTGTGTTTCAAAGCACAGCAGCTATACTCCAGGGAGCAGAACTCCCTCATCAACATCAGACATGTGGGACATCGACTGAATTATGATGAAGTGCAGCATATAAATCGCCTCGAATGAAAAGCATAGCTCCCAGCACTCTATGTCAATTAAGCTCATTTTCAATTCATCCAAATTAATAACTAAACAGAAAATGCAATTTACAAAAGAAGAACAGAACCAGAGGCCTCATTACAGAAACTTCTCATGTCTGAAATCTTTCTTAACCTCAGTTTAGACTTTTAGGCCATTTCGTTTTAAAGAAACATGTTTCCTAACTGTATTAGGGCAAAAATAATATTTTATCTTAGGATAGGAAACACCCTAACTTAGGAATTTCCCAACTTAGAAAGTTAGTATGAAATACAGCCTGTACTGAATTCATAATAAATTTAAAAAATGGCAGCAGCACTGATGTTATGTATGAAGGGGGAACAACATGAAAACTGAAATATAATGACTAAAAAGCTACTGAAACTGTATGATGATACTCTAACTTTCCCAGACCGTGGATTAATGGGTGTATTAATTTTTTTTTTGTCCATGATAGAATGCTAGTTAGCCAGGAAAAAGTGATAGCCATTGATATTCTGGCTTGTCCATCTCAAGTAGCCTACTGCTACAGTCTAAACATAGATACAAGCGTGACAGGACAAGTGCCGACTGAAGAATTGAATTTACAGTTATCATTAGGATTTCTTAAGTTAAGTTTAGAGGTTTTAGGCAGGGCATAGCCATGAGTTTAGGAATTGCTTCTGTAATAGGAAGATAGGATTTTTCCTGTCTTTGAATCTTAAGTTAAGACAAGACAAGCAGTTTGGACGAACTACATCTATGTATTTTTAGACTCAAGAAAATATTAACCACCATTTAGCACTAACATACATCGTTGAATTTAAAGATTCTCACACAGAGAAGCAAAATATAAACGTTTTTCCCACATTTGTTTTTACTTGTCAGAATGGTAAGGTTGAACATCATGGTACACTGAGAATAAAGAATAAAAGCTGGGCATTAAAAATAACAAAGGTATTTAGGCTGATCACCAAACAAAACATATAAGGAAGTCTTCATCATATTCACCATAACAATCCCTCATTCTTACCTTCGTATAGGTCATCTCCCTCTGACATGAGCTCATCGTCAGAGCAAATGTTCAGTACATTCACCAGCATCTCCGTCACTGTGGGGGAAAGAAGCCACATTAAAGGTGGTGCAAAAACATGCAGTAACAGATTACAAACTAGAATTACAGCTTCAAGGTTGTATGTTTTTTCGCAAACCAGTCAAGTTGCAGTTACAGTTTACATACATGTCTGTGAAAACATGGATGGTTTACACACATCTGCAGCTATACAATCAGCAGAGTTTCAAGGTGGACTGCCAAGATTAGTATCAAAAATTCAGTATCTGACCAAATGTCTCCCCTTCTGTTCCTAATAAATGACACTGAGTAATGGCCAAAAAAGTGTTTTTGTAGAACATTATGATGTCACAATGAAGCTGATCTTTGACCTTTTGGATATAATATGTCATCACTTAATTAGTGTATCCTATTAAACATGTGTTTGAAATTTGGTGATAATTAGCTGATGAATTCTTGAGTAAAGGCCAAACACATGCCCTTCAATCTATGATCAAAATCTAATCAATTCATTGAGTTACCATGGATGTTTGTGCCAAATTTGAAAATTCTCATTCTTGAGATATTGCATTTTCAAGAATGGGACTGACCGTCAACCCAAAAACATAATGCTTCCAGCCATGGCTATTGCTGGCGAAGAGGCATAAACATGTTTTCACTGATAATGTAAATTTCTAGCTTTTTGGCTAGACTGTGGCATGCAAGGCCAGCCCTATAAATGCAGAAGTCTGTCCGTGAGTGAGTGATGAAGTTACACCAGTGGTCAGTGTCAGTGATAACGTAAGTGTTTGTGTTTCCCCATTAGCCGTTGCTCTTTCTAAATGAATAGGCGCTGGCAGTCCCGTATTAGTGTATTCCTCATTTTCTGTAACCAGTGCAGCATCATTGCATGATGTAATTAGTGAACTAGCTAGCTAGCTGCGACATGAATAAAACTTGAAAACTTAAGGCTTTTAATAAGAAAGCACAGTGCTATTGTCAGGTGAGTGGACTTTGTTCGGCTCTTTTTCTGTAACCACTGTAATGTTAACATGAAAGCATGGTGAAATTAGCAAGATAGCTAGCTAACTAGCTAGCTAACTAACTAACTATGGCAGTTATGAACGGATGGAAGAGAGGATCATTCATCAATTTGTTTGAGGAACAGCCGTGTTTGTATGAGCCACAAGCTTTAAAATCTATGAGCAACATTACTGACTATTATATTTTACAATACCAGAATGGGTGCTGCCACTGTTGTGAGGAGAAAGTGGCAACAAGACGCTGGAAAGTGCGTCACCATCTTAGTAACAAAAATATATAATCAGAGATTGACCAATTAATTGCTCTGGCTGATTGATGAGCACCATAGGTCATTTTTCAACCATCGTTATCTGTGGAATGTGGTTCCGATAGTGGCCATACATCACCGACCAGGGTAAGAGGGTAGGGTTGTGTTAAATGATCAGTGGGTACAGCTCCAGGTAAAGCAGGTCCCTTGTGCTGTATGAACATGTCTGAGTGTATTGTTCTTCATTTTATGATGTATTTACATCATGTTTTGGGCTGTTCCATATCAATGGGGAAAAGTCAGTGATAACGTGAATACTTCTGTTTCATATTAAAGCCATCCAGCATTTCATGCACGGTTCAGCCTAGTCTTGTTAGTTTACATGGGTTTCCTTTTGAAAGACACATTTTCAGTGTCAGATGTGGATGTTTCTGGAAAACACACTGGCACACTTCATATTTAGTAAATGGACTAACACATCCAAGAACACCAATTTCAAAGAGAAAAAAAATCAGAGTTCCTGAGTGAGTCTGGGTCTGTATGTTCCACAAATCGAGAACCATAGGTAACTCAAGACAGGCTTTATTTCTGGCTTCCATCCACACTTAAACAACAAACATACCTTTCTCTCCAACAAAAGGCAAAGACCACGTGAAGACATCCATAAAGTTGGGCAACCAGTAAGGGTGAGGGGAGCAGTTGAATTGTCGGATATTCATCACGTTGTTCTCATATTTTAATACAGCAGCTAGGATTGACAGAGGGAAAGAGATGGGAGGAGAGATTCAAGGACTGAAGCCTGGTAAATACAAGAAAGAAACAACGACAATGAGAGTGAGAAAAAAAGGCAGAAACCTTTGTTGTTGTAGACGTCTAGGTAATTTGGAGCTGAAAAGATTGTGATTAATGAAGGGAAGCCTGTGGTCTGGCTTTTTCGGTACATCCGATACCTGTTAGGCCGCAAAAAATAAGACTTTTCAACATATTCTATATTATAATATGCTGAATGAATCAAAAAGCAGTAGTGCTACTTACCCGGCATCCTGTGCTTCATGAGCTCTTATTACTGACAGCAGATTATTGTTTACCAAAAAGTCACAGACTGCTGAGTAACTGCAGAGAGAAAGAAAACCAGAGAGAGAGACAGACCGATTAAAACACTGAGTTTGAGGTCAAAGCTTATTACAGACTTAAACCATTAAAGGAGCAGCATGAGGCCACTTATGACTTCACTGACTGTCATTTGCCTATAGAAATACATTCATATTTATTCTCAGCATGCTGTGCCCTCTGGCCTGCTGAGCTAGGGGTTTAAAGATGCTAAGCATCCAGACCCTGGTATTTATGGGCTCTGCTGGCCTCTCCAGAAGCTGGGGAACTACAGCCAGAGCAGATGAGCTCAGCTGGATGAGGGTACTTAAGGGTTTTCATTGACTTCCCTTCCTCCTCCACTCTACTAATCCATCAGGAAGAACAAGAAAAATGTGTGAGAAACATGTCAGAGACAGACATCAGGCTAAGATGAATGGTTTCTGACATTAACTGCTTCAGTAGATTTTAGACCAAGATAGGATTTGATTGAACTGGATATGTGTAAATACATGACTAAGTCTGTTTAATAGCTGGTTTAAACTAGTGATCTACTAAATGGTTGGCATAATTAAAATTCAAAGGATATCTTAGTGTGATAATCAGTTATGAAGAAACATTTGTAACACTGTCTAATCAAAAATAATGACCCATTAACAGCTAATCAATGTAGCAAGCTGAAACACATCAATCAATCAATCAATCAATCAATCAATCAAACTTTATTTATATAGCGCCTTTCATACATCAAAAACGCAACCCCAAACCCCAAAGGGGGCAGAGAAAATTGATAGAGAGGCAAGACAGAAAACGTCACTTAGTTTGGTTCCTGCTTTCCATGGTTGTAAATACAACTTTTGACTTTTTTGACAGGAGGTCATATGGTATCAAACTACACTGCCAATTCTTTTTTAGAAAGGAAATATCTAATTATGCCAGGTTAACTGACATTGGAGGGTCATTTGGTCGTACATAATGGGACATTTTGTGAGACATAAATTAAAAACTTTATATTGCATTACAATGTAAACATATACACATTTACATTATGTACACAAAAGCATTTTAACAGACTGTCTATCAGGATCTATTACCTGTTTTACTCTCCTCTTACTTAGAGGGACAATGCTAACATGCTGATGTTCAGTAGGTATGACATTCACTGTTCTCTAGGGGTGACCCCAAATAGTTGACCATTTGACAATTTGATCTAAGAAGCCTGATTTGACTGCCAGTCAGATGGTTGCAAGGCATGCATGGCATGGCATGTCACAGGTGCAGGAAAATGTGGTTATGAAACAAAGGATCATTCCATTTGGGATATATAGGGGTGCTGAATGTCTAATTTTGTATAGAATTGTTTAGCTTCTCCCATTAACTCACGATGGACAGCCCATTTTGGTATAAATTCATTTATCAGAGCACTCACATAAGAACTTAGCCAAGCACTACTTATTTTTTGAACTTGTGAAAGATTCTATGCTAAAATCAGCGAGGGAAGGTGTGTACAACAGATGTTTGTGACTTGCATCTCACTTTCTCAAGTCAAAAGTTCTGTTTACAACCATGGAAAGCAGGAACCAAACTAAGTGACGTTTTCTGTCTTGCCTCTCTATCAATCTTCTCTGCCCCCTTTCAGTACTGGGTGCAGTACTGCTGCAGCACCTACTCCTACAAATGGATGGAATATGACCGACAGATATAAACATCCCATGAGATGTCCTGCTAAGGTGTCTAAATATTTTCTCAAAACATCTTGTAGCATCAGGATTTGCACTAAGCCCAACTCCTACAGTAAGTTCTAAAGTCCTTTCTAAAGGAAGGAGTAAAAAATACCTCCTGTATTAAAGATGTTGACATGCTTGGCTACGTGGTGACTATGTAAACTGGGACTGGGAAGTCATGACCAAGACAATAGTATAGTGAGACAGATATAAAACAAAGACATTGAGGGGTTGAGACTGAGTCATGACTAAGACAAGACCAGCGAGAGTCCTACACTGTAGGACACATTTATGACCATAGGATCCTTCAAATCAGAAAGACCCACATTCTAATAAAAACACCCACAGAAAACAAATTAAAAATCCTTGTCATTCACCTCTTTTATTGCGGTGTTTGCGCTTAGAGACCTTCAAAAAGTGGTCTTGTGACCAGTCTCAAGACCAAAACCAATCTGAATACCAAAACACTGGACTGAGAAGGTGCTATTCTCTTTAGCACATAACTACCAAACTGGTCTTTCCCATTCTGATCCAGCAGTTTGAATCTGTTAACCTATTTAATAAAAGTCATATTTAATGTGGTAACCTATTTTGAACAAGCTGTGCCAACCTGTTTTGAGAGGGCCATTTTTGAAAGTGCCTCAATCAGCTGTTTGACCTACAAAAAAAGGAGAAGCTACATCCTCTGACCTGTGTGATGAAGCCTTTTTTCTATTTTATCATCATTTATCATCATTTTGTAGTTGTTTCTGATTGGTCTAAAAGCAATCCACTATTTGATAAAATCACTTGTTTATATTATAATAAAGTTGTGTCAGTTCTGAGAGTTTGGTAATGATGCGCCTGTACAGTTAAGTGACACTGCAGCGGGAGTGATGAAGGCAGCAATGTGTTCTAATACCTGAAAAAGTAAGAACAGCCTCTGACGGAGTTATGGTTGAAGTGTTCTGTTGTCTTTTCGCTGCCATAGTCCTCACCAGGGTCAGCCCAAATCAGGTCACACATTGGCCCGAATGCTGGAGGCTCTTTAAACCTGTCTAACTGTTGAGGACAAAACACAGACACACGCTCAGCAGAGATACTGTGAGGCTTAGGTCATTTCAGTACAAAAAAGCATTTAACAAGGAGCAAACAATCACTTACTTTCCTTATGTCGTCTAGGCAGTTGATTTCCGGTGAAAGACCGCCGTGTACACATAGGAACTGTTGGTTGAGGAGGGCAGCAAGGGGCAGGCAGTCAAAGGCCTCCATACAGGCGTCATACACCCGTTCAGAGTATTTAATTTTACCTGCAGCAAACACATGGCGACAGCACAAAATATGGTTCATTTTTGTAGCTCTTCCCATATACGAATAATCAGTAATAAAGTAATTCTTTATCAAAAACATAGCCACAAATGGCAAAACTTTTGTTGCATCTGCTTCTTCAGCAGATATCAAGATTTGTCAGATGTGTAGTAAAGAAGAAATGCAGCTCCTCTGCCAGTAGGCCAGCAGAGGAGTAGCAGGACAGATGATTGTTTCCAGGCAGCGTCTGCAGTGTCACTTGCACAACACTGCAGGTCAGATCAGGGCAGGAGGAAGTCCGCTCCTTATAGGGCAGGAGCAGCCAGAACACAGCCAGGACAGTACAATGTGGGTGGTAAAGACTAAACTTAAGACCTGAGTACCAAGTGAGTGCTGCATTCATGTTACAGAGAAAAATCTGTCGATTAAAGCTTCGCACTTGAAATGAGTGCGCTTTTATCATTTAGCCTGTGGATACTTTGAGTTTAGTGACTGACAGCTTTCTGTGGTCTGTAGTTGCATAAGTGTACACAATAATGTATACATTTTTAAATAACAAATGATGTGTTTAAATAAAACAACATCATCATGCATCAAACAATTCATCTTAAAATTAATTCTGCCTAATCCTTCTTAGGTGTGAAGACAAAATGCCACCCACCTACACTTGTTTGGATAAGAAATCAGTTAGAGAAAGTTAAGATTCACTCTTAGGCGATCTACTGTTTTATCAGGGCTGGCGGCCATTCATCACCCATGTTGAGAACTGCAAGTTAGATAGTGTGAAACTGTCTGAATGTCAATGTTGCTGAAATGTGCAGCAAAGCTGACTAAAATATATCTGTTGAAAGCAGTCATTCATGGTTGAGGCATAATACATTTGTATAGGTTTTTGTGACTACACATTACCACTGTTTCAATTCAATTTTCAGTTACAATTAATTCTTTCTTGGACTTTTCTCTTAGACTGCTATGGTGTATTTATTTGATTATTTATTTAATCTTTCTTAATTTTTTTCCTAACAAATTGTGTTGAATGAAGACCTACTGTAGCTTCTAACTGTAATATATTTTATACAACACTGGCTTCCAACAAGTTCAGACGATGATAAAAACAAGATAATCTAGGGGCGCTGGTGGCTTAGTGGTAGAGCAGGCGCCCCATGTACAAGGCTGTTGCCGCAGTGGCCCAGGTTCGTCTCCAGCCTGTGGCCCTTTGCTGCATGTCACTCCCTCTCTCTCTCCCCCTTTCACGCTTGTCTGTCCTATCCATTAAAGGCTAAAAAGCCCCAAAAAATATCTTAAAAAAAAACAAACAAAAAAAACAAAAAAAAAAACAAGATAATCTAGATAAAACGATAACTGTACCACATTCTGTTTTGCTATGCTGCTACATTTTTGTCTTGTGATTAAAATCCAGCGCACCTCTTTCCTTTACAGTGATGCGCTCAGTGTTGCCAACTTGGCCACTTTCTCGCTAGATTTAACGACTTTTCTGACTGCCTGGTGACTTCATTTCTCAAAATAAGCCGTTGCCACTGCAACTGCAGCTTATTGAGCACTCGCTGCTTTGTAAGGCGGAGCTCTGAGGATGGCTGCTAACATTCTATTTATGATGGCATCACTTGTAAATTAGTAGAACAGGAAAAAAACAGACTGGAAGGAGAGTCCTTCTCCCGACAGCGTTCTGACAGCCTCCCACTGCAGGTTTGGACCATGCCAAAGTAAGACCGATACAGAATGTTTATTGCTGCAAATATTCAACCACACTTGCATATACTGTACATTGTAGACAATATAGTATGGAAGCATATGGTTTGCTACAATATGCCTTTATGTGTGCATTAAACAGTCTGTTGGGCCTGCTCTGTAAAAACGAGCGCAAGCTGCATTTCAGGAATTATCAACAGGTCAGAGTCTCATCCGGGAATGTTTTTTTTAATAGGCAGACGCAAAAGTTAGTGCTGCCCTGGTTCCCTCGTCAAAAAACCAATGGGATTTTTCCATTGGATTTTGGATTCTTGCAGAAAATTACTTAAGTTTATGATACTCACATTTTCTTTGGCAAGACAGTCTTTACAAATGTACACATTTTTGAAGCATAAATGCAATCGCCAGTAGTAAAAACCTTACATTAGGCTTTCAACGTCACTGTCACAAGTTAGCTACTATCATTTGTAAGACATGTAAAGGCTTCAAATTCCTGGGGGTGGTGGGTGGTAATTTACTGACAAGTTTCCTGACAAGTTATTAAATTTCTCTGTTGTGGTCACACTTGTAATCATCTTCAACTACAGTAGCTAATTTCTCAGACAAATCTATGATTTTACCGAGTGTGATACCACAGTGCTTAAATGATTAGTCTGTTTAGCAATGTTTAAACTAAATAATATCAAGAAACAGAATTGCTAATAGAAATTAAGGTTCATCACATCCAGTTAATAAGCACATTAGACTCCTACCAAAAAATAGGCACCACACTGATGCAATTTAACCAACAGCCACTGATGAGGAAGCCCTACAAACTCAAAATAATGAGTTCTGTGTATTCATGCAGAGTCTTCCAAGAGAAAAATCACAAAACATGTAAGAATCAATTATTTTTTCTACCCCTACTGCTTTGTCTGCTCATTTAGTTCACACTTTTACTCTTCACTGCTATCGCTATGGAAAAAAAAAGGTTTAATTTTGTTAAGTATTACACCTGCCAAAAACGACCACAACCTAAACCACTGAAAGGTGTTATAATGTGTAACGATACAGTCTGCGTGTGTGTGCACAGATGAGGTGGTATGTAGGTGGGGGGAGATGTAGTAAGCGAAATCTATTAGCAGCTGGCAAGGTTGTCTTTGCCGTCTGCCAAAGTGTCTTTGTTTTTGACTTTGCATACTAATGTCTCCACACCTGCTTCAAACATACACGCACACAAACAGATTCACACACTCAACTGTCACAGATTGAAACCAGTGAGTATGTGCAACTGTCTGAAAAGCATCAACGGCATGCCTGGCTGCTCTCCATGCTTCAGCAGTTTATCGTCTGTACCATGAAAAGGAAAAGGCTTCATCTTCTCTGCATAGTCTGTAACACTGATGAAGTGCCACATCATGTGATGGGACTTCCTGATCCCACAGATACTTTTTGACAAACTTGTCCTACTTGTGAGAAGCTAGTCATTTTATAAGGGGACTCACAGTTACAGTTTCTTTATTCCCCATTTATGCTGGTTGTATGCGGCCAGGATGATCAATTAACCTGCAATAGTGACTGCAAAAGCAATCCTGCACTTACACTGGAAGTACCGTGCCATACCCTCATACCCAAGCATTGTGTGAAGTCTGAAACCTGATTGATACAGACCACTCTGAAGTAGTACAGAAAGCCTAGGTGCACATAAGACTGGCCTTCACATGGCTGAGGGAAGCACTGCACTTACATTCCTGTTTGAAGGTGAAGTACTCTGTGAGGTGTCGGCACTCGTGGTTCCCACGCAGGAGGAAGAGTGTGGTGGGGTGGTTGATCTTGAGCGACCAGAGGTAGAGAACACACTGTGAGGATGGACAGCAAGAGAAAAAAATGTAGAAAGAGGGGAGAAGGAACAGTCAAAGATGTGTACCGACGATTATGCACAGACCTTGAAAGTGGAAGCTGTGAAAGTGCTTGTATAATTTGTTCTCAGCATTTAAGGAGATGCTGACAAGTTTCCAGTGCTCTCTTTTGCTACCCATGCAAGTTGTTTCAGGGCTGTGCTGTTCACATTATTGCAGAGGACTGCAGTAATATGAGCTTTTTTAAATAAAAGAAATTGCATACTCCCACACACTTGTCTCTGCTTCATTTGTCTGTGTTTCAGTCCGACGGTGACCTTGCTCAAGGTAAGCTAGCTTAAGTGCCAGTTATGCTTTGTATTGCACTGACAGTCTACAAGAGATTTTTTTTAAAATGAAACCAAATTAATTCCTGTCATATGGAAATCCATTCACACTGTGCCATCAGGGGCTCTAAACACAGATTTGATTAACTACGGCGTGCTACAGAAAGATTTGCTTTTCCTTCACAATCTCATCTTAGAAGCAAACAGAATATATATTTCTCTGGCCTGATTTAAGGCTCCTTATTAAACCAGAACTATCGCCTTGTGTTTGTATGCTTCTGCAAACCAGTCAAGTTGCATTTACTGTTTACATCCATGTTTGTGAAAACATAGATGCTTCACAAACATCTTCCCCCGGCAGCACAGAAGATCCGAACAATCAGCACTGTTTTAAGGTGGACACTCAAGATTAGTGTCACTAATTCAGTATCCGACCAAACATCTCCCCTTCTGTTCCTGAGATATGACATCAGGTTATGGTCAGTGTTTTTGCAGAACATGATGATGTCACAGTGAGGTTGACCTTTGAACTTTTGGATATAAAATGTCATCACTTCTGTGTAAAATTTTGTCATAAAATGTGGATGAATGATGAGTCCAGGTGGACATTTGTGCCAAAAAATGGCAAATTCCCCCTAGGACTTCTTGAGATATTACTTTCATGAGAACGAGATGGACACAAGGTCTATTAACCACCAAATTCTAATCAGTGTATCCTTGGCTCAAAGGGGATGTTTGTGCCAAATCTGAAGAAACTCAAGCTGTTCTTAAGAAACTGCATTCACGAGAATCAGAGACGAGGTCACAGTGACCTTGACGTCTGAGCTATGACTACCAAAATCTAATCAGCTCATCATTAAGTCCAAGTGGACATTTGTGCCAAATATTAAAAAATTCCCGCAAGGCGTTCTTGAGATATCACGTTCACGAGAATGGGATGGACAGACGGAAAATATAATGTCCCTATCCGAGGATATCGCTGGCACAGAAGCATAAAAACATATGTATGTATAAGAAGCAGACCAAAATTTACAATCCAAATGAACCTTCTCTCTCTCCTGTGTTTACACAAGGTATTGCTAAATAGCTGCCACTTGCCACTCTTAGCCCACTCCTTTAACATGCACCAACCATGGCCTGCTATTAAGTCGCTGGAACAAGATGCCAAGGTAACCAGAATCAGCAGGTGTGTATTCACAGAAGTGACAAAAAAAGGATGGTGGAGCCTAGTCTACCTTGTTTTATTCTCTTCCATTGTTGGGAGGAATAGTGAACTGTGCAGTGCAAGTAAATATGTAGTGAGGGCTGTCTGTGTGACTTGATCTCTGGTGTGCGGAGGCAGACACAGGGACATGGCTTGGAGTGGCTAAAAGCTGACATGGGTTTTAATGAGAGCCCTCTGCTCTCTTTTAGCCAGTCACTGTGTGTTCGAGCCTGGACTGGGGGTGGCAGACAAAGGAAATGGCACCAAGCTTTTGTGTGGCAGACATGAACTCTGGCTACCTTCATCTCAAACCCAGACACACATGCTGTATGTAAAAACATGCACACACACTTCAGCCTGGTGTGTAAAGGGTCTGGGCTGGGGCTGGGAGTGTTGGTAAATTCTCTTTGATCCAACAGAGTGTGTCTATGGACTAAGTAGATAAAGAGGGGCTTAGAGAAAGAAATGGATTGCTCACATGCACTGAATTTAGACTTTGGCAAACTGCTGGCCTGCAAAGGTAATACGCTACTTCAAGGGGCTACAGTGACTCTCTATGTTACTAAGGTAACCACATCCTGATGTCCCTTTTCCTATATCTGTCTTATGTGTTACTGAAGTGAGCTCAGTGGCCTTCCTTTGAAAAGCAGAGAATTTTCAGCCCTGTTAGCGACAGAAAATAGCAAGAATTTGGTGCTTTTAGGCTCTTTTGTTTTGTGGTGACTTCACATCAGCAAATCAGGCGAAGCTGCTTCCTCTGATATGGAGAAAGAATTAGCCATACAGTTCATACAGTCTATTCCGTAGTGTACTTATTTGACTGTAATCATACTTCTGCCTGAGCCTGAGCACTGATTTGACCAATAAAGGGTTGTAGCTGATGATCATTTTGATTAACATGCTAATTTGTTCCACCAAATATCTATGCAGGATTTGCCTAAAAAATAATGCATGGACTCATTAAAAAAAAAAAAATCCTTCTTAAACATCACTTATGATCAAGGCTTGGTATTGGTACTTGATACCTTTATGGTATTTGACTGAAATAACCTGGTACCAACTAGTACAACCCATATAGTCTGGTGTGGTGAAGTTGAGCATGCTGTATTTGACAGAGTAGGCAGTTCAGCATGCCAAGATGCCACTAAAATGTTCGATGTATGGCTATGCTACTCACCTAAATATTTCCAATTACATTATGGGTATTCATAAGTGCTATATCGTAGGCAAGTGGACTTGCTTGCGTATTTTGAAGACGTTTCGCCTCTCGTCTTATATTTTGAAGACGTAAGCAAGTCCAGTTGCCTACGATATAGCACTTATAAATACCCATAATGTGACTGGAAATATTCAGGCAAGCAAGTCCAGTTGCCTACGATATAGCACTTATGAATACCATGGCCTGGATGACTGAGAAGCTTCACCGACATTATGGGTATTGAACGAAATACAAAAAAACCAAGGCATCAAAGGAAGTACTGCAGTGCCCATCAGTATCACTTTAAGGTTCTGGTATTTTGTACTGGTATTTTGATTTTTAAAGGATACCCAGCCCTACTTATGACCTCCTAGAAGTGTGTGGCGGTGTATCTATCTGCAGATATCTGCCTGAATTTCAATATTTTCTTCTTATTTTGTTGTGTTTGGGACATTACTGAGGTCAGGACTTTTAAAAAAAAAAAAAAAAGTAGCAACCAGGGGCCAGATCATTAACAGCAAGCATCCAAAAGAAAATTGTGGGCTCAGTGCGAAAAAACACTAATACAGCGAGGCGAAACATCAATCTGGGGATGGCATTCACTTTCACTTTTACTGGTGTGTGTTTACAAAAGCAACCAACGATTCCTAAATGGTATACCTCCGGTCACTAAAATATTTAGTCTAAAAATGTCAGAAAATAATAAATTTTTGCAGTTTAGTTCACCTCCGCTTAAGGTGGCATACTCAGAGTCCTTATTTTACCTTACCATCAGTCCAAAACCCATGAAATCCACCTTACTATCATATATCTGCCCAAACTGGAACTAGACAATGTTTGTCATTTTGTAAAAAAAAAAAAAAAAAAACACTTAAAAAAAAAAATCAACGGAGTATCAAATAGTTGCCAATCAATTTGGCAATTCATCAATTCAACACTGCTTGTGTGTAGGTAATAATTACTTGACTGCATATCATGTAAGCATAACACAGTATGTGTTCCATTAGTTGCTCCATGCTAGTTCTGATGCAGTGTTGACAGCAGGATGTACACTCTAGGCACTCTGATCACACCCATGCTTCAACCGCAGCGGGTGGAGGACACTGATAAGCACTGTGGTTCTGACTGCTGAACTGTTCTTCCACTGGAGAAGAGGTCATTCCCCTCTTCTGGGTTGACAATGTTTACAGTGTCACTTCTCTGTAGCAATACACAGGGAAATAATCCCAGTGCCAATTTATGACGTCCTCAATCCTCAATGGGCACACACCCTAAATCGACATCAGCCCATCATTCCCTATGCTGTTTCAGTCCACTCCTTTCATCTGTGACATTTCACCCACCTCTGTACGACCCAGTGCACATCAAAAGCCCCCACAGAGTGGTGAAAATGTTAGCATAGTGCTTTGCTGGCTTTTAAATACAGTCCACTCCACACCCCATCCACTCTTGTCCTTCACAAATATTCCTATAGGTATTGCTACAATCTAGAATATGTCCTCAGGATGGTACAAACAAATGATTAATTAAACAACAACAAATGGATCAGGACTGCCTGACAAGGCAAAGAAAACTTGACAAGCAGTAAATAACTACCTTTTGCACCAGACAGACCAAAACAAAGAATATATTTACCTTTCCCCTATCACTTAAGAGAGTACTCCACATTTGGCATTGCAGTGTTTAAACACAGTCAGTTCAAAGCTGTGGTTGGTAACTTACATGAAAATATATTTTTGTCATTTCTGCTGAAACTGTCACTATATCGTGACAGTAGTACATGACACAAATAATCTGTGACAAAAAAAAACAACAACACGTTTGTCTGCCTCCTTTCAGTGCTCCTAATGGCAATTTGGAAGTACTGACTGGGCCTGAACAAAAACGACCAATCAGGGCCTTACTGTCCAGCGTACTATTTGCTGTAAAATGAGAACATTTCCTCATCACTTGCTTTTTTCATACAGGCGAGGTGGATTCTTGCAAATGCCATTAAAAGCACTACGAGGAGGAGGAATATGATTTTTTTCCACAGACTGTCTGTCTCATGTACTACTGTGTGACTATTGTGACAGTTTCTGCAAAAATGACAAAAATGTATTTTTATAAGTTACCAACTGTAACTTTAAACACATAATGGCTCAAAATCAATACAGCAGTACCAACATTTTGTCTGTTTTTATTCCAAGCATGCCCCGGTGAGCAAGTGGCTCAATTTTGAGCAGTAAAATCCCTTTGGCATTGTTGACTGTCATCACTGCTAGCTATGTTACCACTGTTAGCAGTGTCAGCATGGCCAGTGGTGCCAACATAGCAGACAATGCTAAAGTGTTTTGCGGTTCAAAACACTTACTCAACCTGGGGAGCACCGGAGGGTAGGCACAATGTTTTAGCAGGAATGCACTCCACTACTGTAACGGCATTACCAGTTGTAATCCCTGAATAAGCAGCGAAGCTAGCTAGCTAACGTTAGTTTACTCCCAGTCTACGGTGGTGCACACTGCAAAGTGGCCAAGACACCAATGGGGAGAGAGTTTGGGCAGTGGACATGTTTTCACATGTTAACGTGGCTGGCTGCTTGTCCGTCAGCAAAGCTAACATAAGCTAAACAAAAGGCAAGACGTTTATATCACAAAACATTACAATTTTATCACCTCTAACTGGACAGTGCTCTGAAATGCAGCCACAAAGCTCACTGAGTCAAAGGAGTGCTGGACCAAAAGGAAAGGCCTCTTGTATTTCATGTCTTTTGTTTTTCTTAAAAATTAACGGATTGGTTACAGGTTAATGGGTGTTGAGCTTTCAAAAGTAAAATGAACTGAAACTGACATCCCTACCCACAATGCAACCTGACCACCAACAGTTTGGTCAGAGATTTATGTGTGTTATGGCTAATGTAGCCTGAAGCCACTATCATAAAGCAGAGATGAGGAGCGGGCTACAGAGGTCAGAGTTCACGTCTTTCTAACTGACACATTGTGAATTTTTTTCACTCTCCAGCTTGTAGTCTTCAGCTCCAACAAACACTGACTTCGGTGACATCATTTAAAGGCTTTATTAATGCAGTGGTATTTAGTAGTATGCCCCAAGATCTGTAAACAGACTTTGATTTGTAAAATCAATGGAGGTCCCCTTTCAAATCACAACTCTGTACTGCACTGTAGCGCAAACTACAAGGCCTCATGCTCCACTATTAGTGCTAAAATCAAATCGAGTCCGTTGAAGTTTTCACACAAACAATTTGAGTTTGATGTGTGTTGAAAAATACTGCCGTTGAGTCAGCAATAATGCAGACATAGTTACCTAAATACAACAACTTACAGATCATTTTTATAACTATATTTTTTAATTTGGACTGGCTGATATTATGATCAGTCTATTGTTTCAGCTAATTACAGCTTATGTTTGATGCTTAAAGCTGTACACTTTGGCAGCAAGTTTTAACTGACATACATAAACCATTGCAAAAGTATGATTTTTAGGAATATATCAATACAGGTGAACAGCAGAGGAGAAGGATATACTGTAATAGTGTTTTCTATCGATATTTTGGTACCTTTTTTTTTTTTTACCCAGGAAACTGGGTCACCATTGTTAGCGCCATGAATCCAAACTTACTACAGCCGCCACCCTCCGACCAGGGGTCTCAATAAGGGTCCTGCAGTGTCACTTTGTACAGCCAGACTGCAGCTCTCTGTTCCAATCCTCCGTCTTATTTTTAACCATCTAATAAGCATGTATGAACTGTGCCCTTTGAAGTTGTCATTGAAATAGAATTTCAGACAGCAAAACCCATTTGGTCATTTGGCACCAAAGTAAGATCTTCAAAGCAGCGCTGCAGTAAGCCTTAAATTTTTGTAGCTATTCTGACCCACCATCTTAACCATCCTGAGAATCAGAATGGGGCATAGCACCATCCAGTTTGGTTTACCCTTATCTTATTACATCAACTCTTTTGATACAAATTGCAAGCACTGGCCCTAGTTCAGTTTCACTCAACTAGGATACATGCAGCAGAGTGACAGGAACCAACAACACACCATTAAGTCATGTTACATAATGATTCCACTTTTTGACAGAAGTACAGTTTAAGGAGCGCTATATGACACTGATATATATGACAGCCAATGGTGCTAACAGTGCAAACAGTGCTAAAAAATAGCAACAGTGCTGACAGAGCTTATGGACATGGGAGGGGTGTACGGTGGGCATTTTGCTTCTGCAAAACTGTCAAGAGTAACGACTGTATAAGGACAGTGTAGAGCAGCGGCCATTGACTAGCCAGTGGGATACACACACAGGAACACACATGCACTCAGACACCATCTACCACAACAGAGAGGCTTGGATTACAACAAACACAGTGTGACTACACTCCTTGCTCTGGGTTCCATTACTCAACTATATCTTTACGTCCTTTACTCATCACGTCCGCAGCTATTGGTACCAAAGAGCAGCATGAAAGTCAAGAGCACGCACTCCAAAGCAAAATCTGGGGACCAAAGCGTCCCTAGAAGTACATTGCACAGAACATTGACTAGCAAAAAAACCCCCCAAAACAAAACAAAAAAACCCAAAACTGCATGACTTTAAGTAATCTCAGTCAAGTCAGGGGTTTCCGACTGACAATTCAAATCTCCCACTTTCAAGGGGCAGCCCTAAAATATACACCTACACAAATTTTTTTTTACGTGCATGGAAAAATCTGCAGAACCCATTTGTACTCCACTGACAATGTATTGAAATCGTGAGACAACGCTGTTTAAATTAAATGAAACTGTGAATACTGTTCATTGTTACACCCTCAGACTATAGCTTGTTCAGCAAACAGTGTGAATGTTTTTCTATTTTCTGAAAATAAAAATGAGAATTCCACTATTTAAAAAAAGCTTAGCCGCAACTTGTAAAGGAGAGGCTAAAAGGGAGAATCACATCTTAAGTGTGACATTTACAGATAACTAATGGATGCCTGTTCAACCCAACGTATATCAAATCATCTGTGAACCAAACCCAAACTCCCAGTTTGTATTTTTGTTATTGTGTAATGCATTTAAGGTTCCTCACTGACAGATTGCAAGATGTTAACTGCTATCTTCACAATACAACAAATGGTTTTTATTTAACTGCAAAAGTCTTACAAATGAATAAACTGGAAGATACAACAACTTACCTCAATACTGAAGTATCCTCGATCTACATAGTCACCGAGGAAGAGATAGCGTGTGTTACTGGGTGATCCCCCCACTTCAAACAACTTCATAAGGTCAAAGAATTGTCCATGGACGTCACCGCATACTGCCAAAAGACAAAACACAGTGCTGTTAATTGCTCATGAAACAACAGCCAGTAGGGATATTTTAAAAAGTTTTTGTCTGGATGTATGTTGGCATGTGCTGCTCTTTCTTTATTCTAAAATAACAATAGAAGCCTCTTGAATTACATTGCAGATTTAAAGTGTTCTGTACATCAACAGGTTTTCCATTCTATCCCAGGCAAATTATTATTTTCTTCTCCATTTTCAAAGTGGGTTTACTGATGTTGATGCTGCTGGAGCAGGAATAATAGTGACGCTGTGACAGTACCAGTTTTTACTCATTTAGTCATGGCAGAAGAGGGACAGGTTTTGATTCCATTCAAATGATGTGCCTAAAGTGTTTGATGTTGATAATTGCTGAAGCCACTTAACTTTTTCAAACTGATTCAATGCATCGATAATCAGCTTTGATGCACTGACTTAACATTGTTACAGTCATGTATTCACTGAGATGTGCTAAGTTCTGAGATCTGACCCCTCTTTGCAATGACAGTACGGAAACATGGGAGCATGGCAAATACTTTTGTACTGTGTTTCCCAACTGGTGGGTTGCGGTCCAAAAGTGGGTCACGGGCCCATTCTGAATGGACCCCAAGAGAATGTGTTAAGTTTATAGACTTTATTTTGAAGTACAGTAAATTTATGACACATAGCTTTTATTTCAAAAGCGCCATTTCCTGCTGTAATGAGTGACTGACAGACAGCTACTTCATAGAGACAGCAAACTAGCTTGACGATGTGGCCAAATGCAAGTATGACATTGAATATATTAAACTGTATGGACCTTGAACTAATGACTTGAGAAATCTAGACCTCGTGGCTGGACCTGTTGGGAACCACTGCTTTAGAATGACAACACTGGTGTCAGATATGTGCAGATTGGAACCTTTAAGAGAAGGATTTAAGATTGTGTGAAATGTGCAAACAACAGAGTACTGTCGTGTCGACAATTTTTTGGGCCAGCACGGCATTTAGCAACAAAAAGTCAGAATTTATCCATTGGATATTGGATTATTGCAGAAAATAAGCTCTGGGGAACAGCAGTTTATGATACTGACACATTTTGCTCAGCAAGATAATTTTCACAAATAAACACTACTTATATGTTTATTGGAGTGTAAATGCAATCGCCAGAAGTAAAAAGCTAACATTTGGCTATAAATGACCTTCACTGCAGTTGCAAGACTTCAACATCGTCACCACAATGAGGCTCTAAAGCTGCCTTCAGTATGATCATGCTCTGTAGTCTCATTTAGCCATGTGATAGCAAGCACCTTTTTTAAAGACACGTGAAGGCTTCAAAATTGACAGTGGTATATTTAGTGGCATGTTTAGTCTCTAAAGTGTGTGTTAACCACAGACCTTATTTCAGGCATCTAACCAAAACCCCATTCAAAAAACCCACTGACCTTCAGTAAAGGGAACCAGGTGTGCTAACATGCTAACTCATTTCTGGGGTTTAGGACTCATTTCTGCACCACTCTATATTGTGTCTAATATACAACAACAACTGAACACCAGATGACAACAACAGAGAGAAATGATGCTGGCATGCTCTCTCAGTTTTCACATGTCCACAATAATATAATAGCTTAATAAGTTATAAGTTTCATACTTTATGCTAAATAACTTTTGATGAGTTGATAGAAACTGAATAGTATCAAAACTGGAAAGTAGCAAGTCATACATGAGAAAACCACAGAAAAGAAAGATCAGATTTTGTTGGGAGCTGGTTGGATCTGAGGGTGCTCAATTTAGTGTGTTGGACTGAGGCCATGCTGAGGTCAGCTCAGAGGGAGCAGATATTTTTTGAGAAGTGACTGATGACTGAGTTGACTCTGACTGCCTGAAAGGCCTTTCGATCTGGCACAGGACTGGGTATACACCAGCTGCCAGTATAGAAAAACAGTGAAGCAATGGAATCATGCCTGGCTTGGTGCTGTGTTTACTTTTTATTCAAAACAATCTATGCTGTCTTGGAGTTACTAATGTTGCCTGCATCCAATAGTTACTCTTTCAAACTACTTAACAGGACATCACTGGAAGAATCTCTGCTGAATCGCCCTGCACGGGAGATTTTTAAACAGCATGTGTATATATTGTATTTTTTAGGACATTTGTCTTTTCAAGGGGGTCAAGGGTCAGAGGGGCCATCACAAGGTCCCCAGCCTACCTGTTATGGGTGCCTCCACTTCCAGCATGCACTTCTCTTGGCGGAGGATGTTGGCCCCATCGTTGATGATCCTTAGAGCAACGTCCTCTTCCACCCTGCCCTCTTTGACGAGGTGGTTGCGGAGCAGCTCAGCGTTGGGCTTGCCATCTTCAAATAGCTCCTTCACAGTTAGCTTATGTTGTGGAGGGTATGGCACAGCTGTTAACGGAAAAATGTAACATCTATTAGGATAAATAGGTCGGAGCCAATAAATTGTTTTGGTTTTTTTTCAGCATTGAGAGAGGTTGAATTAGTTAAAAAAACAACTTATTCAAATTGAAAATGTATTCATGAGACAATTAGATGAAGTGCGTTGATGCAAGAAAAGATGGCAGATTTTAGTGTTGTCGCAATACTGGAATTTCTAATAAGAATAACAAGTAATGACTGTCCTGCTTACTCAGTGTGAAAGACCATGGTATGGGCCAGCAGTCCGAAAATGCATACAAGGCACTGTGATTGTGGTTAAAAGGGCTGGCTTCACACACACACACACACACACACACACACACACACACACACACACACCCACACCCAAAAAACTTTTTACAGGTGTTGGATGCAGCATTGACTGTTGGGCCCTATTCACTCCTATGACAGTTACTCAGTGGAAGTCTCATAAGGTTCAACTGCCGCATATAAAATTACCTTGAAGATCTGGAGATTATAGGCAATACTTCTCCACTGTGCAGCCCATAGAGCAAGGGCACTAGAGATTTATGGTGGCCGAGCCCCCCTGAGCGCAATAGAGCAGCTAACTTCTGCCAGCCATACAGCTAGCTTCCAGTTTAGCGCTCTGCTAACTTGAAAGGTAACAAAAAGATTTAATCTTGCAGCTCTTCCAGATTTTCCAAATGTGATCACACTGAATGGATCAAATCCTGATAGTGAAACAAGAAATTCAATACCATTTTCAATACCATCGGGAAAAAAATGACATTGAAGGCATACAATTTTACATTTTTATAAATTAAAAAATATAACAAGACTATAACACGACAACAATGACTTTGCTTTTCCTGGTTAGTAGCAGAGAACAGCAGAATAAGAGAGAGCGAGAAAGTGCAGCTGATACCACTGATACTGCAAAAAATGAGCATTGAAACCATATCAAATATTCAGAATCCATATGTAGAGGAGGATAGATCGTTTTGGCATTACTAGAAGACATGAGCCTAGACAGAGATGTGGAGAGGGAGAAACGCTCTGCATCTCACGCTGCATCTGCTTAAGTCGTAATCAAGAGAGGTGACATTTGCATTGACTGAGGCAAGATGAAGTTATTGGCACAAGAGGAGGAACGCATACACCTACATGATAATGCCACGCAAGAGATGCATAAGAAAGGCAGTAAGAAGCCCCGCACCTCACTTGACCCAACCTCTCTCAGTAATCTGCTCCATACCACCTACACAATCCTTTTACCATCATCACTAAAGGTCAATGCTTTTGAGGCTGAGACCTGAGCGCTTCATGATCAAACCATAGGCAAGTCACAACATCTAAAGCTGCAAAATATATTACTCTCTAATGGGGGATCCAGCAGTAGGATAGTAGTGAAGTTAAGACATCAGACAGCTCTTCTCTGAAAAAATATTTTATACAAACTCAGTCATTTGTAATAGCCTACATGTAATATGTAAGCATAATGCAATCCAGTCCTCAGAAATGGAGAGTTTATGTATGAAAAGTTGTATGTCTACCATTACTAAATAGGGTAAAATTCAAATTGTCCACAGTGCAGATGGGTAATGTAACACTGGCAGCAGCTCTATCGGCTCATAAAATTGCAGGAGCAGATAGTTACTGACTAAGCTGCACATGTTCAAAACAATAGTAGAGTGTGATCCAAGCCCTCTCACTTCCCGGACTTGCAAGGCAAAAAGGGATTACAGCTGGTATACCTTATAACAGGCCAGGCAGGCACACAGCAAATATATTACAGCACCAATTAAGAATGGTGTGAAGCCAGTCAAGTTGATTTTTCAGTACTGTCTGAATAACATGCAGAGCCATTGCATAGAAAAGTGCAAAAATAATGTGTTATAAACAACTGTCTGCGCAGCTATTTAAGTTGGCATAAAAACATTTGCACACCTTGCCACAGTATACCCGTTTACTGAGGGTTTCATCCCAGATTTCTGATATAATCAAATCCATCCACAGGTCAGTGCACAGGACAGCCTGTGCCATCAAATGTGACATAAATACTTGTATCAGCCTGTGGAAATCAGCACTCCTTGTGCGATAAGCTGTGCCAGTGGCAATGAACAAGTAAGAGGAGAGAGGGAGGCATTCTGAGAATGTTGTCACACCCACACAGAGCAAATCAAAGTGCAATATGAAAAAAAAAGCGTTAATGAGTTTTTAGTGTGGTGGGTGCATTTGCTAATCAGCGATGCAGTGCTTGAGTGCAGAGGTAACTAATGTATTTCTCACTCAGGACTGCATCTCCGTCTGGACTTGAACATATCAGAGTTTAGAAGCTATACGTTGATGTTTCATATGGCAGTTTAAATAAATATTTGACACACGCAATGTCAGATTTATTGCTGGTTCGACAAAGCAAAGGCTTTAATTGTGGGACTGCAAGTGGGGTTTGACTGATGCTGTTAATTGATGTTAGCTGGGGCCACAGACTATAGCCTGGTCTGCAATGAAGATGCTAGAGCACAATCTTAATTTGGCTAGCCTGTGCTGAGGACAAGCTGTCATGCGCTGACCGGTGTGGTATAAATAAACAGTAAGTGCTCCCAGGCCTACGAGGCACGGCCGCGAAGAGAGCTGTAAGCTGAGGTACGAGCCTTAAGAACAGATTAGGTAAAGCCTCTATTAGCAAGGGCTTCCAGATTCAGGGGCAGTTCACTTAAAAGCCTTGTCACACTGAAGGGAAGGCTTCAGGACGAACAAAGCAAACTGTGAAAACATGATGACACTGAATAGGATATATCATGGGCAGGAGATAAGCGGGCTGTGAAGCATTTCAAGCAAACCATGCCTAAAACATTCACGAGCATTTGCCTGGAAGCTGGCAGTAATTACTTATGCTGGACACTGGCAGAGCTGGCACATTTGGTACCCTGCGCAAGCTTCCCCTGGTGCCCCCCATCACCAAAGGCCCCACGATATGATATTATCAAGATACTTCGGTCATGACACAATATTATTATACAATTTCAAACGTTCTGTGATATGACAAGTATTGCGTTAACATATACTGTGATATATTGCAACTAGGGTTGCAGCAATATCATACGGTCTACATTTGCTTATCAACAGTATCAACAGAGAATCTCACCTTTATTTTTGTTAATTTCAAAAGGGAGACTTTTACACATACTTCCATTAAAAAATGGTTTCAAGTTTCAACTGCAGTAAAAAATATTTAACTACAAAAAGCCCTTTCGTTAACGGTCATTGTAACTGACAGTAATAGTAATTTTGTAATACTGTTATACCACAATATTTTCTGAGATCATCGCACTGTGAAAATCTCATACTATAGCAACCCTAATTTCAATTTCTTAACCTTTTTCAACTGTGAATTATGTCCCCAAAGGAAAACTTTGTCAACGGCTGTTTTATCTAATAAGATAAAGTTTTAAAGATAAAGTTTCTGACTTCATAATTTTATTTTAAAAAAAAATGTAGCCTATCCAATGAACTGAAAAAAGCAATCAATTTTTTTTCTTCTGGTAGGCCACTAAAATTTAAATTCGTACTTGCAATATTAATAATTCATACAATAAGAAATTGATACTTGGCATCCATGTTGATACAATATTGGCACACAAAATATCGCGATGCACTATGCTCTATCAATTTAATCGATTTATTGTATTTATCACAAACAAAAACAGTGGCTAATGAGAAATCAACACAAATAAACAACTTAGCTAACAAACAAATGATAAATAAACAATAAAAGATACAGTATGTGCAATTTTGCAGATTTCGTCTTCTTTTTTCTATTTGTGTACTGCACCACGGATGGCTTTTACTTTTTCATTTTCTCTCATGCTCTCCACATAATCTTCACTCCATCATACCCATCAATGCTGCAGCATGTTCTGACTGTGATGATTACTCTCTAATCAACACATAAAGGTTGATTAGGATCAACTGCATTGCCAGGAATAGGGGTGGTACTGAAGACCAACTGTCAGCATTGGATCTTTGGATCGTTTTTCCTGCTTTTGTTCATTTTTTAAATCGTCAAATTATTTACTTGTTTATTTATTTTTTGGGTGCAATTTTTGTGCCACCTAGAGGGTGGCCATCTGTGTCACCTATAGAAAGATCTGCTACTGATGCTGGACTGTGATGCTGGTCTTAATTCCAAAGTTCAGACCACTCCCTCCAACTGAACAGGAATAATTCTGCTGCCCCCCCACTTATAACAATACTAATAAATTCTGGGTAGGTTTGCCTCGACAATCAAGGCTGTACCCGTCTGTTCAAACACAGATACAAATGAATCTCTGGCTGCCAGCAAACAGCATCACTCAATCCAAACAGACTACACTGTGCGGTGAGAGAAAACAACGGTGCAGACATAGTGAAGCAAGCCGCTCAATTTTTCCGACACATAACCCAACGAAGAAAAAATGTTTTGTTAAAAATAATAAGCTGCCACCGCCCTGAGACTGGCTTCTTTTTAGAGACTGCCTGGCCTAATTAGCATTAATGTTTGATGAACTCCTCAAAACCACAGACACACATTGGGCCACTGCTGCACTGCATCAACACCCACACTGTCTGGCATGACAACAAACGACTCAAGAAACAAAGACACTACTATCTGCCATCCTGCCCACCGAGGATAATGTTTTGGACAGTGATACGAGCCACGGTCTAGAATATATTCGCCATTGTTTCAAAATCAACACAATAGAGGAGGATTGAATTACAAAGATGCGGCTGGGTAGAGATGAATGGGGCAGACTGTGGCTGGGTGAATCATGAAGTCCACTTCAGATTGCTCTAATTATCAGTGAATGTATTACCCTCGCAAGCTAAATAGCCAGGCCTCGGGTTTATTCGTCATCTCTGTCAGTCAATCATGTGGTGTTGTAGTACGAGCATACATTTCCCTCTGGCTTCTCTTTGATTTTATTTCAGACACAGATAATCAGGTTGAACACAAAGCAGAAATCCAGTTCAATTTGTATCAAAGTTGACATGAATCTTTGTCTTTGGAGATTTCAAAAACCAAATGTAGCCAAACAGAACTCAGTAAGCACTATACACCTGAGCATTACACACAGCCTGGGGAGGAAACATCTGATCAAATGATCTGATTGAGCTACCAGGTCAACAGCAATACTCAACAGTGAATGAGCTTAACTGTTGACTTACACAACCAGGGCAGCATTAGTCTACCAGTAAAGCCCTCTTGCAGCCACCGTTTACACTGGAAACACCACTGTGACTACCTGCCAGCATAAACAAAGGATCCACTGCTAGGGATTTTAAAGAGTCCACATTTTCAACCTTGCATCTATAGTGATATTTTACACTAGTAGTTTGCATTATCATATTGCATTTTATTTATCAGTTTCACAAACGTGTACTCAAAAAACTGAACTACACATGATGTGGATAACAACAACTTCTCTTTGACTTTCTGACACAGAACCGATGTTGGTTTCGTTTGCACCATGAAGCAAAGCTGTCTTCACTCCAGTCTACAATTCTTCTTCCTCTCTTCTTCCCTGTCACGTTCCTATTCTCTCTCTCCACCATGTGGCTGGCCATGTTGGGAACATCACTGGGGAGATTCTTTCCACAATTAACTCACCCTCTCCCTACTGGCTCACACTTCAGCATTCCAGTCCCCTGGCAGGACACTCTCCCAGTGCCCTTGCAGACAGACAGGGATGTAGGCTGTTGGCATTAAGGAGCAGCGGTGGGTTGTGGCAGGGGTGGGGACCGTGGGGTTGGGTTCTCTCTCTCAGGAACTACCTCAGACTTGGCTCTGCCTGTCCTGTCTTAGGGCAGACACAACAAATGGTGTCCTGTATGTCCCAGTGAGGCGGAACAACCTCAGTGTGAAGGAATCCATCTTGTCCAACTCTGCGGGTAACCGGAGCAGACCTTGGGTATTCCCGCGAGTGAGCAACGGCCTCATGAATTAAGATTTCATCCATCCTAAATGTCAGAGATCGGGCACCAATATAGGATGACTTCTCACCTTTGATCTGCTATGTGGTGGTGTATTACATATACCAGCTATGGAGATGACACCTATATGAAGTTCTATTCTAAGCAGTTGTAGAAACAAGATGCCCTGATTCACCCCCATTTCTGAGCATCTCCTAAAAGGGAATGGTTTAGGGACTGTTTGTTATTTATGTGAGGGGAGGGAGTGGTCCAATAAGAGGGAGGCATGTCAAATAATTTTTTAAGCCCTGGACGGGGACTTATGTTTTTTATTTTAACTTAGGGGGAGGGGGCATACAATTTTAAATGACTGTATTTTGTATACTAATGCTGAAAACACACTGTTTGGAAGGCATTCTTTCTTTAAAAATGGCCAAAATTAATCCACTTATCACAGCCAGAAACTATAAACAACAGGAAATATCATTGGAATTTCAAATTTCTGACGGTCCTTGAACACATTATGAAGAAGGAAGGCTTCCATCAGAAAAACAAAAAAAACCTAATCTGAGCTTAAAATAGTGACACTTAATCAAAAACACTTCATTCTACGTCTAACTTTTTTCCAACTGCAGGATTTCATCTCTAACTTGAACTTTCAAACATCAAAGGGCAAGTTTTTAAAATCTTTTAACTAATTTATGGTGGTTGGAGGGTCATGCATTTCCCCCCAGCCACTCAAGGGGGTTCAAGAAAAAGTATTTGTAGCCTCAGACAGGGTTTTAAAAAAACAAACAAAACACACACACACACACACACACACACACACACACACACCCCAGCCACCCCCTCCTCTGATTAGTACAGAACAGTCCCTTAGAAGCCCCTATGGATATAACCATAATGGTCTACTAATAATTTCTCTCTATGCATTTCGTTGTGTATCACTTTATGCCTATTAGCCTCTGCCTATTATAATGACATATACCCAGCCATACGCCTTTTTGACAGGGATGGGTCAAAGTTATCCCGAAAGCTACAGGTGGTTTTAAATCCACGCGTTAGCTCTCAGTCACACTTTATGATGCCCGTTACTGTACGCATGTACATTTACAGAAAACACTCACCTTTTATCAGCCGCTCCGTTGTGGACTGTTTCTCCTGTTTGTCTTTGTCTTTATCCTTTCCTGACATCTTTGATTCGTCTGAAGGCTAATTTCGGGGGATAAAATCTTGTACAGCTCTCTCGCCAGCTGGCCCGAAGACAAGCTAGCACATCAGCCTGGCCGTCAGCTCCGTCTTGACTTTCGGTTGTGGTCGGAGGCACTAATATTTGCTCTTCCCAACAAACAGTAGATTAGCTAGCGAAAGAGCTTCAGCTCTTCTTGTGTTTCGGCTGGCTAATAACCTAGCTAGCTCGCAGAAACATTAATGCTAGCGAATAATGACAGCACAAAGTGGTAATGTTGACAAAGAATAAAGAAATGTATTAAATAATGACAAATGAACAAAGGCGACCGCTTACTAATAGTTGTCAAGTACAGCAAATAATACCTGGATATCACGTAGAGGGAGGCTGCCGTTAGCAGCTAATCCGATTTAGTTACTCTTTTTCAGCTAGTTAGCCAGCTAACATCTTAACGTATTGGTAAATCGGCGGACAGGCAAAGACAGCAGCGGAAGACTGGTGTTTCATCTTCTACGTGCAGGCCGTTTATTGTAGAAAAAATTACAGTCTCACGCAAAGTCGCGGTTACTTTGTATGCATAGACACCGAGAGTCCTTCCAAGATGCAGACAGCGTCTTGACAGTGTATCCTCCCCCTCGGATTAAACTCTAATCTGACAGTGAGTGAGGAGCAGCGGTGGATTTCCTACAACATGGTGGAGGCGATGTGACGTGACTATGGAAACGTGACACATGGTTCAGGGGTGCGTTCCAAAATACGAACCTGTCTACTGAAAGGACCAGCCTCTTTATTTGCTTCTGCTCGCACCAAATGATCACAAAGGACGGCAAATACCTCTTAATACTGCTGCACCGGAGCAAAAGCCTCTGAGGCAGGTGACGTGTGAAATGCGTCAATATTTCTCGCAAATACCCATAAGGTCCATAGTTGTAGCATTTATTGTTCTTTGTGTTGGGATTTCCCCGACTGTATTTGAACGTTTCATGAGTTTCCCTGATTAAAATGAATTCACCCGAAAGTTTTAATAACAGTCACTCAACACAAATATATTCGACAACTTCAATGAACATTTTTTAGCTGAAAATAAAGGAACTTTTTTTTTTTGCAACAGACTACCTGAAGCTTGTTTACTCCACAAATAAAACACTACAAGGCACGCCCATTCTAAAACAGGAGCCTGGCTTTGGTGGGCGTGCCCCTGAGGTCTTTGCCTTGTAAATGATGATGAGACTGGCTTGAAAATAAGGCTTGGAATAAGTTTAGAAGTTGCACATTGTTGTTTATTTTAAATATACATATAATTCAGTGGACATAATAGAGGTAAGCACTCAGAAAGGTTACTAGTATTTTTCCATGGGAAAAACTCAATTTCCATCCATAAAATGGGACCTGAATGCAACATTAGAGGCGCAGAGGTGCATTCACAACCACAAACTGTTTCACGTATTGTTAATACGCTGATTTGATGTAGTATCCAGATAAGCCACATAAGTCACAGACAGCCAGTCTGCAACATATAACAAGTTGCATAATACATTACAAATTAATCTACATATAAAATATCATTTGGTATCATTTTAATTTCATTAAAAAAAAACTCTCAAGTTGTTATTATTGACTTTCTTATAGGCCACATGTAGCCTATAGCAACTACACCAAATTGAGCTGAGAGGTGCCACTGAAACGACCTGCAAGGGAACCAAATATCAAGTCTCAGACCCTGTCTATTGTCTCAACTGTCCCTGGGAGGCAGAATTTTGGGAAGATGTACTGCTTTTACATTTAACAAAATTGCTCCTCTCACTTTGAGTTAAGCTCTAAAAAATATATACTAAAATTGTTAGCAGATGCCTGTATCTGTTCAGGGATCAAATTACATTCATGACTGTTCAAGCTGTCTGTGAGTAATGTAAGGTTTTTTTATGTCAATACTTAAGTGTCCCAACCGACCTTGCTCTCCCCGATTTGTCCCATGTCTTGAGGAGTACTCTAAACATTCCAACAATACATAGCTTTGGCAGTTTTTACATGAAAACTAAATATAACTGTGATTTGGTAGTAAATATTGGATATAATTGTAGTAGAGAAGTATTTATATGGATATATTTTTATGAAGCAATGTATTATTTTTCTTAGCACTGTAAGAGATGACCAGCAGCAAGCAACATGGCCCTAAGAAATTGGAGTTTCATGATTTTATCAGTGTTCCTGAAAAAAGTCATTCATTATCAGCCCACAAACACTAGATGGCTGTCTTGTTTCATTTTCAACTGGTGTTACTGCTTCAGGGTTGTTTGCCTACCAGTCAAGTTCCAGTTTGCATGCATGTCTGTTCACACTGTAATGAAGACTTTGAAGAAAGTTACAAAAAGTATTAAATATATTTTTTGGCAGAAATGGAAGTTATCACTATCTTGTGTGATTCCAGTTAATAATTTCCAGCAAAAAGCAGGCTGTCTTTACTCTGCAAATATTTTTACCGAGGAGCACAGTACATATAGATCTGATAGAGCTTTGTCACATGGTGCGATGACAATCACGTGAAGCTCACTACCAACAAAACCACACCAAGTTTGAGGTGGACTGTCAGAGGTATAGGATAGAACACAAAGTTGTAGCCATGACAGTAGACAATGCTTCAATTCTGGATGTTGCTGTAAGGAAGCAACAAATTCTAAAACGTGGATGCTTCACACACATCTTCAAAATCTTTACACTTAGCTCTGTTTCAAGGTGGGCACCCAAGATCAGAGAATTCAGTACCTGACCAAATCTCTCCTCTTCTGTTGCATTATAGCATTGAATGTCAAATTGCAGTTGACCTTTGACCTTTTGCATTTACCAAATGTAACCACTTCATCATTTTATCCTAAAACCAGTTTATCTTTAAGTCCAAGTGGACTTATTTGAGGAAAATCTTTGGGGAAATTCCCAAAAATCATTCTTGAGATATCACATTAAATTCACTGTCAGTTGGACAGACAACTCAGGCATGGTTGTCGCCGACGTGGAAGCATAAAAATGTGTTTTGTGAGGTAACAATTACCAAAATCTGTGAATGTCTCTGCCAAATTTTTAAAGATCCCTCAAGGCATTCCTCAGATATCGCGTTAATGAAAGTGGGATGAACATTCAGACAACCTGAAAACATCCTCCAGTCACAGCGGTCACAAAGGCCTGAAAACCTGTTATACTGCAAAACTGTGGCCTGTTCTTACAAGACACATAACTGCATAAGTCAGCTGGTGTGAGGCATGAAGTGAAAAGCCAAATGTGGTCATTTATATTAAAAAAAAACTGAACAAAAGCAGATACAAAAAATTGAAATTTATTTAACTTGAAAATAGCATTAAATTCCACTTAAACATTCATTATAAGTAAATACCTACAACATTACACTGAAAATATCACCAACCACATATAAAACCATGGAGAGAGGATCAGTTGAAACGTAAAAAGCAGCTCAACAGCTAAACAAACAAAAAAGAGAAGTAGTAAAGAGGAATCTTCAGACTGGACACAAAGAGCAAAGGCCATGCACAAAAGAATTATCCAATGTTAGTTGTTAGAAATGCTGGTTCATTGTGATGTTGATGTTTTAGCTTCAGCTATTTCTGTACTTCTGCCTGCTGACAAGTATGTTTTGTCCATTTTGTGGTCCACTTCTTTGCCTTGAGGTGAAGTGTTATCGTCCAGATATGACGCAAAACGGAGCCCTGTTATTTCACCAATTTAAAAAAAAACAAAACAGCAACAACACATGCAAAAATCTCTGAATTCACCCCAGGCAAACCTCAATACAACAGAGGAAGAATGGAGGAGAAGCACAAGCACCACTAGGCACACAGCCTGAGGGCGTCTCTTGTCTCTCTGGCACATGTTCAGAATCGCTCTACTCTGGCCTTCTGCTTCCAGTGAGAAAGCAAAGCCTGACAGTCAACAGTCAGACGCTGCCTTTTCCTACCATCTGGTGGAACATCAGTAGCAGGAGGAGCAGACCAAATTGGCTTGGCCAGTTTGTTCTTTGAAGGGTTCTGGGGTGGGGGGTTCTAACTTCAACAGCCGAGCATAGAGAAACATGGAGTAGTCAGCAGGACGCGTTCAACGTCACTTCAAGTGTAGGCACTCGTGGCTCTTGAACAGTGCACAGCGACAGCAGTTGGGAGGAAAAAAATTTCTATCACACCACAAAGAAAAAGTTTTCTCCCAAAGCCCGTTTGACCTTGCAAGGCCTTCTTGAAGAAATCTCGCTTGCATGTTTTTACAAAAGAGTGTTTGAGCTCAACATCACAAACAGATATGTAGGGAACGACTAAATGTTTCACTCACATTAAAAAAAAGACTACCGAAAAAGTCTGAACAGAGTGATGAGGGAAGTCTTTGGTGCTCAGTGTGACAGAAAACTGAACAGGCCTATGAGATCCAAAGAACTGTTGGCATTGTCTGCAATCTCAAACTGAGGGTGTTTAAGACAAAGGACATTATAAAAAGAAGTGTTGCATTACAACAGGAACCCACAGGAAACAACACGCACCAGAAGTGTACTGTATGGCTATACATAAATCCTTCATTTCAGGCGAGGCTCAACAGGCCTAGTCATTTGTTACAAAAGTTCAGCCACTACTCTTCTCCTTCAGCTCCCTTTTGACTTCTGCCCTGAGATGGACCACCAAATACAACAGTCAGCCATCTTGAACCAGGCAGGTCTGGCCTCTCTTGAGACACATACGCATAGTGAAGAGGATTTATACCAACCGAAGCCCTCCTTGACACATGTTAATCAGTCTATCCTGGCTATCATTAATGTAACTCCATTAGTACTATATCATAAAAAGATGTTGACACTTGAATATTTCTATGTACCTTGTGAATTTTTAGATATACATATATATATAAAAAAATCACAGCATAGATGCAGTTTCACCTGAATATATTCTGGGACTACTGCACAGTAATTAGGGTCTCTCTTTGCTTGCATATACATTATCAGTAAATTAGTATGCTGCAGATGGAGATGACTAATCAAACCCTTTTCTGAGCGACTTTAGTGTTCCATTAAAAGTTTGAGGAACATGTTTGAGGGGAGGTGAGAGACTGAAAACTAATGGGCGCGCAGAGCTCAGAGCGCTGCCAGGAGACACAAAGTGCTGATAAATGACAAGTCCCCGCCCAGTGACCCACAGCAGCCTGCAGTGGGCCCTTCCACTGACTCGGGCTGGCGAGGCCGATCTCGATCATTTTTTGTTTGGGAGTGTTGATGGGAGTGAGATGTGAGAGCGAATCCACAGAGATTATTGGAGATCTGCTTCGGCTGAACGTGACCAGACCAGCCAGCGCAGGTCTGCTTTCTTGTGTTGTGATTGGTCGTATTCCAAGAAGGCAGACGACGTAGAAAAATAGTTCTCAGAAGAGTCGCAGTAGTGAGAAGTCCACGACACGCACTGCGTCCTCTGAGTGGCAACTGGCTTTATTTACTGCATGATGAAGCCAGGCTGCGGGGCCAGACGTGGTGGGGGCCTCTGAGGCAAGGCTGGGGGGTACTGAGAGAGGAAGTGGCTGGGGTAGCCGGAGGAGACACTGGGGAAGGGTTGGCCTGTTCTGGGAGGAATCGGCGGGTAGGGCGATGCTGAGAAGAAGGCAGGAGGCTGGGGGGCAGCAGTTGGAGCTGGATTTAGAACTGGAGCTGGCTGGGATGGAGGGAGTGGGGGTTTCCTCCTTGGCTGGGCTACAGGAGAAGAGCTGCTGCCAGCCTCAGTGAGGTGGGAGGAGGAGGCGGCTCTGGCTGCTGCAGACACGTCCTGAGATCGGGAGGTAGGGACTGACCCCTGGGGCAGCCGCTGACCATTCAGCACCATCTCCTGCAGCTTCTCAATCTTCACCCTTCGCAAGTGGGCCAGCTTTCTGTTGTTCTGATAAGTATCAATGAAGGAATCCAGGGTCATGTCGCCATCCAGGAACGAATCAGCCATATTCTGTTGACAGGAGTAAAGAGGTTTGAGACAGTTTTAGAGAGAGAATAGAGAAGTCCCTTTTGACTCTTATTCAACACCAAGTTTAGATTCAGCTGAGTCATGAAGATGGAAACATAAAATCACAGAAACAAAGACAAACACTCATAAACTGCTGTGGGAATTAACATTTTGTAAACATCATATAATGGTTATTTCTTCAATCAACCATTTATTCAGAAAAAAAATTAAAAGTAACGACAAAAACCCATCTTAAGTGACGGAATTAATATCTTCAAAATGATCAAAAATGTAATAATTACAGCAGTATACAAGTGTGATATTTATCTTTTGTTAGATTTAAACTCACACCATATGTGACCATTACCAAAACTGTCACAGCAACTTTACGCCACATTTCCACCAAAAACTTTTGGTATATTACCTATAGAACCCACATGTGTGTATGTATGTAACCCATATGAACATGCACCTAAACCCTTGATCTGTTTTGTGTTTCCTTCCCAGACAGTTCTCTTAGATGTAGGTGGGGCTGTTACTGGATGGTAATAGCTGCGTCACTGCTCCATCCAGCTCTTGTTGCATTTCCTCTTCAGAATGAAACAGAACAGGCTGGAGTGCTTAGAGTCTCCATCGCAATTGATGAGATATTTAAAAATAGCAGGTTTGTACATCCAGTCGAGCTAGAGTGATGATTCGCTCTTGACCAATCAACGGACTGCAGTGTGTTTGACCACCAGTGTATCAATGTGTTTCACAGAATGGGTAAATGTGACCTGTTGTGTAAAAGCCCTTTTGATGGTTGGAATACTAGAAAGGCGCTTAACAAATGCAAGTCCATTTACCATCCATTTACCAACTCCATAAAAACATTACAGACAATGAGGTTACTGTATTTTCCCGGCAGCAGGCGTGTGGGAAAGCTTCTCTGTATGCACTGGTGCAAAGGCTTCATGGGTATAAGTCTCATTTTAGGTGTGTTCCTACACTGATTTTGACATTGAGCTCTAAAATGTTTTGACTGTTTCTACACTTAATTAACACAGAATAGTTGACATATGTGATGTGTAGTAGTGTAGCCAATCTTTCCGCATGGTGATCTCCCCAGCGTGCAAAGAGATGCTGAAATGTTGAAATGTTGTTATGGAACATTGCTACTTATTTGCTTCGTGGTTGTTGCAACATTTTCAGTGGTAGCTGGCTCGTACTGACTGGTAATCAATACTGGCACTTTTACATTTTACTTGTTGGTGAACAGTGACTTTTTCTTGCACACTGATACTTCTAAAAAGCTGCCAGTACTCTGTTCTGCCCTCGCCATATCAGGCTCTCTGATCGATTCATAATGGCCCTAAATGAACTGCATTACCCAGGGGGCATTGGGAGAACTACATAATGCTCACCTGTTCCTCCTTGCCTGCCTGTTTTTCTCTGTCTGCAGCTAGTCTAGGTAATGTTACATTACAAAAATGTTGGCCTGGCTCCAAGACGGCAACACATAGAGAACACAGAGTCAGACGATGACTCAGCTTCCAAAGTCAGATCCTATGTTACAAATGCAGAGTGATAAAGGATGAGAAGACCAGGTATTTTAAGTTCCCCTCTTAACTTCTCTTATACTGTATGAAGCCTCAGATGCACAATATTAGAGAAACAAGACAAAACAAAGGCATTAATGGCATAATTTCACTCTGAAAAAAACCCAAAAACATTTACATTGTTTTCCAAATAAAAAGTTAGTGAAGAATCTGTCAGTTAAGCTTAACTGTTGGACAGAGTTTGTTAGTGTTTCTGCAATTTAGGAATTGGCCACAATTACACCTGTGTATCCCTAGGGCTTTGTTGATAAGCATAATCAGGAGTGTACACACATTTCCAAGCACAAGGAGAAAAGTTTTTTGATGACAGTGTCCTTGCTGGTGATGCTAGAGTTCAAGCAGTTGAAGAATCTGAGGTCTAATTATTATTTCTCTTGCGGTATAAACGCATTTCGGACTTAGCACCTTAATGATTTAATTGATAGCTCAACAACACTGATAGGACAGGTCTGTTGCAGTATGTCATTCAGCTGCCCACATGCTCTCCAACAAGAGTCTGAACAATGAAGTTTCTGTAGGAGAGGACATCAGCAACTGGTAAAGGCAGGTAAATGAATTACTGACTGGTGTCGCTGAGGGACACATGAAGTCATCCATGAAGGGAGCAGTATAGAGCTTACCTCTGTCTCCTCTTCTATTTTGGCTCCCTCCGCCTGCAGCAGGGCCAGCAAAATGTCCAGGGAGGTGTTTCCTGACTTGTGGTCTGTTAAAAAACAAGTCAGAGAAACAGCACAAATGTTATTATTCTTATGAACTAGAACTGCGACCAGCAACAATAAACACACATTGGACAAATGTAAAACTCATAATCATCTTTTCATCAGCATCGCAAGACCCTTAATGCTCACTGAATGCTACGCGCTCTGATGGAATCAAAGCTGTTCAAATTTAGCTTTAAGTATGTATGTTTTGGCATCAAAATGCTATTTTCCTAAGCCCTTCAAAAATCTTTTTATACGCAACCCGATTGCTATGCTCACCTACTGCTGTGGATGCCATGCTAGTATGGTTGCAAAAGTCACACAATAACACAGACAAAGTAAACAATTGAAGCAGCAGTAGACTAGCAACCCCCGTGTACTGTAAGGTAAAATTACTGTTTCTGTCAATGGAGTCTGGTCACTCTAGAGAGGGAAATACAACTGCTTCAGTTCCCTGTCACAAAGGGCTGTCTGACAGCAAGGCAAGGTGGGGAAATAATCTAAATATATCATACACTTAAACTGATGTGAATTAATTTAGGTTTTCCTTTTTTTAGGTAACAAAAATGTGCCTTGCTGCTGCCCTTAAACACAGCCATCAGACTCCTTTGACAAAAATAGTAATTTTACCTCTTGAAACACAATGACTTGCTGATCTACCGTCCGCTGCTTTGATTATCAGTTGTGTTGTTGTTTGACTTTCGGAGCCAAACTAACATGGCATCCACAGCAGTAGGCTACTTTGCTTAGCTTCTGTGCCAGTACTCCTGTCTGCTTCTCCGAACTGGCAGCGAGCCAACAAACGCCTACGGTACATAATACACTTCCGTGATGCAGAAAATTACACAATGGAGTGACATGATGCCACTTTTGTTTGGTTCTTTATAATAATGCAAAGGCAGCAAAAAGAAGGAACTTTGTAGCAGCTCTATAGCTCAATCTCTGTGTAAAGAGATCTTATATGTCTTCACCTGGTTAAATGAAGGTTTGGTAATAATAAATTGACACCATCTTCCAACTCCAAGCTCAGATCTTCCAAGCTAACTCTTTCCTTACTCTACAGGCTTACACTGTCGGTGAACTGCTTGTGTGGGGAGTGAGGGAGGGGAGGGCATCAGCACTGTAACCCATGTCACAGCTTTTTGCTAACAGTTGAGTGGGAGTTTCCATTTGAACACACATAAAAGAGCGCAGATGGACTCGCCCTTTAAACTTAAATTGTAATACTTTGTAAACACAATTATGTTCAAAGGCTGGGTCCATCTGATTAAACACAATAAATGTAATGTTTTATTCTGTTTTGGGAGCTTTTGTGACAAACACCCTTTTGTCTGTGAACCAGAGCTACAGCAACATTTGTAATATTATAATGCTACAATTCATCACCTCCACAATCTTTTCAACACATTCGAGTCACGAGAAACTGGTGCACTGTTTACACAGTGCTCAAAGCAACACAGATGCGCTGTGGATTAAGTGTGATCCATGTCTAAATAAACCAAGGAGTTAATTCGCCAAAGAAACCCCCCAGATATCCCTGCAGTTCTAAAGCTGAAATGAAGGTGTTGGTAATAACAGATTTGATGCGCCTGTCACACAAAGCTGAGGCAGGATTATGTGAAATCTGTCAGTCTAGGTCCTGTGACTGACACATCCAAACAGCCGTAACACCTCTGTGTTTGCTGTGAACAGGCAAAGCCCCACAGAGTCAACTGAAACTGGCTTGGTGTCTCAAAGGAGGAAGCCTGTTTTGTTTGTGTTCCTTAGCAGGGCTGAAAGTCAACACCAACTGGAGCTGGGACTGCATACATGCATGGTGGCACTCTGGCAATAAGACCAATGACACATCACTAGTAACTGATCTCCACGACAGCACTGTCAACTCACATTCATTCCAGCAAACCCTCACACAATATAGTGGACCACTAATTACAGGAGAGATTCCAGTCTAACCTGATATGCTCTGCTACTGTAGGCTTCCTTTTATGCACGGCATCTAAGCAAACAAAGATCTAGAGACCAATTAATGCCCTGGACATTGACTGCGATATACTTTAGGTCAGCCCAAGTCTTTACAAAACCTTCTGCACTAAAACTTCCATAACTGATTTTGAATACCTTTCACTTTGTGAGGCTGTGCTTTACTGCAGTGGGGCTTTAGCTAAATGCTAATGCTAGCATGCTAAAATGCTCATGATAACAATGCTAACATGGCAGGTATAGTGTTTTTCATCTTCCTCATACAGCAAGTTAGTATGCCAACCTTTGCCATTTACCATGAAACACAAAGGCTGAGGCTTATGAGTATGTCTATGTCTATTTGGTATTTGGTCATAGATTAAAGTATGGCACATATTGAAATTTTGACCTGATGATGACATTAGGGGATCACCAAAGTTATTACAGTTCATTCTGATCGGGACGTGGATGTCTGTACATCTTATTTTAAGGCTGAGCAATATGAAGAAAATCAAATATCACAATATTATTGTCCAAATACTTCAATATTGTTATTGCAACAATTGTAGAGTAGACTATTCGTGCTTTCACAAAAATATTTACACAATCAAATTTTTGATACATAATCATCAGTAATGTGGATAGAATGACTGAGAAGGTAAAGGCAAATATTAGAACAGCCAGAACAGTCTGGTGAGTTCAGAAAATGACATCACTTATACTGTAACGTAGCCTTTAAAGCCAGGAAAAGACAACTCTTGCATATCTAGTCTCATATCACAATGGTATAATACTGATACACTGCCCAGCCCTATCTTATTATTATTTCCAATAGTCGAAGCATTTCACTCAAAACTACTTATGCCAATCTAGTAGTGGGGTCAAAATTCAAGGAATCACCAAAATCACCCTCTGGGAAACATGAATGTCCCAATTTTGTGCCAATCTATCTTGTAGTTGTTGAGCTATTTCAGTGTGGACCAAAGTGGTGGTGGACTGGCAGACCAACATTTTCATCCCTAAAGCCATACGGCTAGCATGGCTAAAAACCATGACGCTACACCTTCCACTGAAAGCCATACTGTTTTGGGGGTGAACTGTCCCTTTAAATCATATAACTCCCTATGTCAAGACAATGTCATTGGTATGCCTGTAAGCCAGACCCTTAACCTTATGACTTTGAGTATGGTCAAAGTACAGCTCTCTGTCACTGTTTGTCCAACTCCCCTCCACACTGTCACTTGTGAATTTCTAACATGTCTCGTGGTTAATTATGGGTTAAAGAGGGTAAAGGAGTGATGGTGATTAAGTGTGTGAAAGGCAAAAGGAAATACAAAAGCAGTGTTGACGAAAGGCCTGGCCAAGCTACTCTTTCCTCCACACTTGAAGTCTGTTATCTGCTATTGAGCTCATTATTAATGCCAAGCCATAAGGTCGCACTGAAATGTCACACAACTTTACCATGTTGGTGTATCACTTCCGAATCACTAAGCAATAAAATCGACCGGCTCACTCATTAGGGAAAATGGGAATGAGACCACAGAGGCAACTCATTCACATTTTTATCAGAGTGAATAAAAGACTGGTTCTAATTCCCTGGTAAAATCATCTCAAACAGCAACTTAAAGTGTGATAAATACCAGAGGCATTTCCAGGAAGCTCTGCAATAAACCCTCTGCCTCGGGGATGTGGTGAGTGACAAATACATGTAACGAGTCTAAGTGCCAGACCCATTTCCTGTTCTAAATTTCCTGTATCTGAGGGTAAATATTACCTCTCTCTGGTAGAGGGCTAGAGAGTAAAGATGCAATTAAATCTTAAGCAATTCCTGCCGATACTCAAATGCAACAACACTGCTGCAGTTAGATGAGATTTAAATCACTAGCTGCATACCTGAAAGTTGTAACCACTTGTTAACAAGCTTGCCAAACTTGCTATGGTTGGCCCTGTGGTGCTTATCTTGTCAGACTCTATAAGAACAAATTCACTGATGGCAGATACTTGTGAGACTGCCTGTGCATCATACACAACTGTAAACAGTGACTGTTTTCCACCTGTGACAGACTTGTCGGACTGTGCAAACACAGCCTCCCTCATTCCTTCAACAACCTTAACAAGAAGGTCGCTGTTGTGATATTTGCACATATCCAAAAACCTGTCTTTCATAATGTTAAAAAGTATATGTGTCTCCTTCTGACCAGAAATATAGGCTTTTTTTTTGAGGGTAAGTATCTTTACCCCAGCATTGCAAATTGTTGGCGAGTTGGTTTGTGTACACCATATCCATGACAACACACAGAGCTGACCGCAAACAAAGAAGAGAGCATGTGTCGCAAACTGTGGTAAAAACCACAGTTGAGACACATATTACAAATGTACTGTATACATGCCCAAAGAACGCTCCCAAAACCCGAATAATACCAGCATATCACATCTTAAGTGGAAAATGCTTTATCTGGAAAAAGCCCTAATTTGGAATATCCAAACAGATAATGCTGTTTACATGACCCATATCGAATTCAGAATAAAGTCATATTCTGAATAATAGTGGAATATCAGTGTGCATGTAAATGTACCCAGCGAGTGGCAAACACTTAACACTGCATAAGAAGCAGCCTCGCCACTTTTCTTGTTAAATGTGTCAGCAACAAACAAACTTGTTGTATTACTTCTTCACTGGTTAACTTAACAAATAATGAGCCAAGAAAAATGACTTTGAGGGATTCCACAACCAACAATTAGCCAGACCAAGATTTCTGTCAAATTGGTCAATTTACTGTAATAACATTTTTCATCTCTGAATTGTTGGCACTAGATGTGACACTTGTGTTGGTGTGCCAAATTTTACTGCAGGGGATTAAATTTTATAGAAAAGCATTCAAAGACAGAGGCTTCATTCTTAACGCAGCCTTCTTCCAGGGTGAACTCTCTTTCCTTTCTGTCTTATTCCCTCTCCCATAACAAGGCGGACTCTCAGGCATATCAGCGGCACTCCTCCACACAAAGCTGTGATTCTCTGGCTGAGCAGAGAGTCTGCCGAGCACACAACACACAGTCTGGGCCTGGAGATCATGAGACAGCCATTTAGTAAATGAATCCACATCGACCTCTGCTGCGAATCTGACGGGAGGAGTTTTGGCCTGCCTCACTGCCTTTCTCTCTCTCCCACCCTCCTGACTCCCCTGCCTGCCAGTCCTGTCATCCACCACTCCCTCCCACCCACTGTGGCTGTTTTACACCAGCTTGCCTGGCAGCACAATGGCCCACTGTGGGCTGCCGTTCTCAGAGGCGGTGGATGGTGGTGGTGATGGGGGTGCCCTGCCATTTTGGCCTCCACAACCCAATGGACAGTGAAGGGTAACACAGACGCCAAACATTTCCTGAAGAAAAGGTTGGGGACGGCGGGGACGGCGGGGACGGCAGTGCCGGCGTTGTAACTGTATGCAAACGACAACACAGTAAGCTTCTGTATGTTGGAGCTTTCATCTGGGTCAAACGGCTACATTTCTCTCAGCTCCGAGCATCGCTGTCCTTCCCCAGCTGCTCTACAGCAAATCCACAACTAGGACGGCGACTGCATGGAAGGCAGGGGGCGGGGGGACACTGGGTAACCTACATTTGACAAAAGCCATCGTTTGCTGACAACAGACAAAACCACAGACTGCTGCATCAGTGTATTGACTACTGTATTAGAAGGAGCTTGAAATGTTCTGCTGCTTTAGATTGTGAAGCAAAGACTGGCGTTATTGCAGTGCAACCTTACATGAAAGTCCGGTAAAACATCTCTGCAGCCATTACAACTGATATTTTCCAGGACCTCATTTTGCTGTAAGTGGAGCAGTAATTCTATTTAGAGAAGATTCTACCAATTCAATTCTAGCCTTACAGTAAAGACTGTGATCTTGTGTGTATTGTATACATGACAGCAGCAGCAGGCTTTCTGACTCTGTATGCCTCGCAGGGAAGACAGCAAAGTCAAACTTTTATCAGCGTTGCAGAGTAGTGAATGGTTGGCATGCTATTTTGAGAGGGCTGCTTGGCAACGACTGCATCAACACAAGGTCACAAGTATTGTCATTCCCTTTTTCTTCACACACTAGGAAAGTACTGTGAAGGTGCGTCAGTAAGGGATATTACAGCCCTGTAAGAACTTGCAGTGAAGCTGTATATCAGATCTGGGACTTGTTCAACCCGAACAGAGTTCAATCCCAGTGACTCCTGAAGCAACATGACGACAGAACTTCAGGGCTGCTTCAGCCTCTGATGGGAAACATGAGAACTGGTTGAACAGGTCTCTTCAGCATGTGTTCATGCAGAGGAACAAACAATGTGAAGAGAAAACATTACATAACGCCTTAGTTCCTATGATGACGATGACTGACGGTATGAAAAGGTTCACTCTCAAACTGAAAGCACATAATTGCAATCCCCTAGAGTTTCCATATTATCAGTGTTTTCATATTGGATTTACTACAGAGCTAAGTGGTTGAAGGGACAGTTCACTCAAGAAGTGAGTGGGGTGGAGCTGTGCAGAGAGTGAGAGAGAGGAAAGATGCGCACTTGCTTGGCATTTCAGAAGTGCGGCATTACATAACGCAACTTGACCCGATATCAATACAAACAGTACTGTCTACATCTATATCTTGCTTGAAAATATATCAATATATAGTACATAGTCATATATCGCCAAGCCCTGTAGTGCTACTTATTAATCTAGATTGTTTTGATGTGAATTTCCGAGTCTTTAAGATATCAGCTATGAAGATGTCTGCCTACCCTCCAGTATAATGGAACTAGATGGCTCAGCTATTGGAGCTCAAAGTGCTATAGAAATAAAATTGAAAAACTCAATAGCAATGTCTCTTTTCAGAAATCATAACCTGGTTACTCATGATAATTCGCAGACCTTGTTGTGAGCAGTTTCATGTAGGAACTATTTTTCATTTTTATCACTGCACAGAAGGAGATGTTAACATCAATTGCGTCTTCCTAAGCTGAGCTATAATGTTAGCTAGCTCAGCAATGCTTATGTGAGCCAGCAGTAGATGCACACTTCCTTCTGCGTTGTGATAAGTATTTTTGATTCAGAGGAGAGCTATTACTTTAAGACGGACAACACATACTGTTCTCTGTTCAATTACTGCCTAGAAGCCTCATTGTTCACTATACCCCTCTTGTTCTCTCCCCATGTTTCCAGTTTGTATGTCAGTTATCAATTAACAGCCCTATTCAGGTTTCACTGACTGTTATTTTCTGATAACACACAGAATTGGAGAGCAATTATTTAATTTTACTCCATATTTGAACTCCTGTGGATGTGCTGTAGCATTGTTTTTTTTATTTTTAAAATCATATAGTCAGATATTTACACTGATACTACTTTACACAAATCTGTGGAGACTAGGGGTGGGAATCACAAAAGCCCCCATGATCTGATATTATCAAATGACAATACATTATGGATGCGACTTTAAACGTGTCTGTCTGGTGGACTGAAAAAGCAACTGATTCTTTTGTTCTAGAGGATACCAGAAGTTTAATTTGTATTTGCAATATTAATAATTTATGTCATAAAAAAATTGATACATTATAACCACGCAAAATATTGAGATACTATGCTGTAGTGATTCCCCGACCCCCACTATCCCCATCCCTAAATAGACTGTAATTAAAAGTACAACACCAGGTTGTCATGGTAATGTGCCCTGTGCATATGTTGCCAGCTGCTCTGTTTGAAGCTTTTCCTGCAGGCATTTGTTTGGACCAGTTTTCAATGACTTCATAGACGACAGTGCTCAAATTTGTTAAGGGCTGGGTCCCATTAAAAATTCAAGACACTGAGAGGAACTAATCAATAAAAAATGTTTCTCTTTCTAGTGATAGCTGTCCTGCTGCTGTACCTAGGGTGGATTTGCGAAGCTGATAGGACTCGAAGTTCTCCTGAAGACAGCTGTAGCGCTTGGTGAGCTCCTCTTTCTTTTGCTCCAGTTTGGGCTGTAGGGCGAGGTTTTGCTCTGCCAAGGTTCGGTTGTTGGCCAGTGTCTTCTCTTTGCTCTCCTGGACTTCCTGCATCTACAAAAGACAAAAAAAAAAACAAAAGTCAGAAATATCTTTATGGCATCAACTGTGCATTTTTTCAATGCAAAACTCATGACAAGCCAAGTCTTAATAGACAAGACTCCTCTCTTACATAATGAATTCACATTTAGCTAGGTGAGGGAAGTCATTCTCCAAAATTATTATTCATTCTTTGCTGAAAAACATCTAAGAAATAATAATTAAAAAAAAGTTACTGTTGTGGATTTTGACTATGATTCATCACACTTAACCTGTCAGTTTTCACATAACTCCCACAGGCCTCTTCACATATTTAAAAAGGCAAATCATGATGACAAATGTGTCATCGACCTGCTCTAAATCAGCACCTTCTCTTCACAAGAAGAAGGGAAACCTGTTTATCTCATTTCAGCAGTGTGATAGGTCTTTTTTAATTCTCAAGCAAACTTGATACCATAAAAAACAGTATATAAGCTTTAAAACAACTGCAAGGCCATCAGTGACCTGAGTTTTTGTAGTGTTGTATTTTTCAGCAGCTCCCCCCCAGTTCTGATTCAACTTCAACTTCAATGATTCAACTATCCACACATTCCATACTCAACAAGATGGCTGTATGGTTGTTTCTCCTGAACACAGGCAGCGCCACACTGCAGCCGCCTCTGAATGGCATTTAGCAGTGATCCACAGCAGGAAAGGGACAGCAGCTCACATTCCCACCAGCACACCAGTCCTTTTGCACTGTAAAGCACACGGCTCCTCTCCGTCTTTTGCAAGAGTCCTCTGCTCTGTCGGATTGGCAAATAGAAAAGAGCTTCCTGGTTCAATGGCAGGAATGTCCAGGATTTAGCCAAGTGTCGGTGAATTAAAGGATTTTACACTTCCTTATATCCTGTTGGAAACTGCTGTAGCACAGAGGTTGTCCAATTTTTTTCCAACGCCTGTACAATAGCTAGCAGGATGCTAGTTCAACTTCTGTCATATTCTCCGTCTTTCCTAGATGTTTACGTTTGAAAAACATGACCTGGCTAGCTAGCAGCTAGAAGTCGGCAGAAGGAGAGTTAACAGGCTGTTGAGTTGATTTCCTCATCCTGATGAGTGACTCACAGCCACACGCCACCACCATCCAAAGCCAACCACAAAAAGCACCACCAAGGCTTGCAAAACAGACATAAGAGCCTTAATTGATCGGAGCTGACAGAGAGGCGGCTGGAAACATCCACGCTTGCGTCATATCAACATAATATAAAGGCAACGCTTTGTGAAGGCAGCTGACTCACACTCATGTAGACATCCCAGTCTCAGTGACCACATGCACCAATGCCTCCTCGTGCTACTTGTGTTGATAACTTTGACCACATTGAGAAAGACTTTGGACTTTTCAAAAGTCTTTTTTTTTTATTTCAGTTAACTATTTTTTCACACCTAGGTTTGGTTTTTAGTTTAGTTTCAGTTAGATATAATAACGTTGTTACTGACGGTAGCAATTTATTACTTTGTTTAACTTGCCTGGTTGTATCCAAAAATACAAAACGTAACATGGCTAATTAGCCATTTAAAGCAGTAGGGGACAGACACCATAATAAAAATGCAGCACCTGAGATACTACTGACTTATCAAGCTGTAATGGTTGCCCCGTTACTAAACAACAGACCCTTTTCAGGACGGACGTTTAGACATGTCATTACAGGAAACCACAGGTGTATCTAATAACAACCATGGCTGCATTCCATTCAGGTGTGCCAGTACCTGGACCCTGCTATTGTGCACGCTGACTCACTTACTGTAAAAAACACTCTGAGTGTTCATCGTCTTGTCATCACTACCATATGTGGAGTAGAATAGCGACTTTCTAGCGAGGACTATATTAATTTTACACCCAGAATTCAGACAATGTTGGCCAGACAATGGTCCCTCCCCTTCTTCCAGCCCCCTTGCTCAGATCACACCCATTTTTGATCTCAGTCTTCATTGCATTCTCAACCACACATCTGTTAAGTTTTGTGAGCCAGGGGCGTAAAGCGTGTGGGCCAACAGACCACATTTCGCCATGAGGACACACACACACACACAAGGCAAATACCAGCCGTCACAACATTGTCGCAGCTGGTAATAATAAATGTACTGCCTTATAAAGTTTATAGGGGTCCATTTCATGCCCAGCCACTGCCATAGTTTACTTGGACACCTAAATAGAAAGGAGTCATCATCAAGGTTCTAAGTTCTACCACGCTCACATTGTATTGTTCACAGCTTAATCAAAAGCAGTCGATTTGGAGAAAACTTTCCTGTCAGCCTCCAAGCTGTAATTCCAAAATCAGATAATGGAAATTTCATGTAAAAAAAAAAGTGCCCCTTTAATGTAAGTTTAAACTAAAAGCATGAAGATAAGCGGGATGAACAACATGCTACAGTGTGAGTGTCAGAGGACTGAAGTAAAAAAAAGGTTCCCTGCTGCTCCTCAAATGACTCACTTCACACATCCAACCAACATGTTGTATGTGCAAATATAACCAGGACTGGGCGAGAACATGTAGGACAACTCTGAAAATACACTGTAGCGTAGGTCTTGATTATGGAATCGTTTCTACAAGTGACTAAGGCAGGCCTTGTTTGGCAGTGGAACTGACAGGAAACAACATTTTATGCAGGAAAAAGAGCTAAATATGTCTAATACCACTGCACTTTGCACCGTCATATCCTGAGGTGGCAGGGCCCTCTTTTGTAAGAGCCGATTTGCTCGTTCATCGTGGCCCACTAAAGGAGCAGACCTTTAAATAGCATCCATAACTGCAGGCTTGTTCTGTCAAGCCAAACACATAATTGTTTGCTGGAGGACTGCTCCACTCTCTCCGTAAAGGCTGAAATAATCACAGGAAATGTAGGTTAAGAGCTCGCCTGGATGGACCACAGACCTGAATATTTGGAGATCTGGTGTAATAAGCCACAATTACATACAGGTCGCAGTAAAATGCCATTCACAAAAAATAGAAACATTAAAATTGAAAGCACATTTTTCTTAGGTAATTGTTACGCATTTCCTTCTTCCTTTCTTTTGTGTGACCACAATTAAAGCCACAAAAAAACCTCTCACAGGATGTTGTTAGGAAAGTGGGAAAAAGACTGAGATTGAGACCAAAGCTTGGCTCCAGAACTCTGACATAAAAAAAGTGAATAGGTGATGTTTTCCTCAGTCTGCACTCTTGGCCAAAAAAATTTAATTTCCTGTTAGAAAAGAATCTGAACTTCAGTATAAGTACAGATGCACCAATTGTGAAATTCTGGGCCGATACCAATACTGATGTTTAAAATAACAATTTGGCCAATAGCCAATACCAGTGTTTTTTTGTTTGTTTTTGTTTGTTGTTGTTTAGTTTGTTTTTGTTGTTATTTAGACCTTAAAAGCATCTCAAAGGCCCTCATTTACAAAACTAACGTTCAAGAGATAACTGGACATGCAGTCATTTCCAAGCAAAGCTCAGCATGTATCAATGTGGACATGAGCAAGGCTTCAATCAGAACTCACATCAGGAGTTAGTGTAGAGGTTACCGGGACAGGATATTTAAATGACGACTGTTTTCAGCTGTCACAGTTATCAATGCCCTGTCATTCCTTGGCTGTGATCTGCGTGATATGAGCGTTTTATGAATCACAAGTGAACCCTATCATGAGATGATTTCTGCACTCGGATCTGCACTGGTTTGTACATTACATTGATAAATGTAATTGTAACTCAATGCAACCCTTTGTCAGCTGTTAGTTTTGGCTGCTAACAGCTGACAGCCAACATTAACTAGCTCTCCATTTGCTGATTTCAGCCCAGATTTCAAAATGTAGCATTAATGTAGCATTACCAGGGAAACAACACAGTGTGTCCCCTGACTCAAATTTATTTTTCCTAGGTTGGTGAAGGCATGAACAGCCCTACTCTGCCTCTGATTGGCTTACCCTGACATTCTTGCCCTAACCAATCTCATTCCTCTTGCCTAACCCTAACCAACCCAACATACGAAAGCAACGAGCACTGGCCAATCAGAGGGAGAGTAGGGAGGGTCATGCCTTCAACATCCTAGGAAAAGAAAATCTGTGTCCCCTGACGCATCAATAGTGAGTTTACTGCATCCTCTCATCCCAAAGGTACCCGTTGAAGATCTCTGTTTGTCTCAATCACGTTTTCTATTGTCCCCGGGATGACAGGTCGTTGACAGTCTCCAGTTCTACTTTTTAGCCTGCACAAAACTGATGTGACACAACAGAAAAACACTGTATTCTGTCATTGGTGAATGACATTTTATTTGCCGATAGGCTGATGGCAGTCAACAAGGCAAATATCAGCCGATACTCATGTTCAGCCAATAAATCTGTGCATCTCTACGTATTAGAGCTAGACTGATACCAGCCAATATTAGCTCACTGTAGATATACTGCATTGATTTGTAAGTCGGCAGATGAGTTACAAGAAACAGCAGTACAGAAACACCAAACTGGGTTTAAGTCTCCGTCATGTACTTCATGCACTACAGAGAGCTGACGAGTTGATTTTACACTCAGTATGTATCTTGGCAACAAATCTAAGAAATCCATATCAGTATTGTTTGTTCATGTTATGTGTATTGTAGAAATACTCATCCAATATATTATTATCACATTTTTTTAAGTTCCCAAATATATATATCTTAGTATCAGACTCAAAAACAATCTACCTGTAGTGTTATCATTAGTCATTAAATTAAACAGCCACTGAGCAAGACTATGCATTAAATCTGTTCTGTTAGAAACTGACACAACTGAACTTGAACTTCAGCAAGCATGCTGTGTAAAGCCCATTCCTGGATTAGTGAAGACCTCAAAAAGATAAGGGGCCAAATGTGAGAGATGGTGCTCAGCTTAATCTTCACACTGCTTTAAAATGTTAAGTATAATAGAAAGCTTAAATGAGCCAAAACATCATGCATTGACATGAAACTGGGTTACCTACAAATCAAGATCATATGAGCTTTAGTACAGTGGACACTCAAAGGTAGCTGATCATAATGTTGCTGAAAAGATTCTATAATTTTGGAAATGTGTCAGGCTGCCTGAGCTTGCCTAAAAAAAATAGGCCCCTATTGCACACATGCATGCATACAAGTCACATTTAGTGTATTACAGGACAGTAGTGATGCATGTTATCTACAGATATGACACATTTAAGGTCAGTTCATGTGGAAAAACAGGATGTACAGAATCTAAACAAATTCATGATAAAGCCATTTGCATTATTCAAAAGGCAACACATGTTGCCTCAGTGTGTTGTGCAAAATGAAGAGATCATTGCCTACAGCACAGTATGTGTCTACATCTCAGCCAAGAATTTGTGACTATATACTACAGCTGTATAGTCAGAAGTTCTCAGCACTCTCGAGTTTCGCTCAATGCCTTATGACACCCGCTGCCTTTGTTTCCTTCCAGTGTATTACAAAGAAAGAATTTCCCAGACAGTTCCACCTTTGGTTCAGGCGTGTCTTCACTTGTCTGATTCCCTTCCATCTCTCCCATAATCTTATGACTAATTTAAGTCAACAACTGCAGTGTCATTGCAGTAAACAAGTCCCTCCCTCTCTGTAAGCTCTCTGGAGGAGGAAAATGAAACCATGGAGACAATCAGACAGGGTGTGGATCAAAAACAGAACTGACAACACAAAAGGCCAGCTCACATCACAATGTTCATCCAAACAGCTAAAAATACCGTACTGTATTCTTCTTGCTTTTTTTGAGGTAAACTGGATATGGAGCACTTCAGCTGACATATAGTAGCTTACAGTTTCTGGTGTCTGAGAAGAGGGGCTTTCATCACATTTAAGGCAGCAAGTCCTCACTCTCACGCAAAATGAGCTAAAATGCCAGAGTGTGAGACACAGCACCATGACAACAGACAAGAAAAATTCCTGTGTCTTGACAATGTGTGTTTAATGTTTCTAATTACTGATAGCATCCACACTGGAGGGTAAGAAAAGAAAGAAGAGTGTTTTCTGGAGAGTTTGCACTTTACAGTGAAAACAGAGAATAAGCACGGTGGGAAAATTCTTCCAACACTGGGATCTGGTGGGGCTGATTGAGCAGGGTACATTAAGCCTGCACTGGAATTGACTATTTTGGAAGCAGCAGTGTGGGAAATAATCGGACGCACAACTCCTGTATGAAAAAAGAAGTCAAATCTGTTAGCACTCCCTCCTGATATGGCAAATTTCTGTCTGCGGTGGAACCTTTCTGAGGACTATGGCTTGTAATCGCTCCGTGTATGGAAAAACTCAGGCTTATCAGCTGCTTATCGTTGCAAGGGCAGACTTATGGAAGATAAAGTGCAAAGCAGGTACACATTAATTGGAAATAGCTGGAGCAAAGCCATGAGAAAAAAGAAATGAGCATGTGACCTGTGCGAGAAAGCAACTCTGACAGTGTCAATTGATGTTACTTTGCAACTGCTTCACACACCTTCAGTCTGCAGCATTATATTCAGACCTGTACTGAATGTATTCAATAATCTGGGGATTCGGCATATAGGGTTACTCAACAATAACTGATGCGAAGAACATCTCGGATGCTATAATGTCGTTAGCATTACTTACGTTTCCAGGTGTTCATTAAGCTGGTTAATAATTCATGTGTTAGATCATGGTGTTCAGTTTTGTTTTCCTCGGTATCGGTGTACCTGTGCAGTCAGTCGTAAACTGGCAGGTTTGTGAGTGGAGTTTGGCAGGACGACCTAGGCCATTAATTACATTTCAATATTTTCTGAAAATGACTCACCATTAATGTGGTCATTAAAAAGTATACTTGCTCAGATATAATATTGGATGTAGACGGGCTTCTGTTGTCTGGGTAAGTCCAATTTTTTTGGAGCAGCAATGTCGCAAACAGGGAACCCTCGACTGTTCAAACTTGAGACAATGCTCGCCCCTGCTCCGTCCCAAGGTTAACACATTGCACCTTATTTCAGGGTTGGCAACATTTAAGTTTGGCTGACAACACACATTCATGATAAAAAGCCTAAACCTGAATCGAAGCGACCATTTCCGCGACAGTACCGAGACTATGTTGGTAAGCACAACAAAGGGGGTGAGGGAAAAACAGTGACCGAGAAAAAGCAGTGAGAAGCTAACGTTGGGACTACAAAAGCGAATAGCTTTAACATACCTCATCCATCTCCTGTATCATACTGGTGAGTTTTTCGTCGTCTTCCAGTATTTCGTTGAGTTGAGTCATCGTGTATTCGCTAAACTTGTTGGAAAAACTAGACATTTTAGCTCTTGTTGTGTGTTTCTCTTCGCCTGTGATCCCTCTTCTCGCTTTGCAGATTGTGACAGCTGACTGAGCTTCCCTTACAGGAAGTAGTTACAGGCCCCGTGCTGCCTTCAGGTGCCGTCAGAAATGTTGTAATAAACGGAAAACCCAACTATGGGCGTCAATGGAGCGGCAATCAAAGTGTAGCACTGGTTAAAAAATACTAAACTCCACTGTCTCGGCTAAACACAACGACTTTTATTTTAAGACAATTAATTTCTCATCCTTTAAATTAAGTTCTTCACACCTACCTTTTAATCAACAAAATAATATATACCTAGGGACTGTTTTTTATGAGAGGGGAGGGGGTGGTGCAAAACAGGGCAGGCACTTAAAATCATTTTTAAGAATTGGCAGGGAGTTATGTTTTTAGATTTGGTTTAGGGAGGGGACATTCAACTTTAAATGGTCTTATTATGTATTTATTTTAAATACCCTCAGAACCACAAAACATGCAAAAGGGTTTTAAAGGCGTGTTTTCTTAAAACACAATCCACAATCACACCATTAATCATAGCCAGAAACTGTGAAATAATGTTACTTATGGTGGAGTGAGGGTCATGTATTTTCCCACTCAGAGAGGCTCAAGGAAAATATTTATAGCCTCATGGTAAAAATAAATAAATAAATGAAATTTAAAAAAATGATAATAATAATAAGTTAAGTATTGTCTTATCTGCATTGTGCAATGTCAAAGCCAGCAGTCGTAAAATAGCACAAAGAGCCTGAGAGTGGTGGGACTGGCTCTAGTTTTGTGCCTGTAAGCATGTTTGCTGCCACATGATACTTAGGCAACATGATAAATATGAATAGAGAGGTTGTTATATTGTATGAGTCTGGACAAAAATAAACAAAATGCTAACGTCAACATCCATGTTAACATCAGGGTCAACATCCATCCATCAACTGAAATTGAATGAGGATTTACGTGTAGACATTAAATGCAGCATTAAGTACTAATCCAACATGTCTGTTTCCATAAAGGCCAACAGTATATTTTATTCATTTTTTATTCATAGTGATTTATACAATTACATTATGCATCTCTGGAGTCATTAAATTTATTTGCCCTTATCACAGACAGTTAGATCCCTACTGTGAATTTAGTTCATCAGACAAAAGGCACCCATCTTTTCTTTGTGGTCATTGCAGCACTTACTTGTAGAGCTACAAATGATGTAATCAAACAGCCTTGAAAAGAAACACAAAGCATTTCCACACCTGCTACAGCAAACTCCATATAAAAGCAAAACAAATCCTGAGGAAGAGTTCAATAAAACAATAACTTACGTGATTGTAGTATGATGATGAGGTATTAAAAAACAAACACAACCTTACATAGTGCATCAGCAGCAACATATTGCCTGTTCTTAAAGCTAATATATCAGTTAATAATCATAGTGGCCATTCATTCAAGTTTTATTTCTAGTGGCAATGCCAACCCTCTATGATATGTTTTTGATACATTCAACTGTATTTTTAAGTCCATAATGCTACTTAGTTTGTCTATCATTTGATCTTAACCTGAACTGATTCTAACATAATCAAATTCTAGATTAAAGGGATAGTTTGGATTTTTTTTAAGTGGGGTTGTATAAGGTACTTAGCCATAGTCGGTGTATTACCTACACAACATGGCAGTCGGCATGCCCCCAGTATAGATAAACACCCTAGAGTCTGATGGGGAGGCTAAGCAATTTACTGCTGTTAAAGGGGTCTGCAATAAAATGTATTTTAGCCACCTGAAAAAAGTCTCACCTAAAACAGTGTATTGAAGGTATTTTTTACCAATTTCCATTTCTGTCAGACAGCAATTTCCAACAGGAAACTGAAGCTGTTATATCGCCCTCTTCAAAGCCCGACTCCATTGACAAAAACAGTGATTTAACATCACTGAACACAGGAGCTGCTGGTCTACTGCTGTCTCGATCAGTTATTTTGAAGTGGTGAACTCTGATTCACCAAAGTCACACAATGACACAAACTAACAAACTGATGGAGACAGCAGGAGACCAGTAGCTCCTGTGTTCAGTGAGCCCAAATTTTTGTTTTTGTCAATGGAGTCTGGTGGCTTTTAAGAGAGCATAGGTTGAACTGAAGCTGTTAATGACTTCCCTGTTGGAATGGGTGGTCTGACAGAAAGGTAAAGCAGTGAAAATACGCTCAATATAGCATACATTTATTTTGCTGTAGATTGTTTTTAGATGGGACTTTTTTTTAGGTGACTACAATATGTTTTGCTGCTGACCCCGTCCACAGCAGCACTTTGCTTAGCTTCCGTTTCAGCAATCCTGCCACTTGACAAAACTGGGAGGTGTGCCGACTGACATCTACTGTAGGTAATACTTAATATTCTAACCGCTTCATCCTCTTGAGGGTCGCGGGGGGGCTGGAGCCTATCCCAGCTGACATCAGGCGAGAGGCAGGGTACACCCTGGACAGGTCGCCAGACTATCGCAGGGCTGACACATAGAGACAGACAACCATTCACACTCACATTCACACCTACGGACAATTTAGAGTTATCAATTAACCTAGTCCCCAATCTGCATGTCTTTGGACTGTGGGAGGAAGCCGGAGTGCCCGGAGAGAACCCACGCTGACACGGGGAGAACATGCAAACTCTGCACAGAAGGGCTCCCACGGCCAGGATCGAACCGGTAATGTAGGTAATACTGACTCTGGATAAGTACCTCATACAACCCACCTTCAAAAAATCTGAACTAGCCCTTTAAGTTATATTAAGATCCTGGATTTCAGTTCAGTGTTTGGAGTGTCCTGTGGTCTAAATTCAGTTTGAAGACCTCTTCTACCCTTTGCATGGAAATAGTTAAACTAAACACTACTGAATATCTGAATAAAATAGCCTCTATAGTACATATGGTTTGAATCTTAGAATATACAAAACGTGCCATCACCCATCCAGCAGTTCAATCCCATTTCCACACACTGCAGGTCATTCTCAGTAGCGTACATTATGCTCAGAATCACTGGTGCTGCAACTGCTGCTCTTTCTTCTCTTCTTCCCTCCACCATCAGACTTCCAGCTGAGTTTTTCAGATGGGTTGAGGACCTCCGCCCCTGTCTCAATGCCTAGGACCTGCCTCTGCACCAGCTTGTGATATAGCCCCCCACTGGCCATCAGCTGACTGTGAGACCCCTGTTCCGCCACACGCCCCCTGTCGATCACGATGATGTTGTCTGCCTTTTCCACTGTGCTGAGCCGATGGGCGATTACCAGCACTGTGTGCTCCTGCATGATGTTGTTCAGAGCCGTCTGAACCTGCAGCAGATGTAGCAAGGATGAACAAAATGATAATGAGATGAGTTAGCAGCTCTCTGACACAATAAAAAAGTTAAATAATGAAGCCTTTCACTTACCACGTGTTCACTCTCTGCATCCAGGGCGCTGGTCGCCTCGTCCAGGATAAGAACACGAGGGTTGCGGATGAGAGCTCTTGCAATGGCCACCCTTTGTTTCTGCCCCCCTGACAACTGGGTGCCTTTCTCGCCAACACCTGGGGAAGAAAAAATACCAGTACTTCGGCTGCATGAAGAACACATGACAATTAAACAGTAAAACCTAACTGTGAGGTTTCTAGCAGGAAAGCAGTGCAGGGAAGTTAGTATGAGGGAAAAAGATTACATTCTAATCCTAATACTAAATCGTGTTTAACTCTGGTAAATTGTGCAAGGGTACATGTGCTATGGGAAAAACCAGGGACGGAGCAGCAGGGTGGCCTCTGGGGCTCCAGCCCCAAATGTTTTCCTTCACCCTTTTAGGTTTTTAAAATTCCTTAAACTTTGAGTCATTCAGATAATAAAACAGTTTATGTCCATGTTGTTTATCATACTAAGCTATTCCCCAAAGAAATCTTAACGTAATATAATTTAATTAAGTAAATGTTCTGTTGGCCTAATATTCAATTCAGAGTATTGAAGAGCACTACTTGTTACTTACTTGTTGGGGATCATATTTGCAGCCTAGATTATTTTGGTATCGATCATCAACAGTCCCGTGCACAGACATTTTTTTGGGCAGGTGCTCAAGTAAAAGAAAAGGGGCACCTCTCTCATAGTTATTGATTTCAAATATAAAGGTATATACAGTAACACGTTTTGCTTGCTCAGGCATTCAGTACTGCTTTCAAATATTTAATTTCCTGTAGATCAACTTGTCTTATTTCATGTTATCCGCTGAGTCAACGCACATTTTGCTGTGAATAAATGTGATCTGCAGGGAGGTTTAAATTATTCTGGATGTACAGTGTAGAAGCTACTCTGACACCAACACACTTAGGATGATTTCTACCTCAAAGTTCTTCAATATGCAGTCAACACAGCACTGAAGAGAAAAGAGACTTTTTTGAGGGGTAGTTTGGTTCATTTACATCAAATTCAGATTCTTACAAACATGGTTCTTTTCTTCAGACCTTAAATGCAAGGCTTATTTTAGATTTTCTGTCGTCATCACTTTCCCATCAAAACCCTTTACTTTAACCAGCTAAATGCTTGATTTCCTGTTGGTTCAGAAATAATATTGTTTTTAAAATTCAATCCACTGCCCAAGAATCTGTAAACAGTAAAGTTTGTGCATACCAGAAAATGACTGTGTTTTATTAAATAGTTGCGTACTAATATTTAAAATTATCATCCAAATAAGCTTTAGATATTCTTGAAGAATTCCAGAGAACAGAAGCCTGCAGCAGCTGTAGCTTTGCGCCCTTCCTCTCCTTTTCTGTGCTATTAGCACAGGAAATATGCAGCACCAAACCGCATTTCAGATTTTTGTAAATTAATTATCAGCCGCGGCACGGGAGATCTAAACATTATTTCGAGTAGAGTTTTGGGTTTTAAAGACGTGGAAGTGAGAGAAATACCGTAATCCGGTGACAGTCTTCGATCGCGCTGGGCAGTCAGTGAACTGGAATCAGCCAGAGAGTTGGAGGGAGACGGTGTGATTTAGCAGACTAACTTGCTTGTTGTTAAACTTAATGGCGGGTTATTACCTAAATTAGTCTAGCTGTATTGAGATGTTTTAATAGTTAAGTCTCACAACAGTTACAAACAATACCTTGACTTAGGGCAAACTCTATCGTTACCTGGCTTTCCATGAAGGTGGGTCACAGCAAGATGTGGATGCTGCTTTGCAGGGTGTTCTATTTACGTGCACTAAGTGATGACTGTGACAAGGGAAGTTGATGAGGGAGGGACAGGGGCTCTTGTGGTCTGGCAGAATTAAAACTCAAATGCGGTTGTCAGGCGTTACAGCAACGCTTTTAATTGAGACTTGGTGAAATGGGCCAAATTTAAAAACTAAAATATTAAATCAGAAAAATAAATAGACAAAAAAGGTCTCTCAAAAAAGAGCACTTATCCAGTCAGAGGGAAAACGGGAAGGTGTTTGAGCACCACCTGGGGTCTATCTGTGCACGTGCCTGCATTTAAATGTAGCAGATGTGTCAGAGAAACATTTATTCTGTTTTAAGGATAGTAATGATGTTTACGCCAAATACGTTATGTAACTTCAAAACAGTAACATTAGACAAAGTAGTCATCCTCAACATTTGCTGTGTTTGAGTTTCAGAATGATGAAGAACAGTTAAATACAAAACAGGATGTAGTCTCTTCGTGATGAATTTTTTCCTTGATAATTTTCATGTTTTTTGAAATGATGTACAAAGTTTAAGGCAGTAGACTATCTCAAGTGGCTTGAAAAGTGGCTTGTCATAATCCTGGAAACTGTCTGTTTGCATTTGTTTCCAACACGATGGTCTGTGAGTGGGTGTCCTAGCTAACCTATCGTTTACAATACCAATACATCAATGACTGACCTCTACATGAACACACATATAATAATTACTTGTCTCATAGCCTGAAGGGAGGGCGGTGATAAAATCATGAGCATTAGCCTTGGTGGCAGCCTGCACCACAGCCTCCATGGGGACGTCAGTCAGGCCATAGGTGATGTTCTCACCGACCGTCCGAGCAAACAGCACAGGCTCTTGGCCCACAAGAGCCACCTGCAGACACAAAATAACACATGGAAGGTTTTACGTGTGAAAGATTCTTAACCTACGATAAACTGATTTCAGTAACAAGAACAGAGTGTCGCAAAAATCCGATATATCTCATTCCTCTGTACCATAGGCCATAGTGGTCAAAAAATGTTGCACTGGTGACATGTTCCTTCATTACAAGTAACATGGTGACTGTTGTTTATTTTGAGTCCAGTCCATCTCTTATACAATGTCGTGCAGCTCCAAATACTCACTTGAGCAAGGTTCTCAAATTTTTTTCAGTAATTTACCCTCCTTAAAATATTTTTCAGGCAATTACTCCTTAACTACTGCACAAGATTTTTGGTAGAAATGCAAAGTAAATAAACATAAACCAGAATGTGATTGCACTTGTGGCAGTTGACAGTTAATGCATGAACTGAAAAAAGGAATACTGAATATAAAATGTGGTTTATCGATCAAACATTTTTTTTTTTAATTTGAAATTAATACAGTTTCATTATTTTTGGAATTACGTATGATTGATATTTCTAAAAAGTAACTAAACGCCAGAGTTTTGGCTGACGTGCCTCTTCCTCGGCCCCACAGGAACAGCAACAGGCTTTATAGTGGCCAAACCATAGAATTACAACTTTTGGGTCCGTGATTTGATGCCATTGGGCCCAAAGGACTTTTTCCCATAGACTTACATTGTCAATCAGTGTATCAATTTTTTGAGCGTAACAACATCGGGATTTGATCCATTCAATCCGATAACATTTGGAAAGTAAAGAAGAGCTTGGTAGCTCTTCCAAAACACGCCCTGTGTCTTGGCTACCAAAATAAAAAATAAAAACTGGAAAAAACAAAACTGAAAAAAGTGGTTTGGGGGTTTAGTTACTCTTTTAATTTACATTTAAAAAAAGAAAATCTAATGTACTCCAGAGTACCCCTGGGGTTACGATACCCCCATTTGAGAAACACTGCATTAGAGAACCCAAAGTGCTGAAAATAGTACCTAACAAATCAGCAATATTTGCTAAAAACTACAGTGTCCAGATGTTTTAGGGAAATTACTTTATTATTAAAAATAATATATTTGTAATTAGTTTTTGGAATGCCTAAATAATCCTAACCCCTAAGCAGTAATCAACAGGCTTGGTTTTAGTGCAACAAACAGGGTAGTTAAGTTGGAAAGTGCTGAGAGACAGACTAACACATTTGTTAGATTTGTTGACATCAAGAGAAGAAAGAATAAGCCAGTCTTATCCTTCAAAAGGGCACGTTCCAGCCTGTCCTAATTGTTGAACATCCTGTCAATCATACTGATGTAGACTGACCTTGGAGTGGAGGTAGTCATGCTGGAAGGTGTGAATGGGCTTTCCATCCAGCAGCACTTGGCCTTGTTGAGGAAGGTAGAAGTTTTCCAGCAGACTCACACAGGAGCTCTTCCCACTGCCTGAAGGTCCCACGAGGGCGGTTACCTCCCCAGGATGCAAAGTGAATGACACTCCCTGCAAACACATCAATACGGAAGTGATTTCTTTTTTTCAAACTTTCAGACACCACCACCATAAAAAGTCGACACATAGTACAGTAAGTAAGGGGTTTCGGGGTTAAAGGGCAACTGATATTATTGGACTTGTGTTATCAACAGCTAATATTATTTGCACATAATTTAATTACCTTCAAATATGGCTATTATCATGTTCAAATAATAAAAAAATTGAAATGCTGCTTGAGGGCGGCACGGTGGTGTGGTGGTTAGCACTCTCGCCTCACAGCAAGAGGGTTGCCGGTTCGATCCCGGGCGTGGGAGCACTTCTGTGCGGAGTTTGCATGTTCTCCCCGTGTCAGCGTGGGTTCTCTCCGGGCACTCCGGCTTCCTCCCACAGACATGCAGATTGGGGACTAGGTTAATTGGTAACTCTAAATTGTCCATAGGTGTGAATGTGAGTGTGAATGGTTGTCTGTCTCTATGTGTCAGCCCTGCGATAGTCTGGCGACCTGTCCAGGGTGTACCCTGCCTCTCGCCTGATGTCAGCTGGGATAGGCTCCAGCCCCCCCGCGACCCTCAAGAGGATGAAGCGGTTAGAAGATGAATGAATGAATGAATGAAATGCTGCTTGATTCCCTAGAACCTTATCCTGATACATTACAAAACTTAATACAGTAGCTTTTAGACACTTGATACAAGATACTTGATGCAGATTTGAAGTAAAAGGCTTGTAGTGGCTACAACAAAAACTACAATATATCAGCATCACCCTGGGATCAGTTTAGACTGAGCTGAGTGAATCAGACATGGCATGACCCCTGACTCTTGATACCTGCAGCCAAACAGTTATATATAGTTTATCAACACATGGTGAAAGCAAAATCCCTCAGAACAAACCTTGAGAATATCAGTCTCAGGGCGTGTTGGGTAGGCAAACGTGATGTCTTTAAATTCAACCAAACCGGTGCATGTGTCTGGAGCCTCTGTGCCGTCAGCTGGGTGTTTGGTTTCTCTGTCCAGGTACTCAAAAACCTTCTCGGCAGCACCAACCCCCTGCATGAGGCCCGTGTACACTGATGCAATACTCTGTAAGGTAAATCACACTTCAGTTAAGGGGATTTGTGTCTCTATATGCACATAATGAAATAAATTAATAAAACTGATGAAATACCTCCAGACATTCTCCCAGTTCCAGCAAGTAAATGAAAAAAGAGATCAAGGCAGCACTGCTCATCTGTCCAGTAAGTACAAGGTGGCCGCCATAGAAGAGGATAGCCACCTCTAAAGCGAGCTCTGAAATCTGAAACAAACACACACACACACACACACACACACATCCTACTGATGTCCACGTTGAAACACACAGTAATTAAGAAATACAAAGTATTGTACGTAACAGATTTAGAGCTTTACGTCTTCATCTGAAGGGGCAACTGCTGATACCCACACAACTGGACCACATGTAGCAAGCGTAGGCCAGGGCTTGTTTTTTGTTGAGCCGGAACATGACCAAAAGCTTGCTGTAGTAGGAGTCGGCCTCCCCGCACTCGTTGGCAAAGCTCCGTACTGTCCTCATGGCTGAAATGGTTTCCTCTGCAACTTTATTGGCCTCTGCGAGGGTTGTTTGCACCTCTTTGGTCAGTTTCTGGAAAAAAAAAAAAAAATTAATCCATTTTTTGTGCAAATGCAGTGATCAACAAAAACAGAAATCTACTTTACCTTGTAGTAATCCCCATAGAGTCTGGAGACAAGGGCAATGAAAGGGAATCCCATGATGGCCACCAGTGTGAGCTTCCAGGACATCCCAAACATAAAGATGAAGAAGCCGATGCCCTTGACCATGCTCCGCAGGAAGATGTTGACATTCTGGGAGATGAGGTCACTCACCTGAGTGGTGTCCGCAGACAGACGTGAAATGATGTCACCTACAGGGTGAGACAGGCATGTAATAACATTAGAAGGACTTCTCCTTTGTTGAAGAAGGCACTCATACAGACGAAAGTCAATAATAGAGATATAGGGAGGGTGGATGTGTAGTGTTCCTATATCACCTGTATGGTTTTCATCAAAAAAGCCAATTTCCTGCCTCATCAGAGTTCTGAAGAGATGGTTCCTGAGCCGAAGGTTTAATTTTGCAAACGTCAGGGTGAAGACTCCTCCACGTACTCCCATTGCAAGTGAACTGGGGAAAGGGTAAAGGCGCAATAAAGAATTTAAGTCTGGTTTTTGGCACATATGACGTTCTCGCTTCAAATTTAATCGAGCAGCTTTGCCATATGTCATTATATCATCACACACTCTTCCTGATCCCTCCCACCTCTGCATACTCCCAAACAACGGCAAAATGCCAAAACAATTATTATTACCATTACAATAAGCAAATCATTACAACTCCAGACTGCAACATTCTCATATGAACAAATATTTGCTCACCCTTTTCCACCAATTAAGCTCTGATTCTTTTACCAGTTCCATTCAGAATTCGGTGAACCTTGTTGCTTTCTAGCGAGCCAGCCCATGTTTCCATCTGTTTTGCCGGAACCATTTTATCGAGGATGTGTCATCAACAGAAGTAAACAGTAGCAAAATGACATTGATTACCTGTGAACTAACTTCTGTTGTTACAGATATTTGTTTTTACGTCCAAAGCAAGCATGAACAGCTATTGATGAGATCACTGCACACTCTTTTTTTTGTCCAAAAATTCCTCTCGATTTCTCCACTGTTGCCTCCTCCATCCTCTTTTTCCAACCAGCAGAATATGATTCACGCATAGATGTTGTCTGAGTTTGCATTCAGGTCAAGAAAAAACTGCTATTTTTTGGTTACAGCTGTGAACCAACTTTTGGGTTCTGAACCACCTCATTTTTGGTCGAAGCTCTGAATAGTTCAAAATTAGGTGCAGGAACTGGTTCCATGTTGGTGCAAAAGAGGTACAAATGTCACCTTATATTGATCTGAAATTAGTGTCTCTCTAAGGCAAATCATAATATGATACCATACCATATACGTTATTGTTCTCATAGGGAAATTTATCTTGGACTTAGGAGCTGCACAAGCATTGCTGCCCTACAATAACAGTCCAGAAGCAATGAAAAGCACACACTATAAAACATAAAAACAAATACTACACGTGTTGTTATGTTTTTATGGTGTATGCTTTTCATGTCACGTCACAGAAGACAACCTGTTGATACTCACCTAGCTAAGGCCAGCACTGACAGTATGATCACAGGCTTAGCAAAGTACTCCATGCTCTTGTGAACCACAATGCTGTCTATTGCTTTTCCGTAGTAGTACGGTATGAAGGCCTCACCTGCAGGTTAGAGAGAGAGGAGCAGAGATATTATGTAAGAATGTCCACATACTGACTTTTCATACGTGTAATAGGCTGTTGGTACATGAATATACAGTAGCGCTGCAGGAATGAGTTCCAAAACCCAGGGATGAGTTCGCATATTTGCTCCCAGTTCCCTCGTTTCGAAGTCAGTGGGTTTTTTGCTGTCCTGTTCCTGCTGTGGATCACCGCTATATACTGTTTAGAGGCAGCTGCAGTGTGGCGCTGCCCGTGTTTACGAGAAGCTATTATATGGCTGTCTTACTGAGGTCCAAATGTATGGATAGTTAGGTCATTTCATAACCAGAAACCACAGATTACCAGAACCATCCAGAATCACGGACCATTATAAAGCAGCAGCCAACAATGTAAGAAGTCGCAAAAAAGGACTAAATTACAGTGCACAAATTAAAGGGATGGGATCACATTACACTGGAGTTGTATAATTCCATTTGACAAATAAATTATTGATTAATGCAAAATCCAAAGGAAAAATCCTATTGGCTTCTTTGTGTTGAGGGGGCCAGGGCGATGCTACCTTCTGTATCGGCCTACAAAAAACATCATCCCTGCAGCACTCTTTTATCAAGATAACTTAGTGAAAACTTGGACAATAATGAGATATTTGTTTTCAAAATAAATTGAGAAAATCAGTAAGGCTGTAACAATAATTTGGATATTTAATTAACTGTTTATGTACTGTTGAGATTCTCTGTATCTAGCTCCTCCTTTGTGAGGATTTGCTGGTTTTCTTTGCTCTGTGTGATAGAAAATATCTTTAAGAATAAAACAAGACAGCTTGTAGAAAAACAGCAACACAATGTCTAACTTGCAAAAATAATGCTTTTAATTCGACACCTCTTTCAGTAACTAGACCGTCATCAGGCACACATCAGTTTGTGTCCTTCAGCTCTGGAAAAATGTCCCAAAGATGGACGTTTTCTCTATTTTCTGACATTTCACAGACCAAATGACTATGACCCAAAGGTCATAATTTACACTTTTAGGAGTTGTTTTGAAGGTGAGGTGGCATTTTATGGAGCTTTGTATTTTACTATGCAGTATGGCCTGAAAACACTGTACCAATAAAAGAATTGCATCTCTGTGATAAGGTGCTATAAGCTGCCTCCACCTCTGTTTCTATCTATATTTTTTTGTCCATGTATAAAACAAGTAAATAAAACAAAGCCCTTCACTATCTTTTCAATATTGAAGTTTGGCCTCTGAGTTGCTCCTGATGAGTGCAAAGGCTACATGTGGTGTAATCTGGAATGAGTCACAGTCATAACCTACAGCGTCAGCCTCTGTTGTGGTATAGCACATGACTGTTGCAATCCTTTGTAACCGACAGGATTAAACACTTTTATTGGACTGGTTTATATTACTATGTCAATGACACTCACACACAGCAGAGATGAGGAGGAAGAGGAAGGCTACGGACAGCAGCCCACCGTCCTTTTTGCAGTAGGTCAGCAGACGTCCCAGTGTGGCCCCAGAGCTGGTCATCTTTTTCTCCTGGCTTTCCTCATTCTTCTTCTTCCTCTCACACCCCACCCCCTGCTCCTCCTCACCAGCTGTCCCCACCAGCTTCTCAGCATCCTCAGAGCCCCCCTCTCCTCCACTTGCGCAGCTCGTGCTTGCCGAGTTGGACTCCTTCCCAAGCATCCTCCAGAGCAGCATGACACCCAGAGAAGAGGCACAAGTCCAGCATATCAGGCTCAGGAACCAGGGCTGTTGGGTCAGAGACTTCAGCTCGGTTAGCATCAGCATCTTGGCCAGGGCGTAGGTGATGACGATCAGACAGATGAAGACAATGAGCGAGGAGAGTTTAGCTGCCCTTTGTGGGCCATCTTGTCTATTCCATGACACCCCTATGGAGGCTCCCAGCAGGAGGGAGGCTCTGAGCAGCACAGTCACCCAGAGGTCCAATGCTGACTGGAGGATGTTAAAGTTCAGGGCATCCTTTGTGAATATACTCAAGTGCGAACCATGTGTGTACAAGACAGTGGTGACAATCACGTCCAGTAGGGTGTACAACACAGTGCAGCTCACAGCTACTTTGATGCCCATGCTGCAGGATAGAGTTACATATAAAGTTATAAGAAATACAACCACTGTTAAAGCTACAGATGGTAACTTTTATTAAAAATAATTTTTTGTCATATTTGCTGAAACTGTCACTATATCCACACAGTGGTACATGAGGCAAAAAACCATGTTCCTTCTCCACCTTGTAGTGCGTCTAATGGCAACTGCAAGAATCCTCCGTGGTTTAAGGGAAACAACCAATCAGAGCAGAGGGGTTTCTAATGTAGCTGTGCACCGTATCAACCACTGCTCATGAACTGCAGCCACTAGGAAGTGCTGATCAAATATGAATCAAGTTTCTGTTAGTGCCTTGCCTATTTCTCATCTCAAATGTTTTCAGAAACATATTTTAGTGTACTGTTTAGCTGTTAAATCAGAAAGTTTGTGACCCTACAGCCATGTTGAAGACAGTCGAGCCAAAACAAAGCACCGCCCACCAGCTGGGCCAACCTTCTCACTTTACAGTAAAACAGTAGGGCTGCACAATTAATCAAATATTAATCACGATCATGACTTTGGCTTCCCACAAATAAATGACCATGATCGACTGCAAAATTGACATTTAAAATAATGTTGCTAACGTTACCTTACTGTTAACATAAACAGTATGTTTTTCCTCATTAAAGGGTTTTTTCTGGGGAGTTTTTCCTTATCCGCTGTGAGGGTCCAAAGGACAGAGGGATGTCGTATGCTGTAAAGCTCTGTGAGGCAAATTGTGATTTGTGATATTGGGCTTTTAAATAAAATTGATTGATTGATTGATTGATTGATTGATTGATTGATAAATACCCATCAGATCTTTTGTCCTTAAAAACAATGAGCAATCGTGATAAACAATCGTGATCTCAACATTGACCAAATAATTGTGGATAGCATTTTATTATAATTGTGCAGCCCTACTAAACAGAACATTAAAATATGTTTCTGAAAACATTTGAGGCAAGAAATAGGTGATACAGTAACAGAATCTTTACATAGTCTTTATAATAGTTTGACAATTTGACTGCAGTTCAGAAGCAGTGATTGACATGATTGACAGCTGTGTTACAGACTCTGTGGCCAGGCCCGCCTTCAGGGGGAGTCAGAGGAAATAGATGATCCAGCCCAAGGCCAAGGGGGGCCCATGAAAAGTTCTATGGTTGACCCTTAAATGGGATCAAGTACAACAATTTACATTTCCATCTGGTACTCCCACAGGTATTGTGAAATGATGCAGTCCATCTGACATGGGTCTGGTGCAGAATGCGCAGAAATCACAAGTGCTGCTAATGTAAACATGTTAAGTGAACTGCAGCCTGACTAGTGAAGTCAGAATTCTTCACCAAAAATCAGGGGCTCCTAAAGGAAAGTCAGGGTGCAGAGGTAACAAGACAGTGAAAGGAGCAGAGGGGCAATGGACAAATGTCTGGCAAAAAACTGTGAAGAAGCAGCAGGTATGACGGGCGGAGCTGAAGGTGACAACTGAGGCAAACTGATTTTCAGCAAATCAGTTTTGTTTTTAGAGTTTAAGCTGTTAAATCTCCTGGGCAAGGATGAAAGGACATCATGAAACTTGAAACTGCTGTCCCCCTGCCCTGACCACTGGCCTGACTGGTGGTTTTCCCTAAGGCAGATGGATTCTTGCAAATACCATTAGGAGCAATGGGAGGAGGCAGAGGATTATTTTTTCACAGATTATGTGTCTCTTTTACTGTGTGGCTATAGTGACAGTTTCAGGAAAAATGTTTAAAATGTTTTAAAACAAAAAACTTCCAACTGCAGCTTTAAACTATCCCAGGTAATAAAAAAACGGACACAAAAACAGAAACCGACAAAACAATTCTATGATATTTTAAGATCACTCAAAGGCAGCAGAAATGACTCCACCAATACTTGAATTATCTCTTCACACTTACTTTATTCTGTAGGGATGCACTTCCGGTCTCTTGCGGCTCTATCTGCAGGGGATAAATGTGAGGTAGTCCTACAACAAGTTAAACACAAGATGTTACTACGCTGTAAATGACTGTCCAGCAAGATGGCAACCTCAGATAACAAATATACCTATTACATTATAATCTAACTCTGTGAGTTAGCAGCTAGCAGGCGGTGAGTTGTGGTGGGTCAGGTTTCAGACGCGTCCATGTTATTGAATCCCATAATGTCCAGCCGGGTGTCCAGGGGAATGTTAAATTAGTTTATACAGTCTCTCCCTATTCATAATGAAATAAATAGCAGCGTAAATATGGTACAAGTTGATAAACAGCTTCCACGCCTTAAACTGGGTCGGGTGGGTTTAAGAGAGTGAACCGACATTAGCCTTGCTGGACACCGGTGTCAAAGATCGTCTATGTAACAGAGGATTCAGACTTTGCAGGTGTTTGACAATCTGACAAGACAGGTAGCACAATGTGGCATAATCGCGCACAAGCCACTGACAGCTTCGTGTAATCACGTTGTAACTTTCTTGTAATATGAATCAATCAAGTGATTAATCTGAACTATCAAAAAAAAAGAGCATCCATGTGGTAAATCTGATGTAACAGTATGAAATGATCAGTCCAGCAGCTCGGAAATGATTCACAGCACAGGAGTCACTGGATATTATGTCCAGCTACCGTCCTGATTTTTATTCTATTTTTCCAAAATAAACTTTCCATTTCCCACTTATCCTTATAATTTGGAATCCCCTGTGTCCACTAGGTCTAAATTTATAATCTATATGAAGTGAAATTGAGTCTGTTAAAGTATCCTACCTGGTCGAGGAGTGACTACGTAAACCAGCTCCTGTGACTCTCTGAGTCCCCGGACACACACACACTGCCAAATATCTTCACCCCCATAAATGAAGAGACGCACTGGTTTAGATACCTGGAAAGGAGGCAGAATGATACCTCTGTTCATTTTTACCTCTCTGACCTCAATTGTTGCGGAAGTGAACGTTCTTTGGCTCCTCCCACCAGGTATTTTGTGAACGTTCAAGAGCATCCGGTCAAAACCACCAAAGTTATGTTGAAAAATGGGACATTTCAAGAAACCTCCGTGAAATATACAACAACTGTAATCCTGTTATACCTATTACTGGCTCATAATGGTAGTTTGTCACTATAAAATCGTAGCAGGAGACTAAAAATAGTATTTTAGGTTCCTACATGAGATTATTCGTTCAAGCCTACTGATTTATTAGGGGCTGGTCTGCACTTACCAGAGAAGGGTGGTAGCTGGGTGTGACTTCATTTTATTATTATTATTATTATTATTATTATTTTGACCCTCCCTGAAGCTACAAATGTTTTTCCTTGAGCCTCCCCAAGTGACTGGCAAAAAATGCATGACCCTCCCTCGACCATAAACTGTTTTAGATTTTAAAAACTTACCCTCTGATGTTTGAAAATGTAATGTTAAAAGTTAAAGATGAAATCCTGGATTTGAAAAAAGCCTTGATTTTTCACTCTTGTTGTGCTGCCTAGTTAGTGTATTCGGGTTATTCTTGGCCAATTTTTAAATGAGACCCATATAATACAGTCATTTTGATGAACTATCACTATTTTTAGCTCAGATTTTGTTACCTTTTTTTTCTGACGAAGTGTGCGTTGCATATGATGCGTCCATGGACCAAAATTTTAAAATCCAACAATTTCTGTTTTAAACACTTACTGGCTATGATGAATGATTAATTTAGGTGATTTTAAAAGAAAACTCACCTTCTGGATTTGGAAAGCATGTTTTCTCTCAAAACCAGCAGGGAAATAGAAAATACAACCATTTAAATCATTATGCCCCTCCCCTAAGCCAAAATAAAAAGCCTAAGTCCATCCACGGTGCTTAAAAATTTGTTTGACATACCTGCCCGTTTTTGCAATACCCCCTCCCCTCTCATAAATAACAAACAGTCCCTTAAGATGTTTTTAATAAGTACAGCACAAGTGGTTTCATGGCCCTCAACTTTACCGTTTTGGTCACTCTCACTGCACCCATCACATGTTTTCAGCAGTAGCAGGTCGCTGTTTTTAATTGTTTTTTTGTTTTTGGTCACTTTATGTACATTTTGGTGATGATGCTTTTTATTTTACTTTATGATGGATTTTCACTTGAAATGGAATATTTCTCTGTAGCATGTTTGTGTGTGTATGTGTGTGTGTGTGTGTGTGTGTGTGTGTGTTTTAACTCAAAAAAGGATCTCTGTACCTCTCTCCCCACTGAGTGGGTTTTTATACCCTACAGAATAACTTGATATCACCCCTAAGATTGGGAACCACAGGTTTATATATTTAAAGTGTAATTGTGTATCTAATGTTTTCAATTTCTCTTCCCAGCATGTTTTCTATTATATTTTATTATTTTTTTAGTAGTTGTAGTAGTAGTAATACGTAGCTGACCTATGGTGGTCTGCATTACAAAGCATTAGTTTAAAATTATTAGTGTATGTATTGGCAATACTTAGTCAATATACCTTAACTGTAACATTGGTGTTCCTCAAGGATCAATACTGGGCCCTACTGTGTTCAGCTTGTACATTAACAACCTGCTTTTACTCTACCCATCTATCAACAAATATATGAAGATGACACAGTTCTTCATGTGTATGCTAAAAACAAACTATCTGATTGATTAAGCAGTTCATATTTACACCTGGAGATAAACAAAACTGTGTTTTCACACAGAAACCCACTCACCAACCCAATGTTTTTGTTAAAGTAAAAAAAGGTCAAAGGTCAGGGATATCTTACTTTAAATATCTTGAAATAATCCTTGATTCAAATCTGTTGTTTAAAGAGCATGTTAAAAGGGTGGGCGGAACTATTAAATTCAACCTGGCTAATTTTAGGCATACAAGACCATACCTAACAACAGAGGCAGCTAGCCTCTTTATGTGTGCTATGACCTTCTCTCACAAGCAAGAGATTCCACAGACTAACACTAATCAGCGTCTTTAAGCAATATCAGACTTCCCATCAGGTAATGACATTACACCAAGGTCACACAAATTAAACAATACCTTTAATTTTAAGCATTGTTGTTTAAAAATCTATTGCTTGACACAGTGGAAAAAAAGAATAAGTTAATATCATTTCAAGGGAAATGTTTTGGTTGTTTTTTAAAGGGAAACAGAACAAAAAGCTCAATAATTCATGTGGGTCAAAGTGTACTGCCATTACTTTGGCCAGTGGATTCTTTTTCTAAATGCCAGATTCATCTACGAGTGAAACACCAACCAAGATTGTGTTCAACCAGCATTAGCATTAGTAACACAAATCATCACACTCGTTTCACCAACATCTGGATTTCCATCTTCTGTCTAAGACGTCAGGAGGCTCATGACAACATGTAGTCCTGCTCCACTGATCCACCTCTTCCAAACAGTCCTCCTCAGTGGACATCAGAGTCAGCCAAGTGATACTCTAACTCAGTCTTCATGTCCTCTGAGCTGCTTTGCTCAGTGGCCAGCACTGTCTCAACAGGAAAAGATAAATACAAACTGTCTTTTAGTTTTTTTGGGGAGGGGGAGTCCCCTGCACCGAACAGAGGATCTGCCATTTTAAAGGTCATCGAGGGCATGTTATGTGTCCTGCGTTTGGCATTCTTCTTCTTCTCTTGTTTGTAGGCTGCATTCATATTGGCGATCACCTGAAAGTGGAACACACATATTCAGACACAAAAAAGAGAGGACTTAAAGAAAAAAAACGACACAACCAATATAAAACACACAGCCAGTTATATTCATGTGTTTACTAATGAAGCCCATAAATATGTATATTTCTAAATATTTCTGTCAACAAGTTTGTTGTTGCACAACACATGGATAACGCTGGTTTTAACTTTGTATCTTAAATAATTAATAGAGTTTCTATTACAGGAAACAGGGGTGTAAGAATCACATTTCTGTACTCTACTATGCAACTGTGTTCACAAGAATAGTGCATATATATCACCCTGACAACACTGTGTCCAACATGTCGAGATAAATGTCCAGTACCATGTCTGGGGGACATAAAAGAAACATACACAACCCAACACAAAACTTGTAGTTTCTCATATATGAGGCAGGAACCCCTTGGGCCAACTAGGAACCAGAGGCTATGTAGGAACATTTTTAAAAAAAAATTTCAACCCTGATAGCTCTTTGTAATGGTTGATTACTCTTCAGCTGTGGCTAATCAGTGGGAAAAAAAACATTTTAAAGCTGCACTAAATAATTTCTTTATATAGTCAATAAATCAAATGAATATGTGTAATGTGAAATGTGGTGCTAAGAGTGACAAACCTGTAAAAAATTATTATCAAACACTGCAGACCCCTTCAGTTCTATGGAGCTTTTTCTTTTTTTGCTCCTTTTAGCTTCATGTTTTGGTTTCCTGTCAATTCAACAACTGATTTCAGCAACAAAGCTTTGATAAACAAACTGTATACCTCATGCCCTGTACCAAACATCAGACAGGCAACATTTGTCAGGTGGCCAGAAACACAAATGCATTGTGCATTGGAGTTATTGTAACCTTAATGCTATAGTCTGTTTGCTAACATGTTAGCTAGGCTTCGCTGGCATCAGTTTTTTCATGCCTTCCTAACATTTCATGGGGTATATGGTATTTGTGTGAAAAAAATAAATTAATTAAATTTAAAAATGTACAAGCTGAGCTACTGGTGATAGAAGTCATTGTAGCATGTATGACATTGTCTGACCTACAAGCAGTGTGTCTACAAGGGGAATTATACCCCTTTTTGACAGTCATGGGCTGGTGTGGCTTGGCTTGCTTTGGTGTGGTTTGATTTGGGTGAGCATAGCAGGGATTTGCATTTCCATCACAGCAGAGGTACCTGCTTGACGGTGTGTCTTCAACTGATGACGACTTGTCTTAAGTGATAACGTTTAGCAGCCGGCTGATCCATGGCTAAAGTCCCCTGTTATTTTTGCTGCATGTGTTTTTCCACAGCAGGGCAGATAAAACAAGTTTACCTGTTGGAGGTGAGCTGTTTGCAGAGGTGCAGTGAGAAACTGTTGTCTGCAGCTCTTCATCCAACATCTCACTCTGGTGGTTTCTGAATTTACTCTTCCTCCCTGCCATATGATTAGACTAGTCTTTAATGAAAAAAAAAAAAGCCGCTAGCAAAGTTCTGCTAATTCAGTGATAAACACAGGAACACATTTCCTACAGATTCTTCACAATAAAAGTCCCCCTCAATTTTGATATGTAAAAACTTTTATCGTGAAGCAGCAAAATACAGAAATGTTGGATTTTCAAGCAGCAACATGAAAAAAATTCTATAACAGCAAACATGAAACAGTAAAATCCATCACTTATAGTCATCAACCTTCTCAGCTCAGTCTCCTGTTCCATATGTAAAGACTGACCTCTGGTGCTGAACTACAATACATCACCTCAATACCACATATCTGTATCAGTTTAATAGAAAGAGGAACGTCTGTATTTTATACAGTAAATACTGTAAAACCCCAACATTGCACTAGCCTAATATTATAAGATGAAATATGTCACCATTCTTCAGCTTATTCTGCTGCCCCCAAATTGCCAACGTAATATTGATAAAGTCATTTAATGCAGCTTTATTCCATAAATTAATGCATTTAAATGTCCCTTCCAAACTGCGCATCTTCAAGGGTGACCCCATGCTGTGTAACTAAAAAATCAAAGTGCTAAAAAAACAACTAAAAAAATTAAAAACCCTCCTTTTTACCTGTCCTATCAAATAAAACTGCCATTCTCACCATCATTAATATCCTATTTGTTTACACTTAACAGCAACCCCTCCCCTAAAGAGAAAGTGATATATGTCACACAGAGAAAGTATCAACACCCTTTCATGGGACCTTTAAAGATGCAGCAATAAGAATAACCTTTTCTGAACTTTTGTCAGAACCCACAAAGCAGTGTCTGATGTGCATGTGACAATCAGACAAAGAAAGAAAAAACCAGCATGCATGGTGATAGTGCAAGAGAAAGTCTTTACCAGCTGCTTCACAGAGTTCTGCTGCTCCTGCATTATGGTTATATACGTTGAGGCCTTCTCCTTTGTGGAATACATATCCTGCTCCTGGTCGTCATAATTCAGTAGGCTCAAAGTAGTCTGCAGAAAGGGAGCAATATTAACAAACACATACAAACTACACTACTAGATTTTGTTCTTGACAATGGAGTCGTACCTCATTTGGTAAATTAGCTTTCCTGCTGAACATGAGGGAGTAAGGGCTGAACTTGGTCGTAGGGTTGGTGGATGTCCTGAACAGGAACAGCACAGGGTCCAGGAAGTCGTCCCATTCGGCCTGCTTTTCCGTTACCATCTGCACTATGGCTTCCTTCAGCAAAGGACTCGTGCAGTCGTGAAGCGGGTTGAGCTGAGGCTGATCCAGAGGAGACACCTTCTGCATGATGCTCCACCTATCGCACAGCAGTTTTGTCACCTAGAACACACAAGTACAGGGACTGATAAAACTGTCCCATGACAACATCTTCTACTTTTCTTGATCTATTCATTTTAATTTACTTTGTGACTCACAACTTACCTCATCACAGAAGTCAGCATTCTGCGTACATACTATCGTTTTAGGTGCACCAAACCTAATTGAACAGAGAACAGAACGAGTTCAGTTTAAGGGTGAAAAATATGTAATTTTGTGGGAAACCAGAAAAGGTCAGAAGTAAATGCAAGCATCCCATTAGTGACCATTTATTCAATAACTAAATATCTAAATAATTTGGATTTGGATGTAGAGCACAAAATAACACATACTGGAAAATTACACCTATACAGATTGTGGTAAAACCCTTGTTTCAACCTCAGTATGACTATCAATGATTTTATGAAATATTTTTACCTGTATATGCATTTGGAAATACATCTCGCAACAGAGAGAGCATCTGTCTTTTGCACTGGAAAAGCTTCTGGCCATTTACTGAAGTAATCAATGAGGACTATAACATTGGTGTTGCCTTGCTGTGTCTCTAGGAAAGGCCCTGGTGAAGAGAAGGGGAAAGACAGCCAGGGGGTTTAAATGTGTGGGAAAATATATACAGCAGAAAAATACCATCTGAAGAAATTAAGTGAAGCAAATACCTATTAGGTCAATGCCAACAATATCCCAAGGTGCTTCCACTTTTATAGGCCGAACCGTCCTCGCCAGGTTTTTATTCCTCTCTGTGAGCTGACAGGTCTCACATACTTTTATCTGAAACAGTAAACATTATCATAAAGGTTAAACATTGTTATCATTATATACCAGTTAAACATTAATATCATTATAGCCCAGTGATGATAGCTGCACACTTAAAACATAAAATGTATGTACCCAATCCACTACGTCCTTGATGATCCCCAGCCAGTAGTACTTGCTCTGGATCCTGTGGACAGTCTTCTTTTGGCCCAGGTGATGACCGATGTCATTGAAATGGCAGTCTAGAAAAATCTGCCTCTTCCTTTCAGCCTCGATCACCACCTCCCTCTTCTCGTCTTTCTTGGGTCCCACATAGTACAGCTTACCCTCTTGAATGCAAATACAAATAAAGAGTTGGACAAGTTGTATCATACTTTTTGTACTGTGACAATAAGAGGTTGCTGAATGCCCCTTGAGAATGCTTGTGGTGTATGGAGAGAACGTCAAACCATACCTCATTCAAAAATATAAGTATTTAATGTTGTCTTGCTTGTCTTGAAGGGCAGACATAGAAATAAAACATAACTTTGAGCTGACAGCAGTTGAGGTCAACCTCTCAGCCTTGACATACACTCTATTTTACAAACAACACTTATCTCCTGAAAATGTAGACTTTAATTAGTAGTTGAGTAGTAGTAGATAATTTAACCACAAGAGCCAGCTTGGGAGCCAAGTTGGGATTTAACTTACCTGATACATAGTTCTAGTAATAGTAAATCAATAATATAGTCAGCCGAATTATCTACAGGCTCCTACAGATTCATAAAATATCTTACATTATGTCCTACAGGGTACACACTTGCCGACATGCAAGGCGACTTTAAATTGGATGTTTTTTGAATGAAGGTTCGTAAAGCCACCAGACGTTCACTGGAGCTAGATGTAAGCAATGTATTGTTTCAGTGGTTTTTCCATTGTTAAATTCAGGTTTTAAAATAGCTCTTACCATCAATGATAAATTTCTGTGCGTATCTTTTCAGGTTCTTCTTCCGTAAAGGATTGATCGTCTGAGGAAAGCAGCCTTTAGCCACAAAAGTGTAAATGTCACCGAGTTTGTTGGAGCTGGATTCAACCACCTCCTCCTCAGCCACTTGCAATGACTCCACGCTTAACATTTCCGCTTAGACTTTACGAATGAGGAAAATAGAGAGCGTTTATACACCTCAGAAAACCAAAATATGCCGGCTGCCAGTCGGCATATTTGGCAGCACTGCTAGCTAATGCTAACGAAGACAGATAATCCACAACAAAATCACATCAGCCGAAGATACAAAGCTTGTGCTTGTCTTCTTTCTCTTCTTCTACTGTTGCATTTATGCAGCTGGCTTCACTTTTTTTTCTTTTGTTTTGCAATAGCGCCCCCATCTGTACAACGAATGGTACTTCCTACCAGCCCAAAAAATTAAAGGGAAATTACAATCTTTTTTGTTTGTTTGTTTATTTTACCTTGTAATAGACTGACTTCTTTGGTAAAGTACTTTTAAAAACGCTTTAGTCTTCCTTGACGGGTCCATCAATGATTTAAAACATAGGGGTCGATTTTAGGGAGGACTACATGATTGTCCATGCAATCGTGTATAGTGCGTTTCTGACCTCTAGTGGTCACGATGCGTAACTACAACTGTCAACAAGATACTATTGGTACCAGCGCACAAGTAACAAAAGTTCAAATATGTTTTAGGCGTGTACAATCACTTCCTTCAAATACTTTATAAGGAATATACATTTGGTTTTAAATTGGAACTTATTAAATCAAATACATTTAAATTTTAATTTGACGGGTGTGTAGTTGTGGAAATGACGCTCTTATTTTGACGTCTTCGAACCGGAAGTGTAATGTTTGTTGTTGTTTGCTAGCACAGAAGTAGTCGTGCAGCTTGTCAGTTATTGGTGTTATTACACTACGTTTTTCTATATATTTTATGCAATAATGACAAACGAGGAAGACAAAAATCTTCACTTTTACTTTTGTAACTGTTTCACCACTGATAATATTTACCTGGAGGACTACAAGCTCCATGTCAGCTTCTTATCCGAGCAGCAGTTCAGACAGGATTATCAAACAGTAAGTGGCAGTCAGATACTTTTTTAAAACAAAAATATAATTTGGAGTGACATACCCGGTTATTAAACTCTTCTAATAACTGTCTATTGTATTTTTATTATTGCTGCGCAGCTGTTTATGAGGCTTGGCTGCGTGACGGACCAACAGTTTGAGGATGTGTTCAACAAGGTAAGAAAGTAAGTGGTCATGTGTTTGAGCTGTGTGTGTACTTCAACAACTTTGTCACTTGAATTTTCTTAAGTAAAATGCATCCAATTTATCACTACTTTTATTTTCTTATAAAGTGAATATTTGTTGGTTTTCTTAATCTTCTGTTAACCTGTTAGATGTAAACTGAGTATCTCCGTGTTGTACAGTGTTGCTCTGAAACACTGCTTAAAAATATTAAGGCAACACTTAATCATCACAGTGTAACACCAAGTCAGTTAAACAGGGAATCAATCTGACCATTCAGGAAGTACAAGTGATAGTGAATCAGTTTCACCTGTTTTGGTGCAAATGAAAGCGACAACAGGTGCAATGGAGAGGCTAAAACAAGACAACCCCCAAAAAGGGAATGGTTTTACATCTGGTGTCCACAGACAGTTACTCTCTCCTTACCCTTCCCGACTGATTCTTCTCTAGTTTTGTGCTCTGCTAGTGTCCTCTTCACCACTGGCAGCATGAGGTGGTACCTGCAGCCCAATCAGGCTGCACAGGTAGTCCACCTCCTCCAGGATGGCACATCCATATGTGTGGTTGCAAGATGGTTTGCTGTGAGTCCCAGCACTGTCTCAAGAGCATGGAGGAGATACCAGGAGACTGGCTGTTACACTAGGAGAGCTGGACAGGGCCATAGAAGGGCATCAATCCAGCAGCAGGACTAGTATCTGCTCCTTTGTCTGAGGGGGAACAGGATGAGCAGTGCCAGAGCCCTACAAAATGACCTCCAGCAGGCTACTGGTGTGCATGTTTCTGACCAAACTGTCAGAAACAGACTTCATAAGGGTTGCATAGGGCCCAACATCCTCTAGTGCAGTGGTTCCCAACTAGTGGGTCGTGGGTCCATTCTAAATGGACCACAAGTGACTCTAGAACTTGTCAAATTTGTGGGGAAAAAAAACACTTTATGTTGAAGTACAGTGAATTTTTGGCAGAGCTTTCATTTTGAAGTGCCTTTTCCTGCTGTAGAATGAATGACTATCAGAGAGATACTTGACAGAGACAGCAAACTAGCTCAATGACTTGGCCAAACAAAAGTAGGATGCTGAATGTATTAAACTGTGTGGACATTGAACTAATGACTAAGGAAAAATCTGTACCCCGTGGCTGGACCAGTTGGGAACCACTGTTCTAGTAGGACCTGTGCTCACAACCCAGCACCGTGCAGCTCCACTGGTATTCACTAGAGAGCACCAGAATTGGCAGGTCTGCCACTGGTGCCTCTTTCTCTTCACAGATGAGAGCAGGTTCATACTGAGCACATCTGATACACATGAAAGAGTTTGGAGATGCAGTGGTTAACATTTTGCTACCTGTAACATCATCCAGCATGACCAGTTTGGTGGTGGGTCAATGATGGTCTGGGGAGATCACACAGACCTCCATGTCAGAGCCAACAGTATCCTGACTGCAGTTAGGTACCAGGATGAAACTGAAATTGTCAGACCTCACGCTGGTGCTGCAGGCCCTGGGTTCCTCCTGGTGCATGACAATATCCGGCCTCATGTGGCCAGAGTGTGTAGGCAGTTCCTGGATGACAAAGGCATCGATGCCATTGACTGGCCCTCCTGCTCCCCTGATCTAAATCCAACTGAACACCTATGGGATGTTATGTATCATGCATCCAACGCCGCCATGTACCGCCACAGGCTGTTCAGGAGCTCACTGATGCCCTGATCCAGGTCTGAGAGGAGACCTCCCAGGAACCCATCCGCTGACTCATCAGGAGCATGTCCAGATGTTGTCAGGACTGCATACAGGCATGCTGGGGCCATACACACTACTGAGTCACATTATGAATTAGCGTGATAAAATTCACAGAAGTTGGATCAGCCTGTGATTTAAATTTTTTAATTTGTTTTTTAAGTGTGATTTTGAATCCAGCCCTCAGTGGGTTGATGATTTTGGTTTCCACTGACTGTTGTTATGTCAATTTGTTCTCAACAAATTATACAATGTACATCAGTAAAGATTCTCAACTTGAATAATTTGTTTATCAAGATCTGATGTGTGATTTACGTGTTCCCTTCATTTTTTTGAGCAGTGTAGAACAAGACATTTGATCGATAGACTGGTAAATTGGCAGCTGATATTGATATATCCACTGATACTGTATATCGGTATTGTGTATGCTGGCTGATAAGTAACAAGATATCTTAGTACTGTAATGTCAAACTAGGTGTGAGGTCAATTATACACTTTGTCCACCACAGAGCACTGACAAATGTAGTTTTGAAGTGTAGAATGTCTTGCTCAGTATGTATATTGGTCATAATTAAAGACTTCACCTTGGAATCCAGAAAATCTCGATAGGTATTTTTCTCTGCACTCACATTACACTGTAGCCTAACTGCATGACTGCTCCCTTTAGATTTCACAGGAAGTGGACAGGCGAAGGCGTCTAGGTGTGACATCTGCTGAGAGAGCAGCTGCTATAAAAGACGTGTACCAGCCTCTCCATCCTCATGTCTACCATCTGCAGGTACATCCTGCATCAGCCACTGCTAATCATGTCATTAATGATGTGTCATTAACACCTCGCTAAGGCTCACTCGCACACCACCTCTTCTCAGGAGTCGTACCTCGCACCGAAGTTCAAGCAGATTGTTGAGTATTGTCGAGGCAGTGATATCAGTGAAGAAGGTCTGGGAGACCTTTTGGAGGAAGAGGCAGGTGAGCTGCAAAGTTCTTTCAATTCCTCTCATTGTTCGAGTAAGAGGTGTGTAAATGTGACCGCATGAAAATGTAACTCACACTCACAAAAAAAACGTTCACATACGCAACTATTTTGGTCATAGTCTAGAGCCCTGTATCAGGATTTAATCCTTTTGATCCGATAACATTTCTGAAGTCTAGACTCTATGTGCCAAATGATGCAAACGATGCAGGAGATCTGGATAATTTCATACCCAGGAAGTTGAATTTCTTTGGCTTCATGTGCCACTGAGCAACTTTCATAGGAATGAACAAGGCCCCGCCTCCAATGCCGTATCCAGTTCTCATCATACATCCATATCCTCTACCCAAGAATACAAAACAAAAGACAGTCACAGTTACTCTGTTGTGCTGCAGGAGAGGCAGCTACGGACACATGTCACCTGCCACCAGATCAGCCAATAGCAAAATTCAGTTGCTATAGTTGGGTTCAACCAGTAGAGTGCAGTCACTATTGATGCATATTTATAATACAATATTTATAATTCCAGTATTTTGCATAAAAATTCTAGATTTGGACCTGAATCCATCAACAACACTGCTAACTACCTGTATTCATTGGTTTTAAGCTGACAAAAAGTGGTGGTTTAGTTACCCTCTAAATTAGCATTTAATAAAAAAAAATCTCATGCACTCACTGAAGTACTTTAAAGTACCCCTATTACCCATAGATATAATATAATATAATATCTCTAAGAAATGGTCTTGAGAATGGTCCTAAACTTTGACTTATGAGTTATGAAAATTTCTTCGTAAAAGGCACGACTGAGGAACTTCTTTACGACCAAGATGAAAGTAACTTTTACCGTGCTTTCGTTGGTTTAGATTGATTGTACCATATTATCACAGTTACATAACACTATATTGATGTATTAAAATGCTGCACTGATTCCCATCTTTCTACTGAAGCTGCGAGGGTTTATCGCTTTCCTGTGTTTGAGAAGAGCTTCTGTGAGGAGTTGATGGAGGAGCTGGAGCACTTTGAGCAGTCCTCCGCCCCTAAAGGAAGACCCAACACCATGAACCATTATGGGGTAATGTATGCGCTCCTACAGGCTGAAACCCTTTAAAGTGTCATTTAATCACCCCTCATTCATATTTCATCTTTATTGTGCCGTGACATTTGGATCCTCGGCCTACTGTGCTCCTCAGTCATGAAATATGTAGAACTCTGAAATATTTTGAGGATTGTATTCCAGGCAGGTATATGCAGGGACTTTGATGGATTCTCTGAGAAAGTAAGGCTCATTTTACAGTAACGTGCATATACTGCATGTCTTTAAAAATTCAGTGCATGATATATTTTTTAGCCAAGATCGAAGCCCTCAGCTAAAACCCTTACTTAGGAAAATATAAAATGTCAAAGCCATGAAAGAGCTTTATAGTCATAAGGGCAGGGAATCAAACATGAGGGTTGAGTTCTTTTATTCATGATGTTCTTCTCATTTTCTCTCTCTTCCAGATCCTCCTGAATGAATTGGGCTTTGACGAGGGCTTCATCACGCCCCTCCGTGAGCTCTACTTGCATCCGCTCACCTCCCTGCTGTACCCGGACTGTGGGGGGCGCTGCCTGGACAGCCACAAGGCCTTTGTTGTTAAATATGACATGAATGAGGACTTGGACCTGAGCTACCACTACGACAACGCAGAGGTCACCCTTAATGTTTCCCTGGGCAAGGACTTCACAGAGGGCAACCTGTATTTTGGTGATATGAGACAGGTGAAGATAATGCTTGTAATACTATCACACTCACAGTATTATTTAAATATTTTTTTTATTTTTTAAATACAACATTGCTTGTGTCAGATCTATGTTAGCTAATGGCAAGTTCCAAAAAGATTTTCCTGCAGGTAAGATTTTATTATGATGCTGAAGTTTTTTTCTAAATGCCTATTTGTGCATTATAAATCCTTAATTTCTATTTCACCAATTATTGGTCAGTGTATCTGCAGGAATGGACTGCAGAAAAAAGCTATATTTTGTTTTTTTATCAGAGAAGACATACCTCTGAGAAATGATTCATGTTAATTTATTCATGACTATTTTCATCTTAGAAACAAGAAGTGTGACCCTTTCAATCCAGTTATTTTTTACTTGCGGCTAATGATATTATTACTGTTGCTCCAAAAATTGCCCTTTGGTAGTGAACGTAACATAATTTCTAAGATAAGAAAGTCTGCTGATGAAACTTGAACAGCTTCTCTGGCAGATTAGAAATACTGAACAAACTACACTGTAAAATTTGACATGTTTATCTTACTTTAACTTTTTTTTTATAATGTTAACAAAACTTAAGCTTAAAGTTATAGTTACTTACCTTTTTCATGTCACTTTCTAGATTTTTTTTAACAACTTTTCAGATTTTACAGTGTAAACTATGTATTTCTGGGAATATAATAGCTGTGATGGCAGCAGATTTTTTTTAAGTCATTTCCCTACAAAAATGCTAAATTGTGTCTAAAGGTAGTAGTTGTGTTGCCCCCGGCAGGTGCCTTTAAGCGAGACGGAGTGTTCAGAGGTTGAACACAGGGTGACCGAGGGGCTTCTCCATCGGGGCCAACACATGCACGGGGCCCTGCCCATCTCCTCCGGCCAGCGCTGGAACCTCATCATCTGGATGAGAGCCTCACAGGAACGCAACAAACTTTGCCCCATGTGCAACAGGAAGCCAACGCTGGTGGAAGGGGAGGGCTTTGCTGACGGGTTCACCAAAACCTCAGAGCCACTGCTCAACACTTCATGCGTGTTGACATGAAGTATCATGCTGCTGTCAGCCTTTAATAAAGCCACTGTGTGTAGGATTTAAAATTTTGCTGAAGGACTAAATGATTCTGAAAATGATTTCGGCTTGTCCAATATATATTTTCTGTCAACAGACAGATATTCTAAAGTTTGGATGTTGTTGAGATAATCACGACTACACTGGGTCACTGTATTGACACATTTTGACTGTATTCCAAATTGGAATGATGAATATTTATAATTAATACTATTAGTAATAGTAATGGTACTATAACTCTGTGTTTCAGATGTTTGGTGTAGTATCTCATTTTGTAACAAGTATATATATATGACTTTATTGTCTTAAATATCAGTCCAATAAGATCAATGAAGCCCAGGCCCCAATATTTATATACAGTGTGACTGTACTGTCATATTTTGTGCCAAAGAATTAAAGATAAGGGAAACCACTCTGACAGTTTCTCTTTATTGACTACCAGTTCCAACACCCAAAGTCTGTAGATGTGTTTTTGTGAAACTAATTGGGATCATTTTAATATCAGGTAACATGAGGCCAGGGATTGCTGTCGCATTCAGTCACTAAAAGTAGCGGGAATACTTAAAGGTACACTGTGGAGTTTTTGACCAAGAGTAACGCCATAGAACAATGATTTTACAAGTGGGTCCTTTTGCATACACAAGGGCAACGGCACACGTTACTGCTGCTGCTTTCATGCCTTTCAGCTCACCAACAGCTGGTGGCGGTAATGAGCAAAGAAACAGCAATGTGCCAGCAAAGGCAGGGAAGAATGGTCAATGGACTGCATTTATATAGCACCTTTCTAATCTTAGAGCTCAGAGCATAAAATGTTCCACCTGCTTATCGGACAAACATTCACACACAATCACACAATGGAGCTTCAGTATCTTGCCCAAGGACACTTAGAAATGTAGACTGCAAGGGCCAATGATTGACTCACTGACCTTCCAACTGATAGATGACAGCTCTACCTCTTAAGCCACTGCTGAAGACAGGAACTGAGCAAACAGGATTTAGAATATTGCATTTTACATATTTCTTAGATTGTAATGATACACACAGTGTGTTTGGATGATAAACACTGAAGGCAAACATTTCCTTTGTTTCTAAACAAACTTCAAATTTTATAATGACCTTGTGGATTGGTCACATCTGGCCGATCCACTTCACAGGCTGTAGTTGGTTGTGGTTGGTCATATTTGCTGAAACTCACTATATCCTGACAGTAGTACATGAGACAGATAATCTGTGAGATAGAATATGTCATGTTCTTCCTCCTCGTAGTGCTTCTAATGGCATTTGTAAGAATCCACACATGAATGAAAACAACCAATCAGAGCAGAGGAGTCTCTAATGCAGCTGTCAGTTATGTCGAACTAGTGGAACTAGGCAGCACTGGTCAAATATGACTGAAGATTTTGTCACTGCATTGCCTATTTCACCTCTTAAAAGTCTCAGAAATTTTAGTGTACTGTTTTGTTGTAATTTGAGAAAGTTTGTGACCTGGCTGCCATGTTGCAAACAGTTGAGTGAAAACCAAGCACTGCCCAACGTCTGGAGCCATTAGACACACTACGAGGAGGAGGATCATGATTATTATTTTTTCGACAGATTATCTGTCTCATGTACGACTGTCAGGATATAATGAAAGTTTCATTTAAAGTTAACAACTGTAGCCTTAATAGAGTCACTTTTGGTGCTGGTTATCTAATGCAGGGGTAGGCAACCTGTGGCTCCAGAGCTTCATGCGGCTCTTGAGTCCCTCTGCAATGGCTCCCTGTGGCTTTGACCAAAAATTAGGCTACACGAAAATGAATCATGGTTATTTTTGAACATTTTAATTTCCATTTATCATTGTTGTTGGCCTTAAGTGATTCTTACAGTATCCACTTGTAAAAATGTGTAACCTATAGGCCTGAAACAAATTTTTAAAAAAAAGTTCTAAAATATGAGTCATAGCTATGTTAATGGACTGGCGATTTTTCTCTAAATTTTCATCATGAGCAATGGCTTGTCTTCAGTCTCCTTAGCAAAGCTAACTGCGGATACTAAATCCAGGAAGGAACAGTCTTGAAGGGAAATATTGAATTAAATAGTGCATAGACAGATTTGTTTACTTTTGCTGCAAGGTACCAAAGATTCATTAATACTTTACTGCAGAGTAGCCACCTAATGGTAAAACATGTTATTGATTAGACTTATTAGTAATGTTGATAAGTTAATTTAGACTTAATAAGGCTGTGTAAACGTTATGATAAGGCTCAAATATATTTTGTGGCTCCAGACAGATTTAATTAATTATTTTGGTACACTCAGGTACACCATCTTTTCCGACACGTTTTGCCTGTCAGTGACTGTTAACTGATTTCTGTCCTTGTTTGAAAGTCCAGAAGTCAGTTGTTCATCTGCCACTGCCAGTATAATGTGCTTGTTTTTATCATATTTTTGTTTGGATGTCTGTATTCTGCTGTTTCCTATTGACCAACTGACAATGACTGACTCAGTTATATTATAGATTTAAGGGGGGAAAGCAACAGAAGACAAACCACATGCTTTGGAATAATAACATTTTAATTACATGAATTATACCTGTCCATTTCTTGTTATTGTCATATGCATGTAGAGTTGTGGTGGAAAATGGAGATGGTCTCATACAGAGTCTTTGAAAGTAAAAACACAGATATAAACCGGTACGCACAACTTGCAAAATAAATCGATCCTTTTCAGCAACATCAGGACTGTTTGGTTGTTTCTTTTTGTTCCAGGTTAATGTGCCAAGTATGGAGTGTTGAAGAGGAGGGATACAGGGGAAGGAGAGATGGTTCTTTGGGATCAGAGGCACAAACAAACACCAAAACACAAATATGCAAAGGCTAACATATAATAGACCACAGTAGACTTTACAACCACGTGGTAAATAGTTCTGTCACTAAAATGCTGCTTGTTTTCACATTTCCTGCCTCAACATCAAAATCTGTGGACACAGGCTGATGTGAAATTATTGCACATAATTTCTGACATACTGGTTTCACGATTAGTTTGGAATTGGACCCATTATATTAATAGTAAAATATACTGTAGCTAGTATGTATAAAGATAAATATTTTCACATCAAATATATAATCCTATACAGCACATACAGATAAATATTTCCTCTGTTATTATGGACATTTACATCATAAGGAAATAAATTTAGTATTTTATATATAATTCAAAGCAAAATCTGTCAAAACTGCACCAATTTCAAAGCAGATGCATCTTAAAACTTCTCCTGCTGCATTGATAGGTCTGTCCTATTTCCGCCATTCTGTTCAGGTGTCAGTGTGCTCACAGCCGTCAGTCTGTGCCACCTTGTACTGTCCGTGGGTCAGCACTGGCTGCATCGAGTAGTTTGCCCACACTATGTTGTGCGTTGCTCTGTCGACAGGAGTCTCAGCTTTATAAAGTGGTCTCACTGCTCATGTCTCGAGGGCGGTGGTGGTCGATGTCCGAGTCGTAGTCTGACTCCATCTCAATCTTGACCTGGGGCACGGGGCAGGCCATCCCTCTGCCCATAGGCATGGCCGGAGACGACGGACAGGAGATCTTCAGGTGGAGGGTGATGCTGAGGAAGGGCAAGTTCCAGTTACCATACACACCCACAGCCAAGAACACTGAAGGGCTGAGAGGGGAGGCTGGGGAGGGGGGAGGAGCTCAGCCGTGTGACATTATGACCCCCAGCCAAACACTACAACATCTTCAGTGATGAGCAAGACAAGAGAAACGGATGAGTAACTTTTAGGGATGCACATCATCGGTATCGGCCGAAATCGGCTTTAAAATCGGAATCGGCCAACATGCCGCTAATGTCAGTACATTTTCATTATTGGCCAATATTGGCTTTAAAATTAACTATTAGAATCAGCTAACGCGGTTTTCTCTAATTTTACACAATGAATATCTATGGTAATATCATAGATTGAAAAACACTGTATTTCATGTCTCCATCTGCTGGTGGCCCACCACGATAAGAGTATGCATGCATTGTATGATGTTAATTCCACTACAGAAGAGACCTGATGATCACTAAAATTAGGTTGGGAAAAAAGTGGATATATCAATAGTGGTATCGATTATCAGCCAAAAAAGTTATTTTATATCAGCATATTGGATATCGGCAAAAAATCCATTATTGTGCATCCCTAGTAACTTTGAGGCTGGGGAAGGTTTTAAACTATGAACAAGGCAATCAGTCTGCTGTGGCCTTTTGTGAACCCCAAAAGAGACAGTTTTAATATTCCAGTGAAGAGACATTTTCTAACCTTTTCTGGTGGTATTTTAATAGTAGCAGGTAGTCCATGGCTACTTTATGAAAAATAATAGTTATGTTTTTTATTTACAAAGTATAAAGGAAGAGATGTGATGCTAAAAGTGGATAAAGGACCTTTATTACCAACATGTAACTAGTGATAATAGGAAAATGCAACCTACTGTATATCTTGACTTAAAGCTGGGCTAGGCAGTTTCATTTTGGTGTCATCGGGCAAAAATCCCACAATAAACTTTGAGGACATTGTAATTCAGGTGGACTGAGAGAACACCAGACTTGTGCAACTCCTCTTGGCTCTTGGTTTAGAAAATCTAGCCTGTTACGGTAGACTTTGGCCAATCACAAGTCTTTTCAGAAAGAGGGCATTTCTATTGGCTGTTATACAAATGCAGATGCACGTGCATGTTCCTTTGGTCAAAAACCTGATTCACCGGCAAAGAAACCTGCAAAAAGTTGCTAGTCCAACAATGGCAACAACTGCCTACACTGCAAAGCAACCTGACCTATCAAAAAGAGAGTCTAAAAGAGAGTCTGGGAAGGAAAAGGAAGGAAAGGAAACAAAACACCTCAATTTCAGAGATGGAGAGAAAATGTTGCAATAGTTTAGCCTCCTGCTAACTGAAACCAAAGACTTACAGCTGCAGCTTCATGCTGACGGTTACGTAGCTAATGTTAGCTAGAGCCATGAATCACAGTGTCTTTCACCGCATTCTCCGCCGCTACAGACCGGCTCACCAGGTGAAGAGAGGGCAGCAGCTCCGGGGACAAACCCCTTGTCAGTGGCTGCAGTAACCTGAATCCAGTCAGTGCAAATCCCAGCTCTGGGAGACTGCACAGCCCTGACTCCCCACCAGATCAGCAAACTTTCAGTTGCTGCTGTTACACAGCTTGGACCTGGCACTGGCCACTAGCCTGCTGTGACACCGGGCGCTGGGTGGGTTTGCACTGGCCGAATCTTAGTATCTATCTACAGCCACCGTCTCCCAAGCTGCTGCCCGCTCTCCTCCCAGGGAAGCAGTCCACATCGGCGGGGAGCAAGGTGGAGGGATCTGGTGGGAGAGGCTTAGGACAGAAAAGGGAGAGCTGCAGGAGGAGGGTGAATTTCAAAATCTTTTTTTTTTTTTTTTTTTTTTGCCTTTTCCAGGTTTCTGCCTACCCCAACTTTAATAGCTATACATTATTAAATGGGCAAATGCTGCCTTTATTAATATGTTAAATGTTTAACTTATGTATAAGTTTTCAGTTGTTTACAAGTTGAACTACAGTTTTGTTTTGACTTTGAATCTGACAACCAACGAAACTTTGAATTTTCTTATTATACCTTTTGTAATGTTGATGTCAATACATGTTGTAACTGTATTTGTTCAATGAATGACTGAATGCAAAACTTTATTTGGAGGCTTTATCTTTGAAAATAAAAGTAGCTGTATTTTACCAAACAAATAGGTTTGTAAGGTTTGGTGCCAAACATTCTAGGCAGATATAAAAGCCTACAAAAAAAAATCACAAAGCAAATTTTTCTTAGTATAAATCCACAGTTGGCAACATCTTGCAAAACAAATTCATATTAATCAATAATCATTGACACTTTCAATTCCAAACCATGCCTCTTTCAAAGCAATGCAGACATGATAGCCAATTTTGAAATTCTGAATTCTGAGCCTCATCACCTGCACTTTCCATATAAACATTTCCACTCAAACTGCTGCAGCTCCAGGTGAGGATCATTCAGAGAGCAAAAAGCTTCATTTCACATGCAGGTGTGAGCATCACAGACTGATTTGCTAAAGAGATTCAGCACATGGAGGAAAAAGAAACAACCAAAACAACAATGCTTGTTGCATGTGGATGATTTTACAGTTGTACACAAACTGGCCTACAATAAATACTCTGTAAGTACTAGATATACAACAGGCTTAATATACCACACATTATTTTTGTTCATCTATCTAAATTCCATACACGTTGTACTAAACAATGAACCCTGTCTAATAGCTTTGAGACACAGATCAGACTATACAGCGTGCATTTCAGGTCATCACCCCTCACCTCAAAATCACTGCCTTTCAGAAAACTTAAAAACTAACAACACATATTCAGTGAGAAATTACAATATGCTGAGTTGTGTATACAAAGGGCAGCACAGTGCACATACTGTGAGACATTTAGCACATGACACGGGAAGAGTAGCAGCAGGATTATACAGTTAATTACATCACAATGATCTGCATTGCCTTAAAGTGCATGGAGAGGAGACTGAGCCCAGATGTGATAATGAGGGGAAACTGGACAATGAGGACAATGTTACACATGTCCACCCACAAAAGTGACCATGTGTAATATTGAAATTTACTCTGAGAATTGGAAAATGAATAAATTAATTTAAACAGCTGATTTAAAAAAAAAAAAAAGTAATGGAGAAAAGTTTTTCTTTTAGAGGGCTTGTGATAAAACAATAAATACATTTTAAGGTAAACAACACAAGTTGCAACACAATAGGGCTAATAGTTTGTTTTTTAATGGGGAAAAATATTAGAACCACTATGTTATAATGCAATGCAATGCACATGCAGAGCATTATGTCAGAACAAGGGCTTTTATGGACCACTTTCAAGTTACTGTGTCTGCCCTGCTATTTGTGTTTGCTGTGACCATTTAAAGGAATACTTCACCTGGAAAATGATCATTTGTATATCAGCTACTTACCCCATGTTACACTGAATTTGTGAAGAAAACTCTTTTTTTTTCTCGCCTGCCTGAACAGGGAATGAAGAATCCAAAAACAGAAAACATTTTTGATGAATTGGAATAAATGGGGGCCATGTTTAATAATAGCAATACTATATCAAAACAACTCTTAAACCATGCATGCAGTATGATCCAAGTCTCATTTATCCCATTATGAGCTCAGTATTTCCCAGACATTTTCGCTAAAACCATACAATTTAAAACACTTCTGTGTATGAGAAACGTGCCTGGGCACATGCTAAGGTTGCAGCGGTATACTGGTTTTAAGGTGATATTAAAACTGAGGCTGGACAGAGAATCTCAACTTTGTTTGAGTTATTTTTAAAAGGGAGACTTTTTACACAAACATCCATTTTAAAAAATGGTTTTAAGTAGGGTTGCAGTGGTCAATCTCAACCTTATTTTACATTTTACAACAACTTTCATTTTAAAAAAAAATGTCTTAAAGTTTCAATTATAGTAATAAAAAGTTTGTTCAACCCAAAATAACCCCTCTGTTTTCATTCCTTTTTAAGGCTCATTTTGACTTAATAATAATAATAATAATAATAATAATAATAATAATAATAATAATAATAATGATGATGTAATACTATGATACCGTGAAAATGCAATACCTTGAAAATCTCTACCATTGCAACCCTAGCACTTTTATGAGTTTATACTCTATACTCAATGGAATTCATGCAGTTCCAACAATGCACTTGTCCAGGTGTGCTGCTTCTAGGCTGAAGTATTTGAAATAGTGAAGTTAAACAACCCAATCGCCATGAAAAAGGCTGGCATACGTTTTTCTGAAAATCATGGATACATTACATTTGAGCATTATTTTGTAGAGGATACGTTTAAACTTAATGTTCCATTATATCTCAACACTGCTGTGGTTAATGTGTGGTTTGGTTTAGGCACAAAAACCATTTGGTCATGGTTGGGAAAAGATCATGTTTTGGCTTAAATACCCAGTTTTGGGCACATGTACAATGCCAATATTTTCTTCTGGGACTGGGCTGTTGGGAAGCACGGAGCATGTGACTGGATGAATGGGACTTGGATTATACTGATTATACTGAGTTGTGTAAAGGGTTTGTAACAGGATATTTTATTGTTTACCGTGAACCCTTTTACTTCAGTTCATCAAGAATTTTCTCTGTATATGGACTCTTCATTCACCATGGAGGCATGCCAGAAACACAGTTTTTTTCTTTGCAAATTCAATGTAACATGGGGTGAGTAATTGACATACAAAGTGAGTTTTATGGGTGAAGTATTCCTTTAACTGTTTAAACCTTTTGATGAGCCACTTACTTAAAATGTACAGAATTGTGAATAGACAAAAAACAAATTGAAAAACAACTTATCTGTAGCAGAAAGTTTGAGTTTAGTTGCCCAGGTTTTAAATATCTGTCTCATAGATTACTGCTGCTGCCTCATTACAATGGAGGTGAATGGAATTATATCTGTGGTGCTCGCATCATAAAGAAATGACATTTCAGAAATTCAGCAGCAGTGTGTCTTCCCAGGAACAGTGTACCAGTTACTCTGGAGACGCTGAACATCTATATATAGGTCTATTATACATTCATATAATATTGGACTGACTGACATGTAACTGAAACTCAGTGGCCATGTACCAGGAGAAGTAAGGGAGAAAATATATTTGCTTTTTGTAGTTTTTGTGAACTGACCATTTAATATGTGCATATTTACTGTGTATGGATAAATTACACATGGCCTGTATAATAGAGGATGTGTGTGTTAGAGAGCACTGTGTGTGGCAGCACGCTGGCAATAAGCTCCCCACTGAGACTGTACATCATCAGGATAGACGAGGTCTTTGTAAGGGATGTGCAGTTTGAGGACACAGTACCTGCGATCCAAGTCGGACTCTGGGCTGGGTGAGTGGTTGGAGTAGGAGTGGCATTTGTCCTGCAAACAAACATAAACACATAATAGGTACACAGATCATCAGAAATGTGTCATGAACCATCATTCCTGCAGGGGGCAGCAGAAGCTCGAGCTTCTCACCTCCTCCTCGCTGTCGTCTTGTTTGGGCTTCTTCTTCTCCTTCCCCTTTTTCTTATCATCATCTTTCTTCTTCTTCTCTTTCTCAGGAAGAAGGTCGTCCAGCCAGGCCAGGTCGTGCTGGGAGAAGACCATGTCCAGCATTTTTCGGACGACCATCAGACCCAGGATCTGAAGGGTTCAACACAGACACACAAGCCTTGCTTTAACTCCCATTAACATTCATCTCATATCTGAGTTATGGTCTGAACATGATTTAGCTGGATGACATTTGTAAATGACATTAAGATGAATCACTGATATACAAAGTGAAATTAAATCACTTTATCTCTTAACATTTACACTCATTAATATTGATTGAATATTGATATTAAAGCTACAGTTGGTAACTTATATGAAAATATCTTTTTGTCATTCTTGTTGAAACTGTTGAATTAGATCCACACAGTAAGACATGAGACAGATCATGAGCGAGAATTACCACCTCACAGTTGTATGTCTCCACAAACGTGTCAAGTTACAGTTACAGTTTAATCCATATCTGTCCAGACTCATATGTAGCCATGACAGCTAACAATGGTTCAAATATGGATGTTGCTGCAAAGAAGCTACAAATTCAAAATAGTGGATGCTTCACACACATCTTAAACCCAGCTGCACAGATCTATACAATCAGCACAGTTTCAAGGTGAACACCCAAGATTAGTGTCACCAATTCAGTATCTGACCAAATGTCACCTCTCCTGTTCCTGAGTTATGGTCTTGAATAATGGCCAGAAAGTGGTTTTGCAGAACACTATGATGTCACACTGAAGCTGACCTTTGACCTTTTGGTTTTAAAATGTCACCACTTCATCATTTTATTCTATTAGACATTTACAGAAATTTTTGTCATAATTAGTGTATGAATTCTTGTGTTATGGCCAAAAACATGTTTTGTGAGGTTGCAGTGACATTTGACCTTTGACTACCAAAATCTAATCAGTTCATTCTTGACTCCAAGTGGATGTTTGTGCCAAATTTGAAGATCAAGATCAAGGCATTCGTAAGGTATGGGTGGACAGGCAGATGGAGGACAACCCAAAAAACACAATGCCTCCAGCTACAGCTGTGGCTGGCATGGACATAAAAATCATATTCCTCCTCCTCGTAGTACTACTAATGGCATTTGTTGGAATGAACCGTGGCTTTTGAAAAACAACAAATCAGAGTTGCGGAGTCACTTACACAGCTGTCAGTCATGTCTACCACTGAAAAAGTTTACTCTGGCCAGTGGGTGGTGCTTGGCACCCCACTCAACTATTTCCAACATGGTGGCTGGGTCACAAACGTTCTCATTTTACAGCTAAACAGTGCACTAAAATATGCTCCTGAAAACATTTGAGGAAAGACATAGGCAATGCAATAACAGAATCTTGAGTCATATTTGATCAGCACTGCCTAGTTTAACAGTTTGACCACAGTTTACGAGCAGTGACTGACATAACTGACAGCTGTTAGCAAGTCCTCGGCTCGGATTGCTTGTTTTCCTTCACCTGCAGTGGATTCTTGCAAATGCCATTAGAAGTACTACAAGGAGGCAGAGAATCATGATTTTTTTTCAGATTATCTGTCTCATGTGTGTCTCAAGCAAATATGACAACATTTATTTTTTTATGAAAATTACCAACTGTAGCTGTAAACCTCTGTCATGTTTCTTTACATTTGCTAACATCCAAACATTCAGTGTTTCAGTGTTTCATTTAAAATACAAGACAGATTATGTCTGTTTCTATGGTTTCCACTCATGGATTGGATATGCATTGCTTTAGCAGCAGCACATCTCTGACCACCTCTGGAGCATCTTCAAAGCATCCTCCTGGATGCTTAAATACAACCTTAATTTCATGCTACCAAATTAGACCAAGTTCTCTGATCATACAGGAAGCGTGTTTAAACCTTGTGTTTAAAGGGTTCAAAACAGCTGCCTCTCTTCCTCCACCCACAATACAACAACACAGCGTTCATCAAAAATCTGTGTTGCAAATGTATTTTACCACATACCATAACAGGGAAGATGATGGCCAAGAAGGTGGATTTGAGGGTCCAGAGCACAGCCAGACATGCGATCTGGATCAGTGTGAACAAGTGTACCCTCCTCAGAGGAACATGACGAAGGTAGGAGAAATCGGGCTGGTGCTTAGATGGCATCATGTACAGCTTAATCCTGTCCCAGAACTGTAGAAGGCAATGAAACAAGGTGGCAAATGGAAGAGAAGAGCAGAATGTCTGAGTGACGCAGGCTTCTTACACGCAGACCTCGATGAATGATTAATCCAGTAGTATTTGGGGGGATTTGTATGCATCACAGCTCAGCTTGCCTGTGCAGTGAGTTGGAGGACAGTGACTGAAGAGCACCTGCTCTAGCACAAACTCACTGAGCCCCAAGTTAAAGATTTTTGAACTCATCTAAAAGTGTTTGTAAAACTGCTACTCTGGATATTGGTTATTATAATGAGACACCTGGCCATCACAGGTACAGTTTATGTATTCAGCCCAGAGTTTAATATCTCCTGTTTCTCCATTCCACATAATTTACACATACAAAATTTGGGAGCGTATAACAAATCCCCCAGAGTTATTATTTCTTTGTCTTTTTTCATGCGATTGTGTTGTCTCTGCTGTCTCTAAGGACACTATCAGATCATGTCTGCTGCTTCCCACCTGCTGTCAGAAATGCAATAAGTAAGATCTCCAGCCATAATAACTCAATTTATTATTAAAAAAAAAAAAACCATCAACAGCTGGCACACAGTGTACCTGGATTCCACTGAGGGAAGCTACGCCCATGTAGAGGAAGACACCGTACAGCACAGGCATGGGGATGAACTACAATCAGCAGATAGGCCAGAAAACATGTTAGTTATTTACACAGTTAGCAACATATTTTGGCAACAATTAAATCGTAGGCAACTGGACATTTGATTTTGTCTAGAAGACGTTTCGCCTCTTATCCAAGCGGCTTCATCAGTTCTCAACGCATCGGTCTGACTAGTCCTCACTAGTCTGACAAACAGTAGAGTAAGACTCAGGTTTTTAACCTCTGTGGAGGTGTACACCCACCACCCTCATAAGACAATACTTCGTTAGTGGACTGTCCAATGTAGTGAAGAATGCAAGGACTCATACATTGGTGAAACCAAACAACTATTAAACAAGCGCATGGCTCAACACAGAAGGGCAAACTCCTCAGGTCCAGTTTCTGCTGTTTATTTACATCTAAAGGAGAAGGCTCACTCCTTTGAGGACAGCAATGTGAAAATCTTGGACAGAGAGGACAGATGGTTCGAAAGAGGGGTGAAAGAATCCATCTATGTTAAAATAGAGAAGCCGTCTCTAAATAGGGGAGGTGGCCTGAGACACCACCTATCCCCCATTTACAATGCGGCCCTTGCTGCTGTACCTAAGAGATTGAACAACAAAGACTACGCGAAACTAACCTCAAGTGGCTCAAAGAAACACAACGACAGTCGTTCACTGGTAACCACACATTATGCCTAACGACTGTTGCTCACCAGTGGCCCCACTCACTCCTAACGACTGTCGTTCACTAGTGTGACTCACCTGACCCAAACAATGGTCCAGTGAAACTCCACTAACGAAGTATTGTCTTATGAGGGTGGTGGGTGTACACCTCCACAGAGGTTAAAAACCTGAGTCTTACTCCACTGTTTGTCAGACTAGTGAGGACTAGTCAGACCGATGCGTTGAGAACTGATGAAGCCGCTTGGATAAGAGGCGAAACGTCTTCTAGACAAAATCAAATGTCCAGTTGCCTACGATTTAATTGTTGCCAAAATGGAATTGACCTGGATAAATGAGAATATCCACAGAGTTAGCAACATATTGACGTTTCAAGATCGCCAACACTATATGCAGTGATGTATGGAGGCCCAGTGTGCTCAATATTAAATAAATAAATAATTCTGAAATAACTTATCCAATGAATAAATTGTACAACATGTATGAATGAACCAATACATGGTAAAATTATTTAAGAATGATTATATCTCAACTCAATGTTATTTCACTGCTCTCAAAATTTACAGTGCCAGTTCTATTAGAGTTCATTTTATATTTAATCAAGATGCTCTTTATTAAACAGAATATTTTTCCTCTTACCTGTAATGCTATTTATTAGTCTAGATTGTTTTGGTGTGAGTTGCTGAGTCTGGATGTACTCATGGACTAAAGGCTCGCTCAAGACAGCCAAGCAGCAATCACCAGTGCTGAAGTGTAAGTGTAAAAAATTGTGGTTCTTCAAATGACCTCTTAAGGCTGCCTCCAGAAGCCAGTCAGTCCCCGTAGACCCCCATGTTAAAATGCCCAGCTTTACAGCAGAAATAATCATGATTACAGCCTGGTACAAAAATTGTTTTTTGTCTCTTCAGCTAATTTCCCCTCCTTATGACAACTGTGTGGGAGTGAATTTTTAAATAATGTATCCATTAATGTTTTGTTAAGGCTTAAAATGACACATGATTAAGGGCGTGGCCACTTTGAGTGACAGGCTGTCTGACAATAGTGTCTTCAGCTTCTCAGTCAGATCCACCCCTCACTACTCCACAGCTCCAGCCTCTTGTCCAAATATGGTCACTTCTGGCTCCAAAAAACAAAATGGCAAGAGTCAAAAAGCTGAACTTGCCAGAAGCCACTCACGGTATTGAAGCGAAACAAAATCCCCTGCGGCCCATAAACCACTACTATAAAAGAGATGTAAGAGCCAAAATATATATTTTGCTTATGTTTATTGTTTATTTGTATGTATGCACAGGTATGTCACATCCGGTGGTTGACACATGGGTGTGGTTTAAGTTATTTAACTGGGCATTTAAATCCCTGGCGGGAAGGGAGACAATGGGGGTTGAGTGAGCTCTGATATTTTCTGTTGACCGTCACGTCGGATCACTGTATTGTAAGTCTTCTTTCGTTTGCAAAATAAAACTTATACAACTGTCAAGTGGACTGATTCAATGAAGGAACGAGTCACAGATGCGAGCCCACTTAAGCCTCTCAGCAGCCTTTTTATGGATAGCAGTCGCCATAAGAGATGTCCTTAAAACTGTTGACAGGACACCTTGAACTACAAACAAGGTCAATTATGACTCTTTCTATTATGAATTGTTGATCCATGGAAGTTTTATATCTTTAAAACTTTCTTGGAGCCAAGAAAAGTGATTTAAAAATCCGAGACATCATCACAATGTAAAGTCTATGCACCTAGTGGGCAGTTGTGGATGGGGCAAGCGGGAGAAACACTATTGTGAATATTCAGCGGGCTGCTTAAGTAAAGTAAACCCAGAAGCTAAAAACTGTTTGCACCAGGCGAGCAACTACATTAGAATAATAGGCACCAGCTTGCCATCCAGTTCCCAGGTATTAGGCTATTAAATTCTATACTTCAAAACAGGAGTCCACAAACCAATGGTAACTTTATGGTAGCTACATCCATTATTTTATACAGTGATGGCGTGACATTCTTCAAGACTGGTGTTAGCGAGCTCAGTGGTGCTAGGTGAGCTAGCAGTAGATGCACGCTTCTTTCTGCACAGTAATACAGTTGGCAGGTGCCGTTAAACTTTTCAAATGTAAGGCCTATATTTTGCCACTTTGAGCGCCACAAGCTGAGTGCTATCTAGTTCCACTGTATTGGAGGTAGAAGGTAGAAACCTCTATGGCCGTTTTCTCCAACACTCAGCAACTCACACCAAAACAATCTAGATTAATGAATAGCACTACAGGTAAGAGGAAAAATAGTTGTGTGGATTTTGAGGTGAACTGTCCCTTTAATCTGGCAAGCTCAACAAATGCTACTAGGACAGTTAGCTAGAGCTACAACAATACCAAAGTATGTCGGGCTGCCGCTGTTAATACAGCACACAGACAAAAAATACTTATAATGAAATAACATTTAGTTTTAATAAGTTTCATTTAAATACTTTCACAATTTGTCCATTCATTTCTATATTTTACTCTATCCATTCATATGATTATTTATTTCATTTATTTGATATGGAACACTTTGGGATTTCATAGTGGTGTGGTGGAAATAATAGCACTGTGGATCAACTTGACCACTAGTAAAAGATCATAAGTAAATGACTACACATATTAACAACAACAATCAGTTCTTATTGTCAAGAAAGCATTTAAGGTTTTAATCCCGCCATTCTCAAGAGTTAATAACCTGGATTTAGATGGTTTTGTCCTGCATTACAACCCTGATTTCAAGCAATAGAGAACAGCACACAGAACACTGCCAAGTATTGTGCATGCTGGTATAAAAAAGACAGAGCAAACACATGTGATTCATCCACGAATACTTCATACCTTAAGTATTGGAGCGAGGAAGATGGAGACTCCAGTGAGGGCAAACACCAGAATGCCTGTCATTCTTTGTTCTCTGTATATTGGATATTGATGAAATATACACAAGAGACTGTCAAGTCAATTTCACAAGGCTTCTCTCTATTTCAACTACAAAGGGCTTAACTCAGTGTGTCTCTCTGCCTGTAGAAACCTGAAGGGATTAAGTCATACAATTTCTGTGTTTTTATCATATTGTGGACTGACCTGACCCCGAGGAACTGAGGCTGCTCTCCAGGAGCGCTCGATGCACTCTCCATCTTGAGGGAGTCGATGTGGGCGATGGAGATGACGGTGGCTGCGACATACCAGGGCAGGCCCATGAAGGAGCAGGCAGCCATCAGGACACCCACCCAGAACAGATCCAGGTGATAGCCACAGCCTTTCTGCCAGGGACATATGTTTTTGTTGTCATTTGAATGTTACTCTGGTTGTAATGTTTCATTCTTTAAGAAATACATTTTATTGATAAACTGATTCAGAGTGCCGTATGTCAGAGGGGACAGCATGCAATAATACCATGTTGTGGTTATTATGAAAGATCTGTATCATCCATAGATATAATAAAATTGAACTCAAATGCAAACTGAAAGTCTAACTGTGACTTAAAGGGACAGTTCACCCCCAAAATCAAAAAATACGTATTTTTCCTTTTAACATTAGTACTATCTGTCAGTCTAGAGTGTTTTGGTGAAAGTTGCAGAATGCTGGAGATAACGGCCGTAGGGATGTCTGCCTTCTTTCCAATGTAATGGAACAGCAATGTCTCTTTCCATAAATCATAACCCAGTTACTCAAGATAATCCACAGACCTTTTCACACGTCATTTCTTTCTACCGAACTACACCTGCCAACAGTATCATCATTTTGCACCTCTGAGCTAACTAACGTTACAGCTCAGCTGAGGAGGATGCCATTAAAATTTACATCTCATGCCGTCATGAGCATGAGCCTCTCGTCAGTGAGTAAATGCACACTTCCTCCTGTGCGGTAATAACAAAAAAAAAGAGTTCCTACATAAAACTGCTCATAACAAGGTCTGTGGATTATCTAGAGTAACCAAATGTATTTCTTTTTGGCCCTTTGAGCTCCACAAGCTGAGTGCCATCTAGTTCCATTACACTGGAGAGAAGGCAGACATCATTATGGCCAATATCTCCAACATTCAGCAACTCACACCAAAACAATCTAGATCGATAAATAGCACCACAACTAAAAGGAAAAATACGTATTTTCATTTGGTGGTGAACTGTTCCTTTAATATGAGCTTTTATGATTATTTTTCACATTTTTCCATAGTAATCAATATAAAGCAGTAGTACACCTACCTTGAGTTTGTTCTCCTTGCGGTTAACAATGACGGCGCTGATCTGCTGGTCCATGAAGATGAGGATAGTGACGAGGAGGGCAGGGACAAAGCTGGCCACATAAACCCACCATGGGTTCTTACCAAATGGCATCACCAGCCACCCACGATCCGGCCGAGTTGGCTAGTAGTGAGAGATGAGAGGCCACTTATTTTTCCACAACAGCTGAGCAGTGTTGAACGTTTTGGACAGAATAGAAAACATTTAAAGACATTTTCAGTCAGTATCTATGATGGATCTGTTCAACAGTTTTGGGGAGACACTTATTCCTTTTTTGTAGAGTTAGATGAAAAGATGGATATAACTCTCATATCTATCCAATAAATACAACACTACAGCCAGGAGACAGACAGCGGGAAACAGCTAGAGCCTGGCTCTGTCCACAGACAGAGATGTAGAAAAAGTTATTCATGCATTTATCTTCTCCAGACTTGACCACAGCAACTCTGTCCTCTCTGGCATCAACCAAAGTCACTCTCTTGCCTCCAGCTAGTTCAGACTGCAGCAGCCAGGCTTCTCACTGGTTTAACAGATGACATCACATCAACCTAATCCTACCTTCACCTCATTAGCTCTCTGTTTTATTTACAGTTGATCTTAAGATTTTAGGGATTACTTCTACAGCACCTCTAGGTCTGTTCCTAAATTACATAGCAGAAATCTTGATCCTATATGAGCCAGTTTGCAACCTTTGTTTCTCAGGTAGGGCTGTTTCAAAGTCAAGACTTCAATCTAAAGGTGGCCGTGCTTTTGCTATCAGGACCCCTCAGCTTTGAAATAACCTGCCTGAAGAGATAAGGCTCATAGAATCAGTGACTTCTTTTAAATCAAAACCCATCTTTACAGACTTGCCTTTATGTGATGTTGTTCTTTTTATTATTGTTTTTACTGTGTTTATTGCTTGTACTCTTTCTGTTGTACTTATTTTTTATTGACATGTTCTTTTTTTATTGTTTTTATTTTTACTTTTTATCCTTTACTGTTCCTGTCTTTCATTATCACCTGTTCTCTCTCTCTTTTGGCTTCTTGTTTTAATTTTACCTCAGCTTTGTCTTGCTTGTGCTTGGCCGTACTTTTGGCTTTCAGTTGTTTTATTGCCTGTGGGGTATCCTGCTTCTTGTGTTTAAAGGTGCTATATAAATACAGTCATTATCATTATTATCATTATGTACTCATCAAATAACACAATCAGTGGCCAGTAGGCACACTAAAATCTAAGGCAACCCAATACAACAGCTCAGCCATAGATTATACCTTTAAAAAAGACAATAATGTCAAAAACTGCAAGAGCAGCTCATTACTAACTTATCACATGGTTAATTTAATCTTATTTTGAAATGTGATTTCCATACCTTAAATTCTGTGGGGACAATTAGCTTGGGAGTTTTGAGTCCCATCAACATGTCGAGCCCCACGAATGTCATGATGGACATGAAGATAGAGAAGTCACTGATGAGTTTCCTCAACTGGTGCAACAAACGGAGAAAAACAAACATGAGAAAAATAGAAAAAAGAACATTTCTTTGCAGAACTGAAATCACAGATACAGTCTGAGGAGGCAACTCATTTATATTAATAAAAGCTGAGTTGTGCCTGACTTCACTTGAGTCAAAGTATCATCCTTGTGTCTGGAAAAAGAAGGGATCAGCTTCTTTTGTCTGTCTGACTGTCCACTTCCTGTTAGAGATCAGACATAGGACAGATGTGAGCATCCGTGCTATGTTAGGTCTGAAGGTATTGGTCATTGTGCTGCTCAAAGTGCATTGATGATCAAAAGTGACAAAGCTGGAAAAATCTTGCATGAGGCCCAGTTTGTTGGACTGGATTTTAACTGATTCTGCAAAGCATTTTATAACCTTGTTTTCATTTAAGAAAATACACAGATACATTGACAGATGGTTGTGTCACCTTGGTGGGGAAATAGCGGCTGAACTTGAACTTCTTGAGGGAGACGGTCATGGAATAGGTGCCAAAGAAGAGGATGAAGGACATGAGGGCCAAATCGGGGACAAACTTGCAGGACTTGCCCACCAAAGAGCCTCCATACTTGATACACTCCTTCTTGCTTAGCTGACTCCAGTCCAGACCTGTCACATTTAACTGGGATGGTTGGTGGCAGTGGTGGGGAGACAGAAGAGGATGAAGAAGAGTGTTTTGACACAGATGAAGAGAAAAATGGCAACACAGATGGAGTGGAAATTGTTGACATGGATGTGAAGTATTAATCCAGAGAGAAACAGACAATGATGGGACAGATGTGAGAGACAAAGGAGAGAAAGAGGAGAGCTGAGCGGATTCTTTATCAGAGTTGATACCTGGGGTGGCTGCAAACAAAACATTTAGCTCTTTTCTAACAATGCCATCATTTGGACTTAAAATAAACCCCTGTAATTCATTCTGGGAAGAGCTGATATTTCTAACCTTTTAAACATTCAACTTGAAATACAATGCACTGAAAAATAAACTGAATGAAAACAAGCACTTACCCCAGAGACACTAGAGCTGTTATCTGGCATTGGAACTAAACCATTGAAGATCATTGCAGCCACTGTGTATGATTAGGAGAGACAGACAGGGGGGTAATGAGACAGAAAATAAAGAAGGGATCGAGGAGAGAAACAAAAGGGAAAGAAAAAGAAATGCATAACATCATGAGAATTCAGCGGCTGGACACTGCAAAGAGCACTCCGAGGCCCATGCAGACAAACAAAGAGGTACTCACTTGCAAGAGACGGCAGCCAAATTGTTTGTGCATGGCGAAAGCAAACAAGAGACAAATCAGTTACAGAAATCAATGTCTACAGAAATTACTGCAAATCACTGCCATTTTCAAAAACAGTAAACAGATTAGGGAACATCTGGGAAGTGGTACAATGAAGGAATCTAAATTAAATTAGATTTCTATTGAGCCATGCAACCCCACGAAGAATCAAGTTGGGAATCACCACAGATAGCAGCTACAACTCAACTGATACAGGTAACAGATACTTCATATTCTTGAGACATAAATCTGACAGCGATATATATGAAGATAAACAACATTTTTTTTATTTGATTATTCAAGATACGTACTGAATGTTTTATATTTGAAACATTAAGTGCTCTCCGGTGGACAAACTATGTAATGGTGAAATCACCTCAAACATGTATTTGGCATCTCTCTTTTATCTACCAGCATATAAGCCAGTATCATATTAATCTGCAATAAACTAATATTAGCCAATACGTTATATTGGTCTGGCCAATTTAGCAGTCAGACTCTAACACTGACAGAAGATATAAGCCAAACCCAAATATATATTTTAGAAAAACACTTAATTGATGTTTTTCTTGAAAGGCCCTGACACACCAAGCCAACGGTCGGCTGTCAGTCAATGTTTAGCCATCAGTAAGCGTCTGTCACCCTAGTCTTTGCGGTGTATCCCACGCCGTTGGCCCTTGTTGGCCCTTGTCGGCTGTTTTTTAGCCAATTCAGCATGTTGAATCAGTGTTGGAGACAGCGAAGACCGTCAGTGAATGAAATCACTCTGATTGGCAGTTTAGCTCAGTGCACAAAAAGAGAAACAGAAGTGAGGAAAGTAAACAAACAGCCAAAGTCAAGAGGGAGTGACATCAAAACAAACTTGTTGTATAAGCAGGGGCATAAACATAGACAGTGCAGGGGTGCACTGGGCCCATGGGCCCAGTGCAGGGGTGCACTGGGCCCATGGGCCTGTAGAGAGTGGTTGGAGGGCCTGCCCACTCTAGAGAACAGGCCCTTGCAAGTGACTCAATCTGCCACTTCAGAAATACACCTGTGTTCAAAGAAGAACACACATTTAATACAATACTGTTATCTGCTATAAATGCCCTTGAGAAGGCAAACCCATCTCCATGAATGTTTTTTTCTTTTGTGATAGTTAGCAGAAATGTTTGACAAAATTATATTTCTATTTTAAATGAACTAAACTAATACAAACAACAAAATAAAATAAACTATTTAAAAAATCAATTTAATGAATAATCTCTCATTTTATTTGGTATTTTTACAGATTCGCAGTGATGATTGGAAATATATATGGTGATGTTGTCCAACATCAAGTCTGTATTTGATTATGTGACATTACTATAAAATATACAGTAGCTGTTTAGATGCAAAATCTGGCACAAGGGCCCATCATAATAGTATGCACTGAGGCATAACCTTACTATCGTACGCCACTGTATATAAGGTAAGCCTGTTTTTCTGTAGCCATTAAGTTCTTTAGCAGAGACATTTCATGATGGTTTGTCGTATTGTTCACTGGCGCATGGTAAAATGTGCTTTGTCTAACTAGCATCCCTATTTGAATGACAAATACAGACTACTGCTGACTGCAAGTATGGAGAGTTATTTCCTCTCACACAGGTGCTGAACATGAGTGCCAGTTGGCCATCGACTGCAGTTGTAAAGTTGCGTTCATGTGCAGCTTTTTGGCCAAGACACAGGCGATGTGAGGCGACACAACAGTCAGCTTTCATCACTGCTATCTTTGTCGTCAGTTTGGTGTGTCTGGGCCTTACGGGAGACACTACAGGTAAAAACGGCTGTTTTGCATCCATAACACGTCTCCTTTCAGACTAGTGGACAGAAAATGATCAAAACACACCTTTAGGTTAATTTTAGCTCAGATATCAGTTCTAGAAGTGAATGCAAAAAATGCACACTTAATTAGATAATATCTCATTTGTATATTTAAACATAACATATCTGGAGAATTGCCTTAATGTATGTGATCAACTGGGGAAGTTTTATAGTTATATCTATTAAGATTTAACCTATTTACCTGTACTTTCTTCCATTAAAGGGGAACACCACCCATATTAAGAATTCCAACATGTAATTTCCATGGCCTAGGAAAGTTCAGTCTCACAAAGCCAAAATACAGAGAAAAAAGCCTCATACTTGTGATGTCATCAAGTATAAAGTCTGGAGCTGTTCCACAGACAAAGAATGGCAGCTTGATTTTGTGGACCCACAGAATATTTTTCTTTTTAAAACCCCAACAGCCTTTATTCTATTAGTGTTCTCAGTTCTGAAATATAAGAAAATGTACCCATATACTCAGAGCATTTCCCTGGCTGCTCTCTGTGCCGTCTATTACATCTTTCATCACTCATTGTCTGTGGAGCAGCTCCACACTTTATACCCTATGACATCACAAATTTCAGTTTTAGCACCCTAGTTTTTGATTTCTTCTTCTTTTGATTTGAGTTGGTAACTCAACTTTCAATTAATTTACTAATATTTGTGTTGGACCATAGGAATAACATGCATGAATTTAGAATTTAGAATTTAGAATTTAGAATGGTCGTAGTTTCCCTTTATTTTGACATAACCTAACGTTGCATATTGGCTGCCTAAAATGGAAGTAAAAAGCATCTGTTTGAGATATAATCCAATATATCTTATGATGTGGCACTAACACTGCAAGCAGGAGTCATTTTATGGCTTAATAACGAAACAACATCCCAAGCTACAACGTTAGCTGCTGTGAAACATTGCATTGAAAAGCTACATCATGATGAAGTCATATCCAGAGGATAAGCAATGAGCGAACCTGGATAATCATGAAAAAGATGTCTGAGATTTTCTCATTTCTTGTATTAAAAAGTTTGTCATTCTGCTGTTGACTGTTAATGCTCTGATTTTTTTTAACCTTTATTTAACCAGACAAGTCATTAGGAACAAATTATTAATTACAATGGCTGCCTGCAAAAGATAAAGTGTCTCGAGGGAAGGGGGTGTAAAGGGCCTAAAAGATGTCATCCTTGTCTTTGAACACACCAAATGACTGTTTTTTCTTTTTGTATTACCAAGTTTAAAGAAAAAAATATATACATATGCAAGTAAATGCTGTGATGGATTTCAAATGTCTCTGCAAGCTGATTTTATAGGCCATAGTGTAGTGAAATGAGCTGAAACCAATCGCAGGAAATTAATTCATAATCTTGTGGTATGCTCTTGAAAATAGTCAGTAGCAACATATGTGCAATTAGCAAATAACTGCCAGCAGAACTTGATCTAGAAAAATAAGTTTACCACCCTTCACTAATGAGAACTGAACTCTCTCCTCAGTTTAAGAACTACTCTGTTAGGCTGATAAGATAAAGGTTCTTCACAATAAAAGGTTAGGTAAACTGAATACAGGCGGTTTTAGTCCCCTCTATAACCTGATTGTGTCATTAGTCCACTGAGCTCAAAGAGAGCCACTTGTGGATAATCCCCCTGCATCTCCCTGAGCCAAGGGGTGAACTCACTCGGATCTGGGGCCAAGCATTCGCACTTGTAGGTGGTGACGTAGTCGGGCTTAAAGTCGGTGTTGATGGGGTAATACTTGAAGGAGCCCACCATCTTCTTGATGGCGTCAGAGATAAAGATGAAGGAGATGAGGCTGGAGAAGCCCTCCTCTGTGAAGCGTGTCATGTATTTAATGATGTAACTGGCGTCCGTAGCTACCAGGATGAAACACTGCAGGCAGGAGTGCATGCCGATCCACAGACGCAGCTCCAAGTAATCTATGCCGTTGTTTCTTTGGGAGTGAGAAGTCAGAGAAGCATGGTGAATGCACTGATGAAGGGAATCGTGTATACCACCAACACAGAAATATCCAATGCTGCACATATAATATCTGTATGTGCCATGAAGTTCTTTTGCATGCGATATAAATGTGTTATTTCCGTCTATTGTATTTGAATATATCTGCATACTGGGGTTCCTAAAACACTATTGGAATTGCACAAATTGGGTATAACTGGAAAGCTGAAACTGCTGTGGACTAAATAAGCCCAATTTGATTCATGTGTGATGATGTTTGCCCCCACAGTAGTCATTTCATTACAGTATACCAATTTTTTTAAACTTGACTTTACTATATAAAATGATCCAATCCAATCGCAGAAAAATGCAATTCTTACAGAAATCTCCAAATATCGAAGGTTTTTGATACCAAATCACAGCATAGATTTTTCTATGGTGTTCCTTGAACTGTGGTATTTTGGAGGAATGTTTGACCATTTTTATCAATTCTAAAAAATGCTTAAACTCAGAACCAAAACTGTGTAACAAATGCTGTCAATCCAAAAATTGCCGCAATAACCTGCAAGACATAACTGAGCATGGGAATGGCCATCATATACCTCCATCATAATGTTCTAAGCCCCTATACACTTTAACTTTCAAAGTTTGAAGAGGCACCTGACCAAAACACAATGTTTATTACATATTTCTGATTAGATAAATTAATTAATTAATTAATTATTTATGACTAAAATTTGACACACAGTGTTGAGCTGCATCTCAACTTATTCTTTAAGTTCCCAGCTTTCAGATGATGTATACCACCTTTATGTTACATGCATTGTTAAACTGCTATCTCCCCATAACGTTCCCCCTGAAACAGGCAAAAGTGGTAGGGAGGGGTGGAGTAGAAGAGGTTAAGCCTATTAGGAATAAAAGCTACAAAAACTGAAGTGTATACACTTTGATAACTGCTGCATATATATCCTTTTAAGACAAATATCATCACTCATGCACAAAATCATGAAGCGGAGTCACGCGCTGTAGAGCAGGAGATTCTGTTGTGTTTTCCACTATAATGGGATTATCAAATAATCCTCTAAATGACATTAAAGTGAGTGTCTGCACTACTCAGTATTCCCCCTGTGTCTGTCGACTGCAAGATTATTTGGCTCTAAAGAAGCTCACTTGCTGAATTCAAACAGGAGCTTTTCAAAGATGAGGATGGGTCCAGTGGAGCTGAGGATGATGAGGGGCTGACCGCTGAAGAAACAGAAGACAGAGCCAGCAAGAGCCGTACCCAGGAAACTCTCCATCACACCCTGTTGTAAGAGGGACAGGAAAGAATTATACACATTTAAACCATGAGGAGAGGAGGTGTTGTGGAATGACTCCCAGACCAATTGGGTGGGGAATAACAGTGTAGCTGAAAACAGCTGCGACAGATGGGACGGAATTGAGATAACATATTTTAAAAAAGTTGCAGTGTTGATGAAATCAGCAAATCAAGCTCCAGATGAGTAGAAAGGAACAATACTGTAATAAAACAAAGGAGAAGTTTGTTTGTGTGTGTGTGTGTGTGTTGGTGGGTGTGAGATGGGAGTGGCTTCTGTGCGTTAGTGCATGAGACATAAATACAAGATGTTGTATATCTACTTAGGGCAGACTGCAAATGAGTGCCATTCAAAACACTTATCTAAATTGATTCCTGTGTGCATATGTGTGTGTTTGTGTGTGTGTGTGTGTGTGTGTGTGTGTATGCTAGTGTTGGAGTGAAGCTATTGATCACTTATAGAGAAAGGGAGGTCTGATGCAGAACCACAATGAACTGAAAATACTCTGACTTCACAGAGGTGCCTGAGAGTTATATATGAAGCCAGACACTCTCAAGGACAAGTTCATATAACAGAGTCAATGACATCACTGTTTTACAACTGAGCAGTAAAGTCAGCAACAACATCATGTAGTTTTTTTTCCCAGGTGTTCAAATATGTAAACACATTCAGATGACTGACATGCTGCAGAGGATAATCGAGCACAAATAAAATTAAAAAGGGGAAAACAGTGTCACTTGTATGACAAAGTATCGGTGCACGGGTAAAGACTGTAAATATATCTTATCTAACCTGATAAATATGACACACAAATTATATTTCAACTTCCTGAGCAGGCACCAGTTGATTTTAATCTACAGCATCTACTTGCCTGTTTGCTGCAGTAATAAGCTAGACATGCTTTGGCACTGGACACATCGTACCCAGAAACACTATCAGGTATCATGCATTCATCAGTAATATGAACTGAAAATGGGGAAAAGACATATCTAACTCCTAGGTGTAATAAAATCACGACATCCCAAATCTTTTTTTTTGTTATATCAGTATTTTTCTTGTTTTCTGTTAAAGGAATAGTTTGACATTTTGTGAAATACGTGTATTTGCCTTCTTGTTGACAGCTGTATGAAAAGATCAACACCACTCTCATATCTGTACAATAAATATGATGCTAGAGAGAGCAGCGTGTTAGTGTAGCACAAAGACTGGAAGCAGAGGGAAACAGCTACCCTGGCTCTGTCCAGTAGTAACAAAATCTGCCTACCAGCATGTACATCGCTCTCAAATGAAGACATTATATTTAATTTGTATAATCTGTAGAAAAACCAAATTCAACGAAAGTGGTTTTACAGTGGCTATAGTGGATGGACTATGCCTTGGCTGGAAGCAGTGACTTCCTCAAGTCTTTGTGGGTGCACCTCATGTTGACCACAAAACTCCCATCCAAGAAAAAGTCCCCCCAAAATGTCAACAACAGATGCACTCAGGATACCTAGCGTGTCATATGCAGATGTCAGAAGTCCACTTAACAATGAGCAACATGTGAAAAGCTAGGAGTGAGAACATTGTTGAACATCGTTTTCTATGAAGAGCAGTTTTACATGGAGCCATTATTGCTTATAGAATCAGTCACAAGATGTCTGAATCCAAATGATATCTTTAAAGAACATAGTTGTTATTTTAAATCACATATTTTCTTTGTTTCCAGGCTTGATAAATAGCAAATAAGCAAATAAAGTCATGGTTTTAGCATCTTTTGGGTCAAGTTCTTTTAAACTCCTTTATTATCATGCCAGGCAATTCTTTAAAAAGACTGTGAAAATGCCATAAAATGTTCTGGGATGGTGTAAAACTGGACACACACAGCCTGACAGCATCCCTCTTTGTTAAGAGTGCATATCCAGTTGATAAACCAAGTTCACATAAAATGACTAAAATAAATTCACTTGTCCTGTTTCCGAAGTTCGGGACTCTTGCACTTTTACCTGGTAGTTGTCGGTAGCGTCTCCCAGTAGTCCACCGAAGGTGATGGCGTTGGTGATGCAGCCCAAGTAGATGAAGAGCACTGCGGAGATGGACTGAATGTGGAAACCCTCATAGAAATCACTTGGCAGCCATGGCAGTTTCCGCTTTATGTCCAGGTAAAGACCGCCACAAAAGCTAATACACACAGTCACACACAGTGGTTAGGATTCTAAAAAAAAGGATCACTGCATTAAATCAGGACAAAATCACATTTTATACTACATTTCCTGCTGAAAAAAAAAAACAAAACAAAAGTTGGAAAATTTGGTTTGTTGGTACTGTCGTTTTAGACACAGCTGAAACTGGCGTCAAACACTGCCAATTTAACCAAAGATTAATCTTTGTATCCTCAGCTAACATGCTCATTAAGGAGCGTCTGCATCTTTTGGGGACCCAAATAGTTTCCCAGCTTTGCCAGATTTGGATGAATTGATATTCAAATTTAATTTCCATATGCCAGAGTTTGGCTAAATTTGAGCCAAACCTCTCAACAGTTTGCCATGTGGCCTGGGCTACCTACCGTCCAGTGAATGCCAGCTCCTCTCCGAGCTCATGTTGTGCTGGCATCTCCTCGTCCTCAGCCAGGCCTCCACCTCCTCCAGCTGTACCGTTCATCTGTCCCAGCTCATTTAAGGAAAACACTGACTTCCTGCAGAAAAGAGAAGTACGGCACAGATGGGAGCAAAAATGGGGGGTATCAATTCATGTATGTTTATTAAAGGACAACTCAAGGATGTAATGAGTGCAGTTTCACAGGCTTTTCATCCTGCAAGTCTGGCTGAGGCCTGTTGACATGGAGGCGTTATTGCTCCCTGCAGAAAGCTCTGACCTCAAGGTTTCAGGAAACAATTTATTTGACTGCAGTCTAAATCTCTGACAAAACAAATTGATTTTTAATGAGGGTTTAACTTCATACAGTTGTTGTAGAGATAATGCTTACTGTGCTACAGACAAATGATCCGAGAGCTTTAATGTGCCTTACTGAGGCGGATGGTAAAAATCCAACCTTTTGTCAGCTGAGGTGACTTTCTTGGGCGGTTCAATGCGGATTTTGGGATCCCATTCTCCAGGTGGCAGCACAATGACCTCATCCAAAAACTCATCTATGCCCGCGATGAGGTCCTCACGATCTCTGGCCTTGTAAGCTACATCACTGAAAAGCTGAAAGACGGAGAGAGTTCATCAAAGTGATAGTGATCAGTACATACTGCTCTAATAACTGGAATTCGACTCTTTTCCCTCCTCTCTGATGGTCTCTGGAGACTTGTTAAACATAAACTGTAGGAGCTATATCGACATTTTGACCTCAGTTGGATTACATTCAAAAACAACTGTCAGTCAGTAGCTAATCATGCCCTAGAAACACTGTAAGTCAAGTGCGCGGGAGCATAATCAAAGCATTGATTCTAATTGGCAATGACTTTGGCATCGGCCCAGTTCTAGTTTTCTAAATAGTGACTACACGCTGCAAACACTGCGGGTCATTACGACTGTAAACCAAAAGAAGAGCAGAAACTAAAATGAAAAGCGGCAGGTATCTGCAGCCAGGGGAAGGCAGATTTTTTTCCCCCAAAAGTTGTGTGTTGTGCTTTCATTGATTTTCTCCTTCCCACACATACAGTTAAACTTGATTCTGGTCTGTACATCACTGAATGTGTTGGAGTCTCGTGCTACACTGCCTAGAGTTAGGTTTTTAAATCCAACTAATAACTGTATATATTTGTAGTTTGTAGTCTAGTAGTATTGACTGATCACATTTGAGAGGCAGGCAGGTAAACAGTCCATGTGGAGAGCCAAAGAGGCGGAACACACTGGCTGAAATTCAATCTCTGAGCCCATCCCTTCTCATCTAAATTGGTTAAGCTTCATGTTACCTTTTTGCTGAAATGACCGATACACGGAAGAGGAAGTCTTGGCTCTGATATCCGCTTGCTTAACTGGAACCCCTGAAATATTTCCTGTCTCCCCCACAGGCTTATTGTCATCAGACCGATAGTTGATAGGTTCCAAGATAGCTTTGTGGGCACCAAGCCCCCATCAACAGCGCCAGGCTGTAGTCAAACTGTGCAACTACAACTTCCACTTCTAGGTCTGTCACATTATGCCATTGGGCCCCCCCAAAAAAACATTTTTCCATACACTTACACTGGGAAAGAGACTCCTGTAAGTCAGTGGATAAATTATTTTGAACATCACAACTTTCTTGAAATGACTAGTTTCACTGATATGATCCATTCCATCACTCCTAAAGTCTACAAGAGCTGCACAATTAAATTCATTTTATCCCCATTCAAGTTAGCAGGGTACTAAACTGGAAGTCAGCTGCTAGGCTGGGGAAAGTCTCTGGTGCACTTGCTCTATGGGCTGCAGGATGTGGAAGATCCAGGTAATTTCATACTGCTGAAATCCAGCTTTATTTGGCTATGTGTGCCACTGAGCAGCTTTTATAGGAGTGAATGGGGCACAGCCTCTGAAGCTGTATCCAGGCCTCTTTGGTGGGCACATAAAGATGAAGTAAGTGCAGGAATAAACCCAGTGAGTGTTTTGTCACTGGAAAGGTTAGGAGACATTAGTATACAGCCCTGCTAATACTGTGATACTGCACTTGAGCTAAAAAGCTAACATAATCTTAATGACCTTGATAACATACCAGCAGGCATGTTAGCATGCTAACATCTGCTAAATAGCAGAAACACAAAGTACAGCTCAGGCTGATAGGAATGCACTACTTTTGCAGGTATTTTATCATGTAATGTGACTTACCTGAGGTCAGGTGGTGCCTGGGGGGTTAGGCGGAGGATTAAACCGCTATTAAGATGCCAAATTATAATGAAGGTCAACTTAGGGTTGCTATTCACGAATCTTACTGTCTGTGTTTGATTGTGACTGATGAACATTTTGTGCACAACTGTGGCAATTTAAAATAACAGCCTATTATTTTTTTACTACTTGCATCTGCTGTTTAAATAGCACATGCTGGGGCTTTGTGCTCAGTAATATTGTAAGCAAGAACAACTAAAATTGCATTCAGGAGCGAGAGTAACGCTTGCATTAGGAAGCCATGGGTGACTCATTATCCCAATAGAAACCCAGCTTCTTACTGCTGCTTTACAATCAGCATCACTTCCAGATGTACTTAAAACACAATCACATGGCATATTCATTTCAGCTTCAACTCCAGCTCACTGCCTGTGTACAGTAAATGGCACTTTCGGTTCCCACAGTACATTGGTACAATACATATTGAGGCAGTGTCAGTGTCAGCATGTGGTGACTACTAAAGAAGGCATGTCATGGAAACATTTTTCAGAACACAATGACAGATACTCACATCATCCACCATTAGGGTTGCTATTGCTCGACCGATCTCATTGTAGGACCTGGCCTTTCCTTGGGGTCCCAAGAGAATAAACAGGAATCTGTATGGTGATGAGACAAATGTGAGGTATGTGCTGGGATGGCCGGTGTCTGTCAAAAGGGCTTTGTTGAATCAGGGTCAAGAGGACATTGCAGATCATTTCACCTGGTGGGGACAGGGACCTCAGTAAGACCTCCTAGTGTTGTAGCCTGAGCCAGGCGGACAAAGGCTACGAAGGGTTTGTTAAGGAAATCCACTTCGCCCACCAAGACGTTTGATGCCTCTGCATCTCTGGGGATTTTCTTCATGAATTTATTTTTCAGCTACAGAAAGTGGAGGGGATAAGAGAGAACATGGTAAGTCAGTACACATTTGCTTTTGGTTTATCTTATTTAATTATTTTTTTCTCTTTGTACTTTGCAGCATTATTATGTCTCCGTGCCAACGATATTTCCGAGTTGTACATATGAGCGTATGTTCTCCATCCCGTCCTTGTGAACATAATATCTCTCAATGCCTTAAGGGAATTTCTTTAAATTAGGCACAATTGTCCACTGGGACTCAACGAAGTGCTGATTCAATTTTGATGGTCAAAGGTCAAAGTCACCATGACCTTTCATCTGTCTCGTTCTCATGAATGCGATATCTCAAGAGCGCCTTTAGGGAATTTCTTCAAATTTGGCACAAACTTCCACTATGAGTCAAGGATGAATTTATTAGAATTTGTTGCTCTCAGGTTAAAGGTCAACATCACTGGGCTCTCGTCCGTGGCATTCTTGTGAACGCAGCATTTCAAGAACACCTTGAATTTAATTAGAATTTGGTGGTTGAATGTCAAAGGTCACTGTGACCTTGCACCTCATTTTGTGAACACGGTATTTCAAGAACGCCATAAGGGAATTTCCTGGTATTTGGCACAACCATCAACTTGGCCTCAGGAATGAACTGTTTAGAATTTGGTGGTCAAAGGTCAAAGATCAAGGTCATTGTGACCTCACAAAACATGTTTTTGGCCATAACTCAAGAATTCATACACTTATTATAGTAAAATTTCACATAAATTTCAAATAGGTCAAAGGTCAATTTCACTGTGACATCATAATGTTCTGGAAAAACACTCATTACTCTGGAACACGAGGGGAGACATTTGATCAGATACTGAACTGGTGACACTGATCCTGGATGTCCACTTTGAAACTGTGCTGATTTTTTAGATCTCCTATACTGTTCTGTTGTAGATGTGTGTAAAGCATCCATGTTTTCACAGACATGAATGTACTGTAAACTGTAACTGCAGCTTGACAGGTTCACAGAGGTATACAACCACAAGGTGGTAACTCTTGTTTTCCTTTTATATTTATAACTTTTCCTGAAACAATTAGACAGAAAATCAAATGCAAACTGTTTAGATAATAAAATGAATGTTTTCAGTAATCTTTTAAGCAAAACTGGCAAAATGTTCTTGGTTTCAGCTTTCAGGATTTGCTGCTTCTTTGTAAAATGTGTCGGTAAAGTGAATACACTGGCACTGCAATGATAAAACAAGCACTTTGAAAGTGCTGCCTTAGGCTCTAGGAAGTTATAATGAAAATGTTTTACTATTTTCTCACATTGTGTAGAAAAAATCACTTAACGGAGAAAATAATTGGGCAATAAATTGATTGTGAAAATAATTGTTGGTTGCAGCCCTATTCTTGCTGCTGCAATAAGTGGATCTCCCCACAGGGATCATTAAAGTTTCATCTTCTTATCATTTGTTACTAACAGTCTCTCTGAACCTCGCAGATAAGTCTGGGAGGGCGTCGTTAAATCAGCAGACATCTGTGAGATAACAACCCTATGTTGTTCTGTGACCATTAAACCTCAAGAAACAGAGAGGCAAAACAAATGTAAGCCAACACAGCTGTGACTGAAAGAGGGATGGCGAGCTAACCTGACCTGTCTGATTGCATGTAAAGGTGTGGCAGGAAATTGGATGGCAGCACAATAACACTCAGTGATGGAGAGCCTTGCCAATAACCCACAGCCTCAATCTGCAGCTACATGTGAGGGCCAAGCACGCGGACTGGACAATGAGGTCTATGTTTTTCCTGATGCGAGTTCAATATTGACACAGACAATGTGGCACACACACGCAGTAACAAACTATCACTTGTCCATTGTCACATGTGACCTACTGTCAGCCTGTAAAGACAGTTTGTACATCCAGCCAACCACTCATAACTGGGGTACTTGGAACTAGACGGCCAGTGCTCGTCCTCATAGTTGCACTAACAAATAAAGTTCACAGTCCACATCACACACTCCTAACAAATTCTCATTTATTTAATTTTGTATATTAGTCACTGCTGTGAAAGACACTTAATCCTGACCTGTCTGTAGCCTAATCCAAGCAACAACAGCATGCCCTTGCATCGGTCCACGCGTGTGTTAAAGCATTTATTGCATCGGCCCCACAAATGAGTAAGTTATGTGTTTGCATGTTCCTCTATCACTGGCTGTCACCTTCGCTAGCAACAGCAATGAAAGATTGATGACACTTAGGACAGAGCTGGCTCCCACCACTTCAGTGAAACATCAATTCAACACAACACGACACCTTACTGAGACATGTGATAGGTAATCTCTGCAATAATGGAAAGCAATAAAGTGGAAAATGAGTACAGACTCCAGTGACAGCTTCCATGCAGATAAAGAGACATTTTGCCATTACAAAAGATAGGAAAATGAATTCAATGATAAAGCCAAACTGCTGTGAATATAGAACATGCTATCTTTGAGGAAATGTTGATTTTGAGGTTGTAAAGCCAAATGATGCTTATAACCTCAATAATTTAACCCTCTAATATGTTAGCATGCAAAGCTTAAGTATGTGCAGAAGATGGAAATGGTCACCTGGTCTGTGCTGGGAGTATCTGCAATATCATTCATACTCCGACTCTGGGCGTGACCTGGAGTGCAAAACAACAACAGTTATAATATCTTAATAATTACATGCTATATATTGTAGATCATTTATGAGTGGACATTGCCCAGCAAACACTGGTTGGATGGTGATGTTGCATCCCCAGCAAAAAATGGCTCTGGTCAGATGCCAAAAACTGAAACGGGGTTATGAAGCAGACAGCCAGATTGTGACCTTCACTCTCTCTTCCAAATATAGTCACTTCTCGCTCTGAAGCAACCGAGAGGGTGACGGCTGAAATGCCAAACTCAGGGCTTCAGAACGGGAGTCCACATACTAATGGGTGATGTCACAGTAGCTACATTCATTATTTTACACACTCTATGCATCTGCATCACATCCAAAGACCAGTATTTCTCCACACTCATTTTATAAATATAAAAAAGATGTTTATACCATTTTTGTATGTCTACATTCAAATCATACTCCTGTCTCTTCATTTGAAGCCTGTGGTGTTTGTAAGAGCCAGAAGTCTTTATCCAAGCTATCGTTTTTGATTATACATGAGCTGATGTAGTATAAATAGTGACAAAGTCAACATAGATAAGAAGTCATGGTGGGTGAATGGAAACAGCACTGGGCTTTTGATGCTGCTAGGACAGTCAGGAAAGATGTCCAGTGGACAGACAGATAACGATGAAACGTTGGCATAACTTTCATTTTGGAGCTATTTTTGAACCATAACAGATAACAGGATGTCTTCATTGGACTTTCAAATAATGGCCAATCAGCGTCTCAGTGTTTGCTGGGTAGTGGTAAAAAAAAGATACACAATGCACTTACACAATAACAATAAATACACTTAGAGTTACCATTTATGACAAATAGAGAGCAAGGTTAAGAAATATGACAAGAGATAGAAAGTGCTTTTACCTCTCCCCTTTTTCATTTTAACCACATTGGGCATGATATGGAAGACAATTTACAGCTGAGCAGTTAGGGAGCAAAGCCTCCAGATGGATACTTAAAAAGAAAATAAATCAAAAAAGCAACAAGAGGGAAATTGGTCCCTCTAATACAGAATACAAGTTAATGCACAAATCACCCGCTTAGTTTTAAGATGCTTGTTGAGGATGAGAAAGCTCCAGGAAAACAGTTTTTTAACTCTAATTTGGTGAGATGGAGATCTCGTCTTGTTGAATGCCAAACCACGAGTTATTTCTTCAAATGCATTATTTTGCCTCCCTAAAAGAGTGAGCACTATTTGAATTTTGAAGACTTTCATAACTCTTGCAAATTGGGGTCAGTAAACAAATGTTTGTTTACTTGTTTGTGTGCTGGAATAAATGTGTGAAGGAGTTGAGTCCAGCAGTCTCAGTATGAAAGGCTCACTTTAACACATCAGTCTGGCTGATACTGGCCTTTGAATAAACAAGAACATAGATTTGATTTTGGGCAGTAAATGCCATACATCAACAAGATGTAGGTTTGTTCCTAGCTAAGGTTAGTTAATATATCTCTATGGTTTTTATATTGAATATCTAACTATAAAGTTATTACACAGATGATTGAGGAGTCACTGTTTAGAAGCCCACAGTCTCTGTGTCAGAGTTGCTGGGTGTCAATTAGTTTAAGAGACTGAAGGACTTTGGATTTAAAAAATTTAGGATTTGCCTTTAAAAAACTTTGTTTTCCTGAATTAATCCTAACCAAATACTGTTAAACCTTAAAAAACACATGCACAGCCATGCATGTAAATTGAAACCACAAACTGTGAACCCATAGACTCACGCAGGCGACCATAACTGGCAGACTGCTGTTTCACTCGGAGGTCCTCTGTGGATCGGTTGAAGTTGGTCATCGGCCCCATACCCGGCCCTGGACCTGCAGCACCTCGGGACCCTGCATTACGACCTGGCAGGGGAGGGGAAACATAAACAGACACAAACAGTAACAGAGCAGTAGGAGGTGACGCTTTACGATTTGTCTAACAGTATGTGTCCTGCCCAGATGAGATGAGGAAATGCTACAGCGGTAATTAACTCATCAAACATTAATACCTCCCTTGTGGAGGATATGAGCCTTGTTGACTGCAGGAGTGCGTTCATTCATTTACCAAGCGAGTCGAAGATATGCATAATGAATTTCTCAGAAGCTGCAGAATTATACATGGGACCAGAATGGACTAATCATTGATAACATAAAGGAACTGCTATATCTCAGGGACACAGGGTGTTATTTCATGTTATGGCATGTCATAATAATATATGCTGTCCAACACTGTATGTAGGATTATTAGTCTTGGAAATAGAGGTCCCTAATGTATTTTGTTTTTTCTAGATAAAGCCAGATGACTATTTCCAATAACTGGACACTCACTGGTAGAAGAGCTGGACTTGCCGATGTCGGCCAGCGAGCGGTGGATTGGCTTCTTGGTCTGGTGTCGATGTTTCCTCAGCAGGACGAAACTGATCTTCTCTCTTAGCTCAGGAGATATCATGCCCTCCTCTATCTGTCTCTCAATGATGTCATCTGGCAAAGGACACATTCATATGAGGACATGTGGCATAGGTACCCAGCGTTCCCATTTTGAAGCATTTATACATTGTACTACTGTAGTTTGTTACCATATAATATAAGTTTAAGTGGCACTAAAGCACTGTTTGGTGTTCAGTGTGAAGAACGACTGTGCTGGTGGATTTCTATCCTGAGATCAAGGGACGCACATCCCCCAGACTCCTTTAAGAGCAATAGACAATGTTTGTGCATCCCATATGAATAAACTTAGATTGTCTTGTGTGTTATTATCATCATGATTTGCTGGAGAACTCTCCACAGCAAACAGGCACTTTCTAGGAGCAGACAATAACCAAGACTAGTAGAAGAAGCCAGCCTGTCATTAACAGCTCAATTAAAATCAGATTTCACCATACTAAAAGCATGGGTGACAAAGGACAACTATCGTATAGAACACATTTTTTACAGATGCATGTTTCATGACAACACCCTAGACTACAGAGCCAAATGTGACCTATTTTCCTGCATAAGTGGTTTTGGTTTATTAGTTTTCAATAAATAGAGAAACTAAGGTATAAGCATAATATGGAGCTATCATGCGATGTACACTACCAGTGGTTGTTTGATTTTGCTGCACTGGGAAACACCATAACTGTTGTCATTGATTCTTCTTCTATTGATAATTAAATTGATTTACTGACCACTCCATACTAAGGCATTTGCATCTTCCACTTTGCCATGTGGTGAGTAATATGGAGAAAGTCGGAAAAGCATGAGTTGGCAGCTGTATGTTTACCAACAGGGAAAGTTAAAAGAGGTTGTTGTGGTATAGGGATTTCCATACAGTAGTAAACCGTTACCTGATAGAGGTAGTTTTAGATTACAATTTAGCCTGCTGTGAAAAACTAGTCTACACGGTCTTATAATGGACAAGACCAGTTTTGCATCATCTCCAATTCATAACCTTAACTCTTTGGAGGCCCATGTCCAATTTACAAAGGGGTCAGTCCATGACCTTCAGATCTAGCTACAAGGCAAATGCAAACTATACAATCATCCTAGCCAATGGGAAGTGAATGTACTAAGTAAATGTTGATAAAAAGTTGGCTAATCATACGTATCTTTCAAAGATGACCGACTTGCTGTTGATGATACATTCCCATTCCCGATAGCTCAATTGATTAGAAAGGGTAAGGATGACCCCTGGCCAAGGCCAAGGGGGGGCCCATGAAAAGTTCTATGGTTGACCCTTAAGTGGGCTCAAGTACAAAAGTTTACTTATTGACTTAAATCACTGACAATACAAGTTATGTGTATTTACATGATAAATAAATGTATTTTTATAATTAAAACACATTTCAATGTGCCATCTGGTACTTCCACCCCACGCAAGTATTGTGAAATGGTACGATCCATCTGACATGGGTCAGGTGCATGACATGCAGAACTCCCAAGTGCTGCTAATGCAAACGTGAGGCTGACTGCGGCCTGATTAGCTGTGTCAGAATACCAAAAATCAGGAGCTCCTTAATGAAAAGTAAGGGATACAAAACACCTGTAGAAATATGATTGACTATATTAGCAGGAAGTATAAAAATGCATAGGGATTCCTCCCCTCCACCCCCGCTGGGGCCCACTTTTGAAAATGTTGTCCCCCTGCCTTTCCTAACAGCTGGCCTGGCCATAATGACACAGCACATCAACAGCATTATCTTCACTAAGCTAAGCTATAAAGTGGTGTTTCATGAGAAATGAATAAAATAACTTTTCAAATTGTTTAACATGCAAAGCTGTGGCAAAATTTGTTAAAAAAAAAAGGTTTTAAAAAAATTCTGTCATATCTGTCCAGGTGTCTCAAAGAAAAGGCTAATACAAAAGTTTCACAGGGAAAGTTCAGTTACAGCTGATACAATTCATCAGTTTAGTTGTGTCATTAAGCATGCACTGTCATACAGAGCAAAGATATTCACAGCTTTTTACCATGTTGCCCCTCTGTGGTTTTGGAGGGAATTTAGCTTTGTATGTTTAGCTAACAAGACATTAGCTAACGTACATTACAAGCTGACATTCTGTATACACAGAAATACATCAGGCCCATATGATGCTTCGGTGGCTGATATATAAAACAGAACATATATTAACAGTGACACACAATGATGCAGTCATCAGAAAGGAAACTAAATCCCAAACATCTTACCAATTATCTGAGGCAGTGAGTAGCCTTCCAGGTCCAGCAAAACCGTTCCTGTCTGGAGACATGTCCTGAGCTCAAAAAGACTATGCAGGGACAGCGTGGACACGTGTGGTTTACTCCATCTTTCTCCTCCCTCTTCTACCTTCTCTTCGAACTTCACCCACCTGAAGGCAGAAAAAACACGCGGAAAGAGGGAACAGGTGAGGAATACACAACTGTTGAGATGTCTTTGAGCTCGGCGCCTCGGCTCTGCTGGTGGTGCACAGGTGTCTGTAGTTTGAGAATGCCGCTCCCAGGCGTGACACTATATGAATGTGAAGTAGGGTGTTTGTGGGAATAAGCAGAGATCTCAGTTCACTCACGGAGGAAATGCCCTGAGGTGAAGCTTATGCTGCTACTTATGTCAAAGAATCACTTTGATGACTTGTCCCAAAGTTTGAACTCAGTTTGATCTTCTTACTGCACAGTCTTACAATACTGTCAGTAATAGTGTCCGTACTGACAATTTTCTGAGGGTTAATTTTACATTAATATCAGCCAGACTACATTTTGAGTTGCCTGTGCAATACAAGGCTGACAGTGCTCCCAACAATGTTGATTGATTATACAAATGCACCATTTGACCTTGGCCTTTATTTCCCATTTTCAAAACGGATCACGTTGGCAGCTCCTCTGGAAACATCAAAGTTCATCCAAACAATCAAGCAAAAGCAGTTTCTGAATTAATTTGGGATGAGATATTAGCCATACAGATGTGAAATAATGCTATATCTGCAATCAACCTTTTTGTAGCAGCCATTTTGATTTGTCAAAGCAAGGAAAAACCAAGCAGTAACCTTTAGGACTGAAAAAATGAGCCATCGCAGGAGTGCCAAAAACTGCAGTTCTTTGAATGGCCACTTGAGGCTGGCTCCAAGGCCAGTCAGTCACATTAGACCCCTAGGTTAAAATGCCCAACTTTGCAATAGAAATAAACATGTTGAAAACATGGTACAAAAAACAGTTTTGGTCTCTTTAGTTAATCTCCTAATTCATGACAACTGTACAGGGGGTGAATTTTTATATAGGATAGGTCACCTGTTTGATATTATTAAGACTCAAAGACACATAATTAAGAGCATGGCCACTTTGAGTGGAGTCTGTAAGTCAGTTGTTGTGTCACATCATATTGTGAACAGAGTTTGCTGCACACTCTGATATGTATTTTTGACAGACTGAATCCTATGTGGAGTGGACATACCCCAGATTTAAATCTTGAAGCAAAAGCAAAGCAACATCATACAGGAGCAATTGCAATGTTTGAGAGCATGATTGTGCCTGAATTTGAGTGTGCATGTGATTGTGAGTGTAATCATCCACCTGGCAGACTCCTTCCACTCCAGCTCGTCTCCTTCCCGCTGCAGAGTGTCCATCTCAGTGAAGAGCGTCGGCGTGGGCATGTCATCATCTTCACTCAGGATGTAACGTAGCCGCTCCGCCGCTGGAGACACTTGATGGAATGAAAGAATATTTTTCACATTTTTACTCTTTGTAATTTCACTTCATAGAGTTTTAACAGACTTTAAAGCTGCATTAGGTTACTTTTATAAGGAAAACTTTTTGTCACATTTACTGAAACCTACACTACTGTGATTGGTTGTTCTTACTCATGCACAGCAGATTCTTGCAAATGCCATTAGGAGCACTAGGATGAGCCAAAAGCACATAGTTTATTCCATAGATTATCTGTCTCATGCTCTAATGTCAGGATATACTGACAATTTCAGCAAATATGACATAAGTTATTTTTATAAAAGTTACCTACTGTAGCTTTAAGGGCCTAATGATGATTATAAATTGTAACCTAAAATACAATGTTCAAAAAAAAAGCTCAGAGCTGCAGCCTTGTAAGTCTACAGCTTCTCAACCAGATAAACAGGATGTCCCATCTCCACTGCTGCTCCATCAAACTGACTTATGAATGTAAATAGTGATCTTCAATATGAATCAACAGATGAAGAATTTCTAACTATATTTTTTTCATTTACACCTCATTCACAACCAGCTGCAGGCAGATGTATTTCCTCTACTGCAGCAGCAGTAATGACTGCAGTATTGAAGCCTACATCACACATTTCTACCTGATTATAGTTATTCAATCATAAGCCTACTGTACTAACAATCCATTTTATTGTATGGAGGGTGAATTGGACCTATTGCTCATGAATGGCGCTGCAGGGTAATGAGCTGCGAGGTGACCATATCAGCTGCTGCTAACCTATGGACTGAGCTGTATGGTAATTACAGTACACGGAGTGAGTCAATTATATTGAAGCACTTTATTGACAACAACTAACAGTGCATTCTATATATATGTTGTTTTATCTGAATGGCAAGCAAAAGAAATTAATCAACGTTTGCCGTTTACTTTGGCTGCTAAATAGAGCCCAACTTAATTCACCTTCACTCTCAGAATGAGGATCATCAGAGTCTGTTGTCCCTCCTGTTCTCTTTAAGTTACTTTCCCAACACCAGGCCCCATTCTCTTCTGTTGTTGTCCCTGCTCTAATCCTCCTACTGGTAATGGCACCATATGCATTACTGATACCCATGGACAGAGGCCCACACACTCAAAAATACTATAGTTGTGTGTGGATACAGTCCAGACAAAGTAAATCACCTCCACAGCACTTGCCACTGATTGCACCACATCGATTTCGTAAAGTTGACAAACCTTCGTAGCCAAAGTCTCTGAAAGCCAAAGCAACAATGTTGTGCCAGGCTACTCATTACTCCAACCTGAAACAGAAGCTACACACTCTCAGGCTGTGTCTCAGACTCCTGCTGTTCACTGTTAAAACTGCTGGAAGGAAGCAAAATCTAATCAAAAGCACGAGGTAGAAGAGTGCAACAAAATTGTAATACATGACACAGTCTGTTTCACGTCTGTGCCAGTGCTTTGGAAAGCTTCTAAATATTTGAAGTAAAAGCCACCATGGCAGCTGTGAGCAGGAAACTTGTTAAACCCCAAACTTCACTGGAGCTTTTTCTACAAGACTTACTTCCTTACCTCCCTGTATTTGCAGAAGTTGTATGTGAGGCCATTATTTTCCTTTATTCTACAGTCACAAATGTGGGTTTTATATAGTGAATAACTGTAAGACAGGTGCATAGCAACACACTGTCAGCCCAAATAGTCCATTGACCACATCTGTCCCCTGCAGTCCTCAGAGGGGCACTTCAGCAGTGCAGTTTTGCAACTACATAAAATTGGGCAACTTGTAAGAAGCAGATTTATAACACAGTGGTCAAAATCAATAAAGCACATGTCAAGGCCGCAAAAAACATTAAATCCTGTCTCTTGTTAGACTTTAAATGCCTTCTAAACAAACACATCTTCAAACTCAACATGCCAAATGTTTGCTGTTAAAATTATGTAGCCTGTTGTGACATAATGATGACATCATCAGGATGATTTTCTCACAGGAACGTGCACAGACATTTTAAGGGGACTGGTATCCTGTCCTCTGGCTTGATGGTTTAGAGCAGTGGTTCCCAACTGGCGGGTCACAGTCCAAAAGTGGGTCATGATGGGCCCATTCTGAATGGACCGCAAGTGACTCGCAAACATGTTAGGTTTGTAAAAAAACACTCTTTATTTTTAAGTACAATAAATTCCCAGCACAGAGCTTTTACCTTGAAGTGCTGTTTTCTGCTGTAAAGTGAATGACTAAATGACAGCTACTTGACAGAGACAGCAGACTAGCTTTACGACATGGCCAACGCAAATATGATGCTGAATGAATTAATATGTAGGACCTCGAACTTCTGACTAAGGAAAAATCTAGAGACTAAATTTTGCTTTGAGCGTGAGAGGTGGTGAGTTACAATCCCAGATTAGCTCAAGAAATCCTTAACTTGTTATATTGTTAAATTACAATAAAAATTGACAGCATACTGTCTGTCATTACTCAGTACCACCACTTTCTGATAGTCCAATTGTATGTGATGTATCTAATGGCTCACAGTTAGAGTCTCTACATTTTGGAAGCTAGGCCGTTGGATCCCTGCATGCCAAAGTATCCTTGGGCAACATACTGAAGTCCAAATTGCTTGTGATTGTGTATGAATATGTGCAGCTTTATACTCACAGAGCATCCAATTGATTATACCATTCATCATTTAACATTTTCATAATTAAAGAAGACTCACCCCATGGGAGCTCTCTACATTCGGCAGTAGAAGTGTCACATGACAGGTGTCATAAGGCATTGCTTTGTGTCACAATCATTTGTTTTGGGTTTTTTTGTTTGTTTTTAAAATTTAGTCTAACTTTAATGATTGAGGGCTATTCATATTTCTCTTTCACAACAGCAAAAATAAAACTTACTTTTGATTAAAAAAAGTGACTATTTCCACCAGAGGGGCAGGTCAGCTAATGAGGACATGGTACTGGTTCTACATGGTACTTCTACACACCCCTGTTTTCTCCTTTTTGATAAGACTCCTCCAGCACCACAGAAGGAATTGTACAGCTGTTCTGAAGGCTGAGCAGTACTAATCAGGATGAGTTAACCACCTTTGACATATAAAATTGGTGGAGTGCCCCTTTAACTTAAGTATCGTAAGCTTGGCTTTATGAAGTCTCCTGAGATGAGATTAAATCGTTAATGTTTAGTCCTTCAAGGCTGATGGCTGATAGAGGTTGGCGACTGACACACAGTGCAGCCAATCAGAATGTTCCAGCACAACAGAAACAGGAAGAGAGGTACATTTTAAAACTGATCAGACCTTATGTCTTCGTAATTTCAGGTCCACCTTTGTGAGATTACTGTTAAAGCTGTTTAAGAGGCTTCTTGCTGTCCTTTATCACCTTATTCATTTATGTCTCTTTTGAAAATGACTTACTTGTGCGGTTGATGTCTTGGAGGCTCTGCTCATTTGAATCCATAAGTCCTTCTTCTATGTCTATGTCTCTGTAGTTGTCGTGCTCTTGGTGTCTGCGGTGGTTGTAGTGTCTGTCCCTGTCCATGTCAGCAGCCTCACGACTGGAGCGCCTTCGCCTGCGTTTGCGTCGGTATCCTCGAGACACTGGGACACCAATGTAGATGGACTGATGGTCTGGGGACAGATATATACAGTTACTGGATGGTTACATGAATATGCACCATACTGTACAAATGGTTGGACTCATTAAATACAAAACTGAAGCGCCAACATGGGTTCCTGTAGAGCACCAATTTACTTTAAGAACAAACTTTAATGAGACCACACTTTGTCCAAAACAAGCCACTTGAATGAATGTTTCATGAAAGGCCCCAAAATAGCTGAGTGACAGCCAGTAACACTGGCAGATTGTCTAATGAGATCTTTCATTAATTCCTCATACTCAGAGGAGTGTTTTCGTGAATGTTCAACCACTTAAACAAACTCTGAATAAATTATGTTTCACACCATGTCTGCTTATTAAAAGCAGCATTCTCTGTTGGCACAGTCACAAATAAAAGTAAATCAAGTCTATTCAGAGTTAGTCCTGTAGCTTTTCTGCGACTTAGTGTCTGGCTCTGGCTAATCCCTGTTTTGCAACAAAAACCTGGATGATGTGAGTTTGATCATCTGCTGGCAATTAAGGCATTGCTTTAAAACTAATTGCACACTGAACTCCATGTGGAATAACTAAACAACAGGGAGATGCAAACTAATTATTGGATCTTTGGAAACCTGCTAACCTGCTGCTCCATGCGAATACAAAACACAAAAAAACTCGTTCAAATGTGCATAATGCAACTTCCCATCCCCAAATATACAGATTCATACAAAAACACAGTCTCATGTCAATCTTCGCTCCTCGTTTGCAGTCCATTAACAGCTTTCACCCACACAAACTCTCAGAACAAATTAGAACGGTATGATAGTGTGATGAATCAACTGTCTCATGATAATATTACGAGACAAAGTGGGTGTAATGACTTAATTTCCTGTTTCTATTAGCAGAGGGCCACTCCATGATGGATCGACCATAGATATATGACCCACACACATGAGGTATGTACACTCACCCTCCTGCTCCTCATAGCGGAGGTGAGAGACACCCATTCCTCGGTCTCCATGGTCCATCCTGGTACAGAGGAGGAAAGACAATTATTGGTCATCTTTTCACATGATCAAAGTGAAGAGACACTTCAGGTATGTCTGCCATTAGACTGTGTGTTGTGATATGTTTTTGTTGTGATTACTTGTATATGTGCATGCTGTATACAGTGGAGCCTATCCTGCAAAAATAATTGGAGGCTGAAATTTCAAGTTCTTTGATGTTGGTTTGGTGTGTCTGGGCCTTAAAGGGGCTCTGAATCATTCATTTTTCTAAGCTAGGTAGGGTAGCATGAGAAACCAGACAACATAGGGTATCCATTTGTACCAGCCGTGTCTCCATAGCTTATGGAGAAGGGGGCTCAATAATGCTCCAAATTTAGGCTAAATTTTGGCAAGGAAACAACTGGCATTCCCTTGAACTCCCACCTCAAGATATCTAAATAAAAATGGGTTCTTTGGGTGGCAAAGAGTATCCCATAAACCTGAGAAGGCTTGTCCCCAGTAAATGTTTTGTTCTTTACTATCAGTGGAATCCTTGAAAATAAAGTTATTTGTGCCTATCTGATGAACAATGAATCGTCTAACACGTATTTTACTTGTTTGATTGATTGATTGACAATTTTTAATTAGCCTGTATACCTTAACAGCATAATTGAATTCCTGAAGTTCAGTTATGGCTTTAGGTTTTGGTGTGCAGCCTCAAGATTTTTTCAGTGACCCCATCTGGCCACCACTGTGAAAAATTCCTGAGGGTGCCACTGGCTGTATAATGTAGAATGGAAATGTGTGTGTGATTGCACCTGTGTAACACTTGTGTGCCCTTCCTCATGTACTCATACATGTATATTGGCATTATCATGTCTGTACACACATGTGCATTTCAGTGATTAATGTATGCATGTGTCATTGCTTTATCTCTGGAATGCGAGCCTCCAGCAGCAGCAACAGCTGCTCTTGTTCTCTGACCTGCATGTTGGGTTACAGTGCAGATCAATGAGGAAATAATTAAAACAGAGGCAAAGTCGATGGAAATGTACATAATTAAAACAAATGGGAGGATAACTTATCGCACGTGGCACTAATTCATACAGTGACTGCCACCAGCAGAGTTTGTGGCCACCCTGTTCCAGCTGATTAGAGGTTAGAGAGACTATATGCATACACTCTCAGTATTATGTACAGGGCTGTGACTGCAGGCTATGTGCGCTTTAGAAATTGTGCGTCTACAAAATGTGAAAGATGCTTTTAGAAGACAGAGGTCAATCCGGCTAGTGACACAATGTACAAATTGGCATCCTTTTTTTCGTCAGTGAATAAAATCACTGCAATGTAAAATACCTTTGCACACATCGGAGACAAAAGCTTGATCACAAAAGTAAAGATCCAAAGTGGGCTAATTGGCAAAAAAAGAAAATGTTGTGAGATAATACTATTACTCAGTTTCAACATCCATCAGTGCCTTTACAAAGCATGCCTAATAGGCTGGCCTTATGTTAGCAGCAGTAGCCTAAAATATTTAAAGCTGCATTTATCCATTTTTGCCTGCTATTGAGAAGAACTTTAAAACAAACTAACAGACACACTTCTGACATGTTATGATCTCTTGCTAACATAGTAGCTAAGTTATTTCAGTGTCAGATACTGACACAAAAAGGCTTCTTTCCAGTCAGTATGATTCCCCATGTGGCAGTGCGAGTTTATATAATGCCGCCAGAGGACATCAGATTGTTAACGCCACCAGTAACATTGTAAGCTGAGCTGGAAAGTCCCCACAGGGCGGGCAGGAGTGGAGGTTACTGGGTCCAACAGACCCCGGACTGTTCACTTCCCATGTGAATACAAAGCCAAATCATGATGTGTTTTTTTTTTCTCTCATAACCTTAAACACATGCTGTACATTTCCAGTATAAACTCTTTTCAAAGTGTATTTTGAAAAGACACAATACATGCAACAACTGTAAATTGACGCACCATCCCAAAACATCAACAACGGACGCAAGAGGGTATATTAAGACGTCAAAGTCCACTGACAAAGCAGCAAAATTTGATGAGTTGGTATTAGATCACAAACTAAACCAAATGTGCAGCCATAAAACTGAAATAATAGACTGGTGCAGGAATGAGTCCTAAAACCTGGATATCAGTTAGCATTTTAGCACTTTTGGTTCTCTCGTCTCAAAGTCAATGGGTTTCTTTGAATGGTATTTTTTTGTAAATGCCTTAAAATAGTCTGTGGTCAACACAACCATGAAAGGCTTTTTATATTTTGTTCTACAATATAAAATATGTCAGTTAATATCTCACTGTGAATTTTAAAGAATTTGGGTGTCTAAAAAAGGCGGTTGCTAACAAGTAGCTAAATGAGACTACAGAACGTCATCACATGGAGATATTACTTTATAGCTTTATTAGCTTTTTCTACTTCTGCCGGTTGTTCATTTGTGAGGATTATCTTGATGAAACAAAATGTGTAACTATCATAAACATTTGTTTGCCACAGAGTTTATTTTCTGTAATAATCAAAATTTCAGTGGAAAAATCCCATTGGCTTTTTGGCAAGAGAACCTACAGAGCAATGCTAACTTTCATGTTGGCTTGAAAAAAAATATCATCTCTGCAGCACTATGTGACCCCCTCTCACATTACACAATCATTTGAATACAGTATTTCAGTAAAAAATAAAGACCTATTTCACAGCAGAGCTTTTTTTTTTCCGTCACAGCAGTTAAAGCACCGGCATAAGAAATGTTAACGATCCCACTTAGCCATGCATGAAATAGCATGCAGAATACAAGGACCTTGAAACTGGCTCACATAAATGGAATAATCTGCGCTGCATGTCAATCATTGTAAAGTGTTCCTGCTTTCTTTTCAAGTTATCAACGTGCACATTGCAGTCATTATTACACCTGTGCTTTTCTTGCTATGACATTAATAGGTCTATTACATCACATCCCTGTGGCTGATATCTGGCAAACCACCTGAGTGGTTACATATGGGCTAACTTAAAGCTGCACTAATAAAGGATTTTAATGGATCACATGACTACAAGCATGTGTAATGTGAAAGGTGTTCTCATTCCTCTGATGAACCTGGACAGAAAAATCACCCAACACTGCTGTTCCCTTCAGCTCTTTGGAGCTTTTAAGACAGCAAGCAGCTGTTCTCAAAAACGTGTTGGTGGAGAACTAAATAGAGCAAAAAGAAGAGTGAATTATAAAATTAACTTTTGTCAGGTGGCCAAAAAGAAAGACATGTTGCGCTGCTCTCAAGCTGACAAAAAATCTAAATGCAGGTTTAAATGAAATTAATAATAATAAATGAATTGTCGAGATAAAAAACAACAGAGCTCTTAAGCAAACTATGAAGATGCTTGATTGGTTTTTCAGAAGTCCAGGCCCATATCAAGTTTCAAAGAAAGTGGTATTTCTTAACTGTTACTAAACTAGACCCCAACGCACAAATATCTGCCAGTATAGAACAAATCTCCACTTTACTTTTGTACCTAAAGACATTTATCCTTTCACTTACAACTGAGGTACACTGAACCCCTAGCCCTACAAAACAAATACATTTTGAATTCTCAGGTAGTTTATTGTTACAGAAAAAATGACGTGTCCAGCGTTAGAAGTAATACTGCAAAAGAAAAAAGGAAAAAAATCATTTGAGTTTGTGTTTCTACTGTTGTTTCCTCTGTTTTGAAATTTGTAATAATAATAATTTGTACTAAATTATTGACAATGCACCCCAAAATAAAAAAATACACATTACCTGTACCTATATATCTATTTAGACTGTTTTAGTGTTAGTTGCTGTGTGTTGGAGATATTGGCCATAAAGATGTCTGCCTCAACAGACTCAAGGAACTATTTTCATGCAGGAACTATTTTCTTTCTACCAAACTACACCCGCCAACCGTATCACTGCGCAGAGGGAAGTGGGAATTTACTGCTAGCTCACCGAGCACCACTGAGCTAGCTCTCTGTGGATAATATCTCAATTTGGGACTGACATTCTTGAAATACAGTCCACCCCACAGGGATGAGAGGTGTAAAGTGGCTGGTGGAGGATGGGTTTAGCCCAGCAGAGCCTGGCTGAGCTGCTGCTGTGTATGCTTATAGCGCTGGCTTCCTGCCTCTGTAATTAGTGCTGTCACATCAGTGTCCTTCACACCCAGTGGGCAGCTGGAGCGAGAGCTGCGGGCAAGCCCCCCCCCCACCTCACGGCCCAATCGATGGGCTCACCCTGCCTCCAAAACCCCCCACACTGCTTGATAGAGATATATGCACACACTAACACATGCTCACACATAAACATGCACACATGCACACGGGATAACGTGCTCTGCCAGTTTGCATGCAAATGTGCACAAGTCTTTGGCAAACACCAGCAGACAGAAATGTGCATATCAGACAGTGGAAACAAAAAACAGGTCATTCTGTTTAGTGAGTTAGTCTGTAATACTGAAAACATCTGCCAGGGTAGTGAGATAATTTTCCTCCTTTGACATATAGATCAACGTGTTTACTTTAAAAGAAGAGGCCATTTGTTCTTACTAGTAAAAATGTAGGCCTCTTTTAAAGACAGTCAAGGAAAAGTGAAACTACGGAGGACACTGATATTTCACTACCAGGACAAATATTTTACCACTTCTAAGCATGGATGGAGTGTCAAGGGCCCCTCTGGCATTCACCTGCAAAATGTCAGTTGAAAAGACACATACTGACCAGGAGGAGACTCAAAATGACCACAAAGAGATGCAAAGTGACTACAAAAAGACACCAAACCACAAATCAATGCATGCAAACCATGAAGAGACGCAAAACAATAAAAAAAGAGGCAAAGCCACCACAAGGTCTGTGCTTCTTGTTCCTGTGTAGGAAAGGTGGTGGGGCCTTTGTTATATCTGTGCCCAGGTGCCCATTGTGTTAAAATCCGCCCATGCTTTTAACACCAACAATTTCCAGATTTTCTTTTTCGTAGTGTACAAATCTCAGCATTCATGCATATTACAAGTATTAATATATATGAGCTCTTCAAACAAGATCACACACACAGCTACATACAGTAGTGTATATAGAAACAGACATGTGCACACACACTAGTCCCTTAAAAGTTTGAGACCTTGTGCAGCTAGTTGAAACTACTTCTGATATATGTGCAGATTTGTGTGTTCGTGTGTGTGTGTTCATGTGTAGAGATAAAGTGAGAGAGAGATTACAGTTATTAGGATAAGTGGTGCTCATTATTGCCTCAGTAAGTTTCAAGAAATTACTGTACGTCTCATCGACTTGTCAGAAAGTTTTTAAAAGCCTGTTTAACAAACTGTATTTTCTCCTGAAAGAGGACGGGGTCATATAAAACTGTTAACTACTGGGATTTCAGGAGATTAAAAAAAAACTGTTTTACAAGAGAATGTCCACAAGGCACTGTGTGCTTTTTAAGCAGGGGAACCAAACCCTTAAAAACCCTGACAAAGTTAGTGCCTCAGACTTACTCCACAAAGATAACAGTGAATCTATTAGATATTTACAGATGGAGATTGACACTTTCAACTCCACAGAGAGTCAGTTGTTAGTTTCAATCAAAAGATATCAGTATAGGCTGTCACAGACCTATGTACATCAGTGGAGTATCAGTCTGCTGTTGACATTCGAGAGCCCACAATTCTCCAAAGTGCCAAAATGTCTATTAGTGCTTTCTTCACACATTTCTGACTGGGTTACTCTTATCTTCATTTTCTAGGCCTGGAGCTAAGGAAAGAAATCCCGAGGCACTAAATGCCATCTCTGACTCAAAAGGCTGAGAAAACGATATGACACCAGAGAGCTCAAAAACACAGAGAAATCAAGCAACGGTGCAGAGAGACAAAAACAAATAAAAAGAAAAGACAATAAGACAACAGTAAGACAGCCTACCTGGATTAGTTGTCAGTTTGAATGAGTGTAAGCAGAAAAGGCCTTTGCTGCTTGTAGGGTTGCATCAATGAAAACATGCCAGTGGAGCTTCAGCAAACTATTGAATGGTACAAACTCAGCAAAGAGGAAAGCTCCTTTCTATTTGTCTCTGTCTGTCAGTCTGTCTGTCTGTCTGTCTGGCTCACGCTCTGTCTCTCTCTCTCTCATGACTGGTTCAATAATGGGCAAACTAGGACTCAGCAGAGAGCTCCAGGCAGGAAGTTGTTTCAGAATATGGTGACACCAACCACCGATAGAAATCCTGTCAATATACTGTACCAGCAGGTCAATATATGGCACTGTGGAAAAAGTGATAAAGGATAGGTAGCTACAGGATGCTGCTTGTGAAAACACACTGTGGGTTAAAAATGGTTTTAGAGTTGGAGAGATTACCGACCATATCTGACCAGCAAAAATCACCATTTTTGATATCCTATCAAGTTTCTACACCTGGCTTTTCAAAAGTCTTTAGCTCTGTAGCTGGATGCTAACAAAGCATTTACAAAGAGCACATGATGACATTCCCATGACTGTTGGTAGTTATTAGGTATGGATATGGAATTATAATAATAAGGTTTGTGGACTCTCATTTTGAAGCCTCGAGTTCAGCATCTTGGCTGTTGCAATCTTGTTTTTTTGGAGTCAGAAGTGACTATATTTGGGAAAGAGGCTGGCACTTTGGAGGAGCGAGGGGTGGTTCTGACTGGGAAGCTGAGGTTATTATCAGCGGACTTATCAGTCTGTCACTTAAAGCAGACCACCCTTAATTATGCATAACTTTAGATTTATTTTAATGTAAACAGGTGAGCTATATACATTTTTTATATTATTATAAAAATCCATCCGCCGTGCAGTTGTCATGAATGGTGAAATTAGATGTAGAGACCAAAGCCAATTTTTATACCAGGCTACAAACATGTTTATCTCAGCTGTAAAGTTGGGCATTTTAACATGGGGGTCTATGGGGATTGACTGGCTTCTGGAGCCAGTCTCATGGAGACAAGCCAAAGAACCCCATATGGTTCTAGCTGGCACCTTTATTTGTAAGGGTGTAGGATACTTTTCAGGGAAAAGGTTAAACATGGTGGTGGATCAATTATGCAACTGTAGTTTTTTACTGGGAGCCACAATGTCTGATGGTACCGTTCATAATAATTATGGAACATGATCATTTTAGAAAGGTCCTTCACTGCCTCTCCATCTCCCTTCACCTCTCAATGAACTCAAAGCAAGGGCTCCCTGCTGGAAGAGGAGTCCACTACCCATTATATATGGATAACAATGTTTCACTCAAATTAAAAATAATAATAATCTGAAGGCAACTGCTTCACTTACTCCTTGTTGTTTAAATGACGACAAGATTTTAGCAAAGAAAAATTATCTACGTGGTTATTAACTGCCACAAGAATGTGTGGAAAATATGCCTGTTTTGTGATTTGTGTGAACTGACCCTTTAACCTCTGAGCCCTCCACCACTGTGAGAGTATCATCATTATTGATCTTCCTCACCACTGAGCACGCTCAAGGCCACTTGCTGCCATCTTGCAATTAGGAAACAAACTCATCACAGTTCCACTGAAGAGTCCGACTGCAGCTGAGACAAAGGCCACAGAAATATTTTAATATCTGCTTGCAAAATGAAACATGGCCAAACTAATGCTGCTATTTTTGATCATAAGCACTAGGCCTTTTGTTGGCTTGGGTTTTCAACAAATAAAAAGAATGTCTATATGTTCTAGCTGTAGTTATAGATATTTAAAGGATGTATGGTTATGGTGGAAATTAGCTTTCCAGTCCCATTCTTAAATGTTTTCTCCAGGGAGGGTTAAACTGTCACTCCTAACTCATCCACACGGTGTCCTTAATGACTGTTAAATGGGCGGCCATTCATCAACCCTGAAGTTGTAGGGACATAAAGTATATAAGAAATGATCTTTTCGTTTTCCAGTGTATACTAAGCATATGAAGCAGTATAAGCAATGTTTCTGCATACTCTGTACTTATGTGCATTATTACCTTGTTTATAGGTACTTAGGTAATCTTGATTCATATAATAGAGGAAAATAAAAGCCACTCCATCTTGTGGCCTGGTGATTCACAATCGGGTGGATGACAGCTTAATTATTGCAATCCATGAAATCCATCATAGTAAGACAACAGATGATAATGTATTTTGGCCGAGGTGTAGTGCCACAATTACAGTATACTAATAGCTTTAGATGCATTTACATGGTCATACGCTCATCTTCAACTAAGAGCAGCAATTCAAACCCTTCTCTCTGCGTTATCAAAAGGCCTTCTGGGAGAAGATCAGTAACTGCAATGGAGGTAGAGGGGGCACGCTGTGAAAATAGCTACACCGAATAGAAAGTGAATAATAGCATTTGATCAGAAAGTAACTCACAAAATCTATCAAACACTGGAGACAGATGATTTGCAGTCAGTGTGTGAGAGGGGGGACACTTTAAGTTTTCAAAATGACGAATGACAGCAACTTTTTACGCCTAAAAAAACTCCCAGTTCTTAACAATAAATCAGTTGAAGCTTGCTCAGTTGATTGTGTTGATGATAATTCCTCCGCTTCTCCTCACATTGTGCAAACTCACAGTGTGGAGAAGACTAGAGAGAGGCTATTAAAGGTAGTCTGTTAAAAGCTAATGGAGTGGGACTGCAGATCTGAAGAGGTGCAGCTGTAAAGAGCGATGCAACTATAAAGAGGTTAAGCAGGAGGATGAGGCACAGAATACATATGATGAGACGCCCCTGTGTAACCACGCAGTGCAAGATAACTGCAGCCTTAATACCCTGACGGAGAAGCCTCTGGTCAAAGTCTCAAACCTTTGTTTTTAGCTCACAGCACATAGAACATTTAGTGTGAAACTGACTGCAGATTGCTTGGTAGAGCTTTCCTTGTAACTGATGCCAGATACCCAAGTAATTCAATCAAGGGTACACACAGACATGGACATTTGTCTGTCCTGCACAAAAGATAGGAGTTGGAGCTTTCTCACAGACATGCCAGAGCCTGATGATAGTGCGTATTAGTATGTTCTTTACACAAGAATAGACATTACAATAGGAAGAAAGGTAGCTGTAGAAAACTGTCTCTCTCATAGGGGACATTTTGTCAGACTCACATATCACACTATTACAGGGATTATAGAACACTGTAATGTGTGTCACTTTGATAGGCTTTTATTGATTTACTGTATTTATTCCCCCTTACCCACAGTCTGACCCCTAGTAGTCATTAAGAGGTATTTCACTGTTCATAGCAGTGGTGGAAAGTAATTCGGAATATTTACTCATGTTCCATTCTGAAGTACAGATTTGGGATACATGAGAATTTCAATGCCACTTTGTACGTCTACTGTGCCACATTTCAGACGTAAACATTGTGCTTTTTACTCCACCACAGATATCTGCGCTAGTTACATGTATATAAAGCAGTACAACCCTGTCTACTAGAAATTATGTTTGTATGTTACTAAACTGCCTTCTTAAGCGTTTGTCACCACAGTGTTATTGTTGCCTGGATGAAGGTTAGAGACATTACATTCATGTAGGCTGCAGGAGGAGGCAGTTGGAGTTGGGTGTACAAAATGCAGGACCTTGACACCAGAACCTCGGGTTCACAGCCAGATTCTTGTCTTAGGTTTAGGCAACAGAAGCACTTTGCTTGAGGCTAGGAAAAGACCTTGATTTCACTTACATTTTACTAAAGGTAATAAAAACATAATGCTGTAGGCACTGCAAGTTGAAGCTCTGTTGTTGTCTGGGGCTCCAGCACTTAATGTTTTCTATGCTAACCCCTAAAGAAATTAATTGTAATTGAGTAAATGTTCCTCTGTTGGCTGAATATTGAATTCAGAGTACTGCAGAGCTCATTCACTTGGTCTTGTTGGGGATCCTTAATTTGCAGTCCAGCCCAGATTATCACAGCAGAGATTCAATTGTTGCAGATTTGTCAGTGAAACATTCATTCTGTGAACTCGACTCCAGCATAGTAAAACAAAAATAGGTTTTAAGATTAGTAATGTTGTTTATGCCAAATGCCTGCTCTACCCTATGTTATGTAACTGAAAATAGTATCATCAGACAATTATTGCCTCTTTTCTTTGGCAGCAGGAGTGAAAATTAGTCATCCTCAACATTGTTGTGTTTTTGGTTTCAGAATGATGAAGACAGTTGGAGAAGAATTAGATACAAAATATGATGTAGGTTCTACGGGATGATTTTTTTTCTTGCCAACAATAATGTTTTTACCAAATGATGTACAGATTTTTAGGCACTGTATTATCTCAAATGGCTTGAAAAATAGTGCATATAGCTGCCAGAAATCTGAAGAACTCTCCCTGGGAGATCATTCCCCCCGAGCCCCCAACGTTTACAGTGTCTGGATCCGTCCCCAATGAACTGTGATAATAAAAAGACTGAAGAGAGCAGTTTTGCACTGTTGTCATTTTTGATCGTAATGGCACTAATACTGGTAATGACGATGAAAATGATGTAATGATCACAACAAAATGGCAGAGTCTCTCTGTAATTCTGCTTCTCACCAGCTCTCTCCACCATATGGCTGTAGGTTGCTGACAGTATGTGCTGCTCTGCTGCACTGACAGAGTCATTTCAGCAAACTTGGATTCCCAGAATCCAGGACATTGTATATTATTATCTGAGCTCAATGGACGTGCAACAAGCCATATTGATACTGAGCCTGAAAATACCCGAGCCTGTTCCCTGACAGATAAGGGTGTGAACACTGTGTGAATGTGTCTATTTTCCCCTCCTGATTCTAACAACAACTCATGTCCATATTATCATAATCACAGCTTGTTTGGATGTGTGCACATCCTGCTCTTAGGCCGTTGAGTGTTTTTGTGTTTTTTTTTTTAGCTGATGCAGTTCACCTCCTTGCCATAATTATTTCACCCACTGTTTCTTGATCCTCATGATGATGATGTCTGTGAATTGAATTAACACAGCTGGTGCATCTCATCCAGATAGAGGGCTTTAAGGGTGCTGTGTGAAACAGGGGAGGGGGAACACAAGAATAGGGAGAGATTAGTTCATTAGCTTACTCTGGCACATTTTCATTGAAGTGGAAAGTGAAATGGTGATTAATGTGCATTTAAATAAATAAATAAATAGATCAGCTTTTGTCAAACATTTTACTTTAACCTTTTTAAGTTTTGAACAGTGAGAACAGTGCTGCTGACATTAAGAGAAAATTCATTAGGCATGAATTAGGTGCAAAATGATTTACTAACAATAGTTTTGTTGAAGACCATAGACTGTAAAAATGATGACTGACATAGCTTACATTTTGTCACCATGGACGCCACCCATTGGTTTGCAGACTCCCATTTGAAGCCTCAACTTCAGCACTGTGGCTGTCAACATCATGTTTTATTGGAGCCTGAAGTGACAATGTTTGGGCGTGAGGCTGGCGCTGCAGAGGAGTGAAGGGGTGGATCTGACTGAGACGCTGAGGACACTACCAGCAGACAAACTCTCACTCAAAGTCGCCCTTAATTCTGTGTAACTTTAGGCCTCAATAAAATGTAAATGGGTGAGTTATAAAAAGAATTGCCTCCCTTGTGCAGTTGTCATGAAGGGGAAAATTAGCTACAGAGACCTAACCTGTTTTTTGTACCAGGCTGTAAACATGTTTATTTCTTCTGTAAAGTTGAGCATTTTAACATGGGGGTCTGGTTGACTGGTTTCTCGAGCCAGCCTCAAGTGGCCATTCAAAGAACTGCAGTTTTGGCACTTCATGTTGGCTTCATTTTTTAGCACCGGAGGCTGCCGCCTGGTGAAGACACAGACCTATACAGGAAAACTTATCAGCACAAACACTGGCACAGGGCAGATAACCAGCTGCTGTCGAAAAGTGACATCTGCCTACCAGCACCTGTAAAGGCCAGTTCAGACCAAAGATTCACAAGGATGCGAAACGGTTTTAGAACACTGCAGAGAAAAGTTGCAGCAGTGTGAACTGGCCAGTCTGAGCTCGACTTAAGCCAGTTAATGGTGTTACCTGCAACTCAGCTGGCCAAATCACCAGCAGCTGGTTTTAGAAAGTAAAGCACGTCACCTGTTTCTACAGCCAATCAGCTTGTAGTGAAGTCACCCTCATACACACACTATCAATGATTGATTAATTGGCGCTGGTTATTTATATTATTGCGACGTATTTGTTATGAATACAGTCCACCTGATGCTAGTTTTGTTTCTGTTTTTAGCCATTTCATCACTACTGCAAATGCTGATGCCAGTATCTCACTCACCATTCATATTTTAAAAAGCTAAAAATTATATTCAGCCACAAATTAAGCCTGAAAAGCTGAAAATCAGAACAGAAGAAAATATCAAATTTACAACATTGTCTTGTTAATTCAGGAAATTAGCAGATTTTTTTTCCCATGAAAACATTTCTCATAATTCTGATAAAATGATTTGTTAATTAGGAAAATTGTTTTTCTTCTGGAGTTATTTAATTATGCTTCTGTTGATTAATCCATACAAAAGCCAGTGTAGAAAGTGCTGAAAAAAAATGCCATTTTACAGGAGGTTATGTGTGGACAGTGTTGGGGAGTAAACCACATGTAATTAAACTAAGAGTTTTACATTTTGCAGTTGCTTGCTAGTATTCCACATTCGTGTTTGCATAGTGATTTATGGAATTAAATTACCTTATTGCCATCTTTGTGTAGTTAACTACTGAAACTACAAACAATTTTGGGCCATAAAAGGACAGATTTTTTTTTTTTTTTTAATTTGTCCTTAACCATTGTTTCTTTACTGTAATTGAACCCATTTTGACCAGCCTTTTTTTCTTTCATCTTGACCACTGTGAAGACATGCACAGGCAACACATTTGTCAGGCAGAATTTCTAAAATTAGACTTCAATATATTAGTTGTCAACGGGTCAAATGCATTAATTATTTATATTTATTAACATATGGAGATAAGCTGTTGCATGTTATTTTAGAAGTTACCTGGCTAACTGAGTAATCCTGCTTGGTGCAGGTGTCTGACTGATGGACATGGTATACAAAACCAAATCTGACATTTCGTGTACTTTCTCATGACCAGTGGGCTGTTTATTTTATTTTATTTGGTATATGTATGAGCTGTGGACAAGTGTCAACAAGTTATTTTTCCTTGTAGTGAAGTTTTTTTTGTTGTTGTTGTTGCATTTTCTGCTGGCATGGGACTTTTTTGTATTATGTTGTTATAATTTCAAATTACAAGAACACTGATATCTTTTTTATGAAGTGGTTTGAACAGCTTTTTCTAAAAACATATTTTTCATGGTCATGGAAAACCTGAAAAAGTCATGGGATTAGTAAAAATCATTGTAAGTTATAGAAAAGTCATTGATTTGTTTATTACATTTTTTGTTAATTTAAATGTGCAGGAACCTTGTGAGTGTTGTAAGTGGCTTTATTTAATCAAACTAGATTCCTCCTTAGCGTAGCTTTCCTGTTGTTCAACTCCCTCCAGTGTCCAATAATTGGTAGTTTGCAAAGCTATGCTTGCAAAGCTTCCCCAACACTACGTACTATTTATTGTTCAGGACTGGTAACTTCTCATCTCCACTGGTTGCCTGGAGACTGTTACTGGTCAAGAAATAGCATCAGTATTGTCATCTAACTCTCTGCAAGAAAGCAAATAAGCATATTGCCCAGAACGTCAAACCTTTTTTTTTTTTTGTTAAAGATTATTTTTGTGGGCTTTTGCCTTTAATGGATAGGACAGTGTGTGAAATGGGGAGACAGAGAGAGAGTGGGGACTGACACGCAGCAAAGGGTTGAAGGCTGGACTCGGCCCCACGACTGCTGCAGCGAGGCAATGCCTCTGTACATGGGGCGCTGGCACTATCTGCTACACTACTGACGCCCCCAGAATGTCAAACCTTTAAGAGTTCAGTCCAAGGTTGGATCAGATCCTGGCAGTGCACCCAGCGAGAAGGAGGTAGTTATAACAAATGTGTTCAACCACCTGTTTAAGTTTTATGCAATGATGCTCTTGGCCTCCTGATTGTGCCTGGTTGGTAAACATTTGCTTTCCAGTTGCATCAGGTCCCTGGATCCCAGTATACTTGCCTGCAAGACTCGTTCTTTTTATTTTTGTTAAGTGTTTGTGTTGCAGTTGCTTTTCTTACCGTTTTAAGTAGGAGAGCTGTCATTTGACCTCTGGCAGTTGGTAGTTTGGGAGGCGACAGAGTTCTATGATTTGTATCAGTTTTTTGTTATATTTTGTTTTTTTAATACATTACTGTAACAGGAATTTATATGACAAGGTAATGCCCAGATATTAAGCTCCCTTTTAGAAACACTTTTACTGACCTCTAGTACTGCCATGGAGGCCGTTTTGTGTCACACGTGAATGATGCAGTGCACACACCTGCCAATGGTTTCCCACTATTTCACTGATCTACACACCAACAATGTGCCAACAAAGACAGGTCAGAAGAAGACTAAAAGCTAGTAAACACAGATGTAAACAATGATGGATTTAAAATCAGCTTTGCACACCTTTTATGAGGAAATTCAAATCATTTGCTAGACCTCAATATACACACAGTGAGTTTTGGTGACACTGAATGTACATAAAACTTTTGTTTGTTTACAAGAAAACTCCACTGTGCACCTTTACGTTGAGTGAGAACTGCCAAGTGACAAATAATCTCTAAAGACAGGACAAATGTTTCAGTTTGCATATTAAATTTATGCCATCTTCATTATGTTTACATGCAGAGCAACTCGGCACAAAAATCAGTAGACAAATTCAGCTTTATTGACAAGAACAGTAGTGCTGATACAAGGCAGGAGCTAGGGGGAAGCTCAAAACAGTGCATAACTCAGATACAAAAAACCATCATAGAGTAGCCTGTCATTGGATTTGTAGTCTGGATAATCCCTTTAGTTGTTCCATTAAAAGATGGAATAAAAAGTTAAGTTTAGAAATGGAATAGACTGAAGCCCCCCTGATGAGAGCCCAAGGCTGAGTGTCCACATAGCGCTCTTTTTCTGAGCACCAGCATCTTTTTTTTTTTTTAATTGTTACCAATGAGGAGAGAGTGTATGTGGCTGCATGCAGCGGCTTGAAGAAACAACAAAGCACCCAGCAATTTTCTTTCTTGTTTTTTTTCTTTTTTTTTTTTTAATTTCAGAGTACTCCTAGTTTTTGTGTGGCCACTCCAGATAATCCCATTTGTGGGAGCTGATGGACCGGACACTGATGTTGCGGATTAGTGTTGTGCTTCTATCACTGTATGTGTTGTAAGCTTGTTATAAGCTGTGTAGTGAACCCTCTGTTAATGTAGTGTCATCAAAAAAGATGCTGGAGGCACTTTTTGATGATGTGCCTTTCTGTCAGAAACAAACGCCATATGGACACACGCCTTAACATGTAAACTGAAGTTTTGTTTTGTTTTTTTCTTTTAACTTACTTTATATACAGTACAAAACATGCATCCCATGTTATTCCACATCTACCAGTCTTACAATGTACACTGATTGCACAAAATCAAATTAAAATCATAATAAAAACAAATAATGCACAAACTGTATACATCCGTCACAGACGCTACACGCAAGACATACTTGGCTATTCCTATTTCTCGGACACTGAAAAACGTCTTTTCAAGCTACCATAAATTTACACACCAAATAGTACTGTCCTCTGACTACTGGGCTATTTTCAAAACAGCCTGAGGTAAGCTTTAGCACATGAGACATAGCTCAATTTCAAAGGCTAAAAAAAACAACAACAAATAAAATGTGATAATAATGCCATAAATCTTTGAGTATCAACGGCCACAAACAAGACAAAAGAAATGTTTTTTGAAAAGCCAATGTTGCATGTTGTTCCTTCAATTTTTGTTGTAAACAAATTCATTGACAAAGTGCCAAAGTACTTTTGATCCCTTTAACTGACCAAATTCCTCTTGATCCAACAACTGACAGGTTCAACCATTAAGTAGTGCAACACAACTCCAACAAATGCAATGATTACAATGACAGAAAAAAAAGGCAAAAACCCAAAAGGCAAGAAAGGGTTAAAAAGACCGCTCAGTGTTCCCTTTTCTGCTTCCGGCCAACGTCGACCTCGTCCAGCCCAGTGGCCGATCTGGACTGCTGCAGTTCTCGGAGCTGGGAATGTGTGCGAGGCGGCTGCTTCTTGAGCTTCTCCAGGTGAACATCAATGGGGTCAAGATCAGGCTCAGCAGCAGGGACGGGCAGGTAGCCGCCGTCCCTCGGCAGACACATACACCAACCGGCACCGGCCAGGTCCAGTTGGCTGTAATCAACCTCTGCCTTCTTCAGCTTGAAGTCCACCATGTCGGCCGACTCACTCATGTCCACCAGCAGGTTCCAGAAGACGCAGCTCAGGATGATGCCCAGCAGCTGCAGGGAGACATGGGACCTTGTTAATGCACATACTCTCAATTAGGGATGGGTACTGAAACCTGGTATGAAATGAACCCCTTGGACAAATTATTTAAGACCATAGTATTGATAATTTAATTTTAATTTTAATTTTTTAATTTTATATACTTTATTAATCCCCCTGAGGGGAAATTCAGTTCTTTTCACTCCAACGTAAGCTCCAACGTTAACGGTTCTGCTATCAGTATTGGAGAAATTCAGAAGATATTTTGTTTATTTAAGTTACATAAATGTTATCTTGTACAGATTTTTATCTCAACTATGTTTCAAATTTGCAATAATATTAAGACATTTGTCCATGATGCATTTTCACTACTTAATCCAGAGGAGATTTCTCTGTGTCAGAGCCTCACAGCCTGCTGCATGTGCGAGGGGCGGGGTCAGCTCTGTCACTCTTTGTCACACACACACAGAGGCTCTGCTCTCAGTGACAGTGGCAGAGAGAGCAAAACACTTCACAAGATTTCATGCTGACACTGCTTCAACAAGTTCAAGTTCAACAACTCCTGTGCGTGTAAGGGCAGAAACACGAGCAATCTGTCAAAACATGTAGCAACAGTGCATCACATACAAAGAAATGTACTGTTTTCGACCGCTTAGCTTGTAGTTCATCTCCTGCTACCCTGTCCAACTCAGATATGTTGTAATAGTCTGTAATAGTAACGAGTCCATACCCACTGGTAGCTTTGTCACCTTCTACCTATGCCAAACCTCAGTGCCTATGTGCAGTTTCACATAGACTGACCACGTCAGTGAGTAGAAAAACGTGGGACAGACAGAATGACTGACTGACAGAATGACACACTGACAGTTTCCGTGATTATGTACAGCATACCATACCATGACTTAGTCATACCAAAAATTAGAAAAAACAACAACATTCGGCCACAGGGGGAGCCACAGCGATCGGTCACATTTTAGCCATTTTTAAGCATTTTTCTGTTGTTATAGCGCCGCCCAGTTGCCAATTAGAGTTAAATTTCTCCAGTCACCTTGAGGCGTCCTGTTCTACATATCTACCAAGTTTAGTAAAAATCGATATGGTAGTTAGGCCTAGATAAGAAACTAGCTCTCTAGGACCCCCATTTTGTTTGATGGGGTCAATAATGGAGGGGTCCCCTCGGATTATGTGTGGTCATATGCCTACAAAGTTGCGTGGTGATCGGTGAAACCCTTGAGATGTTATACACCTTTATGTGATGAGCCACGCCCTCCGCAATATTCATTGCCTTGTAGAAGCTCAGTTTTAGGAAGTTTTCCAACTTTTGCCAAGAGGAAACTTTAGATATTGGTCCCTAGATTATGTTCACCGAGTTTGATGCAGATCGGTCAAACTTCCTAGGAAGAGATCGATTTTAAGTGTTTTTCAAAAAATTCAAAATGGCAGAAAATCTATATAACCGGAAGTTATGGGTTCTTGAGGCAAATTTGTTCCTCATGAGGAGAGGCATCTCTGTGCAAAGTTTCACGTCATACGGTGCATGAGATATGCCCATTCAAAGTTTGCAATTTCAATTGGTTGCTATAGCACCCTCCTTTGGCCAATTGATGTAATATTGCTTCATTCGCATCCTCCCATGACCCTCTACCACTGTGCCAAATTTCACATGGATTGACCAAGTCCGTGAGGAGAAACGTTAATGAACGTGGAACGGACACACAGACACACCCACAGACAGAGTTTTAGTCATTATATAGTAAGATTTCTTCAGGTTTCTGAGGTTTCTAGCATTGCTTCCCTGTTAAAGAGTTTTTTCGCGGGGAGTTTTCCCTCATCTGCTGTGATGGTCCAAGGACAGAGGAATGTTGTATGCTGTAAAGCCCTCTGAGGCAAGTTGTGATTTGTGATATTGGACTTTATACATAACAATGAAAACTGAAATTGAATTCCAAACAATGCTGTAGCAGAATGTTAATTATAAGCTGTACTAACATACATAGAAAATAAAGCAATGTTAATTCTATTCTAATTTACTTCTTTTTTTCCCCTCTTAAAAACCCCAAAAGAACCAATAAGAGTAGCGTTTAAATAACAGATCGATAAGCAGTTAGTAAGTTGGTAAGATCCCTACTCTCAATGCGTCTAAGGTTTCAAAAAACCTTGACGTCATTGTTGATTAATGTTTTATTCTATAAATTTAGTAAGAGAATATCAAAAATTGGAATAACTGCATCTAGGGATGGGAATTGATAGGATTTTATTGATATCAGTGCCATTATCGATTCTGCTTATCCATCCGATTCTTTATCGATTCCCTAATCGATTCCTCCTGTGTAGAAAAAGTAGACCTTAGAGGTTTTTGGTGTCAACAACAGAAATTTTATTGAGTTTCTATTCTAAACAAGAGATAAGTGCTAAGTAAGTAAGCAAACAAAATATGAAATTGGTCCACTGCTATCATCTAAAATGGAACAAATGAAAGAATATCTGTACAGCATTTGTTTTCATCTACGTCAAATAACGTCACAGAATCTGTTACTGTTGTCAAGGTACCAAAATTGGGACCCACGGTACGATACTAGTGACAGTATCATGGTTCTGAGTAGTATCACGATACCACAGCAAAAATGAGGCAGATGTGCCTTTTGTCATTTATAAAAAGATAAATCACTTTTCTATAATACATCAATGATATTTCAATGGAATAAATTACTTATTGACTTATTCATTCTTCAAAAACAGCATCAATAAGTGATTAACATAGCGGGGATCAAAATAAAATAAATAAATAAAATAAAAATCAACCAGCCACCCTCCTCCCCTGACAAGTTAAGAACAGTCCCTTAAGTGCGGTGAGGTTTGTGGAAATGTGAACTGCTCGTTTCTCCTCTGACACGTCACATACCTCTGTGCTGCCATGGCTCGGCGTTCAGGTACTTTTGGGCAGTCATGACACCAAGAAGAGGAAATTTTTGGACCTGGAGCCGGGCTTCTCAGTCGCCGGTAAGCCATTATCTTGCACTGCGGAGCGCTATGGCCGCCATATTTGACAGGAATACGTATTCCTGTCCGTGTCTATGTTTGTGACCCCTGTTCATCCCACAACCGGCGGGATTTGCCTTTCGATTCTGCTGCTGGTTGAAATCTGTACTCGCACAGCGTGCTGAATGATTTATTTTGCTCGCACAAAACTATTTTTAGTCGCAAATGCGAGTAATGTTAAAATGCTCACACAGTAGAGCCCTGTAGTGGAAAACAAATCACTGTAGCATTGGTGGTGTTTCCGCCCTTGCATGTAATTACGGTGCTGCCTAAATAAACGTCATGCTGTTGTGATGAGTGAATGTCATCATGAGTCTTTTTTGGTGAAGTGAAGCCAAGCTTTCGACCGCTTCTGTCTCTCCACCATTACGTCTTCTTTGTTGTTGAACATACTGCTGACTGATGAGTGTGACGTACGTCATTGACGTAAAGATTCGGCGTAATGAAAAGAATCGTTAAGCTTAAAGGCTACTGATGTCGATGAATCTAACCAGTTCCCATCCCTAACTGCATTGCAGTTGAATGCCTCCGTCAAGCAGTCAAATTGCTTTTATAGTTCACGTGCATGTCTGTAAAAACATGGATGCTTTACACACATCTTCCCCACCACAGCACAGATACAATCAACACAGTTTCAAAGGTGAAGACCTAAGACTAGAATCACTTATTTAGTATCTGACCAAATATTTCCCCTTCTGTTCCTTAGTTATTGTGTTGACTAATGGCCAATTTTTTTTTTTTTTTTGCATAATATTATGATGTCACAGTGAAGGTGGCCTTTGACCTTTTGGATATAAAATGTCATCACTTCAGCATTATATCCTATTAGACATTTGTGTGAAATTTTGTCATAATTAGCATATGAATTCTTGAGTTATGGCCTAAAACTTGTTTTGTGAGGTCACAGTGATGTTGACCTTTGACCTCCAACCACCAAATTTTAATCAGTTCATTCTTGAGAGGAAACTCCCTCAAGGCCTTCTTGAGAAATCGCGTTCACAAGAATGAGGCATATACAAGGTCACAGTGACCTTGACCTTTAACCACCAAATTCTAATAAGTTCATTGTTAAGTCCAAATGAAAGCTTGTGCCAAATCTGAAGAAATTCCCTCAATGTGTTCTTGATATATATTCTTGAGATATATGTTCACAGGAATAAGAGGGGAGCAGTAAAATAATAATAATAAAATAATAAATAAATAAATATAGTGTACACTTCAACTGATATTAGGTGGGGTTTTTTTCAGAAGGCTGAGATGCATTTTGCTGCGGCCCCCGCCCACAGCCACTAGACTCCTTTTGACAAAAACAGTAATTTTACCTTGCAGAACACAAGGAACTGCTTTTATACAGCTGTCTCGATCACTTAGTTTATTTATGTTACTGTGAGACTTTCAGGACCAAACTCGATATTCTTATCTGCTTTTTCAAACTGGCAGCATGCTGGCTGACATCTACTGTAGGTAATACACTGACTATGGATATTTAAATGTGTTTATACAGTGCAAATGCAGTGTACAAAACATTCAGCTTCTCCTTTTCAGCCAGCACAGACACTGGCGTTCACAGGTTAAAATAACAAGTAGCAGCAGGTCATAACAACTGTCACTTTTTAACATTAATTCCACGAGTAACTTGATGGCAAGCCAACACTAAACTTTAATGTTGTCTGGTATGTGTGCTCTCTGTAGGCCAGTGTCTGCACTCACCCAAAGACTGTTTATGAGGTTAAAAAACAATAAACAAAAAGCATCACTCTGTTGGAGTTAACTCGCGGTTGCACAGCAGTGTCACAGAGTGACAGGTCTTCTCTCTAGTGGATTACTTCAAATCAATCTCAGGAGTCACGATTTCCGAGTTAATCTTTCAATCATATCAGATCAATACTTCAAGCTTATAAACGTAATAGGTCTGAACCAGGCTCTTCAGTATTTGGATCACGTAGCTTGTAAAAAATAGGATGCACTAGACTAAGTAGCTGCAGCTGTTAATTCAATGTGTCAGATATATATTTAATCATCTTTCAAATAAATCTGATTGGACTCCGTTTTGGCAGATGCCCACTGCTAAAGGACTCAGATCTGTGCCAAAAAAAACTTCATCAGGACATCCCTAATAATAGTGCCACTGCAGTTTTTCCCTTGTGATTGATGATGTATTTTGTGTGTGTAATAATTTTTTATGATGTTATTGAAGATGTTTTTCATTTTAGGTGCTATAAAGCATTGCAGGAAACCCAGCTGTAAGACTGTTGATAACTGCTATAAAATCTTGACCTCTTCTCACAGCCAATAGGATGAGAACTCACAGTCTGAAACTGCACGGTCTAATAACCTGTTTCACGTTAGATGATTCAGACCTTTACATGGTCCACAGTAGCTCAATATCCCCAACAATCAAACCGTGGTATGTGTAAAGGGACATCAGGGTTTCCTGCATTTGACGTCACATATTGGTTTTCTATTTTTGGAGCTGGAGCGTCAATTCAGATCACTGTTGGAATATATATACTGTTCCGTTATGCAAAGCGTACTCTGGACACAGACGGAGCAGCTGAATGCCAGGCGCAGTGACAGTGAAATTTAACCGTTAATGAATTCATATGGAAACAGAGCGCTCTATTTCTTAGAACAATAGTGCTCTCATTTGAGAACTGTCCATCGTTTTTCCAAACTACTTTAAATGAAAGCTGCACTTCCATGGAAACCATGCATCCCAAGGTCCAGTGCTGGGTCTTAAAATTTGCTTTCAGTGACCTCTGCAGGAGCTCTTCCTCTATCAGTACATTTTAGGCCAAGCCTCTTCTTCTTTAAGTTAGTTACTAACTGCTATCAGCTGCTTTTTAAATCCCCAGCAGTGGGTCGCACACATAACACGTCGTCCAAAGGTCTCAACTGCCCTGTCAGTGGTCTATCCTGCTGACTGTGCCTTCTACACAGATGTTGATTTGGCACTGTTACTACCTCCACTGTCATCTTAAAGACGAGACAACTCTGTCCTCCCATCCCACAATTATATACATTATTTAAGATTGGCGGGGGAGAATAACGCCATGAAATTCCCACCTTGAACAGGTGGGAACAGTGTTAAAGAGGTTACAGATTCTAATTCTGTGGGAAACACTGAACACCTACAGGATCAACACAATGGCAGAAATCAGACCCAGGAGTACCCAGGCCATAGCAATTTAAAGGAACACAGAGCTGTTTCTGTAACAAAGTTAAGAGTAAACCTGGCAAAAAGTAAAAACCTTGGATTTCAGTGTGAGGACACTATTAACTGCAAGAGAGTAGGTGTTTTTTTCAACTGGACAAAATGTATGAGCTACAATTTATTCTGGAAATGTGGTGCTGGAGAGAACCAATGCTATTTATGCAGCTGTTTAGAAAGGTAATGATTGTAATTACTCCTCTCTGAGGGGGCTGCCACAAGTCCAAATGTATGCATGGGAAGATTTGTGGACATTGTAATGTGTGGGAGACAAATTCTGATTTACCACAAGGTATAAAGAAATTAAACTGTGAAAAGTTTTTGAAAACTTGGAGTTACACAACAATCAATATAGTTTTTGCTATTCTGTAGTATTCTGGCAGCGTTAAATCATGTCTTTTTAATGCAGCTGAGAAAATTATTTGCCAGACAGTGTTGTGAGGAAAATTAAAACATCAGAAACTTTCACAGGAAGTGAGGAGTTTACGGTTCAGATATTGAGGCTAAGTTGGAGAGGTGCATTTGGTTGGAAAGAGGGCTTCAAACCCAGTTCAGTGTCAGTGAGTCAGTGCTATGAGTTTTAAATTACCTGGGGCAGCCCAATGGCGCAGCAGAGTGCAATGGTTATTCCAATGTTGTCACTCATCCAGAGGTTGACTGCATGGATACAGCCTCGCACATGGATCAACTCATGCAGGGTTTCACGCTGATGCACAGACCGGAGGAAGACAACAAAAGGAAAGTTTCAATTTCAGACTCAAATCAACAGTCGCTGCCTTTGAAAAAAAGAAGAAAACTGGCAAGTTAAACCAATGAAGTTTTAACACTCCAAAGCTGTCACACTGTTGGATGTATTTCAATTTAAGATGTTTGCTGTTGAAACTAGATGCTGAAGAAAGAAGAAAAACATACAAACGAGTCAATTAACATCACAGACTCTGTTCTATCTAGGGTTTCATGGCTGTAAAGGAAAACTCAAGCTCTTGGGTAAAGCTGATCACCACAATTTAAGTTTTACTAGCTTATTGTCATCTCAAAAGAATGTATTAGGCTCCATAATGTACTTGTTCCTCACCAACACATGTATTTCTCACAGAACCTTAGAGTACTAATCATTTACATTTTTACAGCTATGAAACACTAGATAACTAATGAAAAACACATGCTACAGTATTACAGTTTATAACAGGGAATCTCAACCCTATGTTAATTTAGGAGGACCACCTTCCCAAATGAATGATGAAAAAAACATGACAAGAAAAACAAACAAAAAAAGTGGGAAAAACTAAACTGTGGTATAAATATGTGTTATGCCACTGCCAGCTGTTAATGTTATACCTGAAGTGCCTTTTTCAGGAAATATTGTTTTGGCTTCCTAACACATCTCAGGAGCTTTGCTTGAAGTGTCTGTGGAGCTTCAATGGCTTTAGCGCCTCATTTGACAGGATTTCACCACATCCAGCACACTGTGCTTTAAGCTCAGCATCACTGCCTGCCATTATAAATCCAAATTTAACGTATTCAGAGTCATGTTTCCTCACTAGGGATATAACGATACCAGAAACTCACGATACAATATATATCACAATATTCATACAAGGGGAAAAAAGAGAAAATTTATTGTTAAAAATAGCTATTTTATTCAAAAATAGTGCATGTACACTGTACAGCATGTTATTTTTAACTTGGAAGCGTATCATAAACAAATCAACACACAGTGCAGAACATGTGCTTTCATTTCCTCCCTATTACTGCTAGGCAGGCAGACATTAAAGTGCCATAACAAAGTCATGTCAATTAAAACTATAGTGAAAGAATATGAAAATGGAAAGATTCAGTATTTTTTAACCTACTCTGAACAAAAGTAGTGTAGTACTATTACTAGAAAGTCATCTGAATGACATCAAATTATGAGGATAGAGTAGTCTTAATATTCATCAAATATACAGAACTTAGAACAATCAGACCCTGCAACAACAACAAAAGTAACAAATTAGAAATAATGTAAACTCAATAATACACAATCCCTCACTCACAGATACACAGAGAGACAGAGAGAGAGAGAGAGAGAGAGAGAGAGAGAGAGAGAGAGAGAGAGAGAAAAGTGGGTAGAGATGTGTGTAAAAGAAAACCAAAATAAATAAAGCCCAGCCATTTCTCTGGAAGTCATAGAAAAACTCAAAAACACACATTCCCTCAGTTTCTCCACACCAGGTTGACAATCTTGACATCTAGGAGACCCTAACACTTTCTCAGAACAGGAGATGAGGAGAGGAAAGCTCTGGTCCTGCGCTTTCATGTGATATGCGTGGCATTTCTGTGCGACCCTGCATTCGTGAGTAATCCATCCAAAAGTAATGTGTATGTAAAGCTGTATGAATGCTTTGTTATACAATATTTTAGTGTAACTTTATCATTTTTTTTCGCTGTGAACTCATTGGACTACCGACTGCTTGGTCTTGTCGGAAAGCCACGATTCCGCTGTTTCACGTGATATGTGTGGCTTCTCGCTATGACAGACAGTCGCGGAGAAAATCCACAGAGAAGAACAATCAATCTCCTTACTTTTATTCGCTGTTTCCTCTGGTCATGCACGGATCAGAGTCGGAGGTTGAGCTGCAGGAGTCTGCTCTCACCTGCGCACGCAGTTGCATGCAAAGGATTATGGGGAATGTAGTTGCACAGTCATATTACTGGCTCTGTAGGAGAACGCAGCTATATAACTACCGTAGCATTCCCACGACGGTATCGAGAATTTATTTTATCGCAACACCGCGAAATTCAATATATCGTATCGTAAATGCTTTACAGCTATTACTGACTCAGGGTTGTCTCCCACATCACTTATATGTTTCAAAAAAATGATTCATATTTGTCACTGCATCCAGGGAAATGTTAGCTAGCTAAGTAGGAAAGCATGTTTGTCTCGCCCTGATGATGTGTCAGGACTGGTGGGGTGATATTCAAATGTAACTAGTCTCTAAAGTTCTGCATTTTAATTGGACTTTTTTTTAATGTGAATTCTCAAGTACATTTAGATATAAAAATAACTAGCTTTGTAATTTTATCAGTATCTCCACTGTCCACTAGATGGCATGGCTCGATGGTTGAGAATCGCTTGTTTATAGTGTTGCTGAATAATCTCCTCATGAATGAAAATGACTCGAAAGTGTGTCCTGTTGGTTTTACTGCACAAACAGACCGTGAGCAAATCATTACCTATGTTTTAAGAAAGTTACTTGTCTTAAGCAAGAGTATTTAAAGCCATTTGATTTCAATTATTATTTTTAGGGCCTCCACTCTCTGGAACAACCTCCCTGAGGACATTAGCTTGCCGAGTTTCTTATCCTCTTTTAAATCCCTCTTCAAATCACATTTTTATGAATGTACTTTCACAGGGTTTATGGCCTGACCTCACTTTTATATTAAAGTCACTTCCTATAACATATTTTTAATCAAAGTTATTCTCTTAACTTTTATTTTATTGAGTGTTTTATTTAATCTTCCTTTGTTTTACTCTCTCATGTGTAGCTCCTTTTGTCCCACTTTGTATCACTTTTGAATTGCTTTTAATGTTTGTTTGTTTTTTATTTTCTCTATTGCTTTTTAGTTTTTGTAAAGCACTTTGTACATCTGCTTTGAAATTATAAATCATATAACTAAATATCATTATTTAGGCAGCACATATGCTGATCAGTATACATCACTGCTTGGGTTTTGTTTTCTCCTAATCTTCCACCTCAGCACTATTATTTTAGTACTCTTTTTAAAGGGTTTTGCATCAATGTGATTTAAGTGCCTTGATTGTGCAGGTATTTAAGTCACTGGCTTAGCCAAAAAGATGAATTCCCATTTGGTTACTTTTCCATATGCTATCTCTATGATAAACAGTTAAGACTGTCCAAATTGTCAGAAAAAAAAATGTTTATTTCTAATCTAAATACACACTGTAAACATGTAGAAATCTGTCAAACATAATCCAATCATGCTTTACACGCTGCATTTACTGTCATTTCCACCTACTAAAATTGAATTTTCTCTCTGGGGAATAATAAAGTATATAAAATTAAATAAAAATTAAATTAAATAAAATTACTTCATGTATGTTGGAAACCTGTTATATTCAACATTCTATATCGACCAATATCGGCTTTATAGATGAACTATCAGAATCCACCAACATGCTTTTTCTTACTTTGCACAATGAATGGATATTTCATACATTGAAAAGTTTTCTATTTCATGTCTCCATCTGCTGGTGGGCCACCATGATAAGAGTATGCATGTATAATATGATGTTAATTCCACTAAAGACGAGACACGATGATCACTAAAATTAGGTGGGTCAAAAAGTGGATATATCGATACTGGTCTTGGTTATTGGTCAAATGAGTTGTTACATATCGGCAAAAAATCCAATATTGTGCATCCCCAATATATGTATATCAAAGTAGGTGTTTGTGTTAACCTTGGTCAGCACTGTTGTCCTTGTTTTTAGCTGTACGTGTATTCTGTGTATGTATACTAAGAGCAACAAATGACTGGAGTCAAATTCCTTGTACTGTATGTTACACATACTTGGCCAGTAAATCTGATTCTGATTTAATATATTGAAACATATTGCTATATTGTAAGCGAGGAGATATATTGTGTCTTTTCACATCACATTTTAGGGAAACTGTCATAGTATAAAGAATACACAACTACACACACATAAAAAAGTGAACAATACAGTAAAAGTGCTTGCAGAATTCTTTAGGTAAACAAATTAAGAAAAAAAGGAAACAATTTAAAAATCAACAGTGTTTTTGAGAAATCGATACAGTACCACAAAATATAGCATCGTGATACTTAAGTGTGTCACTACTATTTTAGATCACTACTATTAAAAAAACTGTTACAATATCAGATAATTAATATTAGGTTTTATCTTTATTTCCTTTTCCTAAACTGCATACTCATTACAGCAACATTAGTTAATGTGATTGAATAAAACCATAGTTTACCATAGTAACAGTGAAGATAGGATGAAACCACTAATTCATTCACTATCAATTAGCAGTCATTATCTGTTGTTCCTCTCACCTGTTTCTCCAGAGTCTGGTAACCACAGAGAGTGTTGATGACCTCTCCAACCTGTGCAAAGAGTTAAGATATAAAGAGTCAGAGACCCATCTTTAACCCAAGTTGAGATGACCACAGACAACACCATAAGGGACATATGTGGGAGCAAAGCTCCTCACAAGGGGGTGTTCCTGTCCCCTGCTAGCTGAAGCGTGAACTTAAGTGTTTTTAAAATGGCTGCAGCACTGACAGGTTGGGACCGATAACAGCAGAAACCTAGCCAATGTTCAGCTTTTCTAATCAACTCTATCTCTACGGTGTGTGTATGAGTGTGAGTATTGGATGATTCTGTCATTAATTTCTCCGGCACAGCTCCACTGCTTCCAGAGAGAGTATCAGTGCTTTGAGCCCAGGGACAGGAGAATTACTATGGAGGGTGGAGGAGGCCACAGGGGACTAACATTTCATTTAAAGAGACAACTCTCCCAAAACCTCTATGAGACACTTCTCTCACACAACCAATTACTTCTCTGATGTGTAGACAATCCATGTCTCTTCCTCAGAGCAAAGTTTTTTGGTGTGAATTGTGTATCAGCAGGGACTAGGATTATCAAAAAGGATGGCTCTAACATCACTGATACCGGGTCACATGGTTTTAATACCTGCTAATTAACAGGCAGTAAATGTGATTCTCATTCCAGATGACACATGGCGGACGCTCTGTCTGAAGGTGAATTTAGGCATCATGAGAGCTCACCTGACTTATCTTTACTTTGTGTTGTGTCAAATGTTAGTGTTTCCTTCCAGAAGCATCATTTTTTATTAGTCTTTTTTTTCCCGTGTGGTTCAGATCGAGTAGGCTAGTGTAAAAGCTAACAATCGAACTCTGCTTTCAACTTGTTCGCCATTATGATATATAAAGTCCAGTTAACTCAAACCCTGGAACTTGATGTCCCACCGTTCATGTGCCGCTAAAGGTGCAGGATGACAGTAGCCAAAACTGTCCAGTCAGTGAGTTACTTGTCAGTCCATACCACTTTATGTTTAATCCTTATGGTTTATTTGTAATAATGCAGTGAATAAGCCATGAATCAGACCACAGCAAAACTACAAGACAATAATTAGGGCTGGGTAATGCATCATTATTACATTGATATCATGATAAGGGTTGGGTATCATTTGTTTTGTTTGTTTTTTAAAAAATACTGGTGCCTAAACAGGGCCTGAAACAATACTAAACTTGCAACTAAACCATACATTAACTCTTAACAGTTTAAAGTATGCTTAAATAACATTACAATAATAACAGCAAAATTAATTTTGAGTTCTGCTATGATATAGTAATTGTCTCCCTACCTCAGGAGAGACTAAGATGCCAGACATTTCTCCATTACCTTTTAAGGAGCAGCTGAGATTGTCACTACAATAAGAATAACTGGTCTAATTTTACAGTCCACCTTCAGTGAGCCTGGGCAGTTTCCAATAGGAGACTAACTCTGTTTGCCAACATCAGACCTAACCTACTTCACTTTAATCAGCAGGTGACAAACAAGACATGGAAACTTAATTTGGCTCTTGAGGAGTTGTAGCGTTTATTCACTGACTAATGGCCTAAACTGTCCACACACAACACTGCTACATTTAACTTCATACTCTCTGCTTTGGGTGCCACAGCCTCGCTGTCACATGTCACTGTCACAAACCCACTCTCTTTCTCTCTCTTTCAACTGCACACTTGCTACATGAACAATTTAGCACTGACATGAAGCACCAAAATCTGCGTTGTTATTTGTGCAGTAGGTACCTGTCGTACAAGAACAAATGCCATACTGGCACCAGGTTTCAGTACTCAACCTTAATTGTGATATGAGACTAGATATCATCATAGATTTTGGATATCGCAATATTGACAGTGTTCTCTTTTCCTGGCTTTACAGGCTGCATTACAGTAAACTGATGTAATTTTTTCTTAACTTACCAGATTGTTCTCGCTGTTCTATTATTTGTTTTTACCCACTCAGTCATTACATCCAAGGCATATGTGAAGGCATATACAGGAAGCACTACAAAGAGCTGGTGCAGTCATTTTATGAGATTTTTATGTCAAGGCCCGTTTGTATTGTGTGTGTTGCCAGCACTCACCTTTCGGCGAACACAACAGGTATATGGAACCCCACAGGCTAGTGGACCAGTACCATTGCAGAAATGGTACTGGTTGACTCCCCAGTCCTTATACTCATCCCCTCCACAACATGAAAACTGGAAGACAAAACGGTACAAAGACAAGGCGGTTAGGAACAAAGCATGCTATCAAAACAAAGGCTCATCTGCAATTAAAATTTGAAACGACAACAAGCTCGAGTTTAGAATCTCTGGAATGAAACAACTCACTGCATTACAGCCTCTGCTGTGTAATCTACACCTCTGTTTCACCTCAGAGCTCACTCACCATGCTGCCTTCTCACCACGCAGATGAACAAATGATCTCTCTGTACATCTAATTCCTACTGCAAACTTCAGTCAGAGTCAGGAGCAGAAAACAGGTGTTCATGTGAAGACTGCAGAGTTCCTGACAATCAATTAAAGGCTAGGGCTAGCATTTTAAAGTACTTCACAGAGAATATTCAAGTGTCCAACATGTTGAGACCTTTTGAAGATGATGAAGGACATCTCTATCTCTGTGATAGCCTGACCTCAGCTGCATGCTGCCAGGAGCCACACTGGCTGTGCGAAAAAGACATTTTTACAAGGAGTGGGAAAAGAAACAAAAGAAAAGGACAATGAAAGGCAGGAAGCGGGATTTACTGCACTCTCTACTGACGTAGGTGATGAAAAAAAACAGTGTGAATCCCCTAACAGAAGGGCTCCAGACTGTGAGGATAGTAGTTCTGAGTAGTTCTGATTTGGTAGCTGCAGACTGCCACAACCTTTCCCCCTGCGTTGTTTGCAGCTCCATCCAATCCTCTGGGTTAGACAAATACACACTAGTTTATCTTTTTGCTGTTACATGAACCATAATGAATAATCACACTGTAGGTCCTGTTACTCTACCTGACACCAAGGTTTTTTTTATAGTTCAGTAAAGCAAAAATAAAAACTAACCGAAATGATAAAGTGCACTTGCAAAACTAAGCTTACATGAAAATATACAGAAAAGTCAATTGTCAGTTTGGTCAAATTTATCAACACAACAAGCATGGTATCATTGTATATGTTTATTAAGACAGGGATGTCTACATGACTGTGAGTCAGTTGCATTTGCTAAATTATGTGTTTGTATTGTAACTTCATTTTCTGAACTTAAATCCTGCTCCTGACAAACAGCACCATACTGCAAACAAAACAGATTAATACTGGCACTAATAACAACCGAAGGGCCAGAAGGGCTGCAGCTGTGGCAGTTGCTGAAGCAAAAACCCGGGTGTGGGAGGAGTTCGGGGAGGCTATGGAGAAGGACTTTCGGTTGGCCTCAAGGAAGTTCTGGCAGACCGTTAACCGACTCAGGAAGGGAAAGCAGGGCTTGGCTCAGGCTGTGCTCAGCAGAGAGGGTGAACTGCTGACCCAAACTGGGGACATCGTCAGGCGGTGGAAGGAGCACTTTGAGGACCTCCTGAACCCGGCCATCACGTCCACTGAGACCGAGGCAGAACCTGAGGACTCAGGGGAACTCTCACCCATATCCCTGTCGGAGGTCGGTGAGGTAGTTAAGAAGCTCCCCAGTGGCAAGGCGCCGGGTGTGGATGAGATTCGCCCTGAGATGCTGAAGGCTCTGGGCACTGTTGGGCTGTCTTGGCTGACACGCCAGTTCAGTGTCGCGTGGATGTCGGGTACGGTGCCTGCAGAGTGGCAGACCGGGGTTGTAGTCCCCATCTTCAAAAAAGGGGACCGGAGGGTGTGTTCCAACTATTGGGGTATCGCACTGCTCAGCCTCCCGGGTAAAGTTTACTCCAGGGTGCTGGAAAGGAGGCTCCGACCGATTGTCAAACCTCAGATTCAGGAGGAGCAATGCGGATTCTGTCCTGGCCGTGGAACAGTGGACCAGCTCTTTACCCTTGCAAGGCTGCTGGAGGGGGCGTGGGAGTTTGCCTATCCAGTCTACATGTGCTTTGTGGACCTTGAGAAGGCTTACGACCACGTCCCGTGGGGGGTCTTGTGGAGGGTACTACGGGAGTATGGGGTTCCAGGCTCGCTGCTACGAGCCATTTGGTCCTTGTATGACCAAAGTGAGAGCTGTGTCCTCATACTCGGTGTGAAGTTGACTACGTTCTCGGTGGGTGTTGGTCTCCGCCAAGGTTGTCCCTTTTCACCAGTCCTGTTTGTGATCTTCATGGACAGGATCTCGAGGCACAGCCGGGGGGAGGAAGGGGTCTGGCCTGGGAATGCCTTGGGTTCCCCCAGGAGAAGCTGGAAAGTGTTGCTGGGGAGAGGGATGTCTGGAGTGCTTTGCTTGGCCTGCTGCCCCTGCAACCCGGCCCCGGATAAGCGGATGAAAATGGATGGATGGATGGATGGACTAATAACAACTAAACTAAAACTAATCATTTATAAACAGTAAAAACTACTACCTTGGGTTGTATGCCTCCGCGAACCTGTTGAGTTGTAGTTACAGTTCACATCTGTCATGGAAGCTTCACACACATCTTCCCCCCAATGGCACAGAACATCAATACAATCAGCACAGCTTCAAGATAGACACCAAGGAATAGTGTCACCAATTCAGAATCTGACTTAATATCTGTCCTTTTGTTCCTGAGATACAACGTTGAATAATGGCCAATAAATGATGTCACAGTGAAGTTGACCTTTATCCTTTTGGATATAAAATGTCATCACTTCATCATTTTATCCAATTAGATGGTTGTGTGAAATTTTATCATAACTCGTGTCTAAATTCCTTCGTCACAGCCAAAGACATGTTTTGTGAGGTCATACTGACCTTGACATTTGACCTTTAGTCACCAAATTCTACATTTGTGCCAAATTTGAGGAAATGTCCTTCAGGTGTTGCAGAGATATTGCATTTACAAAATGAGATGGACGAGGTCACATTGACCTTTACCATTTAACCATTAACCATTATGAGAATGCAATGGATGAGATCACAGTGACCTTAACCTTTGATCTATAACCACCAAATTGTAATCGGTTCATTTTTGATTCAGAGTGGATATGCGTGGCAAATTTGATAAAAATATCCTCAAGGTGTTTATGAGGTATCATGTTCACATGAATGGGATGGGCAACCTGAAAACATTATGCCTCTGGCCATTGCTATCGCCGACATAAAGGCATAATGAAAAAAAAAAACAAAACAAAAAAACACATGACAACTCTGAACAAATCAGGTAATTCCATCAGTAGAGAAACTTCTAAGCTAAATCACTATAAAGGCGGCTAACACAATTAAAAAATAGCCAAAAACCTTGACAGCACTTACTGAATATCTTCAGTGTGATACTGTACTCAGAGGGTTTGAAGGGGTCAGTATGTATATGGTTATACACTTTTTTGTTTAAATTCTATTGTAATTTCATAGGGAACCATGCCACAATGGTAAGAAAATGTGAAAGCAAACTTACTACTCCAACAGTGTAACTGAAACAGTTAATACTAAATTAACAATCATGTTATCTGTGATATTAAATGACCAGCTTGGTGCTTAACTGGCTGGATTAAAATGCAGGATAACAAACCTGTGTGCCCATCTGACTGCTACAGAGGACAAATCACAAATCTATGAGCATTAAAGCTCTGAATAATGTACAATGAATTCTTGTGAGAGCATCAAGCTGTACATAATAATCCCTTTTTATCCTCCACCTACGTATCACAACAGTATCAAACACTTCCATCATTTTACCATTCTCGTATTTAAATTTTCGTCATTATACTGTCTACAAATATAAGAAATGTATCTTACAATCACATTCCCTTTCTTTTCATCTCTTCTGCAGAAAATATCAAAGTACCTTCTGTTGCACATAGTCCAAGATGTTTTTGAAGTCCAGATCATCGTAGTAGTGTTTAATTCCTTCTCGTATACTGCTCTGAAACAAGGCAGACGTCTAGATAAAATGGAGGGGGGGCAGAGACACAGAGGAGAGGTGGTCATTATTATGAACACTGAAAAAGGATAATGCCAGTCAGAAAAAGCAGTGAGGATGTAGTGACCTGACTGTGGCAAGAGATTATCATTAAGGGTAATATATTGGTATGTAAAGGGTGTGTGAACACGTGACACAAACAAGTTTACCTTGTTTTCAAAGATGAGAGCTGTGACAAGCCCGATCGCCTGGAGAAGCAGCAACACACAGAGAACACAAAGGAACTGTGGAGGGACAAGGATGACAGATACAGACAGCATTCAGGGTAAATATTAAGCAGTAAATATTAAGCACCCAAAAAACATTTTACATCACTACCAAAGACAAGTTAATTTTGCAGTTGCTCCTTTTTAAAACAACAAGGACACAAAGCATAATTTACTTATAAAATAGAGGTAGTGCTATCCTAAAGATCGTTTTCTGGGAAGATCCTGGAATAATGGATCAGTTTTGTCTAAAACAAACCCGATCAATCATCATTTTTTTACCATATCATATCATATCATATCAATAACTTAACAGTATTGAACCAGGGCCTACCGAGTAGCTCGTAAAAAATAGGGCAAGCCAAATTTAGCAAGATAACACCTGTTGTTTAAAGGTGGAAGACACATATCTAACTAAAACTGTATATCTTCTGTTGCTATGTATGCAATTATTTTTATTATGTATAGGAAGCATCTTTGGTATTAAAATTTTTTGGGATGAATGAAGTTTTATCTTATTACATTTCCAGGTTTTAGTTTGAGTGTGCATTGTGTCATTTAGGGCAAATACAGACGAATCTGGGTAAGACCAAAGATAAACAAGTTGCCATTACTGTGATGGAATCCCCCTACAATACATGCACATTTGAACACAAGCTGTCGAAAGGAGTGTTCAATTTTCTCTTTTGACCTTTACTTTCTATGTAATGTTACTTTTGACAACATCAGTAGGAACCTGTGCAGTTCTTGGCTGCTTCAACAGTTGTGTCAAACTTCAACTTTGGATAAAAACTGATGTTAACTAACGTCAACTACGTTAAGACTGCTTGACTAATGTAGTTTACATGAGTTAACGTCATGAATGAATTAACTCCATCCATTAACTATGGTGATATTGTAAAATATAATGTTAGTTGCTCTAACTGGCACAATGACCACAAAGTAAACATCATTCGTCTGCATCACAAACAGAACACATACTATGCGGTCTGATGTTTAAGTGTTAACCGACTGGTGACTCTCAGCCAAATGCATCATGGTTGCTGTTAGTTACAGTAACCAATACCTAAAATTACCACTTAGCAGTTGTATGGCTCTGCCAACCAGTCAAGTCGCACTTTTTAGAGTTTATATCCATGACTGTGAAAACCTGGGTGCTTACTACACATCTTTCCCCAGGAGCACCGATCAATACAATCACCACAATTTCAAGATGGACACCCAAAATTAGTGTCACCAATTCAATATCTGACCAAATGTCTCCCCTTATGTTCCTCAATTATAGCGCTGTTGAATAATGGCTAGAAAAGTGTTTTAGTAGAACACTGTGATGCCACAGTGAAGTTGACCTTTGACCTTTTGGATATAAAATGTCATCACTTAATCCTATTAAACATTTGTGTGAAGTGTTGTCATAATTAAAGTAGAAATTATTGAGTTATGGCCAAAAACATGTTTTGGGAGGTCACAATGATCTTTGATCACAAAATCTAATCAGTTCATTGTTGAGTCCAAGTGGGCGTTTGTGCCAAATTTGGGGAAATTCCTTCATAGTGATCTTGAGATACTGTGTTCTCAAGAATGAGATGGATATACAGACAGCACCTTTTTATGCCTCCCTGCTACTGCCAGCAGGGAGGCATAAAAACAAGAACAGAACATGTAGGTGTCCTTGTAAAAGTCTTCAGTTTCACTTTAATTCTAAATACATACTCATCTGTTTATTATCTATGCCAGCCATTCACTTAAGTAACCATGAGGAAGCACAGACACGTTCAGATGAAAGTCATCAGTTAACACGGTCTTTAAACTGAAAAACCGGCAGCTCTATTAAGTAGGAGTGATTATCGAAAGGTTAACTGTTGCTTAGCAGACAGTCAATAACGTCTACATTCTATGCCCAAGTTTATCATCAATTAGCTGAGATAATTTATTTTCTGACATTTTTTTCAAAACACTGGCACGAAGGAAAAGTATTTGCATTGTCGCCTCACAGCAAGAGGGTTCCTGGTTCGAACCGCCAGTGGTGCGTTTGAACCCCAGGTGGGGGAGCCCTTCTGTGTGGAGTCTGCATGTTCTCCGTGTGTGTCAGCATGGGTTTTCTCCAGCTTCCTCCCACAGTCCAAAGACACAGCTTAATTGGTGACTTTGAATTGCCCACAGGCGTAAATGTGACCATGAATGGTTGTCTGTCTCTATGTGTCAGCCCTGTGATAGTCTGGCAACCTGTCCAGGGTGTACCTATCCTCTCACCTCAACCCAGCTACCCCCCACAGGATAAGTGGTTCAGATATTGAATAAATTAATTTTTTCAAAATGACAGAAAATTTTACTTAAAAGCTTAGTTTCACCAACCTACCAGTGCTGAGAGAAGCAAAAAATCAGCACATAAAGGAACATAATGCCTCAGTGAGTAACATTAGCTTCATGGATTCCTCAGTATGAAATGAGCTGCTCATCCTCTTCATCAAAGCATAAGTAGAGAAATCACTGACTTCCTTTTTTATTGCTAACTTTTAATCCCCTTTTTCAGTTCAGCTTATTTAGCTAAAGCTAATTAGATAGTTGCATAGCAACCATAATAATATATCCCTGCTTCCTTTGAGCTATTTTTCTGTTATTGGCAAAACCAACAGCTGTGCCTTTATATTTGAGATGAAAAAAGAGATCACTGATTTACATGTTTTATGAACTGCTGCTGTTGGGCAAACTTTGAACACAGTTTATATTTCTCAGTTTTGTGTGTGTAATTTACACACCTATATGTTTATGAATAAATGTCTTATTTTATTCCCATTACCTTCCTGGTGTTAACAGCAACAACCCAAAGTGTTCACAGCCCTGAAAATTTAAATCCTAGCCTTAAACGAAACAGTTGTACACACACACACACACACACACACACACACACACACACACACACACACACACACACACAAACACACACATATCATGGAAAACAAACATTAAAAGACATGCCCACACCCCCTCCTCATCCTCTATCAGCCCTACCATGTGCAGCAGAGTCTTGTTGTCCCTGAGGGATCCAACCATGCCCACCACCGACACTGTAAACATCACCAGGCCCAGCAGGATGAGCACCACAGCAGGGGCCAGGAAAAGGCCCTCCAGGGTTCGATTCTTCTGCCTTTCCACTTCAGCATACACCCCCACACACAGCACACAAAGACCCATCAGCTAAAGGGAGAGGGAGAGAGAGGGGGCTCATGAGACAAAACCTTTGACAATCCTCCTTATGAAGAACAAAAAGCGTTGAGCTTTTTGAACTATATATAATTTCCATTCATCTTTTGAAATGTAGTAGTAGTGTTAAGACTGTGTCTGACATTACAGACACAAATAACTTTAAATGATTTTAAACTCAAGACTGAGTTGTTTAAAGGAGCTATATGTAAGAAATCTAAAGCAAATAGCCGTAAAATCCTCCTAATATGTCACAGAGACGAAGGAATAATGTTCATATAACATACTGATCTCACAGACAACAACAGTACAGCCAGAATATTCGCATTTAAAAAACATTTTTGCAGTCTGCAAATCATGTTTATGTTTTGAATTTGTGTTTTGGCCTGTTGCACCACCCACCGCCGTCTACCAGTCACACAGTCAGTAGAGTCTCAGCATCAGTTACAGTTAGGACTGAGCTACAGCAGCACGGCAAGCAGCATTAGCAGTGTCCCGGTACATAGCATTAGCAGCCGGCTCCTCCTCAGCTGTATCCCGGCAGCACGGTTAGCAGCAGAGAAGCCGGACTTGCTCGAACGGCCCGCTGGAAAACCGAAGATCAAGGACGTGGCGACATGGCCCTGCCACCACAGCCGCCCGTGGGCAAACAAATCAGTCTCCAGTGTGCTGCTGTCCAGCAACCTTGAACCTGTAGGGGAGGGGGGGGGGGGGCGGACACGACTTGCGGCAGTATTTTGAATTTGAGCGCAGTAACCGTTTTGGCCACATTCTTACATACAGCGCCTTTAATATATAGATTTTGTGGGGAAAAACACCTGTATTTTTGAGCACGTCTATTTCTTATGTTTTCTTATCCCTTGTATTAGCCTGGTTCCAGACCATAGACCCCGTCCACTCAACTGAGTAGGCTTGCATCTCTGGTCTGGCATACTGCAATGAATTTGCAATTTATCTCGTCCAAACGATGGACGGACCAATGAACGCCGGGGGTGGGGGCGGGTCTAGCGATTAGCCAATCAGCGCCACGCTGATGTCAAGCTGTACACCGGTGAGTAACTGGTGAGGATAGCAACAATGGCGACCGCTACAGATCCTACAGACCACATTAACGATGCTATCGAGGTATTTCGCCACTACTTGCGTTAATGGAGGACCAAATTAAGGAAGCTGCTAAACTGGATTTAACGGTGATGCAGCTGAGCGTGCACGACGACGGAGACATTATAAACGGGCAATGCTCGCTTGTTTTCGGCACCCCCGGTGCATGGATACTAATGACGTCAGATTCTGGGTGAGTCGTTGATCTCTACTGATTGGTTAGGGAAAAAATCAAATTCTCTCCCCCTTGTAAATCGTCTTCAATGGAGGCGATGTCAGACTGAAGGTTCTGGGAGCTTCAGTCTGACACTCAGGCTACCCTTGTATCCAACACTCCCCCATTCTCGGAACCCATTGGCTGTATTTGGCGTCTGACTTCCAGCAGACGGCGATACACCCTCTGGGGGCAGACCCACGATTTTTTGGCATTCTGGTTTGAGGAGGCGAATTTCCGTTTCCGATTTCCGTTTATATATAAATAAATATGCATCACCACTGTGATGGTTTCAGAGTTTGCAGTGACGCCAATTATGTTCCGCCTCGTTAGTTCACCGCACGGAGTGTTTAACCTGCCAGCAACTGCAGCCGGGTCAAACGTGATTGATCAATATCACGCGGACTACAAACAGCCTAGCACCGGAAACCAGGGCTCTTCCGCTCTTCTTCCGGAGGCGAGATCTCCGGGGTTTGCTTACAGACTCTACATTTACTGAATGTAGAGTCTGTATATAGAGACTAACACTCCCCTACTGCACCATCTGTTTTAGCAGCCAAACTATGGTTTGACATACAAGTTCAAAGGCTGATACTAAACATTTTATTTTAAATTAACGAAAGCCAATACACAGGCATTTTTTTTACATGTTCATTCTTTTTTTTTTTTAAATCACTAAAACTCAGGAAAGGTTCTGCATTATCTTTAGTACATCAAAAATATTCCACTGAAATCCAGACAAATGAAATCCTTTTTAAGTGGATTTGTTGCCTCTTAAGGCAGGATAAGGCTCCAGCCCACATAAACTGCAACTATATCCACTTAGTGGAATTATGCAGTGAATGAAGATGATAGATGAGACATGCCCTCTCATGGAAGGAGATTCAGACAGGATAAGTCAAAGATGCCTGATTGGATGTGCATCAAACCTGTGATGACATCATCACAGTAAGCAACAAGCCAACAACAAATGGTGGCACCATGGGGTTAAGCAAGTTGGCCATTAAATGGGTCAATTCTTACCTCTCAAGAAGGGCACAGATAGTGGGTGTCAATGCAACATGTCCCTAAGCTAAAACTTGGAGCTGTAGGGTCCCTCAAGGGAGTGTCCTCGGGACTCTTTTTCCCTTTATATATTAATGACATGAAGATAGCCTGTTAATCTTACCCGTTTCTCTATACAGATGATTCAGATATATTAGTTCTGGGACTTGGATGTCTGATAACAAGCCGTCTCTTCATTTAGGGATACAGAGGCCATCTTTTTTGGTTCCAGATTTAAACTAGGGAGGACCCCAGAGATGAAAGTAAAGGTACTGTAGGACACAGTGAAATATTTAGGATGAACATTAGATAAACATCTATCAGGGGAGGCCATGGCAATAAAAGCCCTCATGAAAGTCTGCCAAAAGACTACATTTTTGCCAAGAAAAGCAGGTTTGTTCGATAAATTAACACTGAAAACATTAGCTGGAGCATGAGTTCAATGTAATTTTGACTGTGCTGCCAACTCCTGATTTGACAGACCACCACAGCACATTAATAATAAACTCCACACTACCCAAAACAAGTTAATCAGGGTTGTGTTAAAGTCACCTCCTTGTACTTTTAAATTTTCTACAACTTAATTGGCTTCCAGTTGATCAAAAAGTCATGCAAATTGACACAACATTGTTCATAATAAAGTCCCCAAAAATCTGCCCAACTACTTTAATTGCTTCAGAGACAAAACTACTCAACAACATATAGCTCAACATGCTTTATTCTTTTTATTCTTTATTCTTTTTAGATGTGAAAGTTTAATGGGAAAAAATACCTTTTTAATTACGGCTGCAATTCAAACTTGTAGTATCTCTGAAACTAACTGACACAGAGAAAAATTTTAAGCAGGCTTTGAAGAAATGGCAAGCAAACTGTGTTTCATTGTTGCAACTTGACTTCAGTCACTTTGGTTTAACAGCTAGCCCCGTTTTGATTTCATTTGTCATTCTCTGATTAAATTCAAATCACAATTGGATTAAATCATTGCACCTGTAACACATGGCAGGAAATGTTCTGTTCAGATATTTATGGTCTGCATTATGTAATACTAATGCCCTGATTTTATAGCTGATTCTATCCTGCCTAGTGCTGATTCAGGGGTCATTCCAACCACATCACAGTATTTCACAAGAATTCCTGAAATAAGTGATCTGAATGAAAAATATTTCAATCACACACTCAGGTTTAAATGTGTTTTTTCCTGGTACACAAAGCTCAAAATGTGCTGAAGCTGCCCTGAGTGCTCACATCATGTTTGGTAAAGGCTACAAAATGCAAAAGGGTGATTAGGGCCACAGAAAATAGAAAAATTGGGGTAAAATGGGGTGTTGGTGTAATATGACTTTATCATCACAACCATGATCAGCTCCAAAGTGCACCCAGTACAGCCTTGCTTTACACTCACACTGGCATCTGTGCTAGCAGCAAAAGAAATACCCATATCCTTCAACAAAGTACATGCACTGTATCAATACAACAACAGATTGTTTAAACTGATGCATCCATATTTTAGTAGGATTTTACTGTTGCAGCTTGTTGAGTTGAAGCTAGTTTTACTACGTTATACTACTACACTATACTACTTTATAACCTCCTCATCTGCCCAATCCAAAGGATCACCACATAAATGTGGGGGTCAGCTGTTGATTAATGGGGCAGGAAATAAAAACAACAACAAAAAAGTTCTGCTACACATATGTGTCCTCTTTTTTTTTTACCTTTCTCTGATCTGTGCTTTTTTGGTGAAATACTGGAAAAGGCACCTTCTTGGGCCCTTTAACAGTTATTTAAACTAAACGATCTGAGAAGTTTTGAGTAGGAATCTCACTTTGCTGGAAATACAAGCTACTCAAGACATCTGACACCTGACACACTGCCCCAACCTGTAATAGTCTTTATGTAAGGGGTCACGATTCAAAAAGGTTGGGAATCAAAGGTTTTATCTTTAACAAAATTAACAAAATATTGTTTCTAATAAGCTTATCATATTTTTTATTATTATTAATGTTAAATCTTAATCAGTACAGTAACTAGTAATTATAACTGTTAGATAAATGTAGTTGAGTAAAACGTACAATATCCCTCTGACATGGAATGTAGTTGAGCGAATGCACTGTACTTAGATTCTTTCCACCACTGCATCTAGCTGGTCAGTGTGATGGATCATAATGCCTCACAGTGAATCACTGTAAAGGGCATTACATTAAAATGATTAGCAAGACTAACAAGGTCTAACTCTTTGTTTATGCTGAAAACTGTAAAATATCTTTAGAGTATATGCTGGCAAATTTTTCAAATGGCGAACATTGGAGCACTGTTCATATTTAACTTAAGTGAGGGCTACATAAAGAGAAATAACAAACAGCGTGTTCTTCCCTGATATTGATTTTCAATTGGAAACAGAACCAATCTGCCTTAAGAGTAGGGTCCATCTACTTCAGCTCCATTTACTGCTCACAACCCCCCATAAAGCACTGGCAGATAAATTTGGCAGCAGATACATCTGGCTTGGATCCTGCATCCAAAGTCAGCCTCCCTACCATCACTGCTGTAGTAACGAAGATAAGAATGAGTAGCAGACTTTGCAAAAAGAGATCTGATGTTGTCCTGAAAAAAATAAAATAAAATAAATAAATAAAATAACACAAAACCTGGAATTGCTAGCATTACATCAAACATCCCAGACAGATGGGATGGGATGCCTTGCAGTTTAAGGACGATGACTTTGACACAGTGCAAAGACACATGGACCTAAGAAAAAGCCTGTGCTGCATGTATTAACACCTGCTTTACAGTAACACACTGTTACACCACTGAAGTATTTTTGGAGTATCTGTACTTCATTCAAGTTTTTATATTTGTGTCATACCACAGCACTTAAAGCATCACAACCTGCACATGGTGTGGCATTTTTCAAGTTGTTTCCTTCATCTGCTCTCATATGCAAAGATTACACAGAGCGCAGGCCAGCATGTGTGCATGTGATGCCCACGGTCAGGACAGGACAGGTGTTTCTGACCCTCTGATTAGTTAGACTGTGTAGCATTGAAGAAACTTTTTTTTTTTTTTTAAGTCGCAGCTTTTGCAAATTGAAAATTGCATTCCATTACACTGCAATGGGGGTCTGAATTCGGTTAATCGCTCAGCCCCTAGACTAGACATGCTTTTGTCTGTTGAGCTAAGCTGGGCCACACTGTCCTAACTCACAGCAGTAAGAGGGAGAGATAGTAGAGGGGAGCGACAGATCATATGAAAGGGACTCTGGGGTGCTAATGGAATCAAACTACTGATGTTTTGGAGTCATATTCAATAATGTGCTTTAGGGTGTATATATTTGACAAACAGAGACAGTCGGGCAGATTGGTGGTGGTGCAAATTGAACATTATTTCAACAATAGTTCTGCAGATAAAAGCAGTGTGAGGGTGAGATGGAGGAGCAAAACACAGGGGTTTGTAAGTGGGCCAATGAAGGCTGAGGATCACTCATCTAGGGCGGCAACTAACAAATATTTTCATTGTTAATAAATCTGTTATTACTTTCTCAACTAAATAGTTAGTTGCGTGGGTCTACAAAAAGTCAGAAAAAGGTGAAAAATGTTAATTAGTCTTTCCCAAAGATGCTGGAATAAGAGAATTTTTTCTTTCTTTTTTCCAAAAAAAAGAAAAAAAGGATCAAACCAATTAATCACATATCAAATTACTTGGCAATTAATTTAATAGTTGACAGCTAATCGATTAATCATTGCAGCAAAAATACAATCAAAGTTCTGTCTATGGGTAGCTCATCTTAGCTGCCAAAGTGCCTCTTGGCATCAAAACAACCACTCCAAACACAAACTAAGTTTACCACATTGATTTACTTGAGTTTTCTTAAATAAGTGTTGCTTAATAAAACAAACAAACAAACAAACAAACAAACAAAAAATGGTGCTGTGAAGTAATGATATACAAAGCTGGATGTAACCCGTGCTTGCTCTGTGCCTCACATTGGCCATATCATTCAAAATGGCTTCAAATCACCTTTGCATATTTGGATGAAAACTAAAATTTAATTTGTTAATCTGCCACAATCTCGTGTTGCCATCAAATCAAACCAGAGTGGGCAGTTGTGAGAAGTAAAACTTCACTGAAATAAATGTATGTTTGTTGGCTCAACTGATTTCAAATGAACCAGAATGCTCTGAACTTGCCAGTACCAGACTGTTACACTGTGATTGGAGTGATATTTTCTATGTAAAACCTGACATGTTAAAATAACAATTCAGACAGGTGGGCAGTATATGCGTAAACTACATAAATAACTATATAAATGAACAATATATAATTTATTTGATTGGTTTGAACGACCAACGAAAGCGCCTTTCAGCTTCTCCTGTTTTCTGTCGGCAAAACTATTTTCCCACATTATCGTCCCTTTAACTGGATCCAACGCCCTGCACCACCGTACCGTTCGTTTGTTCGCTTGTCAGTGACTGTGTATTGTGTCAATACCAGATACAATGACTAATACCTCTGGATATTATTTTTATCATTAAACTGCAAACAATTCTTGAATCAACAACAGATTAAAATTTAGCAGGATCCATGGTGTCTTAAGTGGTAATGTCTATCTAGCAAGCTAACCATTCATCAGCTAGCTAGTATCCAGAGAATTCCAAACCAAATCCCTTTAGAAAATATGGCAACTTAATGCTGCCTTACATAACAACAAAAACACAACGCTGTTATCAAAACTCATAACTTATTTTCTAATCATCGTTGTCATCTGGTAAATACGGAAATGTCCTTTGCAACAAATAGAGATCAATTTCAATAAAATTTCGGATATACCCCGTCTCACGCTGTAACGCTACTTAGGTGGACATTCGTTAGAGTTAGACGGAAATCCGTGTTTTAAATTGAAATTGTAATTCGTAGAGTCGTGTTCGCTATTCGGTATATTTGCCGGCTTGTAAATTAGATCATATGGATTCGCAAAATATCTGATGTTGTTACCTTAAGCGTGTGTGTGTGCCTAGAGCAGAAGGTACATTTAAACGCCTATGTTTTGAATGAAGTTCGGTGAGATGACTCACTGATGCTACTGGGTGGCTCGCGTCTACTACGATTAGCAGACACTGCAGCTCAGACCTACTATGAGGCATAGAATGCTGATGTCAGTAAATATACCAGAAACTTACCGAGAAGAGCATAGAGTAGATATTTAAGGTAAATTTGATGAAGTAGTAGAAGTGGTTGGTTTTCCTCAGTTCAGAGTAGGACGGCATGGCTGCTTGCTTTAGTAAAGCTAGCCAACAAGCTAGCTAGCTATCCTTCGTTTAGTTCAGGCAATATCAAAATAATGATAATAAGACATTAAATATTGTCAATGAATGGAAAAAACGCATTTAGGAAAGCTAACTGAATTTTATATACGTAGCAGCCCTCATTTCTCACATACTATTGTGGGCAGCCACCGAAACAAAACCACTTCCGTACGGCCGGCCAGTCCACGCTTTGTTTTGACTACATTCTTAAAGGGGCAGTGCGCACACTTTCATCATTTAATTGGATTTAGCCGGTACAGCTCATTTGAAACATCACTTTGTGTTTAGGTTCAGCTACTGTACTGTTGCATTTATTTTTTTCAGTGTTAACAGTTTAAATCAATTTAAGAAGTCTAAGCAAAATAATAGATTACAGATATACAATGAGGCTTGTTCTTGTTGCATTTTTTTTTCTTGATGTGAACTGACTTGAGAAGCTATTCAAATTAGTGTGAGCAGAACAGAAACAGAAAAACATGCCTTTGCCAAGCGCAGCACAAGTAGAGAATACGTTGCTAAGAACTGTTGTAATGCATTACTTCCAGACTTAGTGTACAGCTAATCCCTCTTGCTTCAGGTTGCATCAGTTGTTGCCACCACTTGTTGGATATATTTGGCATGCTTGTGACATTACTGATGCATTTACAAATAGGTTTAGACACTTACAGAGCTGGTCATGTGTTCACCCAAGTGATTATCAGCGCAAGTGTTTATTCTTCTGAGATTCCCTTCTGCTGAGGGTGGGTTGTGTTCTTATTTGTAATACTTAATCAGTAGTATCATTTCCTCCCAATTTGCTCAGTCCCGGAGTGAGGTACATTTATGAAGCTGTGGTGCATCAGTGATATGCAACCAGATCTGCTGTGTACAATCCACAGTGTGTGTTGCAGAGAGAAACATGAGCTAGCTATGAGTTACATCAGTCATCAGGTTACATTACAGAAATTCATGGAGTCCTTCAACTAAGGTTATCCTTCTTTGTGTAAACAACCTCACTTATTAGGTCTCCTTGAACAAGATACATTTGTTCTGTGGCTGACCTGATCTCTGACCCTGCAATCAAGAAGACCAATCAAAAAATCATCAACAGAATATCCATCCACAGCCCTGAGATGGAAGGATAGTGGACCTCCAGTACATGCTGAGACTGCATCTAGTCCCATCTGTATCAGCATGAGAATCAGAAATGGTTTATTGCCATGCAAAGAATGTGACTTGGTGATTTGGTGTACAACAATACGGAAGCGTATTGCATTCACTTGACAAATTTTAAAAAAAATCTGTTTTATTGAGTATTTTTTTCTGTTTTTCGGAGTAATTTTTTTTATTTTTCTGTTTTTCGGTGTAATTTTTTCTGTTTTTCGTGGTATTTTTTGTTTGTTTTTCGGGGCAATTTTTTTTTTCTGAGTTAAGAGAGCAATAGAATGACAGACGCTTTCATTCCTTTCTTGAGAGCTTGATATAATGGAAGCAAACATGGCCCGCTTGTTTAGTTTAATCCAGTTTTACTTTGTTTTGGGTTTGAGACACTGGGAGATACTCTTGTCTTTAAGTTATATAGATGGTGTTATCATTAGTTTGTCGACTTTATGCAGGCTAGACTTTGCGGTTGTTCAGACGGAAAGCCCATTCAGATGGACATTGCTGGACATTGTAGTGTTTCTCCAGAATCAGTTGGACACATATGGCAAAATACATCCATGAGCAGGAGTCACCATGGATGGAGGGGTCACTTGCAGGTGCCAGGTGGGAGCTTCTCGCGAGATTTTGAAGTATCTCGTCTCCTCGTTCAGGAAAAAAAATTACCACATAAAACAGAAAAAAAATACCACAAAAACCAGAGAAAAAAATACCCCGAAAAACAAAAAAAAATTACCACGAAAAACAGGGGAAAAATTACTCAGAAAAACAGAAAATATTACACACACACACACAAAAAAAAAACTCTGGAAAACAGAAAAAATTACTCCAAAAAACAGGGCTTTTTTTAATTGTCAAGTGCATGCAATATGCTTCTGTAATACAATTACCACAGTGCAAACATTTAAAGATACAAATTTAGAAAAAAAGTAGAAAGTATACAATAGAATATGCCAAAAGTGTAAGAATAAGTTTTAAAAAATATCTGTTAAATCTGTTTTCAAAGTGCACAGTCTGCAGGAATGTGCAACTTACTGCCCAGGGGATGTAAAAGTTCACAGTATATGTAAAACTACAAAGATATATGTAAGAAGGGAGATAGTAAGGATGTACGTTGAAGCAAGGCATAACATCAGGAGTGGATAGAGTCTGAGTCAGTGGGAGTCCAGGCCCTTGTGGATGAGGTCAGCTGCAGTCAGGAAGAAACTATTGTTGTGACGGGAGGCTTTGGTCCTGATGGACCGCAGCCTCTCGCCACAGGGAAGTGTTTCAGAGAGTTTGTGTCCGGGTTGGGAGTAGTCAGTCTCAATTGTTAATGCCCACCCCAGGGTCCTGGAGGCGTGCAGGTCCTGGAGAGACAGCAGATTGCAGCCAATCACCTTCCCCGCAGAGGAGAGTGGGAAATAAATAAGCTGGAGTTGTTTCCCTGATGTTCATGACTCATGAGCTCATCTCTGGTGAAAGAGCTCCGGGTATGACTGCAGAAAACTGAACTGACAATAAAAACACACCAAGGCAGCCATCCGCAGCACCACCTTGATAGAAAAGATGATGAAAGGTGATCGTGAGCAAGAAAAAGTGGACAGAGAACGGAATGAATGATCGTGCACTGCTCAGTAAGATCTACAAACCTCATTGTTCTAAAGGCCAACTCATCAGCATATTCATTGATCTTTGCTGAAGGAATTAAATCTGTCACTGCTACTCACACTCTGAGGGTCATTAGGTCAGGAGCAGCTCATCAAAGGCAACACTCAGTGTCTCCCATCTTTCAGATATAATTGAGTTTAAATTTTCATCAAGAGGTAGGGCAACATTTAGGGCAAGCCACTGAAAGCCAATCAATCAAAAGGTCAGAAATAACATAACATTTGAAATTCAGAAATGTTTCAATGTCTCTAAGTCCCTCGGTATCACGGGCCAGCCTGGGAGACAGTTTGCATGGATTGAAATGAGTTTAAATTCAGAAACCCAGCTCTTTTCTTGTGTTAAGCCATCTGAATCCAGCACATCCTCTGCCAGCCTTCTTTCCACACTCCAAACCACACTTGCACACATACATACATACACACACACACACACACACACACACACACACAGACTGACTGCATTTTTTAAACACCACGCACTGTAGGGGGCATATATACAGTATGTTAATAAATACATATAAGCAGTTCTACACAATGATGCACATCAATGGTCCAATTTGACAAAACTGGTATAGTTCTGCTATTTTATTGAGTATATTACTTTGTTCCCATTGCAGACAGCAATGCAAATGTGATGACTTCTATAAAACCCCTTCTGGACTGTGCCACCCTTTAATTACTATCATGACACCAGGCTCTGTAAGATGATTTGAGATGAGATGCCAGCAGCTGGCTGACTAGTCCAGAATGACACAGGTAGTCAGTGATGAAAGGTTCAGCATGTAGGATTTAAGGGAATTTATTGGCAGAAATTGAATGTAATATAATAAGTATGTTTCCCTTAGAGTAGAATCACCTGAAAATAAGAATAGTTGTTATTCCGTTACCTTAGAATGAGCTATTAATATCTCCTCATCCACAGAGATTGCCATGTTGCACTGCCATGTTTTTATAGTAGCCCACACAGAACAAACCAATACTGGCTCTGGACAAGGACAGTCATGTTTTCCATGTCAGCGGCTGCTAACTACAGCTGCTGACATGGAAAACATGACTGTCCTTGTCCAGAGCCAGTGTGTTATTGCTGATTATTTTAAGGTGAAAATGCTTTATTCACTGGTTTTATCAGAATAGGAGAAACATTGATTTGTAATGTGAAAGTGCTTTATTCAGTGTTTTTACGGGTCCATTTGTTTTGGAGAGGAAGATACCTCTGTGTATTATTCAGCTCATGGCAAAAACCTCCTGAACAATGAACACTGAAGGAATTCTAAGCAGGAGAAGGTACAGCTGGTCATAGTTATTGCAAGAAGAGGACGAAGGGAAGGAGAGAAGCTTGGATACTTAAAGAGGCAACAGATAGGATTTGGGTTTTTTTAGCTTGGCGCCACCTAGCGTCAGCAGTGTTGCTCGCACTGTCGCAACGACCAAATTGACCGTGGGGATCAGGGATAATCAATAAAATGTAGGCTGTAAAGCCGCCGGTATACCTCTATGTATGTTTTGATGCTCCTCAGTCTAAGGCCGTTGCAGTAAAAAGTCCAGTGTTAACAGCTGGGCGTAACTTAGCTGAGCGATGTCCGTCAATAGCTGCCTCCATGAGAAGAGAACAGAAGGAAGGGGGGAGGGGGGTATCACTGTCTGAGGGCTGCCGTAGAATGGCAACGAGGATGTCAGCCGACCAACACTCGCTACCCGGTCCCTGGTTGAGGTGATTTGCGATGTTGGCCAGCTAGGAATTAACTAGCAGCCAGTACAGTACAGTCCTCTCTCATCTAGCTAACATTTAGCCGTGTTACTTACTGATCCATTAGAAAGAAAGCTAGCTGGACATCGGTTTTGAAGCTGCTTTGGTCACGGAGCTCCCTCCATCTCTTGAACGCCTGACTGAGGTATACTCATGTTTTTCCTCTTCTTTTATCACTCTCCTTTTTGCTCTTCTTTGCCTCCTCAGACAGAGGAGCTCGTTTTCTTTTGCTAGGCCGTTTTTCACTTGTTTCCAAACTTTGTCCGTCTGCCATCGTGACTCAACTATCTCATGCCCAACTCCTCATAAGGACCAGCTCCAGTCCCTGATTGGCTGACTGACCAATTTTGCAATACATGATGCTGTAAAGCAGATTTTTTCTGTGTCTAAATGTTAAATCTAAATGCTAAATATAAATATAAATATAAATATTAAATCTAAATCTAAATCTAAATGTTTAATCCAAATGCTAAATCTAAATCTAAATGTTTAATCCAAATGCTAAATCTAAATCTAAATGTTAAATGCTAAATCTAAATGTTCTGGGTGAAACTAAATATTTAGCTAATATGCAAATTCACACTGCCGGTCACTGGAAGTACCAAAATAAAAGCTTGAGATGGTCAGACTGTTTATAGAATCAAATAACAAATTAAAACCAACTTATCAGGGGAAATGGACACTTGAACATACATTAGCGTGATAATAACTACCTAAAATAACAAGAAACATGTTTGGAGAAATTTTATTTGATGTGTACTTTGAGTTGTTAGTGTCCCTTCGGAGGGAATCACCTTGTTGTTTACAAATACTTCCAGGTAGAAAGTCAGCAGAGTTTAGCTACATATATATGAATATCTCACATTTTTCACGTCACTGTAACACCGTTTAGACTAATCTGGTGTTTGTAAAGTCTATAAACACAATGATTGAACAAACATTACTATCACGTTCTGAAATTAATAACATGGTTATCGTAGATTAGTGGGGCTAACCGTTAGCTGCTAGCCCCGTTAGCGGTGTCTGTAATGACTCATTAACTCTAAACGGTCTGTGAAAAAAATGTTTTTTTCCAGCGGATGTCTTAGTTACAACATGATTGAGCTAACTGGAGTAGTTTCATGTCGTATCCGACAATGGGAGGCTTTTAACAGATGACGTCCTGATGTTAGCTTTGCTGCTGCTGCGGCGACTGATGCTTTCTAGACATTGTGATTTCCAAAAACTGAATAAATACCACACATCGCAACACAAAACTGCTTTGAGAGCGACTTTGCAAACACAGTGTGAAACAATGCACTGATCACGAAGAATATAGTGATGTTGCCCATCAAATTAAACTGCAGAACCTGGGCTACAAAGTTGTAAAAACCCTTTTTTCATGCCCCAAACACAGCTCAAACAACAACTAAATAAACAACAACAAATCCAACTCCATACAGCACCGATATCCTGACCCATTCGGTATATTTCGGGCTCTAACTCGACCACACGTTATTCAAAACACACGTCATCTCAAATGAAAGCTGAGACTCCGCTGTTTCCACACATATGCGCCAAAGCACGCTACGCCAAAGCTTCAGAGCAATAGAGGCCAAAGAACAACAACAGAAATCTTTTCGCCAAAATATATTTGTAATACTTCTGTTACCTTGTTGTTTTTGCCATGAAAAGCTCATTCTGCTGTTAAATCACACTTCATTCCTGTTTACCGACATGTTGTCCATCATTCAAATGAATCCGGGCAGAAAACTTGACGGCCAGAGGTTCCGGGGACAAGCATAACATTATGTTCGTTTGAGATGAGCCAGGCCTGCGCAGATTTGATCACCGGTGATCGGCGCACAATGCATGCCGGTTAGTTTTGTGTCCGACTTCATCCCGACTTGCTCTGACGTATTACAAAAGTGGACGGCAATAAAACTGTGAGAGCAAGGCGGACGCAGTTTTTAGAGCCAGGCTCTGCAGCTGCTCTCCACCGACTGCACCGCCTGGCTCTCACCTGATCTAACAGCTGATTGGTTAAGATGTCGACTCAACAATATGACGTTTTAGATAAACTACTCATTTTTGTTGAATTTTAGAGATTAAGATTGTATTTGTCTGATTTGAAGGGTTATTTTGTGAACAGAAAACATGTTGTGTGACTGATGGTGAAGTTTAGTTGTCAGAGGCTGAATACATTCATCCTAAACTATACAGAGTCTACTGTACTATATTAATATTGGACGGTTTAATTATTGAAGTATTTAGCAACACAGAGACTGGTGGTCAGTGGGATGTGAGGATTCTTAAAATAACGTGTACAGATGTGAAGCCCTGACTGTGTCTGACTGAGCCTTAATGAAAGCTGTTGTCTTGTATTTTTTCCCCCTGAAAATATGAACCTTATAGTCAAGCACTGTTTATTCAGCCTGTGTAGTTGAGGAGACAGGTCAAACTGATATGATGCTGATTTACAGGAGAGTTCATGTAAAATGGAGGATAAACCATGAACATAAACTACAGATCACCTGTAAAGCATTTTAATAAATTAATCTATCATAATTAAAACATCTGAGAACAAACTGATATATGGGTCTGATCACTTTTTTAATGAATTGACATCATTCCAGACAGGATGTTAGTGTGTCTGTGACTTCCTGTACGGACTGAAGGCTGCTGGAAACTGTCGAGAAACTGTCCGACTTCACCGTGGCTTTTTGTCACCGCCCCCCACTGCGGCCGCCTGCTCTCGTCTACTTTCCAGGCAAGGCGCAGTTCATCTCGAACGAGCCTAATGACCACTCACAGCAACCGACATCTCCCCACAACGCGTTCTGCTGACTCTGATTGGCTTACAGTGCTGTCTATCTCGTTTTGGTGGGTATAGTGTCATTCTATTGGCTCTAACGAATCAAACGAGGTCTTAATCACTCAAATCGACCAATCGACCATCGGAGATGCGGGCCCCCAAAGCCTTAGAATAGAAAATCAGTTTCAAATGTAGTAGGTGTGTATTTGTCAGTTTGGAGTGGGAAATAGAGGGAAAAAACTAAACGGACAGTTGTATGTGTATATCCTAAACATCATTAGGGATTTACAGAAACAAAAAATGAAAGATATAGGATTGTACATGACAAAAATCACATGCAAACATGGTGCAATTTTGGAGAGCTCGCCTGAATTTTCTGTACTAAAACCTCTCTAATATTCTTCTGCTTCACTTATTGTACTATGATTTGATAGAGGTTTAGAGCTGCTGCTGCATCATTCCAAAGGGATACTCATCCTGAAAATGCTTTTTTTTTTTTTTTTTTTAGGTGAACCTCAAAATGTTTCATTTGTGCTGTGTGCCATCTTCATTTACTCTTCACATATAACACATATACTGATATTTACACATCTTAACAAATCTCACAAGTGTTCCCTTTACCATGACACCATAAGTATTCAAATAGACTTGTGGTAACAGACCTATTTCATTTCATTATGGGTATGTAATTTTTGAGCAGAGGCCTATAAAATAGGCCCAGGGTTTAAATTAAGCAATCCTTTTATGACCAGGGTGAAAACCCTGGTTAATTACTATCCTGGCAAATAAAGAAAATTAACTCAGAAAGAGCCATTAATTCAATTAGAAATGTGAATGGTGAAATTACTACAGATCCTCTGGAAATTAAATAGACTTTTGGCCCTCTATCAGTCTGAATACCCAAAGAATTAAGGAATCCAGACAATATTTCTAGATAGGTTGGTCATTCCCTAAATCCAAGAAGATGCAGTGGTTTATGGATGTAAATGAAAAGTCAAGCCTGAAGAGCCGAAGAAAAACAAAAATGTGAAGCTTGCCTAAAGGCAAGCAAACAATTCAACATACACTATATATGGAGTTTCCAATTATAACTAATTGATGAACAGATACAGTACAGGCCAAAAGTTTGGACACACCTTCTCATTCAATGCGTTTTCTTTATTTTCATGACTATTTACATTGTAGATTCTCACTGAAGGCATCAAAACTATGAATGAACACATGTGGAGTTATGTACTTAACAAAAAAAGGTGAAATAACTGAAAACATGTTTTATATTCAAGTTTCTTCAAAATAGCCACCCTTTGCTCTGATTACTGCTTTGCACACTCTTGGCATTCTCTCCATGAGCTTCAAGAGGTAGTCACCTGAAATGGTTTTCCAACAGTCTTGAAGGAGTTCCCAGAGGTGTTTAGCACTTGTTGGCCCCTTTGCCTTCACTCTGCGGTCCAGCTCACCCCAAACCATCTCGATTGGGTCCGGTGACTGTGGAGGCCAGGTCATCTGCCGCAGCACTCCATCACTCTCCTTCTTGGTCAAATAGCCCTTACACAGCCTGGAGGTGTGTTTGGGGTCATTGTCCTGTTGAAAAATAAATGATCGTCCAACTAAACGCAAACCGGATGGGATGGCATGTCGCTGCAGGATGCTGTGGTAGCCATGCTGGTTCAGTGTGCCTTCAATTTTGAATAAATCCCCAACAGTGTCACCAGCAAAACACCCCCACACCATCACACCTCCTCCTCCATGCTTCACAGTGGGAACCAGGCATGTGGAATCCATCCGTTCACCTTTTCTGCGTCTCACAAAGACACGGCGGTTGGAACCAAAGATCTCAAATTTGGACTCATCAGACCAAAGCACAGATTTCCACTGGTCTAATGTCCATTCCTTGTGTTTCTTGGCCCAAACAAATCTCTTCTGCTTGTTGCCTCTCCTTAGCAGTGGTTTCCTAGCAGCTATTTGACCATGAAGGCCTGATTCGCAGTCTCCTCTTAACAGTTGTTCTAGAGATGGGTCTGCTGCTAGAACTCTGTGTGGCATTCATCTGGTCTCTGATCTGAGCTGCTGTTAACTTGCGATTTCTGAGGCTGGTGACTCGGATGGACTTATCCTCAGAAGCAGAGGTGACTCTTGGTCTTCCTTTCCTGGGTCGGTCCTCATGTGTGCCAGTTTCGTTGTAGCGCTTGATGGTTTTTGCGACTCCACTTGGGGACACATTTAAAGTTTTTGCAATTTTCCGGACTGACTGACCTTCATTTCTTAAAGTAATGATGGCCACTGGTTTTTCTTTAGTTAGCTGATTGGTTCTTGCCATAATATGACTTTTAACAGTTGTCCAATAGGGCTGTCAGCTGTGTATTAACCTGACTTCTGCACAACACAACTGATGGTCCCAACCCCATAGATAAAGCAAGAAATTCCACTAATTAACCCTGATAAGGCACACCTGTGAAGTGGAAACCATTTCAGGTGACTACCTCTTGAAGCTCATGGAGAGAATGCCAAGAGTGTGCAAAGCAGTAATCAGAGCAAAGGGTGGCTATTTTGAAGAAACTAGAATATAAAACATGTTTTCAGTTATTTCACCTTTTTTTGTTAAGTACGTAACTCCACATGTGTTCATTCATAGTTTTGATGCCTTCAGTGAGAATCTACAATGTAAATAGTCATGAAAATAAAGAAAACGCATTGAATGAGAAGGTGTGTCCAAACTTTTGGCCTGTACTGTATATACTACATTAATTTATATGTACAATGGATAAGGAACTGGGTTTGGAAGATATTCCCAATGCCATTTTGAATATGAAAGGGGGTAAGGTTGTAGAACCAATTGGGCTCCTAATAGGTATTTATAAATTATTCAGAGAAAAACTAATTGGCCCATTGTTAGATGTATTTTTAATCCTTCAAAATGGGTTATCTTTCCCCGTTGATAGGAACTGCCATGATCACACTCATTTTAACACTAGATAAACCCCAGAATGTTGATCCATGTATGTAAAGGCTCCACCGATACTACAATGTTATCACTTGACGCTGAAAAGGCATTTGATCATGTTGAATGGCCCTATCCTCCATGACCAGGAGCATCGAACCACATTATTTGTAGATGATGCCATCTTGTTCCTCACTGATCTTGGAAAATCCATACCACCTCACTTAGGTTTAATCAGTCAATTTGGTGCTTTCTCAGGTTTTAAGGTAAACCAAGCACAAACTATATATTATGTTTTTAAATGAGCATGAGAAAAAAAAGCCAGTGATACAACATCCATTTCAAAATGGCATTAAAAGTTTTAAATACTTAGGCATTATGATCGCAACAGCAATAAACACCCTCAGCTCAGTTAACTATGAACCTCTCTTAGCCTAAGTGTCTGATGATGTGACAAGAATGAATAATAAATACATTTTTAAATGTCTATATCTCTTTCAAAAGATTCCCCTGTCACCACCACCTTCATTTTTCCAAAAATCAGAAAGCTGCTTTCAAAGTTTTGCCTGGAATAGTAGGAAGCCAAGGCTTAGACTTTCACTTCTGTACTTACCAACGACAGAGATGAGCTACAATTACCAAATTTTCAATGGTATTATTGGGTGGCCCAAGTACAGTTCTACCATGTTTTTGTTTTCCAAAAAGAGGTTGATTTTCCTTAGTTACAACCTGAATTGTTATCTGCAAAATGTTTAGTTTTGGGTAGCCTTTTATACTCAGCGCCCCTTAATAAATTATGGAAATTACAGTTAATCCTTTTGGAAAAACACCATTATTGTCTGACTAGAAGTACAGAAATATTTGAGTGACTCCCCTTCACTTTCATGTTTTTCACCAATATGAGGTGATGATCAACTTACTCCGGCTAAAAATAACATGGGCTTTAAAATATGGCCAAGTAAGGGCTTATGTACTGTACAGGAGCTCTGTAAGGACAACGATTTAATCATTTGATAAGTTGAGGTTGAAATGTTACTTGCCACAGAAAGTAAGAGAATGAAATGGAATGGAAGACAAGAAAACATTTTAGAGAGTGAATGGGATACAATATGTGCAAAGGCTCAAACTCAAACCATCAATGCTTGACTGATGTTACTACAATATAACTGATTTATAAGAACATACACCACACCAGTGAAACTGAACAAATTTAATCCAAATAATCCTGACCAATGCCTTAAGTACAGCACACATCAAGAGACCTTGTATCACTACTAATTATGGGAGTGTGTTGAGATAAAACAAAAAATTGGAGGTCGGTGCTGCAATTTGTGTCTTGGATGACCTCATCTCCATTACCTTTAAGTCTTAGGCTCTGCGTGTTAGGTATATTTCCAGACAGTATTATTCTGCCTAGGAAAGAGAAAACGATGTTTGAATTATGTTTACTTCAGGCAAGGCCTTCAATTGCGCTCTGCTGGAAGAATGTGTGTTGCCCTTCTCTTGGCCATTGGCTGAGGGATTTAACAGCGAGTTTGACTCTCAAAAAACTCACCTAATGAGAAGTAGGGCTTCAGAGTTGATTGATATTTGGGAAATGCTTAGATAAAGGACACTATTTGAGGATAGGGGGCTGTACATAGTCCTAAATGTGTGCTTAAACTATGTATTTTTTTGTTTTACTGCATTATTATTATTATTATTATTAGTAGTAGTAGTAGTAGTAGTAGTAGTATTAATAATAAGAAGAAGTAGATGTAGAATTTTTATATGTGTAGTTTTTAAAAAAGATTTCACAATTATTATTATTGATATTATTGTAATAACTATATTTTTATATATGTAATGCTATATGTTTTATCATGGGGGGGAGTCATACATGTTTGTGCAACTTGTTAAATGTTTAAAACCAATAAACATATGTTTACAAAAAATGTTTGTGTTTTTTTTTTTTCTTGATTGTGGGCAGTGCTGGGTGTGACACACGCAACATGTTAACTAATGTTAGCTGGCTTGTTAATAGATACCACCAAATATGATGTTATTGGTACATTTTCCATTTCAGCCAGGCAGCATCTCCCATGTGGGCCTGTTTTTTTTCATGGCCAATATCATACAATATTGGCAACAATTATATCTCTTCCACACATACTTTTTTTGACACTGGTTGAGGCTGCAACTCTGCTGGTCTAAGTTGAACTCCACACAATGCAAAGATGCAAATGTGCTTTGCCACCAGTATCAAATGATTTATTCTCCCCTTTGCTCACACTGAATGTAAGTGAACAGGGGTCCGTTTCACAAAGCAGGTTTAGTGAAAACTCAGAGTCTGTTAACCCTGAAATGAGGGAAACTCTGAGTTTTCCGTTTCAAAAAGGGAGGTAACTCAAACCAGAGAAAGAGGGGTAACTCTAGCCTGTTTCACAGAGAGAGGTAACTTAAGCTCTCGGTCAGTTACCATAGTAACAGACTCTGTGAACCTAACCTGGTCGGGACCAGGTCTTTCTCAATGAACCTGGAGTTTCTCTCTGTCTCCGCCCTCTTTCAGAGCCACACACTCCATTTGATTTCCTCATTCATTCAGTCAGCAGGCGAGTTTTGGCGTAGCCTACTTCTGCCCTCTGTCATTTAAAAAAAATCATTAAAACAATCAGAGTCAGGATATTAGAAGTCCATCAGGCACAGTAGGGGGCGACTTTTTTCACTAACATGGCATGTCCTTTTGATAACGATCCCGTGGATGAAGGAGCAGCATTACTGCGCAGAGAATTAAATATTCGTCGGGAGATGGTTATCAGACCACGCATAGATGTTCTAGCATTTCCACACAATTATCTTTTTGAGTGGTACCGTTTCACGTCACAGTCCATCATCTACATACACAACCTAATCCGTCCTTACATTTGCAACATTACCAGTCGTAGTCATGCTCTCACATCCCAGCAGATATTGTGTGTTGCGCTGTGTTTCTTTGCAGATGGAAGTTTTTTGTACAATGTCGGAGATGCTGAGCACTTGAGTAAGGCAACTGTATGCAGGGCGGTCAGAAAAGTGTGCTTGTTTTACAGGCATCTGCCTTCTTTCTGTTGGCTGAGTAGAAGTATGTGTTAGTTTAAATAGGCTTAGTTATTTAACAGAACATGATGAGAAAACATTTATGTGTGTGAAAACAGCATTATGTTGGGGATAAAACAACTGCACAGTCAAACAGCCGCTTAATATTTACTTTACAATGTATAGCGTGATCAAAATGAGGTACCCCCATGAGATTATGCAGAGGTCTTACCTGTTTGAACAATGTTTTTATATTTCATCCTAAACTGCTGCCAAGTGCGCTTCTCCCCCGCGGGATTGCACCTAAATGACATAAATTAATAGGCTACTATTCAAGCAGTTTTCTATGGGGTGCCGTTTGTAAAGTGTCTCACGCTGAAAATAACATCAACATTTTGCCACATTTAGCTTCAAACAATGTTTAAAAAAGTATTGTGATTTTTTTAACGTCACCTTTTACCACATTTACAGCAATATTTGTTAACTTAGAAATATATTAAATAGTTAAATCTAAATATTAAATGTGGCACCTAAATGTTAAATGTTAAATCTAAATATTAAATCTAAATATTAAATCTAAATCTAAATATTAAATCTAAATCTAAATCTAAATGTTAAATCTAAATGCTAAATATAAATATAAATATAAATATAAATGTTAAATCTAAATATTAAATCTAAATCTAAATCTAAATGTTAAATCTAAATGTTTTGGGTGAAACTAAATATTTAGCTAATATGCAAATTCACACTGCCGGTCACCGAAGTACCAAAATAAAAGCTCGAGATGGTCAGACTGTTTATAGAATCACATAGCAATTAAAACCAACTTATCGGGGGAAATGGACACTTGAACATACATTAGTGTGATAATAGCTACCTAAAATAACAAGAAACGTGTTTGGAGAAATTTTATTTGACGTGTACTTTGAGTTGTTAGTGTCCCTTCGGAGGGATTAACAACCTAAGCTAAGCTAACAACCGTCAGTTCTTAGCCCCGTTAGCAGTGTCTGTAATGACTCATTAACTCTTAAACGGTCTGTGAAAAAAAATATTTTTTCCAGCGGATGTCTTAGTTACAACATGATTGAGCTAGCAAAGCAGTTTTGTGTTGCGATGTGTGGTATTTATTCAGTTTTGGGAAATCACGATGTCTAGAAAGCACCAGTGGCCGCAGCAGCAAAGCTATCAGGGCGTCATCTGTTAAATGTCTCCCATTGTCGGATACGACATTAAACTACTCCAGTTAGCTCAATCATGTTGTAACTAAGACATCCGCTGGAAAAATATTTCTTCACGGACCGTTTAGAGTTAGTGAGTCATTACAGACACTGCTAACGGGCTAACAGCTAACAGTTAGCCCGCTAATCTACTCGATAACCATGTTATTAATTTCAGCCCGTGATAGTAATGTTTGTTCAGTCATAGTGTTTATAGGCTTTACAAACACCAGATTAGTCTAAATGGTGATACAGTGACGTGAAAAACGTGAGATGTGCATATATATATGTTGCTAAACTCCGCTGGTTTATTCCGCTGGAAGTATTTGTAAACAAGGTGATTCCCTCCGAAGGGACACTAACAGCTCAAAGTACACGTCAAATAAAATTTCTCCAAACACGTTTCTTGTTATTTTAGGTAGTTATTATCACGCTAATGTATGTTCAACTGTCCATTTCCCCCGATAAGTTGGTTTTAATTCGTTATTTGATTCTATAAACAGTCTGACCATCTCAAGCTTTTATTTTGGTACTTCCGGTGACCGGCAGTGTGAATTTGCATATTAGCTAAATATTTAGTTTCACCCAAAACATTTAGATTTAACATTTAGATTTAGATTTAATATTTAGATTTAACATTTATATTTATATTTATATTTAGCATTTAGATTTAACATTTAGATTCAGATTTAGATTTAACATTTAGATTTAGATTTAATATTTAGATTTAACATTTATATTTATATTTATATTTAGCATTTAGATTTAACATTTAGATTTAGATTTAGATTTAATATTTAGATTTAACATTTAACATTTAGGTGCCACATTTAATATTTAGATTTAACTATTTAATATATTTCTAAGTTAACAAATATTGCTGTAAATGTGGTAAAAGGTGACGTTAAAAAAATCACAATACTTTTTTAAACATTGTTTGAAGCTAAATGTGGCAAAATGTTGATGTTATTTTCAGCGTGAGACACTTTACAAACGGCACCCCATAGTTTTCCCTTGTAATATTACTGTGATTGCAAAGGACTACATTTAAACGTATGCATTCTCCCACGCTGTCTCCCCCTCTTTTGCAGCTGCAGCGGTGTTGCACTTCTTTTTGAAAACGTGTGCAAACTCGCTGTATGAGTGCATTAAGATTTCTAATTCTAGTGGGGTGAAAAATGCAGCCCTCCCCGTCCCCGTTGCCATGGTGACTCGTCGAATCGGGGCTCCATTGATGCTGGCTTTTTATAGTCGTGGTGCACGCGCTTAACTCCAGGTGAAACTACTCCGAGTTGATTAAACTGATTCAAATCAGCTGTTCTGGAACTGGAAACTCAGAGTTTCCTATCTCAGAGTAGATCAACGCAGAGTTCAGGATTAGACTCAGTGTTTGTTGAACCTGCTTTGTGAAACGGACCCCAGGAGGTGAATATTCGTCAACGCTAATTTAGTGTATGTGTGATTTAATTTCATTTCATTTATTAGGATCCCCATTAGCTGCAGCCTAAACAGCAGCTATTCTTCCTGGGGTCCACACCAAACACAGTACTACATACATGACAGTACATAATCACTAAGACCATCCCACCACCACCACAACAACAACACCAATCACAACAACAATAAACAAAACACAGTACAACATAGGACAGGACCTAGCTATAGTCATTGGAAAACAAACAAAATTCTTCTACGGAGGTATAAAGTACAAATGATTCATATTTAGGTTACTGCACAAGGCATTATAAATGAAAACCAAAATCAAAATAGGTTTACAAAAAAGCTTCCAAGTGCTTCAGAAATTTCAAAAAGGTTTCATGATGCTAACATCGTTCTTGTCATCCATTATTCATTATAGTGACCTACACCAATATTACATAATAAGACATATAATTTAGCTACAGTATTAACGCTCTTGTACTATATGATAAGATCGTCTAGATTGTATACTCTTTTAAACTTATCTAGTTGCTCGCTAATTATCATTAGATGAGGAGAGCTGTTTAGTTAGGAGATGTTGTTTTAGTGATATTTTAAAGCGATCTTTACTGTTTTCCTGAGCAACACTCAGGCAGAGAGTTCCATGTAACCATAGCTCTGTACATTACAGTGTTCTTCAACATACTAGTTTTAACTTTGGGTAATATAAATCTACCTCCAATAGCATGCCTAGTATGGTAGCTATGCACATCTGAGCTCAGGCATAGCTGTTTATATAATACTCTTGGCAATTTGGTTAAGATATTTCTGATAAAGTTGAGCAAAGAAGCTGTAAACCTTTAGCCATGATAAACAGTTATGCATTGTATTTACATTAGTTCTGTATGAACATCTAAGTATACAGCGTGCTGCTTTATTCTGAGCAATTTGCCATTTTTTTATTTGGGTCCTGGAAGTACTGGACCATACCACGGAGCAGTAGTCCAGGTGTGATAAAACTAATGCCTTGATGACCTGTCCTGTGACATTCTGTGGTAAAAATTAGAAATAAAATAAGACATCTCCTTATAACTGAAAGAGGAGACCAAGATAGTTTATTATCTAATGTTACACCTAAAAGTTTGGTCACCAGAACTTGTTTAACTGGAGCTTCTTTTATGTATAATTACACATTAAGAACCAGTTTGTTATTAGTTACCCATTTAACTACCGACTGCAGTTTTTATTTAAAACACTCTGAAGTTCATCAGTTGTGGATTCCGCCCAGTATACTGTTGAATCATCAGCATACATACATACTTTTGCTTTTTGTAAGATAAATGGTAAATCATTGGTGAAAATAGCATATAACAATGGACCCAGACAGCTTCCTTGAGGAACTCCACAGCTATTTGGTTTTACATCAGAGAAACTTCCATTAAAGAAAACTGTCTGTTTCCTGTTGGTCAAATAGCTTTTCAACCATAATACTGCAGTCGGGCTAAAACCATAACATTTCAGTTTTGCTAATAACAAACTGTGATCTATTGTGTAAAAAGCTGCGCTGAAATCCAATAATATGGCACCTATTAAATTCTTATTATGAATTTCTTTAAGCCAATTATCAGCCATTTGCGTTAGAGCAGTTTCCGTGGAGTGTCCTTTTTTATACACGTGTTGGAAATTTGTTTTCAAATCATTAACTGAAAAATAGCATTGTATTTGTTCATAAACTATTCTTTCCATGATTTTACTCACAGCAGCTAACAAGTGTGCTACTGTTTTCAATAATTTCCCATCTAAATTATCTACCCTGGATGGTTTGTCTTTACATCCAGATAACAACTTTTCCACATAACTCACAATAACTTTGGTAAATTCAAACCTACAATTTTGATGATGCCCTAATGAAGAAGCATGTCACCCAGTGCAACACTGCAGCTGACTGATTTATTTTAATAACTTTTGGACAACAGTGGAGGTCTATGGAACAGAGAAATAACAAGTCTTAGGTAAGACCCACTATCTTTCCAAGCCCACTATATAATGTCAGGTAAATTCTGATCTCTGTCTTGCCATCTTCAAAAATGACTTGTCTCCTTTATGTTCTTTAGATTGCCCCAGTGAGGGAATTCCTGATACTTGGGGGAAAAGAGTAAGGCACATAAAGATTGTCCATCGCTAAACCTTGAACTCTCCTCATGTCATACTAATATAACTCTAATAACTGATAGTAAATAAGTAGATGCAACACACACAAGGGGGCTGAATTGCTTCTTCTTTTAACTTAATCATCATTTGAAACGTTACAAACAATGTGTTTCACACATGGCTTCATCAGGTTTAATAATGGAAAAAGTAACAGTAAAAATAAAGCTTCTGTTTTGTTTAGTTTTTATGAGTTTGAACTGCAGGACTTTGATGAGAAGAAAGCCAAAACTCTGCTGATGTTGATAAAACAAGTAGCCAAAGAAGACTTACAGTAATTTGGAGTAAATGTAAAACTCTTATTTTATCCTTGAAATATGTCAAAACTGCACTTTATATCTAATTCATTGTTTCAGGTGTGGACAGTAATTGTCAGCAACAAAATGAGGGATGTGGAGTTTGAAGCCCGGATGCTCCTCAACTCCCCAGAGGCCTTACCTTCTAATTTTCAGTGAGTGTTTTGACACTTATTTACTAATAATCAAGTTACAGTGGTTTCATTATCTCTGTGATATTCTAAAGGGTTTTAAAATTTAACTTAATGACTGTAATCCATGATGCTCTCACGTCACGAACATCAGGCCACTTTCTCCCGCTCCATCAGGGATGACATGATCCTGTCTATTCTTACAAAGATCAGACAGACGCATCCACATGATGTCCTAGTGAACAGGACCAAGAGCTTGGCATCAGTGCTGCTAAGTGAAATTGCTGATTTTGCAATAGGACAGATTTTTGGATTGTTTCAGGCCTAGAGTGGGTGTCAGCTCACCTGACACCTGCTGCTGAACCTCTTGCCACCACTCCTGTCAACATGGCTTTAAGTGAGGAGCCACCAAACCTCAGTCCAGAGATTAAACTCTCTTGTGGTGTTACCTTCACCAGCTTCTCTGTCACCCCCTGCTAAGCTCTCCATACATTAATGATGTTAAGGCCAGGGTGGATGAAAGTGACAAACCCAGCCTTGAAAATTATGAACCCATCAGAGAACCAGACCCTGTGATCATTACTGCAGTGCAGGACAGGTTGACCATCAGCCCGGCTGAAACAGAGCTGCCAACCTGCAGTCTGAGACAACTCTACTGAGGTGTCAGTGTCACCTCCAACAGTTGAGCTCAGACATCCCCCCTGTTACTAACATCCAGGACAGGGAGGATACCAATGCAAAGCCAAGCAAAGAGGAGAACGCCAAACCCATCAGGGAACTGGCCTCTGCTCTTCCAGCTTCATCCCCTCCTCTTTAATCTGCGGTCATTGTTACATTAAACCCAGAAGTGAAAGAGGAGAGAGTGCAGGGTTTCTTCAGCTGGTTCTTTAAACCACTGCTGTTGCTTTGTAGCCTGTGACACAGACATTGGGTGACTGTCTCAGTGTATTCAATAAATACACATTTAAAAAGAAAACAGTTGTGGTCATGTATGAAATTATTTAAATGTGTGAACACTGTTTTATAATTGGGAATATTTTTTTATTTACAGTTAAACGCTCAGATGTGAATGAAACATTTTCCAGTATAGTCCCAGATTTCATATGTTGTTGTTATTGTATAGAAACAGATGGTGTCTAAACAGTATTAGAAGCGAAGTGTGCACAACGTCTCCATATGTTTTCTTTGTAAAAAGTCCGAGGGCTGCTGTGAAGGCACTGATGATAGTCAAGGACTGAAACATTTGCTGCTGTTTTTACTCATTCTGTATCATTTTGTTGCACTTTAGGCACCTTTTTGTGCACTGATGCACCTTTTTGTGCACTGATTTTTGCACTGATCTCAGCCTGTAGACCTTTTTGTGGTTTTCCAGCCCAGTTACATTGGTGCGGGTATCTCCTCCATTGTCCTTTCTTTGTAAAGAGCAAATATTCAGAACCTTTAATGAAACATTGTGATATCAAAAAGCAAAACTACTCAATTACAAGTAAGGGATGCTGCATTCAAATTTGATTTAAGTATTCACAGCAAAATTTAATTATCATAAGCACCGATTATGCGGAATGGCCACTTACAGTTATATCTAATAATGAAAGGTTCAGCTACATATAAGTTAATGTTGTATATATCTGTTCATTAATTAGTTATAATTGGAAACTCCATATACAGTGTATGTTGAATTGTTTGCTTGCCTTTAGGCAAACTTCACATTTTTGTTTCTCTTCGGCTCTTCAGGCTTGACTTTTCATTTACATGATGGCCTGCAGTGCACTGACCACAAGACTCTCAAGGTTTTACTAGCAATTAATTGGAATTAATTAACTGGAGGTGCACCATCTGAACAGTGTCTCTGTTTCCCCATTAATTAGTACCTAATTCTTTACATAACAACTGGAAATGAGTAAGAAATTACAGTCCTCTAAAGGAGAGCATATATATTTTATGACAATACTGAATTTTTAATTTGTAGAAGTACAAATAAAAACTGAATTACAAGTGCCTGAAATTGTGTTCAGGTACCGTGCTTGAATACAGTATGTCGGTGAAGATTCTCAGTCATCCAGGTCATGGTAAAAATAAGTGCTACAAACTGGTAATGCCTGCATTTCCTGGAGACATTTTGCCTCTCATCCAAGAAGCTTCTTCAGTTTCAGTTTTAACTCTTGCAGTCTCACATCCACTTAGGGTTTAAAGCCTGCAACTCCGTATCAGTCATTTAGAACTGAAGAAGCTTCTTGGATGAGAGGCGAAACGTCTTCAAGAAACGCAAGCAAGTCCAGTTACCTACGATATAGCACTTATGAGTAGTAAATATACTTAGTTACTTTCCATCTCTGGAGCAGCTGGGTCTTTTTTCAAACACATGTTCCAAAATGTGCAAAAAATTGAAATGGTAGATGTGGTCAAGATGGATAAATAGATAGATAAATGTAAACTGCTGCAACAGGTTGCCACTTGACATGGCTCCATCTTGCAAGATAGTAGGTTTGTAACCTGAACTGAAAGACAACTCTGTCTCCCTAAACGTAACTACCTAGGCATGTCACCTGCAGTTATTGCTTTGGAGCTACTGCACAGTTTAATAATAACAGTTTAGTAATACAGTTTTACCAGGCAACATGATCTCATCCTTACTCATTGATTCTGATGCTTGGGCAGAACCTTATGCAATGCATCGTAATGCAGGGGGTCGGCAGGTAGCATAGTAGTCATGTACTTCCAAAAATCATCCAGGGCAGGTGTTGGACCAATAAAAGACAGCTATGAACCACAGGAAAAAGGTCTGCACACTGTAGCTCCCTTAAGTGCACTTCATTATTAGTCTGAAGAGGAGCATTAGCTCCAAATGTGACTTATGGATGTACTAATAAATTGCACTCAAGGGAGCTACAGTGTGCAGACCTTTTTCATGATTATTAGGAAAAGAAACATGGTTGGGCGTCTTTAGGTTTAGGCAAGTAAAGTTATGTAGATAAGGTGTAGAAAAAGACACATGATGACGATGTACCTTAAAATAACTCAGATTTCACTTGGTTTCATAGGGTTCCAAATTTAAGTGTCCTGGGGAAATGTCCTTTTGTGTTTTGGCCTTTATATTACTTACACCTTTACTCTCGTTCGAGAATTGTTCACGTAGTTGCAGCCTTCCCCATTATGTGGGTTATATAAGAATTTCTGGATTATGATTACATGGGTCATAAACGAATTGTGGTGCATCACTTTTCATAGGTATACTTACAAACAGTGCAGTCCATCTAACGTTGAAATCATATATTGCATTCAAACAGATGGCGCACTCTAACGCCTCACTGTTTCAAACACATATTGCAACAACTGTAGCCGCTGTGTATCAAAAAGCTATGATAACACTGATGAAACCATGTCATCCGATACTTCATTCAGGCTCCTACACAGACACACGCGACGCGGGTTGACAAACCCCCTCCTCACCACGCTGGCTGTGTTTACAATGTAGGACTGTTGGGGCGGATGTAAATTGAAACAAACCGATCACGTCTTGTCTTTTGACAACTGACAAGTGGCTCAACCTCACACACTTCATCCCTCTCCTCGAATTACTGCACCGCTAACAGCTGTTAGTGGCCAGCGGCACTACTGCCGCATAACAAAGTCCCAGTCTTTGAGCATAATGCAGGATCATGTATTATGCAGCATCGCGGGAGACGGAATCCTCGTCGCCAAGAAAGGGCAAAAAGGAATCAAAAAGGCAGCGTGACCGGCGAATTAAAAATACGAAGGCCCACATTGGGGTTGCCTTTCCCAGGTGGAGAGAGCTGCTGAAGGAGAAAGGTAATACAATCACAGGCTAGCGCTAACAGCGGCTAACAGCGGCGCAGTGATGCGAGGAGAGGGATGAGGCTGTTAGCAACCGGCGAATTAAAAAAACGAAGGCCCACATCGGGGTAGCCTTTCCCAGGTAGAGAGAGCTGCTGAGGGAGAATGGTAACTTAATGCAATCACAGGCCAGCACCGCTGTTGGCTGTTAGCCGCTGTTAGCGACTGGCCGCTAACAGCCTCATCCCTCTCCTCGCATCACTGCGCCGCTGTTAGCCGCTGTTAGCGCTGGCCTGTGATTGCATTACCATTCTCCCTCAGCAGCTCTCTACCTGGGAAAGGCTATCCCGATGTGGGCCTTCGTTTTTTTGATTCGCCGGTCACGCTGCCTTTTCTATTCCCTTTTGCCCTTTCTTGGCGACAAGGATTCCGTCTCCCATGATGCTGCATATGCATGATCCTGCATTATGCTCAAAGAGTGGGACTTTGTTTCAAATTTGCCAGGGTAGTAGCGAAGCGCCTCTTGCTCCTCTCCTTCGGCTCCTCGAGGCACACAGTGCTGGCCTGGCTCTCAACGAAAACGCCAAAGGCGGTGCTGTATGTCCCTTGCTAGCGGGTGTATTCTCAAGATGGCAAAACGTAATGGAACCCCACAGACGACTTACCCGCACAATGTACAAACATCCGAAATTCTCCTTTTACGAGAATAAGTCAGATTATTGGTGGAGGTAATAGTACACCAGTGATGACATATTTATGAATGCAGACATCAATTTTTGCCAATAAACAACTGAAAATGTTACACAATGTCCCTTTAAACTCTTCTGAGTCCTCTCATTACCATTCCTTTGAGGCAACATGGCACATTGTCTAAAAGCTATAGCAGCAATTATTTCTGCTATATTTTCTTCCTGCTACTGATACTAAGATTAGATCTGTCCTACTCATTGCAATTTCACACCTTTATGATAGGTAATAATTACAAGAGAAACAGCAGTGGTGCGGACAGACCTGGATATAACTTGTTCACACATGGTGAGAGGAGTAGGGTTGTGCTTGACAAGTAGATTTGAGAAACCGACTATAACTGTTTATATCTCTATCTGCACTCTGCACTTGAGATTCTGTGGCATTGTTGAAGCCTCCACACACAGCCATCACTTCAGTGGTCAATACAGAGGTGGGCCAACATGTTAAAACTCTTCCACAATCTTTCCCATCCTTCAATAGATGTTAATCAACTCAAAATGAGATTAGACTGACTAAGTAAAAAGGCGAGGCAACTGTCTGTGTGAAATAATGAATTTCTATAGCACAGACATTCTGAATGTTCATATCAGTCATCACTTTCTCTGTATTTCTTTCTAGAACGCCCTCCTGCTTGTAAAGGCTATTTTACAATTTGTCTCTGACTCTCATTAAACTTCAGTGAAATCTATTCAACTGATAAATTCAAGAATCTGTCTGGTTTTGGTGTGAGCTCCTGCAGACTCACAGGTCAAAGCTCACTTTTGTTGCAAGAATGAACTGCATTCAAAAGGAATCATTTATAGCCATGGGAATCAGATGACCCCCTGCTGGTGTCTCCAACCAGGGACACTGTAGTGAGGTGAATGGTGGAGGCAACTTGAGAAGGCCTTAAATCCAAAATTTGTTTTTCTCTCGTCTTTAATCTGCACATTAGTCTCATTAGTAAACTCGAAGGGCACTTGAAGAGCACAGATCTTCGCTATGGCCAGTAGTCCAGTACAACATGATAATCAAATCTGCAAGCGCACACACTTTATATGTCTGGACTGATAATTGGAAATAATTAAAATACTTAATTACATTTGTGAAAACTAGAAAACACTTTATCATATGCCCAAAATGCTTAGACTGACATAACATCATTAACACTTATTATCAAAAACAGCCTCAACAATACAAAACCTAAAAAAAAACCCTCTATGTTCACAAAGAAGACGTGTTTATTTGAGTCAAATTTAAATTTTCCTATAGAAAAAAATCCTTATCACATAAACAAGTATGATTTAGTAACTTAATATTTACACACATAGTGTTACAAGAGTACCGCTTCTCCCATGATAAGCGGCTGTTGCACGCTCAGTTTTAAAGGCATCCCTTGGTACCATCCATGTTGGCATAGCTTGGTGGGAAGGTGACTGGGCGCTCTATAATTGAGAGAGGGAACAAATATCATGGAAATTTAGGGGTCCCTTGAACTCTGACCGAAAGAATGAAATGAATGAAAATGACTTCTACTGGTACCCATGAGTCTTCCCTAAACTTAAGAAGGCCTGTTCTCCGTAAATGTCATGCTCCTTAAAATCAGTGTACTTGTTTAAACTAAAGCTGTATGTTTGTCTTTTTAAGAAAAACAACAGCCAGCCTATATTCACTGGAAGAAACCAAACTCTCTATACTGACATATACTGATGTTTTCAACTAGCCTATATACTACAACAGCATAATAAAATTCATGAAATTCAGTTATAGCTTTTGGCTTTGGTGTGCCAGCCCAAGATTTTCAGTGGTCCCATCTGGCCACCCCTGAGAGTACTTCAGAGGTACCACTGGAAACCACTGTCTTTGAGTTCTTCATCACGACTGTTCTCTGTATGAAGTTTAAGCAGCTATGTGTGGGCTGCCCCAGAGGATTGCTAGTACCCATGATTGTGGATTGTGATATGGAATCATTGTATTTCTACAATTGCCTATGTTTTATCCCTCCTGAACTTTACTACCATCTACTGCGTTTTAAGATAATGTGGCATTTATTCCACCAAAGTCAAATGTCCTTCCTGCAATTTTAACAAAAGTGCAAAATAATTTGCTCTGTAATTCACTCCAAAATTTAATGGGTTCTTCATTGCCTCGTGCTACACCCATCTACCAGGTTTCATAAACAATCAGGGTGATAGTTTTGTCGTAATTCTGCTGTAAAACAAACATCAAGAGTGAACACAGTTAGGTCATGCTGTGAAACAAGAGTAGTAAAATCTTGTTGGATTGTCTTTTATTTTGAAATATAGCAATCCTGGTCAGGACATTAAGGTGCTGACCTTGAACTGCAACATCCCTGATTAAAGTGTGGTTGAGGACCTTCCTTCATCTCTGACTCCTCTCATTTTACTGTCATCTCTCTACTGTCCGCTATAATAAAGCCATAACATGCCCATGATGTTTCTCTGTGATGAAATACACAGCTGAATGAATGATGCCATTTTAAAGCTATCATCATTATGACCTATCACAACGAACATGCCGCTGCCATATTTTGCCTTTTTACTGCTCTCCTACAGAACTGTTCCCCTTTCACTGTGACTGCCTGGTGTTATTGTAGCCACCTCCGACACATACAACGGCCCTTTCCATCACAGTTGGTGAGAAAGTGCCAGCAGCCATGAAGATATGCTCAGTATCAGTCACAGTGAGCTGAGAGAAAATAGCTTTCCTTTAACTTTGAAAAACAGATATGACTGATTAATGTGTTTCCTGATAGTCTGGGAAAGTAGTTTCGGTATCTGATGACAAAAGGAGCAAAAATGGCTCCATCAATTTCAGCAGCTTGGGCACATGTTGATTGAGCTGGATTATATCATCAGAAGTGTCGAAGTAAACAACTTGTCATCATAATCATCCTCATTTGCATCACCTGCGACTAGCTTGTTTATCTGTTTGCTGAGACTGGATCTAGCAAAGCCCTTAAATTACAAAGATGACTGGCAGATATAAATAACTAGCAGCTATAGAGCGCAATCATAATTATCTCCTTCAAGTAGGTCATGTGTGTGGTTTGGTTTTTCTGTCTGTCAGCAGGATAACAGTAAAAATATTGGCCCCATTTTCATTGAAATTTGGTGGAAGGCTGAAGCATGGGCCAAGGAAGAACACATTAAAATTTGGAGATTGGACTCACAGGGTAGATACATGGATTATTTTTCACTTTCATTAACATTGTAAGATATGGCATCTGGCCTTGGTGGAATAAATATAGCCATATATCTTAAAACCCAGTAGATGACAGTAAAGCTCAGCAAGGACAAAACATACCCACTTAGTCTTTGTCAGTTACATGTGAGTATTGTCTGTGACATCACAGGGGTGCCGTTTTGAAGGTATAGTTTCAGTGAGGATACAATAAACAACATGAGTAAGTTATCCAACCCAATAAATTGTCAAATTGGAGGAGCAGAACCGAACTGAGAGAATACCATGCTGAGACAAACTCAGCCAGGATTCCAGAGAAGGTTATTTGGCTGAATTGTTATCTGTTTACAACAATGACGACCTGACAGCAAAAAGTTGGAGCGCTGGCCCCACAGTGCTGCCTCCAACCTCTTAATTGAATACTACCACATGAACAGAAGTAGTTGAAGATATTTATACTACTCCTACTTTATAGTGGTGATATTTCTGAGGTCTTCTGCTAAATCCAGCCTCATGTTTCACTGTGATAAAAATGTGTAAACTACATCAATAAGCCAGCCGAGCATTATCTTAGAGAAATCGGTTATTTAAAACTAAAATTAATACCAAATTACTTTAAATGTCCTCCGAATGAGTTAGTGTCTGTTATGAGTCATCAAAAATCATAAATTAATTTCTACAGTAGAAGGAGTAGATGTTTACCGTAAGGATCAACTCGGTTAGTAACAATATGCTGACGGAGCAACTCAATCTAATTGCTAATACAACTGGTTAAGAAGAGATGGTTCCTGTGATCTAACTTAGGTTGTCAGCTGAATAGAGCCAACTATTCTGGCTCGTCAATCGCTAAAGCAAAATGAACTAACATTTTGGTGTATTTTTTTGCTGTCAGTATTTTTTCCATTTGCATTGTTTTTTTTGTTTTTTTTTTTACAATTTTGTCATAGAATAAAAATCGTTGACAAAGTTAACACTGTGATAACACATCACCACATATTCCTACCTCATTTTTTTCATACCATATAATTACTTAACCTCCTGCAACCCTGCATCTTCATATGAGGACAATACATTTTGGGTTTGCTGTATCATACACCTCATTTTGCTTTGTCCTTGTTCGTGCGTTTTTTTGTGCCATCTGGTGGTACGGAAACTACACGCTCGTCCTTGTCAAAAAAGTTTACAACTGATTCCCATACAAAAGTGGACAAGGCAAAAAAAAACTGATCAGACTTTATGGTTGAAACTTGTGTATTTATACTTTATAATGTTTGAAGTGTAAAATGGCATACAAATTTGATCAACTATAGCAATACTAACAAACTATGACACTGTTAATTAGGAAGTGCTCGTGTGGGAACCGTGGGACTATATTACTGTGTTACTGTTGCATTTCACACAGGCCAATTAGGTGTGACCGACTGTTTCTACCGGAAAAAGGACATTCTTAGCATGGACTATAGAGAAAATTCAGAGTTACAAATGAACACATCACAAAGGCTTTTAGATATCATTTGTAATTTTGCTTTTGCACCGCCTTGTTAAGGCATGAAACAGAACTGACTTGATCTATTACCACTAACTGATAGAGCTGCAAAATATTGAACAAATGTTGCAGCCAACTCCAGATCTAACAAACATTCTTAGAATCTAAATCTGCACTTACCTTGGTGTGCTGAATGATGAATTCCACATGACTGTAAGGCATCTGGCCAATGTTGGTTATCAGCAAACACGAAACCCCCTAAAGACTATATAAGGGCAGGTGTTGTCCTGTGTGCAAATGCTCCAGCACATGCCTAATGAATGGAGAAATGGCACCAAAAGATGGCTTTAAGAAGAAGAGGAACTTGGTGGGCCTGGAAATTGAGGACCTGTTAAATAAACTCAAACAAAGTAAACAAGATTTTTCAGGGCCTGTACAGGAAATCAGGAAAATCAAAAACCCAGCAATAGCAAAACGTTTGTGATGCTGTGAATGCCAGCAGAGGGATACACATTAACTGAAATGCAAAGGAAGTGGTTTTACATGAAAAAGGAAGCAAAAAACTCATTGTCCAAGCCAAGTGGCCCTCCATAATGACAAATGGAGGGGGACAGGAGGAGTTGGCAGTCTTGTGGGTGGACCAAAGATTTCAGGGAATAATTGGAGAGGTGGCACTGACAGGTGTCCAGTCTGACATTCCAGTTGACAGCTTTGCTGCTCCAGTTGCATCAGTTTCTCAAGCCCCCAGGTGCAGACAGTGATCTACTGCCAGGTACCTCAGGGACTCAAGCCCCAACTAGTCATGCATTTACAGACACACCAGCTAATGAAGGTACATCTTGCATGTTCATGTTGGCAGTGCCAGACCTAGCTTAGAAGCTTTCCACCAGCAGAATCAAAGCACATCCACCTGGCCTTCAGCACTCCAACTGTGCACTCACCTCAGAGCAAGTGCGTGCTGTTGGTAGTTGTAAAAGTGCTTCTGTTTGGTCTGGCATCACAAGTGGGGTCATGAGCCATGGAGTGAGGGCATAGCCTCAGTCATCAATGTAACATTTTTATATAGTTTAGTTTTTAAAAAGTTAAGAAGGATAATAGTTTCCATAATTACAAAACACTTAACAATCAGTCGCCCATCCCCACCGGCTCCTTGCAGTAGATGTGCCCCTAGGGAGTTGTTCTGCAGCACAAAGGAGTCATGTGCTCCCCCTGGACAACAGGACATGACATTCAGAAGGTGGCAATTTGCATCTGATATTATCTGGTCAGCAATGGAGTGGTACATTTTGGCGTTTTGATGCGTATGTGGGTGCAGTCTACAGCACCAGTGATATTTGGAGTCCAGCTAGAGCAACAAAGGCATTCTTCATCTCTGTCTGTTGGTTAGCACTGTGCGAAAATGATATGTACTGGGGCATAAATGATATAATAGCTTTCAGTACTCTGGGACGACTCAGTGAAGACTGTGAAATGCCTGACCTGTCTCCTCTCCCTCTCTGAAAGGATCCTGTGGCTAAAACTCCAAGTGCGCTGATTACCTACAGGCATGGAGACACAGGATTTGAGTGGTGCATGTTTTGCCTAAATTGGGGTCCCGAGTATTGCACAAATCTGAAAGCAGAACTCTTGGCAATCTGAAATGGGTCAGCAGCCATTCATCTGTCTCGTCAAATAGGCCTGTGTGATCTCTACAAATATTTTCTCTGTTTGAGGCCTGGATGGCCAAAGCATATAAGAGCAGTATGTACGTTGTTCAGAAGCTGAACACACGCAGTATCACCCAATTGTTTTATAGTTTTAGTTGAGATCAGTGAATCAATAGTATTTCTTTAGCCAGAATTTTAACAATCCAATCATTATAATTTCTCTAATACAGAAGATAATCTAAATTTGATTACATAATATTCATGTGTTTTTTTTTCTGTTCCTAAATCTCTGAACTTGTGTTGGAAAATTTATGGACTGTGAAAACAGGATGTTTTGCTCTCTCCCTCTAAGAAAAGTGAGGATATTATATACTGATAAAATTCTCTCTTGATTAACAGAGAAGCAAAAATAAGAAAATGCGTGCATCCTAGAAATCAACGGGTACTAACAAAATAAGAATTATTTCCAAATAGAATGTTATATAAATCTATTTCACACAAATAATTTTCAGAGTAAATCCTAGTTTACTCATTTAAATTTAAATTTGTGAAAATAATCTGCTGTCAAACATGGATTATTGAACTGCAATAGATCATGCCCACAGAAATTTGACTGGATGATTTCAATTGAACCATGTCAGTCCTTGACTTCCATACTAATGCAGGCTGTCAAAACCCAGTCGGTTTCAGGAAACTGGATGTAGAACTGATTTGACATCAGCGTAATTTGGTCTGACTCACACTGACCTTGAAAAGATGAATGTGTTAACAGTCAATACATCTGACAGATGAAGAAGTATTGTACATGGCATGCTGATTAATTGGGGAGAAGATGGACATATTGTATGTCAAAATGGCACTAAAGGGTTAAAAACATTACGTAGATGTAATAAAAAAAGTTGCCTTAATGTTATTTTAGAGGGAAAAATATAACTTAAAATATACTTGCTATGCTTTTCTGCAGTCAGTCATTCTGTTTTTTTTAATGCTGTCTCATTTAAGACAAAACTGCAGTTGTGGTGGCCCTCTGGTTGATCTGGTCTAAGACACATACCAGGCAACCACAAAACATCCAATGACTGAATCTGGGAAGATGATAGCATGTCAACTCCCACTTGGTCCAATTTGTCCTGTCAGTCTCCACTATCAAATGAAGCCAACAATACCAGTCTTCCCCAAATAAAAGTTCCCATGTATCTGAGGAACTTTTTTTGTGTGTTTGTTTTTACAATTACATAGGAGCACATAGGAGCTCACGTGTTTCTGTAACGGCACTGCTCATCAACTAGCTAATGGTTGGATCAGTTGTCATGACATTTGTGGTCCCAATGGATAACCTTTGGTGATTGTCACTGTCAAAATGCTGGCATAAAGACACTAGCATTTAGCAGACAGAGCCACTGTTTCTAAATACAGCCTCACTGAGCCATTAGCATAACTGTAGATTAGTTTTGTTTGGGCTGCACCTTGAATTAAAGCAGCAAAAAAGTTTATGTTAAATTTTTTACAATAGTCATGGTACATTCATGGCATAATTGTACAGATTATTGTGACCAACCTGATCATTTCTTATCTATTGCAACTCAGATGCAGCTGGAAATAGTGTGAAATGAGGAGGAATATCTTATCAGTGTGTGTGCTAGAGGGTAATATTGTTCACCTCCTTTGCATCTCCTTCCAAGCAGTTTAGACTCTACCTTGGAGCTTTGACATATGTGATGGAGAGGACAGTCCAGAGTGGATCGAAGCTTTTCCCAAGAGAGAAGCAATGTCCTTGTGCCACAGGAATAGAATCACCATGACTGGACGCCATCTATAATGGTATTGTCTTTGGAGGATGAACTGATGAAGTGATGACCTGGGTAGAATGCAGCTCACTGACAGTAAATGAAAAGTGGACAGTTTCAGAAATGTACAGAAGAAAGAAGAACATCCAGCATCTGGTTCTTGATATCTACAGAGGATGAAATTATTGTCACAACCCCCAACACGGTGCATAAGCCTATAGACATTTCTGTCACACATAATTCCACAATATTTTATCTGTATTAAGGGTTACAAATCCTGTGACCTACGGCTATGTTACTACCTAGCTCGCAGGGGAAAGGGAAGCAACACAAAAACACAGATGTTAAAAGGTAAAGCAGTTTATTGTAACTTAAATTAAGGAAAACTGGTTGACAACAAACCAAGGAAGAGGGCCAGTGGGTGCTGTTTAACTCAAAAACAAAATATAACAAAAAGAGGACTCACTAGGAGCTTAACCTACACTCTGACTAATCAAAATAAAAGGAAAACAAATTCTGATTATCTAATCCATCTTTTAAAACAAACAACAAAACAGCACCCCTGCACCTAGTGACTCTAATACAAATTATTATCTACATGAGGATGAAAATGTGTGGAATCAGTCAAAAGGTTTTATAATTTCTAACAACCTGGCCACACAGTTCTTTGACAAAGAGGAGAGCTGCCACCAAAAGTCAGCCGGTCTGACAGGCTGGCAGGGCACTTATAGATGCTGGCCTTAATTGAGTGGCTGGGCTTGGCCCACTGCACGCTTGCCACACCAATCAGGGACCCAGGTGAGCTGTGGACTGGGCGGTCAGAAGCAGCAGACGCCGCACCAATCAAAACAGAGGGGGTGGAGCTTCTGAGTCCAGTGGTAGTGCAGGCAGCATGGCAGACAGAGGGAAAAAACATCGTTGGTTTGCCCCAGTGGGCCCCACATGGTTATGCTTGGGCTATTATGTATTATGTTGCATAATACAGCGTTTCCAGTAGGGATCCTTTCAATAACGTCGTCATATAAACGCATACGTTTTTTAAAATGCAAAGGACAGACTTTTCCGTTTTTAGAGAAACCGTTGTTGTCTAAACAGGGCCTTACACACACACACACACACACACACACACACACACACGCACACACACACACACATAATGAAGGTGGAAAGAGTGGCGGCCGTAACAGGCTATCATTAAAGAAAAGATTGGCGGTCAGCCTTAGTGGGGTGTAGTGGGGTAATTTTGACTTGGTAACACTAGAGAAAAAGGAAGATCATGTGAAATGTCATAGCAATGGCCAAGAGTTGTCTAGATATATAATATATATCTATATCTATATATTCTCAGGACCGAAGAGTCGGACAGATAGAGAAATGATAATTACATTAGTACATAAAATTGCTTCCTCCTTTTTCCAGTGGGCCTTAGTCAAGACGGCAACCCAAAGAAGGATCCTACAAGAGGTACATGAAGTTCTGGACACTCTGGCATAAACACAGAACAAGCCTGCATGAAAGCAATAGCCTGCAGTGCAATGAATATGAGAGCTGTGAAGAGAGAAGCAGAGAAGAGTGGAGTGTCAAAGATGTGAATTGCATGAATTTCTGTGCCCTGTGAGTTTGATGTAGTACTTTATGGCCTCAGTGCATTACAAAAAAAAAGAAACGAAAACCTCAGGAAAAACTGTTTTGTTTGCCTATATTATTCCAATAGAGCCCCACAATGTGTCTGGTTCTCTGTGTAGGTTTATTGTGAGGCTGCAGTGTTTCTACCAGTGAGTTTACAGTATATTTTTCCAACTGCATAGTAGTTCTTGGTTATTGTGGCTTTAACTATACAACTCAGTAATATAACACCTTCATTCATGTATTCATGAGAATACTGTTCTGGTAATCAGCAGCTTGCCTGTGTGGCTAAGATTGGTGTGAAAAATTCTGCATTAAATAGACTAGATAGAGTCTGTTTACATGTGGGAGATACAGGGTGCTCAGAGAATCCAAAGGACTACAGCCTGCATGGACAGTTTTGATTTTGCCTGCACACCAGGGTCTTTCCATACTCTTTCTTTTTTATGGGAAGTCCACTTCTTCTTCCTTTTCTTTTACTGATGTTAGAGTGATTGGGCTGCCTATGGTCAAGTGCCCTGTAAAAAGTTTCAGGGTTCTGTTCCTCAAGGACACCTGGGCAGTGCCCTGGAGGTGACCTGGCACCTCCTAAGCTACCAGTCCACATACGTAGGCTGTGTGGGACTTGAACCGCTCACCTTCCAGTTCCCAAGCCAAGTTCCCACTGACTGACCCAAAGACATAGGGATTCATTCTTTGGAACTATGAATATCTGCACAAATTTCGTTGCAATCCATCCATAGTTACTGACCATCAGATTGATATTGTCATTAACAGAGCCATGCTGCTGGCTTCGCTTAAAAAGTGACAGTGGGTTAAAATATCATACCACAGTATCAATTAAAATCACACCTCTTAGATTCACAGCACCAAAACCTGTGGCTATTAAAGCTCCTTTATCCGACCGTCATACAGAGAAAGTCCGTGAATAAATGTTCATTCAGCTTTGCACTTTTTCAGAGTCCAGTGGCAAGCCTGGAAGAAGCCCTCCTAATGAGCTCATTCATCCTCTCACATTGCTCTTCTGGGTAGACTCCTGCAAACGCAGAAATGAAGAATGGATCCAGTAACAAGGATCTGGTACAATAAATGAAGCTTGGTATAATAAACAATGAAGGAGTGCAGTTTTCCGACAAACCAATACCAGCAAAAATGTTGGCACTTTACATTTCTGCAAACTATGAATACTTTACATTTGCATGTTATTATGTAGCAGATACATTAAAACTTTATTAACAACACTGTGGTTAACATGTGGTTAGGTTTAGGAAAAAACAAAGTTAATTTGCGGTGTTGTATTAACGTAGTGTGTTTATTTTGAAAGAGACTGTGTGTGAACGTTAAATTTCCTGTGAAAAAGGAAGTGTATCTTGAAAGAAGATAACTTGACACAGTGTCCCAGAACATCAACAACCAAAGCACCCAGGGTATCTTCCATTTCGTATGTGGAAGTGGAAAGTCCATGACCAAAACATCAATATGTGACGAGATTGGAATGAGAATGTGTTGCTGAAACACAACCTGTTGCGTTGTTTGTTTCTCTCAAACAGTGGTCTGCAGCTTAACAGTGATCTAACCTTTTTGTCATGCCATCCCCATCTCTTCCACCTCCAGATGACAAAATCAGCTCATATACGACACAGAGGTGCAGAGGTACTAAGGGTAAATGTATTCATGGTTTGCAGAAATGTACAATACCAACATTTTCTTGTGGCAACTGGGCTCCTACTAAATCTCCTGGACAGCCAGCTATTGTAAAGAATTTCTGTTGCAGTGATGCAGTAATGCTCAGTGTGCAGGCAACAGGACAATGTGTACAGTAGGCTACGCCTGTCTCCTTGTCATTAAATGTTGTAAAGCTACATTATCATACTTTACATTATGTTGTTTTCTCTTTAGTCATTTCATTAGTACTGAATGATTACACTGCAGAGAGTATTATAACAACATAGAGACTTTCACTTCTATACACATTTCTCTTCCTGTGCAATGTGTGTAGAAGCCTCCTAAAGCATGTTGCAATACTTCAGTCTCTGTCATCAGTATGTTCACATCCTCTGAAGCAGCTGATCTCTGAATAGGCAACACAGTCTAGACTGTGAGTCCACAAGAGGGGGCAGTGAGTGGGCAGATGGATATTCAAACAGCGTGGCACCTTACCACATTAAGTACACACCACATTCGGGGGAAAAAAAAGATTTCTTAAATTGTATGTAGAGATGAAATCTGTTCAAGATTAATGTTATCAGTGATGCCACTGCTGTGTTGGCTACCAGTACACAACTACAACCATTACTATTGCGATTAGTAGTAGTGTCATTAATATTGGTAGTTGTATTATTACTCATGTGCCTGTTCATTTATTCTCCTGCTTGTGTGCTGTTTGCTATTGCCCAAAGAGGAATTATTAGCAAATTTAATCAAATAAGAGGTATTTAGGCATGGTAATCCCGTTGGCTTGCCCGTGCGGTCTGAGTCGGAAGGAATAAATACCTTACCTGGGCTCATCCATAATCATAATTACAGAGACTGCCTACTGGACGTGTGCGCAGCGGCTCGTTTCATAAGCTGGTGTGCAGCCGCTCAGTTCAAGCAAAGAAGCAGGAGAGAGCTCAGAGCAGCTGAGAGAGCAGGGAGCTCAGATATGTGTGAGCAGTTAGAGGAACACAGACTTGTTTCGCTGCTGCAATGCGCGTAAAAGACGCGTTTTCTTTTTTACGCACAGCGAAAAGTGTTAAAGAGTAATAGATAATGATAGATTGCTATCGTTAAGTCCACGTGAATGACTTAAACTGTATTCCTATGTTTATGATTTCCAAGACAGCGGAGTCTTTAGGTGAACATTCCAACAGATTGTGCGGCGGTCGGGCTTTGCTGAGCTTTCCTTTGTTCAGTTTGCGTTTGGCACTAGGATCTTTAACTTTGTTACAAAATGATTTAGGATTATATCAGTAGTTTCAGAGTGATTTCAGATCTTAAACAGCAAAATGGATCCTTTATATAATATCACCAATGCGTCAAATTGGACCACCGGCTCCAACGACACTAATAACGGGACCGAGTACTGGAACCAGTTTGTGCAGCCAGTCTGGAGAATTGTGCTCTGGGCCATTGCGTACAGCTGTATAGTTATCGTGTCCGTGGTAGGCAATCTGACAGTGATCTGGATTATTATGGCGCACAAACGCATGAGGACCGTCACCAATTATTTTCTGCTGAACCTGGCGTTCGCCGAAGCCTCCATGTCCGCCTTCAACACGGTGATCAACTTCACCTACGCCGTGCACAACGAGTGGTACTTCGGACCGGTCTACTGCCGCTTCCACAACTTCTTTCCGATCGCGGCTGTGTTTGCCAGTATCTACTCAATGACTGCCATCGCTCTGGACAGGTAAGCTGCGGACTTCACTGTCTGTTGTAGAAGTACACAAGAAATGTCTCTCCGTGCAGCGCACAGTTAGACCATTCACTTGATGATTGATCACATTTTTTGCCATTTCTTCTGAATCATTGACGCCAAAACACATGGATATTATGCTTAAATGTTACAGTCGATGCGAAAGTAAAGTGAAATGATCACGCATAATGCAGAAAAACTAGTCATTTTCAATTTGCTACAGGTGGTAGAGAACACGCTGTAACATCACTGCGCTTCTCTGGTTAAAATGATAAAATTTGAGTGCTCTTTGGTCAAAGAAATGAATGAAAAAGTTTTCTTTATACTTGCTTTACATCTTTTTGCAATTGGTAACACACATTCCTCTGAGTTACATTAAAATATGCATCACTAGTATCTTTTATTAATGGATTTATTTAGCATAAATCAAGATTCTATTACCACAAAAAAACTCTTCTTTATTGCATATATTGTGCTATCTTACAGTAAATGTCACATAAATTAATCAGAAATGCTGCAGTTTGCTTCAGCAGCCTTTATTGTTTGTCTTTTTGTAGAGAACAAAGCGATTGCAAGTGCTCAAAATTAAACTACTTTTTTTAAACAATCATTCACCTGTACTTGAGATCCTTTTTTCTAAACCCTTAACACAGTAACACACCTACATCACACAATGAGCCAAATTGTTAATTTTCAGCTCAAAACCATATTTTTTACTGTGCATACACTAACTCTATCAAAGCACGGCAAACTGGACACAATATCAAATCATTCCTACCAAACACAAGCACATGATTTCTGTCCAAGAGGAACATATATTCTGGCACAGCCACTTTTGAAATACAATGGTTGATGGGATGACAAAAACTGCATTACCTTTCATGTGTCAGTTCTACCTGCATACAGTAGACAATATCAAGTCCATTATTTTTATAGTTTAGTTTCCTTTTCCTGTGAACCTCTCTACATTTTTGTACAGAAATTATAAGTGACACAATGGCTGCAGTAAAGCTTTATTAGAAACATGAAATCGCTGCCAGTGATCAACAAAAGAAATCCATCATACATGGCCTTCTGGTTCCAAATGAGTGTGTAAAAATAAAATGTACAAATACAGTTAAAAAAAAAAAAAAAAAAAAAAAGGCACAAAAGGAAAAATAATACAGTCCTGTTCTAATTTATACAACCTCCTCTGTGTTGTTCTGTGGCCACATTGAACAAAATCAATCAAAAAAAAGTCCCCTTTTAATGATTCATGTCCATGTAAATAAAATCACCTGGTTTTGTGTCTGATTGTGAATGGAAATAGCTGTGTTAGTCTGTTTTACACAACTTACTGTAAATCAGCTGTTTCTCAATGTTTCAATATGTTGTTCATTCAGAAATGCTTATCAGTTTTCAGTCTTGAGCTGCTGTTGTTGCAGAAGTTGTTTTTTGAAGAAATGTCTTCAAAATTGGCACAAATGTTGGACTTGGACTAAATGATGAACTGATTGGTTTTCGATGGTCATAGGTCAAGGTCACTGTGACCTTGCCTGTTTAATTCTTGTGAACATGAAATCTCAAGAACACTGTGAGGGATTTTTTTTTTTCAAATTTGGCTCAAACGTTCATTTGGACTCTAGGATGAACTGATAAGATTTTGGTAGTCAGGGGTCAAAGGTCAAGGTTGTTGTGACCTTGCACCCATCTCATTCTTGTGAACTCAATATCTCAAGAACACCTTGGTATTTCTTGCTATATGGTATTTCTGCAAATTTGGACACAACAATAAACTGATTAGATTTTGGTGGCCTAGATTAAAGGTCAATTTCTATGTGACCTCATCTGTCTCAATCTTGTGAACATGATATCCTAATACCTAAAGGGAATTTCTACAAATTGGCACAAACATTCACTTGGACTCAGTGATGAACTGATTAGATTTTGGTGGTCAAAGGTCAAGGTCACTGTGACCTCATCTGTCTCATACTTGTGAATGTGATATCTCAAGAAACCCCCCCCCCCAAACGAAATTTCTTAGGGAGGGAAAATAGCGACAGGTCACTAAACAGCCACATTTGCAGCCACAAAGCCGCTGGAAACGCAGTGATCGTAGCTGCAGCCTGGCAGGTTTCCGGCTGAGGTGTCAGGTTATCCACCTCTACGCCACCTCCTGACGACAAAGTCAGCTTATATATGAAGTTGCTTTGGAAATGCTGATATGTTTTTTATAAAATGTACAGCTTCAACAACTGGTTTGCAGAAAGGTACAAAGCCAAAATTTTCTCCTGCCGACTGGGCTGCTCTGTGGAAGCTCTGTGTAGCTCAGTGAGTGAAATAACCCATCACCACAGTCCTGGTAAATGGTTCATTGCCCTTTGGATCAAGTCTGAGTCGTAAAGCCTTTGCTAAAAGCAGCCAATAACTTAACTGTGCATACAGTAGGCTATGTTAGGTTTTTATCTGCTCTTGCCAGACTTTATACTGTGGTGACTCTGCTGGGGAAATATGGGTTTTGAGAGTTTTATGTCTTTAAATCTGTGGCTTCTCTTTCTCTCAACATTCATGTGTGAAGGAACCCTATTCATCAGTAGTGACAGCTTCTTGTGACAATGAGGCTGAATGGAAATTAGATTCATAAAAAGCCCTGTGTGCGTGTGTAAGAGTGCCTCAATATGGGCATGTGTGTCTGTGTGTGCCTTCTCATGTTCATGTGTTTCGGCATGTGCATCTGTGTGTGTATGGTTGTGTGCATGTACTTACTGTATGCATGTGCATCTGTGTCCGTTAATGTTATATGAATGTTTTATTTACATTGTGTGTTTGCATGTGTATCTCTAATCCTGTTTCTTTTTGTGTGTATGGGTAAACATGTATCCATGTATTTATTCAGATCCGTACGGATACTGTTTCTATTGTAACCACACTGCATCCACTCTGCCTGAAGCTTATCAACTCTGCATCTGTGTCTTTCCTTTGCATTTCAGGTGATAATGGCCTGTAATTCCTCAGTATATCTCTCATTCACCAAGAAAGCCATGAACTTGACCTTTTCCAAAATAAAGTTAAACCTTCAGAGCTAGAGGAAATGAGAATGAAAAGGCAGATTAAGATGGCAACAGGCTGCACATTCAGGCATATTTGCCATTCAGGAGATGTGGAAATCTTGTTACTTTCCCCTGACCCGTGTCCATGCAACACAATGATGCTATTAAAAACCTGGTAGAGAAGCATTTATTTCACACTGACAGCATCATACTTTCTCTGACTGTGGTGGGAAAAGGTATTTCAATTGTGAGAGACTGAAGAGTGAAATTAATGTATTGACAAGGTGCACAATAAAATGTATAAATGTGAAGAGGCTTTTGTGATCAGACCTTATTGTAACTTCATCAATTTTTCAGGGGTTAGAGACAGGAATATCTCCTGATGGAGTCTCAACATCAGTGGTGGTGGTGAAGGGATGAAGAGGAATGCTTGACGATCTGGGTGGATGTTATGTGGGCTAGGGTGGAAGGAACCCTGCACGCTGGATGTAATGAGAACTGAAAGCAAATGGGGTGGAGGAAGTTGCATTGATTTCACACTGAAATGACAACTATTGGCAGCAGAGAGCAGAACGGTTTAAAGGTGTGACAGCAACGATATGATTGGCTCACAGGGATTGTGGAAAAATCCAATAAGTTTACTGAGAGAAAGAACACCCATACTCACCTGAGTAGTTGGATCAAAGAGAGAGGAAGAGAGAGAATAAATGAGACGCATGAAAGTCTTCCTGAATGAACTGCTGCTAAGCCTCAATTCAGAACTTCTGAAAATGTCAATACACCCACTGTGACCTATCTCTTTGAACCATCTCTCACTGTTATTTAGGCACCAGTTAATATTTCAATTCTTCAAGGAGCTCTATACAACATTAAGAGCATTAATATAGCAGCAAACCTTTACTTTACTGCGTAAAGATATAGTGGAGTAATGGCGTCCTGAGTAGAGAATGAGGTCATGTGTGTTGTAGTCCGAGCTTCTCTCTTCGTCGTTGCGGTAGACAGTCTGGGTGCACATGCATGTTGGTCCATGCAAGCCCCTGTGTGTTTCCCACTGGCTAGCTAGCAGTGATTACATGACATTTGTCTTTACAACAGTAATATGCCATGTTACTGTTCTTAAATTCAGTAATCACATGACCGTTACTAGTCAAATAATTATGCCGACAACGGTGATGCCGTTTAGTATGACCTTGGAGAGGATCTTCAGCCTTGTTAGCATTGTGCTGACTCAGAGGAGGAACAGACTGCCTGACAAATCATTTAAAAGACTCTTCCTCTTAAGGTAGAACAACATCTTTTCATTCCAACTCGTCAAATACCAATGAAAAAAACATCATGGTTTGGCCTAAAATTCTCATGGGAAATGAACAGCGGGCACTCAGGTGAAAGTCCAGAGAGTGTGTGACCCATCCACCACTCCCCCCTGCCATCACTATACGGATTGACTCACTCTGTAATACGGTGGTTGCTGGCAGCATAACAAACTGCCGCCAACCAGTGTAAATTATACCATCGCGAAGAGTGCCTCTGTGCATCCGTGTCTGATGCTTATATCCCCCTACTGCTGTGTAAAGTGCCTATGTGTGTTGGTGTCTGACGCCAACATCACAGACAACAGCAGTTTATATGCCATTAAAGCATGTTTTTTTCCCCTTTAAGTCTGTCCTGATTTAATGATGTTAGGATTGCTGGTCACTTATATTATTTTATTTAGGCCCATTGATTTATTGTTTATTGAAGCAGTGATAGCCTACTGCAGTGTCGTCTTGATTCTCTTGAGCCTTGTGTTTTGCTGATATTTAGGCATGTGCAAGGGTTAATGTTATGTTGTTAACTGGCAGTTACATGAGGTGCATCTCACTTTGCTGAATCTTTTCCCAAGAGCACATAGCATGCATTGAACATACACTGCTTTGCAGTGATTGCACTGAATTCATTGAATGTTGTGGAGTAACGCAAAAGTAATGTCATGAATTGTGTAATGAATTATTTTTTTTATGGGGAGTAAATAAAGTAATGCATTACTTTTTTAAAGAGGAACAAGTAATATGTACTACATGATTTTTCTTTTTGAGTAATGCCCCCAACACTGTTTTTTCATCTCCATCATTGCAACAATCACTCCTGTGCTGTGTTGCACAACACAACCCATAGATCACCAGCACAGCTGAGTGCTGCTGCCAGTGTGCTGGCTTACATGCTGCTGATTGCAGTGAAGTATTGAGAGAAACCCCTTCCTTATAGAAATATGCACCTGAGCCACACACAGGTTCATACAGTACCTCTGAAATGCTATATTTCTTTTCCCTTGAATTTTCTGTTGATGAAATTTGGTTTTGTAAAAGCAGTACTCAATACAATGATACATGTGGGGGGTGAAAGACTAAAATAAATGAAACAACAAAAATAAAAGTTGCTTTATGGCTTCCCTCAATAAAGACGATGAAATCATATATTAGAGTGATGTTTATTTTAAGCTAAATGCTATATGTGTGTGTGTGTGTGTGTGTGTGTGTGTTTGTTTGTTATGGGTGAGAAGAAACATAATCATTGATCGGTGTCCAAGATGCCCGTGTGGACACAGTTACTTATATGTGGACAGATGATTACTGTAAAATTGATTATCTCTATGCCACTTTGAATTACATCAACAACAAGTGGAAAAGTGGAAGCTGACTGAGCAAGTGCTTTGCACATCTGAATGGGACAGACAGTAGGCTACAGTACATGAAATGGCATGTTTAATCATGGGTCAGGTTGCAGGAGTTCTATTAACAGTCAGCCAGGTCCAGATTTGACTTGGAGATAATTAATAATAAATTAAATGAGGTAACGGGTCAGTTCCTGTGCTGAGTTTGTGGGCATGGTCGGGTTTACAAAACTGGCCTTGCCTTGCCCTTGTGCTTACTTCTGGTGACACTAGAGAAAAGTCTAGAGATCACCAAAATCACCATCCTCCAGGGAACATGACAGTTTCAATATATGACAATCCAGTCAAGCTGTGAGATGTTTTAGTCTGGACCAAACTGGTCGACCAACTGACCGATAGACCGAATGTGCCATTTGCCAATTGGCTGAGAAATTATGAGGCCACTCAGTTTAGAAACTCACCAGTTAACAAGTTAATAGTTAAAAACTTTTACGTAAAGCTGGCACAACCCAATCTAAGAGCTCTCTCTGTGTGTCTGTCTAAACCACTCTAGTCCACAAACATGTGACTTAAGCGTAATGACAGCTCTAAATTGTTCATATGGTGTGTGTAAATATAATTGTCTAGAATGACAGAAAACACTGGCCCTGAATAGATTGGTCACCTCTCTGCCTTGTGCCGAAGGAGTCCAGGAATAGGCTTCAGCTCCCAGGGGTTAGGGAGTATGGAGAATGAATTGAAGGATATTGTTTAATAGTTACAATGTATCACTGTGCTCAGTGAAGTGTGGAGGGTATGACCAAATTCATTATTGTCTCATTCAGCGAGGCTAATTTCGCTTCCATTTAGTTCTGGTCTTTTGTGTGGCCTCTACTGATAGCTGCTCTCAGCTCTTGTATGCATCACTGATGATCACTTTCCCTCATGCTTAGTCTGTAGCAATGTTTGAACTTTTTAGTTACTGGTTTACTCGGACAGGACAGTTTGAGATTACAGACACTGATCATGTAGAATGAGCTAGCAGGGAGGCAGGGTGCATTTTTTAAAGAGTCAACATAACTTAAGATACTCTTGATTGGAGAGGATCAGTAAGACATGTATGCAAAGTAGCGAAAATGTTGTGTATCTGCAGTACAGGCAAATTAGCATTTTTATTCAGTCTACGTATTAACAGCAACGTTTGGACCAGCTAAAAGTTTTTTGGTGAAAAAGAGTTGAGAGCACTGCTGCTCAGCACAACCAAAAGCCCCTCCCATTCCCACCTTAACCTGAAAATGCACTGGGAGTTTTCTGTGCTATCATTATGGGACAAGGAGGTGGAGTTGTATATCCAGCAGTTCAACTGGCCCTGCATTTTGTCAATGCAAGCTATTAGCTTGTCAGCTTTTTATAGTAATTTAAGTGTGAAAAGGTGGCAACAATCCTGAATAAGACACTGGCAAGACTGTGATGTTCTTGGCCATCAAGGAGAGCCAGAGTGCTATTACACTGCAGATAAGTGATCCCTAAATAAAAAATCCAGTCAAAAAAAGCCAACGTTTTGTCATTAGTGTATGAATTCTTGAGTTATGGCCAAAAATGTTACGTTTTGTGAGGTTACAGTGACCATGACATTTTACCTTTGACCACAACATTCTGATCAGCTCATCCAGTGATGAGCCAGCCAGTGCCTGAATTAAACCAAAACACATGAGCCAATCATTTGCCTTGCAGAAATCATCAACTTGGTCCCTCATCCACCAGTTTTCCCAGCAGTAAGCGGAGTGTTTACAAAGACATGGTTATGCATGTGTTTAGGGGTGCATACACACCTAGACTCACAAACTTGGGAGGTGGCAGTATGCAATAAGAAGTGAGGGTACTCATGTGGACAAAAATCAGAAGTGCCGGTAAGTACCGGCCCATTTCAGGCCCTGCCTCCAGCCACAGCTTAAAAATATATCAGATTGTAGCTCCTCTGTGAAGATATTTCTGTGTTGCTCACATGTCAGCAACATTTGTGGCACCTGCTATTTCATTTCAAAGGTGCTTTGGTGGAGCTAAACTGTGTGAAGTGCTGCAGTTTTGTCAGGACATAAAAGGGAAGGATATTGTAGCTTATACAACCACTGACACCTTCCTGATTTTACATTGCCATGTTTTAAGCCAAAAGGACAGCACCACTGAAACACGCTGACATGATCACAGCTATGAAAATCAACACCACACAGAATGTGACAGCCTGCTATGGAGAACTCTGCTCAATATGACAGCAGGGGAAAAAGATTGTAACAGACATCAAGTCTGGCCCCACACTTCACTTTCATTCATACTATGGGTTAACTTAAAATCCTAAACATTTTTATTCATGGTTTTGCTGTGATAGCGATTTTGTGTATTTAAATAATTATCTCTTTTGTAGTGGCGGAGTTCACTGTTCTAAATGAAAAGGGGCATTCCCAGAAAAACAATGCATATAACAGTCGGGTGCCCAATGCGTACTTGTTTTGTGGACAACCTGATCTCACAGAAATACGCAAAATGACCACGACCTCTTAACACCACATTCCGTGGTGGCAGCACGCAATGGGTTGAAATTACGTGCCGGTACCACTGAAACAATGCCAATGTAAAGTCAATTAGGATCCTTTGTCGTGGTGGACACACGGATTCCCTGATTCAACAACGTCACATCAACCTCGTTTTCCTCAGTGATATCTTTAACATTCCTGGATACACACAAAAACACTAAAGTGTCCTTGATAACTCAACAATATGACAGGTTAATGTCAAGGCCATAAAATAAAATAAATGTATTTTGCCAGCTTTTGATAGATGTGCTGTGGGTGGATGGGGCGCGTTCCACTACTGTTTTGTAGCTACGGTCTGCCGTCTGTGGGCTTCATTCCATTTCAGATTGTTGTCCATCTGCCGTAACCGAATCCAAACATCACTAATAAATAAATAAATAAATAAATAAATAAATAAGAAAAAAATAATAATTCTGAGCACGGAAGAACCAGAGAGGAAATACCACCACATGGAGCCATCCGCCCCTGGCCACCCAGCCACTCTCCACTCCACCAGGGAAGAGTGGACCCCAAGCTAGCGCCACAGAACCAGCGGCCGCCCCCCGGCGCACACGGCTCCCACTGAGGAAACACTGGAGTTAAAATATTAAGATGTAGGCCTAACATAAAATAAATGTGTTATTAAATAAATTAAAACATATAGCCCACAGTAGATAAAAGTAGAACATGCTAAAAGTAAATACAATAATTGGCTAAATAGTATCTAAGCAATAATAAAGTGTCTAAACAATAATAAATATTATCTAAGTTATCTACTAGGCTATCATTCCACTCTGTAAATAGATTTTAAAATTTCATTGTAATTTTAATATTATTTTTGCTTATTTCATTATTGTTATTATTGGTTTACTTTTTGGTAGTATTGTTTTCTCTGAGGATGATTCATTTTAGTAACTACAGTTAACTAAACTATCTAAAGTAAAAAAAGACCTGGCATGGCTTGTGTCCAAAAAATGAAAAAATCTAAACTTTGTCGTAAAGCTAAACCAAAAACATCATTGGAAAGGTCTCAACCTGGAGAGTAACATATATCAGTATGAAGATTCTGCATGGCTCCTGGTTTCAGCCATTGACCTTTGAACCTTGACCTCAGTGCATGTTTGAGGGTTTATAACTCAGCAAGGAAAGGGGGTACAGACATGGGACCAACTGTTATAGAGAGCTCTTGACCTAAGCTATCATGTGAGTGTAGTCAACAACTGGGGGTGCTGTCAGATATGGATAAAATATGGATAAATTAATTTTCACCCATTTAGAAATTCGATATTTAAAATCTGATTATACAAGTGTGTTTACCATCCCCTTAAAGTCCACAGTGTACTCTCAATTCAGTATTTACAACTTCCAAATCTAGGAAAAACACTTATATTTTTTAAAAACTACAATTCCCTTGGACCGCGCCATGCAGTTTGATACATATTAGCAACACAGTTGTAGTTCTTCTGATTTGCAAAGTAGGGTTCTAAATAGGGTTGTAAAAAGATATATCTACCCAATATATCTAATATCTAGTAAAGCCGAACTAGTAATGACACTGCACCTGGATGAACTATGTTAAGATAATGCAAGGATGATGGCTAATTTTAGATAGTACTCTCAAAACAGCGTTTTTGGGACGGTAGGTTTTTTGCGGCTTGTTGTAAAATAGAGTTGGAAAATAGAGTCGTAAAAAGATACATCTACTGATTATATCAAATGTCTTGTAAAGCCGAACTAGTAATGATAGTAATGGTAATGAATATGTTAAGAAAAAGTAAGGATGATGGTTAATTTAAGATATTTTAGCAAGTTCTCTAGAAACGGCGTTTTTGGGACTGTGATTGTTGCAGTTGTAGAGTTGTCAAACAGTGTTGTAAAAAAGTAAATCTACTGAATATGTTAAATATCTAGTACAGCCAAACTATCTTGTTATCATTATTATTATTATTATTATTATTATTGTTATTGGTGGGAAGTTATAACAGAGGAATATATTTGCTGTTTTAACATCAAGAACACTTTGTTTTTGTGTGTATACAGGACGTTGTTGAATCAGGGAATCCGTGTGTCCACCAAGAAAAAGGATCCTAACTGACTTTACATTGGCATTGTTTCCGTGGTAGCGGCACGTAATTTCAACCCATTACATGCTGCCACCACAGAATGTGGTGTTAAGAGGTCGTGGTCATTTCATGTATTTCTGTGAGATCAGGTTGTTTGTGAAGCCCCCAGAGACCAGGACTGAGCACTGTCCAAGGTGTGTGTGTGTGTGTGTGTGTGTGTTTGATTTGGAGAAAGAGAGCGACAGAGAGGAAGAGAAGGTTCAACGTAGACTATTGCACTCATTTTTTTTTCGTAGGTTACTTTTCACCCACCCACCAGAAACACTGCCCCATTGCAGAATGGAGCAGAGGAGAAATAGACATAACATATCACGTCGGTTCAACCTTGCTTGTTTTCTGTGATCGTAATACAACTTTCTTTTTGTCGCAATCCATAGAATTACGACGGGGAAGTGAAGTTTCGTTAACAAAGGAGAAAAAGAAAGAGAGAGCAAAGTAGAGCTGCATGGCATGAGCAGAAAGACAGACAAAAGCATCTGATTATCTTTTTTTTTACATAATAACCCTTATCCATCATTCATTTTGTTATTTCAAGCAATTACACTGCTTACAATGGTATAATGGCTTCTATTGTAGTTGTGTCTTACATGTAAAGAGTTCATCATTATGATTATGATTGATGATCATCAGCTGTTTTTGTGCCCCCCACCCCAGATCTTGATGCCTTAAGCACAGTGCAGGATGCAAGGTATTGTACATATACAATATATTTCTGCTGCTCAAGGAGTCTTTTCTGTAATATTAAACCCCATGAGAAGTTGTCACGGTAACCAAAAGTGTCACTAAATGAGCAAAGTATAAGATTTTAAGGATAACAATTTGCACTAATCAATATTTTCTATAAATGAAACAAAAGGTATATAAAGAAAGGGTTCACTTGTGAAAAAAATTACAAAAATCTGTGGTTCCTCTCAGCTATACAGAGCACTTTAGTCATAACAATTTTTATCATTTTATTATTATTATTATTATGATTATAGTGCTAGCTACAAGTTGGTATATAGGGAAGCATTTTCATAACGGTAAATCACTTTTGGTTGCGATGCACTGCACCTGTTTCAGAAGATCAAAGGACAAGTGTGGAGGCTCTGCTTTATCAATTAAAGAGCTAAACAGACAAAGCAAGTGTGATGAACCAGCCACAACCTGGCAAACCAATGGTTATGTTTATAAGGGATATCTTAAGGAAGATAATAAATGATCTTCTAACCATTAGGCTAACAGAGCCACAATGTATAAAGCCTTTAATAGAAAGTGGTACACAAGTATTTATGATCTCAGTACCTTTTTATTTATTTATTTATTTAACCTTTATGTAACCAGGAATAGTCCCATAAAGATTCAAAATCTTTTTCAAGGAAGTCCTTGTTTCTCCTTTAAAATCTCCCATGCTCATAACAGAATCTAGTTTAAGGTGACCCTTAAGGTCCCAGGTTCAGGGAATGAAATACATAAGTTATCCAAGTGACCGGAGGCTGCAGCTACTGACAGTTTTAGGAGTCAGAAGAGAACATAAACAGTGAGGCTGTTCATGTAATATGGCCTTATAAAGACAAGTGTACCAGTGTTCTACAGTTGTATAGTGAAGACAAACCAACTTTCTCACACAAACTGCAATAATGTGTGCAGAAACTTATATCAGTGAGAAACTGCAGCTCAGCGTAGTACACTGACTCTAGCATTATCAGGCAAGACGAATTTGCATGCATGTATAAAATGTCACCATAATCAATTACTGACAAAAGCATTGCTTGAACCATTTTTTCCTTGCACCAAAAGAGGAAGAGCATTTGTTTCTATAATAGAAACCCAACCTCACCCCAAGGTTTTTTCTGTAAGACACTTGATATGATGTTTAAAAGACAGATTGTCTTCTAGCGACAAAAATCAGCTATTTGTAAGTTAAAGCGACACTTACCTTTCTGGAAATTTTACACTTTCCTTTGTTTAGGTTAAAATGCTATTAATAAGGTGATGGCACACTAAAATGTACGTGAATTCCACCAGAAATAAAAACTCATAATTATACCATTCTCATATGGTTCTAAGAAAACTCTTTATCATCGGACCGAATGCAATGATTGGTCGGAGTTTTCTCCTGTTACTAAGAGAGAACTCAATGCTGGAAGAGCCAAAACTCGGGTCAACATTGGCTCTGCTTTCGAGCGATGGTGAAGACTGATGCAGCTTCCTCCTGAGCTAAAAATGGACGAGAGCAGAGTTTCTGCTGGACAGGTGTTTTTAAAGTTTGAATCAACAGGGTGGCGCGACCAATGCTTGTGGCAGCCTCTGTGTACACCGGCGAAGTAAACACGGTGCAACAAGAAATAAATTTCTCAGCACAATACAGTCGAGAGTTTCTAACAGACATTAGAATCTGCTGCAGAGATCTGACGCTACAACTGCAAGAGCTCAGGATGTGTAGCAAATTTGGTCTGCTACGTCGAGCTTAAGTGCAACACACACCACTGCCATACGCCACGCGTCAAAACACCCACCTCCATTATATTCTATGAACCAACCCACACCGGCGCCAGCCGCCAGCCGCCGCGCCGCACCGCTCTGCTTCAGCCCACTGCTCTATTTCCAGCGCGGCTGGCACTGCTAGGAAAGGCTTTTATGTATGTCTTTGGCCAAATTTCAAATTTTTAATAAGACGATTTTGATAAGAAACTTACCCCTGAAATCCAAGTTGTTGTTGCCTCAAAGTTTTTCCTCTTCTTCTTCCATTACTAGCAGTTGGCAACCATTGGCAACTAGTGTAGGTACAGCCACCTTGCGGGCTGGGGTGGGAAATACATTTTAGTGTCGATGGTGCCGCTGCGCGCCGCTGCAAGTGTGTGTTGGGGGGTGGCACTTGATGGCCACAGCGCTGCGCCGGCGGCAGTGTGTGTTGCACTTTAGACGAGATGACCGTTTCACCTGGAGCTGTCCCGACGGGGAGACGCCGGCAGCACTGTGACAGGACACGGAAGCGGGGGTAGCGCTCAGGCTAAGAGCTAACCCCATCAAACCAGCTGACTCACGGAGGAGTGAGGGACCGCTGCATCACCTGGTAAGCTCCGTGGTGTATAAACAAACAATTCATGGTGCTGTGATGAAGGGGATATCCCAGTTCTGCTCTCAGGATGTGGAGTTTTTGACTGTGAAATGTCAACCCTTTCCATCTTACTATTGCACTATATGTTCTTTCTTATATGTTGCACTAAATTGTTTTTCAATGTTTTGTTTCTTTTTGCTTGGGGTATGCAAAATGTCATTTTGTTTTTGAGAAGAGAAGTTCAGTTCCGTTCATAACCAGTGTTGGGTAAGGGTTACTTTAAAAGTAATCAAAGTACTTTACTGCGTTACTTTTTAAGAAAGTAACCAGTTACTTTACTGCGTTACTCCCTGAGTGAAGTAACTCAAGCACTTTTAAAGTACTTTTGAGTATTCTACATTTCCTATTGGGCAATGGACCACAGGGCGCTAAGCCTACATTTTTTTGTGTCCAAAATTAAAGTTATGGACCACTTGTCCTTCACTGAGATCCAATTCTCCCATCACAGCCGTCACTTTGACCAGTAGAAACACAGAACAATCTGCTGACGTAGACAACTGTATGACAACAACACCCCAGCGTTTTTTAATATTTCCTCTAGGGATGTTACCACACAGAGTAAAAGGGGGAAATGATGGTGTGAAACAGCAGAGGCACTTTGTCAACCCGCTGAGTTAATATTACTGTCATTAGCATCAAGCTAGCAAACAATGGTACATCCTCACGGTCGGACATAAAGTAATAACATTAACAAGTAGCAGCGGGGCTTTTACTCACCACAACTGCAGAGGCTTCCAGCTTCATTTGAAACAGACTACATTATAGACGGTCCGTTATTTATTAATCCCTCTGTGTATTTATATATTTACTTTTTATCCGCTCCGTTGTCTTTGTAAAGTTAACATATCGCACCGTCATTTCAAACTCAACACCTGTTTCAAATTAAAAGCCCCTTATAACCTCGGCTGAGAGATTCCCTCCATTTTCTAAACAGGCTTTTATTCTGAAGTATTTGTCAACTTCCTGTGGAAGATACAGTAGCTTGATAGTTTACTTATGGCGCTTCAAATGCAGCTCCTGCCATCTGCTGACGCTTTTAGGTGACTACAACAACATGTCGGCTGGCACATGAGCAGACACAATGACTTAATAGTGAAAGTAATAAAAATAGGACAAGAATAACCCGATGACATCACACACACCGTGAAAGACGACCGGGGATAATTGGTGACTACCAGCGTGTAGCGTGTACCAGGCATAATGCAAGTCCTGAGTCTGAAATATGTCTGTCAGCGAGTCCTCCACCTTTTTTAGACTCCACCGTAGACAACGGCAGCATTTCTTCTCCATGTAGCGAGCCACAAGCTCCGTGACTTCTTTCTGACTGATATCTCCGTTATTAGAACCAAACAGCTGAGGGAGCAGCGTTCTAAAAGTAACGGAAGTAACTGATGTTTTGTTTGAAAATGTACTTAAGTATTTTATTATTCAAACAGCAAGCTAACGTGTTAGGTTACTTGTTACTGCAAAAAGTAATCAAAGTACTTTGATTGCGTTACTTTGTAACGAGTTATACCCAACGCTGAAGTCCCGCCCTACCACCTCCGGTTGTGTAGCATTTTTCAACCTTCAACACGTCCTTTACTAACTTTTGCGGTGTTTGATCTTGCAGGGATGTAGCCATTTTTCTGCCATGGTTCGCGTCCTGTAGCCGATATTTTTGTGGGCATATTACACCAAAACCTGTTTCCCCCGGCAATATTTTTGCAAGTGCACCGTTGCTGTGGCACTGCCAAGAATGATTGTGATTGGTTGAAAGAAATAAAAAAAGCTGGGGCGTTTTTTTCTCCAATCTTAAAGTGAGAGTCGGCGCAGTGAGCAAGACTCCATTATATGTGTATGACAACACAGCATCCAGTTGCAAATGGCTAACGTTAGCCTACTGTAGCGTAGCCTCTGAAACATTAACGTCATCTTCCTTGTGCGTTTCCACTTACTAGTAACGTTAACGCTACTATCTAACGTTAGCACTGTAACCTTATTCTAAAACTCATCAGTCATCACTGACTCCAGTTGAGTTTTAAAACTCAATGCAACTGTTGCATTTGACTGTCTTGGTTGTAATGTTACACTCGCTCTCCTCTTCCGTGTATCTAACGTTACTTTGCCAACGGCTACGTCTATCACAGATGTACTGAGGACGTAATGGAGGAGGGGGATGGGACTTTGGAGGGAGACGGGAGTTGTGGATGTTCAAATTTTTGCAAAAGTGCCGTGTGAAATGCAAGAAAGGTAAGAGTTGCTTTAACACATATTCAATCACCTTGTTATTTGAAGTAACAATCTGATTTACATTATTACCTGTTATCACACTGACCCTGAAAAGCACATCATTTAAGTTTTGTCAGGATTTAGTACAAGTCTCAACTTACAAAGATTCCTCTGAACAACATTAAAAGCAGACTGCAGCTCCTTAATCACACTCACTAAAATGGGCAGAAGTATAGATAATAGTGCCGTCCACATAAAAATAAAATTTTATATTGACAATATTGCAATACAAATTAATGATATAAATTGCAAATAAAATATGGACCATGGAGGGATACCATTTTGTATATTCAAAAAGCTAGAAATACATCATCATCTTGGACACCTTGCGTTCTACCACTCAAGTAGTTTTTAAGGGCTGAACAGTTTAAGGACAGCCCTAAATTAACCAGTCTCTGTAACAAAACAGCTTGGTCAACTGCCTCAAAAGCTTTAGAAATGTCTAAGAATAGTGCAGCACAGTATTCATTCGAGTCAGTTGCACTTATGATGTCATTTAAAACCTCACTGTAGCAGTGAACGGCTTGACTGCAATTGTAAAAACAAATGCTCTTGTCTCCGAAATGCACTCTGGGAAACACCTTAGTGTAATGTACAGTGCTTTGTGCACAGCTTGTCAGTGTCTGACTGATGATAAAGTGCAAGTGAGCTCCCGGGTGGATTGTTCCTTTAAGGGCACTTCAGTAGGAGTTGTTTAGAGAAAAAAGAGTGTTACTCATTCACAACCTGCCAGCTTTGTGACCACTCGCCTGCCTCTTTGACTTCGAAGCTACTACATGCTGCCTTTCACATGGCCGAGGACCTAATACAGTAACAAATGCGAGAGTGATTGAAAGAGACTGGACGTCAGCTGAACTTTCACAGAGCTGGACCTATTATATTCACCTGCTGTGGCTGAAGCACACAGCCAGCTTGTCCAAGACAGACCTGGTCACGACAGCAGGTGACTTGGCGCACAGCGTATCAACACCATCATCTTACCCTGGCCTCCTCTACAGCTCTCTCACCTCTCTCCTTCAATTTCCACTTTCTCTACTTCCTCCCCCGTCTTTTGTCCCCAGAGGGATCATTTTGGGAAGTTATTCTGCTCAGTGCCCACCCTTCTCTTTCTGGCTCTCTGTGCATGAAAAGTGGGAACAATGTGTTTTTCCTCCACAAAAGGACTAGGTGACATGACTAGAAACAGGCGTGACATAGATATCAAAAAGAAGACGATGTCAGTGGGTGCATGAATTAACCTCAACTCTAGCTGGCATCAGTTTCCAAATTATACCATTTACATACCTACTGTGAGTGACATTTTCCTTTGTAGATTTTTTTTTCCTAATTGAACCCTGAATTCACAAACCATGAGCACAAATATTTCATTTTATTGTAACTACACATGGATCTGTGGTCTTTATGGTTTGGTTATTTGTTTATTTATAGGGGACAGTGCACGTTAACACTGACATTTAACTATTAAATGTGTTGGGTTAGCTCAACTGCTAATTTTCACCAGTAGTACAGACACAATAAAAAAATTAAGTTATTGGGTAGAGAACTTCAAGAAAAAAGGAGATAAAAGATATGGTGTTTGAAAAGAACTGAACAAAAATTGAAATGCAACACTTTCGTTTTCCCCATTTTTCACAGGCTTAAGTTAAAGATTTAAAACTTTTTTTTTTTTATCACAAAAGATTTATTTCTAGCACACATTGATCTTAAACTTGTTAAAATTCATGTCAGTGAGTACTTCTTTTCCAAGACGGTACATCCACCTCACAGGTGTGGAATATCAAGCTGATTAAACGGCATCATTACTACACAGGTGTGCCTTGGAATGGTCACAATAAAAGTCCACACAACACAATGCCACAGATGGCAAGTTTTGAGGGAGTGTGCCATTGGCATGCTGACTGCAGAAATGTCTACCAGAGCTGTTGCCTATGAACTGAATGTTCATTTCACTATCATAAACTGTCTTCAGTGTTGTTTCTGTGAATTTGGCAGGACATCCAATCATCCTCACAACCGCACATAGTGTGTAACTATGTCAGCCCAGGACCTCCACATCCAGTGTCTTTACTTGCAAGATTGACTGAGATCAGCCACCCAGACAGCTGATGCAACAATACGTTTGCAAAACTGAGGATTTTCTGCACAAATCATCAGAAACTGTGTCAGGAAAGTTCATCTGCATGCTTGTCATCCTTACCAAGGTCTTGACTTGACAGCAGTTAGTCATTGTAAATGACTTGAGTGTGCAAATGCTCAACTTTGAGTGCGACTGGCACTTTGGAGAAGTGTTCTCTTCACAGATGAATACTGGTTTACGTTGTACTAGGCAGATGGTAACGTGCAGGCAAGTGGTTTGCTAATGCCAGAATAAGAGTGCTCCATGGTGGTGGTGGGGTTATGGTATGGGCTGGCATGAGCAATGGACAACCAACTCATGTGCATTTTATTGATGGCAGCTCTAATGTAAAGACATACTGTGATGAGATCCTAAGGTGATTGTCATGTCATTCATTCGCATTAATTTGCATTTCTGGAGTGCTCGTCATGTGAAACCCTAATAATTGCATTTGTAAAGATAATGTTGTACATGTTAGAGTGTCCTTTTATTATGACTATCCCAAGGTACGCCTGTGTAGTAATGAAGCTGTTTAATCAGTATCTGGTGCATTAAAAAAAGTCTTAGCCTTTTATCTTAAACTTGTGAAAAATGGAAGCAAACACCAAAGTGTTTGTTTATATTTAGGTTGAGTTTAAGTGAACATGTAGGAGGCAGGTGGACTTTAAAGTGACATACATCCAACATTGTCTCAACATGTTAAAAGACAGACAAAAATATGATGGAAAATAAAAATGTAGCAAGACTAGAAGTCTATGCAAGCAGCTCTGTGATGCTCCATAGCTGTCCTTTGAGCTAAATGCCAGCATCAATATGTTAACATGCTCACAATGACTTTGTTACCCTGCTGATGTTCCAGTAAGCAGGTGCAACGTTCACCATGTTTATCATCCTATTCAGCATGTTAGCGTGCTATGTCCTCTAATTTATGCTGTGCTCCATTTACCTCGGAAGTCAGAAGCAAGAGTTGGGAATGACATCACGCCCAATTTCACCAGTATATATAACAAGTTGGAAAACCATTATTTGGCAGTGGAGTTTGCTCTGGCCAGGTTAGGATATCAATGCATTATGTGGTATTTTTGTGCATACAAACACTGTGGCAACATGTCCAAAGAAAGTCCTGTGTGTTTGACTGATTTAAAGGCGCTATGTGTAACAATTTCAGTTGTTCTTTGAAACACACAAATTTTGCAGTCAAAAGTGTGTCCGCACATGTGTATTTACCTCCATCAGTGTATCTAAGTATGTCCGTAAGCTCTGAAATTCTCATTTACATATACATTGCGACCGGTGTCTCATCATGTATGTGCGCCATCTTGAAAATACAGGTACGTACAGGGACATACTTGAGAAATATGGAATTGCCTTTCGCGTTTTCACTTGTCGGTTTCCGGTTTCCGCCTGCAGGTAGAGTGACGAAAAGCAGCAGCAAGCAGGCTATAGTCACAAGTGCCGGTGCATTTGAAAAAACGCAAAAAGGCAACGTGACCGGCGATTTCAAAAAAGGAGGGTCAACATCAGGGTAGCCTTTCCCAGGTGGAGAGAGCTGCTGAAGGAGAATCACAGCTAACAGCGGCTAACAGCTGTTAGCGACCAGCGCTGCTAACAGCGCCACTAACAGCTGTTTGCTGCTGTTAGCGGCGCCGGTTGCTAACAGCTGTTAGTGATGCAGTGATGCAAGGAGAGGAATGAGGTGTGTGAGGTTGAGCCACTTGTCAGTTGTCAAAAGACAAGACGTGATCGGTTTGTTCCAATTTACATCCGCCCCAACAGTCCTACGTTGTAAACACAGCCAGCATGGTGGGGAGGGGGTTTGTCAACTCGCGTCGCGTGTGTCTGTGTAGGAGCCTGAATGAATACTCCATGAAGTATGGGATGACATGGTTTCATCAATGTTATCACAGTATTTTGGTACACAGCAGCACAGCTTGTTGCAATACGCGTTTGAAACAGTGAGGTGCTAGAGTGCGCTATCCGTTTGAATGCAATATACGATCTCAACACTAGATGGGAGAAATTCCTATACAGTGCCTGTTTAATGGAACACAGATAAGACAGAAGTGCTAATAAACAGCATATTAATCTACAACTGCTTTCACTACTATTGATACGTGGAACAGCCATCTTGGATTTTGAGGTCAGAGTTGGTGAGGTACTCCTGACTTTTCATTCATTCATTTTCAGGGTCGCCAGACTATCGCAGGGCTAATATATAGAGACAGACAACCATACTTACATTCACACCTACAGGCAATTTAGAGTCACCAGTTAACCTGCATGTCTTTGGACTGTGGGAGTGGGAGTACCCAGAGAGAACTCACACTGACATGCAAACTCTGTACAGTTCCACCCTGGGAACCCTCTTGCTGTGAGGTGACAAAGCTAACCACTGCACCACCATGACCTTCCGAGTACAAAATCTGACTATAAGAGGCATTCTAGATGACATTTCCGACTGGGAACTCATAAATTCAATCTTCCCAGTACAGACAGAATGCACCATAACACTAAACACAAGTACAGCTAAGAATGATGTTGATAGTTGTTGGGAATTTCTTTCAAAACAATAAATGTGAACATCTTGGTGGTGTCAGGGGATCACCAAAGTTAGTAGGATCCAGATAACATGGATGGATTGTACATGTGATGCAGCTTCTGTTGGTTTACTCTGAGCTGTACAGGCAGCAGTCCCACACTTCTAAATTTATCACTGCCAGCATGAGATGAAGGACGAGCATTTTGTAAATACTGAATAATTTTGCATGATACGCATTTTGTTCCTAAATTTAGAAGCCACTGCACCAACAGAAACTCATGTTCACTGTCACTCTAAGATGATATTCTAGCCATTAGCAGAGACACGTTGACACAAGAGTGACTAGTCCAGTTTGATTCGTAAATATGTAACACGTGTCTGAGATACAATTTCAGTTTCAGTTTTTCCTGATCTCAACATTTTATGTCACAGGAGGATGGAATTTGTGTTTCACAGATATGTAGTTGTTTCTGTCCCTCCTATTTTAAGGCTATATGTGTTTGTATGTCCTGGTCAGGTCACTGCGCACACAGCACATTTTGCATCAGGATTTCTTGCCCTAAGTGAGCAGGAACACATCCACTATTATTTTGACTGTGAAAGACAGTGCCAGTGCTTCTACAAATCCACATCCATCAGAGTCAGTGTCACACATTTAGATAATTTTGAACAGCTGCCTCAGAGCCATGTCACCTCTGAGTGAATAAACAACACTCCAATCAACACTTGTCATCTCCTGTCACAGAAAAAATCCGCTCACATTAGAGCTTGAAAAATGGCTTTGAGGCTGGTAGTGCCCTGCTTAAGGGCACAACGTCGACTGGTGCATGTTTTATTATGGATGTGATGTTATCTTTCATTTGGTGCTCTTGACTGTTTTAATTATTTATGAAAATTAATTCAGCGACAGTTTAAGTACAGTGACCCTGTAAGCTTAATGCACCGCAGCTTAGCAACATATGTAAAGAGACAAAACACAAGCAAATAAAAAAGTTCACAGAGAAAAACAGCTAAATACAAAAAAACACAATAAATACAGAAATGCTGCAGGTAGCACAGAGGATAACAAACTTTTTCCAGGGTTCCTACAGCTTAAGACAGGTTAGATTTAAGACTTTAAAGCTTTTTTAATGCCACACACAAAACAAATCTAAGACCAATTTAACATCCTAACAGCATTACTTAGGATATGGGACATTTTTGCCCAAATGGCTATTGCAACATAAATAATGGTTATTTTTGGTCCAGTGCGGTGTAGACATTCACCCAAATGTTGTTCAGAGATCTGTTGCATCAGAGATGGGGATGGAGGCGTGTTCAAGATGAGGGTAGAACAGAACTAGGAAATAAGTGGCATTTGTTGTCATGTTTTCTTGGCGGTTTTGTGTTGCTATCTGTGTATATGGGATTCAACTGCCTTGATTCACATCATACCGAGTTTGAAGAACTTTTTGCATAAAAAACACTGAGCGTTATATGCATTGCTTTATACTGGTTTCAGTCAACATTAGCAAAGGCATGCAATCACAAGTGGTTCCCACCGCCAAATCAAACAGGATCAGATTAATCTGAGCAAAGTCCCCAACAAAAGTGCATGTCAGGCATCGTGGACAGGAGGTTCCAGACACAAAAGTGGCTTTACAATGCAACATTAGAAAAAACAATTCATAAAATTCTACTTATCATGTCAGAGCATTCTTACGATTAATTCACAACATTTTATTATCAATAAGGTGTTATTTTAGATTATGCATTTTTAGACTAAACCTGGTTTCCGGGGAAAAGTGATGTGCACATCCAAAATATCTGGAAGAAGTTTACTGCCATAGTTCTAACTTTCTAAGTGCAAAATTCAGTATATTCATAATATTGCAGATACTTAGGTTTAACCTGCTTTAATTACTACTTATAGTAGTATTTGTCTATTACTATTATATTTATCTATTTATGTATTTATTTCTTTATTTATTTATTTTATATTATTTAATAAGAAATAAAATAAAATAATGAAAAAATAATAATTCTACCCTTAGCACCCCAAATTCTTTTGTAACTCTTTTCTGTTTGCTTTTTTTGTATTTGCAGGGTGTTTCTGCATATGGTTGATTTTGTCACTTTGCAGCACTTTTACTAAATGCAGGGGATCGGATTTTCGAGATTATGCCTACCTCAACAAGCAAGCTCATCTTCTACCTCAGTGGACACACACTGCTTACCAAGAGCATTTCTCTGTGCACACACCACATAGGCTAAGAACACTCAACCAGGGAAAAGGTGATGCTATGGTGTGCGGCTGGATATTGGTTTTGCACAGGACCCAGGAGGTGTCTGCTGGTTAGTGATGAGACCGAGGTGGCTGAAGGAGTTATATGTATGCATGTGGACAGTAATGAAAACAACAGTGACAATCCTTCAAATTACCCACCACCCAACACACACATATGCATATGCACACACACATACATGCGCACACACACACACACACACACACACACACACACACACACACACACACACACCGCAGGCTCTGCCACTTTCACCCAGCTTATCTCTGATGGGAGGGTTGTCTCTTTTTCTTTTTTTTATGTAACCTTCTGCAAAACAACAACAACAACCCCCTGAGAGGCCAATAATCTAGAGGAAGCAAATTCATGATCAAATTTCCACAGCCTATTTTCAAATGCAATTTGGAAAAAGGACAAAAAATCACTGGCAGGCTTGAAGGCAGGCAATTTCACCTGTCGCTTTCACTGCTTCCCTCTTAATCACTTCCGTTTCTTCAGGAAAACAGCGTAGCAGCCTCATGTTGTTTATATCGAACTGTTGCATTGCCATGGCAGTTTAGGTGCTATTTGTGGATAATTGGAGGTGTATGTCATCCATGCTATCCAGCACTGGCTGCCCATGCTGCCTGCCACCTATTGAAAAGGTATCCTATTGAGAGGAATGTGATTTTGCTCACAGACAGATATTTGGAAAGCAAAGTCTCAAAGGTGTGCTTTCCAAGATTTGAAATGAAAGGGAGTGAGAGCAGAGGTCTCTTTTGACAAATCAATAAAAGTGAAAGACCTCTGCACTGTAGCAGTGGTTGTTGGGCCTTTTTTTTAGGTAAATAAAGAGTGTTCATGTTGCGATATGCTGGAGGTGCTGGAGTTCAGATCATTCTGTATTTAGTGGAAAAAGAATTAAACTGAACTGAGACACTAAAACTGAAACATATTTAAATTAGATGAAAAGTGACCTCGTGTGTAAAAGTGTGCATGCAGCGGATGGTTACAAAGCTCCTTTGTAGATTGATTTTCTCACTGCTGCCCTGAGGGAGCTTGAATTTATGACTTTCCATTTGTCTTCCATAAATTCCACTCTTAATGGGCAGAGTACCATATAATGCCATGAATGTTTAAAGTAAGACATGAAATATACTCTGAAGTATTCATGTTGAATGACTCCCTTGATATTGCCTGACCAACTCTGTCTCCTATAAATTAACTTCTTTTACATCTTTGATAAATCAATAACAACATTCAGCTCTAGTGCAGGAGAAAGTGACAGTCCAGCCCAGTTGGCAAAAGAAGATGTTGGCAATTTGAGTTTCTGCAAACCATGAACACTTTACATTTGCATGATTCATGCACATCAAATCAAAGTGATGTAACTTTGTCATCAAAAAGTGGAGGGGATGAGTGATGGCGTTACACCCTGGCGAGATGCCTGCCAAGCTACAGACCACTGTTTGAGACCAACACATCACAAAATCAGAGTATTTTTTGTGAGTCATTGCTATGTTTTCAGTGGCTGTTTAGGCACCAAACATGGGTGTTTTATGGTGACCCATCACTGTGCCTAAATCTAACCACACATTAACCACAGTATTGCTTAAATGTTATTCAGAACATCTACTAAATAATACCATGCAAATGTAATGTACCAGTGGTTTGCAAAATGTACCACACCAACGTTTTTCTGGCAGTTTGGTTGCATAGTCATACAGTGCAGCAATGGTGGTGAAAAGCATTTGCTTTCAACCCTGTTGGCTCTAATGTGTGTCCTGTACTCTGGCTGATGCTCCTCTCATAGAGGTCTTCATGGGTCCACTTACTGCTTAGAAAGGGAACCAAGGACCAGATCCAAATTACATTCTGATCAGGTAGGATGTCAAATGGATCCAACAGCATTCAATATCAGACCTGATGACATTGTACGTTGTAATCACTGAAGGAGAAAATGCTTTAGGGAATGAACTTGATATCTCAAGAACACCTCGAGGGAATGTCTGTCAAATTCTGCAGAAACATCTACTTGGACTCAGCGATGAACTGATAAGGTACTGAAGGTAATTCTGACTTCACGTCCATCCCATTCTTATTCACATAACATCTCCAGAAGGCCTTGAGGAAGATTCCTCAAATTTGGCACAAATATCCACCTGGACTGAACTGAACCGATTAGAATTTGGTGGCTGAGGGTAAAAGGTCAAGGTCACTGTGGCCTCACAAATCATGTTTTCTAGCCATGACTCAAGAATTCGGATGCCAATTATGACAAATCATCACACAAATGTCTAACAGGATAAAATGATGAAGGGAGGACATTTTATATCCAAAAGGCCAAAGGTTCTTTTCGGGGAGACATTTGGTCAGATACTGAATTGGTGACACTAATTTTTGGTGTCCAGCTTAAAATTTTGCAGATTGTATAGCTCTTCTGTTCTGACAGGTTGAAGATGTGTATGAAGCATCCACACTTTAGAATATGTAGCTTCTTGGCAGCAAAATGCAGATTTGAAGCATTGTCTGCTGTCATAGCTACATATGATTCTGGACAGATAAAGGTGTAAACTGTAACTGCAACTTAACTGGTCTGCAGAGGCATACAACTGGGAGGTGGTAATTCTGGCTTCTATTATTTCTGTAAATTGGTCCTTGAAACATAACAAATTGTTTTCAGATTAGTTTCAATGACTTAACTTTAATTCTTAAGACATTATTATATTTTTGCTTTTTTCAGTGTGACTGCATGTTAATTGTAATTATATCATGCTGGTGTTGGTTTTAACAAGTCTGTTTCAGATCAGGTCCAACATTTTGGATCTGATAAAACAGTTAATTGTAGTTTTTACGCTTTGGTTATCTTCACAGAGTAAATAAAGAAAACATAACATGCTAATTAGTAAGATTTAGATTTGCTGCTGGGCACATTATGTTTCCTTTGGACAGAGACCATTTCCCCAATGTCAGTCTATATGCTAAGCTAGGCTAACCGACTGCTGGCTGTGGCTACATATTCACAGTATGAAAATGGTATCCATTTTGGATTCAGTCGGTACTGGATTCAGATTTGATCATTCCTATCAAATCCCAACCCAAACATATTTTGCTGGTGCAAAGCAGTGAACATCTCTTAGTAATAGGACAGTTTTGCACTTCCTCAAGCATCAGCGTTCCTGTGTTCCTTTTCTGAAACATATCTCTTTAAACCCATTTCAAACCCACACAAACAGTCTAGATTCTTTAATTTTTCTTGATAAACTTTAGTCTTCAGTCATGGCAGATTGAAAGCCTATTATAATGACTGAACCTTTACTGTTGTCTGCTCTGGTGTAGAGGATACACTAAATCTGAGCCCAGTGCTTGCATGCATGCCAGCAGGGGTGATGATGATTTGGTCTATGAAGCAAGCAAAGCACGGTCCTCTGCAGGTGTGTGTTTGATTCTGACATCAACAGCCCAACTGTGACTCACCTACTAGAAGAAAAGCCACATGGCTGCCAGCGCTGTTTGAAGCGGAGCCAAAGTAAAGCCAAGGCTGTGCTCTCCAATTTTCAGCAGACTGCTGGGAGTGTTTGATTTCAAAGGCCTCCTCTTGTCTCTGATATAATTAGAGGGAGAACGTCCATTTAGCAGATTCATTTGGGTTATTAGCAGCATTAAGCCTTTAATTAGACCTCTATGGCTCAGGATGACATTTCACTGAAGAGTTTTGCTTTAAGGGAAGCCAACAAAAATATTAACACTGTTTTGACTGCAGTATACAGTACATGTTTTCAGACTGTATACAGTCGAGCATGACAGTATGTAAGTTCAGTGCTTTTTATATACATATATAGAAATGGAAAATGTGTCCGTAAGAAATGATGTTAAATCAGACAGTACTTTACTGGATATATAGCTTCCAGGTTATTGTGTAATTAGGAAGAACAAATAATGTTTAAAGAATTTAAATGAAAGCAAATCAATACAGACAAATTTCTGTTAAACTTAAATAAAAAAGTCTGCTGTGAGCAACAAAGGCACTTAGGTGAAGTACTGCATTTTCTCCTCACACCCTGAAGTATTGTATTATTACTGAGGAAATGGATTCAACTAGCCAAAGTGTTTTAAATCCATTTCCTGATCAGACTCTGCATTAATGGTGTACAAGATCATTTTAAGTTATTCATGCCTTGGGTCGCCTCTCTGATTAGGAGCCTGATTATGACATTGTGATATGATTACTTGAACACCGATGGGAATCATTTGATCATAGATACAGTCTACTTCATAGCACACACTCTTTGTAATATAAATGTGTTGGTTTATCTCACATTTATCTAAATAATCAATTTTTCACTCCCCTATGACTTTTGGAAAACCAAAGCTTACCATGTTGTCTGAGCTGTAAACTTAAAAAAACAAGCCTCCTTTTAAATGTTTCTGATGCACGGGTGAGTGTGTGTGAATTCTCATATCCTGCAGGTTGTGTTTGAGTGTGAAGTTTGAGTCACACTGCAGGGCTCTATTTTCAGTTTCTGAGTCTTACACAAATGATCACTGTTTACACTTTGCCTACATCAAGGACCAAAATAACTTGTGATCGCACACTGAACAATAAATCCTCCATATATACAACGTGTTATTCTCTCCTCCAGTCTGCCTTTAAGTGAACAATCAAACACACTAACACAAATCAGATTTATTTGGTTAGAGATGATTTATAATGTGTACTTTTGGCTTGTAGATTAATATTTCAATATAATGGATTTGTGAGCAGTCCAAGTGTGATCTGGCAACAGTTCCCTCAAAGCTACAGTTACTGTAACAGATTGGAGTCATATTTTTCAAATCAGATGATATATATCAGATGATGATAATATCTGTGTGAATTTAACATTGTCTACTGTAAAGTGAGTAAGCCAATGACCACCATAAGGAAAAAAATACACTCAAGAAAACAAATTCTGTCTCTCTGAACAACATTAATTAATGCTATATTTAGACCTACTACTTCAAAGACTGTTCTCATGTACAATGCAGTGAGAAATCATTTAAACAATCACACAATTTGTTGTGTTGGCTTTGTACTGAAACTGTGACAATATGGTTAAACTGTCGGCTGGGGGTGTTGACATCCATGTCAGAGAAAAGTCCTTCTTATTCATTATCTCTGCATTTTAGGGGACACGAGGTTAATCATCAAGTTTTAATGAATTTGAATAAGACATCACATTAAATATTTGGTGTCAAATCCCTTGCAGTCAGTGAGGACCTGAGGGCTCTGAGTCACAGACATGAGCAGACCCTTGGTATCTTCACTGTTTGTTTTGCCAGACCTGCACTGCAGACAGCCAAACGGCATGCTTGTTTTCATAGGATTTTGATTTTAGTCTGGTCTTCAACAGGTAGAGACGACTGACATGATCAATCACTGCAGCCATTGCCTTGCTGCATCATCTTAAATTTGTTCACCAAATATGGATGTAAGCACCATAAAGCTAAAAGTCATCACTTTAAGCTTAAATGGTCAATGCCAAATATTGCCATAATACCATCACATATAGTAAGTCAACATTTGTTAGATGAGAGGATCAATATCACTTTCATGCCTGTGCAACGAATATAATGCAACTAGAATCAGCCATTTAGATTAGCTTAGCTCAAGACAAAAAATGAGGGAAACAGCTAGCATGGCTTTGTTGAAGAGTAACAAAATCTACAAGCATCTCTTAAGCTCAACAATTTCTTAGACTATATTTCATTTGTTAAAGACACACAAAAACAAGACCATGATATAACACTACCACCAGCAGCCAATTAGATCAGCTTAGCATAGAATAAAGACAGGAAACAGGGGGAAACAGCTAGCCTGGCTCTGTTGAAAGGTAACAAAATCTAGTAGTGCCTCTAAAGCTCAACAATTTACATGTCATGTCTAGTTTGTTTAAACAGGAGCATAAAATGGACTCTTCCTTGGTCGGGTGCATTGTATCTCTGGGGAGAGCCAGGCTAGATGTTTCCCTGTCTCTAGTCTTTATGTTACGCTAAGCTAACCAGCTGCTGGCTGTAGCTTCATGCATGATAAAGTTTTTAAGCCTCCACACCGTTGATAGCCTTGGCTGGAGGCATTATGTTTTTGGGTTGTCCGTCCGTATGTAGGTCTGTACCTGCCCCATCCTTGTGAACAAGATATCTCAAGAACGCCTCAAGGGAATTTTCTCAAATTTGACACAAAGGTCCACTTGGACTCAGCAATAAACTGATACGTTTTTGTTGGTCATAGGTCAAGGTCACTGTGACCTTGTCTATCTCATTCTCATGAACACGATAAATAAAGAACACTTAAAGGGAATTTCTGTCAGTTTGACACAAAGGTCCACTTGGACTCAACAATGAACTGATTGGATTTTGGTGGTCAAAGGTCAACATCAGTGTGATCCTGCATCTGTCTCATTCTCATGAACACGATATCTCAAGAACACCCTGAGCGAACTGCTTCAAATTTGGCACAAACGTCAACTTGGACTGAAGAATAAACTGATTAGAATTCTGTGGCCAAACGTCATAGGTCAAGGTTAGTGTGACCTCATACGCTAGTTATGACAAAACTTTACACAAATGTCTAATAGGATAAAATAATGAAGTGATGACATTTTGTGTCCAGAAGGTCAAAATTAATTCCAAACATTTTCATTGGTATGAAGTCAGCCTACTGCTTACCATGGCAAGCAGTGAAGTGCTAATAAACCATAGAGCAAAAGGTGATCATACAAACTGCAGTACAACAAAGGTGGTGTGACTAATATGCAACTTCTACCTAGGTCTGGAATCAGTACTCAGCTGTTGTTTATTATTATCATATCTTCTCCCCTTTGCCCCTGCAGGTACATGGCCATCATCCACCCTCTGCAACAGCGCATGTCGTCCACAGAGACCAAGGTGGTGGTGGGAGTGATCTGGGTGCTGGCTCTCCTCCTGGCCTTCCCTCAGTACTACTTCTCCAACACGGACCAGCTTCCCGGCCGGGTAGTGTGCTACATCGACTGGCCCGAATACGCTGTGTGTGACTTCAAAAAGATGTGAGTCTCTCTGTGGAACAGCTATTCAAACAGTCAACAAGCCCCGTTAATTACTTTTGAATTGACAGCAAATGTGGGAGGATGTTGTTTGTATCAAGTGTAAATGAGAGAGCATAGCGAAAAAGCACGGAAGCTTTTTGTGCTTTGTAGTGAATAAATTGAAGCCACATCATAGGGGATTTGTGTTCTCCCTCAACTGAAAGGCAAACAAATCGAGCTGGATGGGAGAAAAGAACAGTTAGATTTGATTGAAGCATTACTCCACCATTCATTTTCGATTTGTAATTCCACTATTACAACTACTAAGCTAAAAGAGAACAGTTTACCAGGTGCTTTACAGAGCAAAACATTTCAAGATATAAAACTAGGACAATACACAACTGAAAAAACAGGAACAGAGAATAGGTTTTGAAAAATCGGTTTTAAAATCTATTTTAAAGAATGAAAACAGTATTTGCAGGTTCAAGCACACATCTTCAAAAACAATTTTAGTTTTCAGCTTTTTATCAGACATGCCTAAATTTGAAGTCTGAGTACAACTTTCAGTTGCTAAAAGTGGATTAACCACATAACCACATGTCTATTCAATTCTTACTCAGTGCCCTAGTTTAAAGCTGAGAGCCATGATTCCCAAAGTTCAGCTTTTCACACTCATGTTAGCTCACAGGCACGTGTCCATGGCTTTCATCAGTACCATGGAGTCCATAAAGGGTGCTAGGGTGTCACTTGCAATTCCAATTGTGAAATGCATATTTTAATGAAAAAAATTTTTTTTTATTATTATTTCACATAAATCATGCATACAGAAAGGGCTTATTTTTCTAATGGTGGTAATTGGTTGACACCACTTGCAAAGTAACTGGATCTGGGGCGGTACATTTTATGTTCTCTGTGCAGTTGAGTGGCTTTGGGATGGATTATGTAAAAAATAACTTGGGTAGGTTGACAAAATTTTAGCCTGGTTTATCATAGTACAGACATTTTTCTTATTCAAAAATGTTTTGTTTTTTTTTCAATATTCATATCATTGGCTAATAGTGATGTTTTTAAAGCTACCTGGCAACACTTAAGTAACTAGAGGGCTATTTGACCAGAGGTGCGCCTGTCGGTTTATAGCTGGTCAGACCAGCTAGTAGTCAGTTCAACAATGGCTAATATACAGTAGATGAACAATTATTTGCTGAAAACAGAACTGATTGACTGCTCAAAACTGGAGGACATTATCACAAAAGCTCACAGTGAAAAATTGGACAGGACCAGCCAAAGAAAAGTAAAAAAAGATTAAGAAAGCAAAACTCAAATGGAAAACCCAATGAAATTCAAACACTGCTAGCCAGCTTAGCGACAGCTATAGGGTTGGCATCACTTAGCAGTAAAAGAGCTGTACATTCATATATTATTGACTGTGTCATATGATTTTGCATTAAGTGGCCACAATGAGAGCTGTTACATGGCGAACCCTGGGATTTTTAATGGACTGGTGGTGTTTGCAACTGAATTAGACGATGTGCTTGGTTGTATGCTGGCGATTGAGATTGAGCACATAGCAGAGGAGATCAAAAACGTGAACTCTTCAGCCATTCAGGAAGAAACTATTGATGTGTCGCAACAGTTTCAGTTAGTGCTTGTCCTGTGTCACATACACAGTGCCCATCAGGTTCAGGAGCACCTTTACAGCTTCACTCTCATATACCATCATGACAGCTCCCCAGAAGTGAAGCAAAAACATTTCAATCATCCCCTGGTGACTGGCTTAAGTATAGGTCATAAAGCGCACCCTCTTTATGTTAGCAAATGGAACATGGGCCAAACAAAAAAATCAAAGTACATGTCAACTGAATTTACAAGGTTAAATTCTGTCTTTCTGATAACTTTTAATTAGTTATTTGATACTACAAAAGAGGATTTGATGTCATGACAGACAGCTAAGTGGGATAAAAAAATCAAACCAAAGGCATGCACATCTCACCGTGGGAGGGCAGGTGCTGAGTCGATAGTTGTAGATGAAAGAAGGGTAAATGACTTGCAACACTGCAGGACTCTTTGCAGAAAAACATAATTTATTGCACCGTGACATACGTTTCGAGCTGTGTGGTCTTCGTCAGACAAACAAATACTGTGAGAGGCCATCTTAAATATAGCTAATCACATGTTGCAATTACGGTCACATGACAAGCAGCTGCAGTGATTACATGACACAGATCTGATGTGTTGATTTTGGTAGCTACCTGTATTTTGATTTATGCACCTTTTTATAGAGGCGCCTTGAGATGACACCCACCGTTTATGACGGCTTCTCTGGCCCGATACATAGCTTGGGCTATGTTGTCTTTAGAGTATGCCCTCTATTTAGATCTTTATATATTTGTATATTGTTATCATTAGTATTGTATATTTGGCTTGAGCCCATGTTTTGAATCACATTTCAGATGTGTGGATATATCATGTACTGTGCTCGCTTTCAGATGGGTGTTATGACATATTTTACACTTACATATGTTTATACATGACTTAAGTGACTTCAGACTTGACTCCAGACTCTCTGACCTGTGGACACCTTTGTGTGTGTCTGGATGTATTGCTCTTTTCATTTAAGGTAATCAACACATCAGATCTGTGTCATGTAATCACTGCAGCTGCTTGTCATGTGACCGTAATTGCAACATGTGATCAGCTATATTTAATTCTGCGAAGATCACTGCTGCGCAGACTCTGGCTCAAAATGACATCACTGGTGCAAGATGACGCCATCCATATCCAGAAAAGTTTGTCTTAATTTTTGTACAGTGGAAGGAAGTGGAGACAGTTTGTCCATCTTTATGAACAGTCTATGAAACACACTCTCAATGTAGAGACTGTTGCTACATCTTTTCTTGACTTGTTAGAAGAAATTTTGCCAGCAGAGGAGATATGACAAACTAATAGCCCAGACGTATGATGGCGGAGTGTGATGAGACAAGAATCCATTGGTGTGCGTGAGGCGATACCAGATGTGAATAATTTGCCCAGTATGGACATGTGCACCAATTAAATCTAGTCATACAGCAAGCAGCTCGCCAGATCCAAAGAGAGCGCTGTTTTGTTTTTCCACCAAACTGTGTTAATTTTTTAACTTTTTTCCTTACTCCCTCAAGAGGACAACTGGGCTGGACGATGTGGCACACTGCAGACTTCCAAAAGCAGCTCCAACTCGCTGTAACTTCCAGTCCAGGCTGTCAGTGATGTTCATGAAGACAGAGAAGATTTAATTAAGTGCTTTCTACAGTATGAATACTGGGCAGCCGCAGTTCGATGCGAATACTGAGCGAGAGCTGGATAGATTACTGCAATTCTTAGAAGACTGGGAATTTATCTTCTTCTTGGCTTTGTTTCACTCTGTTTCTGCCAGCTGCAGAAAATAGATATTGACATGGTGTACATCCCAGGTGTGCTGAAAACCTTTGTTGACAACATACAGTGTGTGTGAAGTATTTGTTCCAGTCTTGTGCAAAGAGAGCACACAGCATCCCTCACAGTAGCCTCCTCACTGTGAAGATGGCCTGACCTGGAAACCTATGGCCAGACTGCCACTGAGGTGTACAACATTGTTATGGCCCATATCAGGGAGCAATTTGGGTTCACAGGACATCTTCAAAGAGCCCCATTGTTGAAAGTGAGACTCAAAAAGCAGCTCCCACAGCTCTCAATTGCACAGCTGACGCATATCCAATGATAACCAAGGTGAAACTGCACACTGAGCTCTCTCTTATCTTCGACAGAGAGGAGTTCAGTGTCTATAGTGGAGTTCTACTCTACCTCATAGTGGAGAACAACCTCCAGCTAACCTTCTTAGAGACAATCCACCTCCTTCAAATTCAGATCACAACCCCCATGACAACATCGGAGGCTGAGAGAGGTTTCTCTGCCTTGAAAAGGATAAAAGCATTTCTCCGAACCTCTATGTCCAATAAACATATTAATACGCTCACTATTTTGTCAATTGAAAAGAGACTCTTAAAATGTATTCACAGTGTTTAGAACAAGGTCATAGACAGATTTGCATCCTTGAAACGATGACAGGCCAAGTTGAATTATGAGTGAGCTATATGCTATACGAAAAGAAACATGCTGATAGCTAAGAAAGAAAATGAACCTGTGAGAAAAACAATCAAACTGGATATTGACAATTACGATTGTTTTGTATGTGATAACACTGCACAGCAATTAGTTTTTGATGCTAATTTTTGTGTTCAATTCAATGATGTGCTGTTGCCATAGACTGTCTAAGGTAATGGACATAGCCAGTATGATGTCACTCAATGGCTTGTGGACTCCTGTTTTGAAGCTGAGTTTGGACTTTCAGGCATCACTATCTTGTTTTTATTTTGGAGCAAGAAGTGCCCATAATGTGATGCGAGGGGGAGCTGTGGAGAAGGATCTGACTATAGAATCGTGATGCCTCATTGATGGCTGTTCTCTATTATGCAGTGACACTGCATTGTATTTTATCTTTAAATTGCCCAGATTTCCACGCGATCAAACAAATTGTGCAGGCCCTAATGACACAGATGCCCCAGATACTATGACTTTTTTATTCATGTAGTTACTATAACTATTATTATTATCATTATTATTACCACTATTATTATTATGTTTATTTTTTTACAACCTAATGATGCCTACATCATAGCAAATGACCTTATTTCTCGGTTTGGATTCATACATAGGCTAATTAAATGGTGCATTCTGTTTAAACTTTAATGACAATGTAAATGATAGAAAACTGGATTAAATGACAAATAGGCCTACATCTATAAAAAAAGAAAATAGCATCTAACAAATGCAAAAAAATTAACAGAAATAATAAACATGACTATTTACTAGTTTTGTTCTAAGATATATTGTAGTTCTCATTTTAACACTTGAATTTACGAACCAAATATGGTCATCTTAAATGGTAACATACTTTCCGACTGCTGTAGGCTTTTGTAAGTGGTGCAATGTAACTAAGTACTCTTACTTTACTCGAGTATTTCCATTTTCATACTTTATACTCCTAATCTACCATATTGCAGGCAAATATTGTACTTTTTTTGTCACTACATCTGTAGTTACTTTGCAGATTAACACAAGTAATTCAGATAATAAATGATGATGTATTATTATAGATTAAGCCACCTGGCAGTTTAGTGGGTGATCAAGATGAGCTTCACCTTGACCAGCTGTCACATTAAAGTGATGAATACATTAATCATGTTAATAATAATAAATTAATTATTTTCTAATAATATAATATTTGATTCTGAAACAAACCATTTGTATGATCAATACTTTCACTTTAGGGCACTTTCATATTTTGATGCTAATAGTTTTGTTCCTTTACTAATGTTACAGGTCATCTGGTTTCCCTGTTAACATGTGACAGCAGACGTTGTGGCGTAGTGGCTGTGGGTCAGGAGGTAGAGTGAGCCGTACACTAATTGACGTTTTGATTCCCAGCTCATCCAGTTTGCGTGTCCAAAAGAAAGATACTGAGCCCAAGAGTGTGAGTGTGTGTGCACGTGAATCATTAACTGAGTGGTAGCCTCGGCCGCCAGTGTATGAATGTGTGTGTGAGTGGGTGAAAGTGCTGTGAGAGGTCAGAGGACTAGAGAGGCACTATGCAAATAAAAATCCATTTACCATCGCCAAGATGACAGGAATGTCTGTAATGTTTGTGAATTCGGGGAACATTTTATGAAACTAAAAACATATGGTTATATTTTACCTGCAGCCCCTGGCGACCTCTGTCCTGCCAACAATGCTGACACTGCTGTCTTTGCCAGGGAACAGCGGGCAGGCAGGTGTCAGATCTGTGCAGACCACCGCAACAAAAACACTGACACATCAAAAACAGTATGATAATAACATCCAAAACATGACAAGATTCAGTGACATGAGAAATGCTTTCAAAATGGGCCATCTAATGTTTTGAAATACAAAAATGACCAAAAAAGTAAATAAAAATCAGAGCTGCTGCCTATTGGATTGTTACCATAGCCCCACCTAGTGGAAAACACCACGCTACTGTTTATTACTCTCATTGTTAATCATGCTGCATAAAAAATAAAAAACAAAAAACAAAAAGACAGTACTCAGGCAAACCTCTTGCCTCATATAACACCAGAGCAGAACCTAATCTGAAAAACCTAATGTGAACAGAGACCTACATGCCCACCTGGCCCGACGGTAGTTGTTTATCAACCCAAAACAGATTGAGGTCAGCCCCCTATGCACTATGCAACTTCGCTAAAAGCCCACTTTGCAATTTTGCCTTGATTCTATAAATGAAAGAGCCTGTTCAAGCATCCCCTTAGGTAGCTGAATACAGACCTGATTTTACATTGTTAGTCTTTTGAATTGCAGCAGATTTTGAGAGCTTAGCCAGAGGGCTGCACGGAATGCAAATTATTAAACTACAACGGACAGTCGGGGGATTTTACTCCCAAGGCAGAGAGTTTCTCTGATTCAGAGTCATGCAGGGTCAAAGTCTGATCTTCAGCTGTGTATTCAGTAGCTCAATTTCTCCCTAAGTTTACAGCATTATGATCTGCTTTGTGTTTGATTGTGGTTATTTTCCTTCATGCAGAAAACACCGTATTTCTGTGATTCGTTTTTTATATGCTCTCTCTAATGGGCCATTTAGAGGAAACATCTGAGAGAGCTAGCAGCTATCTAGTGCAGCGCAATAATAAGTTATATGTTTGTGTATTTTTTGTCTCAAAAGGGGGAACTTACGAGAAAGAATCCAGACATCATAGTTAGAGATCCCCTCCAGACATGTTGTAAATTAAAAATATAAAAATACACTATTTTGTGTTTTTTTTTCAACAAAGGTCAATCACCTCATTAAAAATATCTTAAAATTACACTATTCCTAAAAAAAAAAAATCCAGAATCTGCGAATATGCGAATATTGTTCATTCCAGTTTAACAACTTGACATTTTACTGTGAAGTCCATTCTCAGTGTTTGTGCACTTGAGGTTTCATGTTTCTGCAACACACTTAAGTCACATGCTGCATCATGTAGGGACCACTGGAACTCCATAGATAAATTCATCCATTTGTACGACTTAAACTGAATTTTTACTGTGAAATGTAAGCCACAACATGGACTAAGTTTCCCACAATCCTCGATTTTTCACAACTCCACTTGAGCTCCACCCGTGACCTTAGTGTCCACAGTGACCATAGGTTACTGTAGCCAATGACCTATGACGTCATCTTATCAACAACAACAACAAAAATAGGTCGCCCCGTTATTCTTTCTCTCTCCAAAGCAGCCGAGGTCGCCCAAGGAGCCGCAAAGCAGGTTACTGGCTGGAGCACAGCACCTTTGCCGGCTGCCCAGCCCCAAAAGCTAGGCTACATGAGTAAAGACATTTGGTCAATGAAAACATAACAGAACTACTAAATTGGCCTACATTAAACACTCACATGAAACAAGGGAGATTAGCATGCTAGGCGTTATATTAGCATGGATGTATTCGCCCCTAGTTTAAATAATTTTTTCTCATTATCAACTCACCAGGCAAACCAGCTACTCGGGACAGGGCTTCCCACGCCTGCTCCTTTTGATTTCGGTCCCTATATATAAACAGGCTCAAATCATAAAGGACTCAGTGTCCAGCAGTGATTAGCTTCTCTCTCATTTTGAAGTAGGAATGAATGTGTGGTAGGAATTAAAGTTTCCGAGGATGTTCTCTGGGTATCACACAAGTGATGGACATCAACTTTTCGATTCATTTGCAGCTGAAATGCATCATAGCTAATTTGCATAAAGTTCACGACCCCCCAACTTTCATCTGACACTCTGGTCGCCAAAACGCAGACACTTTGCAGCTTTTGCAGCGGTGGTCGCCAGTGCCCATTGAAAATGAATTGAATCGTCGCCTTTGCAGCTTTTGCAGCTCTTGGTGTGCACGTACAGTAACTCCTTCCACCAGATGGCTCTCCAAACTCCATCTTTTGCACCGCACTTTTTAATGGCACTAATGTGAGACCTTGCCTGTCCCTGATTAATTCAGCATGCACCGCTAAGAGTAAATTAGTTTAGCACTGCACAGATTGTGCTGGTTAACCTAACTTTACAATGAAACGAAGTAACAACGCAAGTTAGCACTGAGCTGCAGGGAGAACAAAAGGAGCAACCAGAATCGGAAAACAGCAAAGCAAAGACGGCACTGAAATCACAACCAGGTCTCACTCTGAAGCCAATCCGGCACATGGGCAGTGACTTCCAGCATCAGACACTGATTAAGAAACGTCGTCCTTTAACGTTGGTATGATATGCAGATAATCGCCATTAGAGTTTAATGGCATGACTGGGCATAACAGTACACGACCAAGCACAGGACTCTTTAAGTTTTTGTTTATGTACATGTAACGTTATTGATTTGGTTTAACACTATTCACTGAGCTGTGTTTTAGTGATCTCTTTGTAGTTTGGTTACTGGGTATTTGGCTTTGCCACACCACTGAGTTCATATTTACGTTAGTGATGCATCTCAGGCACAGGGTCTTGCACACAAACTAACCATCCTTTTTTCTAACCGAGCACCGTTACTCTACACAGATCACATGGATACACTGATCTGGTCTTAAACATACACACTGAGAGGAAACTCAGAGTTCCCACTCTACATGTTCTGTTTTCACACTCATACATGCAGAACATACGGAGGCACAAAAAAAAAAGTGCAGAAACATTCTTCCTGGCACACACCCAACTCGTGCTCACTCTGGCACACGCCCTCACTCTCATATACAAAACAAATGAATACTTTAGAATCTGTATGCTGATCCATGTAATATTGTACAACAGTGAATATGACTGACCTTTACTATCCAGAACTCCAAAAACCTCAGCCTTTACGAGCTATTGAGATGGTAATTATAGTTGTAGTTATTAATTTAATTATTCATCAGAGTTCCAAATTGATAGTTCAGTATTTTTTATCAAACTAAATTAATTAATTTGTTATCACTTTTCCTTTTCAAAGGGTGGTGCCCTGATTTAAAATGAATGCAAATTAAATTATATCATTCAATTTAGATACTGGTAGCAATTTAAAGGCTTTTTAAGCTGTTGCACCTACAACCACTACTGGCTCCCAACTAGTTGTGATTAACCAAAATCCTGCTCGCATGTACACATGTCGAACTGAAATTTAAGGTGAGCATAGAGAAACTTCCTTCCTTCAGCAGATGACCATAAAAACAAACTTGTAGTGTCATACTCTGCACATACATCGTTCTGCGCAGTGAAGCTCAAACATCCAGTTCAAGTAACAATAAGTGAAACACACTTTGACTGGAGGACGAGGCAGGTAAAACAGCAATTCGAAGAACTTCAGTATTATTAACCCACAGGCTGGTTGGAGCACTTTTTGCATATCATTTTAAACTCTGTGAGTGCCATAGAGGTTTGGCAAAAAGCTTGCCACCATTTGGATTAATGTTATGCAGAGGGTTGAAGATAGTCAGGACAAGCACTAAGAATAATTAACAGGCACAATGTGACCCTGGTCTGCCTGCGCAGTGACAGTCAGGGTTGACTAGTCACCTTTCCTCCACATATCATCTTTCTTTGAGCTGCTAAAATAGAACCAAAGGCCTCTCATATCATACCAGTGACTAAGCATTAATGTGAATCATTTTAACACTCTGTATTTATGCATTGCTTGGGCAGAGGAAATAGCAAAAGCTGTCATTGCTTCTGAAGCACACCAATTTCATCTCCCCTCACCCCGTGATCTACGATCAAAGAGAAGGCAAGGAAATGTATTGTTGTGCAAATGCTGGTGGTAATCTTGCCCTTGCACACATAGAAACCTTGCTGTGCAAAGCAAACTTCTGAAGCTGCTTTAAAACACAGGGTAAATGCAGCATGCCTGGAAGTGCTTTATTCACACTTTGCGCCACCCCAGTAACTCCAATTTCTTACATTTGTCTTTTTGTAATCCCGCAGGCATAACTAGCCGACACACACATTTGAAGGCACAAACACAGGTTCATTTTCACAAATGTGCACACAAGAGTAGTTCAGCGAACACAGGAAAACACCCACGCAATGACGCACATATGCAGGCACTCAGATACACAGCAACATGGCTCCAATCACAGCTCTGCTGATGGCAACCTCTCAGCTCATCAGCAACAGTGTTTACCCTGCTCTGCTGCCAGCCTTCCTATTGCCCTCCCCTTCTACTGCCTCTGTCACATTTCTCTATGGAAATATAGTTTGTTGTGAACAGCGCAACAGCAATTTCATTGTTCATTAAGGGGTGCCAGCTGCACTTATTACTTTTTTAATGAAACTGTAATCAGTGACACATAGGAACTGAGTGAGAAGGCAGCAGTCATTCAGCTCAGCTGCTGAAGCTGTAAATGATACATTTGATTAAGGCTGACCCCAGGCCAGATCCTACATGTGTTTCTTTGCGGGCGTTGCCCCATTGCCACTATCGCAGTCACCCTGTCTGCTGCCTTTGCAGTCAGTGGGAATCAGTAAGTATGGCCTCTTGGAGAGTTTTAATAGATGACACTGTTTGTGAATGCACACTCACATAGATAACTGTTGTACATCTCCACCCCCATGACATAATCACACCTACCAGAGAGACACAAACACTTCTACACTGTAAGAAAAAGATAAGAAACTCTCCCGTTCCCTCCTTTTACCTTTTTATCTGTCTCTGTTCTGGAGTCTACCCTGGGAACCAGATGAATCTTTGAGTTCACGTTTTATTTGCTCTGGCGGATGTGTTCCTCCCTCCCCTTCAGACAGATTTCCAGCTGAGATTTCTACTCATAACGAAACAATACGTGATAATGTCATTTTTGGCTCAAGCATCCTTGAGCTGAGGACAGTATAGAAAGCATCCAAACACTATCCAAACAGCATAGTAACTGTCATAAGTGCACCTAGATAACAGCACCTGGATCACAATCATAATTGGGATGATTGAAATTAATGACTGTTACTCATTGGGGTTACTGTATGAGGTATGTGCAAATGCCAATGCTCATCTGGTGGGAGAGACATAGGACAGAGAGGGCAGAAAAGAGAGCTGCAGGATGAGGGCTGTATTTTCAATTTTTTTTTTTTTTTTTTTTTTTTTTGCCTTTTTTCAGAAAGCTGCCTACCCCAGCTTCAACAAAATGAAGTCATTTTGAATTTTCCTCACCTTTTTATCCTGCAGAGAATATTTGCTTCTCATGAGAAAAGAAGTACAAGAACACGTCACAAATTAGATCAGTGTTATGCTGAAGAAAGACACACACACATAATAAATACATACAATACATACGGTATGTAACATTTGGGTTTATGTTGGTTGGATTATATGGAGGAGCAGGATGGTGACTTTCTTAAAGGTCCCATATTATGCTCACTTTCAGGTTCATACATTTCATTTGGGTTTCTAGAACATGTTACAAACTATAATGTTAAAAAAAAAAACAACACATTATTCCTCTCGTACTGTCTGCCTGAAAAAATCTGTCTTCACCGTTTTAGCACCTCTCTCTTTCAGTGTTCCTCCTGAAAATGCTCAGTCATCTCTGACTGGTCAGTGTTTCTGGGTCTTTCACATAGCCAAACTGACTGTAACAGCACTGTAGTGGCACTGTCTATCTTTATATAGTTGTGACATCACAACACGAAATCCTAATGATTTGCTTAAAGGCACAGTGTTTGAATATCTTCCCAAGATGTGTCCTCATATAAGAGCATCACTTTTTGGGTTTACTTGACCTTATACTTCATTCTACTTAAAGGAGCTATATGTAAGAAATCTAAAGCAAATAGCCGTAAAATCCTCCTAATATGTCACAGAGACTAAGGAATAATGTTCATATAACATACTGATCTCACCAACAACAATAGTACGGCCAGAATATTCGCATTTAATAAAATATTTTACAGTCTGCAAATCATGTTTATGTTTTGAATTTGTGTTTTGGCCTGTTGCGCCACCCACCACCGTCTACCAGTCACGCAGTCAATAGAGTCTCAGCATCAGATACAGTTACGACTGAGCTACAGCAGCACAGCAAGCAGCATTAGCAGTGTTCCGGTACATAGCATTAGCAGCCGGCTCCTCCTCAGCTGTATCCCGGCAGCAGCGTTAGCAGCAGAGAAGCCAGACTTGCTCGAACGGTCCACTGAAAAACCGAAGATCACGGGCGCGGTGACACGGCCTTGCCACGGCAGCCACCCGTGGGCAAACAAATCAGTCTCTAGCGTGCTGCTGTCCAGCAATCTCAAATCTGTAGGGGAGGGGGGGCGGACACGACTCGCGGCAGTATTTTGAATTTGAGTGCAGTAACCATTGTGGCCACATTCTTACATAAAGCACCTTTAACTTCAACCTGTTGTCCTTGTTCATGGACCCTTTTGTGTGCCATCTACTGGTGGTAAGAGCACAATACACTAATCCATGTAAAAACAAGATGGCAGCCTTCTCTGCCAAGTCAGTCTGCAGCCCTTGTTCTTGACTCACATATCATTGAACTAACCAATCAGAAGCTAGAGGACTAAAGGCCAAAACACACAACACAATGTACAACCCCAAACCAGCGGCAGACAGACGCACGTCAGGGCTCCTGGACATGCTGCCCCACTGCACTTCACGCCACTGTCCTACTTTCAGCCTTGCTCCCCCCCCCCCCGAATTAAATGCATTTCCCCACTCACTTTATGCTTGTACATACCAGCTCCCGTAACAGCTTCTTGTCTCTGCTTCAATGGTAACTTGACTCTTCTCCTCACCATTGATGCGTAAAGAGAACTCTGTTGCTGTGTCATGTGTGACGAAGATTGTATGAGGAGAAACTGGTTGTTGAGGTTGAGAAATATCCCGAGCTAAACGACCCACAATCTAATCATTGTGAAGACAACTGCCAAAAAGATATTGCCTGGTGAGTTATAGCTCTGGAGAGCAGCTCTTCAGGTGATAAATCAATATTCAAATTTGTTGATTCAAATTTAATTCATGGGTGTCCAGACATGATTTTAAGATAACGCAAAAGTGGAGGAAGTACAGATCTTTCAGTGAAGTAGTAATGACTTAATGTGGTCGGTTGCTGATGAGTTGCAGCACAGTGCGTCCTGTGTGTGCTAGGGGCAACACTTGATGTGCATCACCTGACGTGCCTTTAGACTGAGGTAAAAGTGTGACAAACCCAATGCGTTCTCACCCCACTCTTTCAATACCATTGCTTTGTCAGTGGACCTATACGTCAGGTCGTATACACTTTCAGTTTTTGATGTTCAGGGACGGCATGTCAGTTTACACTCTTTACATCCATGTAGTCTTTTTCAAAATAAACTTAAAACATACGTACAATGCTTTGCTTTTAGGTTAATTTACTTGGGTTTAGGCAACAAGAGCATGTGTTCAGGCTTGGCGTGACTTAAAATTAGGTACACTTATTACTAACGACATGTAACGTCATGTGACGTACCTCAGTACTGTAGCATACCACACGTACTAGCACACTCTATTGTTATTAAAATAACTCCACTGATGTTTTGTTTCACACAGGAAATGATCAGTGGGATTTCAGTCGAGAGAGTTTACTGGCCCATACACCACCCCCTTCACCTGCCCCGTACACACTTTCATGCTCTCTATACCACCAAACAGTGTGTTTCATACTGCTGCAAAGGTTGTCTCTGTACGTTGGTGTCCGACGCTGACGTCTGCTGACAAAGCGTTGGTATTTGACGATGTGGGAGTGAGAATGGGCTGAAAAACCAGTGACAGATTCACTAATGAAAGCATTAATAATGTAAATAATATCTGTGTTAACTTAACATGAATATGTAAATAGTTAAGTGTGTAAATTGGCACAAATAGATGATTTAACTTCACTTCTGAACTTTATACACACGTACATTATGAGACCCACACTCAAAGAGAGGAAATCACAGAGTGAGCACACCTCGTTCTCTGTGATCTCTCTCCACTAAATTGGGCTTCACACAACATGAGCCTGAGATTAGTGCCTGCAAGGCAGTGAGAAGAGAGGCATCCTGTTACCTCCTTTTTTCTCTTGCCTCTGCTGGCAGGCAAAGTCAAAAGAACAGCTGCCCTTCCTCCCAACACACACATTCATTAATTATGTATACTGGTACAAACACCCACATCTTTAAATAAACAGGCACAATTGAATTATGCATGTAAACATGCCTTTCCTTCACATAATTCACACTTTAGTGCTCATATACTGTAGAATAGATGTTGATACAGTTCATTTCATGATAGAGGATTGAGCTGAGGGTGAGCTCTGCCACTCATATTTGTTGCATTTGCATTCATATTCACACACACACACACACACACACACACACACACACACACACACACACACACACACACACCCACACACACACACACACACACCAGCGGCCAGGAAAATAAAGACATTTGAAGCATGTTTATCCGCTGGGGGAGAGAGGAGGCAGCAGCAGCAGAAATTAAAACAACATAAGTTACTGTGTATAATTTGTCAGGGTGTCTGTGGCCTCTGTTGAAGGAGGTTTTATTGACTCAGCTTGTGTGACAGCAAGGTGACATGGTACAGATCCTATTCCCCAATGTGTCATCCATCAGTGGCGGTTAAGGGTCTACTGGGGCCCTCTGGGGAGATGGTTTCTGTCAGAGGGAGTCCCTCTGCTCTAACAAGGTAATACTTCAGTTAGAGTTGGTTTGTTGTAAATGAAAACTTTGAAAAAAGTATGCATAAAAGTTTTTCTTTTCTTTTTTTTTCTTTCCTTTTTTTTGAAGTGCAGTTGGGCCAGTGCATTGCTTTTCAAAGTCTAGGCAAAGACCCTCCACCGGTAATAGTAACAGTGGCGGAATGTGAATGTGACTGTGTACATTAACTCAAATACTGTACTTAAGTATGCATTGAATGTGACTGAAATTACAGGTCCTGAAATTCCCTAATAATTTCATCGAAATTTCCTGGAAGGTTTTGTGTAATTTTGTGCAAATTCTCAGGAAAGTATAGACCAGTGGTTCTTGACTAGGGGTCCAAGGGGACCTGAGGGGTGCTAATGGAGTTCCAGGGAATTCCTGATCATAGGTTTCAGTCCCTTCATGGTTATCTCCTGAACTGTTGTTGACAGCTATAGAATTCTGGTCTTATTCACATTTAACAAACAAAATTTTTTCATATGGAGGTCCCTGAAGCAAATTTTATCAAATGCAGGTCCGTGTTCTAATGATGATTCTGTTACTAAACCCAACATAGTGACAGGGAATTTAGGAAACACTTCTGTGAGTTGTATTAGAGGGTAGGCGTGACTATGGTCTAATGGGTTGGAGGACTTGTTAAAAACACCATGACAATAATTTGCACAGCCAACAGTGGTCGGCTGGCAGTAACATGGTGGAAGATTAGCTCGCTAGAAGTAATAGTTGGCAATAGCCTTGTAGGTGCTAGCGGTCCAATGAGAGTCTCGTGATACAAGCAAAGAAAGGGACCCACTTGTAAAAGCATTTCTCCATAGTGCCTCTAGTGGCCAAAAACACCACAGGGTACCTTTAAATCCCATTCACATACAACACTGCAAGGAAAACCTCAACAAAAGAAAAAAAAATCCATTCATAAAAATAAAATAATCAGTAGATAGAAATAGATTTTGTACAACAGTAGGCCTATGCATGATCAGATTGAGAAGCATTTACATTATGTGTGCAGGCTGCTCAATCTGCTGCCATAATAATAAATAAATAGTAACCAGAGTACGCCATTATATATCAGCAAATATGTAGTCTCGTTTTTGATACTTTTACCAATAGTAGTTGATTGCATGTGCGTGTGTTTTTGAGCAGTAGCAAACAGTATTTTTTCATGATTTTAACAAAGTGGTCGACAGTCAGTGTTTGAAGACACATAAATGTTTTCAAATTTGGGAAAATCACCAGAGGCTGGCTTCCTTTCATTATTTGTTTTCTACAGTTGAAATGCGCACACAGAAACTCCTAACATCAAAAAAAGAAAAAAAAAGTAAAGAAAAGAAAAAGAAAAAACAACAAAAACGAAACAAAACAAAACCCCACAAGTCAAACAGTGAAAAGTGTCAACCCACATTAAAAAGCCTCTGTGAGGTCTTGGAAGAACAGTTTGGTGTTTCTGTTTCTTAAAGATATAATAGGTAACATTTCTGCATTAAAACAGCAAACAGCACATTTCTTTCATTAACTGCTTGCCATTTTGCAACATAGTCATCCAGTAGGGACCTAATTTATTGGTGTGATATTGATTCAGCTCACTACAATGTGCTACTATGACAAATGACCTATACCAGCCACCCAGTTAATGTGTAGGCCCCAGATCGCCACACATTAATTTTCTTTTTTTCTTCCTCTTTTTTTTTTTTTTTTTTTTTTTTTTTTTTTAACCATTTAACAAGGGTAAAAACCAGTGGCAGCTGCTGGTCTTTCAAACAGGGGAAGTTCACTTTAATGTTTACATCATAAAATTTGTCATATTGTAGCGAGGCAGTAACTTATAAAAGGAACATTTAATTGAAGCCGTTTTTCAGCCATACTCATGCCATAGAAGAACCACAGGAAAACACACCTCAATGATTTTCAGATGAGTTTACAAATGGTGAAAATTAGCTATATGGCTTATGGAAATAAGGAACTCTGGACGGCTCGAGCTCGAAGTGCAATGATGCCGGTGTGTATTTCCAAAGCGCTGTCAGTCACAAAGGGGTTCAGCCTTTTAGACAATTCCTCCGATCATCATGCGTACACCGAGCGTCCTCTCCTGCATACCACTCCATTAGGTCCCAGGGAAGCTGAGTCTCCCTGGAAGTGACGATTTTGTTGCATTCATCCAATGACCGTCTCGCTTTGCTGCATGAAAAAAACCTGCTCAGCACTGTAGGAGTGCAAGGAGGTTCTGCGTCCACTGTGCCGACACTCGAATGTATGACAGGGAGGTCGCGTTTGAAAACTGGTGATAAACAGCTGATGTTTGAACATCATAGTCATGATGTTAAACGCATCCTAGAGCATGTTTAATGCAATGAAAATTCTTATTTTAATGTAAATTCAATAGTGCATATTTAACCATTTCTTCTATGAAATTTTAGGGGAAGTTCAGCCTCCCTTGTTGTCTCAGTGCAATCGCCCCTGGTAAAAACCTTATTTCATTGTAGAGCTGCTTACAGTGCATTGATTCACTCAGCCCCTCTTTGCCGTGCTCTTTCTCTCTGTTTACCAGACCACAGTGACAAGCTAAATGAGCCAGGTTCACCGCTAGTGCAACCTATGGTCCCTCTACCTTATTCCCCGTCTTGGAAACTATTTCGCCAAGGGAAGAGTCAACACGCAGCTCCAGAGACGGACCATAACAACAACAACAACAGAATAACATTAGTTGTAGGGGCAGTCAACTCATCTAATGCTAATGATCAATTAATACATTACTTTCTGTATTGACTATTGTAACACAGTTGTCTTTGGCCTCCCCACCAAACTCCTTAACAGACTTCAAATCATACAAAACTCTGCTGCCCGGGTCATTACCAGCACCAAATCATCTGACCACATCACCCCATTCTTATCCAACCACCCTGGCTTCCTGTTCAGTACGGGATTGACTACAAAACTGTCTGCTCACCTTCAGAGCCCTCCACAATGTAGCCCCCACCTACCTCTCTGACCTCCTCCAGGAATACACCCCCCTTACACTCCCTGCGCTCTTCCTCTGCTAGTCTCCTGACCATTCCCACCTCATGCCTCAGCACCATGGATGCCAGGGCTGTCAGCTGCACTACCTCCAGGACCTGGAACTCCCTGCACCGACACAATTGACAGGCTGACAGCATAACATCAAAACATCATTCAAATCCCATCTCAAAACCCACCTTTTCAAACTAGCTTACTCATTCTAACACTGACAGGACCCTCTACCCTGTACTCCTAGGGATGTTCAGGGACTTCAAAAGTTTCTTGTACCCATCCCCTTACTTGTGTTTTTCACCATTTAGCAAAGTAGCATGTTGCATATTTTGCTACAGTATTGACCTTCCAGAAACAGCTGCATTCATACAATGAAGTGAAACCCCTCGACTACACATGCATTTTATCCTTTTAACTAATTGTGTCACCTCTCAAACTATTTGGTTACACCAGTGAAGTCAATATGTATGTAAGACTTTTGTACTGTATTTCATATTTGTAATTAATTTTAGATCACTTTTTGAGAGATCTGTTTTCAGACATTACAGGGTCTTTTTCCGTTGATCACATTATTTCGACTTTGATTAATATTGTTAAGAATAAACTATGAAAAGCTCCAAGGGGGATATTTTGTATCAGCACTGCTTTTATTCTAATGACTTAACTTTTGGGTACGCCTCAGAGGTAATTGGTTGTTTTCAAAAGCTCATTTACATCTCTGTTGTTTTTCACCTGTTACAGAAGCTTGCTAATCTCTCTGACCTCTCATCAGTATCACATTTCAGCAGCTGGATTCATTTTGTTATGGTACCATTGTTTATTTCGACAGTGTAGAGCCAAAATCCCAGCAAAGGATGTTTTTTAATGTGGTGTTTAATGTGGCACCAACCATCTTAACCACCCACAAAGCCACTTTAATCATGCAAATCAGAAGGATCTGTGAATTTATCCATCAGCTCTCTCTGCATCATTAACACTTTGATGATTCACTGTCTGGAGGACTTTGGAGGAAGGAGCACTTCAGAAACAGTGCATATGTCATTTAGATGGACACAGCATCTGATGTCAGTGTGTCATTTTAAGCACTCTGGTTTTGGGAGGTGTGTGCAGAGATGTGGCAGTTTAGCAATGATGAAACACAGTGGCAGCCTTTGAACCTCTCTGTCTCTCAGAGAATTGACCCTGACAACATCTTCACCCACAGGCTGATCCTGGCAAGTCACACTGACACAGTTGACTTTTTCAAAGAAAGAAAGTAGGTTTGCTTTGACAGTGGCATTAGAAAAAAAATCTAGATGCCTGAAAGCTGAGAAATAACATATGCTTTAGCAACAGGAGAGCCAAGAATGTAAATGTTGATTTTTTTTTTCTCTTCTTTTAATGTGTCCCAGATTGGAGAGTCACCACATTATTTTAGCTTTTACAAGACGGAGATATATTAACAAGCACTCCTGCTTCTTCTCCGTCTTCAGGCTGTTGTGTAAACCAAGACATTTATCTTAGCTAGTGGTGAATTGCAAATGTGAATGAACTACCTGGTGTCCTTTATATTAAGCCTGTTTTTCATGTAAGGGAATTAGCAAGCTGTTACAGCCAGTTTCACACCTCAGCAAATCCAAATAAGGATGCCAAAGACAGTGAGCAAAAGTATATTTAGTCTGGTTACATTTCCCCAAAACTGAGCTCATATTTAGCAAATAACAGATGTGATACACAGTATGTTGTCTATGCTGTTCAATCTGAACTGAGAAACACACTTCCTCCTACATTACACACACACACACACACACACACACACACACACACACACACACACACACACACAGACAACGAGTTTGCCTTTAAACTCTGGGCACTTCTACATACAAATCACATTTCTACTAGTAATTGGATTGCGGAAGCTTCCGTTTTCTCTGAATTGATCTTCCTCAGCCTTGTGGTAAAGGTTATCGGCACCTTGTGTGACCTGCTGCTATGTGCATTGGCTTTGGTAACACTTTAAATAGTGTTTTATTGCATGGTGTGGGAGAATGCTTGACTTCTTGGTTTAATTAAAGACAAGATTAGATTTTATTGCGTTTCTTCTTTCCGCTCATGTGAAGGGAGAGGGTAAAAAAAGCACAGCTGTCACTAACAACATTAACGACGGCTCTTACTATTGAGCTGTGCCAGTGAGCCGACACGCACAACCATGTTCACAGCTGAGTCCCAATTACATTCACATTTTAAACAAATTGAATATGCGGTAGAAGTGTGACCAAACTAAGAATAATCGCAAAAGTGAGTATACATGTTTTAAACAAAACCCTGCTTTTTAAGTGTGTTGTTGATGTACAATATTATCCTACAATTCAATGCACAAAGGATATGGAGGAGCTTCCCACAGCTGAAAAACATTCAAACTAATAACAGATGGTGGTGAGACAGCTCAAGAAAGATGGTGTAAAACAAAAACATAAAGACATAAATTGTGCTTGTTTGTGTGAAGTTTAACAGTCAAGTCAAGCAGGCAGTTGAACACTAAATACTCCAACGCCACAGATTGGTTGTTTGTTGGTGCACATATTGCATTTCCTGTTGGTAAAAACTGCACTTGATTTCTTGTATCCTGCCTGCAAAAACAGTAGACTATGGCAATGTACTTATAGAGGAAAATTCCAATTAGTATGTATCATCGGTAACTGATATGGCCCTGCACAGCCTGCTCCATCCACACAGGTGTTTTCACTTTGTTTCACTGATTAGACCTCTCCTCAGGACTGCGTGGGTGCGCACTGACTGTGATATCTCTCTCCCTTTGTTGTTAGTGCAGTTGCACCTGTTGAAGCCTGGTCACAACGGAAAGTGGAACAGCGAAGTTCATCCGAGCATCCCCACAAAACAATTGGTGCTAGAAGTTTGGTGATGTGCGACCACTTGCAGGGCTAGTTTGCAACCAGCTGGCAAACAGTAACAATGTCGTGATAGCTCTGCTACAAAAGTAATCTAGTTAAGAGAATATGGTCATGAGAGCAGGGTGCCAACTACAGGGGAGTCAGGGGGAGCTTGGCTCCTCTTAATAAGACATAAGCTCCCCTGAAGGCATGATTTGTGAAAATTTGGGTGGTCTCAAAAAATATTTAGAATATTATTATTTTTAGTATTTTCTCAAATCACTGAACTCAACAGGCTTATTTTTAGGACAGGTGTCTATATGGGACAGGCATTTCATTCCTTTTGCACAAAACTGTTGCTCAGCAAAGATTGGAAATATGATCAAATTGTTAAGTTGAACCAGTATGAATGTTGCTTTAAAAACAAAAAAAAAAAAAAAAAAACTTAGCTTAGATCTAGCTCTGACAAACGGCATCACAAAGGATTATGGAACCCAGCACTGCAACACAAAACCACTATATCTAGTTATCTAGTTGTGATAAACCCCTTTGATTCTTTTGATCGGTGAACATTTATGGACTAAATGAATATGAATGTTACTGGGAAATCGAAGAGTGGACACATGATTCTGACTTTATGACAGCTGGTAAATCTGAATTGATTACGGTCCCCTCTGGTGCTCATGGTTTCAGTAAAATGCACTTAACGATTTAATTGCGGAGAATCTAACTGAGTTAATAATATGTAGCATGTCCATATTGACATAAATGTAAACATTCATATTTGTATGTGCGATCTAAACAGCTAATGAACGTTAGCTCAAATGGGTAGCCAACAGAGCATGTGAGCGGAGCGGGGAGCGGGAGGATTTTGTGTTGAGCGAGGAGCGGCTATTTTTTTAAAAGGTGGAGCGGAGCCTTATCTCTCCCTCCAATTTCGCTCCGGTCGCTCATGCCCCACCCAGAATGCATCTTTGCACCTGCGCACTCCCACACTATTTTCTTTCAAAACTATGGAGTTTACTGTGTACTTCAGAAAAGAAACTGAGAAGAGAAGTGCGGGGAGAGGCGAGAGGGCTTTGGAGGTCGGCCGCTTAACCTGGTCTGTCTCCTCTACACTTTGACTTATTTACACCCTGCCAGCAATACCGTGTAGAACGGACCCTAACTGCGGGGAGAGGGCTTCCCCAAAGAATCTACCAAGCTCATGTTTTGTTGGTGCCGTAGCATTGTTCCGATCTCTCATTAGTCTGACGTCCCGTTGTTCCGATATGTGATTATTACTGTATTTGTGTACCACAGAGGATCAGCAATGCAACAAATGTAGGCGGGCGTATTTCTGCCTTGATGGTGCGCTGCGACCAGCTCTAGGTCAGCTGGGAAAGGCTTGAGGCGAAGCAGGTTCACAGCTTATGTGTTTGCCACTTTCTTTTTCATTTTAACCCACACCATGATCTTTTCCTAACCCTAACCAAGTAGTTTTTGTGCCTAAACCTAACCAGACCTTAACCACAGGGCATCATGATGATTTCGGAACAACGGGACTTCGGAACAATGAGTTTAATATAGTCGGAACAATGGGATGTCGGACCAATGGGCTGTCGGAAAAATGGGCAGACCCAGTTTTACTTGTGAATAGAAGATTACAGGTTAGGGCAGTACGACGCAGATTTGTTGAGCAGAGTGGTGAGCGAGTGGAGCGGGATAAAGTTTGTGATGGAGCGGAGCGGAGCAAAGAATGTGCAGAACCAAGCGGAGCGGACAAGCGGCTCAAAGTGACAGGTCTGCAAGCGAGGAGCAGAAATTTTCACCCGCTCCACTCCACTCACATGCTCTGGTAGCCAACAACCTAGTTTTATACATCCGCTACTTTTAAGTGATCTCCTTGGCAGCAACACTGGGTGTCTAACTGAGACTACTGTATTATATTGTGATGTTTTGTTTTGATACCCATGTGGAGGATGATGTGGTCACACGGAACCTGTTTATATAGAATACATTATAAAGTCATTGTAAAGAACACTGGGCCTCATTCATCAATATCTTCCTAAGTTTTCCTTAAATTGGTTCTTAAGAAAGCTCTTTAGAAAAGTCTGTGTCAGATTCATGTTGTGTTCTTAAACCGCAGAATTGATCACACCAGTGTTCTTATAATGATGAATGCCATTGTCGTAGTTGAAGGCATATGTCAGTTGATGCTAATTAGGGCATGAGAATGCAGGGCCGTGTGCACACACAGAAAATGAAGAAGAAAATGTTGAGAGAATTAAACTGAGTATGTCCAAAAGAAAGTCCTATGAGGGTGGAGCACCAGACTAGCAGCCATATTTAGTAGCATCAGGAGTGGATATAAAACCACACAAAAAGATTCAGAGACAAGCACCATGGCACTCTCAAAGTAGTGTGTGTGTGTGTGTGTGTGTGTGTGTGTGTGTGTGTGTGTGTGTGTGTGTGTGTGTTTAGAGAGAGACAGAGTGAGGGGGAGGAGGTCAAGGTGTATCCCTCTTGCTGTGAGGCAACAGCGCTAACCACTGTACAATCGTGCCGTCCAGCATATTTATTGTTACATTTTTTTTCTAAAAATCAGATCCATTGTTTTATTTTGTCATACCATGTAACCTCTGTAACCAGCATAAACCAAACTACAGATAGTAATGCAACAATACTGTAAGAACACTAGGCATATCAGACCTCCGTCCCTTATTATAGCTTTGGCTTTCACTGCAGTGAAGGATTAATTTTAAAGGTGTCCTCCTCAGTTTAGTCTGTAAGGCAGACTAGTGTCTCTGTAAATCTTAAAGTCTCCAGTGCATATGAGTTCCCTTCAGGCTAAAGACTCCACCTGACGGAGCTCTCAAGGCTCTGATATTAGTTGTCTATGCAAGTTCTCTCTTGGCTGGTGAACACATCTTCTGTGCAGTGTATCTGTGTCTCAGCGTGTGGTCATTTCTAAGTCTAAAGGCGCCTTAAGCCCTTAGACAACTTACACCTTTATCATTCTTATGACTACAAAATATATATGCATACTGTCATCCCCTGCATAGCTGAGCCCAACTTCAAACTGAACACAGGTCTAATCAAGCAGAGTAATTGCAAACACCTGTGTGGATCAGGCAGCTCTGCAGTCCCAAGGCACTCTGATGAAAGCTCCTGTGCTCCTGGGTATTTGGTGGGATTAACATAATTGTAGTTAATTGCCAAGAAAATGGCCTGTGAGTCTCATCTGCAGCATTTACAGAGGGGAAGACAGATTGTCCCTCTGTGGGTGCTGGAGTCAGGGGGTCTTCCCTCTCTAAACACAGTTAAACACGATATATACACTCGCTCTACACAGCTCAGTGTGATATAATACGATTTTCCACATTTTAATGGACATTAATGCACACACACACACACACATTCGTACATGAACAGACCACAATACTCCCTATTAACCTGTGCAAACACTTAACAGGGAATTAACACGATTAAACAGCGTGTCTGTGATAGATTACCAAATCATGAGCTAAATACTTTAACTGTCATATTTAATTATCTCATTAAGGGTTTAAATTCATTGGACAGGTATTGAAGCAGAGGTCTAACCAATGCCCCTCACATCTTAAATTGTGTTACAAAACCAAGCAATATCTTAGTCCTCTGGCAAACAAACTAATGATGATTGATTTAGCTCTTGACTCGAATGAGTAACTTTTTATTATACTGCTTGCTGCATCAGTGCTTTGGAGATAGGGGGAGTTGTCAGGGAGAAAAAAAGATTCAAAGGCCTGCTGTTAACTCGGAAATATCCACTGCCACTGAAATGCCCTTAAAATAAACATTAAACTGCACGTGGGACACTAAGGACTTCTATTTGGTATTCACTATAAGGTCTAATGGTTATATGACACAGGCATATATGTTTCCAGTCGCCTCTCTGTCAGATCTGCTAGATTTCTGCCAAATGTATGCTCTTTTATGCTCTTATGTCTATTTCCCAAGTCTTGGGGGTGCTTTTTGTGGTTGGCTTTGAACAATGGTGGCACATGGCTGAGAGTCATTCATCAGGATAAGGAAATCAACTCACCAGTCTGCACACTCCCGCCGCTTCTGCTAGCTAGACAGGTTGAGGTTTTCAAATGTAAACATCAGTATACATCAAGGAAGAGATAGAGAAGAATGGACGTCAGCTGAACTAGCATCCTGCTCGCACTTGTACAGGTGATGGAAAATAAACTGGACGACCTCCATGCTGCATCAGTTACCATCAAGATATGTAATGAACTGTAATGTCTTTTGATACACTTAAACCTGGCTAAATCTTGGATGAGAAACTGGACTGGTCTCCCAACAATGACGTCCTCTACAGAAGGGGCAGAGCCGCCTGTTCTTCCTGCGGACACTGAGGTCCTTTGATGTGTGTGTGGAGATGTTGACGTTCTATCACACAGTGGTGGCCAGTGCACTGGCGAGGGAAGCAGCTTGACAGACAAAAACACCAAGGGTTTGGACAAGCTGGTTAAAAAAGCTGGTTCAGTGCTCGACTGGACCCACTAAGAACTGTAGTGCAGAGGGGCACATTGAACAAACTGAGAGCTATAATGGACGATAGCAGACACCTCTCCACAGCCTCCTGGAGCAACAGAGGAGCAGCTGCAGCAGTCGGCTCATCTCACTTTGTTGCAGAACAGAGCATTTCAGGAGATCCTTCGTACCCATGGCACTAAGACTGTTTAAGGCCTCCTGAATCCAATCTCACACACACACACACACACACACACACACACACACACACACACACACACACACACACACACACACACACACACATCACATTAGCCACAACAGGACTGGACTGTGCAATTTTGATTAATTTGATTTGATTTGATTTTTAATTTCCGATCTGACAGAGCAGAGGACTCTGGTGAGAGAAGGAGAGTCATGTGCTTTACCGTGAGTAAGGACTGGTGTAATGGTAGAAACATGAGGTGCTGTCCTGTTTCTGCTTTAGATCACTGCTATATGCCATTTAGAGGCGGCTTCAGTGCAGCGAAGTACCTAGAGGCCTGAATGACAGAAACATAAGCTCAGTGTCCATTTCTTATAATTATCCAATTTAAAGTGGACAAGGGATGGATTTTTAAGAGCTTTCAATTAAGTGCTATAACTGCACTTAATCTTAACAACAAATCAACATTTTGAAAAGAACTAATGATTTTTGTGGAGGAAGATCAACACATCCACATGCTCTGCTGGGATTGTGGTCTGCAGCCTGTTGGCTGTGAGGCCTGCAGCGAAGAACACCTGCTCGGAGGGCACTGATGTCCCAGGGATGGCCAGATAGCGCCTTGCTAAGATGGCAAGCCTCAGAAATCTTCTCTCTTGTTCTTTGCGTCAGGGAAGGAAATTATTTTCAAAGAATGGGGAGATGGCCCTCAAGCAGGCTGTCATTCCACCTCACTCTCTGTCTCTTCCCCCTGACGTGCCGGGTTGTGTTACTCCCCTCCCAGAAGTTGCACCATGGCACTGCTGGTGGCAACATGTCACTCTGTCTTGGTAGCAGAAGCAGCAGCAGCAGCAGCAGCAGCAGTCTTGAGGCCCCCAATGGATGCCTAGTCCACAAACCTTGCCAATTCCAACAGTTGTGTTTTTGAGGTTTATGCAAATGAACCTATAGACCAACATGCGTAACTGGTCATAAACATTCTCTGTGGTTAACCGATTAATGGTTAACTGTTGACAACACTTATCATATATTTTTACATTTAATTACATTTCTTCACAAAGCTGATCAGGTCTAGTCATAATCTAAGCTTGTGAGGGTTGTGGAGCAGGGGGTGTAGGTTTGGTTTTAGAAGTACATGTGTTACTTGATGTTCTATTCAAATAGAACATTATTAAAAATACATATATTTTTTATTTACCTGGAAAATGTAAGTAGAGGTTGTTTTCCTGCCTTGAAGAGTGTCTGCATGTATTTCTCAGATTTTGCTGAGCTCCACAACATTTTTCCTGCTCTTTTTTGTTTTATCTCCAGTTCTGTTTGGAATTTATGCTGCTCACAAACAAACTGGATTTCTAGTTTGCATGACATGTAAGTAACTTGGTGACCTGAGAAAGTTGATTGTAACCTGATAACTCAAAGCTCCTCCTCACATACCTTCTATCTACACTTATGCTGCCTAAATAGACCTCCTCTCACTCTTCTGTTGATTTTGTTAAAACTGTTTGGGCGGGACAACTACCTCTGTTATCATCTTGTCATCACATAATTCCCTGCATAGCTTCACCCAACAAATGCCTGACTAGAGGTCTAATCAGCCAGAATAATTGAAAATAGCTGTGAGGGTATGCAGAGCCTTTAAGTACATGCAAATGCACTGAAATTCTAACTGGGACACTTGAAAAGAATGAAGCCATTGTTAGTAACATATGTCTTGTTGTAGGTACTATGTGTGTGTGGCCATCCTGATCTACTTCCTTCCTCTACTGGTGATGGGCTGTGCTTATCTGGTGGTGGGACTGACCCTCTGGGCCAGTGAAATCCCTGGAGACTCTTCTGACCGCTACAAGGAGCAGCTGACTGCCAAACGCAAGGTAACTTGCATTTTAGACAGCTACCCACGCACCCTTAAAAATAAGGGTTCCGAAAGGATTCTTCCTGAAGGGCTGAGGTTCTAGCATTTCAACCCCAGACAGTACTCTTAAATGTAGGGATGTACTCATTGCTCCATCCAGCTCTTGCTGTGCGTCCTCTTCACCAGTGATACAGAGGAACTTCTGCACCTCGTTTATCATCCACAGAATGGGGTTGGCATGGCGAAATTTCAAGAACAGAAAAGAATAGGCTGACAAGAGTCCCTCTTAATGGGATAGTTTTTAAAATAGTGGGTTTGTGCAGTCAGTTAAGAGCAGGGGTGTAGTGTTACTGTACCAAATGCACTGGAACTATGCTCTGCCATGTTTTTCTCCAAGTGAGGAAACAGAATTCACAGTTCACATAATCTGGTTGAAACGCTTAAAAGATTAAACCATTACTAAAGCATATGTCATCCTGGAAATAGTAAAAACAAAGAGTTATATTGACATTTAAGGTGTGTTGATTTAGTCACATTGTCAACTGAACTGAACTGAACCAGACTGATTGGTGGAAACAAGGCTTTTGTAAACTAAGGGTTCAATTAAGAACCCTTTTTGAAAGAGATCGTTAAGATCGTTGAATGCATGGATGTTTAAAGCTCCTCACCCTCAAATATTTAAATGTTTACCCATGTATCAAATGGATGTAGATGTATCTGAATCCCCCTAATCAATATGTTTTACTTGTGTCCTGCAACAGTTGATATCTTTACCTTCATTTTATGGCGTACATCATCACATGGTTGGCCAATTGCTCCACTCTTTTGCTCCATGCTTTAATAATTCAATAACTATGAATTGGATTGCAATGAAATTTTGTACAGATATTCATGTTCCCCAGAGGATATATCCTAAAGACTTTGGTGATGAGGTTGAAATTTGTGGTTTTGAGTGAAATTTCTCAACATCTATTGGATGGATTGTCATGAGATTTGCTGCACACATTCATGTCTCTTTCGGGATGAATTATATTTTAATTTTGGTGATCCTCTAATTTTTCATTTACCACCATCATCAGGTCAAAAGTTTCATGTAATGACCAAATAACTGCAGTACTAATGACATTCCCATCACCCACAGCTGAATTAATCGTTAGTGTTAAAAAACAAACTTCAGTATGCTATCATGTTGAACATGCTGATGATGTTGAACATAGTAAACATTACATCTGCTAAACATCAGCATGTTAAAACACTATTATGCCTCAAAGTTTAGTTTTTCTCTCTCACTGACAATACAACTATAACAAAGACTTGTACATGGGAGAAAGGGCATTCATGACAATTCTCAGAATCTTCCTTCTTGGAGTCTTCCTTATTAGTTTCACAATTCCCTTGATCATGTTACCACAGTATGCATTATTATGGATCCCACTGCCTTTTTTGACAAGTCCTGTCCTATTGTGTTGTGATTGTCTAGAGCGTGAAACCTTCATTTAATAAACGTTCAGAGAGCAGGGGGAAGTAAACCCTGAGAAAAAAAATGACTAAGTCCACAGCTCTACATCCCGGCGTATGTGAACACTGGAGGAAAGCTGATAGAGGACCCTTGGTCCTGTGCAAGGACCCTGCCAACCTCCTACTCTCCCTCTGGTTGTCTGGCGGAGGAAAGCACAGCCTGGGACAGTGGGGTTGCTGGAGGCTGCTTAGGGGCTGTGGCCAGGCCTGAAGAGGCAGTCACAGCAGATGAGAGGAGGTCCAAAGTCTGCAGAGCATGTTAAAGAAACAGAGGGAGACTGGGAGGTCTGTGAGGTCAATGCCCATGTCCAAGTGATCTTGGCTTTCCACCAGTGTCTACACTCTCCTGGATGTGGAGTCTCAAACATGCTCTGCAAACACTGGTTCACCTCTCACCCACTATGACTGCCTCTCCAGCACCAGTAAAGCCTCTAGGTTTTTAGAAACAAAACATACATTAAGAGTTTGTAAAATGTGTTTTATGTTAAACTAAACTGCCCACAATGATAGCACAAAAAAAACCACATGGCTGTGGTTAGGATCAACATACACTTGCACTGCATGAGTATGGACACCTGGCCTATGCTAACACTTGAAAACAACGTATGGCATGTCTGGCAAAGAAAATCAGTGGGATCTATTATAACGCATGCAGGATAAGAGTCTGCCTCCTAGTCTAATGAGGCAGCCTCACAGATCTTTTACATCTGTCCATGCATGTTATTTTCAGTTCATTGTCAGTGAGCACTGTCTATTATTGACAGCTCAGATGATATGCCTATGAGTATTAGGTTTCCTCTGACAGACAGAGAGGTCAAAGCAGCTTAGCTTTGTCTGGACTGACAGATTTGTTGTTTAGTCAACAGAGAAGCTTGTTAAAGAAAGGAAGGTGAATGCTGAGTCCTCAGAGGAGACAGTGTACTGTATGTAGTGCAGCATGTATCATCATCGAAAGATTACAAAAACAAGCACAAAACTGTCAGAACCTGCTGTACCTGTCATATATGTACAGCATATATATATATATATATATACATAGGTACAGCAGGTTCTGACATATATGATATACATATATATATATATATATATATATATATATATACACACACATACATATGTGTATATAAATACCAATTTGTCACATCCCAGCCTTCAGCTGGTCTGATCTGCTCTGAAAAGTACATGGACACTGGTGAAAGCCATAATGGAGGGGGAAGCACTTCAGTACAAATGAACACTATGAAGACAAAATTGTGCTGTTGTATCCAACAGGTGGTGAAGATGATGATTGTGGTTGTGTGTACGTTTGCCATCTGCTGGCTGCCCTACCACGTCTACTTCCTGCTGCACCAGTTCTTTCCTGACATGTTTGAAGAAAGATTCATCCAGCAGGTTTACCTGGCCATCATGTGGCTGGCTATGAGCTCCACCATGTACAACCCAATCATCTACTGCTGCCTCAACGACAGGTCAGTCAGCACCTACATACACACACTTATGTATTACTTATTTACTGCAATTATCAAATATTTACCTCAACTGCAGAGACAACCAGGCCTCTTTTTGACCTGGCTTATTTTAGACACAGGGATAGTATGTATTATCATAAGTTAGTGAGAAGTCTCTCTGTTTTATGATCTGCTGCAATTTTAATTTGCACATTTAATAAAAAGTGTCAGTCCATAATGGCAACTGTATTATTTTAAAACAAATACTGCTTTCATTAATCCATTCATTTTCCATTTTTGGTGTTGAAGCTGTAGTTGGTAACATTTATAAAAAAAATAACTTTTTGTCATTTTTGCTGAAACTGTTACAATATCCTGACAGTACTTAATGGGACAGATAATCTGTGAAAAACAAATCATGTTCCTCAGCTTCCTCCTAGTACTTAAATGCCTAATGGCATTTGCAAGAATCCACCACAGGTGAAAAAACAATAACCAGTCAGAGCCAAGGAGTCTCTATCTTAGCTGTCAGTCTTAATCACTGCTCATGAACTGCGGTCAAATTGTCAAACTAGGCAGCCCTGATCAAATATGAACTGCATTGCCTATTTCTCACCACAAATGTTTTCAGAAACATATTTTAGTGTTCAGAACATCCATACATCTATCCATCCATCCATCCATCCATCCATTCTCTTCCACTTATCCGAGCTGGGTCACGGAGGCAGCAGTCTGAGCAAAGTACTTCAGACATCCCTCTACCCAGCCACGTTTTCATCTCCTCTTGGGGGATCCCAATGCGTTCCCAGACCAGATGAGAAATATAATCCCTCTAGTGTGTTCTGTGTCTGCCCCAGGTCTTCCTACCAATTAGACGTTTTAGAAAACCTCTAACAGGAGACACCCAGGAGGCATCCTGATCAGATGAGCAAACCACCTGTATTGGCCCCTTTCGATGTGAAGGAGCAGCAGCTCTACTCTGAGCTCCCTCTGTATGTCTGAGTTCCTCACCCTAAGGCTGAGCACCATCACATCAACTGATCTCAATCCTTCTGTCTCTACCCAAAGCTCATGACCATAGGTGAAGGTTCAGGCATAGATGGACCAGTCACTTAAAAGCTTTGCCATCTGGCTCAACTTTCCCGCTTCACCATGGCTGTCGAGTGCAGTGCCCGCATCACTGCCAATGCAGCGCCAAATCGGCTATCCATCTCACGCTTCATCTTACTCTCACTTGTAAATAAGACCTTGAATTACTTGAACTCCTTCGCTTGCAGCAGCAACTCTCTCCCAACTCAGAGGGGCAAATCTACCATTTTTCAGCAGAAAACCATGGCCTCAGACTTGGAGGTTGTGACTCTGATCCTGACTGCTTCACACGCGGCTCCTCTTCAATGAATGCTTGAGGTCAAGTGATGAAGCCAAGAGAACCATATCATTTGCAAGGATGCAATTCTGTGGGCCCCAGACTGGACCCCCTCCTCCCTCTGGCTGCACCTTGAGATCCCATCCATAAATAGCACAAACAGAATTGGTGACGAGAGACAACCCTGGAGGAGGCCAGCACCCACTGGAAACATGTTTGACATTGTGCCAAGCATGCAGATATAGCTCTCACTTTGGTTATACAAGTATGCAGCAATGACCCGGAACCCTGTATTCTTGCAATACCTTCCACAGGACTTCCCGGGGATGTGGGCGTAAGTTTTCTTCAAGTCAACAAAACACATGTAGACTAGATTAGAAAACTCTCATAACCCCTCTAGCAGCCTTACAAGGGTGAGGAGCTGGTCTGCTGTTCCACAGCAAGGACGGAATCTGCATTGGTCCTCATGAATCTGAGGTTTAACAGTCAGCCAGAGCCTCCTTTCAAGCACCCTGGAATAAACTTTCCCAGGGAGGCTGAGCATGGGAACCACCACCCCGATCTGCCACTCCACAGACACTGTACCCAACCTCCACATGACACTGAAAAGGTGTGTAAGCAAGGGCAGCCAAACAATATCCAGAGCCATCAATGTCCATCACTCAACAATATCCCTAGTCTGGGTTAGTAGTTATAAAGAAGAAGTCGGACTATGGCAATAGTTTAGTTGGATCGATGTTATGTTGTGACAGGGCATTCATTCATTGGGGTTCACGCACTGTACCCATAGAATCCAAAAGAGGGCAGAGCCTGTGTTAGATAGAATGAAGGATACAATATTGTAACCCTAGTTCTATTGGCACAGGCATAGCCCTCTATCTAGGGGCCCTGTAGCTCCTACGCCACTCGCTGAAAAGGGTGTAGGATGTCTGATGGTGGATATCCACCTCCCTACATAGAGTCTGCATGCATTCAGGTAGGATCATCCAGGTTGACCAACTACATTTTTTCTTTTTTCTGTGTGAATGTGTGCTCATGATTAGAGGAGTATTACCCATAGAACTAGGGTTACATTATTGTAACTTTGGTTTTCTTTAAGCCATGGCAGACTCTAGCAATGCAATTAGAAGCGCTATGAGGAGGAGGACGAACATGATTTTTCTCACTGACTATCATCACAAACAGACTGTTGATGTGGGGACAGTTTCACGAAATATGACGACAAATTATTTTCATAAAAGTTTTCAAATTTAGTTTTAAGCTGTTGTCAATAAAACTAGACCTTCCCTGCAGAGATGTTACACAGGCAAAGTGCTGCAACAGCTCAAAAGGCATGATGCCTCCCTATCCTGATTTGCTTTTAACTTGGCACTTTCTTACCTTGATAAACTACACACAGCTCAGTGCAGATGTGTGTGAGCTTCAATGCAAGTCAAACTTAAAAGAGTTTCCAGCATACTCCATAAAGCCCTTACTTTTTATTAAAAATTGGAACTGCCATTCAAACATAGTAAGGTTTGAGCAGTTAAAGACCTGTCAAGTGACTTATGGCCAAAATACATGGGACATGGGCTCATGTACATGTCAGGACACGTCAGCCGCTGTATGCCCAGAGCAGACAGCAACCATTATAATTAACTGACGCTGTTACACTGACTAAGAAAGCACTGCACTGCTCAACTCTTTTTGCGCGGCTGGTCTATTTTTCCCCGTTCCGCGGCCCTCCAACAGTAAAAAACTGTTTTGTACTATGTAAAAAACTTGCAGAATCTGTAAATCTGAATCTGTAAATTCTAAAAATGAATACTTCATTTTACCACAGGCAAGGTGAAAAAGCAGAGCAAGTGTGTGTTTTTACATTTCACATTAAAATAAATCAAACAAATTGATGCATCCTGATGCTAAAATGATCCAATTAATTAATTTAGTAACAGTTAATATAGCCTGTTCACTTCCAAACTGTCCATAACCAACTGCATTATCACTTGGCAAAAATCAATACACATGCAGTGAAAATTGCAGCAACCACTCGCTGCAGAGACTGAGTCAGTGTAGCAGGTAAAAAAACAAAACAAAACAAAACAAAAAAAACCTGCTCTGCTCTGCCTGTTTGACACGCTGTGTCTGTGCCCGGTGTATTTTGGCCGTTATAGATCACCATAGAAATATAAAGGAGAAATGTTAAGGTCCATAAAAACAAAGTATGACTACACAATATTTCAACCATTTTTTCAAAACACAATATTTCAGTGTTGAATCTCTTATTTCTAATACAAAGAAGCTACCGCTAAACACCATGTATGTTCTATCTCTTTATACACATGGATAAATCTTATGTCTAAGACACCATCCTGGTGATAGACAACAAAAAAAGGTAAGACAGTGAATAAAGCATGGTGTACCTGAGAAGAGTTGTGTAAAGGCTTTCATTGTGAAACTTGTTTAGGAAGTGTGTGAATAGTTTAATTGACAGAAGTGTTACAATGAAGGAAAGAGCAGCATAAAAAGGAAAAGACCTGGCCATTGTCTGAATTCTGGAGTACTTGCAGTACTTGCTTATAATTTCACAAGTATTATTACTAATTCACTTCCTCCCTTAGTACTGTTTTTTGTTACACTATTCATGACTTCATGAATTGAATCATCTCATCATTTATTAAGTTCAAACCCAAGATTGGTGATTCTATCTTCGTGTACATTTCAAAGATCATAAAAAGACAGTTTCCTCATTTACCAGGACAAAAAAGTGGACATTTAATACAATTTCTGTCCTTAGACAAGCGAAAGTAGTGGAAATGTCTCTCGTGTTTTTTTAAGAAAAGATGACAACTCTTCAGAGGGGAAAATAGATATTTTCTTGTTTAGAAGCAATCATATTGTCCATCAGGACCGCAGTCAGTTACGCGCACACACACACACACACACACACACACACACACACACACTCAGGTACACACATAATATATATGCCATCCTCCGCTTCTGCCTTAGTGACAAGCAGTTGACAGTGGTAGAGAGGCTGCTTGTGCTCACTTTGTCATCTCTCTGGATAGAAACTCTGTGCACTTACATGACTTCCACACTTGACCTGAAGTTAGAATAACTTCAAACTTTAAAACTATCTCTGAAACTGGCTGAATCAATCCCACTGTGAACATCAACAATTTACTGTCAAACTGGGGTGTTATTAGCATTCTGCCTGTCAACGAAAATGTCAGCAAATTTAGAGATTTGTAAAATAGAGACAGATGGTCAACTCTGCCTGTCATCTTTAATTAGTCACCTCCCATTGTCTGGCATTTTGGCCACCTGACTGTTGTCTTTGTGCTGCCAGAGAAATAAGATTTCACACTTGGGTGTTTTCACCTCTGAAATTAATCAAGTCCTAAAAATGAAAATATGTTGGATGGACCGCAGTGCGCTGCGGTTTAGTCATCATTCTGTACAGAATGACGACCAGCTTTTGTCTCTATCAGCTCAGCCGATTTAAATTCAAACGCATGACCGATGATGTCCTTTTCCACTCAGTTTCCATCAATCTCTTCTCATATGTCTCCTGCTCCCACACCCCTCCCTTCTTCAGTTCTCTCCCTGTGTGGACTCTGTATTTGTATTTGTATTTTTGTGTTTACTAAGTCAATGTGTTTCCATTCTGCTGCCAGCCCCTTGTAAGTTCTTTATCTCAACCACACAATTCTTATTTCTGTCATCTCTCCCCTCTGTGGTTTTTGTCACACTAAACATTAAGTGCTGGTTTTCAATAAAGGTCATCAGTAAATTCCACATGCAATATTTAGTGTTAATTAACATAAGAATGCCCCTGTTACACACATTCTTCGCTCTTAAGCTTTTTTTTAATTTTATTTTTTTACATTGCATCTCTGTTAGCTACAGTACACCGATCAGTCAGTCTTCTACCAAACGCCTGTTAATCTGGTTTTACATCAAGCTGTAGCATAAAGTAAAATGTCATGTCAGATTGGAGAGATTTCCAAATGACTATTTTTGCAAGTGTGAAGTGGAAAAAAATTGTTGCTCAATGTGTAAATAGTGATTTAGGATCACTGTGGGAGGATTTTATTTATCTGGGATTTCTGTAAACTGCGTGATCATCAAAATAAATACAACAGCACCAACATATGCTATTTATTAATAATATTACTAATATACGTATATTATATCTGTACCTTCATAACTATTTACATATCTTTCTGATTTTTAGAACGTCAAATAAAGCAGCTTGGTCAGTGGCCTCAGCATCTGTATCCAATGCACAGGGCACCCTTTTAGCGTCTTTTAGAGATATACTGGGCTTTTACTGAACTCCAGTGTAAATCCATCTGTGGAAATGGTGTAGTGTAAAGATCGAGAAAGATGGCATAGGGTGGGCAGGAGGGAGGGGAGCTGGATGGGTCAAACCAACACAAGACTTTCACTTAGGAGACTGCAGTTCATGTCCAATGTTAAGTGTTTAGGGTTTTTTTTCCCGTGACAGGCTTCATATGAGTCACTATGTCACATAACATAGACATTAAGTTATTTAAGTTACGTAACAAACACAACCCAAGCCATGATCTTTTTTCTAAACCTAAGCAAGTATAGTCCTGATGCCTAAACCTAAAGTAGTTTTGGTGAAGAAACCTCCTATGAACACAGAAGTTTGTTTAAAAAAAGATACTATACATGTAATGGGCACACCTGCCTTAGCATCCAAGAGTGACATTAAAGGGGTACTTCGAGCATCATACATAGTTTAAAGCTAATGGCCACTGACCAAACTGCTGTATTTGACAAGTTAGGAATAAGAACGTGTTGCTTTTTACACATCTGGCAGACACTGAGCAACATTAGCATTAATTTGGCATTGTGTCCATATGAGCCATATCATGATGGATAAACTTAGCAAACTTTAACCTCCTGCAACCCTGCGTCCTCATATGAGGACATGACATTTTTGTATTGTTACACCTTATCCTTCAATTTGCTTAACATAGACCTGTTGTCTTTGTTTATGGACACTTTTTTGTACCCTAATCCATGTTAAAACAAGATGGCAGCCATCTCTGCCAAGACAGTCTAAACTCGATCAGGACACAAAAGTGGACAAGGTACACAACCTGATCAGATTTCATGGTTGAAACTTGCTTTTTTCCCATGCTCAGTAACATCTGTTGTTTGATATGGCATATAGATTTCAACAAACTTAAATATATTAACAAGCTAAGATGATGTTAATCAGGAAGTACTCATTTGAGGACACTGAGACTATATTATTGTATTATCACAACATTTCAAACGGACCAGTTAGGGGTGACAGACTATTCCTACAGACAAAAAGGACACACAGCTTGGTATATAGAGCTAGGAAAATTTATAAGGAGTTACAAAATGAACCACATACGAGGATTTTAGATATGTTGCATTATTTGCACAGCCGTGTTAAGGCACTGAAATGAACAGTTTTGAACCGTTTTAGACTTGAGCAGGGTACCCTAACTCAAAACACTTTAATAATTGTGACTATCTTTTATACTTATCAGGTCCTACTAATCCCATAGCTACGAGAAATTATAAATGCATACCAAACAAGAGCTCGGGTCTCAGGAGGTTAATTAGAAATTATTGTGTCACTGACATCACTCAGTCAGTTTAATTGTGTGCTATTGTTTCGCTGACTTAGCATTATCCATTATCTTGTAACTGCCCCTTGTTGCAGGGTAGAGCAGAGATTTCTGGCTTCCTTCCACACCAAATAGGCTACCTAACAAGTCTTAAATACCTGCCTTCAAACAGAAATCAGTGGTCTTCTGCCTTTTCCTTTCGCAAATTTTCTTCAGATTTTTCAAAAAGAACAATGAGAATGTTGAACAATGACAAATTCAGGATGTTGCAAGCAAACTATCACCAACATTGGTCTTAGTGGGTGGAATTATGTTCCTGTAAGACATAATATGTTTCTGTAATACATAAAACTCTTTAATTGGCAGTTACATTTTCAGCCCTGGTGGGTGAGCCAACCACTTAAATTCACACTGTTTTTAAATGTACACACAAACCAGACTAAATAAAATTAATCTGTGTTTTCCTTGCTCAGGTTTCGTGCTGGCTTTAAACAAGCCTTCCGCTTCTGTCCCTGCGTCCCTCAAGGCTCTTACGAAGGTCTGGAACTCAAGTCCACTCGCTACCTTCAAACCCAGACAAGTGTTTACAAGGCCAGTCGGATGGAGACCACTGTGTCAACTGTTCTTCAGGTTGGAGATGACATAGAGCAGCCCAAGGTCAAGGCGGTAGCAGGTCAAAGACCTGGTGGGGCCACGGTTGGGGCCAGACCACATAGCTCCTCCTTGGACCTCACCTCGAATGGGTCATCATCCCGGAGTGTCTCCAAAACAGTATCAGAGACATCCAGTTTCTACTCCAGTAACAACCTGCAGGAATAGACCTCAAACACAGATGGCATTTTGCTGGACAGCAGGAAGAGAGAGTGAGTTGACTGTTCACATAGCTGCTTTTGCCCGTGTGTGTTCATGCAAAAGTACAGCATGAATGTGTGAGTTTGTCTGCCAGTGACTGTGTGCTGTCATCATCCATAACAACATTGTATAAAATCCTCATGCTGCTCACAGTTAATGATCAACTTTCATTTGAAAGGTTTGCTCAGTGCCAAAAAGTGATGAAAAGTTCTTTGATGACATGAGCACATTCCAGTTCAAAAGTTAAACTGAAGCAGACGATAGCGTCTCTAATCTTCACAGCCTCTGCCTGTCACACCAGCCTTCTCTCAGTGCAGAGTGAAGGTTCACACATCCTCAATCACACAAGCTGTGTGACTTCACATAGTCTATTTTCGATTGGAGCTATAACATGAGACAAGCATGCTGTGAACACAGTGGCATCTTGTTTTAACAGAAGTGTTGTCTGCAAAGAGACAGAGCTTGAAAACCCTTTACACCGCTAATGGAGAAAACCTGGTTTTCACAGGAACTCTCTCCCCAGAAGATAAAAGTTAAAAACACAGGCAGATGTGTGGTTTCAGGTGAAAGGCTCTCCCAGAAGAGGTGTTGAAAAGACGGAAACAACAAAGCATAAACTCTGAACTTTGCATGAGCGAGTCCCGAGCTGATCAGGATGCCAACTCGATCTCCCTGAGCAGGACTTTCTTAGCAATCGAATGTGCAAAATGAGTGCCTGTCTGGCTGAAGAAGTGCTCAAAGGATCTCCTGCAGGCGTTGCTGAAAAGTTGGAGCAATCATCTGAAACACCGGCAGCGTTTGGCTCAGCTTTCATCTGGCTAAACATTGACTTCAACAGCTGGAAATATCATCTCTAAAACATAGACGTGTCTCAAAAGCTGAAGAAGCAACAGCGAACCTCAAGAGAAAACTGAAAAATTGGAGATCGATCCGCAATGGAGAGAAGATGAAATAGTCCAGTTTCCTACAGAATCAATACAGTTTAACAATAATAACTGTCCCCTCAGCTGCCTGTCTGTGTAACTCGCTCCACCTTTATAAGACACATAACACTGGTTCGTGATCTGAATGCAAGGCACCCCTTTCAAACTGTGAAATGTTTCTCTCATCAGCTGCTCTACCCTTCCACCTGGCAGTAACATGCACTCCGTGTCTAAACACGATTTGGCTGGATTACATTTATTTTTACATTTACCACCAGTACACACACTTTTCTTGCTGCCTGTTTGATATTTGGTTTTTTTTTTCTTAGTATTTTCATGTTTATCGATGTGGCTAAAGTCATCTCAGACATCCAAATATCTACATTTTATATGCTGTCACTCCACCAAAATGTAATCCAGGCACACAAGCTGCATGTTAATATCAGGTTTAAAGGGCTTTGTAGTCTTTGCAGCCTGGAATGTCCACAGGCAGCCTGTTAGCTAATGGCTCTCTAATGTGCAGTGATATGCCTTGCTGCGTAGCATAATGTCTGTAAAAGGGCGAGGGGAGCCGAGACGGAGCTCACTCTGCTGGGGTCCAGGAAAAGGTTGGTTAGGTAATATCAGCTATGGAAGCCCACTGGGACAAACTGTCTCCTATAGTGGTAAACACATACACATACCATATGTAGACCCATAAACATATAACCACTGTAAAAAATAAAAATGACAAGCTTGTCTTGGGATTTTAGAATCAGAATCAGAATCAGCTTTATTCGCCAAGTATGGGTGTACATACAAGGAATTCGACTACGGTACACTTGCTCTCAATGTACCAGAATTGACATAAATACCCCAGAATTTAGTCAAGAGGTGGAATATACAGAAATATACAATATACAAAAACTATACAAATATACATCAAAAAAAATATACAAAACATACTGAAAACATATTAAAGGGGATCTATTCAGCCTTTGCCTTTTCCATATTTTGTGTCATAAATATAGTGTTACAGTGAAGGATGTTCATATTAGATGTGGCCAAAGTGTCAAATAAGGTGGTGCATATGTAAAAGTAATCCCTGTGAGCAAAAACCTCAGGCTTTCTACCGTTCCGAACCCTCTGTTTCTGACGGGGGGTTTTTCCCTCCGGCTACAGTATGACGTAAGCTTGGATGGAATTCTTCATATAGTCATCTGCTTTAGGCACACTGCTGCAAATGTTTACATTATGTAGCCTACACTCTTAAATGTAGCTACATGCTAACGTCAGTGAAACATGTAAACTCGGTTTCAGATGATTATTTCACCCCAGGTTTGGATTCCTTCCTGCTGGAACATGTCTGGTTGTGTTTAGAAGCTTTTGCCGTTATTCTTCGTGACAGTCATTACCTGGCTGCAATGATGATGCAGAGTACACTACTAATGTACATGTAGCGACATGCTAACAGCAAAGATGTTATCTTGGTTGCTAATGTTGTTAATTTCTCCCTCATACAGATCATATTCCTGCTGGAACATGTCTGATTGTGTCATGTAGATGTTTGGTGATTTTTCACGTACAATATGCTGTTACTCTTTGTGACTGTATTCCCTGGCAGCAAGGACAGTGCAGAGATGCCGAGATTCGGATGACCCAGAGCCATTTAATCTTAACTTATCGAAATCATTCTAGGAAGACCCAGAGACACTGATAAATCAAAGCAGACCAGACTTTTTCAGGAGGGGGGGGCTTAAAGAGACAGACACTAAATAGAGCCTTCTCAGACAGAGGGTCTATACAGGTGTTCCAGCACAGACAGTATGACGAAAAACAAAGTGTTTTTTGACCATTAAAGCATGTAAACATGTCCTAGTAGACCAGTATAAACCTGAAAATAAGCATAATAGGTCCTCTTTAAACTTGTTCCACAATATTCTCAGTCGAACTGTCAGTACTACAGCGGCAAATAGTTTTATTAGTTTCAATGCATTTCACATTATATCATAATAATCCAACTTCCATCAAGATATTCACTTGCCAGTATCTTTGAAATAGTTTCAGTTGAAAGACTCCATGCATAGTTTGTAATTGTGAAATGGAAGTCAGAATATTTTCACAACAAACATCCTGGAGTGAGCTTAATAACTAATTCCTCAAGATTTACATAATCGCTGTGTACAGAGCAAACAGGCTTTAACCACGCACATACACCAAATAGTGAAGCTGTAATTTATCAGACAAAAGAGAAGAAAGTTAAGTATTTAAGACTAAAAATATATTTTCTCTTGAAACAGGAAAACAAGTTTTACTGCTCTTGCTTGCTTTGCACTGGAAATCAATTCAACAATCTCCCTATTATCACACTATCAGATATATTTTGTGGAAAAGTAAGACTGATCCTCCTATAATATGGATATTCTCTGCAGTGTTCATTCATAACACATGCACATGCAAGATTATCACCTGTTGACACCCATCATTCTGCTTACACACACACACACACACACACTCCACAGTCCCCCTCCTGACTCCTGGTCTATTCTCAGCGCACAAAAGCTGTTGTTATGAATTCCCGTGTCTGCTGACATGAAACTGAGAAGCAGATGTGAAGCAACACATTGGAATCACAATGAAATTAGTATTCACCAAGTACAAAGCTAGCCAACATCTGTCTTGGTGACATGGACACATATTTAAGACCAAAGTAAGAGCATAGTGCAAGGACAAAAAGGAGGTCACATTCACTGCAAAAACTAAATGAAAGGCATACAACAGACAGTATAAAAACATCAATCTTACATCACTATGACATTCCACTTTTTCACAGAGGCAAAATATAAAGGTGGCACATCCCAGCTTTTGGGTGATTGATATCTTGGCCAAGTCATCAGTTCAGTGATGAGAATATAGAAATCACAGATCTTCTAACACATTAACATAAATCGTGTTGAGTGATAGTGTGGGATTTCCATTCGACAGTGAGAAGAACTTTTACTACAGTTATAATACACATGGTAGGATAGTTCGTGTGCCGTGAGGATTCATGACTGATGAATGATTATATCATTTGATCATTTGATGATATCATTTAATGTCATATCATCAACCCATATTACTATAATTTGTTTTTGGATGTCAAGCAATAATTTAGGGAGAAGCTTCAGATGTTTGCAATCTGCAACCTCACAGCTAGATGCCACTAAATCCCACACACTAGACCTTTAAGACAATGGAATACTGATTGTTGCAAAGGGTATACAGTTGTGTGATCCAAATTTGGACCAAAGAATGATTCATTTCCATGGCTCAACAATAAGGATTGCCCGATTGCCCGGGGCAAGTAAAACTCACAGTATAATACTAACAACTCACTTGCCCGATCGGGCAAGTTGCTAAATAGTAAGTTAATAACTAATTGATAAAATAAATGTATTTTAAAACGTGCTCTTCTGCTCTGATGCAGCAGTCTCTCTGCCTGAAGTCACAGGCACAGCTGTGTAACAATGTCCTGCCCACATCCCCCATTGATATTATTTTGCGCGACGGACGCTTCATATAATAACATAACAATATACTATTTATGGTGTTATGCCATCGTGTCATTTCTGTCTCTACATGGTGACACGTTAACAATTCTCCTCTGCTCTCTGTATCGCGCACGGCAGAGTTCAGCCACACACACAGGTGAGCACGCTAGAGCGGCTCGGGCCGCATTTTCCTGACCAAACCTGACCCTGAGCCCGGTGCGGCTTGTCAGCTGACAAAGTTATTGAAATGGACAGTGTGTAAATAACCAACAGACTGCTGTTACGCACAGACAGACACGCTGCTCGCACAGCAGCTCAGCACGACACTCATGCTTAACTTGTGTTGCGTTCAGGCGTTGTCACGTAAATAACAACTTCCAACACTTAAATAGGTCATAGCACAAAACAGCAGCATGTCAAGTGACTTTTTACTTCATTATATTCAATAAAATTGTATGTTCCTAAATCTTGAGACACCTCATATGTAAGCTAGACAGACATTTCACCTGCTCATTACTGTGCACACAGGTACTGTATGTACTTAGTCCTAAAGAGCCCTTCTGGTGCCAGTAGATACATAGAAACATCCCAGCAGGCTGTGCTTAGCAAGCATACAAAAAAGTTTCACGCATATGAAAATTATTTTTCATGAGTGTGCTTCACCTCCGCTGCTACAACTCCATCCTAGGGGAAACACTGCTGTGTGTGTTTTGTGCAACAGGTGGATGTGGTAGTCTACTGGTAGAGTAGAGAGAGAGCTAAGTAGCATTGAAGAACAGTAGAGCAGGGCAGAGAGATGGAAGCAAAATATATTAAACCCGGTGTTAATACAGCAGAACTGGAGAGAGGGGTGGAAAATAAATAGAGGTGGGCATGGCTCAAGTAGGGCGCAAAATTACAGACGGAGAACGATTGACAAATTTTTCACTTTAAGCCCTGACACTGTCATTTTTGTGTAGGAATTAAGCTACAATACATGATATATGTTGTTTTAATTAATAAATACAGTGTGAATAAAGATTACATAACATAAAAATAACTGCAATCTTTGACCAACTTGCCCGACCGGGCAAGTGAAAAAAAACCTTAGCGTTGAACCCTGATTTCTCATCTGTACTTTGAGGAACTGGCCTTGATGACCTGTTATGGTGCCTAGAAATGCATTGACACTGCATTTGTTAGTGTTAGCAAGAAGCCCACTATTGTTCAACGCTAAACTTGTTACCATACAACAGTATATGGTACAAGTGTCTCCTATAACTTAAAAGTGTATGCTTAGAGTGTGTATGCTATGCTCAAGTCTCATCTTGGAGACCACCAGAGTCTCTATAATGTGTGCTAAAGTGTTAGCAACATCACAGCCAGTGACTTAGTGTGCTAGTGGCTTAAGGCCCATAAAAGTATTTCTTTATGATATTAAATACGAATGATTGAATAATCATCAATCAAAGTTCGACAAAAAAACTTCCTTAGTTATCATTTCTACATCCTGATTGGTGCACAAAATTACATGACATCACATTTGTCCAACTGAGACTCATCCACTTCAAACCAGTAAGGTGGGCACAAAGAAAAACACAAAATATACTTGAGAAATAATCATATCTGTACTCACTTTGGCAGAATGACATCATGTAGGATCCCATCATTCATAGTAAGTAGCTGATCAAAAAAAGCCAAACATCCAATTTATTTAAAAGCATGGAAAAGACATTAACCTGGAGCTTCTCCTGCCAACAGCAGTGACCCACTATCACTCAACCTTCTAGCAATACTTTATTGTGTTTTATGAGCAGAAGCCCTCCAAAATGCAAATCAGCAACTAAAAGACCATCTGCAATGGCAGTAGACTTTCTCTGTATCATTACATTTCACCCACAGAACCCCTTAAGACAGCAGTGAGCCAAGAGAGAACAAGAGCTTTGAGTTTGATGTTATTAGAACATAGTTATCTAATGTATGAACGAGACCTGCACCCTTGATGCCTCCTGCACTGATAGGGTGATTTGGAGTCAGTGAGCTGCATAGGAAACTATTACTTATCTGCATGCACACCTGCAAGTAAATTAGCTCATACAGTAAGTGTACAGAAGTAAAGACAGCTTTGTTTGTTTGTGGTTTTCCTTTTGGGGACCAAAAGACCTCTCCAGGACAGAGAGAAAAAGACAGTCCTCTATCATAGGGCTTTTGCCATTCCTCTGCACTACAATGGCTTACATTCAGGGTTCTGACCAGGGTTTAATTTGTGTCAGATCCTATATGTTGCAGAACCTCACAGAGTGGGACAGGTACTACTTTGTGCGACCAAGTACTATCACTTTTTGATCAAGATATTGTGTAATGCAGGTATCAACTACTGCCATGGCTGAGGCTTAGGCTGTAGTTGTGGCTATTGCTGTAGCTGTATGGCTATATCTGTAACAACAGCTGTGGCTGTGATTGTAAGTGGCTGGCTACTCTTTTCAGCTCCTAAAATAGTTACATTGGCCAAGACAGCTGCAAAGTTCCTACCAGAACGTGAATCTGTTACATCTATTAGGTTTAACAGATGTGTTACCATACACCACAGGAGTTTAGGAATAGCTTCGCCACAACACTCAGCCAAACCATTTCAATGTACTGCATCAGCACTTTATTAAAAACTTGCAGCTTTGCTATTCATAACAGCCAACAATTCAACAATTGTCATAACCCCAGCGATGTTCTTAGCTACAACCACAGCCTATCACAATGCATCGTGACTTTGCAGAAAAACATGATATGACCATGACCTACCACCACATTACATGGCGGTGCATGTGATGTGTTAAATTACAAGGGGGCAGCATGGTTGGGTTTAGGCACCAAAACCACTTAGTTGTGTTTAGAAAAAAAGATTTTTCGTTAAAATATATTTGTTATGTAAAAGACATCGAGTTAAAACAACTCAACTGTGACTTTCAGTATCAGTACGCAAATAGTAGTCTTCAGGGTGAAAGTCCTGTGTTTGCTCAACTCAACCACCACCCCGACCTTTTCCCTCCCAACCCTTCCCTAACATCACCATTGCATGACATTGTTGAACCAGGAAAAGTGTGTCCGACATGACAAAGGATCCTAATTGGCTTTCCACTACCATTGCTTTCCCTTTGACGGCATATAATTTTAACACATTACATACCACCACCATGTAATGCTGTAATAAAAGGTCGTGGTCATTTCATGTTTTTCTGTAAGACCAGCAGTCAGTCATAAAATGAATGCTACCACAGTCTTCCGTAGCTAACTGCAGGGCTTACATTGTTATCATTAAAACAATGTACCCTTAGTTTTATATTACTGTTAAACTTTTACCTCATACATGCCAACTGCTATGAGGCCAGCTTAGTTTTGTTTCAGCCCAAACTTGTTTCCGCCCCCACAACCTGCTACAGCCAGGCACAGCACTGGGCACTCACACTGTGGTCAGAGCCAGTGCTTATGACTACAGTTGGAGCTCGGTCCTACTGGGGTCTGGTAATGACTGCCTGTTAGTAAGTAATTGCTAACAGTGGTTACTCCAAAGTTCCTTAAGTTTAGACTTCACACAGAGCCTTCACCAGAGGAGTAACAGAACAGGTTAAATAGGTGTTAGACATAGGTCTAATAGGTGCAATTGATGTAAGGTCCTCACAAGGGTGATAATATAGAAACGTGTGTGTATGTGTGTGTTTACTGTATGTGTGTGTGTGTGTGTGCGTGTGTGCGTGCGCATAGCAACAGTTTCCTTTTAACCTGTGGGCAGACAATGTGATTTAGAGTTTAATCAACCTTGTTAAAGTGAAATTTGTTTTGATGTGATTTGTCAGGTTTAAAAATCATATTGAATTTAAAGCCCAAACAGGCCTGTCAAAATTTAATTAGAGGTAAATCATGGCCCTAATATGACATAACATATCCATAGTATCCATTATAATGTAGCATCAGCTGTGTGAGCCAGTGAGAGGAATGTAGAAGTGGAGTGAGCACAATGAACGTATACTCCAAAACCCATTCTCATCATCTCATTATCTTTTTATTTATTTATTTGTTATTGGAACATGGTACCCTAACCATAACCAGCAAACCAAGAGTAATCCACTCCTGTGTCCTGAATGCCGAGTATGTTCCCTCATCCGCCCATCACTTGGACAGGTCAAGTGGAGCGGGTGAACGAGAGGCAGGGGCTTTAATGAATGTGTAATCAACTTTGTTCGAGTGCTCGTGAAATGAGCGTATGGCCAGCTCTGTCTCTCTAATACACAAACAGCCGTGGCTCATGAGAGCTGTAGTGATGGAGACAAAAGATGCCAGCTTGTCGCTGAAGAGAGGCGCCAGGCAGGCTACACAGCAGGGTGAATAGCCTCATCAGCACCATCTCTTCCTGTGTTTCGATCCATCCCTCGCTCTCCAATCATGCTAATTACAGCAGAAGAGTGGAGAGGGCAACCAGCCGAACACACGCAGAAGCATGCCTCGATCACAGGCACACACACGCATTTGTGCTTGAAGATCTCATCATTAAATGGGGTGAAAATATACAGATAGCCACAAGTGTGTGTGTTCTGAAAGTGAGAACATATTAGTGTACTTATTTGCTTCAGTGACCTCAGTAGTTTTGAAAGTGGCACAGACAAAGTTAGGCATTCAATGTCCTTACATTCACTGCTGCATCACTCATAGAGCACTTCATTGAGAAAAAGAAATGTTATTTACAAGAATGTGTACTCATATACGTGATGATATGGAGAAATTCTCAAAGTTTCCAGGGTCCAAACCATAGCACCCGGCAAACTGACCTGCAGTGAAAAAACATTCTCTGCCATACGTAGTCAATGTAAAGACGTGTGTTTCTGCAGTCCGGCTCAGTATTGTTGCTTTGTGAAAATACTCTATCTACAGTACCTTCTCTGGTATCCCTCATCTTGCACAAATTTCAACCTTTTCAGTGGTCTCTTTTGTGAATCTATTGTAATTTTGAATGTGACGTTTTGATTATGAGATGAAAAAAAAAGAACTCACCTTGAATCATGGTATAGAAATATCTGTATCTGTGTTGTAATGTGAAATTAATTCATCTGTGGAGAGATGTACAATACAGTATCACAGCACATGGGAATGTGTCCTTTAAAAAAAGTGATTGGACTTTGGGGAAAGATGCCAACTCTGTGCCATAAAGAGACATCTTACAGCACTAGTGCCTGTTCAAATACAAATGGTCATATACCTCTCCTCCACCATGCTGTTGGCTGTGTCTGAAAAGTAAATATCATACTGATGTTTACAATTATATACTGAACCCACTGCCATGTAAGAGACACGTTGTACATATGACAGCTTTGTTGACATTTATGTCCTAAATTTTATCAGAAGGTTGAGAGTCAGGATCTGCATATGTTTTAAATTAAACATGCAGACAGTTTTGTTTTGGCTCTCATCTTCTGTGCATTCAATTGAGACTTTGAGGTAAAGGATAAGGCTGGCAGTATTCTACAGTTTTCTTATCATCAACAAAACCCTGACCTGATAATCAGCCAGAAATTTCAATTTGTTTCATGTCATTCATTCAGCCTGAAATTGTGTTTTTGTTAACTGATTTCTTGTCGAGAGCGACGCTATTGTGGTCCGCAAGCGTTCCCAAGCACCTTTTTCACAGTGCAACCAATCACAGCCAGCTAATATCTTTCCTTTATTCAGTAAATAACAATCTATGGTAAATATGAGGAGGCACAACACCAGACCAGTTGGCAATTCAGAGGTTTTAGGCCTCATTTACACCGCAAGCGTTGCGTTCACTTAGAGGTCCACAAGCATTGTGGCAGCACACGTGTATTCGCACCAAAACCAAACAGACGCGTCACACAGTGGCCGCTGCTGTCCCATCAAAATACAAACCACACCTGAACAGTGCACCGTGTTTGCAAATCTCTAATAAACCCCAAAGAAGAAGAATTGAGTTTGGACTCAAAGCCCAGGGTGGACAGGTTTGTGCGCCAGTGATTATTCCAGTGCTTGGAGAATTAATATTTAGCACTACAAATGGGTAAGTACATGAAACATGTGCCTGTCAGGTCTCGCTTGGTCAAGGGGGAGATGTCTACGGTGGCCAAGAGAGGTCACAACACACGCAAACTCTTGTGTTTTGTTGAATACCGTGACCATTCGCACGCATCGCTTGCGGTGTCAATGAGGCCTTAGACTTTATGTAAACAAATTCTGCAAAGACGCTAAAACCAACTGTAAATTACAAAGACATCAATGAGCTACACCTTCGCACTGGGTGACATTACCATTCATTACCATGAACAAACACACTGTAGTTTATTTTGAATCAATCCTACATTCACCATCCTGCACAATGTTGTTGAATATAGTCCCCCAGAATATACTATTTACTACAGTGTCAGTTGTAAGTGAATGACATAGCATTTTTAAAAAATGAAACTGTACATTTTTAAGAGATTCACATCTTCAGTCTGAACAAATAGGCTCAGGGCTGACTGAGTGCCTCAGACAGTTTTGGAAAGTTAGAAAGTATTGCAAGAAGGATTAATGGATTGTTGATTTTGGTCTTTTCAGGATTTGTTGACACGAGAAAAATATACCACAGCCTTATTCTTTAAAATGCTGACTCTCAGCTTTAATTTTGAGGGTGACTACATTCAAGTCCAATCAACTGTGTAGAACATGAATGCATATCCCCCAAGGGTATAGGGCTACAATTCTATGGTTCCCTCAAGATTTTTTTAATCCCTCAAATACCCTCAAAGCTAATGTCAGCAATTAAACTTCACAGTAAATGTTTCATTTGAAGTCTTTTGAAGTGGCTGGAATACAGAGTTAAATGATGCTGCGCAGTATGTGAAAAAATACATTTCTGATGATATATGTGAATGAATGCTGTACATGAATACGAAACATAAATATTAAACACACACTAAGTATTATCAGGCACTTTTCAGCCACAGCCACAAGTCTGAGTTGAAACTGTATTGTGCTGTATCTATTTTGCTTGTTTCTATCAAAGGAATATATTTCTAACAGAGATTTAGGTTGAGCATTTCAAACGGCTCTGTTTCTCCATGAATTCAATCATGCTATTGCTGTTTGAAAAGAAAAAAAAAAGTTCATTTTGTATATCTTTTCACTGCACATACTGCTCTGAGGTGACTGTGTATCTGTTACTGCCTCCATTGTTAATGACTCTTTGCCATTTGTGGAGTCACATTTACTGTACAGTGGGTGTTTTTATCTGTGATCTTTGCCAGAATAGGGGAATCAATTTTAATGTCTTCTATTAAAGAAGTGTATTCATTTAAAGCAACATAAAGGTGTACAACTGACTGTATTTTTTTTTCTCTTCAATTCAAACAACAGTTGTGAAGGATGGAAACCAACATCTGGCACAGAAAGTGTCTTACAGCTTCCATAATGTTCAAAGAGAGAGTAAACCACAAAACAGTTTACTCTGTAGAAGTGACTGCCACAGCTCACCCTCTGTCTTTGTGAATCCTGACCTGCAGTACAGGTGCAGAGAAATAAGAGAGGACGGCGAGGAAGAAGCAGCGAGGACAGGAGGCTCAGTGTATGTGTGTGTGTGTGTGTGTGTAATCTTATAGTTGCTACATAGTGAGGACCAAAACAAGTTTTTAAGAGAGTGAGGACATTTATGGAAAGTGTGGACATTTTAGCTGATCCTCACTTCTTCAAAGGTCTATATGGGAACTAAGACTTGATTTTAAAGATGAGATTAGAATTAAGATTACGGTTAGGCATTTAGTTGTAATGGTAAGGTGCTATGGAGTGTGTTATGTCAGTGAGGGTCCTGAGAAAGACAGAAGTACAGGGTCCAGGGTGTGTGTGTGTGTGTGTGTGTGTGTGTGTGTGTGTGTGTGCATGCATGCGTGCGTGTGTGTGTGTGTGTGTGTGTGCAGTGAAACAGGCAAAAAACAACAAGAGGCTGGGTGTGTGCTGGTGTCAGATAAAAACATGTCCTGTGCTGCTCTGGACCTTCAGACAGAGCACGCTGTGTGCATATTAAACCACAGCTGAGCCGCCCTCGTGGGCCAGAACTATCTGTTAGTTATAATATGAAGAGACACCCTGTCATGTGATTACAAGATTCAATTCGATCCTGTACTTTCTATAATGGAATGAAAAGCAACAGCAACAAAATAACAAAGGCCATTAAAAAAATCCTAGGGAGGATCAGTGCCACTGTCAGTGTACCCAAGGTGACTTGTTTGATGACCTACATCTCGTAATTTTTAACACTTACCAAATGATATTATGATCAGCCAGTAGTGAATATGACCAAATTAAGTGGCAAATTACATCAAATGCAATGACTGTATATTAATATTTTGCACCAGTAGCACAACAAAATTTGTGTTTCTAAAGATGAATACTCGGATTAAGGGAATAGTTCCAACATGTCAGGTCATTTTGGTAAACAAAAACATATTTGCTTAACTTAGATAAGCATTAAGACTGGAAGTAGGGTGAAATAGCTTGCTTGGCTCTGTCCAAAGTCCCTTTACCCAGCCAAGAAATTGTCTAGCACATAACACTTTAACACTTTGGTTGCTGTACAGATTTAACAACCAAGAATTATCATGTCGTGGTAATTAGTGATCTTTAGAGGTGTTGGTAGGTGGATTTATTTTTAGCTTTTGATAGAGCCAGGTTAGCTGTTTCCCTCTGTTTCAAGTCTTTATGCCAGGCTAACCTAAGTATGCCCTGGCTCTAGTTTCATTTTTCCTGTACAAACATGAAAGTAGTATTTCTGTAGGGTATAAAAATCAATTAGTAGATTGAATTTGCTCAAGCTGTATTATCCATCACAGTGAACATCATCAAATCTGCTGTAATTTATTAATTTATTATCACCATCTTGATGCGATTTAAAGCAATGACTCAACAGTTTTGGAAATAGGCTTATTCTTTTACTTGAGACTTTTTTTTAATCAGTGAAATTCAGAGGTGCAGAGACAAGGACTTATCAGCTTTGGACAGAGACAAGTAAGCTCTTTACCCGCTGTTTCCAGTCTTTATGCCAAGGAAATAAAGCAAGAAATTTTTTTGCATATTTCCCCATATCTAAAACTACTCAGTTTGATTCAAAAAGTCTTCATTGTTGACAAAAGATAATTCAGACCTGGTGCTGACTGTGTTTAATTAAACATCTTAATATATAATGAATGTAATTGATTTTAAACAAATGAAAACTAGTGGCTGCCACATTCAAATATCTAAAACACAGCAGCATGGTTTACAAAATGTGAAATAGATGTGAGTTGCAGTAAATTGGATAAAACATGCAAAACCAGCAGTATAGGTTCTTTTCTCCAGACTAATTTTGGGTTAATGTTTGATATAATTAAATTTGCTCATGTTATTTCCCCAAAGAATTGAGTGTTTAACCCACAATAGTTTTATTGTCAAGAAAGAAGAGCCTCTAAAACCAAGTACAGACCACCTTGGGACTTTAAATGTCTCCACTGAAAGCCAGCAGCTCATTAGGGCTTGGTGATGGACACTTTATTGCAGGTTTTATGGACTGGAATGATGGGCAGACACATGATACAGAAATAACCTCCCCTGACCACTGGCTGTGGTCAGTGAGGACCTCCACTCGCAGGAGAGATAAGCCACAGCCAATGTATGATTTATAATGAAAGGTCATAATAATCAGCTCTCCTGTCAGCCTTTGGGAAGCTCAGCCTTGCACTGCATCTGGTTCCTGTCATTTTCTAAACTAGCAGAGAGAGATTTAGCGAGCAAATGTCTAAAGTCTGTCAGAGGAACCACAACCTCCAGGTAGCACCATCTGTGCTTCTTTTTATCCGTATTCCATATTAAACACTTTACTCATTAGGTGGGGATTATTGTGAGTACAAGCCCGATGTAGAATTGTTTTAGATCAAGGTTCAGAGTAAAGTAAAGTGTATTTAACAGAGGATAGCCATGTGGCATAAAAAATAATACCACATAATGAAAATCAATCCAAATTAGTCAAAATCTGTCGCTCTGTTTTGAGGAAAGTATAGGCAACAACGTTAAATGTAAATCAGGTTATTTACAGATTGTGTAGCACTGCAAAGTGTGGCAGTTATTTCAATCAGAGTGTATGATACGGATGTCTTGAGAAAGGTCCTTGTGACCAAAATGTCGAGTGTTTCTGAATGATCAATGCAGAGGTGATAAGTGTGTGCAGTAAACAACTTTTTTCTTTGGAAAAATGATTTTTAACAGCCAACAACCAATCAGCCACAAGGAAACTCAACATGGCGTGGATTGTGGAATGACAATAATAAAGTCCCCCCATGAAGAACACGGACTCAAGTGGATGCTGGGGTGAAGGTGGCACTTTTGAAATGCTATATATACAGCGTCTGCAGCAATAGCAGCAAACGTCCTTTCAGGTAAGCAGCGTGGGAGCAGGTATGGCAGAAAAAACAAGTGAACAGGCTTAAAAGGATGCATCGGACACATGCTGCAGTGAGAAGACTACACTCAACTTCAAGTTCACTGCCTATAGTAGCTCACAAGCTTCACGTCATGGTGACCAACACTTAAAAACATTAAGTCAAGTTGGCAATACCACACCAATGGGCACATCCAAGTCCTTGATTTTATTTTCCACTTCCTCTCAAACACACATTTTTAAACTTGTTTTCCCCTTTATTTCAAATATTTTTGAAAAAATATAAAACCTATATCTTTAAAAAATGCAATAATCACACACACACACACACACAGGTGCACACACACACAGGCACGCACACACACACCCATTACTCTACCAATTTAGCAATCAATGATACAGCACAACTGGAATAATCATCTTTGTTATTTCATGCTTTCTCCAACATTACCAACAATGCAGGCTAGAGGTCTGGTGAGCTTTGGAGCCATTGTGTTATAAAATATGTAATTTTTGTTGTACAATGAAATACAGCCTTCACTGAAATCACAAAATCAATCTGATGTTAAAAATAACAAGATAATGGGTAACTTGTTTGACTGACTTATTTTTTAATTTATAAACACAATACCATTTCTTTTACTGAAAAGTTCAGTCCTTAACTCAGACATTGATCCGCATTCAGAAATTAATGAGATGTCTGAGTCTGGCTGTCAGACATCAGCGAAGGCTGCATAACAAATGCACTGAGGAACTCTGAAGAAGACAGAATACATGTTTTTTTTTTAAGGAGTAAAATAAGATAATGGCCGGAGAATGACAGGAAATCCAAACTATTAATGACAACATGAAATGCCACAGGAAATTAAGGAAATGAGAGGAGGCAAGGAAAAAAGAGAAAACCAGGAATCGACTGAAGCAAAGGAGAAGGAGGTGAAAGAAGTTGGTGGAAGTAGACAAGAGGGAGAATTACTGTTTGAAGCTGGAGAGAAAAGAACCTTAAAACGGATTGAGAGAGAGGAGAATCAGGACAGAGGGAGGAGAGACAAAGAGCAAAAGATGTTTGTAAAACAAGGCAGGAGGAAGGAAGGGGATAAGAGATGAGCTTGGGGAGTTTTCATGGAGGCTAATTATCACATCTCAGATGCTCCATCAGCCCCTGGATAGCACCTGCAGCCCGGCAGCCTATGATAATACATCTTGAGTCTCCTCAACCAACCCTCTTCCACATTTGATGAAGGGTGTCAGAGTGGGGGTGGATTTGGCAGGGACAGGCAAAAGACTGCTGCCTGATCGTCACAGTAAAGATGGATGAGTTTCACTCTGAGTCCCTTCAACGTGTGTGTGATTTGCCACACATCTACTAGGAGAAAAGACCCAGTCACACCAGGAAGTGACAAACAGAAGTTTATCCAACTTTGTGAAACAGGCAGTTCTGGAACTTTGGTGACGTAGTGACTGCACACAGGGCTAGTTGGTGAACTGCTGTAGCTGGCCAAGTAACAGCTAACATGCTAGCCAGCTTGGAACATGCTAGCACTAGTCAGGCACAACAGAGAGCTGAAGCCCTGATGTCACTTCAGAGCTAGCCTCTGTTCCCACCCTGAAAACAAACTCTGTTACAAGTCAAATTCCTGCATTTAAAATATTACTTAAGTTCAAGTATGTAAGTATAATCAAGAAAATGTACTAATAGTACTACAAGTAAAAGTACTGTAAAAATGTCCACTATGACTGTTGTAGTGTACAACCTTATCTGATCTCATTAGATGATTCTGACTCATGCATTGATGTAAAAGCAGGATTTTACTGTTGTGGCTGTTTGAGGTGGAGCTCAGTTTGAACTGTTAACTACTAATTATTTTCATTATGGGTTAATCTGCTGATTATTTTCTCCATTTATCAAATGGGTGTTTGGTTTGTAAAAATTCCGGAAATAGTGAGAGATAGCGTCACACTTACCCAGAGCCCAAAGTAACACCTTCATAATGTTTGTTTTGTCCAACCAGCAGTTCAAAACTCAACATAAAAATTATAGCTGCTGCGCAGCAATGGTCGGGGCCGGGCTCATAATATACAAAGAAAAAAAAACCCCTCAAGAACAAGAAAGTAAGAATAACATTAACTGCTAGCAATTATGAACAAACTGGCCTGATCTAGCTTAAAGCTAAACATTATCCATGGTGACAAAGATGAAAACATTTTTTAAAATGTAAAAGTAGCTATTGGATAGACTCTGCATATTGACTGATAGCTAAGCCAAATAAACAGGGAAAAGAGACAAGAGATAACAGGGAAAAGTGTTGATAAAGAGTATTTGTCTCTCTGTGAAACTGCCTGGATCATAATTATTTTAACCTTAGTAGTCTCTAATCCACATAGCATGATGCCTGAACATAGGACTTTCACATTACAATGTCCGTTCTGCCTTAGCTGAGGCTTGAACTCACAACTTCTGAGACTGAGGTCCGTCTTCTACTTCACTGAGCTAATTGGCAACTGACAGTCCATGTGTGGCTTCACAAACTGACTAAGCCAAGCATCAGGGTGCCAGACAGTAGCCATCCATGCCATGGAAAAGCAAATTTCAAAGTGAAAGTTCCAAAGCTGTAGCACATATGGTTGATTTGTTATGAATTTTCAAAGTTTTGAAATTTAGAGGCTTGCTGTAGCGCCACCATCAGGATAGACTCACAAGTCAGTCTTTAGACGCTTGGCTTAACTAAAGACTGATGACTTTCTCCCTGATTTTGTGTTTAGATGGGCGGATACAATTTCAGAGTTTAAAAAATCTCCCTACATTGCAGAACCAATAGTAAATCCGCAGGGTGGTCCTTCAGTGGCTCGCTGAACTCTTGTGCTCGTAAACATCCGACTAGAAACACGTGCAGCGGTACAAAATGGCTCAAGTTGCTGTAAGTCCTTCATTTCCACAATCTTGTGGACTGAGCACGTTTGATAAAACAGAGTTAAATCTCTCGGCATCCATTTTCAAGCTCTCTGTGTGTTTGTGTCCTTGCAGACGAGAAAAGGGGGAGTGCACATTTCCGAGAAGGCGTGTCCTTTTCAAAAATGCAAGAGGTGTTGCTTTGTTGCCGGCCGTTTTCGCCGGTGTGTTAAACACACTTTAGAAAGGAGTGTCCCCAGACTATCAGAAGGCGGAGATCTCTGATTGTCTGGTGGCGAGACTACCATCAGGACTATTGTCTTGTGTTTCCAGTAGAGGACATGGCATGGACCTTTATGAAAAGTTTGGGTAGATTTCTCATATGGAAATGTTGCATGAGCTGAGACTTGAACTCAATCTTCAACACCAAGAACCATCCTCTATCTCACTGAGCTAATTGGCAAACGGAAATGTCACATGTAGCTTCACAAATTGACTAAGCCAGTCACTTGTGTGCAAGACAGCAGTTGTTAGTGTGTAAAAGCAGATTTCAAACAGCTGTCAAAAATTCAGTTATTAAGACAAAAATCAGAAAATACACAAATTGCATCTAGACAGCATGGAGATGTTGGTAATTTGTTTTTAACAATGATTTCTTGGCTCCATAAGTGAAAAACTGATGTTTAAAAATGCCATTTTTGCATTGACTCCAATTGTTCACAATAGAGCAAAATTCAAAATGCTGTAAAAAATTCAGTTTTTGAGATAAAATTCTGATATTTTCCAAACATCATCTACTATGACTCTAGAATTTTGTCTTTTTTTTAATTAACATTGAAAATATATTTAGCAAGAATCTGCAATAACGTTTACAGTCAAACATTTTGATGCTGTAGGCTTAATTTTTGATAAATCAAAAATCTGTGTGGATCGTTTGTGTAGGACAGTCTGAAGATGCTCTGTAGCAAGTTTGGTGTCAATTGAGCAAAAATTGTGGGAGGAGATAAGTTTAAGAAGTTTTACAGTTTTTGAAAAAAAAACAGAGTGATGGACTTCATAATTTGCAATAGGGTTACACGTACAAAAGTTTCTTCAGTATTGGAACTACATTTTGGGTAAAGTTGCAAATCTGTAGCACATATGGTTGATTTGTTGTGAATTTTCAAAATTTTGAACTTTAGAGGCTTGCTGTAGCGCCACCATCAGGACTATTGTCCTGTTTTTGCAGCTGAGGCAATCTGGCATGAGACTGGACCTTCGTGCAAAGTTTGGTGATTTTTTGCACATGGGAAGTATGATTTCCTCGGAAGAAGAAGAAGAAGATGCAGGATAACAATAGGGTCCTGTCAGCTTAGGCTGCCCGGCCCCTAATTAATTATAAAATAAAAAGCAAAAGTACTAACAAAAAAACAACAACTCACAACTGAAGCTGGGACCATGAAATGTTTTGCATAAAGACAACTTAGATGATTATCAAAATAGCGGCAAATAATTTTTTTGTCAGTTCATTAATTGACTCATAGTTCCAGCTGTACTTAAGCATTTTCATATGTTTTGAGTGTGAAATCTTAATTTGTAAAGTAACTAGTAACTAAAGCTGCCAGGTAAATTTAGTGTAGTCGAGGTAGACGGTGGCATGAGAAGAAAAGACCCAGATTTGTACTGAGTAACTGTGAGTGAGTAAATGTGTTTGGTTAAATGTGTTTAGGTACATTCCACCACTGGGTGCAGTTTATGTTATATTATCTTTACTAGTCCATACCCGGGGATGTGTTATGTATAGAGGAATAAGAAATCAAAAACAGTATATTAGTGGAGATGCAAAATCAGAGCACTGTAAATGCACTTTGTAATAAATATTAATGTAAGACAAACAATCCACACTGTATTTAGAAACATGCTTTATGGCAAAATACATGGAGCACAGTTTTGGTTGACGGCATGGAGGAAATTGCATGTCCCAGCCATAAATTGTGGTCCGAGCGCAGGTGTTTTCCAAGTGGTCTCCGCGCATGCGCAGCTCGCGCTGCAGATGTTGCTCACAGTATGAATGGGTAGTGGACAAAAACGCGAATATAAACAGTAGAAATGTGGGAAAAATGCAAAAACGGCATCGTGGCTGTCTGCACATGACCAAGATGAAAGCCTATGTGCAAGTTCAGAGAAACAGGTCAAAGCAGTGAGGAGGAAAACGGATGATGACAGAGGGACGGAGGGACAGAGGTTTCTCCATTTAATAGTAGATTGAGTTTGTGAGTATGACGTGACTCGTGACTAGCTTGACTTACAGCAAGGACTCGACTTGACTTGTTTGATATTCACCACAGTGACTTGGAACTTGCTTGAGACTTGAAGATTATGACTTAAAACTTTATTATGTTACATGCAACTTGCGTGTTACCCAATGCAATCTGTCATTCGGCATCGCTTCATCAGTCTCTCTGAAAAAAGGGAGTATGTTCCTGAGGGTGCAACAATTATTTTGTGAGAATACGAAAAAATAAAGCTTCTATGAAAATTATAGTATGGCTGCACATATACTCACATCATCATAACTTGGTTAAGTCCTCTGCCCTGCTGTTTGCTATGTCTAAACTCACTGCAACATGTCGCCCATGGACTCACCTCTTTTGACGAGCTGTGTGTTTAGCCCATGAGAGGCTACTATTGGAAGGGCTGTTTTTAAAGGCCACCAAAAACAAAAATATTAAGTAAACTACCAAAGCGCATTACATTTACAAAAGAAACCTCGAGTTACTATCTCAGGAAAAAGCTCAAAGTATTATAAAAAAATCAAATTAATTATAGAAAAATGGTAATGCATGAATTTATATCCGTAAAACATCCCATATAACTGGTCCTGCTAGAAGAGAGCAGCTACCAGCAGGTCATACTGGGCTTTCCGCCTGAACAGTCCAAACAACTGGAGATGCCTGCATAGTGTTGTTGACATTGTCTCATACAAGGAGGAAATAAAAGCAGATTAAATGCAATAGGGCCATCAATAATAACATAATAATAATGCACTTTATCCATATAGCACCTTTCATACAAGAAATGCAGCACAAAGTGCTCTACAAAAAGGGCAGCAGTATAAGCACTGAGTGCTTCACATGTAAAATAGACATTAGACATTAAACAGAAAAGGTAATTCAATAATAAAGGACATTTAAAAACATGTAAAACATTGATCAACTGATTCATAACGTCATAGAGTTGTAAAACTATAAATCATAAAGTAAAGTAAGATTTCAAGAGTTGCAGCAGCGTGAAGCGTAAATAAAAAGTAAAAGCATAAAAAGAAAGTTTCAGACCTGTGTCAGAGCTAGTTAAAAGCTTAAAGTGAGCAGATACATTTTTAGCTTTCTTTTAAAATATTTAGCTAGCTAGCTTCCCTGATGTCTATAGGTATTGTGTTCCATAGCTTTGAGGCGTAATCGACAAAGGCTGCATCTCAGATCTTATTTGGGCTGTTGCTGGGAACCTCCAATAAACCAGCTGGTGATCAGTGTTCTTAGAGGCAAATAGTTGACAAGGGAGTTAGCAATGTAGCTCAATCCCAGGCCATCTGGGGCTTTGTATGCAAGGAGGAGGAGCTTAAAATCATTTCTTAATGTAACAGGAAGTCAGTGCAGAACAACTAAGACTGGCCTGATGTGCTCTCTCCTCCTGGTTCTGGTTAATAGCCGAGATGAAGAGTTTTGAACGAGCTTAAGTCTCTCGGTGGTGTTTTTTAGGAGTCCAGTAAAAAGTGCATTACAGTATTCGAGGCAACTTGAGATAAAGGCATAAATCAATTTCTCAGCATCTTTTTCATTTAGAATGGTCGCACCTTGGCTATGTTTCTGAGGTGGAAAAATGATGTTTTCCTCACCTTGTTAATTGGGGACTTGAAGCTTAGATTTGAATCAAGGATCATGCCAAGATTTGGATTTGAGATCCAGGGAGTTAAATTCCCCAGATCATTAAGCAGTATTTCTTTTTTTGTTTTATGCCGACAAGCAGGATTTCAGTTTTGTCTTCATTTAACTTTAAGCAGTTATTGCTCATCCATTTATTTATTGCCAAAAGACATGTAGTAACTGCACTGCAGTGGCTGCAGGATTTATTTTTTCTTTTATGAATGCAGTGTGCTTTCAATGCATTTAATGTTTTATTTTTAAATTACTGCTCTTATCTAGACTCTTGTGAACCACAATTTAACCAAAGCTGTATTTTTAGTCATTTCCATTATTAGTAACCCAGGAGTTAGTGTCACTTTAGCTCTCTATAGCTCCCCAAGCTTCCTTTTATTTTCTCTGTAGTCCTTGTCCAGCATTTGATCAATAGAAAGATAATGCAGGCAGGAAAAAGCTCTCAGAGCTAGTGAGCCAGCTAATGGGGCCAGTATGCTGCTTCAGAAGTGTTTTAAGATGGTCAAATAGGTTACGTTGTCAGCTGTGTCCAACCACTAATGTAGCTTTCTGAAACCCACAATCAGACCCTATATTTTGATTTTTCACACAACTATTTATGACCTTCTTTGAGTGAGCAACCAAGTTTAACACCATTGATATCTTCCAGGAGAGACTGTCTGAAAATGTGCACTGTTATCTCAATATTTAAAAAATTTCACATCCTTACCTCTTTTTGATGACTGGGTTTTTCTCTTTGCCTTCCAGTGTAACAGATTTAATAGGTACAAACACACACTTTGAACCACATTAACTGTCAGTCAGTTTTAAATGCTGAATAATGGAGTCAGCAAAGGTCCTCACAAGACTAGTTTTTAAATCTGTGTAGTGCATTTACATTTGTGTGTGAGATTACTTAGTATATCTTTGCATTAATGTTCGCGTAAGTGTGTTAATATCCATGAGTAAGTGATTGAGTGTGCTCTCTCTGACTGGTAAAGTGTGTGAGTGATTGAAGTGTGTGTGTGTGTGTGTGTGTGTGTGTGTGTGTGTGTGTGTGAGAGAGAGAGAGCGCTGAGGCAGGTGGTGGAGAGCTGAGTGCAGTCTTGGTTCCTGGGAGGTATCTCTCCAGGGACAAATTGAAGGACTATCATTTCACTTCACTGTCAGCAGCATTGCTGCCTCACACATCGAGGACATAATCACATACCATACAGGAGCAACACCACCAACACCCTCCACTCTCCTATAAACACACACATATACACACATACTCCGCTCCCACCCAATATATATTCAGATTTGATGATATCAACATTTTTATTAGATATTAGCCATCAACCAGCCGGTGCTGTCCACCTCCGACATGATGAAGGTTATTCCTAGAATAGTGAATTCTTTTTTCTCCATTCTTGTTTGGGAGGATTGCACTTAACAAATCAAAGAACCTGCTGTATAGCCTCCATAACTTTTATTAAATTATGGAGGCTGTAAAGTGTTGGCGTCATTCCTAATGACTTCAGGTATGGTTATGTAATTGGCACACAGCCATTCATAAATGCAGTTCATATTTAAATGGCAATAAAAAGAAAAGTTTAAAGGGGAACTAAACCCCTCTACTTGGTTCTATTTCTCCCTCTCTGGGAGCCTGGGCTCTCCCTCACCGCGCAGCAGCCCACCGCATCCATCCATCCATCCACCCCTCCCTCCCTTGTGGCCCCGCACATATACCCCTGAGGCTCGGCTCTCTCTCACCACACAGCGACCCTCCACATCCCTCCCTCGCCGCCCCGCACATATACTCCCGAGCCTCGGTGCCTCTCCTTGACCAACTAACCTAAATACTATAAACACACTACTAACTGTAAACCTACACTAAAATACACTATGCTAACAATACAGTTTGACAAATTAATAGCTATTCTCTCTGCTCTACTACTCTCTCTGCTCTGATCCAACCTACTCGCTATCAGTTTGATAACTGCGGACAGAATGGTTTTATAGTAAGGGGAGGAGGAGTAAAAGGAGGAGGGCAGGCTTTAGCATGGACAGTTAGTGACATCATTCGCCTTGAAAAAGAATCATTCGCCTCCAATGTAATGTGATGTAAATTCAAATGTAGTAACCAGGTTTCAAGCTGTAGAGGGCACTCCATAGCACATTTTTAAAATAAAATGTAGATTTTCAACAGTTTGCACTAAACTGTCAAGATTTTGAGCAGGATCAGTCAGTAACACTACTATACAACCAGAAACAATGATTATCAGCTGAAAAAAATGGTTTTAGGGTTTAGTTACTCTTTAATATTTATTTCTTAAATCTGTAAAAATGTCTTTTTACTATGTTTTTTATTGTGATATGGATCCCCCTGGGTCTGAAATAAAGAATAAAGAATGAATTAAATGAATTATGTGGATGAATAACGTATTTTATGACAACTATTGGATGGATAGGCACAAAATGTGGTTCAGATATTCATGGTTTCAAGATGTTGTATCCTAATGACTCATCTTGTGTACTCAGAGTGCTACAGAAAGGTCTGGAGCACTGTCTTTAAAATGGCCCCACAAAGGAAAACAAGATAAAAACCTTAATGGTAGTATGTCACTGTGTGATTCAACCTATAGAGAACAAAAATACAAACATAATTTGATATCAGAAAACAGATCAACATAGAGTCTAGGCTTTTCTGAGGTGCATTCTAGGGATGTCACGATTATAGATTTTCTTGGTACGATTATTGTCAGAGAAATAATCACGGTTTTACAATTATCAAGATTATTATGCATTAATTAATTTCACACTATAAATGTGTAAAATCACATGAACACTCCTTGTAGATCTTTAAGTTTCATTTATTTCTATGCCAACATAACAAATATATAGCATATAGCATATGTATTATATAGCAACAAAGAAAAGTAATCAAAAAGTAGTGTACGGACTCTGCTTTTACTACATGGCTCTTTGTGGTCCAGCAGACTAAGTTTTTCCTAGGATGTGCGTGTCTTTTTGTTCTCTTTAAATTACAATTACACAAATAAATTGAGAGCATATCTCGTGCAGTGTTAATAATAAATGAAACAGACATTGTGCTTGAAGGACAAGTTTTGCTTCCTCCCATCTGTGTTGAGTAAATGTTGGCATTTACTCAACACAGATGGGAGGAAGCAAAAGGAGGTAATACTAATGCTAAATGTTCACTGACTGAGGACCTTGAGAAGACATTACGTATATCTTCCACATTGCACACTGACACTGAAACAGTCTGACGACTAAAAAAAGGATTTGAACAACTGAAGAGTCGAATATATGAAATGTGCCTTTAACATTGTGTATACTGTGTCGCCTAGCAGCAACGTCATCAAGCAGCGCCTGTTATGATTTGAGTCTGTTGAAAGCGCACCCAACGCTGGTCGGACGTATACTTATGTGCTTCTGCTTTTTCTTTTATCTCTCAACACAACAGTGATGGTTTTAAGTACGTGTGGCGACTATTTTGTTCATGTATGAAAATGTAGTAGCCATACAACCGGGCTTGGTAAGCTTGGAGTGTTTTTAAGTTGATGTAAAAATAAACGACGAGCATTTGTGAAATCCCACACTCGTGTGGAAGTGAGTTTCTTCTAACTCCAAAGAGCTACACGGACCCAAAACCATTACAACCTCACGCTGTGTGCACACAAACTGCAAAACTATCCATCAAAAAAGTTTTTGAGACATGCCTTAGCTTGTCACGTTGCACTGTAAGCCCAACTCGTATCATACCACTACACCATTAATTGCAAATGACACGCTAACATATATTTTTTAATTCAATGTTACATTAGATAAATTGAGATTGACGTATTTTAACCCAGTTATTGTGCATTTACCTTTACTTGCGCATGTAAAGGCGGGTGGTTGTCCCGCAGGTGGTGTATCATGTTGCTTGTGTTTGATCCTTTGGCTGCGACTTTGATGACCAAGGGGTGACCCCTTGGTCATTTTGCGATAGCCAAAATGATACCACACGGCTGACTTTATCTGTTTTTTTTCTTCTTCATCCATACCATTCCGTGCAAGTTGCACTGACCTACTGTATATGGTTCCGCTTCTCAGCATAATCTTTGGAGAGTGACGGTGTTGAGGAATCTTTACGAATAATTAACCGCAGCGTTTAAAATCGCGGTTAATAGTGAAATCATGTAATCATGACATCCCTAGTGCGTTCACAAGCTTTTTTATTCATTGTAGATTTTCACAACAATTTGTCGAAAGAACAAAGCTGGTATTCCTTATTGCATGATCCAAATATTCATCAAAATGTGCCATTTGCAGCCTGTAAGTTGTTAGCTCGGAGGTTGTTGTTTCCCATAGCAAAGGAGATTTTTCAAAATAGTAATACACAGATAGCAAAAAGGAAGGGCATGCCATCCACGGCCCAATGGCAGGCTTATAGCCACAGTCTACCTGTGGTGAGTCAGACTACCTAATGACCATGAGGCTGACATTCTTGGCTTAGGTAGAATGTCTTGTCAGTTAATGAATAGATTGGCATTACATTTGTCACAGACAGCCATGATGCCAAGATGATGAATGCTAATGACTTTGGTGATCCCTTGACTTTTTCTCCAGCTCCACCACGAGGTTGACTTTTTTGTTTTTGAGCGAAATATCTTGACAACTATCTGATAGATTACCATGACATCTGGTACATACATACATACACGTAATCACTTTAGTGATCCCTTGACTTTTCCTCCAGCACCATCATTGGGTCACATTTTGAGTTTATCCAGTATGCCTTTATGACCAAACACCTGCAGCACAAGTAACATTCACACCACATTATATATATATATATATACACACATATATATATATATATATATATATATATATATATATATATATATATATATATATATATATATATATACAGTACAGGCCAAAAGTTTGGACACACCTTCTCATTCAATGCGTTTTCTTTATTTTCATGACTATTTACATTGTAGATTCTCACTGAAGGCATCAAAACTATGAATGAACACATGTGGAGTTATGTACTTAACAAAAAAGGTGAAATAACTGAAAACATGTTTTATATTCTAGTTTCTTCAAAATAGCCACCCTTTGCTCTGATTACTGCTTTGCACACTCTTGGCATTCTCTCCATGAGCTTCAAGAGGTAGTCACCTGAAATGGTTTTCCAACAGTCTTGAAGGAGTTCCCAGAGGTGTTTAGCACTTGTTGGCCCCTTTGCCTTCACTCTGCGGTCCAGCTCACCCCAAACCATCTGGATTGGGTTCAGGTCCGGTGACTGTGGAGGCCAGGTCATCTGCCGCAGCACTCCATCACTCTCCTTCTTGGTCAAATAGCCCTTACACAGCCTGGAGGTGAAAAATGAAAATAAATGATCGTCCAACTAAACGCAAAGCGGATGGGATGGCATGTCACTGCAGGATGCTGTGGTAGCCATGCTGGTTCAGTGTGCCTTCAATTTTGAATAAATCCCCAACAGTGTCACCAGCAAAACACCCCCACACCATCACACCTCCTCCTCCATGCTTCACAGTGGGAACCAGGCATGTGGAATCCATCCGTTCACCTTTTCTGCGCCTCACAAAGACACGGCGGTTGGAACCAAAGATCTCAAATTTGGACTCATCAGACCAAAGCACAGATTTCCACTGGTCTAATGTCCATTCCTTGTGTTTCTTGGCCCAAACAAATCTCTTCTGCTTGTTGCCTCTCCTTAGCAGTGGTTTCCTAGCAGCTATTTGACCATGAAGGCCTGATTGGCGCAGTCTCCTCTTAACAGTTGTTCTAGAGATGGGTCTGCTGCTAGAACTCTGTGCGGCATTCATCTGGTCTCTGATCTGAGCTGCTGTTAACTTGCGATTTCTGAGGCTGGTGACTCGGATGAACTTATCCTCAGAAGCAGAGGTGACTCTTGGTCTTCCTTTCCTGGGTCGGTCCTCATGTGTGCCAGTTTCCTTGTAGCGCTTGATGGTTTTTGCGACTCCACTTGGGGACACATTTAAAGTTTTTGCAATTTTCTGGACTGACTGACCTTCATTTCTTAAAGTAATGATGGCCACTCGTTTTTCTTTAGTTAGCTGATTGGTTCTTGCCATAATATGAATTTTAACAGTTGTCCAATAGGGCTGTCGGCTGTGTATTAACCTGACTTCTGCACAACACAACTGATGGTCCCAACCCCATTGATAAAGCAAGAAATTCCACTAATTAACCCTGATAAGGCACACCTGTGAAGTGGAAACCATTTCAGGTGACTACCTCTTGAAGCTCATGGAGAGAATGCCAAGAGTGTGCAAAGCAGTAATCAGAGCAAAGGGTGGCTATTTTTAAGAAACTAGAATATAAAACATGTTTTCAGTTATTTCATCTTTTTTTGTTAAGTACATAACTCCACATGTGTTCATTCATAGTTTTGATGCCTTCAGTGAGAATCTACAATGTAAATAGTCATGAAAATAAAGAAAACGCATTGAATGAGAAGGTGTGTCCAAACTTTTGGCCTGTACTGTATATATATATATATATATATATATATATATGTTTCAGTACGTCTGTCTACATTCATTGAGCTGGTTGTCAGGACTAATCCATAGACATGACAGGCTCTGCTACAAAACATTCTCACTCACCAGATATCTATACCTCCACCCATTTCTCAGTGAGTCTGGAAAAAGGCTTCAGCTGTTTAAAATGTATTGACTTGTAGTTCATCAGTATTCCTGTCTGCATTTATTCATCAGTTTGTCAGGACTAATCCATAGACATGACAGCTTCTGCTACAAAACATTCTTATTTACCAGATATCTGTACTTCCATCCATTTCTCAGGGAGTTTGGAAAAGGACTTCAACTGTTTAAAAATGTATTGCCTTGTAGTTCACCAAACCTCTGACCCAGTGGGGACATAAATCATCTATGACCTGTCCAAGTCTGTTTTTGTGCCCCGCAGCCAGATTTAAAAAGCAGACCCATCCATTAATTGAATTTTAATGAATCTTTAAATCGTTAAATTTACAGTGGCGTCTTTTGTGTAAAATTTATTAGTGTGATAAAGAATACAACCCAGAAGGAAGTCTGCATCCGAACAAAGCTTCTCAGAGGAAATGACTAACCTAAAAACACGTTAAAAAAAAAAAAAAAGCCCACTCTCAATCTCATTTTGTTCATATTTGAGATGTGACAACTTCAAGACAAGACGAGTCTACAGCAGCTCTGAGGCTGAAGTTAAGTCAGCACTGTAACATGATCGCAATACAATCTTAACATGCTGATAGGTAGCAGATATAATCTTGACCTAGTTCACCATAATTTAGCATGTTTACTAATTTACACTAAACGTAGTGTAGTACTGCTGGTTGCATTAGATGAAAAGATGAGATCATTAAAGTCATTAGGATCCATCCTCTGGGGACTGTGAATGTCTGGACAATATTTCAATGAATCCATCTAGTAGTTTTCTATATATTTAATATATAACAAACTCTCACCTTATGTGAATATCATATATTATATAGTCAGAATTTACAGTGGCCCTTGGTACAAATCGTTCTCTAGTTGTCTAAAATTAATTATTTGTTGTCTGAAAGTTTGGGATTGTGAGCTTTTCAAATGATGATCAGTAAGTGTGTGCTCATAAATCATCCTTTAAACCTGTCAAAACCCTTCTGGAGAAAAAAAAAAGTTTGTAAATGTGTAGAAATTATTTGTAGTTGTAGAAAAAAGGATGTCTGAATAAAATAAAATACTTTGCCTAATTGAATTAGTTTTAAGAGAGATAACATATTGGGCTCTAGTTTCCCAGCGCAGCGCAGGGTGGCGAACCCCGCGCAGAGCTAGTTTCGAGCAGCGCAACCCGAGGCGCATTCAGTTTGGCAGACCGAGGTGCCTGCCATCTGTCATTTTAGAAAAGTCAAAAGAAAAGAAACAGAGTGAGACTGCGAGAGAGAAAGAGAGAGAGCGCGCGCGCACGAGAGAAACGCAACACAACTGTGGTGACCTCCTCCCAGGCTACCTTTGCATCATCAGCCCGTGGAGGTCTGCTCGCAGTTCCGTATATTCGGACACTGCGAGCTTGGACCTCCTGGACCAAAACATCAGTTTCCTCCTGGGAGAAGTTTGGCCATCTGACGCTGCTCCTCTCTTCCGCCATGGCGTGAAGGCGTAACTCTCATTACGCCTTCACGCGGTGCATTTAAGGGCGAGGAGAGGGGCTCATTTGATTGGTGTGATGTGTGTAAAACGCACTCCACGCCTTCTCTCCTCCCTCTTTTCGACTTGCACCGGTAGGAGGGACGGAGGTGGGATAGAGGAGTAACTGCGCCAGGGCGCGCGGTGTGCGAAACTTACAAAATCTGCCTGGCCACACCCAGTTGGTGAAGCGCAGGTGTGCTGCGCCTCCGCCGCGCCTGGTCTGCGAAACTAGAGCCCATTGACTTAACTATTGCATAAAGGTTGACTAAAATGTAATGACTTTTTATCAACCAAAACCATGAAGGATAAAAATGACCATGTTACTAAAACTATAAAGCATTTTCGTCTCAAGACCGAAGCAAAATCTAAAATAGCTGTCAAAATTACTACTGATGTGGGTTTTGTGAACGTCTGTGATATGTTCTATATCAATGATCTTGCATATAAATCCCAAATAACTAAATGCCTTTAGTGCCCTACAGAATGTATCTTTTTGGGGAAAGGGAACAATACTTAATTGTTTCTGAGTGATAGAAAATGTCGGTAGATGACGTGATTTTCATCACATGAAAATGTTAGCACAGACGAGTACCTTCCAAGTGGCAACCTCCAAAGCAAAAGCGAAATTTCTAAAAACTGCAGTTCCTCTATTGACCACTTGAGGCTGGCTCCAAAAGCGAGTCAGTCCAAAGGTCCAGTTATACAGCAGAAATAAACATGACAAATGCACGGGGGTGAATTTTTATATAAGTCACCTGTTTACATTTTCTTGAGGTTTAATGTTATGCACAAGTAAGGATGTGGCCACTTTGAGTGACAGAGTGACAGACTGTCAGCTCTGATCTACCCCAGAATCCTCCACAGCTCCACACACTCGTCCAAAAATGGTCACTTTTAGCTCCAAACACCCAAAGTGAAAAATGGGAGTCAACAAACCAATAGGTGACATCACGGTAATGTTGTCCTTTTTTTTTTTTTTTTTTTTTTTTTTTAAATACTGTCTTTGGTATCCTCCCACAGACATGTCCTGGCCCTAAATTGCAAAATCATTTAATTTCGTATTTCAGAGCAAGCCATTATTTGGATGAAGATGTCAGGGGGGGCTTCTCTCTGCCAGCAGGAAATGATCACTTACAAACTCTTAAAAAACACACCTTGTTAAAGCCGCTACAAGGAACTTTTAACTGGATATGCAAAAGTCCCTCGTTTCTGCTGATATCTGTGCGTGACCTACAATAGCAAATGAGACCATCAGTGTGAAGATAAGTATTTCTATATAGTGTATATCCATACCTTTAGGAAACTGTCTCCGGGTTCGTCCCAGGTCGCTTCCAGGACGAAATGATTTACGGCACTCAGACAGCACACGTCAACTTACCTAGCTGCTTACATTTATAGTGACTCTTATAAACAGTCGCTATTCCTCCTCCTTGACCTGACGTCCGCGGGGAGTTAAAATAGCAGCAATCACCGGGTAAAAGTTCTGTGAAAGGACTGGACTCATCAACAGTCAGCCACGTCTCAGTCACACAGAGAAAATCCAATCCTCAGGAAGTCAGGAAATCATTCAGGATAAACGCTTTGTTCGCTAGTGATCTAGCATTTATCAGCCCAATCCTGGCAGGAGCCGGCGGGTCCACGGCGTTAGCTGTCCGGGGAGCCACACACAGAAGCCGCAGGTTGCGCGGATTCACCCCGCGCAAGCGGGGACAAGGAGAGCAGGAGCCATGGGGCTGGAACACCTCATCCAGGCCGATGACAGGTACCAGCCAGGCGTCGACAGGGTCCAGCGAGTGCCGAGAAATAAAGAGGTGAGGCACCGCTCCATACTCAGTCCAAGAAGCCATGGAAGTGCTCGCCAAACAGGCCTTCAGCCTTACCAGCCGACCACTGTGTTTACACCCGGCGGCGGTGGCGCTTACGCCGGAGAGGTTGAGGCAGAGGTGAGCTGGGATACCCGATAGGAGCGGGGGCAAAGTTTTCCTGTCTTGTTGTTTCATTCATCCCCAAAACAAACACATGCACGAGCCAGGTAAGCGTCTTTACAACAATACGTGCTGGAGCTCATGGGAAATGTAGGCTTCATTCCGGCAAAACACTACCACTTCTGTCCACAGGGTCGCCAAAATCAACTCAAAATGTTCCTTGTAGGGGCTTTAAACAACAAATGTTCTCTAATTCTTTTGGTATCATTTGGTATAAAACACTACAGATCATGGTGTAGCTTTAGATTTCATTGCCCTACAGTCTGACATCTTTTGAACTGAAGACAACAATCAATACTCATCATCGTAATCTGAGAGCTGCATCAGTTCAGATCTGCCAGGTTTCTCAGTGTAATGTAACAGATGGGCAGCAGGTGCTATAACCTGGTCCAGTGGTCACAACGAGGCTCAAGCCACCAATTCATCAATTCGTCCTCCCACCCTTACTCCCTGAAGACCCATACACCAAAGGTCCAATGTCTTTTCATGCTGTGAAGGGCAAACAGCATACCGCTACTGGTCAAGGAATTTAAGAAAAACAATATGTTGTCTGACAGCGACTGAAAACTTCACTGCCAGCAGTGTTGGCACTGGATTTGGCTCAGTGTACATAGTATGGACAAATAAGAGGGAATTCTCTGGAGGGATGAGGCGGCTGATAGAGAATAGAACTAAATGTCAGGAAGACAAACTGCTGCACGTTCACTGACACCACTGAAGCTTTTGTGATTAACATGGTGGCACTGCAGAGGCACAAACTTCTATCACCATTGCTTTTGGGCACTGTTTGAAAATGGTTTTGAATTTGTATTAAATCCCCCAGTTACAGTAAAAAATGTTTTGTTTTTGTTTTTTTACCTGACAACAACACGCAAAATAAGTAGTAGTGTGAGGCTCATACCTTTATATCCATGGACACTTGAATTGAAAAGAATAGTTTGACATTTTGGGAAATATACTTGTTAGCTTTCTTGCTGAGAGTTTGATGAGAAGATTACTACCACACTCTGTGAGAGTGCATCAGTCTTCTCATTTAAGGCTTAGCAAGAAAGTGAATGTGTAATTCTGGTCTACTCCTTTGAATTAGGCTGTTGGCTTTTGACGCGAGTCCCATCTTACTTGCAGTACTGCCCTATGATCTATTGTTTATTACACAAAAGCCATTAAATAACTCATTATAGAAACAACTATGTGCATTAAATCATCATGATAAAGGCTGCTAAAGGAATGAAACAAACAGCTGTCCCCTGATTATAAATTCATAAAAGTGCAGTGACTGAAGCCAAGCCAATTATATTAATCAAAAGCTTTCAGTGTATTTATGGAAATGCATCATGCCTGCTGACAGGTTACCACTGTGACTAATGCAACACAGCACTTGACTGTGCGGAAACTGTATGAGAGTAGGCCCTCTCTTACTGCTGTCATGTGAAGCCTCCAGGTCTCATATTTTGGTGATTCTTATGTTAATTTGCATTGTAATTCTAGGGATTACACGGTGCTCGATGGAAAGAGAAAAATGCACAGGCTGAGGTTTAAGAAGCCAGTGGCAGATATTAGGTGCTCAGCAGAAGCACCTCATAAAGAGTCAGGCTCTGCGGTCTTATTGGTTTTTTCACTTGTATGTAATGCTTTTAACAATTCAGAGTGCATTGATGAATTTTAAAATAAAGGAAACACAGTATGTGCAGCTACAGCAGGGTGGTAAATGTCAGATCTGCTGCTCCAACTTGGAGGAGTAAATTGGAAAAAGACTGGTTCATCTTTTGACTTTCTTACAACAGGGGCTCAGTGCATGAATTGGTTTGTGTACAATGCATACCCCAAAAGTCTAATGACTTTATTCAATTGCATATTTGCAGAAATCATAATATCAGTGTGAATTTTGGACATAATTAGGGAAATCCATTGTGTTGCCACTGAGACCTAGACCACATGTACACAGGTATTTTAAATAAAAAAAAAAATTAAAAAAAATCCCATCCACACAAGCTACATTGAAAAATCTGCACAGGGTAGTGGCCACAGTAAAATCAGACTATCAGCATTTACATAGGTTACTTAGTGGCTTTGCAATAACAGGGTTTCTGCAGGTATCAGCAAATCTAATTTAATGCTGTTTAATGCCCTTTTTAATGTCACTTTAAACAAATTTAATGCCCATGTCCAACTGCAGATACAGTTTTTTTATTTATTTTTTATGTGTATATATATATATATATATATATACTGTATATATAGACAAAATTGTAAGCATTTGACAATGCTAATCTAAATTTACATTAACTGTCACTCTATAGTGAATTAGAAATGGCTCACAAGACGGTTTACAGTCTCAGAATTTATTTGCACATTTCAAAATTAACAAAACCAGCCTGAAGAATGATGTGAAAAACTAACTCTAACCTGAAAAGGCTGGAGGCAGTCACTGTAGCAGCAGGTGTGGTGGTGGTAGCAGCAGCTGCAGTTGTGGTGGCGACAGCTGAAGTTGCGTTGCTGGTCACGGCAAAGAAATTCGGCACAGTTAACTGCTGCCTGCCTTTTATCACCGACTTGTGACTATCTGACAGCATGTGTGATTTCACCGCATTGACACCCATTGTGCAAAGTTTGAAGATCTTCTTTGCACACGCTGCAAAATGCCTCTCCGGGTTTACAGTCGACGGTCTTTAACCAGGTTCTGAATAGTTCCTCATCCAACCACTTCTGCTGAAACTTGCATTTTCCCATTTTTCCGACATTTGCTAATATTCCCTCCGCTCTTTCACCACAGCATGAGCACGCACACAGAACATTGCATTCCAAGCATCCGGTGTTGTGACTTCATGCATCGGCCATAAACAATAGCCAATTAAAGGGTTCCGCCTGTCAATCATCACATTATACTTCCGATCAAAATTATTAAATGTTTATATAATCAAAATAAATCATAACTAACAATGGTTTTTTTTCCATCAAGTGTATTTAATTTTCTAATGCCTCTGGACATCGAATTTAATGCTTTTTAATGCCATTTAAAGCCTTAATTTTCGCAAAATCTATTTATTCAATGCTTTTTAATGACCCGCAGAAACCCTGAATAAGCTTCTGCCACCGGTGCTGAAATTTCGTGGAAACGCAAGAAACGCGTCATGTATTGCGAAATTGGTCAGTCAGCCAATCAGGGACTGGAGCTGGTCCTTATGAGGAGTTGGGCATGAGATAGTTGAGTCACGAGCACAATGGCAGATGGACAAAGTTTGGAGACAAGTGAAAAACGGCTTAGCAAAAGAAAATGAGCTCCTCTGTCTGAGGAGGCAAAGAAGAGCAAAAAGGAGAGTGATAAAAGAAGACGAAAAACAAGAGTAAATCTCAGTCAGGCGTTCAAGAGATGGAGGGAGCTCCGTGACCAGAGAGGCTTCAGAACCGATGTCCAGCTAGCTTTCTTTCTGATGGATCAGTAAGTAACACGGCTAAATGTTAGCTAGACAAGAGAGGACTGTACTGTACTGGCTGCTAGTTAATTCCTAGCTGGCCAGCATCGCAAATCACCGCAACCAGGGACCGGGTAGCGAGTGTTGGTTGGCTGACAATTAGGGATGGGGCTGATCCGATCGATCCTGTAGAGAGGAGTTTATTACAGCCTCATATAAAATCAACAATAATGATTAATAATAATATTAAAGCAAACAGAGCTCTGGTATTGGAATAGTATCGGTATCGGCAGATATCCAAATTCAGGTATCGGGATCAGATCGGAAGTGAAAAATGTGGATCGGTGCATCCCTACTGACAACCTCGTTGCCATTCTACAGCAGCCCACGGACAGTGATACCCCCTCCCTTCCTTCTGTTCTCTTCTCATGGAGGCAGCTATCGACGGACATCGCCCAGCTAAGTTACGCCCAGCCAAGTGAACACTGAACTTTGTTTCCCATTCAATTTGAGCTACAACCGGCCGCATCGTTTCCATACGGGACTGTTTATTCTAGAATGGGACTATTAACATGTGCATATTGGTATAATTCCACTTTGTCTACTGTTGTTTGTACTGATACTGTACATATTGGTATAATTTACTGTGAGTTGTTTGTACTGGTACTGTGCATTCTGCTATAATTATTTGCATTACTCTTTGTTTTTGCTTCTGATAAATCTGATAATTGTTGCTCGGTCTCCTTACTCATTTATGTAGTCAGGGTTCAACGCTAAGGTTTTTTTTCACTTGCCCGGTCGGGCAAGTTGGTCAGAGATCTACTAGCCCGAAGTCAGTTTTTACTTGCCCTATAAAAATTGTTTAATTTAAGCGGCTATCAAATAACAAAGACTGCAGTTATTTTTATGTTATGTAATCTTTATTCACAGTTTATTCACACATTTATTAATTAAAACAACATATGTCATGTATTGTAGCTTAATTCCTACACAAAAATGACAGTGTCAGGGCTTAAAGTGAAAAATTTGTCAATCGTTCTCCGTCTATAATTTTGCACCCTACTTGAGCCATGCCCGCCTCTGTTTATTTTTCACCCCTCTCTCCAGTTCTGCTGTATTAACACCGGGTTTAATATATTTTGCTTCCATCTCTCTGCCCTGCTCTACTGTTCTTCAATGCTACTTAGCTCTCTCTCTACTCTACCAGTAGACTGCCACATCCACCTGTTGCACAAAACGCACACAGCAGTGTTTCCCCTAGGATGGAGTTGTAGCAGCGGAGGTGAAGCACACGCATGAAAAATAATTTTCACATGCGTGAAACTTTTTTGTATGCTTGCTAAGCACAGCCTGCTGGGATGTTTCTGTGTATCTACTGGCACCAGAAGGACTCTTTAGGACTAAGTACATACAGTACATGTGTGCACAGTAATGAACAGGTGAAATGTCTGTCTAGCTTACATGTATGAGGTGTCTCAAGATTTAGGAACATACAATTTTATTGAATATAATAAAAGTAAAAAGTCACTTGACATGCTGCTGTTTTGTGCTATGACCTATTTAAGTGTTGGAAGTTGTTATTTACGTGACAACGCCTGAACGCAACACAAGTTCAGCATGAGTGCCGTGCTGGTCTGTTGGTTATTTACACACTGTCCATTTCAATAACTTTGTCAGCTGACAAAATGCACCGGGCTCGGGGTCAGGTTTGGTCAGGAAAATGCGGCCCGAGCCGCTCTAGCGTGCTCACCTGTGTGTGTGTGGCGGAACTCCACCGTGCATGATACAGAGAGCAGAGGAGAATTGTTAACGCGTGACCATGTAGAGACAGAAATGACACGATGACATAACACCATAAATAGTATATTGTTATGTTATTATATGAAGCGTCCGTCGTGCATAATAATATCAATGGGGGATGTGGGCAGGACATTGTTACACAGCTGTGCCTGTGACTTCAGGCAGAGAGACCGCTGCATCAGAGCAGAAGAGCACGTTTTAAAATACATTTATTTTATCAATTAGTTATTAACTTTTACTATTTTTAGCAACTTGCCCGGTTGGGCAAGTGAGTTGTTAGTTTACATGCCCGACCATGAGTTTTACTTGCCCCGGGCAATCGGGCAATCCTTATTGTTGAGCCCTGGTAGTATAGTGTCCACACCTTCTCATTCTACATATACATAGAGGTATACCGTTGGCTTTACAGCCTGCGTTTTATTTAACTTACTAATTTGGTCGTTGGGACAGTGCAACGCAACACCAACACTAGGTGGCGCCAAAGCTAAAAAAAAAAAAAAAGAGAGAAACGAATCCTATCTGTTGCCTCTTTAAGAGTATGCCAAATCAACAGGAGGAGATATAAACCTAATCCTAAAGTCACACAGAAATGAAGAGGAAGAAGATGTCGGCAATTGTCAATCAGAAGCCTGAAAAAGGGCTACCTCTGTTTGGCACCTCTGTTCCTCAATATAGTGGAAGTGGAAATGTACATACTGTAGATTAATGTGTAAACATGTAAAGACCTGTTAGCAATGGTAGAGCCAGCACTTCGTCATGTCACCTCATTTGTGACGCCTCACAAAGGACATAATGACACACACTCTGATTTCACAAGCCAAAAATTCTATCTTCCTTGTATACATGTCAACACTGAAAACACAGTGTTTGAAAATCTTCACCCTGGACAGAGTTTTACAAAAGATCTGTTTTTAGTGACCTGAAACACAGTTTAAGCCACTAAACTGTGTTAAACTGCATCTACTCTATATATGATTGTATACTACACCTGTTGATTGATCAGTAATTCTGCATCAATGCATAAACAACATTTTACTGTTGTAGCTGGTCAAGGTCAAGGTGCTTTTGACTAAATTCTTTATGCTAGTTTAGTCCAGTGGTCCCCTTCCCCTCCAGTGTTGGGTCATAAAATAAATCTGCAGGGGTAATGAGATGATTAATCATGAAGGAATTAAGAAAAAAAAACAAAGTTCTGCTACACAGTTTTGTATTGATTGATTGTACTTTCTCTAATGTTTTCTTTTTGTAAAGTATTGAATAATTTTGCCCCTTTTTGATGATGATAAATGAAACCATCTGAAAACTTTAAAGGGGAGATCTCTTGACCTGCAAGTACAGTAACTGATAATAATAAATGTATAGCACATTTAGACATATGATAGAAATAAAAAAAAATGTGACGAGAGGCCCAAACTAGATGCTTCTTTTTGTGCGGAGTCACAAGCTTTAAGGTTAGGAGCCACTGGTTGAATCTGTAAAGTAGTAACTATAGGACCTGGTTGTGAATGTGCTTAACTATGAACAACAGATCAGCCCTGACTTACTTGACTTAAGTCAAGTACAAGTCAAATACAGTACAAGACTTCAGACCTGACTCAGAAATGGTTTGTTATTGACAACTCCCCCTTATTTTTTTTTAACACATCAAGTTGAATGCCTTCCAGCCATAAGGTGTGTGATCTTGAGTCAACACACACAACCTGCTGTGTTGGTCCCAGCATGGCTTCCAGGGGCCCGTTGCACAAAAGTAGGATTCAGACATCCAGCATAAATGACTGAGCTGGGTTCAATGAATCCAAAACAAGAGCGTCCAGGCTTAATTGGTTGCACAAAGACCAAGCCAGGATGAGCAGACATGGATTCATCAAGCCAGGTGAAACCAATCCTGGATCAGTGCGCGCACGCAGCTTCCTCAAATATTCCCCACCATCGATCATAGATTCACCGATTCACCATGGCAACAACAACGGCGTACTTTTCCCAGTCGGAGGCAGAAATCCTCATGGAGGCTTACAAAGAGGTAAAGGATTAAATCAAAAAGAAAGGTAACACTGCCACAGTTATAAAACAACGAGAGAAAGCGTGGCAAAGTATTGCAGACTGCCTGAATGCGTAAGTAGTGCACAAGTACACACTCACTGCTCCGCTGAAACCATCACAATTACAATCCAAATAGTTAATTACCATCTCCAAAAACATAGTTGTACTCTGATTATGAATCAGTTGAAATTTTAAGTGAAACTGACTGCAGATGTGAGTGAAATTGTGTAAATGTAACTCCATCAGACTGTATAACTCTTTGATAAATATATGAGCTCACTGACTTAATTGAATTTCCCTTTGGGATAAATAAAGTTCCTCTTATCTTATCTTATCTTATCTTATCTTATGTTTGCTCCTCATTCTCCATGCTCCTCTGCTGTTTCATTTATATGTATGCAAGTGTGTGTGTGTGTGTGTGTGTGTGTGTGTGTGTGTGTATGTATAGATTAAACATGACTGGGCCAAAACGGACATGGCAGCAAGTCAAGATTAAATACAAGAACATCCTGCAGAATGGTAAGTGCCCTGACTAATATTTAACATTGTACCCAGAAGGTGCCTGCTCACACATTGTCTGTACTGTTTTAGCAGTCAAAAAAAAAACAAAACAAAAAAAAAACCCACAAGCAAGGCACGGGTGATGGGTCACCATCAGCTGACCTCACCCCAGCAGAGGACACAGCCTTGGCACAAAACAAAGGCAGGCCTGTGTTGGAGGGGATCCCTGGGGGGACAGACACAAACATATGTCCCTCCCAAGATGCCACCCCTTTCATACAAGGTACGTTCTTCCATCTGTACATGGGACATAACCACATTCATATCGAATCCATCTGGACTATCTGACTTTGGTTTGCCTTGCAGTTTCTGGCAGCACTGTCACACTGTTGGAGCCACCAACACCAACACACATCATGGCTGTGTCAAGAATGTCACTCTATTTAAGAGGTTGTGATGATGAGGTTTTGTATTGACAGGTGAATTCTCTGGTGTGTTGCTGGGGGACAGGGGGTATGCCTGGCAGCCTTTTCTCCTCGCACCATACACAGACACTCAGGAAGCACAGGAGGCCTATAATCATGCCCATGCCAGGACAAGGGCCAGGATCGAAATGACTTTTGGCCCTCCTGAAGGCACACTTTCACGGTCTTCACCACTTAAGGGTCAGCCCTTTGAGGGCATGTGACATCACTGTGGCCTGTGCTGTCCTCCATAATGTGTCCTGCCTGAGGAAGGAGAGGGCCGGCATCACACATGGACTGGGACAATCCTGCCATCTTCCCTGATGATGACAGTGGTTGGCTAGTCGGGGACCAATATGTGTTAAATTATTTTAGTTAACATGCATGCTTTAAATTTAAGTTAAATATGTCCTGCAGTGGCAGAGACGCATGCTGTGAATTTCATTTGAATATGGCCTGCATTGGCAGAGGAATTTGTGTGTTGTTTTTTTTTAATTCAATTTAAATTGATTTGGCCTCTTATGTGGTGTGTCTTGTGTGGTTTTGTGGTTTATACTGTGTGTATACAAGCTTGCAGGGAGGCTACTGCATCCATTCATTTGTCTGTTCATTTGTTGTGTATGGATTTGTCCTGCATTTATTTCAGTGTGCAGGCATGCAGGGTGTATCATATACAGACCTTTGAATGTGTATTTATTCTTGTGTTGTATAATGCTTTGATTCTGTGCTTTCTATCTTGTAGAGTCACTGTGTGACTTCAGTTTTGAAAGGAGCTGATGGTTTACTTGCTTTGATTTATCCTTATTCAGTAAAGGAACATCATGTTACTCTTTGATGTGTATTTATATTTATATGGGATGTGTTCTTTATATATAGTCTATGGGAAACTGTAAATTATCTAATGATTGCAAAATCATCTAAAATCATCACTTATCTAAAATGATTGCAATTAATGATCACAAATGTTTAAATAATGACAGTGGGTCTGGTTGAATGTGATAACAATGTGCAGTGGGCAGTGGAATAACTATTGGTGTCTGTTTGTGGTGACTGCTGACTAAGATAAGGGATGAGATTAAATAGATCCTGGAACTTAGCCTGGTCTGGAGGCTAGCTCCACAGAATAAATCTCCATGGTAATTTATGTCATAACGGAAGAGGATTAGGGCCACTGTGGAAAAAAAAAGTGAGTTCTGACTTTAATCTCAGAATTCCGACTTTTTTCTCAGAATTCTGAGATTAAAGTTAGAATTCTGACTTTAATCTCAGAATTCTGACTTTAAACCCAGAATTCTGACTTTAATCTCAGAATTCTGACATTAAACTCAGAATTCTGTAAGAATTCTGACTTTAATCTCAGAATTCTGAGATTAAAGTCAGAAGTATGGGTGCCTGTAGGGAACCAACTTCGGAGGCACACTAGAGTGGAGAAGAAGAAAGGAGAGGAGAGCCACGCGCGGACCGAAAATGTCGGACCTCAGTGAGTTTTTGCGTGGTCGAGGGGTCCCTGAGGAAGCCATTTCATTCATGGAAGAGCAGAAGGTGAGTGAAGAAGATATGTGTTGGTTTGGTGCTTGGTGTTTGTAAAAACGAAGAAATATGTTGTTAGAAGCTCGTTAACTCGTAGCACGTGTGTTAGCTTAAATGGTTGGGCTACCGGATAATATCCACGAGTCCATCCCGATTTTTGTCATTTTGTTACAATAATTTTGGGATCTGTTGCTGTGAGGAACACTACTCGCTGCCCGCTTTTGTGGCAGCAACTACCGAGAGAGAGGTGTGGAGCCACAGTTAACGTTACACCGGTCTACACCGGGCAGTGGTTCTTTTCACCGGTCGATGCCGTCCCCGGCATCCCCTCTCACAGAACTATGTTACCGCAAGTAATTTAGCCATAGGCAGTTTTCCCTGATCGCCCCAAGAATACCAACCTCCTCAGCTGTCTGAAAGGAATTAGAACAGCAGGACAATGTTGGTAATGTAGGCTAACCTTGTAGCTACAATTCTAATAGCAGGCAGACAGACAGGGGGCCTTTTATACTTCTTATTTATACTCCAAGTCCAGAATTGATCTACTGTGCAAATTGTTTATAATATCAGAATCACAAACATCCTGCTGTAGGCTACTGTAGCTACTGAAGAGCAGCAGCCTAGGTAAATTGGGCAGTGCTAACATTAGCTACATTAAGACATTGCAGCAGTAACAGAATGATTCAACCAAAGGAAAAGTTAACACAATAAAAACAATTAGGACTTAGATCAAGCAACAAAAGAGGATGATCAGAAGACTACATGTTTATGTAAATTCATGTGCAGGCATTTCACTCCCCAGGATCAGTTAGCCTGTTAATTTGTTGCTTGAACCATAAAAAGCACAGTGCTTACAAGGGTTAGATGTATTTAAAATGATTTAGCCATTTAACTTAACTCTATTCATCCCATTCTCTCAAGTCTGAGAGGTGCTTAGTAGCACTAGTTTTACTTAAGTCAACACAAAGGCTTTTCCTACGTGCATGGAAAGGGTCCAGAATACAGTAAACTAAATGATCGCAGGCAACATCTCTGGAATCTGTCTCACAGTGAGAGCATGTAATATGCATGTAATATGTACAAGTATCTCTTACAACCTCAGTTAAAAAAACAACAAAAAACAGAACAATCATTTCAACATTTATGCATGTGCACACTGAAAAAAATCATTGTCACTTATTTTATATCCTCTTCTGTGCAAATCGACCATGATGTCATCGTACTCATGGATGATGCAACTCTGGCAAATTATATTCCTTCCTACGGTGACCGAATTGCTGTCTTCAATTTCTGCAGAAGTAAAAAGTCCCTCCCCAAACGAAAGCAAGGGCTTTTGGAGAAACTTCGTGAGAAAATGAGAGTCAGAAAGGAAAGCACAAAGGAGAAGACATTACATGAAGACACAAGAACAACGGACAAAAAGAAGCTAAAAACTACACGAAATGTAGAGATAGGATGGATTCATGATGATGGTAATGGAGCCAAACAGGTGAGGACAAAACAGGGCGGTGGCACTAGAAAGATACAGTTGCCAACTGATGCTGGATTAAAAGCTATTCTTGAAGAAGGACAGAAGCTTTTCTCTCCTGGTGGGATCTCTCCTAAAGGACCAGTGTCTGATTTCAGTTTGAGGTGTGGGATTTCAAACAGAACCGCCTCACCGATGAAACTTGCCAGTCTATTGGCATTATGTACATGACTGCAAAGCTGAGTATGTTACGCTTTTACATTGCAACCAGGCCAAAAGAAGCTGAAGATGATGCCAGCGAGACATCTGATGTGGTTGTTGTCTCGTCACACAGCAGCAATGAAACCAGTACAGCAGAACTACAAGTGGGAGATGCCATAGTTGATTTTGATGAAGTCCAGCCTGCTTTACAGATGTCTGTTGATGCTGAAATTACCTTCGGTCCCCTTCATGATGTTGATGAAGACACAGACGACACGTTGATCTATGAGGGTTTTCTCATGCCCACTAGTCCACCTAATCCATAGGATGTGATAACAATCACCATACATCATGCTAACACTTTACATGACATGATCACCGCTTTCTCTGATGCAGAGATATTGAACAAAGCAGTGAATGTGAAACGCATACTTCCAGACAACACTGAAGAGGCAGGAAGTGGATCCGGGGTCATGAGAGATGTTCTCAGCTGCTTCTGGCATGAATTCTACGAGCAATGCACACTTGGTACAGTAGTTAAAGTGCCCTTCATTCAACATGATTTTCCTGCTGAAAAATGGAAGGCAATTGGCAGAATCCTTTTAAAACTTGCACTCCCCTTCCTTGAGCAAGTGCTTTTTAACTGTGTGTACAGTGACCTGAAAGTGCATTTTCTACAGTTTGTAAACAGGGAAGAACATGACATTTTGATGCAAGCAATGAGTGATTTCTCCACGGTTGACTGTGATGACCTTGTTGAGATTCTTGTCAGCTATGGATGCAGGAGGATCACAGCTCACACTCTTCCTACAATTCTTGATGAAATAGCACACAAAGAGCTTGTCCAAAAACTGATGTTTGTCATTGACTGCTGGAGAGAGATTACCCATCATCATCTCTTCCTCAGTCCAGAGGCATTGATCGAGTTGTTAACTGACCTGCAACCAACCTCAAAAAAGGTCTGTCAGCTGCTGAAATTTTCAAATGATTTGACTCCAAAACAAAAGGAAGTGAAAAATCATCTGAAAAGATTCATCAGAGAGCTAGATGAAATTAAACTGCAGAAATTTCTGCGGTTCTGCACCGGATCTGATCTTGTAATTACAGACGGCATCTATGTGGAATTTGAAGAAATGAAAGAGTTCAGCAGAAGACCAATTGGTCACACATGCGGAAAGATCCTGCACATAGCTGAAAGCTATGACAACTTCCCGGATTTCCGTTCAGAATTTAATGCAGTTCTTGAAAGCAATGTCTGGGTAATGGATATTGTTTAGATTCCCACAACCATTACCAGAACAATCCTCAGGATTGCAGGAACTGAACCGCAAAGAATGGAGACGAACAAATATTTTGGACCTTTAATATGTGCACTTCAACATGCACTTCAGCACTGTCCCTAATAGAGAGATATATCCTCCAGCTGTGCAGGAGGAAGTCCAGTTTTGGCTACAAAAACTTGTAGTTTTATGTAGCCAAAACTTGTAGTTTTTGTAATTTTGCCCTGTAATCTGTATAGTGTTATCCATTACTTATGCATAAGCAAAATGTTCCATTGTATGCCATTGCTTAATTGAACTGAGTTCAGGTCTTTGGAAGTTTGGATACTTTCTGGTGATTGCTAAAATATCACCTCCAAACTCATTGAAAGAATGTCTGGAGAGTATTTAGTGTTCTGAAGTGGTTTTATTAAACACTGATGCTGTTCTGATGTTTCTCAGATGCCATATTGCCCTGATAACACACATCTTGTTAACCAACCAATTTAATAATACATCTTACAGTATCTTGTGACACCAACCAGTTGAGTTATATATTGCCAAAATTAACTGTACATCATTGCATTTTTTGTGATTTCATGTTGACTGAGCACTTTATCAGGGTCAGAGTGGTTTCTCTCTCTGAACACACCATGTCTTCTTCATATCCTCTTTAAAGTTCAGATACTTGTTAATGTCTGGTTGCTATGTTCTAAAATTGCAAATATTTCTTTAATATTGAGAGAATTTCTGAAGCAGTGTTTGCTTAAGTCATCCAACTTTGGCATTACAAGTGAGAAACAAAACTGAGTCAGTCTCTGAATGTTGGACACATTTATTATTAACTGTTATTGCATAGGGACTATACAGTACGGTATAAAGTCTAATCATATTGGGTTCTTATATTACACACCTTGTGGATAGTCATCCTTTTGACAAATTTTCATGTTCTAGATGTAGGGTTGAACTTCATTCAATACCAGAAAGAATTTCCCTGTTACTGAAAGCAAGTCTGGAGAATAGCTGTGTGCCTGCCTGCCTTAAACTTAGCATTTGAATTCTACTCTGTTTATGGATGACCCATGAGATATTCTGTGATACCACAAACCATTGCTGAATTGCCAGTGTTACCTGTTTCGTGTTCATGGTCTTTCACATTAGGTCACTGATGTTGTAATAAAGAGGCTATATGAGACCATCTAAATCCAAGCATACCTTTCCTTATTTTTCCATCAAAATGTAATAGTATGCTTTACATGTGGCATGCATTATGTAGAATGCTTTATGCAGGGACTGTTTTTAGCTCCTGAGCACTGCTGTAGCTAAGATGTCTTATAAAGGCTCTTTAACATTAAAAATGTTACTTTTTGTTATACTGAAACATTAGTTTAAAAAGTAGTCATTCTAGTGCTTGTTGTAGACCCCCCTATATGGTTGAGATTTAACCATGTTATTGGTGTAACAAAGAAAAATGTTTATTATCATAAAGTTTTATTGTAAATAAAATGTTACTTCTTCAACCACAGTTGTTGTTTTTTTCAGATAACAGGGCTGTGACATTATGTAGCACCCTGGATTACACATTGGTATTATTTATGTTATTAACTGGGCCACCCCCTTAATTTTTCTGATTATTATTTCATTGCTTGCAGAGACACACACCTGATTTCGGGTTGTCGTAGTATAGTTGCTACTTTTCGCCAATAGATGGCAGTAGCCGCCTGGTAATGTGACTGTTGCGGTTTGCCTTGTTGTCATGGCTTTATTGGTACATTTTGACAAGAAAACTTATAGGTGTTTACACATATCAAGTTTATTAAAATCGTCTATCTTGTATAAAGCACAAGAAAATAGTAATCGAGATAAGAGAAGTACTTTCACATTATGTGACTGGGATAAACTTCATGTTTTTATTTAGATGTGTTCCATTTTTCAAATTATTTGCAGCATTTCCTCTCTTAACATGATGTACAGATCAGCCGCAGCAAGTGGATCTGCAGGAGCATCCCACCCATTCTCCTCCATCAGGAGACAACACAGTTCAAAAACGGTTTCATCACACGGAAACTCGCCTTTGGGAGTGCACTCTTCCATACACAGTGACCTCCTCCATGGAAACAGGTTTAAGTCTATTCTCAGCATTGTGCAGCTCTGGGAACGAATACATCACAACTGGCCGACCCGATGCCACGTCACCACTTGATCTTGGTCTGATTTTGTGTGAATTCCAGGTGCTGACAACTTCGTCAAGTTCATCCTGCATAGAAAGAAGCACAGTACATACAAAAATGTGAAACACCGGGCACCTTCTCTCCTTCTCTCTCTTTCTCTCTCTCTCGTCCTGTTACTGCATCTTGCTAACTCGGCTTCTTCTCTGGAGCCTTTGTGCTCCACTGTCTCTCAAGTTAACTTGTATCACAGCGGTGTCTGGATAGTGTGACGTGTGTGGTTGTGTTGCTGCTGTGGTCCTGCCAGATGCCTTCTGCTGCTGCTGCCATCATTAGTCATTAGTCATACTTCTACTGTTATTATACACATATGATTATTGTCACATATGTATACTGCCAGATATTAATATATACTTTCAACATATTGTACCACAGTAGCCAGAACTGTAACGATATATTATTACTTTCATTACTTTAATGTTGTTGTAAGCTGCTCTCTCTCTCTCTGTCTCTCTCTCTGTCTCATTGTGTCATATGGATTACTGTTAACTTATTATGCTGATCTGTTCTGTACGACATCTATTGCACGTCTGTCCGTCCTGGAAGAGGGATCCCTCCTCAGTTGCTCTTCCTAAGGTATCTACTGTTTTTTTTTCCCTGTTAAAGGGGTTTTTTTGGGGGAGTTCTTCCTTATCCGCTGTGAGGATCCTAAGGACAGAGGGATGTTGTATGCTGTAAAGCCCTGTGAGGCAAATTGTGATTTGTGATATTGGGCTTTATAAATACAATTGATTGATTGATTGATTGATTGAAATAGGTTTTGCAACACTTAACTGTTGCCTGTCTATACTAAGTTGCTGTGTTGTATTGTATATGGAGGGGTAGAAAATGCCAAAATCAAAAATAAATAATTCAATGAATAATTACAAACAACAACAACTACTACTACAATTCCAATACAACCTACAGCAACTTCATTTCACAGGTTGAGGAAAGATTTTTACCTGAACAAGATTGATGAAACAGAACTGGATTAGACTTTTGTCCACAAAGTCTCCTGTGAAATGACCATCATCCTGGAAAGTTTGAAATAAGTTCATCCAGAACTGCGCACTCTGTTTGCGAAGGGTACCCCACCATCCTTTGATGCGCTGGTTTGCTGTGCTTCTTCCATAAAGGAAACTCTTCTCTCCTGCAAAACTGTCTGGATGGTTTCTCCGCAAAACATCTGCATTTCTTGTACACAAACATTTACTGTTCCCCTGTCTGCACGAATCCTCTCTGGACATCCACCAATGCTTGACACCGTTCTGATAAAGTAACTTGCAACTACTTTGGGATCACTGTTTGTGGTATGGGCCTCCATCCATAACACATGGCGGCTGAAACCATCTATGCAGTCATTGATGGCAATGCCATAGGGTTTTAGCTTGTCATAGCCGTCCATGTGCCAAATTGCATTTGGCCCTCTGCAGCTGTACTGATGTCTTCTCAAGCGCCGTGCTCTTCTCAGTTCTACACCTTGTGGATCAACCAGTTTGATGATGCGTCTTATGGTGTCTTGTGACACAACAAATCCTTGCTGAACTGCTCGAAAGTGTAGCCAGCGATAACCTTGCATCTGTCCATTGGTCATAACCTCATGTTGGACAAAAGCCAGCACTTCTTCCATGTCAGACTGGTTTGTCCTCCTGAACAGACCAAGTCTTCTACAAACTCTCTTTAAAGTTCTGACACTTATCACTGTCTGGTTGTAATGTGCTAAAATTGCAAGTATTTCCTTGTTACTGAAAGAAAGTCTGAAGCACAGTTTGATTAGGTCCTCCAAATCAGGCACTGCAGGCATTGTTGTGAAAAGGAAACCTGAAGGGATCTATCGTTCTGCATCATCCATGAGTACGATGATATCGTGGTCAATCTGCACAGAAGAGGACATAAAATAAGTGACAATGATTTTTTTCAGTGTGCACATGCATAAATGTTAAAGTGATTGTTCTGTTTTTTGTTGTTTTTTTAACTGAGGTTGTAAGAGATACTTGTACATACTACATGCATATTACATGCTCTCACTGTGAGACAGATTCCAGAGATGTTGCCTGCGATCATCTAGTTTACTGTATTCTGGACCCTTTCCATGCACGTAGGAAAAGCCTTTGTGTTGACTTAAGTAAAACTAGTGCTACTAAGCACCTCTCAGACTTGAGAGAATGGGATGAATAGAGTTAAGTTAAATGGCTAAATCATTTTAAATACATCTAACCCTTGTAAGCACTGTGCTTTTTATGGTTCAAGCAACAAATTAACAGGCTAACTGATCCTGGGGAGTGAAGTGCCTGCACATGAATTTACATAAACATGTAGTCTTCTGATCATCCTCTTTTGTTGCTTGATCTAAGTCCTAACTGTGTTTATTGTGTTAACTTTTCTTTTGGTTGAATCATTCTGTTACTGCTGCAATGTCTTAATGTAGCTAATGTTAGCACTGCCCAATTTACCTAGGCTGCTGCTCTTCAGTAGCTACAGTAGCCTACAGGAGGATGTTTGTGATTCTGATATTATAAACAATTTGCACAGTAGATCAATTCTGGACTTGGAGTGTAAATAAGAAGTATCTCTCTCTGTAGTTGCTGCCACAAAAGCGGGCAGCGAGCAGTGTTCCTCACAGCGACAGATCCCAAAATTATTGTAACAAAATGACAAAAATCGGGATGGACTCGTGGATATTGTCCGGTAGCCCAACCATTTAAGCTAACACACGTGCTACGAGTTAATGAGCTTCTAACAACATATTTCTTCGTTTTTACAAACACCAAGCACCAAACCAACACATATCTTCTTCACTCACCTTCTGCTCTTCCATGAATGAAATGGCTTCCTCAGGGACCCCTTGACCACGCAAAAACTCACTGAGGTCCAACATTTTCGGTCCGCGCGTGGCTCTCCTCTCCTTTCTTCTCCTCCACTCTAGTGCACCTCCGAAGTTGGTTCCCTACAGGCACCCATACTTCTGACTTTAATCTCAGAATTCTGAGATTAAAGTCAGAGCTCACTTTTTTTTTCTACAGTGGCCCTAATCCTCTTCCGTACATAACATATCCCGCTTTCCACTATCCTGCTTTTGTGCAACCGGATCACGGATAAGTTGAGCCAGGATAACCAAGATATCCCGGCTTAATCCCTTATCCTAGTTTTGTGCAATAGGCCCCTGGGGATGAAATGCACACTGTACACACACAGAAGTCATGTATGGAAAATAAAAGATACCTTTTGACACAGAACCACACAGGTCTGTTTTAGCAAATAACTACCACTACTATCGCTGTGTCTGCTGAAGATGTGTTGGCTATGCTGTTGTTAATTCTACTTAAGGAGCATGTGTCTGACTTTAGTATTCATTGTTTCTCTAACAGATGTGAGATGCTATTTGCCGCCATTAATTAAGCTTATCTCAGTTGTCCAACAAGTTACTGATAATGATAGATGATGAGGGAAAAATGATGGTGTAAGCTAAAACATGTAGTTCTCTAAACTGAAAAGAACAGCAAACATTACACACCGTGTCTAATATTTTATACTCTTCGTGGCTCCTTTTGACCCTGAACATTACAGTGTGTATGTACCTATAATTCAGAGGCGATTTAATACACTCAGATTTACACTTAGCCACACATATATGGGTGAGCATGATCACAAATTCTGATTGCAACCTTCTCCGTTTTCCTAGGCTACATGCAAAACAGGCCCAGGCTTACTTCAGTGAGGAGGGTGGTGGTAATGCACCTGAAGATGTTTAATAACTGCCAGAAAAGAAATATCAAGACTAGGTCAAAACCTTGTATTTGGCAGGAAAAGGAAATGCTAGAGAGCCTTTAATTTGAAAAAAGGAAGTGGCTGGCATACACCCAGTCACAGACTTTCATTTTCCTCGACTTTTGCTCACAGAGCTTGTATGAGCTGGCCCCGTTGTCGCGGTCCAGTCTACAAAAATTATTTCAATACATCTTAAAAATAAAGAACATTTAGACACAGTCATACAGCAGAAGGGACCTGCTTTCCTTTGAGCTGGACCTACTGATCAAGCTCCTTTTCGCTCAATTTAACACAACCCTCCCATCTTCAGCTCCAGTCAGGGGATGTGACTGGTGTAAGCTGCGAAGCCAATGACCACTATCAGAGCAAAGTTCCGCAGATAACGTCAGTTTATAAAACGTCCTTTTGGTGCCAATTACGAAAGGGAAATTTTAACAGTGTGGTCACACCTGTACTATCATTTTAATATGTAATATTCACTTTAATGTCACTCTGTATGTTATTATAACTTTCTCCACATAACATGTAATAGTCAATGTCAACGTTTAAATGAATTTAAGGCTTGTGTCATACAGATATGGCTGTTCCTCAAACACATTGATGAGGTGATCCTCTCTTTACTCTGTCCAAAACTGCCATTTCAACCACGGTTGGCTAGTTAGCCAGCTAGCTTGCTAATTCCACCATGCTTTTATGATACTGTTAGAGTGGTTACAGATAATAAGCCTAACAAAGCTGTCACTCTGTTATGATAACAATGCACTTTCCGCTGTGACAAGAGTGGGTTGATAAAACATTAAGTTGTTCAATATACTCATGTGATGGCTACTTGTGCTTGCTAATTCCATCATGCTATGATGCCACATTGGTTACGGAAACTGAGAAATGCAATAATACACAACTTTGAGTGTCCTCGGCTCTGTCAGCATTTTAACAACTATTGATTTCAAAAGAGCAACAGCCAATGAGAAAACACCTATACGCGCATCATCAGTCACTCTGACCAATGGTGTAATTTCATCACTCACTCACTCACTCAGTCACTCACTTGAGGCTGACCTCATCTCTGCAGTCCTTCCAAAAAGCTTTTGCATTTGAACCATTTAGCTAATCAGCTAACAGCTATCCATAAAATAATAACATATGGATAAATCATATTTATAGCCCAAGAGCAAGACAAAAGTTTAATCACTGTCACAGTCTCTCACTCACACCACTCTGTCATCCATAACAGATCATTCAGTGGTGAAACTAATCAGGGATCACATGATTGCTACTAGAGTTTGGCGTACCTCATGTATCACATATCTTGAAATTAGTTGAGTCACTTTGTCCTGTCACATTGATAAGACATGGACAACATCAGTAAACCTCTGTGAAATCATTAGAGCTGGAAGTATCCCACATTTTAGCATGTTTTTATATACACCCGCTCATTACTAAACTAGCGAAATATGCAGTGTTATTTCTCAAAATATTATCACCCCTAAACATCTATGGGGTAATCATGTAAGCTCCACTCATATTTTGATACTTTAAACATTTTGTTCGTTATGGGCCCATCAAAACCTGAGAACAAAGTAAACACCTACATATTGTGGATACGTGAGACAGGGCAAAGTGAAAGCATGATATAACACAGTGAACACTTTCCAACACTTTGCTAATAAAATGGCCCATAAACTTTGCACAATATAAGGCATGGGGAAAAAATGGTTGTATTTAGTCCCTTAATCACAGGTTTGTTTTGGGTGTAACATGAATCCAACCAATCAGAGTCCTTTCCCATTCCCTATAATAACCAGGTGCACCTGGTGCACTGCTATTTACATGGCAGATTTGGCAGCAAGCGCTTTTCTCCTGAGAGTAATGCAGTAAGAGCTGTCATGGCACTGCAGCAAGTATTGAAGGACATTTAAGCAGCATAACTAAAAACAGTTATAAACTTGACAGAGGAAGCAGAGCTAAACTTTTAGCTCATGACATAATCAATAAAGTTAGGCTGCTCCTTGTGCATAAATGCACACAGTGTATCTCTTAATGTGGAGTCGCGATGCAGCTCTGCTCTGCTATGTTCATATTTTACAGAATGTAATTAACGAGGTATTATTTCACCCACCTGCAACCCACCCACGCATCCCTGTGTGTGTGACGTGTACATGCAATGTGAACCCATTTGTAGTCGTACCTTACAATTAAATAATGCACCCTTTAAACAGCAAGAAAATATTGCACCACTGACTTAAGACCAGGTTTTTATTGGTCAATGTCGAAATCACTTTCAGCTGCCTCAAAATTGCAATATGCTTACGATGTGCCTGATCACACCTCATTTTAAGACCTACATGTCCACGGGCACATAGCTGAGAGCAAGTACATTTGCTACTTACACAGCGTGGGTGATGGCCCTGAAAATGACAAATATGTCGGTATGAAACAAGCAATGACAGTTGCACCACTTCATGCCAGGTGGCCCTCAGTGACTTTTAAGTTGAATCATGTGAAAGGGAAAATGGAAGAGAAAGAGCAACAGAGAGAGAGAGTGATTTTATTTCGGGTATTCCACTGGGTAATTTTAGTAATGAGTGGTCGTAAGTCTGAACAGCTGGCCTGTGAAAGAAGAATTTTGAGTCACCCTGTAAAAGACAACAAAGAAAACTCCCCACGCATGTTGCTATTTACTGGGCATTGCCCTCCTGGTCTACACTGCCAGACTGCCGAGTGGTAGCAAACTAATAACTCAAAATAACAAAATAGTACAAAATAGTGCCTCAATCAGCCAGTTCATTAGTGCTTTTACATTTGCCGTTCTAAAAATAAACTGTGGGGTAGTTATTACTGAAAAGTCCTCTGGTACACAGAAAGCCAAGCACATTATGTTTCTGGCAACACAAACTAACAAGAGCCTCTTAAGTCCTCAGTATGCTTCATATGAAGTGCTTTTCTGGCTGTCTAAACATCCTCAGAAACTCACTTTCAAAAAGGGAAATTAGGAGAAGCCCATTCAACATTTTTTGTGACTTTCCAAACAAACAATGCAACAAGCATAGCCTCTTCACAGGTGTGCAGAGGTGTTAAAGTAGAGAGAGCTTAGGCTTTCTTTCTTCTTTTTGCATTTACTGAGTACAACACAATGAACGCCTTCAAAAAGATAGACTGTATGATAGTGTGTGCAGTTATCAACATATGCAGTTTATCTGATTTATTGCAAAAGACACAGAATTCCTGTTGAGAGGAAGTGAAGGAAATGCAGGCAGAACAGGTACAGTATTAAAACTTTGTACAAATAAGTTCTTCAGAAGCATTCTGAGGCCTTTACAATAACATAGTCCATTTAACTCTTTGAGGCTGTTTGTGGTGGTGATGAACATATCTGTCATATCATTTCAATCATGACAGAGATATGAGCATGATCAGCATCTGCGACCACAGACTGAAGAGCGATGGGGACAGAAGGCAGGCTTTTTCTATGAGATAATATTGAAAGAAAGGAGTATTCTCTTTATAAAATATGCCACTGTGAGTAGGGTACATACACACCTACACACACACACACTCAAATGTATTTCAGCTGAACTTAGAATTACATGTAAAAAAGCAGGGTGGACAACACAAATGAAGACAAAGTTTAAGTCATCAATTGTCATAATCTGACCTGGGTTGTATTCCAGAAGGCACAGACCTTTCCAGTTGTCTCTATCAGCATAATCAAATTTGTGCTAAAATTATGCAAATGTATGCTTTTATGTCTATTTTACAATTATTGGTTGTGCTGTGTGTGATGGCCATTGGATGGTGATGGCATATGACAACAGGCCACTGATCAGGATGGGGAAATCAACTCACCACTCTCCTCCTCCTCCCAGGACACCTCTGTTAACGTCACCAATAACATCAGTGAATTTACTGAGTCTGTGGTGGATTTAATTTGTAAAACAACAGAAGCAACTGTGCCCAAAACCACAGTTTAATCATTCCACAACCAGAAACAATGGATTACCAGAACCATCTGGGTTGCCATAAACTGCAGCCAGCCTGGAAACATGGACAATTACAAAGCAGCGGTCCACTCTTAGAAATAAGGTTTCCAAAAGGGTTCCTCCTGGGGCTCCTGAGATTCTTACCAGAAAGGGTTCTTCTAGGATTGTTGAAAGGTCTGTTGAAATGTAGATGTATCTAGAAATCCCTTTATCAAGTTATTTTATTTGTGTTTTACCATAGTTGATATCTTAACCATCAATTCATGCCACACAATACCACATGGTCTGCCGAAATTCTAATTTGGGACCAAATTTCATTTCCCAACCCTACTGCACCATTAAAATAGTAAAGGCTTTGGTCACAGTGATTTCATGAAATCTCCATCCCCTAAAAACATTAGCCTCTGCTTTTTAGGGAGCCTCATGAAGCCCAAGGCTGCTGGACATGGCTCCCTTGGCTCCGCACTAAAGGCCCAAACATACTCAGGCGGAATGTACACAGAGGTCCACCCAGACTAAAAGCGGACGTCCGCAAACCCTGTGCACGCAAAGCTCAGATTTTACAACCGCGCGGACTCCGCTCTGTGCACCACTGTCACACAAAAGACTGCTCGGCATGTATTTTTCACATCGATCTCCAATAAATGTGACACCGATCTGCATTTTGTATTTGCCGCCATCGCACGGTGGAACAGAGCGGGAGTGTCTGATGATGGAGGCGAGTTTTGAGGAGAGACTGGCAGACGAGGTGCGAAAGTACCCACACCTGTACGACACGTCACAGAGAGGATACAAGGACTTTCAACAGAGCAACAACTCTTGGAAAGAGATCCCCTGTACACTGGGCAAGGATGAGGCAGCGTGCAGAGCTAAGTGGAAGTATCTCAGGGACAGATTTGTTATGGCAAAAAGAAAAATGAAGGGGAAAAGTGGGGATGGGGCTAGCGGAGCTGGCATTCCCCCCATTTACACCATGCTGTCACGTGCAAGAATTGTGGGTAATGTAGTGTTTCACAGACAGTTTGATCAAGCGATATTACTCTAACAAGAGCAACTACTTAATCGGGTTAGTTAGAATGATGCACAACAGTTGGTATGAGAAACTGACCCGTTTATTGTTAACAGGGTTAAATAAACAAACTTTAAACTTGAAGATTAACATTAAATAAAAAATATAGCTGGTTTCCTTTGGCTGCTTTGGCCCCTTAATAAATATAAAATAAATCAACACAAGAAATCTTTAAAATGTCTAACACTGAAATTAAAATAGCAGCAAGACTCCACACACTTGTACTTTGGCCCCCTAATAAATAAAAAATAGATTAACACCACACTACATTGTTGACATTTAACAAACAATGCAGCCTGTCCTTTTCAGTTATTTTAGTAGTGTCAGTGACAGCCTGGTGCTGCTCTTTCCTGGGACCAACAGAGGGGACAAAAAACCACACACAATATTGTACAACTGTTTAAACAAGCAATAGTCCATCCACGGCTCCAATTTCACTAATTGTGCCCAAAACAATGCCATCAGTGCTCTTTACTTAAACAGAAAGGGCCCTATTTAGATGGTCTAAAACGCAAAGCGCCAGGCGTGCGGCGCATGGGCGTGTCCCAGTCACTTGCTAGTGTTGCGGAAATTCTCTGCTGCTGGTGAATAATGAAATAGAGACTTCTGCCGGCCAACAAGGTTTTTATTTTCTTTGCAAAGAAAGGGTCAGTCATCACATGAGCGGTCAGAATGACGAAAAGACCCCGAACATAGGAAAGCCTAAACATTTATACCTGAGGAACGCCTCTTACGGTGTGTTTCACACCCTTCTGTCTGCGGCAGGGAGCAGTGCCCCTACACATTATTTTCAAACTTTTTCGTCTGTCACAGCTATTGGCTCCGACCCCCTAGGGTGTGTTTCACACCTGGCGTATCCTGCAGGATTTTATATCTAGGTGTGAGGTTAAGAGGTCTAGACATTCTGAAGTATTTGAAAACACAAAGAATACACAAAGAAAATGAAATTACAATTACACTAGTTAGACAGCGCGTTTTCAGACTATGCACCATGGCGGAGAGTCTAAAAGGGTTGGACTTACTCTGTGAATTAGTCATGGGTGTGTTTTGGGTGTATCATTCAATAAGCCAACCAGAGTGTCACCTCTCATTCCCTTTAAAAGAGGCGCGATTGGAGTGCACAGCAGAGAGCTAGTTAGATGGCGGACCTACCAACTGGAAAGAGTGAGCGTTTTACAGCTGAGGAGACGATAAATGTATCTCTGTATCGACTGTCCCATCTGATGTCAGATCAAAGGGAATTGGCACCGTTTGGCACGCTTGGCACGCGTAATGGAAACCCAACCTGATTTGATTAACACAGTTGCAAACTAATCCCTCTCAGCCAACCACAAACAGCCACAGCATCAGATAGGGAGTATATATTCAGCATCTGTCATCTTAGAAAAGCCAAAAGAAAAGAGAGAGAGAAAGAGAGAGCGCACGCGCACGGGAGAAACGCTGTCAACAAATTGTAAGTTATTCAATTTTATTTTAACTCGGGAGGTTAGAGAGTCCAGCTCCCTCTCCAGCATCCTGAACCCCCCCTGCCCGAAGGTGCAGAAAGGGCTGGTCCCGTGGCTGCACCCGGGCCGTCTGGTCTGGCTGCACGCTGGCTGCGGAGCTGGGGTCATCCTCCTCCTCCTCCTCCTGACAAGATGATCATCAGTTTTATGTTCTAAAAGCTTTCTTTTTTTAAATATACATTTGTACTTGTAGGGCTATACGTTTACGTTTTTAGTTCACAGAACCTGGCTATTGTTGTGTTTATGTCAAAATAAAGTTTATCAAACATTTTCACATCTTTGATTTTGTGATTTACATCCCAAAATGATCACAACTCATTTGGGAAAGACAAGTTCATTTTACAGGCTATGCATCATCAGCCCGTGGAGGTCTGCTCGCAGTTCCGTATATTCGGACACTGCAGCTTCGACCTCCCGGATTATGATGATCATTATTACTGCGATTAGATCATTCTGATTAATGACTGACCATTAAGAGGTGTTTCTGATAAATATTGTAATGTCAGGGTTCAACGCTAAGGTTTTTTTTCACTTGCCCGGTCGGGCAAGTTGGTCAGAGATCTACTAGCCTGAAGTCAGTTTTTACTTGCCCTACAAAAATTGTTTAATTTAAGCGGCTATCAATTAACAAAGACTGCAGTTATTTTTATGTTTTGTAATCCTTATTCACACTGTATTTATTAATTAAAACAACATATATCATGTGTTGCAGCTTAATTCCTACACAAAAATGACAGTGTCAGGGCTTAAAGTGAAAAATTTGTCAATCGTTCTCCGTCTATAATTTTGCGCCCTACTTGAGCCATGCCCACCTCTATTTATTTTTCACCCCTCTCTCCTGTTCTGCTGTATTAACACCGGGTTTAATATATTTTGCTTCCATCTCTCTGCCCTGCTCTACTCTACTTCAACGCTACTTAGCTCTCTCTCTACTCTACCAGTAGACTACCACATCCACCTGTTGCACAAAACACACACAGCAGTGTTTCCCCTAGGATGGAGTTGTAGCAGCGGAGGTGAAGCACACGCATGAAAAATAATTTTCAAATGCGTGAAACTTTTTTGTATGCTTGCAAAGCACAGCCTGCTGGGATGTTTCTGTGTATCTACTGGCACCAGAAGGGCTCTTTAGGACTAAGTACATACAGTACCTGTGTGCACAGTAATGAGCAGGTGAAATGTCTGTCTAGCTTACATATGAGGTGTCTCAAGATTTAGGAACATACAATTTTATTGAATATAATAAAAGTAAAAAGTCACTTGACATGCTGCTGTTTTGTGCTATGACCTATTTAAGTGTTGGAAGTTGTTATTTACGTGACAACGCCTGAACGCAACACAAGCTCAGCATGAGTGCCGTGCTACGCTGCTGTGCGAGTAGCGTGTTTGTCTGTGCGTAACAGCATTCTGTCGATGGTTATTTACACACTATCCATTTCAATAACTTCGTCAGCTGACAAAATGCACCAGGCTCGGGGTCAGGTTTGGTCAGGAAAATGCGGCCCGAGCCGCTCTAGCGTGATCACCCGTGTGCGTGGCAGAACTCCGCCGTGCGCGATACAGAGAGCAGAGGAGAATTGTTAACGCGTGACCATGTAGAGACAGAAATGATACGATGGCATAACACCATAAATAGTATATTGTTAAGTTATTATATGAAGCGTCTGTCGCACATAATAATATCAGTGGGGGATGTGGGCAGGACATTGTTACACAGTGTGTGCCTGTGACTTCAGGCAGAGAGACCGCTGCATCAGAGCTGAAGAGCATGTTTTAAAATACATTTATTTTATCAATTAGTTATTAACTTTTACTATTTTTAGCAACTTGCCCGATTGGGCAAGTGAGTTGTTAGTTTACATGCCCGACCGTGAGTTTTACTTGCCCCGGGCAATCGGGCAATCCTTACTGTTGAGCCCTGAATGTGCACAATAATAACCTGTCACATTGTAATCATATTTTTATTTGTTATCTTTTGCACATGTGTGGTTGCTCCGTGTGTCTGAGCAGAGTGCACGCGCGTTGTGCACCCGCCTAGAGACGCATATTACCAACTTGTTTAACAGCGAAATACTGCGCCGTTGACTTTAGACCAGGTTTTTATTGGTCCCATGTCGCATTTGCTTTTTACGTCATCTAACTAGCAACGCGCCATGACTGCACCTGACCACTCCTCATTTTCGCAACATGGACTATGCGCCCTCCGCCGTCCGCTTTAGACCATCTAAATAGGGCCCAATGACTGTAAACCAAATAAAAATATCACTCTCAAAAAACCAGAGCAGAAAACAAATAGTCAGTTAACTAAATTGACCGCTACTCTTCCTACCCTTCCCTATGTGTGTGTCTGCCGTCTGCATGCTGGCCTGGTGGATTGATAGTAAGTGCTGGAGCGGATCACTGGAATGGACTGCTTGAATCGCTGAGTGCTGGGCTGGCTGGAAAACCTGGATCGGATTCCGTGAAAAACTGGATCAGAGTTCTTGGATCAGCATTTATCATTGCAGTCCGATCCGATGCCAATGCACATTTTTTCCTAATATCGGCAGCCGATACCGATCCAAATATTGGATTGGGACATCCCTAATTCTAGATGTGACCCTTGGAATACAAAAGGGTTCTCTGTAAAAAACCCTGGATGGGTTCTCGTTAGCACCCTTAGAGGGTGGAAAGGTTATGGATAGAAGCCCTAGAGAGGGTTCTCTCCTCAGGAAACACCCCATTGGGGGTGTTTGAGAGCGCTTTGGAGCACACCGTTTTTTCAACTTGTCAGCACAAGGTAGAGTACTCGCTTTGGATGAGGGGAATGCTGAAGCACGTGGGGAGAGACGACAGAGCCACCATTCCGTGTGTGTTCATGAGAGGAAACATATATGTACAGTTTATTAATATATTTCTCCTCAATTATTGTTGTTGTTCAGCACTTGTACATGTAAGATGTGACCATTTGTCTTTGCGGTGATTGAATGGCTGAAGTGACAATGACAAGTGCAGTGTTTCTACCCAAAGTTGAACATTTTTCAACTCTTGGTGCTCAGAAAAAAACGCCCAACTGGCAGTGCTCAGCCTGAATTCACTCCCAGTGCCTCGTTGTGCTGTTGGCATTTGTAGAGCAGCATAAATACACAGCGCTCACATTGCAAAGCATTGAAAAAATACACTGACCTCAGAAACAACACTTTGGTGGTAAAGGCCCCTTGAACCATAGAAGCGTTCTCTACAGAACCTCTCATAGGGGCGTCTAAGTGAAACCTTTCACAGATCAATCTAGGAATAGCCCTCAATGTTGGGTTCAAGATTGAATCCTCTGAAAGGATCCTGTATCTAATTGAAGGTCATTACCAACAGTCACCGACTTCCAGAGAGCTGCATTTGATCCTCAAAAAAGGGACTACATTGCAGTGTAAAAGTTGAAGAAGCTGACAGGACTGCATTTCACCAGAGTTGTACCTTCTGGGATTTCATGTTTCGAATAAAATGACCGAATGATTGATTGGGTTATGGTAGCTAAGTCGTAACTAAGAGGCATCCTATAAATTACACTGTGGCCCCTGCACACCTCATGACTTGTGTGATGTGTATCATGTACAGTAGCATGTACAGTAGCATATGAGCACAGACCTGATACCAACCTACATATCCTCGCCACAAATCCCTGATTGCCAGTGCAAACAGCACACTACCCATCAGGGTAAAGCTCCACATGTGTGGTTATAATTGTCTTTAAATTGATGATTATCTCTCTATGAATTATGCATTAGAAACTGTGGTTTAAGATATTTGTGAAATCTAGCCATTCATGTACACGTCTGTTGAGTACAACCAATGCATATGCACATTACTCTGCAGTGTATTGTAAACGAATAAATAAATAAATAAATATTATAATATTCATTTATGATTAGAATGTACAGTTCAAAAATGTTTTATTGCAGACTGAGTGACAGAAGTAGTTTTCTTCCTGTAGTTTTGTAGTTACTAGGGTTGGGATCCAGATCCAGTTCTTTTTTGGAACCGGGTCCAAAGTTCTGGTTCCGGAACCGGTTCCATCACATTTGGAGTAACGGTTCCTACAAACGGTTCCTAAATTGTAAAAAAAAAAATGTCACGTGCATTTCCATTAGAGTGCGGCACGGGCCGCATATTCCTGTCCGAACCCAACCGAGCCCGACATTATTTAATGACTAAAGCACTGAGTTTGTGTCACACAGTTGTTATGGTGACAAGCTATTTAACAGGCTGGGCGTGCGCCATGGGTGCTCAGTGGAGAGAGAGACCTCTGTGTTTGAGATGGGAGTGGGAGGCGGGAGGTCCAAGGCTTCCAGTGAGGGGAGAAATATAACAAAATAAGATAAAATAGGAAAAACCTGTCTCCCTCTTTTATTTTCAGCGTCTAATCAAGGTGGAGGCGGGCAGCAGGAGGTCCAAGGCTTCCAGCGAGGGGAGCAGTAGAAACAAACAGCCAATGGGTGTGTATGTTCTGTTCAGGTGTTGTCATGTAAATAACAGTGCCCAAGCATGAATGCATATAAGTATTTTTTATTACATTGCTGTGGTTAATTTGAGGTTACAGTGTTACTGTAGAAATCAGAGAATCACTTTTTGTTGTTATATATTCTCAGGGAGATGATACAAGCTCTAAATCTGAAATACACACCACACACAAATGTGTATTTTCATCTAATTGTACTGTGCAACAGTTAGAATAAAGTTTTTGTATTTGTATGATTGCATTTGTGTTTATTATATACTTGTTTAAGTATAGCAAGTATAATGAACATAATGTAGGAATCGGTAAGAGGAATCGGTAAGGAATCAGACCGTTAAGAAGGAATCGGTAAGAAATCGGAATTGTTAAAATCCTAACGAGTGCCAAACCTAGTAGTTACACACCTAAAAAGTCATCAAAAAATTTAGTTGATGAAACTTTTCTTTCAAAGACAACTGATTTGGCACTACTGGCTCTATTTTCTGTGTGAATATGAGTTCTAATCTATTGCTACTTGTCAGCTATGACTGTTCCAAGACAGCCAGTCAAAATAGCCTTTTCTCTATCTGACAGCTATGATAGACAGCTGGATTACGTTACCCTTTTAAGGAGAGGGGGAATTTTACTAATGAGAGGAGATAGGCGTGCTGATTCACTGTGGCTCTTAAAAACCCAACAGTCACTTTGTGCTAACACCCTGACCTCCAGTTTCAGAGTGGAATCCATGTGCTGAACCACAAGTGACAGTAACCTACCAAGCCACGGATCAAATCCTCTGTGGCTTGGTAGGTTACTGTCACTTGTGCTGAACCACAAGTGACAGTAACCTACCAAGCCACAGAGGATTTGATCCGTGTTCAACAATCAAGGTCTTGAATTCCTGATAATAAGCTATGATAATACCCAGCCCTGTGGATAATGTGTGCAAGGAAGAGTGCACACTACTGGTGTTTAAATAACCCCACTGTAAGTTACACCACCTGTCATCCCATCTTTTCTCACATTCCTACAGTAAGTGCAGATGTGTGTCAGAACCAAGGCCAAGGCAGCAAGCTTTATACAAAGTTCTGCACTGCAGGTCAATACAGAGAGAGGACTGAGTAGCACGAGTGGCAAAGAGTGGGGAAAAGATGAAGCACAAGATAATGCTGAAGAGGGTGTCAAATTATGATCCAGTTGGAGTGCAAAGAAGGTGAAGCCCCTGATCTTGACTCTAAGAGGCACACTGAAAAATGGTTCATAGCAGAGCAGCCGGGACTCCTCAGACAGGTAATATTTTCTGTTTATCAGCATGATTTCACACTACGAGCAGGTCATCACAGTAGCCTAAGAGCTGCCATTCTTTTCCGGGACCCAGGAGCAGATACAGTAATGCTTAATGCTGTTCATCTTTCATCTGTAAAAAGAAGTCACAGATTTATTTTTGAATGATGTCATCCATTTATTACGTAATTTATTATGTGCACTTACATATGTTTCATGGTGCTAATGGTGTCCAAAGGTAACAGTGAAGTGGAAAGACACAGGGCAGACAGAATAAAATATAATAAATCTCAAAGACGTGCAAGTCAGTGTTGCTCTCCTTTCAGCTCTGTTTTGGTCTGGCTCTTTAGCTGCTACTGTAAATGCTCCATTACATTCACCAGTAGACGCTAACTTTGCCTGCTGGTTGGTACTGGCCAGATAGTATACAGTAGGTTCATCAGACCATTTTTGCAAAAAGGGTTAATTAGGGCAGTGACACTAAACTAAACAATGAGCTACAAGATGCTAAAATACTCCTTAGAGCTGAGGGCAACCTCACAGTTCTCGATAGACTTGTGTCACATGTTGTGCTTCAAGTCAGAGTTGAACTTTTAGCCAAGTCGCCACAAGAACATGTTAACATTGTACATTTCCGCAAACCACAAATACATAACATTTGCACATTTCATTTGTATAACATCATCATTTCTTTGTGGGGGGCATTTTTGCCTTTAGTGAATAGGACAGCCAAGTGTGAAGGGGGGATAGAAAGGGGATGACATGCAGCAAAAGGCCACAGGCTGTATTCAAACCCGGGCCACTGCGGGAACAGCCTTGTACATGGGGGCACCTGCTCTATCCCCTAAGCCACCAACGCCCCTAACACCAACATTTCTAAAGTGCATGATACTCACACAAGACCCCTGCTAAGCTGCAGACCACTGTTCAAGACCAACAAACAACAAACCCAGTTATTTTTTTTATCAAATCATTGCTGTGTTCCTTGCATCTTTTTAGCCCCCAAAAAATCTAAATGTTTTTTAGCAACCCACCATAGTATGAGTATAATGCCACAAAAAGCTGGTATTTTATGCATGATCTTGTCCTTGCTATATCCAAGTGTTTTTTGTGCCTAAATCTTACCACACATCAATAGTTTTTATTGAGTCATTGGGTGCAGTTACATGATGGCTTCTCATTCAGAATGAAATAAATCTGAATGAAATCATTTGGAATTAAAGTCTTTCCAGATAGTTTACATGGGAAATAATCATTCTGAATGAGGGTTTACACAGGAGATCAGTTTAATCACTTTTAATTGCCTGTATTCAGGTCCGCGCAAGGTTTGGGGCAGGGAAGAGTTCTGACTGGATAGGGGGCGGGGTGGATGTTAGTGTGTACGTTTACCAGAAGAACACACTGTAGTCCTCGCTCCGGATATCAAGATGCTTGACGACGACATTCTTAGTAGTGCTGCACGATTAATCTAATCGCAATCGCGATGTCAAGCTGTGCGATTACATAACCACATAAAAGGCTGCGATTTGCGATTTAATGTAGGCTAAATAAATGTTAACCTGTGTGCCTGTGAACATGACTGCCTCTCCTGTAGTGTGTGGAGTTTGTTGACATCACGCCCACAAGCTATCCTGGTGCATGCAGCACGTATGGTCAGGTGACCACCCGGCGTGCAGCAGTGACCAACACAGACACTGAAGAAGAGCATGAGCACGACCATGAACAGGCTGAGTTGGTGGCAAAAAAAACGTCTGTTACATGGAGATACTTTGGAGATACTTCTGCTGTAATTGATTAACAGGGGGGCGAGCTGCTACGGAACTCGCGCTGCAGACGTGTTGTGCCGCTGACGTGCACGGTGGAGCCCGGCCGTTATATTCATTGTGCCGACAGTGGCTTGGAAAACCGCCCATAACGCCAGGGCCTGCCCTGCCTGCGAAGCGCAGCGCACCGAAATTCTCCCACGAGCCACTTCCGTTCACATCAGTCACACATTTCTCCACGCTGGTCGACAAGTGGTTCCGCTCCCAGCTGTTGTCTCCGTCACATTTGGGGCTGTTTTTCCATCATGGGTAACTACCCAGCTTGACACATTTGCTCACAGCTTGCGCAGAAAATAGACCAGACGCCGAAATGATCGCTGCAGGGCCGGCGGCGGAGCTGCGCAGCGCAGCCGGTGTGGATGACACAATCGGTTAACATGGGTGCCAAAAGGAAACTGACTTCACTTCTCGGCGCTTCTAGGCTAGTCACGGCGCTTCCGCGGGCAGTGTGGCTCTTAACCGTGTCACACAGGGAAGAGGGAAGGCGGCTGGAGTTCCTCCAACACTTGCGGTTAGATTATCATATTTTTTTATTGACAAAAATATAGGCCGCTTCGGCTGATTTTTTTTTATGCGCCCCTAAATATTTTTTACAGTTCGCACATACCTATTTTTAGTCGCAAATGCAAGCGAAACGCTCGCACTGTCGAGCCCTGAGCACTTGTCCTTAGTGCTTTTTTCAGGCTTGTTTTGCTTATATTCTTGAAGCAGCAGTATGGCAGCAACCTTGTTCTGCTAATACTTCGTCTGTTGAGGAGGAGAAGGAAGGTAGAAGGTCGAAGAAGGGAGATAGAAGACTGTGCTTTGGCGAATGGAAACTGAGTGCAACGAGTCCAACTGCTCTATCTCAGCCCGTTGCTATGCGCGCTATACGTCATCGTGCCAGAAGGGCAAGGAAACGAGCATACGCAGAAAGACTGGAATGAACTTAAAGAGGAATGAGTGTATACAAGTGCAAGAAATTCTTTCATTAGGAATTAGAAACGGAATATTCCAACCCCTTACATCGGATTGAATTTTCAATTGCATTGGCCATTTTCATTCCAAATTAGGTGTCACTTTTAATAGGAATGAACTTCATTCCAAATTAAAGGGAATTAAACTGTCCATGTAAACACACTCATTGATGCTTTTCCTGCCAGGATAGTGGCAGAAAAAGCAGTTGTTTTTTTTTACCAAGACATTGCTGCTTTTATAGTGGGAATTGTGCACCCAAAACTGAGTACTGTAAGGCAAAACATGATCTATTCTGAACCATTACCAATTGGTTTTTGTGCCTAAACGTAACCACACATTAACCACAGCACTGTTGACATGTAAAGTTTCAATGCATCCTCTAAATAGTACGCGCAAATGTAACATGTCTGTAATTTGCAGAAACGAAAAATGCAAAAAAAAAGTTGTTCCTGGTTATTAGGTTGGACATTGCACTGAGTGTCCTAAAGATAGCAACATAATGCCAGCAACAGAAAACAGGAAATAAATGAAATACAGTACCTTGACAGTAGGGCTGGGTATCATTTGAAAAATTACGATACCAGTACCAATACCAGTACACTTAAAATGATACCGATACCAAATGAGTACTTCATTCGATACCTAGGTGAGTAATATTAGTAGCTAACCATTAGGCTACCTGAAGTAGTCGATCGCTGTGCTTGTGTACTGGACGGTATATACTCTCGAGACGCAGCTATCCACCCTCCAGTTCTCTCTTTGTTTGATTAGATGCTTTTTCATCATGCTATGCTACATGTGTCACCTGTTTTCCCCAAAATAATTTTTCCACATTTTAAGCACTTGCCTTTGTCAGAAGCCTCCGGCATGTTGTTGAGCCATACTTTGGACTGTTCTGGACACATCTCGACACAACACAACTCACAACGTGCTCCCTGACTTGAAAATCATCACAGAATTTTTCTATATCTGTGTACAAAAAGGATCGAATGAAGTACTCGTTTGAATGGAGCAGTTTCGATACTACTTGGTATTGGATTATTTCGGTCGATACCTAAAAGGTACTGAGTACCGATACCCAGCCCTACTTGACAGTGAACCTTTTCCAGACATATACATATATTAGTGTGAGAATTTTGCATCTGCAGTTTGTGAATATGTTCAATATGTTTCCTTGTCGTGTTAAATAAAACAAAATTTAAATGCAAATCTGTTTCATACAAACAGATTTTTTCAGGGAACAGGATTTTCTTTGGTTTAAAGCATGTTTTGAAGTTCAGTTTGGAGCTAAAACATACAAAATCACCTACTGCAGGTGGTATGGATTTGCACTCACTTTGTTTTCTCTCTACTGTCCATGTGTGATAAGCCCTATTCAGATAAAATTCAACCGTATAAGCATCCTCCACCTATACCTTCTACCTACACATCTGGATTGCATCATGCTAGGAGTCAAGGAGGGAAAAGAAGTCTGCTTCTGGCACAGAAAGGGTGGGGGTGGTGGGGAGGGGGTGGAGCCAAACCAGGGCTTCATCTTTCATTTCACTGTGTGTCACTCATGAAAACAAATCTCTTGTTGTTTGTGAATTATACTGCCATAACACATAACTTGTCAGCCAGGCTATAATTTCAACCCAGCACAATGCTGCTGATCTGTGGTTATAAATATTTTTGCATTGGCCTTGGAACAAGCACTTGGCCATGCCGCTGAAAATGTGCCACTGTGACCCAGGAGTAATCCAGCAGTAAATATCCAGGTCTACATCACTAAATATTTGAAAAAACCCAGTCTCCTTTTTTACCACTGGTAGCTGATAGATGTTTGAGATTTCACAGGGGATAGAGATGAGTAAATTTACCCAAGCCCACCTACAAATGTAGTTGGATTTACTACTACACACCTTTAAATGACCATTCGCTAAACCTGCCACCAAATAATGAACAGTGTACATGCAGTTTAAGTGATAATTGTTACCTCTACAGTTCGTTGATTTTTTCATATACAAAGAACAAAACACAAGACCAGAGGTGTAAGGAATTCATTTCACTGTGTGTTTATCTGCTTCAAAGGGGAACATCACCTAGATTGGGAATTCTGATATGTTATTTCCATGGCCGAGGAAAATTCAATCAATATTTGTGAACATGAGTTGCTCTCTCTCTCTCTCTCTCTCTCAACGCCAGAAGCAGAAGAAGTCAGTCTCAAACTTGTGATGTCTTAAGGGATAGTTCCCCTTTAACTTAAAGCCCAACTTGCAGGTTGGAGACCATGGTGAATAAATGTGTAGGAAAATGATGTAGAAACTTGATTTAAAAAAAACAAAAAAACAAAAACATATACACACTACAGTGACTTTTGGGGTCGTTTTTGTGAGAGAATTTTGCTTCCACATCTAGAAACCCACTAACCGGAAGTGACATAGCGTAAGGGAGTCCAGCCAAGTTCGATTGAGTGTAAAATTAATAAACATGGATCCCAGTACTAGTTTTGAGACTGAAGAGGTTGAAAATGTACATTCATATGCATATGATGGCCCACAGGCTTAAAATTATGAGCCTGCTAGGAATCCAAGAGACCAGGAACAGATCAGGGTTAGGAGAAATAATGGAAGGAGAACCAGTGGAGAACTGGGCAGGTGTCTTGGTGAGCGACCAGCATTAGCTAACGACAGCTAACGATGTCTAACGCTGTGTTCACATCACAACATTAAGTTTGCCATCACGTATTAGGTTATAACAAAGCTACCAGTAGTTCTGCCAGTATTAGATAACTAATGCTACTTACCCATAACAGTAACTAATGCGCAAATATCAGCTTGGATCAGATATATCTTGCTATGCATGTTATAACTCCGTGTATTGACATCCACGGGGGACAGAGGGAGAGAGAGAGAGATACGAAGATTTCCTGATAATTTTTTGTATGATAGATGCTTGTGTGGGAACTGCCAGCCCATGTCCTCAGCTGTGGAGAGTATGTGCTGCAGAGAGGTGGATGCCTTCTGGGCTCTGGTGGAGAATCTGACCCCCAGACCAGACATAACATGCCTCACACTGCCCATCAATCCTCATGCCGCCCGCTCCCATCTCAAACACGGAGGCCTCCCTCTCCGCGTAGCCCGCCCGCCCTCACACATAGCCCCGAGCCTCGGGTCTCCCTCTCCGTGGCGAGAGAGACCCGAGGCTCTTGCGCCTCTTCACCTGCACAAAACGCACCCAGGCACGAAAATTAACTCCACTCCTTTTTCTGTAAGGAAAACGGTGGACTCGATGTCCTGACAGACTCAAGTTTGTGCAACCTGCACAAACAATAATTCGGCATAATCACAAATGGTGAAATGCACTGTTAACAACCAAAAAAATACTAACTCACAAGTTTACTACCACTCAGACTCACTTCCACCTACTACTGCGCACTGGACAGAGGCAGGGTCAAGGACGCAGAGTCCCTCTTGTGACGTAGTATAAGGCGATGTTGAAAAAAAAAAAAGCGTTTTTAGAAGAGGAGCTAAAAAGAGCCACTTTTTCCTCTGAATTTGTGCCCTTATGTCATGTGAACCATAATAAATTCTGAATTAACTTCTCATATGGTAATTTTCAGACATATGGTAATTTTCAGACAAAAAAAATAACCTGCAAGTTACACTTTAAGTTGTGCCCTGAATATGGACATGGATGTGACAGCTTATGTGCATGCACATATTAACAACAAACAACTGACAATCTGAAACTTGTGTGGAAGTAATATTACAGCAGGATAAGCAATATGATCCATATGATCAAAGATATTTAAACATGCAACAAGCCAGACGGTGTGGATTCGAGTCAAGTCACACAAATTCGATGACTTTAGACTCGACTCAGACTTGAGGCTTTTGATTTGAAAATATTTGCTACCTTCCCCCAAGCCCAAAGAAAAAAAGGTGTGCCACAAATCAATTAATTTCCCTTCCTTTTCTGAATCAACTAACATTAACGCTATTCATTCCCAGCAAGTTGACACTTATACTCCCCAGATGACCCACTTTGTTTAGACCAATCCAACTACAGTGTTGGGCTGATTACTCTAAATATGTAATACATTACTTATTGATCGTTACTCTTTAAAAAAGTAATGTTGTTACTTTACTTATTACACCCTGCCAACAGTAATTCGTCCACCCAATAACACTGGTAATTGCATATATCCAGGCCCGGATTAAGAGGGCAGGGACCCCTGGGCACAAATTCTTGGAGGGCACACACACACACACACACACACACACACACACAAACAGGCTTTTGTATTATGGACTGCTATTTGTTGGAAACACCTGTAACGTAACAGGGTACAGCCTACTGTATATGATCACAAAGAAGGACAAAATCGACACCTGCAGATATCCTCCATCATACAGGATTTACACATAGCATTTGCAAACACAAACTGCTTCACCTCCACAAGTCCAGATTGTGGATTCAGAATCTTCCATAATTCACACACAAACCCACATACCTGTACCTATACCTGTATATATGGCTTTTCTGCTCTGTCTCCAGATGCTCTTAGTGTCCTGTCCTTGGCTCTCTGAGGACTGTCTCTCTTTTTCTGTCTCCTTTTTCTTTATTATCTCTACTCTCATTTACTGATAATAAAAAAAAGGATACAAAACAGCACTGGTCAACTTGACTAAAAGCCTTACTCTGATATTAAATAGAAGTAGAAAATGAAGGTAATATAGGTTGACTTCACACACACACACACACACACACACACACACACACACATACATACACACACACACACACACGCACACAAAGGCACGCACGCACGCCGACACTCACACACACGAACACATTTAGGCTACGGGTGATGTGTGGTGATCCAAGAACTTCATCATCGCCACGAAAAGGCAACCCTTTCACTTCGGAATTAAATGACGGCCACGACACACTCCAACACCGCCCGCCAGTACCGCTTCTCTCCCTCTAGCTGTTGCACTAGTTGCGGGTTCACAGTCCCGAGCTGGGCCCCGTGACAGATGAGCGCCGAAGAAATGCAAGCATGCAGCTACAGTGCTGTGCGCTTTTCTCGTGATCCCGCAGACGTTCGGGGTGTTTCCAGTCAGAGTAGCCACTAACAACTGGGTTTTCTTCGTTGAAAAGTGCATGCAAGCAAAGCAAAAAATATTACCTGTGGATGGTGAATGGGTGATCCAGTCACGGGAAACTTTTTCTCCAGTCTTTAGACGGCTGTAACGTTACAGCAGATCGTTAGTGAAAGAGCACACCTTACCGCCCAAGCCGCCATCACAAGTTGATGCTGGGTATCTGCTCGTGCGGTTATGGAAGGCTGCAGGTCCACGATCGATAAGAACAGCTCGCGCGTTTTCACTCACTTCACCTCACAACGCCGGGTCCAACACTTCGTACATCCACTGAGAGCTGCCGGTGCCGTGACTGCAGCTAGCTACAGGTTGTAGCGGGCTTCCTGTGGCATCTTCCTCTGGCTCCGGTTAGCTAGCTTAGCTTGCACGTTGTTCTCCAACTCCAAAGCATATTCACCCTGATTCTCCTGGCTCCGTTTGAGGCACACGTTTTTTAAAAAAGTTGCCTCCCTCTCCCCCTTTACTTTTCTCCGCTTAACGTTTCGTTACTTTCGCTATCTTTCACTCTCTATCACTGCTATCGCTGAGGTCAGTCACGTAGGGCCGCCGCGGTCTGTTACCATGGTTTCCACACTTGCACTTGACCAATTAAATCATTCTATTTAGGTAATATATATATTTATACAACAGTTAGTTCCGGCCCTGCAATCTGATTGGTCGAGAGACAGTAAAACCGTGATGATATTAGAGTATAACATCACGGTTATTTCACTGTGTATGTATCACTCCGCCTCACAGCTGATTGCAGTCAACAATCAAATCAAAACTGACGGTTAGTGTCAGTTAGGTCAGCAGTTGCGTTGTAGGCTAATTAATTCATCCACTGTCAAACAGCCAAAAATATGGATTTATTTCCTAAAATAAGTTTTGAATTGAACTATGAATGGTCATCAGAGGAAGATGAGGGAGAGGAGAAGCTGAATCCATCTGAGCACACATCCAGGTTTGTCAGTGTTTCATCAGCGGAGCTCAATGACTTGGAGAAAAGCAACATACTGTCAGATCAGAAGGCAGAGTCGGCTGTGCCTGTGAAGCCACAGTCCACCATGCAGTCACCAGAGACTTATTTCACCGGCTGCACAATTAATGGAAACATGCAGATAAATGTGTATAAAGAGTAAGTGCCTGGCGCACCATGTCTGCGTTACATAGCAACGGTGACAGCGGAGTCCTGAGGGAACTATTTTTGTTGGCGGAAGACAAATGCTTAAATTATTTATTTTGTCCTCATTTTTCAACATTTCGGCGACCGAATCACAGCCGTGACGATATATATATAACAGCGTGATTTTTATTTGTTATACATGGTGATTTGAAATTTGAACAGGAGGGATTTAGGGGAAAAACCGTTATAGCCTACAGTCGTTTTCTCCCATTCTGGCTATGTGAATGTCAGAGTAGCTAAGGCTAGATAGCTTCTATTTACCTTAGGGTTTTCAGTTGTATGTGACTAGTATTTTCCCAAAGATCTGCCTGAAAGACAGAGAGTCAGTGATGGAGCAAATTTAATCCACAACATATCCAGCCACAAGCTTCATTAGTTCTTTGTAGCCTGTAGCTGTCAACTAGTAAAATCCAGTTTTGGTCGTTTAGCCACTGTGGGGCTACAGCCGAGGAAGGCTCAACTTTGGTGGGGTGTATGTCCTCGAGCTTCACGCTGATGTGCTGTTGGTTGTAGTAGGTGTTTCAGACCTGAGGTTTAAGGACGTATTTTTTACAGTGGAAAGAGTTTTAGTTCTACCACCTGCAGCAACAGTGTTCTCGTCATCTTTCCTCCTGACAAAAATCAAAATGATGGGAATATGTCCAGCTGCTAAGGTAAGCATTTCCAACTAGCTTGCTGCTGTATGACATGCGTGCTCAGCACAATTACTAAAATGAGACCTCTGATGTGATGTTGTATTTCAAGTCAGTAGTGATGTGATAACAGAACCAATGTTGTAATGAGTTACTTGGTTTTGGAGTAATTGTAATATTATTAATGAAATTTCATTAGTAATTGGTTACACTACTCGTTACTGGATAAAGTCATCTTATTACTGTAATGCTTTACTAGTAATGCGTTACTGCCCAACACTGTCCAACAGTATCCAATCGAGTTGCTGGAGGGAACCATGAAGAGCTAATGTGACTAAGTTCCAGTTGAAAAAAAATTATACTAAAGACAAGCTGGACTGTAAATCATATAGGCCGATTGGTGTTTTGAACACTGACTATAAACTGTATGCCTCAATTTTGACTAAGAGGATGGAAGAACTGATGCCACTTTTGATAGACGAGGACCAAACGGGATTCATAAAAAACAGGCAAACTCATAATAATATATGGAGGGCCCTTCATATTATTGATTACATAAATATAAGAAAAGATAGTGCTATCCTTCTCAGCTTAGGTGCTGATAAGGCCTTTAATTCTGTTGGTTGGAACTTCCTGTACCAAGTAGCTAATGGACAGATTTGGGTTAGTAAAACATTTATAAAATGTATAAAATTATATTCATCCCCAACTGCCAGGATTAAAATTAATGGCAGTCTTTCTGATTCTATAGTCTTGCAACAAGGATGCAGACAGGGCTGCCCCATTAGTCCGACCCTGTTTAATCTCTTTATTGAACCTTTGGCTCAAGCCATTAGACAAGAAGGTGGTCTGGAGGGTATAACTATAGGGGGATCAGAATACAAAGCCTGTCTGTACGCAGATGATTTATTGGTGACTGTACGTAATCCAGGTTTAGGGGTACCTTTGCTGATGAATATTTTAAAGATGTGCGGAAGTTACTCTGGTTATACACTCAATATTCACAAAACGCAGGCTCTGACATTCAACTGCACCCCTACTTCCGAACTGATGAATAAGTACATTTTAAGTGGCATTCACCATGTATCCAATACCTTGGGGTTTACCTGCCAAAAGATTTGTCCTCCTTGTACACAATAAATTATAATCGGATTAATAAAAAGATATATATTGATATGGACAGGTGGGCCTTGCTCCCCCTCGACATAGGTGGCAGAGTAAGATCAATTAAGATGAATGTTCTTCCCAGGCTACTGTACTTATTCACAGCTCTGCCAGTAGAGGTCCCCAGCAAACAGTTTAGAAAATGGGATAAATATATCTACAGGTTTATATGGAACCAAAGAGACCCCGGGTTAAATACTCAATACTTCAGCTGCCAAGAGAGGGGAGAGGCTTGGCACTTCCTTACTTGAAGGATTATTATTTATCAGCCCAGCTCAGACCACTGGTGCTCTGGTGTAATACATCTTATGAGGTGGAAAGTGGAAAGATATTGAGTTTTCTTTGGGGGACACACCAATACAGTCAGTTCTGGGTTGTCTTGATAGGGTAAAGGAAATATTCGAATTCAAGAACCATTGTGTGAGTTTTACCATTAAGAAGTGGTTAGAGGTTGTTAAGAAATTCCAGCTCCGCAAAGAGGTAAAAAATACTTAGTTGGCCAGCTTACAATCCCCACTTTGCACCAGCTACCCTTGATCAGGGATACAAACGATGGACCCAGATTGGTATCACCGCCCTCTGTAAAATTAAATCAAAAGGGGAACTTGACAGTTTCCAGCACCTGAGTCAGTTGTTTAATCTTGAGAGACAGGATTTTTACAGGTATTTACAGGTACGCAATTTTTTCATGAAGGAGATCAGAGGTCTTAACACTGAAAATTTTTCAAAAATTATTCAGATTTTTATTGATGCATATAAGTGTGAAAATATTAGAGGGGTTACAGGCAAATTGTATAAAGCTATTACTTCTATGAACAAAAATTCTACAGACTATGTTTGACAGCACTGGTAAAAGGACCTAGGGATGGAAATAACTGTGGAGGAGTGGACACATAAGTGGGAAACTCAATGCTCAACCACTAATTCATTGACATGGAGAGATTTTGGATGGAAGACCAAAGCCTAAATCCAAGTGGACTGGGACACAGCTCCCCTGTTGGAGGGAGTGCGGATCAACGCAAGCGGACCATGCCCATGTATTTTGGTTGTGTCCACGGATCAGACCTTTTTGGGAGAAGACAGGACGTTTAGTATCTAAGCTCCTGGGTCTTAACAGTGTTGAGTCTTTTGCAGTTCTGTATCTAGGTGTTACTCCCAAAGGGAGATACTTAGCTCTTGAAGATTTTCCTTGTTGCATGTAAAAAAGCTGTCACGAAGTGTTGGCTTCAGACAAATCCTCCCTCTATGGATCTTTTTATAAATGTAGTCAGTTGTATACGCTCCATGGAAAAGATGACTTTTACCCTGCGTCTACAGAAAGATAAGGGGGAAAACTATTGGAGAAAATGGGATTGTTACCTGTGGGAAAACGACATTGATTAGGGATTTTTTCTTTTAATTTTTATTATTCTATTCTTTTATTTGTTGTGGGACTAAACTGTGAAATTTCTCTATAATAACCTGTACCTGTACCTGTTTCTGAGGTGCTTATATTTGCCAAGACCTCATGTTCTGTTCTCTATCTTTTGGGGGGGGTTTTTCACTGTACTTGAAATCCTGAAAAAAAATAAAATTAAAAAAAAAAATTATACCAAGGGTAATTTTATTTGCAAACAAAAACTATGTGATGGTCAACAAATATTCAAAGATAGAAAATTACATATGGAGATGCAGCAACTTCCAACAACTTTGTTTTAAGAATTTCAGATTTTTAAAAGCATTCATGATTTTTGTAACTGTAACATATTATTACTCTGTTGTTAAAATTGCATTATCTTTGGTGCATTATGACTTGTTTAGGACTCAAAACTTAAAGTCTAATACCTGGGACTTGACTGGGGACCGGGGTGTAAATCCCTAGTTTCATCACCATATGATATTATATCAATTATTTGGACAACGATTTGCCTTATCACAAAGTCCACCATGATTCAGTTTCACTTTGATACGATTCAGAGGCCTGCGATCGATATGAGATGATATTATATGCTCATATAACACATCAGATACAAAAGAAACTGCCACCCCATTCTTTTTGCTTTTGGTCATAGAAGCCATGATCTCTACTCTTAAACTTAATGGCTATCTGTCTTAAAGTCCTGAAGGCAAACAAAACAACAGGATCATTTAACAGAAGTAATTTGGCTCAGTAATAACTGTCAAGGTTCACAGACTTGTTAATTGTTTTTTGCCAGATACCCATTATTATCTGATGCATGTTTAAATTGCATAAATTAGCCTAGCGGCTGGCTAAGTTTTCCCCTACTCATAGCTTAACACATGTATTATACTTTTTCTAACTCACTGTTGGTTTAAGATACTGCATATCCTGACAGAACAGCACAGTTGAATTTCAGCCCACATGCACGTTTTGTCCCGTTTGTTTTTTTTTTATTTTTCATATTAATGAAACAGAGCAGTTAATGTTGCTGTAAGTAGTTAGTGGGGTTGGTTGCTCGTCCAGGCAGATAACATTACGTCATGTTTCATCTAATAATGGCATCATTTACAAATGATAGGCTTTGTCTGAGGACCCATATTTCATCTGAAATTGAAAATACTACCACACTGCTGATTTATCTCTGAGTAAATAACGTTATCCTCATCTCTCTTGGTTGATTGGCATCATCTGCCTACTGCTGTTTGACAGTGACACAGAATTTCAAAATAAAGGCATAACCTAAAGATAATGATATGGATCAATGTTTTTACTTTGCATCAATGAAACTGGAATGTTTATTATTGAATCAGCGTATCAGTCCAGCTTGATGGATCGTTACACCCCTAGTGACTTGACTCTGGATTTTTCTGTCTTGACTTTGGACTTGAGTGCAAAGACTTGAGAGTTACTTGTTTACTAAACATAAAGACCACTACAGGCTGACTACCACTTACTTTGTGGTGTTTTATTCAACATGATAGTAGTGCTGCATCATGTTTCAGTTGTCCATCCTGTCTGTCCTTAGAATCAGCAGCTATCAATACTTCCTCTGCGCAGAGTGTTTGTTTTTATCTATTTACCACCACAAGTCCACAGTTAGTTTCTGCTTTGTGCTCACAAGAGGATACAACAGGCTTGTGGACCCAGCAGCATGGCCAGATTGTGGTCAGATGCGTCATGCCAAGTGTGTTGGTAGCATGCCAAACACACTTTTGGTAATTTCTTAGCCAGGCTCGTTTGGCACACCTGTGGTACATTATTATAGGTGGGTGTATTAGAGGCTGTGACCCTGTTTAATCACAGAGTGCTGCCCTTCATGATGCACTGGGAGTTTGGGAGTCTTGTAGAAAGTGTTGAGACTATCACATTATGCTGCTCATCATAGCCACATGTCTACGTGTATTATAATTAAAAAATGTTAAGCTCCAGGCGATACTTCAACCAGTCTAATCAAAACAGCCATCTCAGATATCCATTTAATCAAAATATGAATTTGGATGCTTTCACACTTGGCTGGTTTCAACTTTGTAAATGAACTCATGATCATTAATCAGCATCATTTAGACTGATGTCCAGAGGTTAGCAAGTATGCTGATCAACCATGTCAATGTATCCTCATTGAGCGGTTTGTATAATATCCTATGAAAATGTACATGCTGCGTGTATGATATGCTAAGAATTAGCACCCCCGCCCCGAGTGATGCTACGTCTTTAGTGGAAAGTTACGTATTTAATGTAACTTTATAGAGGGTAGGTTTAGGTAAGTAAAGTTACTGTGGTTAGCTCTAGGAAAAGAAACATGTTAAAGGGCCAGTGTGTAATATTTGGCATGGTTTATTGTCAGATCTGAATCTGAATCTGAATCTGAATATTCTACCCATTAATATGTTTATATAAGTGTATAATCGCTATAAAATAAAATTATTTTGGTTTTCGTAGCCTTATAATTATGCTTTCATATATATATATAGCAAGGGCCTTGCTTTAGAGAAGTCGCCATCTTGCGCCGCCATGTATGTAAGGCAGACCGAGTGGACAATCCAGCCAGCCAGAGAACACGTTTCACGTGTATAAATGAACCAACGAAGACAGCGGAAGGAAGAAAGAAGGAGGAGGAAACAGCAGAGAGTGTTAGTAGTTCGTCGATAGAGAGTAGTGAAAAGTTTTTTTAGTTATAAAGTTTGTGAATGGACCACAGTTTCTAAGTAAACATTCACCTCGTCGCTAGATAGACCTACTCCTGAAAAACTCGTGCGCAAGGCTTTTTGTCCCTACGAGGCCACCGTCATTTACCCGACGGGAGGGGTGAGCGAGTGAGCCCTGCAATCTAGAATTTGACCACTGATGTCACTGTTTTCAACCCATTTTACACACTGGCCCTTTAAACTGAGAGAATTATGTATTCCTGCAGCCAAGCTTTGACGGTCTGTTTAAAGACATGACAGTCTTTAGAGGGGGATGGGTGGCGGGGGTGGTGGGGTTGCTGGCACAGAGCCAAACAGCCAACTTTTTAAAAAGAAACAACAAAGGGAGAGACAGGGAGACTGGAGCCAAATGGCTGCCATCTTATACCATCATACATTTTAATGTCATCTCATTGTTTTCCCCACATCTCTCCATACTCCATCAACATGTACAGGCTCAGAATAAAAAGCAGCGATGGGTACTGCTCATGACAGATGCAATTGCTCTTTCATTCATTGTTTCTTTATTTTGCCTGAGGTAGCGACTCTGATATTCTGTGCTCAGTTTTTCCATGTCTCCATCTCTTTACAATTCAAAGAGCATCTGCTGAAAACATTGGGTCTCATTCCTGCAGAGCAAGTCAAAGCTCTCTTGGAAGCCTTGTCATAACACAAGCTTTTTATTGTTCCTCATCATAGCAATTTTCTTTGTTCCAGTTGCCTCTGATTTCTTTGCCACCAGATGACAAATGTCACCATTTTGTACAAGTTGTAAGAAATCAACTACATTTACTTTGGGACATTGGGAAAGAGCACATGAGAACAATCACAACACAGGAATTTTTGATAAAATTTTCAAATCCAGAGTGTGATTTTTTAGGGTAGGTAGGGTCATGTACACACACACAAATGAGAATTTGAAATTTGAAGTTAAGACGTACAACACTGTCATGAGGACTTTGATTTTGTACATCTGCAGGAGTCCAGAACATCACTGTTGTTTATATTCCTTTGTGGACGGTTATTCAGCCCCAATAATTTCTCCACACCACACAAACAAAGCAGATACTGTACATACTGAACAATATGAGCACATGATTGTTTTCTCCCCATCACATTTGATTGTGCACTGGTAGCCAGCTTCCCGCTTGGCTTCCCGCTGGGCTTCCCGCTTGGCTCCTTCCACTTTTCTTCTTGCCAACCTGCCAGCTCATTACAATGCCGTTTTTTTATATATATATATATATACCAAAGCAAAGAAATATTAAGGCTTCCAGTTGATGTTTGTACTTTTCTGGAGAAAGGAAGAAGTGAAACCCAACATCATACATTTTCTCTAAATAGTGCAGTTATTTAAAATAAATATACAAGCTTTCTAGACTTGTATGACATCACTCTGTTATTAAACAAACCTCTGCTGTGCACAGCAGTTGGGAGTTAACTATACTGGGCATCACATGAGGAAACTAGATTACAAATGCTTGTAATAATGTTAAAGGTGAACATGCTCCTGCTCTAACAAACAAATCTAACAGGAGAGTAACAGATAAATCTGCAAAGGCCAATCTTTACAGACCCACACAGTGATGAGGAGAGATTTAATAAGGCAAAATAATTGAAAATACAGGTGTTTTGCAGATGTCCTGACTGATTACACCTTCACTGAGTGAGGATGGGAGGACGTATACAGGGCATTATGTGAGGTGAAGAGTAAACGCTGTCCAGTCTTAAAGGCTCTACACACACAGGTGCTCTCACTTATTATTTCTTCGCAATTGTGTGAGAGTGTGCAGGCCGTGCTTGATTGGCATTTCCCTCACTCTCCTGTACCTTTTAAGGTGAGACAAATTACACCTTTATCATTTTTTATTGGTGAGTGAAAGGTGCCCTGCAGAGCTTTCTTGTAAACAAACAAAAGTTCTGTTTACATTTACACACCAAAATGCATTGTGTGCATCCTTGAACAACTGTGCTGAATGCATTTTCTTCCACATAAACACACCTGAGAATAGCTCTAATTAGCGATAATCACTGAAAATATCTTTCTGGTGTGCATGGCCTGTGAAAGTGCCCTGTAGAATTATTTGACCAATAGCAGCACTATGGAGCAATGTTTTTATGCGTGGATCCCCTTCTGTTTGTATCGTGCACATGCACAATTATGCACATGCAATACATATGAGCACACAGGTGGCATGATTTACATCCTGCTGCTGGTTTCAAATAAGGCAATGCACCGACTGCAAAGGTCTCAAAGAAGACAGCAGCAAACAAACATTAATTCAAACAATGTAAAGTATAGAAAAATGACACATTTTTATGAGGAAGGAAATGTGTGGGTCAGTTACTTTCAGGAGCCAGTGTGAACCATACATTAACAGGTGCAAGCACATATTTCATATGCCCATTATCTGCACAATCCTGAGACGTCTAATTAGGCAAAATTGTAATTGGTGGTGAACCAGGGCCTTTAACAGCAACCTACAGGTTGGTTAACTGAAAAAGGTCAGGCATATTTATTTAAAGAAAAAGTCTTTACTCTGATACTCTAACACTGTTATTGAGTGAGTGCAGTAATGTTTTCGTGTACTCACTTTCAACGTGTCTTTTCAACACATTCTCACTCTGACTTCGTCACATATCAACGTCTGGTCTAGGATTGGGACTCGTTAGGATTTTAACGATTCCGATTCCTTACCGATTCCTCTTACCGATTCCTACATTATATTCATTATCCTTGCTATACTTAAACAAGTATATAATAAACACAAATGCAATCATACAAATACAAAAACTTTATTCTAACTGTTGCACAGTACAATTAGATGAAAATACACATTTGTGTGTGGTGTGTATTTCAGATTTAGAGTTTGTATCATCTCCCTGAGAATATATAACAACAAAAAGTGATTCTCTGATTTCTACAGTAACACTGTAACCTCAAATTAACCACAGCAATGTAATAAAAAATACTTATATGCATTCATGCTTGGGCACTGTTATTTACGTGACAACACCTGAACATAACACACACAGACACACACTGGCTGTTTGTTTCTACCTCTCTCCTCGCTGGAAGCCTCGGACCTCCCGCCGCCCGCCTCCACTTTGATTAAACCCTGAAAATAAATTAAAAGAGGGAGACAGGTTTTTCCTACTTTATCTTATTTTGTTATATTTCTCCCCTCGCTGGAAGCGGACCTCCCGCCGCCCACTCCCGTCTCAAACACGGAGGTCTCCCTCTCCACTGAGCACCCACGGCACACACCCGGCCTGTTAAAGCCTGTAACCATAACAACTGTGTGACACAAACTCAGTGCTTTAGTCATTAAATAATGTCGGGCTCGGTTGGGTTCGGACAGAAATATGCGGCCTGTGCCGCACTCTAATGGAAATGCACGTGACATTTCTTTTTTACAATCTAGGAACCGTTTGCAGGAACCGTTACTCCAAATGTGATGGAACCGGTTCCAGAACCGGAACTTTGGACCCGGTTCCAAAAAAGAGCCGGATCCGGATCCCAACCCTAGTCTGGTCATGGACTTTTCATGTCGAGATAAGATGTCCAAGGTACCCTGGGTACGTAGGTTGCTTACATTCTGGGATGTCAGCCTGTTACATGCATTGTCTTCTTTCAAAATACGCTTCCATTTTCACAGGACATGTACAGTTTGTATACAGTCTCTTTCAAAATAAAGGCACTATGTAAGTGCAACACCACTAATTGACGTTTTTTACATTCAGCAACAAATGCACATTTGTTTAGCCAACACATGCACGTGGTTGGGTTTAGGAAAAAAGAAAAGGGTTTGCCTTTATAATCACACAGGAAGTGAACAAGTGAACACCAGCCTCCTGGGTGAAGTCAGTGGTAACTTTTATTGTTCTCCTGCTGCATTTCCACCTGACACTGCCGGGCACCATTAAACATTAACAGCAACCGGCTACGTATTATGCCGACATGAAAGGACGTTTTTCTTCAGAGTGAGACCAGGTTGGTCGTTTCTCCTTTTGTGGTAGTAAGTGGTTTTCTGTATTTTTCAGGATTCAGCCTGTATTGCTGTCTGCCATAGTGTCATTTTGTTACTCACTGGATGTCAGTCCCAATTCTACACTGTCTACATTTACATACACAGTAATATTCTGCTCTTCCGAATATGACAAAATTCTGAATTAGATACAGGTCATGTAAATAGCATATTCAGCATTTTCAGATGAAGACTTGTGAGATATGCCAGTATTATTCAGGTTTTAGAAGCACTGTCCAGACATGTAAGCGGCGCATTCAAAATATCCATCTCAGCTGAGGCTTTTACAGTCAGCTCTGTGTGTCGTACACAAACCAGTTTAGCCAACAGTTTGTAAGGCTTGGTTAGAGATGCATGCCCAAAAGAAAAACCCATATTTCTTGTCTGAAGGAGACATATAAGCTATTTACTTTTAAACATCATGAAAGACTTGGATTTCAATAGGTTTTTGGAAATGCATAAATATAACAACAGCCTTTTCAAGAAGGTGGTAAAAAGAAATAAGGAAGCTATGTTGGCATGGTTGAACAAGTCCACCATCGGAGTAAAATTCTCACTGTGATGCTTTGATGCTCCAGCTGTTCCACTTTTATGCACGGCTGCATATAAACAGGAACGTTAGTGGAAAATTAATTTAGTAAGAATATTGTTTCTGTCAGAATAAGGGCAAAAAACAGAATATTTTTTGCATGGAAATGTCACTGAGGCTTTAACTGTTCAAAAAGTTCAAACAGTCAGAAGAGCAGTCAGACGGATTGGTTAGAAAATATCCATCTTCAGCCCAACTAAAATCACTGCAAATTTCAGTCCTAATAAGTCATGTAATGTGTTATTCATTGCATAATTATATTCATGATTGTATTTTCCGTAAACTGCATTTCCCAAAAGGGTGAGTCTCGAGTTGATTGCGTTGTGAAATGAATTTGTTGCAAGAGCTGTCTTAAATCAAGATGAATGATCTCATTGCTAATGGAGTGATCACGATTCTTCTCATTGTGCTTCAATAAAGACCTGAAAATGAGACAGAACGACATAAGATGGATGTTCTTGCCATCATGAAGGAGTTTTCCCCAGTGATTGACCTTTTAATCAAAGCACAAGATGACCATTTTAGTAGATGAGACATGTTATGATACGTTACAATTTTGTTAATTTATGGATTCAACCAGCTCTCCTGTCGCTGCCAGCCAACCCTCTTTGTGTGTTGTAAATGAGACTGTGCTCTTCAACCTGCCAAATCAAATAAGAGTTAATGATTTCAGTCCCTGAAATGCCTTTTGTCTATTTGCCTATTATTACCATTTTATCAGCCACACATCAAGTGCCGATTTGCTTCAGCACACACATATCATCTAATCAGAAAATGAGTTTGGGGTTTTGTGCCGTGTGTAAACTGAACACAGCTGAACTCTGAGAAGCACACTCTGAAATACACTGGGATGGATTAAATGGAAGGACCAGGATTAATTAAATTGATTTGGAAAGTGAGAGGTGATTCACAGATTGTCAATGTTAATTTTGCTCAAATGAGATATAAATAAAGATAATAAACCATACTTTGCATTTACTGATAATTCTCTCACAAACACATATCAGACTGTGGTGTATATCAGTGAAGGTAAATGTCTTCCTTGTCTTCTCAACCAGGAAATCTACTCAGATGAGTCAAGACAAGCAGTTAATAGTAGTTCAGTAGATGTTCAGAGGCAGTTTATTTAGATAATCAATCTGTTTACACAGAGAAATTGAGTTTGGGCATCTCCATCCCAAGCTTTATTTTCACGTTTTCAAAATAATGCAGTTATATTAGGTATAAAATCTACTCCTTGGTCGTAAACACATCCATTAAGCAAACTGTGAAGAAAAGTTTTAAATGCTTAGTGACACTGGTGCCGACCCATTACAGTGAGCAAACTATCTTTTGCAAATATGTCTGTATGTATCTTCACATCAGTGTGTGTGTGTGTGTGTGTGTGTGTGTGTGTAATTATGACTGTATGGCTTTATACACATTTGATATGCAGCTGCTACTCAAACAAAGCCGAAGGGCTCCCTCTGAGCATTTCATAAAAGTGACATCCAATCGATTAGCCGGTAGCACGTCAGTCATGTCAGTGTGTGTTTATTTGCTGGAGACCCATCTGCTCTTCATACTATATCTGCCTGCCATTCACAATATTGTATCTTTAAAAACAAAAAAGAACAAAACTTAGGTGATGCCCCATTGCTTCACAGATGTCTAGATTTGTTTAAAAGTAAGCTACTTCACAATTTTACACCCAGTGCCAGCATTCAGTGCCAGTGCAGAAAGTAGCGTGCCCTTTTTTTTTTTGCCTTTTTATTGTCTGTAATGAGATCATGGATGCAAGCAGCCAAAATGAGTTTCTGCCGTGGGGTGGCTGGGCTCAGCCTAAGAGGTAGGGTGAGGAGCTTGTACATCCAGAGGGAGCTCAGAGTAGAGCCTCCTGTTAGAGGTGTTCCAAGCACATCCCGCTGGTAGGAGTCCCTGGGGTAGACCTAGAACACACTGGAGGGATAACAAATCTCATCTGGCCTTGGAACATATTGGAGTCCCCCAGGAGGAGCTGGAAAGTGTTGGGAGAGGGATGTCTGGGGTTCTTCGCTTGGCCTGCTGCCTCCACCACCTGGCCCCGGATAAGTGGATGAAAACAGATGGATGGATGGATGGATGGATAACAATCTAAGCTTAAACAAGTGTTTAAGTCGCCAATCCTTCCTTAATCATATTTTATTTGCTACAACTGCAATCTTTTCCTTACTGTATCTATCCCATAGTTGTTATGTTATCTTTATTGTCCAGTATGTCTACTTTATGACCAAATACCAATTGCTTTGCAGGACAGCCTCACAGAGATGCTAGCACCGCTGTAGACTGTTAGGCTCAATCTCAGTACACTCCTTGCCCCTACCATTTAACCCTTACCTCTTGGTTTTGTGCATTCTCATCTAGAGGTAGGGTGAATTGTTAGGTCTACATTTTTCAGAGGCACACTTCAAACCAAGTGTTCTGAAAAATCATCAGCAGGATGGCTGCACAGAAGAAAACTACAAATGTTTTGTTTTGGGTTTTCTGCATATAAAGGTTTTCAAAAATTACAATAACCCTATTTATGATCTTAGTTTATGTAATTGCATGTATTTTATGTATTATCCATGGCATTCACCAACTAGCTACCTAATGTTACATAGTTATTGCTGATTTGTGCATGACAGTCCCAAATTTAATCCAGTGACAAAGGTGATGATGATGATCAAATGGACTTTAATTCAAAAGTCTGACAGCAAAGTTGCTGCACTTCTTACTGCTCCTGTAACATCAGTGGTGCGGTAGAAGCATGGGTTCCTAATGTTAGCCTACAGAGCCCCGCTAGTTGCCTGGTAATGAAGCAGCATCTTTTTTTTATTTGATGACTTGCTTGATAAATTGATAGTGTGAAACTTAAACTTTGAACAAACTGTGAATGTCCATGCTTTTCTATCTCCATCAGATAAATGGCAAATGTCATTGTGATTATACCATCATTGCCACTGTCATAGTTATATACATAAACACCAGTGACAACTTCTGTTGACAGGATCAGAGTGTAGGAGGGTTGGTCCATTTCATAGAGTCAGGTTTCAACCACTACTCCTTGTTACTTTGTTCCAAGAGGAAAAGGGGAACTCAAAAACAAGGGGTGAGGGTAAAAATACGAAACGTTATTGGGCCTTAGCCTTGTGTCAATATCAAATGTTTTCTTTTAATATCACTTAATAAAATGTTTCTTGCATTCATCACTAATATACAGGATTATAAGTTACTATCTCATAATTGTAACTTAGTTTTTTAATTGTGGAAAACTGCCTAATACTGTACTTGCTATCTCATAGTGTGAAAGTTATATTTTTGAGAAGCTAAGTCATAATTATGAGTCACCCAACTGCCAGCATTTTTACCATCACATTTAGCAGCATTACAAAAAAAAAAAAAAACATTTGCCCTAAAAAAGATTAATGTACATTAAAGTGCAACTGACTTTGTGTTCGTCCTTTGATTCAATCTACAGCCACTTAGACTCTAATTTCCTGCAGCAGCAATATGCAGACATTTATGGGCGAGCCTTTCCTGACCTTCATTTTTTGAGAATGACAAAGAGCCTTAACACATGGTGGTGGCATTAGTCTGAGAGCAGCTAGCACAGACATAAATGAGCAATGCTGAAATCACATTACTATTCTAATTAAGAAAGATATTTACCAAGACTGCAATGAACAAACTTTGAAGGCTCGAGCCACTCACGTCGCAACCCTCTAAAAGATATGCAGTTACAGATAACAAATGGATGGATGGATGGATGGACAACCCACCATGATGTTAACATAAACAGGTGTAATCATAATCAAGCTGCTCTTGAACATTCTGAACATCAAGTTAAAGTTAAAGCTCAAGTTTAACAGCTGTGACAATGGCAATTGTGCCTTTTGTTTGGAGTTACAAAATGGTCACTGTTAAATGGTGTAATATTTTTAAGCTCAATGTCACACTGCTCCCTTTCCCACATTTCCCCAGTCTTTTGTCTGCCACCATTAAGATAGCATCATGGAAATGATCCCTATAGAGATACACCTGTACACCTTTTTGTTACAGAGTAGATACCTTTTGTTTAACAGAAAAAAAGAAACAAAATTGCTATCGCCAAATCCACCACACTCAGTTTAAATAAACAGTAATTTCATCATTGTTAAACACATTTTATTCAAAGTTGACAAAAACAAAATCAAACTCACAAAAGCCATTTTGGTTTGTCTTTCCACTGCTCCAACAATCACCACCTCTGGTTTGGTTTAAATAAATCCTTAATACAAACAATTAATGCATTTGCGCACTGAGCTCCTTTTTGTTTGTTTGTTTGTTTGTTTTGTTTTGGGTTTTTTAATCCATCATCTGAAAAAAATCGTTACACACAGAAACCTTGCACACTGATTCTGATGCATTTTCTATTTATTGTGAAAATTCGCAGTATGTGACAAAATGAGAAGACACATTTCCTCCTTTGCCTCTCTCCACTGGAGTTACCTATCTGGCTGTCATCACTCCCTCCCTGTCTTGCATTTGGCACCGCAGCTGCATGGAGGGGCTGAGCTATCCTCCCTCTCTGTCTCCACATTCTGTGTGCGGCCCACATCCTCCTCCTCTTCATTATCATTCACCTGAATATTACCATTGGACCTGTTTAAAGTGAGCTATTCAAGTTATGAAATGATTCTGTGCACCCTGTTCCTCTGTCTTGTCATGGCTGTGTCCACATTTTCTTCACTGAATCTTGGTCAAACAAACTCTCTAAAGGCTTTTGATGGATTTGTCTCACACACAAACCATGTGAAAATAGGTTGGGACATACCCATGTTAACCTTTAAGATTCAGTAGAAAGCAGACTGATTATACAGTATTCTCTCTTGCCCAACATTATCTTCCTTTGTACCTTCAAATATCTGCTCCTGCTTTTTATAGGCAGAGGATTTTTCATGCAAAACTGACCTTTGTATATTATGTAATCCTTATTAAAAACCAGCAGGTTGTGCAATCAGCCACAAATACCATCTCCCCTCCCATTACTTATTGATCTTCCATTTGATGTATGTATTAATAAAAAGGAGGGGTAAATGTCAAGGTCAGAAGTGAAGTAAACACACTGGGTCTGGTATTCCAAAGTTTGAGTTTGGTATATATTTTTATCTTCATAAAAGGAAAAGCAAAAACCAGCTAGTAATGTTGCACCACAATGTGACTGAATTTCTTAGGTCTTGCGTTTATGCCAATTATGTTCATTAATTCATTTTTGTAAACATCTTACTGACTGTGGAGATCTTTTAGTGGGGAATTTGGCATTGCATACAGTTCACAAGTGCACTGTAATCAGGGGTGTAAATTGACACTGAAACCCTGAGTCTTCTAGATGGGCATCAGAGAGGCATCTTCTGAGTTTGTTCTTAATGAATTTCATATCAGAAAAGGCTGATTCACACAGATAGATTGAACCAAAAAGACAGGCAACTTTCATAGCTGCTGTGTATGCACCTTAAGTTTGGTGAGCCTTGGTCAGCTTTGAGGTGAATGTCACTTTGCAACATGAGAATTTTCATCTCAACCTCACCGGAGGCCGAGTTGACATGCATTGCTGAACAACTAAGTGCAGTTGCTTAGCAATGCATGTCATGTCCACTTGCATGAAAGGATTTGAAATGAATGACACACATGGCTCCAGCTTATCAAAGTCACAGAGCCTGTCTTCAAACTCTTGCCCAAGTCTCTTCTCAACACGAGTTGAGGGTGCTTTTCTGCAGCCCATTCCAAGGCCCCAGATGCTGGAGCATTGTCATTCAGCACTGACTGCACAGAGAGAAAGTGCAGCCATTTCTTTCTCTGCAAACATGCAGAGAAAATGTTCATCTTGGCTTTAAATGTGTTAACAGCATTCATCATGTCAGAGACAGTTTTACCTTTGCCTTGCAGTTCAAAGGGTTCAGCTTCCATTTTGCAAAGTCTAGCATCCACTCAATCCCCTGAAGTAGTAAGACGCCCTCCTCTCTGGAGACCATGAACTCTTTGAGTGATGAAAAACAGTGCAAAACCCTTTTCCTGCTGAGCCATCAGATTTCGGTGTGAAATAACAGGTCACCATATTCAGCTGACAGCTTGTCCGACAGAACCTTGAATGACCTGTGATGTTTCGCTTTGGAGCAGATGCTGTTAATGATCATTAGTCATTATGTGATCAAAGTCCATCACTTTTGCACATATCGCCTGCTGGTGAATGATGCAGTGGTAATGCAGAAATGTTCCGTGCGGCGGCACCGTCTGTTGCCACAGACACCAGCTTTTCCAACGGCCTCCAGCTGGACACCAGAGAGAGTGGAGAAGAGTTTGGGCCAATTCTTCTGTGACAATGGGGTTTTTACACCATTGGTGGATTACCTTCAATGCTCCCTTCAGTACATTGCCAACAATTTAAGGTTTTCTTGTTCTTTGTCAAAAAATGCGCTGCTCTAAATGAAGCTTCCGTTACTGCGTGGGACTTTTTCACCGGGCTAGTGAAAAAGATTGCTGTTTGCCAAAACTGCCTTTAAGTCAAGGGCTTTTTTCTACCTGTAATGAGTTACATGGCGACTGGCATTAAGGATCTTGTGGCGCTCTATGTTGTGCCACTTCCCTGGCTCCATATATTCTCTCTTCTTTCACTACTGCAATGAAAAACTCTTCCTTCCATTGCTTGTGAAAGTGGTATGTTTTTTTTTCCTTTTAATTTTCTGCTATTGTTTACAGCGTAAGGGCGGCACGGTGGTGTGGTGGTTAGCACTGTCGCCTCACAGCAAGAGGGTTGCCGGTTCGGTCCCGGGCGTGGGAGCCCTTCTATGCGGAGTTTGCATGTTCTCCCCGTGTCAGCGTGGGGCGTTCTCTCCGGGCACTCCGGCTTCCTCCCACAGTCCAAAGACACCCAGATTGGGGACTAGGTTAACTGGTGAAATTGTAAATTATCTGTAGGTGTGAATGTGAATGGTTGTTTGTTTCTATGTGTCAGGCCTGCGATAGTCTGGCGACCTGTCCAGGGTGTACCCTGCCTCTCGCCCAATGTCAGCTGGGTTAGACTCACTCACTCACTCACTCGCTCACTTGCAGGATGTGGGGATGCTGTGTGAGTACCCTACAGAGGGTGTCAAAGCACCGTGGTTTCAAATGTGCTCACTGCTTGTTTTGTTGTTGATAACAGTGTTTTCTACATGGAATTGGGTTGTTGTTAGCTGTGTGTCCAACCTAAAGAAATGGATTGCACTTTGTCAGGCCTCTACCCTAAGACCTGTCCAACTTGGGTGTCCCACCTAAAGACTAATCTCCTGCTGGTATAGCTCTTAGGGTCACTGAGGCACACAAACCCCCTGACCACAATAAGGTGGCAATCCCTCAGGAAGGAAAACTGAAAAATGAAATAAACAAAAAATAAAATAAAAATATCCTTCATCCAGGCACAACCAACATCTTAACGTTTATCTTATTTGATGGCCATTAGGCATCTAGACATATGAAATAAATTTGAATCTAATAATTACAATAACCTCACTATAGCCATTATTTACCAAAGCTAGTCTTATAAAAAAAACTTCTCAAACTAACAGAACTAACAAACACAACAGATATAGGCTAGAGCAGAACATTTTATATTTTTTTTGTTTTGTTTTGTTTTTTTGTCCTTTTTTTGTTTTTTTAGTTAGCAATTTAACAGATTTCTCTTCAATCCACTCTCCTTTGAGCTGCTGAAAGCTGCAGGAGTGAAAAGTTAATAAAAGCTTTGTAAAAATCGCTGTGATTATCAAAAAACAGCGTGCAGAACTAGAGGCTGGGCCGGGCTTTATGTAGGGGTCTGGCACACACAGGGCATTTGTCCTCAGGATGTGACATGCAGCAGGCACTCATCTCTTGCTGTGCTTGTGTTATTGAAGAAACGGTCGCACTGACAGGCTCACTCTCTATGCTCACACTGCTATATTTACGGAGCTTCCCTTTACTGCTGCATTCTGCCTCACTGAGACTGAGAAATCTGACCTGATGCCGATGCATCTTGGCTCATTGAGTGATTGGGTGTTTACTGCGGGGAGGGTCTTTGCCGACTCAAGACAGTAGATCACACACAGCCAGCACACATCACGGAGTGGAGTGGAGACAGATGAGAAAACTTTTCTGTTTTGTGCCTTCTTCGGCAGATTTGATTTGAAGGGGCAAGACATTTGTTTAAGGGGGCATTGCCCCCCCTTGCCCCTGCGTAGAACCGGCCTCGAGCTGTATGCAACATTCAGAACATATACATGATTCAGAGTCTGGGGTGGGATTCTCTGCACATGGACCTTAACATAGAGATGCTAATTCCATAAACAGTGCTAACAACGGAAACAGTGCTGACAGAGTTAATATTGTTTACCTGGGGGTAAACGAGTGAGCTGTGCATCAGTGTAAGTCACACATGCCCGAAAATGTCCACCATCTTGGACTGCTTCCTACGGCTACATCACTTGGACTTACCACATGTCATGATCTGAGTTCTGTGTCAATATCTGCGATTCAACCATGGATTTGAGATTATCCTGCTTATTACACAACTGCTTTCTAAAGAAATCAATAATCTGACACTAAATATAGATGTACGAATGATTTTATTGTTTTAAAAATTGTTTTATCTCCTTTTCTGTCTCATCCCACCCGACTGCATCAGATGGCCACCAACCTAGGGAAGATTTGGCTCATATAAATAAACTGACTTGTCTTAAATGTGTTTTTTTGGAGCTGTCTTGTGTCCTTCTCCATCACTGACATTAATTCAAAACAAGGCAACAAGGCACTTGAGAGCACTGTGTTGGCTACCCATGGCCCAAACAAAGTAGCTGGGCCATTGCCAATCAAATATGCTGAATTTTAATCTTTTGATGTTTATTTTACCCCAAACATTCACTTGCAACTTATTTAGCCATGAATATTTAATTTATTAAAATGACAATTTCAGGGGGGTTGACATAAAAATATTGGTAAGTGCTGCTAACCATATCATACCAACTAAAATAATGCTTAAAAATACAGGATATACATTTTTTATATTAACAAGCATTAGCAACAAACGTTTTCTTGCATTAGCATCATGCAACCATTTAATCACATACACTGTGCGAACTGGGGATGAAGCACCACAGAGATTCAAAACCTAATTCTCAACACCGACTTATTTGACTCATTACAAGAAAATGCTCTGACAAATAATACTGTCAAAACAATCCCCCTTTTGTTTCAAGATGTGACTTGATTAGAAAAAAACCCTCAAAAGCTGATTTGCATGGGGACAAGTGAAATTGTTTCACTCTCTTTAATAGATTTATTGTTTAAATCTTGTGTTAATCAAGATGAGATTGAGTAATGTATTTCTGTAAAATTATTTTAACCCATACAGTCCTACCTCTTAGCCCTCATCATAAAAGGAAAGGGTAAGGAAAATAAACACACATCAACACTGGAGCATGGATGTCCTAATACGTCTGGATACTGTCAGCAGCCAATGGACTTTGACAGGAAACAAATGTCAGGCGTCTGTCAAAGTTTAAAAGTGTGAAAGCAAAGTTGATTTTAGAGGCAAAGTCAATGGAAAGACCGAAGAAGACAGGAACAGATACCAATTTGCCCTGGAGAGCCATTCAGAACAAATTTATGCAGGGTGCTAAGAGCTAAAGCGGGGAAAAACAACATGCAGTTTTTTTTAAGACCGTGGGTAAATGGTTCTTTAAATCAAACACCTAATAAAATCCTGCCAAAAAATACAAATACCACAATTTCATATTCTAATGTCCCCTCAGGGTGAACTGTAATTACTTTGGTGATCCTCTGACTCTTCATCTAGTACCCTTACAGGCTGTTCTCATGCACTGTTCGCACGTCCATCTACGAAAAAGTAATCTGGAAATCCAAATAAGATTTTTTTTTCTTCCTTTACCTCTGGAGGCACTGCCTGTAGTTTTTCGACTAACGGAAGTGCAGGGGCCTCGGGGATCGCTCAACCCCTTAACTTCCGGTGGTGCCCCCAGGGAATCGCCTTGTTGTTTACAAATACTTCCAGGTAGAAAACCGGCAGAGTTTGGCTATATATATATCTATATATATATATAGATATATATATAGATATAGATATACGTATATACATTTATACATACATTTTCCACGTCACTATATCACCATTTAGACTAATCTGATGTTTGTAAAGTCTATAAACACAATGATTGAACAAACATTACTATCTCTGTGTACACGTTTTGTAATTAATAATATGGTTATCGTAGATTAGCTGGGCTAACCGTTAGCTGTTAGCCCCGTTAGCGGTGTCTGTAGTAACTCAGTAACTCAATATACGGTCCGTCTTAGTTACAACATGATTGAGCTAGCAAAGCAGTTTTGTGTTGCTATGTGTGGTATTTATTCAGTTTTGGGAAATCACGATGTCTAGAAAGCATCAGTGGCTGCAGCAGCTGATAGGGAAGGCTAACAGCAACAGCTAACAGCAGCAGCAAAGCTAACATCAGGACGTCATCTGTTAAAAGCCTCCTGTTGTTGGATACGACATGAAACTACTCCAGTTAGCTCAATCATGTTGTAACTAAGACATCCACTGGAAAAAATATTTTTTTCACATTGACGAGACGGCGTTTTAGGTGGAGCAGTCGCCATGGACGCGGAGCTTGCTGTTTCTGTAGGTACACATTTCCTGGGGATACCTGCATGTCTCGGCCCCGCCCCCTCAATTGTGATTGGCTAAAGCGCAGCATCGTTCAAACTCAAAGATTAGATAGAACTTTATTAATCCCTTGGGAAGACTCCCTCAGGGAAATTAAGATTCCAGCAGCATTGGATAGCAGCAAACAGGGTAAAGAGCACACAGGGTATCATAAAGTAAAAAGTAAAAACAATTTCCAAAATATAAATATAATATATGCAGAGAATAAATAAGTAATTCCTTATTATATTCCTTATTGTAGTGGCTACTGGCTTCTGGTTACTGCTCACTACTGGCTACTGGCTACTTGCTACTGGCTACTGCTCCTTCCTGTCCTCTGTCTTCCTGTTACTCCTCCTCCCCCTGAGTGAGGAGTTGTACAGTTTGATGGCCTGTGGGACAAAGGAGTTAATTAGTCTGAGTCTGTTAGTCCTGCACTTGGGAAGGAGCAGTCTTTGGCTGAACAGGCTCCTCTGGTTGCTGATGACGGTGTGCAGAGGGTGATTGGCATCGTCCATAATGCCCAGCAGTTTGTCCAGTGTTCTCTTCTCTGCCACAGTCACAGAGAGTCCAGCTTCATGCCAACCACAGAGCCGGCCTGCCTGATCAGTTTGTCCAGCCTGGATGTGTCCTTCTTGGGTGTGCTGACCCCCCAGCACACCACGGTGTAAAAGAGGACGCTGGCTACCACTGACTGGTAAAACATCCACAGGCTCCTCAGGAAGTACAGCCTGCTCTGTCCCTTCCTGTACAGGTGGTTGGTGTGGGTTGTCCAGTCCAGTTTACTGTCCAGCCACAGCCCGAGGTACCTGTAGGAATCCACAGCCTCCACCTCAACTCCCTCGATCAGAACTGGTCACTGTCTTGGTCTGGACTTCCTAAAGTCAATGACCAGCTCCTTTGTCTTTGAGGTGTTGAGTTGAGATAGTTTGTGTGGCACCAGACAGCAAAGTCCCTCACTAGGCTCCTGTACTCCTCCTCTCTGTCGTCCCTAATGCATCCAACAATGGCTGTGTCATCGGCAAACTTCTGGATGTGACACAGCTCAGAGTTGTAGCAGAAGTCAGAGGTGTACAGGGTGAAGAGGGGAGGGGCCAGCACCGTGCCCTGGAGTGCTCCGGTGCTGCTGATCACAGTGTCAGACGTGGTGTCCCTCAGCCTGACGTACTGCAGCCTGTCGGTGAGGTAGCTGGAGATCCAAGTGACCAGGCAGAGGTCCACTTGCAGCACAAGAGGCTGGATGGTGTTAAAGGCACTCGACAAGTCCAGGAAGAGCATCCTCACCATGCCGCTTCCCTTATCCAGGTGCGAGTGGGCTCGGTGTAGCAGGTAGAGGATGGCATCCTCCACACCAACACCTACCCAATATGCAAACTGCAGACAGTCCTGGGCGTGTTGCACCTGGGGTCTGAGGAGGCTGAGGAAGAGCTGCTCCAACGTCTTCATCAGGTGTAAAGTGAGTGCCACTGGCCGGAAGTCATTCAGCTCACTGGGCCAGTTCTTCTTGGGAACTGGAACGATGCAAGATGTCTTCCATAGGGTGGGCACTCTCCCTAGCTGCAGGCTAAGGTTGAAGATGCGTTGTAGCAGTTCTCCCAGTTCAGCAGCGCAGGTCTTCAGTAGTCGGGGACACACCTTGTCCGGGCCTGCTCCTTTCCTGGGGTGAAGCTTCCTCAGCTGTCCTCTGACCTGGTCCACAGTCAGTACGTTTACATGACACTTGAAAAAACCGAATTATTGCCTTAATCTGACTATGACTGGACAACTGAAGTGCACGTAAACGCGTTACTCCAACTAATATCGGAGTTCTCCACCTCCGATTAAGACACACAGATAATGCGATTGGAATTCGATTTTCTCGGGCATGTATACGCCTTAATCGGAGTTAAACTAGACAACGCATGTCCGCATGCTCCACACCCCCCGCGCTGGCGTATGACCCCGTTTTTGTCTGCTTCTCGAAATCACCATGACCACGAGGGATAGCGCGCACCTTATCTGCACAATCAGTAACGCGTACATTACGTACAAGATGAACAAAGCTGTACGATTATCCATCTTGCTGTTGTTCGAAAATACCAGTCTGCCGCCTGACTCCAGTTGTTTATTATTAAGTGACGTAATAGGTCAACTGGAAAGGGGGCCGTATTAACCCGTTGAAACGACGCACATCGCCACCTAGTGTTGAGGAGGAGGATACGTTCCTGTCAGTAATTCGATTTTCTCAGTTGCATGTAAACTGGGACAAGGATAGAAGTCCGATTAGACGCCAGAATCGAATTTTGAGCGTAGCTCGATTAAGCTGTGCATGTAAACGTACTGAGTGATGTATGGAGGAGGTTGTGTTGAGGTGGGGGACGAGGAGGAGGGGGCTGCTGCTGTGATGTCTGGGGGGAGGTGTGCTGAGGGAAGAAGGAGAGATGGCCGCAGTGAGGGAGAGGGTGGGGGGGGCATGGGCTGGTTTAACTGGTTGAAGAAGTCGTTAAGTTCGTTCGCCTTCTCCATTGTCCCCCCTGCGACTCTGATCTTTGTGTTATGGCCTGTGATGGTTTTCACATCTTCCCAGACCTCCCTCATGTTGTTTTCTTTCAGCTTCTGCTCCACCTTTCTCCTGTAGCTGTCCTTTGCTTCCCTCACGCAGTGTTTTACCTCCTGCTGTGCTGCCTTCATCGCCTCCTTGTCTCTGCTCCTGAAGGCGACCTTCTTCCTGTTGAGGACAGCTTTGACTTCCCGCATTACCCATCGTTTGTTATTAGGGTAACAGCGGACAGTCTTGGTAGGGGAGACCACGTCTGCACAGAAGTTAAGGTAATCCATCAGACAGTGTGTTAGTCCGTCTATGTCCTCATCGTGACTCTGTATGCATCCCTCACATTAACATACAACAAGTTGATTGTCCTGATGTTTCTTGTTGGACAGTCCACAACCTGGTGGAAAGTAGCCGAAGAAGAGTCCAAAGTTGCAAGATTAAAATCCCCAGAAATTATCAGAAATGCCTCAGGGTGCTATGTCTGCAGCCTTGCTGTGACGGAGTTAATCTTCTCATATGCAGTGGCTGTGTTCGCGCTCGGAGGGATGTAAACACAGATGGTGATCACGTGACTAAGCTCCTTCGGAAGATAATATGGCCGTAGGCTAACGGCTAGTAGCTCGAGGTCCAGGCAACACATACCACCGTCTTTACAGAGATATGTCCTGGGTTACACCAGCGGTTGTTAATGTACATGATGAGTCCCCCAGCTTTGCTTTTCCCGCACGCTTTAGTGTCCCTGTCGGCTCTCACAGCAGTGAATCCCAGCAGGTCCACGTTAGCATCCTGTACGAGGTGGGTTAGCCACGTCTCCGTAAAGATGAACTCTCACGGTAAATCCGCTGGTTGTTCAGTGCAGACAGCTCGTTGATCTTGTTCGGCAGCAAGTTCACATTTCCCATGATCACGGAGGGAATCGATGGTTTGTAGCGCCTCCGATTTTTTAGCCTAACCTTTAGCTTAGCCCCGGTCTTGCAGCCCCTGGGTCTCCTCCTCAACTCTGCCGGGATGGGGTGTCGTATCCCAGCTCGTCCCTTTGTTTTCAGAGCCAGTAGTTTCTCTCTTGAATAAGTGAGAAAACTGGCTTCTGGTAGCGTTGGAAAGTTAAAAATATCCATGGGATATGTATAAAACACACAATGTCTCCGTGAGAAGAGCAGAAAGGTAGAAAAGATAGGAAAAAAGAGCTAGACTGGAGAGCTACTGGAGAGGCAGCCGTCTCCCACAGCGCTAGACTACTGCTACTACTACTACTACTACTACTACTAAATCTAACCTATGTAACTTTATATTAAGTACATAAGGTAATGATGTACAACAGTGTTTCTTTTCTTAAACTTAACCTATGTTACCTTACTTTCCTAAACCCTTCCTTTGTAATTTTACGTTAAGTATTAACTTTGAATTCAGTACATAGCACGACTGTGCTCAACCACATTTCTTTTCCTAAACTTAGCCTGTAACTTTAAGTGTCTAACATGACAACTGCATCTGTTGGGCACTAATTTGTTAGATATCATATCAACCATTGTATGCGCATGTTTGTAAGATATCATATTTGCTGTTGTATGAGGATATGCTGATACATTTTAGATAAAATACACACACACACACACACACACACACATATATATATATATATATATGACTGACTTCTCAGCATTAATCAAACAGACATTCATACCTTACAGGTCTCCTGTTTTAGCTTTCTACCTTATTTCCCAACACCAACAATTTCGGATACTGCCCAATCAAATGATCCTTGTTTGACTGACAAGTGAAGTGTTATGGAGTATACGCAGTTTGTGTGTTTGTCTAAAATGTCAGAGGAGGATCTTTAATACACACTAAAACTGAGTTGTAAGTACCTATCTACCAGGCAAGTAGACTTTTCCTATTTGACAGCAAACTACAGGATAATCACCAATGATTGTTATGAATTCAGTATTAAGTATTCAGTGGCTGTTGAAATTCAGATCTCTCTGTCACATGTTCACTTCAAGAGGTGTTTCCTTTTTGGAAGGTCATGAACAATCAGAGCACATGTCTCCAGGCCCGACTTAATGAAAACATTTCTTATGCCATCCTTCCTTTAAGCTTTACAGCAGGCTGCTAAAATTTCATTTTTTAGTGACAAGTTCTTTCTGGAAGCTGCTTTGAGAGAGTTTCAGTCCCCTTGTTGAATATATATATACAGTGTGAGCTTTCAGAAATCCACAGGTTCTTTATGCATCACTGCATCAGCAGCTCCACTACATATAGTGTAGTACCAGATATGGAACATACTGAAAACCTGCAGATGGATGTAAACAAATTCTTAAATCAATACAATCTGTATGTTGTATGTCCTGCTGTTTATTTCTGTTTGCAGCCACTACTCATAATCAGAAACTGTAGTTAATTATTTACCTTTCCACTCTCCCATTGACAGCAAGAGGATATTTCATTGTATCATGGTGTACTGGTAGTAAGTGCTGTGTTTTACAGTCATTTCCCTCAGTATGAATCATGCTCGTCCAAAATGAAATGCTGTGGGGGAGCCATCTTCAGCAATCTCCCCCTACCAACTATCTCCAGACCTCTTCAGTTATGAATAACTTAGTTGAGGGAATGGCAGGAAAATCTCAAAGGGACAAGATAGCATCAAAATGTGTGTATCTGGGTCCTTTGGGTGTGTGTTCGCAGAGCAGCAGCCACAGGTCCTGTCTATATTCAAAGAGCATATCCCAGCCCAGCATGTAAACATGGGACCATAGTAAACACTGCATTGTTGTACTCAGTTTGGAAGACTTGCTGCATCATCCAAATGATTCAAGCAATACTAAACTGAGGCCTTTTTGCAGCCTGCTGAATGATATCTTGCCTTAGCTGGTACACACAGATGGCATTTCATTATCTGAACTGCTGTACTGTTGGCCTACGGTCAGAATACTATTCGAGTCCAACAAGAACAAAATCCATGTCATATTGTGACATCATCATAAGTGACATCCTTGCATTGTCAGCTAAAAGAGACAGACGATTGTAAAGGACAAATGGAAAAGATGAAATGTGTCATTGATTTATGGGCAGAGGGCATGCTGCCAACTCCTTTTCCTGGCAGTGATAGCCAATCGCTGCACTTTGATGATGAAATTCATGCAAATTTACGACTGATCAGTACTACAGCAAACTAGTGTGAAGGCAGAGCAGCTGGGTTAGAGGGGAGGAGGACACTCTGTGACAACCCAAGCCCCTCTGGCTGCAGGCCAGGCCGCTGCCTTGCTCTGTTTGGCAGGTGCTGGTAGGTGGGGTCAGATCGTTACTTATTGGAAACACTTTGGGTCTGGTGTTCCCAGTATAAAAGCACAGCTCATTTAGAGAAAGAAAGTCCCACAATGCTTTGCATTGCTCACTCCCTATTTTCTGTTAGGTCGAAATCGCTTACAAAATGCTTAAGGATATAGACGTGTCTGTTGCTCAGATGGTGAAGCAGGTCGTCCACTAATTTAAAGTTTGATTCAAAGCTCCTCCAGTCCTCTTCTGGCTGTTCCGTTGTGAGTGCATGTAAATGGTTACTGAGTAGCAGGTGACATCATGTATGGTAGCCTCAGCCAGTGTTATAATGAGTGTGTGGATGGGTGAATGTGACATGTAGTGTAAAAGCGCTTTGAACGGTTGGAAGACTAGATGAGCACTATACAAGTGTAATCCATTTACCATAAAATTAAGTCTTCAAAGGCTGACTTTTCTAAGATGAATGTGTAGCCAGGTACAGCAGCAAGTATTGCTAAGAGTGCTACTGGTTTGTCTTTGCCATTTGTCCTTTGAGCAGCAGAAGGATCACTGTTATTGCAAATGGAGCATGAGAAGTTAAAGCACTGGGTTAAGGCTGATTATGAATTGACACTTGAGAAAATAAAGTCTGACACATAGCAGAGATGGTAGGTTGAGTCTAGGAACTAATCAAGGGCTAGGTGGAGATAGTTTTTTTTTTCTAGTAACCACTCCTCTTCATATTTTGATCTTGTTGGTAATTTGCAGCTTGTTCCTAGGTTCAGTGAGAGTGACCCTGAAACACTTTTTTCTCCGTTTGAATGGCTGACATTAGATTGCACAAGCATGTTGCAGTGTGAACTGACTGGTGCTTCAGATTGATGAGCGACCCTGTTAACTTTCAGCCAAAGGCATCTGTGGTTTTTGTAGAGACAACAGCTGTTTTCAAGCAGGAAGAGAATATGAAGCTGTACTCGTGAGAGCCTCTTTGTTCAATTTTTCCATTGCAATGTCAAAACATACCTTCAACCTTGGAGTCTTGTTTGAGGAAACAAGTCACATACTAATGTTAAGTTGCGTTTTGAATCTCACTTATTGTGTCAGAATACTGTAAGTTGAAACAGGAAGAGAGCAAGTTACTTTTCCTGTGAATGCCTTTGTGATTTTCTAATTTTCTTTTCATCTGTGGAGCCTGTTTGAAGTACCGTGTCCAGTAGAAGAACTATTCAACCTTTTCAAGCAAAAAAAAAGAAAACATTTTTACAGGATTCAAAGTTACTCCATTGTGAAAAAATAAATGAAAGTCATTTGGCCATAATGCTGCCTCACTATAACCTCAAATATTTTATACTGCGGAAGAGAAACCTAGCTGTATGTTGTATCCTACAGCATACAGCCAGCTAGATCTTATAAACAGGTTCAGCTAGATCAACTTGTGGCCACACCGTCCATGCACTTAACCCTCTATGGTGCTGTGTTGCCTTCAGGTAATTTTGGCCATTTACACTTACACAATACATCAATAATTATGATGCAACACTCTGAAAAAGTGCCAGGGCCCAAAAAAACAATAGCATTGTTTATATTGTCACAAGACTCTCTGGTGGCCAAGTTAAGTCCCTTTTTTATTTTTTATTTATTTATTTATTTTTGTGGCCGTCCTCACATGGTTCAGCTTCAATATCTCTCTCCACAACAATGGCCTGAAAATCACTTTTTCTGTCATTTTACAATGTGGGAAAAAAATTGATTTACAAAGACAGATAAATAAGATTGAACTTTTAATTATATAATGGGCTTCATTTAATTGTTAAAATGCAAATATTGCCTTGAAGTAACACTATACATTTATGTAATCCTATCATGATAGTTTTTTTAGATTTACATACTGGTCACAGGCATAAAAGTCATCTAAATTTTCTTTTTCTCTCTATAAAGTTCTCAACCTCAGTAATATTAAGGTTAGTTGCAAAGTTCAGTTTATTACACTGTTTCGTCTACTACCTTAACAGTGCACTTGGTGACATCCCAGTTGATGTTTGCAAGAATTAATAAGAATTTAGTAGTGCCAAAGACAACAAGCTGCTAGAAACCCAGCAGCAACACAACAAATGGTGGCGACATACAGTAGGTCTGGAGAGAAACACACTCAGCCACTTAAAGCAAACGTGATTGTAAAACAAATAATCAATAAACACTGAAACATAGTGTTTATGTAGGCTAATATTGTGAAAAAAGTTTCAAGATCCTACATCAGCAGCACAATAAAAAAACATTTTTGCAGTCCAAAATTGCATTGAGGTCTCACTGCTTACAACCTAGCCAAGAACACAGAGATGTCAAACAGTCAAGTTAATTTTATCAAGACAGGCCAAAATCTAATTTGTCTCCGTTAGCATCACATCTATACAACATATGACATCTTAAAGGGAATAAAAGAATACCACTTACACAGAGAGAGAAGAGGAACAGCAAGTAAAAAAAACACAGAACAAACAATATCTTCTAATATCTTCAATATCTAATTCTTGGAATAGGTAATACAACAAGAACATGATGGCAAGTTGCAGTCACTCACTTTCTCAGCACAGTGGATGATAACATTGCAGCCTGTTACTGTCCATGGGTGTCGCAGCATGTGATGGAGGAGGTGAGGATGGACTCGATGATGGCAGTTGTAGAAGTGCACTATCATTGTCTTTGGCAGGTTGAACTTCTTCACCTGCTGCAGGAAGTAAATCCTCTATTGTGTTATTTTGATGTACGGCACTTGTGGTCATAGGCGATGATGGTACTCAGGAAGTGGAAGGACTCCAGTGTCAGGTGGAGACAGGAACAAACAGGACGACCATTTAATCTGGTGATGAGCAGGCTGGATATAAAAAGTCTTCAGTCATGGGCCTTATTACACATACCCAGTGGAATAAAGAAGATGGATAGATTAGATGTTTATTTTTACAATTAACTCTGCATGTAAAGATTTTTAAAGGCCTCCTACCCGTTGATCCACAGGTATCTCCGAGGTATCCCTTTCCTCAGTGTCTGATTCCCCACAGATCAACATAGTTGATCAGCTTATCTATTAAAAGACATTCCAAATTCACAGTGGGTTAAGTACAGGAAAATGTTTTGCTGAGACTGATATATGACTGATTGAAGCCAGATTCATCCATCAGTCCCCTGGCTATATCAGTATGCATGAAATTGATGCCAGCCTTGTTTAACGCACGCTTCCTCCTTCCATCAGTGTCCATTCTACCTTTAAATACAGGTCAGTGTTTTTGGTGTCCTTTTAAAAGTTTTAAATGCTCACTAGGGTACATGATCTTACTTTGCACACCAACACTCCACAGGATGTGAAATCCTGCTGACGGTGATGTGGTATTGTGTTACACATCCGTCTTAATAGATAGACTTTTTTGCCCTACAATGTTTTAGCTGATTGGACGTGGCTTCAAAAGGATCCACAAACACAGCCTGTCTTTCTTGTAGGCACACAGCCTTTTACAGATAGGGTACTTCAATGTAATGGATTCTCAGAGTTGTAAAGTTATAGTTAGTTATAGTTGAATGAATTACATTAATTAAAGTACACTTACTACTAGAGTCCAATGTCTGTCCTTGCAGACGGCTCCGATTAAAATGTCCCATTCCATTACATCAAGCTGCAAATAATCATTTTACTTCTAATAGATGATATAATTGTAACCAGCACCTTTAAAAGTAGTTAGTATCATATCCTGACAAATTGCTGTCATTTCAGTGGTGTGACTGTTAGTTTGCTTTGGACCTTAAAGTTCATTTTGCAGAAAACAAGTCAGCATTTACAGTATGGCTTACTTAGCAGGGACAGCTGGCCAGTAGAGGGTGATAGGGCGTCGCCCCTCCTTGAGCCACAAAAGAAAAGGAAGATGATGATAATAAATGTATGATTATCATCTTCATTATTGTCATACACACAATATATTAATTATTCTGATAATTTTCACTTGAAACAGCTCGTCCTGCCCCTGAATATCCAATCAGCCGCAGTGTGAAGTCACGTTCCGACCCTTTGGGGCGATATCAGCCTGACTGGAAATCGCCCCGATTCACTCTCATAGACTCATGTAAAAGGCTTTTTTTCCCTAAATGCAGGCACTCCAATGCAATCTCCATGTGTTCCGGGAGGGCTTGCCCCAACGTGTTTTCGTCATACCTAAACCACCAAGTACCATTCATGCGCTCCGCGGATGGTCCGATTTCCACATGGACATCATATTTAAATATGTGGTCTCAAAGAGGCATCTCTATTATTGGTCGAATTTCCTCACAAAAATGGAATGTCTCTCAAGATTCATTTACCCAGCCTATTCACTGTCACTCTCTAAAAGTGCAATAAAGACTATAAACCAAGCAAACTTCAATTATATATGGAATAGAAAAACACACTACATCAGAAAAGGAATTATGGTTAAAGGATACGAAGAGGGAGGTTTTAAAGCCATCAATATAGATTGTATTAATGGCACTATTAAAATTAATTGGCTCAGATCCTTGTTAAGAGATGAAAATAGCCAATGGTTCCACATCCCAAACCATATTTTTATGATTTTATGAGGCATTAACTTTCTCCTTAGATGTGATTTTGATCTAAAAAAAAATTGCAGGTATGTTTTACTTAGAAAAAAAAAACAATTTTTTTACCAGAATTGGTTAGAGAAAGGAAAATGGTCTGTAATGCATCTGTTAGATAACACTGGAAATGTTACACCCTTTGCAGAATTTTGTTCCAAATTTAATCTTAATGACAGAAGGCAATACAATAATATAATCAAAGCAATTCCTCAATCTATAATTATAATGTCCAATAACTTACTTCAAAGTAATATTAACCCAAATATTCCTTCACTATTGGTGAATGGTCATAATATCAGTAACTTAAAATTACCTAACATCACAATCGGGCAAATCTTTATTAAAGAATTATATCCATTCTCAACAAACAGAAACTCAATTCTACAATTCTTCTCTAAAAAGGAAGCTGAGAATTGAAGGGCCAAATTCTTTAAGTATCCAAATACACCAAAAATGAAGAAAGTTCACGTTAAAATTCTTCATGGAATATACCTTCTGCTGAATTTTTACGATGTCGTTTTGGTTTTGAGCATAACAATTGCTCATTCTGTGATGATGAAATTGAAACCACAGAACATTTATTTTATGATTGCAAGTTTATTAATGTCTTTTGGGAAGATTTACATGATGGGTATTCCCCACATTTGTCAATTTCTCTGATTTAACAAAAGAGAATATTGTATATGGTATACCTGTAAAAGATCCAACACATGAACTGGGGATTAATACAATCATCATCCTTGCAAAAATTTTTATACATAAGAACAAATTCCTGAAAGCAAAACCCCAAATCTATGTTTTTCATAAGGAGTTGTTTCATTTCTCATCTTTAAAATGCATGGAGAAAAAGACGGCTGTGAAGCTTCGTAATTTAGTAGAGGAGCTTAACCTCACAGAGTTCTCCTAGCTCTCTCCGCTTATTTCCTATTTCTTTACTTAAGTTTTTTTTTTTTTTTACTTATGTATTTATTTTCTTTACTCTCATTAACTGGGTAAACTTTTACTGTGACATTTTGACTATTTGTACTGTTAAAACCTATCTTGAGGCTTGTCTGTAGCCTACAGCCCATGGTTGTATAACACTGTACTATGCCAAATTGTATTGTAAATTTGTCAATAACAAAAAAAAAAAAAAAAAAAACATTCAAGATCAACATGGCTATCGTTTCCAGCTGATCCAAGAGGTTTTTTAACCATATAGGTTGAAAAGGAACGGCGCAAAGTATGTCCAAATTCACACCTGTTCTTCTCTATGGATTTTCTCCGCAACCATGAGTCATAGCGAGAAGCCACGCATATCACGTTAAACAGCGGAACCGCAGCTTTCCAACAAGCACTTGTCGGTAGTCCAATGTTTTCAGAAGGGAAAAAAAAACATTAAAATTACACTAAAATTATGTTTAACAGAGCTTTCATACAGCTTTGCACACACATTACTCTTGGATGGATTACTTGCAAATGCAGGGTCACACAGAAATGCCACGTATATCACATGAAAGTGCAGGAGCAGAGCTTTCCAGTGATACCACACACATCATTGTGCTGTCATCCCATCATGTTATAAATACAGATCAATTGTCTACAAAATAAAAACCTGACAAATTTCTTCACAATCCATTAAACAGATCTTGTTATCAGTCACTTCATATAGTGAGGAATATCGTGTCTTACCACATCTTAGGCTTGCGTGTGTTTCTCCCTCTCTATCCACATTTGTAGTCCGGCTTTCAAGATACAAATATCTCCATATTGTCCAGTTGTCACTCCATCAAACTTTGTATGACAAGACCAGCCACTTCACCTTTGAGCACCCAGACAACTGTAGTCTGATTATGCATGCTGACAGGGCAGCAGTCACTATATACACTGAGGGGGACACGAACTCTGTCCCCTTGTCTGTAAGCAGTCTCTGAGGTGCACCAAATGTGTATACAAAAATCAAGAACACAATTGGTCACATCCTCTGCAGACTTAGACTTCTGCCCACTTTGTGCGATAATCAACCATTACACAAATGCATTGATTACCATCCACATTTACAGTGAGGTCCATCCCAAGCAGTGAAAAATTCTCCTGGAGTGAGGAACTGAGGACCTCACAGATAGATAACAAAGCACCACTCGTGTTTAAATTGGGCAGGCTTTTCCTCCCAGTCACTCTCCTCCAGGTTTCTTCATTGTTTCCCACGAGAGTGTTGAAGTTCCCCAGCAGAACTATACAGTCCCAGGCAGTATCCTTTCCAAGAGCCCAAGAAGGCTTGATCCTGCTGTTTGATGCATAGGCACAAAAGCAGAGTTTTCCTCTTAGCAGTTAGCAGGACAGAACACATTTTGGTTCATGTACTGGATGAGCAACTTTAATTGGAATAAATTACCAACACCTTGGAGTCCGAACTCCAACTGTCATAATATGCATAATTATGAACTCCCTTTTGTACGGCAGTGACATGGAACCATGAGTTTGATTACTGAGAACAATGGGAAATGTTTTATTAACCATCTTCTCCTGCATTATTAATCCCCAGGTATCATGTATTCAGCTGTTCAGAGAAAAAAAGCTATGAAAGTATATGATCTATGAAGCAATATATTGTACTGCTGGATCTAGCTAACAAGATTAACCCAGATTAAGTTTCTCTGTAGCCATTCTGCCCAACTCCTGTTCTGACCCACGTTTAGCTGGTGAATAATGACCCTAGTAGTTGAAAAATAGAAACTGAATCCACTCAAATCCATTTTGTAACCACTAACACAAATTCAGAAACATTCCTCCCCAGTGTGCTAAGTCACTGCAGGACAGGTCACATATGCTTAAACTCACTCTTAAACAGTTCTGGAGGGCAATGCAGCCACTTTCGCCTTAATTTCTCATCAACGGAACGGAAAGAGCCACACTGTTACCCACCACGTAAATATCACCTCCAGTGATTATCATGGTGCTGTTTACTCTCCGTGGCACTGTTTGCACCAGTGGTTATGACTGCAAGGGGACGCTGGTTAGCGCATTATGAACAGCGTCAGGTGATGATCAACCTCCACACATGCACACACACTACTCCCGATTCGAGATGTCACCAAAGCGCTGCCAGTCATTATCAGTCAACATGCTGAAGTTAATTGCCAGAGCTCTGCAGGCCTCTGCTTAATGAGAGGAGGCTCTGCAGGCCCACATGGAGCGCCAGGTCAGCTGACCAGGTGGAGGTAAAGCCTGTTAAACACTGATGGCGCGGTAGGGAGGCGGTTCATGCATTTTTTACAAACACACTGTAAATGTGTCAGAACATGGCTGTGCTGTGTATTGCATGTGTATGTGTGTGGGAGGGAGATCCAGGGGAGCTGCACAAAGGGCAACAATCATCTGTTTGAATTAGCTGTGTCTGTCCAGGTTTAAAAGGAAAATTGCAGGTTTTTACAACCTAGAGCGTTTTTTTTTTTCTATCAGTTAGGATTTATTAAAGGTCCAATGTGTAGGATTTTGGCGGATACATTGGCAGAAATGGAATATAATATAAGACGTATGTTTTCTTTAGTGTATAATCACCTGAAAAATAAGAACCATTGTGTTTTTGTTACCTGAGAATGAGCCATTTATATTTACATAGGGAGCAGGTCCTCAGCATGTTGCAACATCATGTTTCTACAGTAACCAAGAACAAACACACCAAACACTTGCTCTAGATAGGACCATTCACGTTTTCACATGCTCCCCGTCAGCCACTGTAGTTGGCAGCCCTCCGTGATAAACACTGCTTTTAAGTGAAACTTCTTTATTCAGTGCTCTTACCAGTTTTAATTACTGGGTCCATTTGCTCTTGAGATGAGAAAACTGCTGTGGATAAAGGTTAGCACACATTAGCAGATGGCCAGTCTCTGATGAGCCAAACAGCGTAGTGTCAGTGTTCAGTTCAAATGAGATCCCAAATGCAGAACAGCAGGCAGGTGGTTTTAACAAAGAGCAAACTTTAATGTAGCTGGTAAACTCCTTCATAACAGGGAAGTATGACTAAAATCACAAAAGAAAGAAGGACCAAACTAGGAACAAACGAGGATGGCACAAAGAACACAGGAATGAACACAGGGAATAAATCCACTGGAGAACACGAGAGTTCAGCGCAGGCAGGAAAGGACACCATGAGTACTGACAAAGGACAAAGCACAGAAAACTAATCACCACAACAAAACACAGCTGGAGTGGGCTGGCACAGGCAAAAGGAGGCAAACAGGACTAATAGAAGACAGGTGTGCAAGGAAAACCCTGGAAATAGAGCAGGATTAACAAGACCGAGAGGAGGCAGGTGGAAACAGAAAACAGGTTGAAAGAGACAAAGGTATGAAGTAACACAAGACATGACACATGAGGCAGTTGACTTTCAGAATAAAACAGGAAATAGACTACAGCAAAACCTAGGATCAAGGCATGTAAGACAAAAACTGATTTTTTTTCCAAAGTGAAACTGCTTTATTCAGTGTTTTTTTCTGATTTTAATCACCTGATCCATTTGTTTTTGAGAATAAGAGACTTCTGTGGATAATTTAGCTCCCAGTAAAAACCTCCTATGCACTGAAGAAATTCTAAACAGCAGAAGTTTCAGCTGGTTCAATTCTACAATCCTTACCACTACACGCTACTAAGCTTGCTATATCTGACACACTGGACCTTTAACCAAGTTAACTGGGGATCTAGGGACACAAGCAGTCTGATGACACTGTAAACTCATTAAGAGCAAAACTGAAAGTGAGCTGGTTTTATATATCATGTACAGTGGAGGAACATAATATGTTACATTTACTGTTAGATCTACCTGAGCAATTAAAAAAAAATATTTCAAGGACAATTTGGTTTGCAGAATACTTTTTAGCCTACTCTTTAGACCTTTATTTGCAATAAAATATACAAACTTCTACGTTAATTGATTGGGCTACACTCTTCTGAGTACTTTTACGGATACATGTAGCTAGAAATCATTTTTAGATTCAGCTGAGCTCACACACATGACAGCAATTGGCCAACAATGAGCGATAAGATATTCTGCAGACACACATACACATGCACACACAAACACCATGCAGGCATGCCTCCAAGCCTCTCCTTTGAGAATCTGGGATTCCACCGCCACAGCTACACCGTGTTCTCACTGTGCTAAGCTGCCAGAGCTGATCACAGCCACTCTTAGCAATACTTGTGACTCCACAAGCCGCAGTGCATTTCAGAGAAATCCCAGAACCAGGTCCGTGCTATGCTCTGCTAGACACACAAAGTTTTTTTTCTTGTTGTTTTGTTTTAGGAGATTAAGGAGGCAACACATAGCATTTTTCCTAAATCATTATGAAAATAATGTGGGTTGCACAGGGTAGTGGCCACAGTAAAATCAGACTATCAGCGCTTACATAGGTTACTTAGTGGCTTTGCAATCTTTGTAATAAGCTTCCGCTACCAGGGACGAAATTTCACAGAAAAAATCTGCTTTACAGCAGGAAACGGGTCATGTATTGCAAAACTGGTCAGTCAGCCAATCAGGGACTGGAGCTGGTCCTTATGAGGAGTTGGGCATGAGATAGTTGAGTCACGATGGCAGACGGACAAAGTTTGGAAACAAGTGAAAAACGGCCTAGCAAAAGAAAACAAGCTCCTCTGTCTGAGGAGGCAAAGAAGAGCAAAAAGGAGAGTGATAAAAGAAGAGGAAAAACATGAGTATACCTCAGTCAGGCGTTCAAGAGATGGAGGGAGCTCCATGACCAAAGCAGCTTCAAAACCGATGTCCAGCTAGCTTTCTTTCTAATGGATCAGTAAGTAACACGGCTAAATGTTAGCTAGCCGAGAGAGGACTGTACTGTACTGGCTGCTAGTTAATTCCTAGCTGGCCAACATCGCAAATCACCGCAACCAGGGACCGGGTAGCGAGTGTGGAGTAAAATCCTCTCCTCCGCTCCCGTTTGTCTAGTGAGCGCCTCTCCTCTGTCAATACACTCTGCCAGCAATTTAATAATATTGATGCCAGTTGTAACATTTTAATGTTTTAGTAGTAAGCTATGTTCTAAGCTGGATAATGTATAGTAAGCCGATGACAGTTGAAAAATAACTCCGCTGCGCATCAGGGTTCCATTCCCCTGTCGGGAGTTATTTTTCAACAGTCATCGGCTCACTATACATTATCCCTTACATGTCTACTGTTGTTTGTACTGATACTGTGCATATTGGTATAATTTACTGTGAGCTGTTTGTACTGGTAATGTGCATTCTGGTATAATTATTTGCATTACTATTTGTTTGTTCTTCAGATAAATCTTAATATTGTTGCTCGGTCTCTTTACTCATTTATGTAGCATAGTGTCCACACCTTCTCATTCTACATATACATAGAGGTATACTGGTGGCTTTACAGCCAACATTTTATTGATTATCTCTGATCCCCACGGTCAATTTGGTCGTTGCGACAGTGCGATGCAACACCATTGACACTAGGTGGCGCCAAGCTAAAAAAAAAAAAAAAAAATCCTATCTGTTGCCTCCTTAAACAGAGCTTAAAGGGCACCCAAAAATGAAAATTCAGCCATTATCTACTCACCCATATGCCGATGGAGGCCCTGGTGAAGTTTTAGAGTCCTCACATCCCTTACGGAGATCGGCGGGTGGAGCAGCTAGCACACCTAATGGTAGACGGCGCCCCAGACTAACGTCCAAGAACACAAAATTGAATCTACAAAGTACCTCCATACTGCTCATCCGTAGTGATCCAAGTGTGCTGCAGCCGTGACATAAAAAGTTGTTTCGAAAAACGTCATAGAACTCTGTTTTTAGCGTCACTATAGCCTGTAGCTCTGACTGCTTCTCTGTGCTCCACGCTCAGGTGTGCGCGCCTGCGCAAGACCAGCAAAAGCATGAGCTTTGCTCACCCGTGTTTACATCACGTGACACGTGCACCGCAGGGGGAGACAGCAGTAACCACAGAGCTAAAAGATAATTTGCACTACGATCTTTTAGCAAAGGACAGCCCAACATGTCTGAAGACTTTGAAATTGAGGAGGAACAGCATTTCTTTGTTGAGCTGTATTTGTTTGAGTCTGAGTATACGGATGGAACTCAGGCTACTGGATGAAGCAGCCGCCGCAGCTCATGAGCCTAACCCTCAGCCAGCCGCAGAATACCGGAGTCGAGCACTGGAAACCTGGTGGTGTAGTTGTTTCAAATGCAAAGCAATGCCAACGGATGAGGAAAGTCTTTGCTGCTCAGACTGGGAATTGGCGGTGCCTGCACTTAATCTGGACATCAGTACTGACGAGACTGCTGCTCTTCAGAGATCACCGATCACCCTGAGCGCGCACACGTGAGCGCAGGGGACAGAGAAGCAGTCAGAGCTACAGGCTACAGTGAGGCTAAAAACAGAGTTCATATGACGTTTTTCGAAACAACTTTTTATGTAGAGGCTGCAGCACATTGGATCACTATGGATAAGCAGTATGGAGGTACTTTGTGGATTCAATTTTGTGTTCTTGGACGTTAGTCTGGGGCGCCGTCTACCATTAGGTGTGCTAGCCGCTCCCCCCGCCGATCTCCGCAAGGGATGTGAGCACTCTAAAACTTCACCAGGGCCTCCGTCGGCATATGGGTGAGTAGATAATGGCTGAATTTTCATTTTTGGGTGCACTATCTCTTAAATGCATGTATTTTGTCATTTGTCTGGTTCTGGATATTTGTGTTTTATATTTGTTATTAGCCTACTGTGGTGTTTCATCCTTAGCATTAGGTGGCACTATGAGTATTGACCGGCGGCAGTAGCTCAGTACATAGGGAGGGCCGTAGGGTCGCCAGTTCAAGTCCCCATCCGGACCAAAAACGAAGCATGGACTGGTGGCTGGAGAGGTGCCAGTTCACCTCCTGGGCACTGCCTGGGTGCCCCTGAGCAAGGCACTGAACCCCCCAACTGCTTGGGGCGCCTGACCAAGGCAGCCTCCTCACTCTGACATCTCTCCATTGTGAAAAAAAATTGAACTTCCCCTCAGGGGGATTAATAAAGTATATACAATTAAAATTTAAAAAAAAAAAGACTATAGTTTGAAGTAGAGGAAGAAGTGTATGCAGTAGGGCAGAAGAGAAGTGCCTGTAGTTACTTACAGTGTGCGTCCGCCTGTGTGCTACCTGGCTTGTTCACGCTTTTTAATAAAGTCGAGACAGTGTTTTCATTCTGTGAAACAACATCTACCTGTTGAGGATCTGTTTGAAAATAACACACTGATGTAATTAATTGCATCTAATGGAGTTACCCACTGCTGGGGCTTTTTTTTTTACAAGATACTCAAGTATTTATTTTCGTACTTTTACTTCTACTTGAGTCATTGTTATAATGAAGTAACATTACTTTTACTTGAGTACTTTTTTGTTTGCCCACCACTGCTTGTGTAGTGCACAGGTGGAGGAATCTGTTTGAATGTGGCATGTAGAGCATTATACACTAGCTCAGAACACAAGTTCCACACCATGGGCTCTAGTTTCCCAGCGTGGAACACAGGGTGGCACAGGGTGGCGAACCCCTCACAGAGCTAGTTTCAAGCAGCGCAACCCGAGGTTCAGTTTGGTAGTTTGGCAGACCGAGGTGCGCTGAGATGGGTGTGACGGCGCAGCAGGGGGAGGTGTCGACAGATCCAGCTTGGCGCAATGACAGTTTCGTGCCAAAAGGCTTCGCCGAAGGTGCGCTAAAAGCTCACCAGCTGAAACCAGCTCAACTGTCAGCGCAGGCGGAGAGCAGTCGGTGTAAGCCGAAGTTTGGCTGACCAGCGGACAGTGCGCACACGTCACCAAAACCTCACAAGCAGGTCTCCAGACTATCAGGCACATTAATGATGCAATAAATAGCCACAAAACCACTATTCAATGCAACTATCTGCAATCAGCACATAAATGTATCTCTATGTCGACTGTCCCATCACATCTGATGTCAGATCAAA